>NC_080099.1:6579742-7817242 GCF_950005125.1 Chionomys nivalis | reverse complement strand
TTGCTACTTTTTTTAAAAAAAATTATTTTCATTTTATGTACATTGGTGTATTGTCTGCATGTATGTTTGTGTGAGGGTGATGGATCCCCTAGAACTGAAATTTACAGACAGTTGTGAAATGTTTGTGTGTGGGTGCTGGGAATTGAACCTGGGTCCTCTGGAAGAGCAGCCAGCGCTCTTAACCACTGAGTCATCTCTCCAGCCCCACCTTGCTTTCAATCTTACCCATTCTACCAAGAAAACCATCATATGAATTGGGGTAATAATTACTTATGGATTGAGAAAGCGGCTGAAATAGTTTTATTTGTTTGTCTATTATTTGTTTTTGTTATTGTTTGAGACAGGGTCTCACTATGTTGTAGTCCAGGGTGGTCTTGAACTTGCAGCAATCTTCTTGCTTCAGCCTATAATGTCAGCTTTCTAATTGTTTAATTGTTTTTTATTCTTTTCCTTTTTTTTTTCTTTTGAGACAGGGTTTCTCTATAGTTTTGGAGCCTGTCCTAGAACTAGATCTGCCTGCCTCTGTCTCCCGAGTGCTGGGATTACTGCCTCCTGGGTGCTAGGATTAAAGGTGTGTGCCACCACCACCCGACCCATCTTTCTGATTGTTATACTCATATATGAGTTTGGTCATTTTATTTTTGAAATGGGTTTGTTTTCTCTGTCAAAGGAACACAACTACCAAGTGTTAATTTTCACATATACAAAAGAGTGTGTAATGAACTGGACTGAAAACTTGCTAATTAGATCCATTTTTTAGCCATAATGTTGACAGAGAAATTGACAAGTGTTTTTCAGTTATGATTTATGGGACATAACTCTCCAAATCCATAGGCACGAGGGAACCTGGTTACTAATGACTCCCATGCACAGGGCGAGGCCGCTGTCACTGCCCTGGAGACCCTGCAGACTCACATAAAGCCATCAGTATAACACGGAGAGATCCTGCTGCCCCTTCCCCAGTACATACGACAGACACCTGAAAACCTATAGGCCGCTCCCACAGCAGGGCACGGCAGGGCACAGTCTGACTGAGCATCCAGCTTACCAGCATTTGCTGGCTCCCCCATTGCTATACTCGGGCCATATCCACTCTTTACCCGTGATGTCACCAGCCTGCTCTCTAGTCCCAGTTGAGCCATTCTGGGAGGCTGAGAAAACAGAATCATGGAGCCCGATTATTCTGGGATCAGCTCACACAGTTCCCTGGAGATGACCTGGTCCTCTGTGCACACGGCACCCTTTCGCAACTAATTGGCAGGGTGAACTACAGTTTGACCAACCATCCGGAAGCTGAAGAGCATTTTGATTATTTCCAGGACTTTGCTATTATGAACAAAGCTGCTGTAACCATTCCTATATGCCTCCACCCGCCCTGACCCGCTCTGGGGAGAGAAAAAGTTTTAAATTTGACCAAGGTCTGAGTTATCATTTTTTTTTTAGATTGGCTGACTGTTGCAAGTTTATTTCCAATGGAAATTGTCAAGGCGTCTTCCAGAATAGCTGGACCATTTTGCATCCCATCAGTACTGTGGGCAAAATGAGTCCTTGGCACTGCCAAAACTGATTACCACCTCCGAATTTTGTTGTTATGGCTGAAGACCAAGCACAATAGGTTGTTCTGTCTCTGGTTCACTCCCGTCTGTCTACGCCAACCTCGGCCGAGCCCATCCCTGGAGAATTCCATCTAATTTCTTGTATTTCTCAGTTCTAAATTTCTCAGTCAGTTTTTATTTGTGTGTTCTGATCCATGGTGGTGGCTCCATTTGCTCACATCCCCGCCACATCTTCACAGTAGGGGATTATATCGCTGTCCGGAAGTTCTAGTGTCTGGCCATCTTAACCTCAGATCTGCTGATTGTCCTTTCTCACTCATTTTGAGATCTTTATGATTCTTTGTATGGTGGCAGACTTCTTTGCTGGACTCTGGACACCTGTGTCCCATGTTGTTGGACTGTCCACTCAGGCTGCAAGGCACTGAACAACAGCTAGTGACTGGCAGATGGGAGGAGCCCAGGTTTCCCCTTTGACCTCTGCCTACAGTCCGAGGATGGCGACTCAAGACTCTGGGCGGAAGCTTTCCATAGGCATCCCGTGACTGGGAGGGTGGGGTGCTGTGGGGCTTCTCATGAGAAACCCAATCCATCTCCAGCCCCTGAAATGTACAGGCCGGGGTGGGAGCGGGGAGAGCATATTCTTGCTCTTTCGAAGGGTAGGTACCAGGCTTCCTGCCCACATTGACTCTAGCCCAACACAGAGGTGCAGGCCTCTGGTCTTCTTATGCACTCATTCACACAACCTGCTGACTTCCTCAACTGTGTCTGTCAGTGAGACCAACATCTGAGGAAAAGATTGCTTCTTTTAGACTATTGTGGCCAAACAAATTTGGGTTTTGTTCTGCAACTCACAGTCTCTGATTTCTCACTTCCCAAACATAGTACTAACAATGTGGGTGTCGAGAGAAAAACAACAATTAGACTCTCAATGAAAATCCCCGGCGACGGTAACACAGTCAACAAACAGCAGTGAAGGGACTCAGGTTAGACATCAAGACGTTTTTAATGACTGACTCGAGGAATGCTGGGATACACAGCAGAGGAAATTAGAAAACATCCTTCCTTCATTGCCAGAGTTTAGGGCAATTATGGTCCTCCACTACCTCTGGGGGCTATGTTAATTGAGATAGTAAAGAAGGCAGCTCGGGGTGCCCCACCAAGGCACCTTTGGGTCAGCCTGAAGAGGTGGCGACTTATGGAGACAGAGCTACGGGCGGTACAAGGCAAGACTGCAGGAAAGACGGCCTCCTTCATCTACCCAGTCCTGGCTCCAGGAGCACCCATGCTGTGTGCAGAAGAGGACTCTCCACTCCCTGGGTGGAAGACCAGGAACTGAGTGGGAAGAGCAGGGTTAAGCCTGACCACACCATGCCTCTCTTCACCTGTCAGTCATGCCTGAGAACATATGCACTACCTGAAAACACCCAAGAAGAGAACACAAAACAAAACCCAGAGAGGGACCGGGAAGAAGGGAAAAGATGCTAAAGGAGAGGAGGGGAGAGCAAGGGGGATTTGGGGAGGAGTGGGTGAGGAGGAGAGGTTATGAGGGGAAAGGGAGAGCGAAGAAGGAAGAAGGAGGGAGGATGGGCAGGGCAGGCTAGGAAGAGAGAATGAGTAGGTGAGGGCAAAGGGGAGAGTAAGGAGGAGGAGTCAGGAGATGCAGGAGGGGAGGAAGGGAGGGAAGGGAAGAAGGCAGGTGAGGAGAGCCTGGCACTGGACAGAGTGTGGGGTGCAGGGAGAGCTCCAGGAACCAGACTGATGTGGGCATACTTGAGAGGAGGCAGGTGGACATCCACTGTGCTCCGTGAGTGGACAGGGCCGCTGTGGTTCCTAACGGTTCTCCCTGCTGTAAAGCTGCTGTTCTTCCCGCAGAGGCTGGGGTGACAGAAGGGCCCCTGTCCCTGCAGGAGGAAGGCGGAAATTCCAAGCTCCATCCTCTAAGAAACACCTGGCTTTCACTAGTTAATCACCTGCCCCCGCAAGGCAGGCAGGTAAGAGAGAGGCAGGTTGAGGAGGCTTTGAGCTCTCTGAAGGACGATGGTACCTTCCCACACATACCCATCATGTGGGTTTTTAATACATGAAACACAGTGTTAGCTCCAGAAACAGCTCCCCCGTGCCAGCTTCCCCAACCCATAAGCTGGGACGGCATTCCCAGAACACCATGGGCATCCTTGGTTGAATGTTCATCCTTTGCTTTTTCCTCCACATCCAGTCTACCATCCAACTGTAATGCTATCTGCCATTTAATGTTGCCTTGGGGCTGCACATGGTGGACCCTTGCTTCTTCTCAGGCAATAGGCCCTTGCTCAATAGCCCCTGTCCTTACCCGTGATGACAGTTTCCAGGCGGGGCCTCATCCTACGTGTCTATCGTCATCTGGTGCCATCTCGTGAGGTCTCTGCCGCGCCTCTCAAACCCCTGTAATGACAGGACAAACCCCATGTTTAGTCCAGGGACACCCAGCTTTTGGAGAACAACACTCCGTTCCTTATAGCACGCACACAGCCATCCACTGCCTTGATTTTCATGTGACTTTGGGACCCCATGGAATTAGTCTCCGCTGCCCTGACCCCTGGTTAAGAGCCATTTCAGGGACCTTTTACGTCTATTCTGAGAGCATTTAACTGGATCACTGTGGTTTGTGCTTTCTCTCCCAACAACGTCCTCACTGTGCAAATGAGCCTCCCAGTGCAGGGCTCTGACAAGACCAACGAAAACATAATAGCTTCTCAGAATCGGTTCCTCTTCCTTAGTGTTTTGTCCTCCATTAACAAATGAGACACGTGTTCGGGAACATCGCACCAGAGAAGGCAAGAACCAAGTCCCGAAGCTCAGACCCAAAGCCCAGTCTTTCTGATCCAAGGGTCCTAACCAGACAGAACCTCCTCTGCCTCACTCTCTGTTCACACCAGATGTCCTGCTCCTTCAGGAAATGGGGTTTGGATCTGTGGATCCCACCCGCCCACAGAGGGAGGAATGGCTCTTCTCATTTCCTCTTTCCCAAGCTCCTCTGCCAGGCTCTCCCTTCTCCAGAAAGACAGAAACTCCCTCAGGCCTGTGGCTCTAGCCAGGCTATGCCTGTTCCTCACTCTCTGACCCACATCTCTGAAAGAGGGCCTCCACCCTACCATTAAGTGGCGCCTAACCCCAGGCTCACAGGCCTCGTGGGTCATCCATCTAAGGGTCCTAACTAGACAGAACCCCCTTCCAAAGCCCCCTCTGCTTCGCTGTTTATGCCCGTGCCCTGTTCTTCGCGGCCCTCCCTCCTGAAGGTTGCCCTTCAATCGCTGGCATCTTCCCACCCCGCTCCACTCCCTGAACCTTTATCTGTTCCTCTGTTTAGCTTGGTTGGCTCCCTGACTTAGAAAAGTGCCTGTTCAGCTTGGATGCTGTGGCCACAACAGGATAAAAAAGAAACAAGATGCTCATTCTTGGCCATTTCCAGGATTTACACTTCCCTGGAAGGCTGCAGTTTGTTCCCTCAGTCCAATCTGGTTTTCTAGCGAACTCCACTGCTAAGCAGTCCCCGAGGCTGTCCCCTGACAGCAGGAGTCTTTACTAAGGTGTTGCTGCTGTGACTCCCTGCGTGTGAGGGGACTGGAGTTCATCAGGAACACCAGCTGCTCTCTCTGCTGCCTTCCAAAGGGCAGTCACAATACGCAGCAACAGATCGTGTGGTGGAGGGGTGAAGTGGGTGTCAACAGAAGGCAAGGCCTTCAAAGACAGGCCCAGGAACTTCATGGTTCTGTTTCAGAAATAGTCTACAGCTAGCTGTCACTCTGAACATGCCCGATCTCATCTGTTTCAGAAATATAAAGATCTCCTGCCCCAGCACATAGGCACTATAACCACACACTGACCAGCTACAAAGATGCTCAGCATTGGCATGGGGTTGACATGAGATGTCCCCCTAGACTCATATGATGAAGCCTTTGTCCCCAGTGCTCAGGTACACACAGATAGCTACACAGACACACACATATGTAAGTACATGGACACAAAGACACATCCACACACACAGACACACAAATGTGCAGACACAAGGGCATACATAGACGTAACAAATAGATATACCAGCACACACAGACATGCATGTTCTCACAGACACACATGCACACATGTTCACACGGGCACATCCAAACAGACACACACACAGACAGATAGGCACATATATGCTCATATGGGTATAAAGGCACACACACAGGTATTTATACAGACACATGGATACAAAGTGTGCATATATATGCATGTGCAAACACATTTCCATGTGTACTCAGGCATCTCTGCATGCCTATATGCCTACAGGTTTTAAGAATATTGTGTTCCAGAATAGCTGTAACTGCTAATTCCATTCCAGCACATAGGAAGAGGAGTATAATTAGTGTATTTGTATGCAAATGCATGGTTAAGACCATTTTTCCCCTGTGAAGTGGTTATTTACGTCAGCATTTTTGCTGTGCAGCCCAGAGAAGAGGGACTTAGGTCCAGCCCACAGAGCTCTGTCTGAGGAGCTGCAGGCAGTAAGGGTAACAGGACATCACCGCTCTAAGAACACAGCCTTGCACTACCCCGGCACACCTGAGAGTCCCTCTTCTCCGGACCTTGGATGCTGTTCTCTCTTTCATGAATATAAGTCCTGATAATCTTGAGCCCTCTTAAGGCTTCACATCTGAGAGTCATGGTAACCAACTACCAAGTCCTGGCCTCCTGCTCCAACAGGGGTTGGAGTGAATCCTTCCCAAGGCCAGGGAGACCATCTGCCTATGAGATATTCACCCTGGATGGGGACCAGTGAGCAGATAGCTCAGAGGCAGAGATGTTGACAGCGACAGGGAAACTAAGGATCTGATTTGGAATTCTCATGGTTGCTTGAGGAAAGGGTCCACTCCTGCCTGTCAGTGTGTGTGATAGGAGTGTGTCACTATCGATGGCATGTCCTACACCAGGAAGGTACTTAGATGTGTGGACAAGGTGTCCAGAGGGGGCACTGGGGGCAAATGTGACTGCACACTGTAATACAAGGTGGGTGTGTACCAAGGGCCAAGGGTCAAAGAGAGCCACTGAGGGCTGGGGTAGACACAGACCTGACCAAGAGCCACGGATGAGCATAGACCCACTGGGAACCAGATATAAACACAGATCAACTGAGGATCAGGGGTGAGCGCAGATCCACTGAGGTTCAGGGATAAATGTAGATACTCTGAAGGCAAAGGATAAACCCAGGTTCACTGAAGGTGAGGGGCGGATGTGGATTCACAGAGGACCATGGGTGAACACAGATCCACAGAGAATCAAGGCTGGGCACAGGTCCACGGAGGATCAAGGCTGGGCACAGGTCCACGGAGGATCAAGGCTGGACACAGATCCACGGAGGATCAAGGCTGGACACAGATCCACGGAGGATCAAGGTTGGACATAGGTTCACGGAGGATCAAGGCTGGACATAGGTTCACGGAGGATCAAGGCTGGACACAGATCCACAGAAGATCAAGTCTGGACACAGATCCACGGAGGATCAAGGCTGGACATGGATCCATGGAGGATAAAGGCTGGACACAGATCCATGGAGGATAAAGGCTGGACACAGATCCACGGAGGGTCAGAGTGGACAGGAGTTGCACTGAGGGTCAATCATCAAGGGTCAAGGTAGACATAGAGCCACTAATGACCACTGAGTGCCAGGCTAGAACAGAACCATAAGGGTCAAGGGTGGGCACACCAAAGATTGGGATGGCCTGAACTGGCTGTAGATTCCTCCAAGCTCCGCTCTGTTCCCAAGAGTCTGCTGTCGCTGGGAGCCTGCCTCTGGGGAGAGTCTGGGTCTTGGCCAGCAGAAGTCAATGCCCAGCACCCACAGGTTAAACCAGCTTCCTCAGTAAAAAACCCAGTATTTCACAGACAATGACAGAAAACCAGGACACATTCCAGACAATTAAATTTTACTTTTTAAATTTTATGTATTATGTTTATGGGTGTGGGAGTGTGAGGTGCTTATGTGAATGTCCGGACAAACGCTTGGCAGACACACATCTTTGGAAGCCAGAGGTCAGCATCAGGTGATTTCTTTGATTCCTCCCCAGTTTATTTATTAAAAATTTAAAAATATTTATTTATCTCATGTACATGGGTGTTTTGCCTATGTGTGTGTGTGTGTGTGTGTGTGTGTGTATGTGAACCACATTTGTGTCTGGTACAGGTGGTGGTGAAAAGAAGGCGCTGGCTCACCTGGAACTACAGGTGTTTGTGAGCCACCATGTTAATTCTGGGAACGGAACCCAGGTCCTCTGCAAGAGCAACAAGTGCTCTTAACTGCTGAGCTGTCTCCGGCTCCCCTGACCTCCACTCTAGATTTTGAGTCAGGGTCTCGTACTGAACATGGCGCTCACTGATTGGCTAGGCTGGGTAACCGTGAGCTCCAGAGAGACACTTTCCTCTGTGGAGCTGCGATTGCAGATGTGGGCTGGTGTGAGCAGTTTCACATGGGTTCATCTGGACATCATCTGAGCTCGGGTCCTCATGCTCGCATGACAGACTCTTTACCAACCAAGACATCTTCCCAGCCCTGAGAGTTTACTTCACAGTTATTATGGTTCTTAACTGATGATGTCTTTTCCAACTTTATTGAATAAATGAGTAATCATTTCAGGCCCCTCATCACATGCAAGGCACACAGTTAAACTGGGGTGTCTGCTGCTCCATTCTGAAGACCACAACGCGCTATGTGGGTAGCTATGTATTAGGGTCAATGCTGGGCTCTCAATGCCCTGTTAGCCTGGTTTCCAGGGGACACTTTTTGGGGGTTATGCATGGGCCCCAGACCTGGAACTGCTAACCTTTCCTTACCATCAGCCTCCTTCACCTTGGCTTATGCTCAGAAAAACTCTTCTCAGTTTGGTACCAATGTTTTTGTATTTGTCACTCTTGGCAAATACAAAATCCTTCCCTTATGCTCCTGCACCCCAATACCACAGCCATCGCATCAGCTCGACCCCCTCCTGACAATATATATTTTTTTTTTTTTTTGGTTTTTCGAGACAGGGTTTCTCTGTAGCTTTGGTGCCTGTCCTGGAACTAGCTCTTGTAGACCAGGCTGGCCTCGAACTCACAGAGATCCGCCTGCCTCTGCCTCCCGAGTGCTGGGATTAAAGGCGTGCGCCACCACCTCCCGGCCCTCCTGACAATATTTGAGGCAATCTAGGGGGCAGGCCCATGGAGTTGAAATGGACTCAGAAATCCAAGACTTGCCGGGCGGTGGTGGCACACGCCTTTAATCCCAGCACTCGGGAGGCAGAGGCAGGAAGATCTCTGTGAGTTCGAGGCCAGCCTGGTCTACAAGAGCTAGTTCCAGGACAGGCACCAAAGCTACAGAGAAACCCTGTCTCAAAAAATTAAAAAAAAAAAAAGAAAAGAAAAAAAAAAAGAAATCCAAGTCTTCCCTTAAGACTACGCATTTTCTTCAGTCTTTCTTGGTTCTAGCGGGAACAGTGTCCCAAGACAGTGCTTGGGCGATAAACAGGTCATAGGGAGCCACTGACAGCAGGAGTGGACACCCAAAGAAGCTTCGTAGTACACAGACTGGGTATGGAATTTCAGGCAATTTTCATTTCTTCCTTGGTTTTTCCCTGTTGTGTTTTTCCCTTTAAGTTTCTTTTGAACAAAAGATACAGGTAATTTTAGTAACAAGTGAAAGGAATGAAACCATTCCAATTTTAGGAGAGAAAATATCATCTTACAGGTTTTTTTTATAGAAGAGTGTAGTCCCTGTGAAATTATAATGAGTCATTTTATGCACCCAAACCCTCATGGACATCCTGGTGTGAAGTCTGTGGCCATCCTGGGGTCGGGTGTGAAGCCTGTGGATGGCCTGAGGTCGGGTGTGAAGCCTGTGGATGGCCTGAGGTCGGGTGTGAAGCCTGTGGATGACCTGTGGTCAGGTGTGAAGCCTGTGGACACACTGAGGTTGGGTGTGAAGCCTGTGGATGGCCTGAGGTCGGGTGTGAAGCCTGTGGATGGCCTGGGGTCAGGTGTGAAGCCTGTGGACACACTGAGGTCGGGTGTGAAGCCTGTGGATGGCCTGAGGTCGGGTGTGAAGCCTGTGGATGGCCTGAGGTCGGGTGTGAAGCCTGTGGATGGCCTGAGGTCGGGTGTGAAGCCTGTGGATGGCCTGAGGTCGGGTGTGAAGTCTGTGGACGGTCTGGGGTCAGCTAAGAGTCAGAACGCATCAGGATCTTTGTGGTCCTGGGCTTGGTTCCTTCTTCTGCAGTTCCCAGCAACAAAGATGTTATTCATGTTGCAAGTCTTGAACCCACAGGACAAAAGAACAAAAACACACTGCTGTACATGCCCATCAGTGTGTGCCAACTGAGTGTGAGCAACACTCTGTCGCTTGCCACCTATGATTATGTCCATGGATGCCAAGAAAGCCTTCTCCAAATGCTCAGGGAGTCGAGGGTCAAGATGGATGAACTGCCAGGGTCTAAAGCCACTCTTGTGTCTAATGGGGAGGAATGAAAGCAAAGAGCAAGTGACACTGAGGAATTCTTGATAATGGGGTGACTAAGGACCAAACCCCACAGAGAACGAGGGACAATCAGAGGATAAAAATGGCCCTCAAGTGTCTGGGTGGAAATGTCTGTGATCACCCCTAGTTAGGCACATGCCAACTGGCACATGACTGAAGAGCCCCTTATCACCATGGGATGGTGTCACTCAGCTGTGAGGTCACTCTGCACCCAGTTCCCTGCAGGAAGTCTAGGAGTGCTCAGCCCATCCCACTCTAGGATAGAACCCCAGAGCAACCTCAAATGCACACACGGGGCTCTTCACTGCGAAGCGGCTCTAGCTGGCAAGCAAAAGGAAGATCCCAATTCCTGGCACAGGAAAGAGTCTGGATAAACATGGACACCCACAGGAACATAGTGCACCCATAGGGAGAGGGTCTGGCCGTCCCAGAGCAAGGCACAGGGACTACTATTGCAGAGGGAGAAGCCTTGGTACAAATGAACACTGGGTGGGTATAAGGGCAGTGGCCAGGGCTGAGGTAATGTACACACTGGTCCTGAGCTGCAGGTGGGAGGGAGGACAAGACCCAACAGGCCACTGTCTCTATAGTCAGTCACGGGTTCCCACCCCACAGACAGAACCACAGTCACATGAACATACACAGATACAAACAGGACAGCATCCATCCCAGGCAAGTGCAAAGCCCCCGGGAACCGTGGGCAGAACAGCATTCCAATTACCAGATGATCATTAGGAACAGTGAGCACAAAGACAAAATCTATGACTGAAGGTCCTCGTCAAGCCAAAAAGGCCTCCCAGGCTGAGAAGAGCTCCCTTTTAAAATGTCAAGATCGTAAAGACCCAAACAAACCTGCAGTCATTAGAAAAGCAGGAGACCAAGAATTACAAACAGGATGTGTCCCAGGTCTGGACAGAACCCTTACAGTGAGCCATTAGAGGGACAGACTGTGTTCTTCATTCCACGAAGAGACACCGGCACTGGAGGACACTGGCTTAGAAAATGAAACAAATTCCCCAATTCTTCTGCAAGTCTAAAAATAGCTGAGATAAATCTGTTTGAAGCCCTAACTTTTCCAGCTTAAACCCTGGGGTCCTGGAAAGAAGAGCACCCTGAGTCAGAATTTGGTGTGTTAACCTAAGTCTTCACACCCCAAATGCTCGTGCTGGGACTTCCTCACAAGCAAGGCCTTTCTAGAACAGCTCGTCAAAATCTCAGAGGGTTTCAGAGAAATGGAAAAGGCTAATCTTAATGCATATGGAGTCACAGTGGCCTGTGGGAAGCCCACATATTCTGGCATGGAAAGACCACACTGGAATCCTGCCCAGCTGCCAAAGGATCTAAAAAAACTATAGCAGTTTTGACAGTGTGGGACCATATATATTAACAAAGTAGTACAAAGAGGCCAGACATAGATCCTGCTGTCTACGGGCAGCACACTTGGGAAGGAGAGTATAGAATTGTCAGCAAGGAGTTGCCTCCACAAATGGTGCTGGAAAAGGGGACATCCATGTGCAGAAGGTCCAGCCTCATGCCATGTATGGCTTCATGACGTGAACTACGCCACACAACTCTGGGGACAGGAAAACCAAGAGCACAGCTTCTTTATCTGAGGGCCACCATTTCTCATGTAAAAATGTGTGGGAGTGCCGTGAAACATTTGACAACAGGAAGAGATTTCTAAATTCACAAACCATGGCAAATATTAACAAAATCAAATAAGACACAAATCCAAGCCATTCCCGGGATGGCTCATTTCTGCAACCTTAGTGCAGCCTAAGTGTTCAACACACGCACTTTGCACTGTGTGTACCAATCTGCCACGCAATACCAATAAGCACCATTGGCTCACCAATACCTAAAACACCTTGGCTCAGATTCAAGACCATTCTGTGTTATGAATTGCAGGGTTTTAACTGTACATGCGATGCTTTCCACTCTTACAGAAATATAATGGTCTAATCACAGAAGGAGACTTTTAATATATTCCTACCGCCATTCCTGAGAATGTTAGAATACCCTGACACTCTGCTGTGTTAGAATATTTAATTTAAAAAGTCAGTATTTGAGCTGCTGACTTAAATTTTATTTAAAGAAAAAAAAACACTAAATGAACTTTGGCTTGAGATTAGCACAAAATTTCCGACAACTTTTAAATGGTTCCTAAACATACACTGTCATTTTGTACTATATATGTACTATATATTTATGTTAAGTAGCATTCTCAACATTGTTAACTATAAGATTGAAACATTAGTCAACTGTGAAAAACACCGAAGATGCCCTGCAACCCACACAGTCATATCATCAGGCAAGGCTCAACCTTCCTGTAAAAATAAACAAGTTCTCTATCACAGTAGTATGCAAGTTTGCTCTCATCTTTAATGGTGAACATTAGATATTGTCTTTGTTAGTGTTTTTATTACTATGACGAAACACCATCATCAAAAAGCAAGCTGCAGAGGAAAGGGTTTATTCGGCTTACACTTCCACATTGCTGTTCCTTGCTGAAGAAAATCGGGATAGGAACTCAAACAGGGCAGGAACCTGTGGCAGGAACCTGTGGCAGGAGCTGATGCAGAGAACACAGAGGGGTGCTGCTTACTGGTTTGCTCTGCATGGCTTGCCCAGCCTGCTTTCTTATAGAACCCAGAACCACCAGCCCAGGGATGGCTCCACCCACCGTGGGCTGGGCCCTCCTGCATTGATCACTAATTGAGAAAATGCCTTACAGCTGGTTCTCATGGAGGCATTTCCTCAACTGAGGGTCCTTCTCTCTGATGACTCTGGCTTGTGCCAAGTTGACACACAAAACCAGTAGTACAGATGTATACACACACATACCCACACACACACCAAAGAATCTTTTTTAAAAAATTCAGCATGATTATCAGTAAATGCTTTATCTCTATACCTACTGTGTATGTGCGTATATACATATCCAGGGTCACATAAAAATTTTTCGGGTGAGAAGGGATTGCAAATGGGAAAAGCTTAAGAAGCCTTGAATTAGATCAGGCCAAGTTATAAAGACGGAACAACTAGAACGTATGGTGCATGTGTGTGGTAGTGGTGGGGTTGGGGTTGTTTCTGTTTAGAGTAATGAAAATTTGGAGTGGAGGTAATGGCTGCATGACATGGTGAATGAAATTGGTGCTACTAAATTATACACTAAGATGGCTAAAATGTCACATCTGTCACACACATCTACACACATTTTACAAAGAAGCATAGGACAGGCGGACTCTAGAGCGGTGGTCTCTGCTGGCTGGGCTCTGAGGCTCTATCCGGCAGCCTGGGGAGCGGCATCGGGCACTCTGGGGGTGGAGGCGGGTTGCCTGACAGAGGCTCAAGCCAAGGACCATTGCCAGAGCTGAGCTCTGCCTGATGGGCCCTGCAGCGCTCATCACAGAAGCACCTGACACTCCCCCATGCTCTACGGTATAATTAGGGCCCCAGTGAAACTCCTGCCCACGCCTTTGGGTAATTTGTGTGTGGGTTGCTTAGATGTTCAGGACTAGAAAACACATTTTTTTTCTGGAAGAAATACTGTTTCCTGTGGGGATGGGAGTTGTAGCTTGTATGTCCAAACCATGCTCCTGTCTCATCAGCTGAGGCTTTTACAGCCGAATGTGGTGAGATGAGTCAGGTCTGATCGTCAGGACCAGAGCAGAGGCTCTCCTGGCCACCGTACCAGAGATGCCATAGACTGCGTGCCTTCCAGGAGGAAGCCAGATGCTTCCTCGGAGGGGCCTCTTCATGGAACATGCCTCAACTATACCTTCTCTGAGAAGCTGATCCTGTGGTGGCCCAGGGGAACAGTTGGGGTCTGGCAGAAGGTGCCTGAGCAGCAACTCTGGCCTCATTATATTCCCAAATGAGGAGGGGACAATCTGTCCTGGCAGAAGTGAGCAGAGACCTAAGGAAGGAGTTGGTAAACTCGGGGGGTGGGGTTCAGGAGGCTATGGGTCCAGGAAAGGCTCAGACTCCCTCCCCCACTTCAGCTACCCCGTGCCTTCCAGGAAAGATCTGGAAATGGTTACCTGGTGATGACCTGAAGCCACCTTGCCCTGCACGGCTTCTAACCGGCTCATAAGTGGGAATGAGACACACAGTCTCGGGTTAAGCATGGTGGGGTAAGCCAAGGAGTCTCTGGGTGGGGGAGATGTTGACTGGGGGTGAGGCCTCCTTCAACCCTCAGAAGGTCAAGAGGGAAGTTGTCAAAAGTAGGGCAAGGAGTATGGAACTGCAGAGCAACTGGACGGTCCCCAGTGACTCCTCCACAGGCTGTTAGTGAGTGGTCTGGGGCCAGCCCGGGGAACAGTGTGCCTCTGGTGACAACATACTAGAGTGACAGCCTGTGACAAGTCATGCCAGTCTGTTGAGAGCATGTAACAATAGGGTGTCATCACTATGTGACAACAGGGTGTGATAGGACAACAGAGGGGTGACAACTGTGTGGCAGCGGGTGACACATGCCTTTTAGCTGCCTCCCTGGAAGCCTTCAGGCAATGCTCTCCTGGGGATACACCATCTAACCGGAATGCTAGACCTGGTGAGGCTGGGTCCTCATCACCTTCCTAGTGGCCCAGACGCCACCAGGGCTGTTGTGTTGCTTCCAGCTCACGTGCTCTCCAAGAGTCCCATGGTGTATATAGGAAAGGCTCGGGGACCATTTCTTTATGTCCCACTGGTCAGGCCCACAGCCAAGCCTTTGTAGGAACAATTTAACACAAGAGAGAGAGAAAGAGAGACATTACTCTCCTGTCTGTGCCTGCACGTGTGTTAATTATCTCTTAATTCAATTTGAAACGAGCCCATTATCCACTTCTGGAAGAAAAACCGTGAGAGAGAATTATATAAATGCCTCATTCACACACCAACTTTGCTCAGAAAATTGAAAGAATCTTAATTAATAATCTCCAGGCGACAGGAGAGGAGAACCAGGGATGAAGGGAGGCGGCTGCTCCAGGAGGATCCTTGGAGCAAGGGAAAAGAGAGGCAGGAAGGAGGGTGGAAGGCGCAGTCAAGCACCCTGGCTAACCATCGCCTTGTGAAGGACATCTGGGTCCTTTCCCATTTGGGCTTCTAGGAACATGTTTGGCACTGTGGAAACCTATGGCTAGGCTTTGTATGGGTGTTCCCTCCTTTGAAAGTTTAAAAATTATATGTGTATGTGTGTGTATATGTTGGGGGGGGCGTGGACATGCACACACACGTACACGCACACACACACATGCCACAGCATGCATGAGAAAGCCAAAGAACAGTTTGAGAGTACACTCGTTCCTTCTGTGTGGGGGTCTTGGGGAGCCCCCTCAAACTACCATGCTTAGCAGGAAGTGCCTTCACTCACTAGACATTCATGTTGGTCCTGTTTCTACTTCAAGACAGTGATTACAATGCTAAGCCATATTGTAGTTATATGCTTTTTAAGTCTTTTTTTTGGTTTTTTGTTTGGTTTTGTTTTAACAAAAACACTAAGTGGTTTTCCACAGGCGTTGTACCAGCCTGTGTGAGCAATGGCTCCCCTGCTTCTCTGTCAGTGTTTGGTGTTGCCAGTAATGTTTACTGTAGCCGTTTTGATAGATGCGCCATGATATATCATACTGTGGTTTAATTTCACATCCCTGAAGATTAATGATGTGGAATATGTTGTTATGACTATTTATCATCTGGGTTTCCTCTTCTGGTCTCATATTTTGCCTAGTTTTAATTGGAGTTCCTTGACAGATTATTGATTCTTCATATTCTTGTTTTCTTTCCAGAATGTATGGCTTGCAAATATATCCTCCTACTCTGTAGTTTTCCGTCCATGCTGTTAAAAATGTCACTGTAGGGTGGTCTTTGATTCTGATAAGGTCTCATGTATCCGGTTTGTCTTTTATGGGCCATAGTCTTGGTTTTAAATCTAAGAATTTTTTTTTTGCCTACTTTAGACCAGAAAGATGTTTTCCTAGTCTTACATTTTGCATTTCAGGTCTGTGCACCAGACTTCAGAATGCTGCTTGCTGCTAGGCCTAGGGTGAGGGTCAGCCCAGTACTTTTCAGATGACCAACTTCTCCAGTATCTTGTACTGAGAAGGTCCGCCATTGAACTGACTTGCCATTGAACTTACTTTGAAACAGCCCAAAACTCAGCTGGGCATAATGTATAGGCTGTGTGTCCTGTCATTGATCTGTATGTTCCTCCAGGACACAATCAATAGCACTGTCTGGATAATGGTAGCTAGAGAGGAAGTACAAATATGACCAGAATGACTCCAGCTACTATCAGCCTTTGTGGGGTTCTTTGGGCTGTTATGGTGCCCGTACTCTCCCTGTGAGTTTCAGAATGAGGTTAATATGCATACGTGCAGTTCCTCTAGAAAACCTGTGGGGATGTTCCCACAGGTTGTGCTAAACCTATTCATCAGTTTGGGAACCAACACCAGCACCACAGTCTTCTAATCCATGAACATGGTATGACTTTCAACTCAGGTGCCTCTTGGATATCTTCTCCCCCTTTTCTGTGGTATTAGGATTGGACTCAGGGCCTTAAGCATGCTCAAGCTTCCCTTAGTGTGACATTCAGTTGACTTCCTGTTGTCTGTAAGATGTAGGACTCTCAGCTCCAGCTCCATGTCTGCCTGCACACTGCCATGCTCCCCATCATGATGATAATGGACTGAAGCACCGAACCTCTGAAACTGTAAACAAGCCACCTCAATTAAATGTTTTCTCTATAAGAGTTGCCATGGTCATGGTGTCTCTTCACAGCCATAAAACCCAAACTAAGACAGCACTCATGGTGGGTTTTATTTGCAGTTTGCTGTTTCTATTCTGTCTGTTCATGTGGCCACCAGGTAACTGTAACTTCACCAAGTGAGTTAAGGAAAGTTTCCTCTTCTTCTGACATTTGGTAGAATTCTCCATGAAAAAACTCCCCGACCCCGGGGTGGGGGGCAGGTCTTTTCCAGGAGTTTTAAAAGACCTGATTCAAATCTGGATGTAAATCACTGACTTTAACTCTTTTCTATTTCTGCTGTAAGCATCTGGTGATGTTAAGTTTCCCAAGTGCTCCAGTTCTGTCGTAAATAATTTGATTTGTTGTATTTTAATTTTCATTTAGTTATATGTATTTTTAGAAATTTCCTCTGAAACCAGGGATTGTAGGTCACGCTTGTAAACTCAGGAGGAAGATAGTTAGTTAGAGGACACTCTGGGATACCTTGTGAGACCTCTGCAAAACAATAATTCTTTTGGCTTTCTTCTCTGGCTCACAATTATTTAAAATTAATCTATTTCATAGGCGTCATTTATCATCCTGTGCCTGTGCTACCTCACTTAGTCTGCTTTCCAGCTCTGTACATTTACCTGAAACTTCATTTTTTTAACAGCTTAATAAAATTCCATCGCATAGAGGTTGCATGATATCATCCTCCATTCATCAGTTGCTGGATGATGAGTACGGATGGGTTATGAATAGAGCATCTATGAACATGGATGAGCACGTGTCTCTGTAGTAGGAGGTGAGAGCCCTTTGACTGGATACCCATGAGTGTTTCAGTGGGGTCACATGGTAGACCTGTTTATCATTCTCTGAGGAACTCCAGACTGCTTTCCAGTGTCTGCACCAATTTGCACTCCCACCAATGCACAATGCACAAGGGTTCTCTGTCCCCTACATCCTCACCAGCATTTGCTGTCTTTAGCTTTCTTAATCTTAGACATTCTAACTACAGTAATACAAAATCTCAAAGCAATTTGCATTTGCATTCTCCTGATGGCTAAGGATGGCAAACACTTTCTAAAACAATTTTTTCAGTTTTTCGAGACAGGATCTCTCTGTGTGGCCCTAGCTGTCCTTGAACTCTGTAGACCAAGCTGACCTTGAAACCACAGAGATCCACCTGCCTCTGCCTCCCAAGTGCTGGGATTAAAGGTGTGTACCACCACCAACCAACTTTAAAAGAATTTTTAAACATTTGTATTTTGTCTGAGAACTTACTGTTCATTTCAATAGTCTCCTTTTTAACTGAGTTGTTTCCTTGGTGTTTAATTTTTGAGTTTCTTGTGTATTGTAGACACTAATCCTCACTCGGGTTTAGCTATCACTCTACAGTCTGCCTCCTCAGTAGACTAACAGTATTGTTTATAGTACAGAAACTTTGTAACTTAATGCAGTTACACTTATTGACTGGAGTTGTATTTCCTGAGCAACCAGAGTCCTGTCTAGGAATCCTTACTAAGCCTATTTGTTGACAAGCACTCCTTGCTCTTCCTTCTAGAAGTTTCAGAGTTCTGGGTCTAACTCTGAGATCTCTGATCCGTTGGAATTGGTTGTGTGCAAGATGACAGGTTTCCCAACAGCATTGGGTTCAGATGCTGTCTTTTGTTCAGTGTATGCTTTTGTCATCTTTGTCAAAACTCAAGAAGGCTGCATGAACTCATAACTGAGCCCTCAATGGCATTCCATTGTCCATTGAGTCTATTTTGTGCTAGTACCATGCTGTTTGTAGTACTATGGTTTTGTAGCATAACTTGAAACTGGGCACGGTGATGATACCTTCTGCTGTATTTATATTGTTCAGGATTGTTTTTGTTTTGTTTTGCTTGCTACCTGGGCTCATTTGTGCTTCCATATAAACTTTAAGATTAGAAAAAAAATTCTGTGAAGAATTGCATTGAAATGTTGATGGGAATTGCATTTAATCTATGGATTGCTTTTAGAAGAATAGCCATTTTCACAATATTGCTGAAGATAACGAACACAATAGTCATAAGACGTGGAGAAATGCAGTTGGTACTGACCTAGAAACATGTTCTCTGCCGACTAGCTTGCATAGCACTGGAAGGTGTTATATGTAGGTGGCGGTGGTGGAGAAGTGATCAACGAGCAGTCTTACTCAGCTGAACCATGTGAACTGCGGTGATCACTACTGTGAGATAAGCCCATGGGGGGCCACAGTGGCACAGACGTCTTGAGGGTAACCAACCGCCTTCTGATTGACCCTAAGGCCTGCTCCACCAGAGGAAGCGTATGCCTGACATTAGAAATCTGCGCAAGAACCCACAGCTGAGGATCTCACAGATGCCGGGGGTGAAAAAACTACTATTATCCTGCTAAACTGGCATCGTAAAGAAATGCCCTGCAAACTCATGTATCTCTGCTCCCATATCCATGCAGTTCTCAGACCTCAGCTGAGAAGTTTCTTTGTGCAGCTGAGGGGTTGACATGGACAGACACTGATGACTGGTCACAGTTCAGAGGAGTGAGTGTCTGTGGAGAGCTCAGTGACAAATGGGACATGTTTCTATCACACCTCCTCTGCAAGGCTCAGGGAGCACGGAAGAGGGGGATGAAAGACGGTAAGAGCCAAAGGTCAGGGGTGATGAGAATGATGGGAATGAAACCGTGTCTTCCAAATGTGTCAGGGCTGCTGAGCCCATGAACACAGGAGCTCTGTTGCCTGCGTAAGACTGAGGCAGGCGACACTGCAGCATGGAGCGAGAAGTGGCCCGTGAGCCCCCACTCCTAGTTTAGGGACTAGGGACAGCTGATGGTTTGGGAAGAGAGAGGCAGCCTACTTTAATGTGTAGTTCTTGGCAAGCTGAGCATACGCCAGCAGGTGGCCCAACACCCAGGGGTAGAAGGACAACACAAATTGGAGTCAATGGGTGATTAAACTCACTCCCCAGCCAAGGGTGGCCTTGAACTCCTGATCCTCCCGCCCTGTCCTATGCCAGCCCTCCCTCTTTTTCAAGTATTCCTTTAAAAAAAAAATTCCCTTTGTCCCCTTTGCGCTGTCTTTTATCTCTTAGGCTATTTCTAAGTTCCTATTTAAAAAAAAAAAACTCGGATTGTGATAGATTTACATAAAGAAGACAAGAAAGTTGAGAGAGGCCTATAGGAAAGGGACTGGAAGGGGAGGCGCAGAAGGGGTAACTGGGAGCCATGAATATGATTTAAAAGGTGCATTATATAATAAAGCACATTTTGTACACTAATTACACGCTCAGGAAACTAAACACAACTCCCCCTCCCCCTCAGATAGACAGGAAATCTTCCCATATGAGATCAGGGTTCTAACAAAACTTCTGGAAGCTCCTTCCCCTGACTCAGGCAGAAAGCTGTCTCTGTCTTCCTTCAGTCCCGCAGACAGCAATGGGCTTCTCTGCTCCGAGCCCAGGCACATGACCATTGTGAGGCTGTGGCAGGTGGCATGCAGGAGGCGAGGACCTCGGGAAGAGCCCAAGGGCCCCATTGAACCCAGAATCACGTGGATGGAAGAAGTTTAAAACTTCACTGAAGGAAGCTTCTAGAAATGTACGGCAACTGTGCAGCTGGTTAAATTCTGGACTAGGTGAGCGTAGTTGCTCTTCCACTATCTGAAGTGGTATTTTAAGTTGCCACGAGGACCTGAATCAAGGAAGGGCTGGCAGTCACTTGGGTCTGGATGTCCCTCAGTAATACCGGTTTCTTGTCTATAGATAAACATCCCAACCTCAGGATTTGATGACATCTCATTACGATGTCTACAGACACAACACTCTGAGTATTGAGCGTGCAAATGCTCCAGAGCTAACCTCGGGGCCAACCTGGACAGGAGACCTGCGTACCTGGCTGGGCACTTCTCCAGTTCTGAGGGTCTGAGTCTGAGGGCAGAGGTTTCAGATTTACTCAACACAACCACAGAGGAGGACTCCATTGTTGCTGGAACTGCAAGACCCTGAACAGTCTCTGGATACTTGAGGACAAGTGGGAAGAAAATGGCAGAAACATTTCACTTATTAATTTTGTTGTTCTAGCCCTGAGCTGAGGCACACCGCTAAAAACTGACTGCCCTGAGCTGACAAGGAAGAAAGGGACGTGTTTTCCTCCTTATTAATTTGCTAGGGGAGATGTGCATACCTGGCCTCTGTGTCAGCCTGAAGAAAGTCATTACACAGTCTAAAAGCTGTTCCCGGGAGACAGCAAGAGAGGACCAATGCTTGGAGGGAGAAGCAGCCAGTGTTCTCCAGCTTCCTCCTAGCAAGGGTGAATCCTACCAGGACTTATCTTAAAAAGCACCAGAGGGCTGAAGAGATGGCTCAGTGGATAAAGGGTTTGCTGTGTAAGTATGAGGACCCGAGTTTGGATCCCCAGCTCCCACGGAAAAATGAGATAGTATGCCATAGCCCTAATACTGGTTGGAGGGAGGGGACAGACAGACAGATCCTAAGGGTTTGCTGTCAAGTCTGTCTAACCAAAAAAAAAAAAAAATTACAGTAGAGGAAGACAATTGATATCACCCTTGGCCTTCACCATCCCCCAACAATAACCTGCTCATACCACCCCCACACATGTGGCTATATACATACCAGTGATCTCATACACACACACACACACACACACACACACATTCACACATGCATCACTTTGAGAAAAGAGAGGGTCTCTCACCAGTATACATTTCTCTCAAGGCCTGGCTAGAATCAAATGAGTGTCTGAGAGTTCCAAAATTACCCCATTAGAGGGATGAAGAAGAAAGCAAGGTCATGGCAAGGCCTCAGAAAAGACTCACAAGAGCATCTCTGCTATTACTCTACTATAGACCCAGTGAATACTGTGGTCTCCCCACTTCCTGACCCCCATTGCCCAGAGATACCATAGCACTGCCCAGGAACACACAGTGTGAGCTTCATGGGTAGAATGGCTCTGTCTTAATTAGGGTTTACATTGCTGTGAAGAGACATCAGGACCATGACAACCCTTATAAAGGAAAACATTAATTGGGGTGGCTGGCTACATTTTTAGGGATCCAGTCCATTATCATCATGGTGTGACATGATGGTGTGTAGACAGACATTGTGCTAAAGAAGGAACTAACATTCCTACATCCTAACGTGCAGGCAACAGGAAATGGTCTGAGACACTGCATGTGGCTTGAGCATATGAGACCTCAAAGTTCACCCCCACAGTGACACACTTTCTCCATCAAGACCACGCCCACTCCAACAAAGCCACACCTCCTGATAGTGCTACTCCCTATGAGCTTATGGAGGCCAATTACATTCAAACTACCACAGGCTCTTACCATCTTTGAACAAGAGACAACTGATACCCTCACGCAGGAGGGAAAGCAATTTGAGGGTCACCTTTCACCTGACCTGAAGCTACTTTAAAGACGCGGGATGCAGGCACCTGCCAGAGACAGGCTGTGGCAAGTGGGATGTTTCACCACCTCATCTCTGCTCTTTGTTGTTTTTTGGTTTTGATTTGTTTTGTTTTGTTTTGTTTTTTCGGGACAGGTTCTTTCTGTGAACAGCCCTGGCTCTCCTGGAACTTGCTTTGTAGACCAGGTTTGTCTTAAACACACAGAGATCTGCCTGCTTCTGCCTTCCCATGCTGGGATTAAAGGCGTGCGCCACCATGCTCATCACCCTCTGTGGTTTCGAATATGGTTGAACTCATCCAGGAGTTCAAGCCCCCAAAGGCTATCACATTAAGGAGGTGAGCTGCTACCCCCACTGTGTGTCTAGGGGCGGAGTCTTTGAGAGGTAATTGGATTAGATGGAGTCGTCAGGGTGGAACTGTGGAACTGTGGTTGGATGCTGATGGGTTCACAGAAGAGGAAATAAGGAGGTTTGAACATGGGATTGGGTAATGTCCCCCAGAGGCTCTCTTGGTCCCCAACTGTTGGTGCTTTGGGAAAAGAAAAGAGACCTTGGAGCCTTGCTGGAGTGAGTCGTCGGGGGCAGGCTTTCGGACTCCATATCCTGACCCCACTACCTATTCGTACTCTGCTCCCAGAGTACGGCTATACCATGACCAGCCAGCATCCTGATCTTGTCACCTCTCCTTCCCTGTTGGCTGCCATGTCTTCCCTTAGCGTGAGGGACCATATCCCTCCGGGACAGTGAGCCAGAAAGCAAAAACAAAAAGATCATCTAGTGTGTATAAAGTGGCCTACCTCAGATATCTTGTTATAGCATTGCTATAAAAGATGACTAACACCTATGCTCTGTTCTGTTCTGGAACTATAGCCTGGAGAGATGCTGGCAAACACAGAGCATGCAGCTCAGGCTCTCTGCACCCCCTTCCGAGGCCTTCATATCAGCCCCAACCACCAGGCCTGTGTTCGCGAGTGTGCGCATGCGTACACGTGTGTGAGTACGCACCCATGCACATTTCTTTGTTTATACAATGAAAGCCTAGGTTTTAGAGGTCGAGGCATTTCCCCAGTTCGAGCACACAGATCCTAGCACAGGTTCCAGCTCATACCTGGGCGCATCCGCTCACTGAGCTCACTTTGGTCACCTGGCACACGCTTCACTGCCGTGAAGCCACCAAGCACCAGAGTGTCCGGTATGGCTCTGAAAGAGGGGCAGCATGCGGCCAGCCACGGTGGGTGCAGAAAGTGATCTGGGGAGAAGCTTATGGCAGAGCTGTGTCAAAGAAAACAGAGAGACATCAAGATCATCTCCAAGTTCAGTGACATCAAATCGGTGACCGAAGCCTGTCTCTGTTAACAAGGTGGAGACCACAACCAGGTCCATCTACAGGGAGCTGCTGTCAGAGGCAACCCTCCCCTGAGGAACACTGCAGAGGGACCTGGATGACTTCCACAATAAGTCATATAGTGAAGATGTAAAGAGACTAAAGATGCTGACATACCACATGGTAAGGGAGTCCGTCCCACACAAGCTTCCTGTGTAAAATGGCAGGGTAATATATGAGGAGCCTTGCCTTCTGATACAGGAGGCTGAAGAAGCCCCAGAGACTCAAGTGCCAATAACGTACAGCAGACCCTGACTCTAACAAGGTGGAAAGTAAGGGCTGATAGCCAAGGTTATTCTCTGACCTTCACACACATGCTTTGGAAGACTTAGATCTACACACAGACACACACATGTACACACACAGACAGACAGACACACAGACACACACAGGGAGACTGACTTAGGATCCATATTCATCTACATTCCCGGGCTCTACCTTCACCACCAAACTAGAGCATCCCTCTCTCTACAACGCAGGGCAGGGACGGCCAAGTGGTATGCATGCCAGGCTGTCTGAAAGACCCTGGGATCCTCTGCTTGAGAAGTAGGATAATATGTGACAATACAGTGGGCACAGAACCCCGAGAAGTCCACCAGAGGAAGTTTTCACAGCTAGGAAGCCACTGGGAGAGTGGGGCAAAGAGTCAGGCACAAGTGGATCCCACAGTCCTTCCCACCACAGCCAAGCCTTGACAAAAATAAATCTGCCTCTTAGGGATGGAATTCAGCTAAAACTGCCCCCGTATTCACATCAGCCAGAGGATTTGGAGGCTGAGCGGAGCCTCTAAATTCTAGTCTTTCAATTCAAGGCACCACTCGGGTCTAGTCTAACATTTAAACGCCACTATTCAAATGTCTAAGGAGGTTGAGAGTATCCAGAAGTCACTGAGTTCTTGGGCTGCAGCCTGCACCCTGCCTTCCTCACTAGAGCCCAGATCTCGGGGAGCTGCCTTGGTGGAGGAAACTGGCATGCTGAGAGAGGGGTGGGGGTAGCTGTGCCCAAGACCCTGGAGCCACTGGAGCCAGGCCTCTGCTTTGCTGGCATGTTTGCCACTCTACAGGGAAGGAAGCAACACAAAATTGTCTGTACCACACTCGCATTTTAATCCAACTTTCTCTAAACTCGCAATCAAATCAAAATGTTGGGTATTTCTAACGAGCTATGGTTTGTGTTTTACTTCATGGGCAAATCTCCCTGAAGCAAGAGTACAGCGCTGTCTTGTGGTACAGCCTCTGGTTCAGGGACTGAGTTCGACATGAACCCTGCAGACTGCCCCACATCTGTGGACATGGAGCCCCATATCCACTATACCCGTGTCCTCAGGGGAAGGTGACCGCTGACTGGATGGACGGCTGCTTTTCGAGTGTCTTCTTCCGAGCTGTTTAGGAGAGAGGGGGAGAGGATCCCCCCTCAAGCCCCATCATATCTCCCCCATCTCAGTGGAGATGTGTCTGTAGATGGTGTCTGGATGGTAAAGGACTGGCTCACCTCCTGGCCTGACAGGGAAAAGGAACCTCTGGAATTCTGCTTAAGGAAAATGGTGAGCTCGAGAGACTGCTGGGGTTCTTGTCACAGAAAGGGATCCCAAGTACCCTCAAGTTCTGGAAGGTGAAGATGAAACCCCTGTTAAAGGGATTTCTGCCTCTGCCTCTGGGGAGCTGCAAACCAGCTGTGGCTCGGTAGCTGTCAGCCACTGTGGAGGATTCAGCGAACCAGCCCCTGGCAAAATGGTTGCCCCCTCCTCATGGTAGGCGCTGGGGGCCATCTGAGGGCAGTCTCTGTTCAGTCAGATACTCCCACTCTAGCAGTGGGGAGCTCCCTGATACCCCACCCTTTTGAATGTCCCTGGATAGCGTTAGCTCTAAATGTTTCTGTTCCTCACTAAACGACCATCAGTGGGCAGGCACTCAGATCTCCAGCCCCCAAGTGCCATTTTGAACCAGAGGCCAGCTTCATCATTCAGATCCGCCCACCTTCAGTACCTCCATGCTCAGTGCCACACATCTGCTCCCCTCCAGTCTGCCCCCACATAATCTGCCAGGGTTTCCGAGCTGACAACACTCTCCTCTCCGGGCATCCCATGGCTTGCCCTGCCCTTTGGGTGCATGGTGAGACACACTTCTTCCAGAAGACTAGCCGGGGCAGGGAGGATCCCAGGCTTCATCCTATCTGCCTCAACCCATCCTCCTCCAACTCCCAGGAGCTTAGGACCTGCACTTGCCAGGGCAAACCCCAACATTTTATCATTTCCTATCAACCTATGTGTTTTATGGGACCTACTAATTATGGCACGCACACCTGTAATTATGATAATGCCTCTCCCAGCCGTACACTAGGTAGAACCTCTTAATTATAACTCAAACAATTAATCAACCAGCACACATTTTCTGAGCATCTGGCCCACGCATGGCTCTGCCAGGCACTGGGAAAGGAAAACCACACAGCTCCGTTCTGTGTCAACTAGGAACTCGCTCTCCTCTCCTCCCTTGCCTCCACAAACACCCAACTTGGTTTTGTTATTTCGTTTTGTTTTGTTTAGATTATGACAACTTCAAGGTGGGGTGTGTGAAAACTTGAAATGGAGTATGCAAATTGGCACTGCCCTTGGAAAGCTGTCATTGGTCTCCCAGAAAGAGACCCAGAAACGAGAGTTGTCTCTGGACAGCACTGAGTGTGTGCCTCTTTGTCTGCCTAGATCATATAGAGCGGGGTCCCCCAAGAAGTGGGTTTCACCCCTGAATGTTTAACAACCCCCACCCCCGGGGATTCATAGCATAAGGGGACACAGCAATCCCATTGACAACCTACCCAAGCCGGTGAGAGGCCAGTGACCTACCCAAGCCGTCAAAGGGTCAGTGAAAGCCCTGCATGGCCCTAGAGGGAAGCGAGGACTGTCCTCTTGCCTTTGGGGCTTGTGGATTCTTCCCCACCCCCATCAGTGGAAATGAAAACCACTTGCTGAAGACAAATTCCTGTTGGGGTGGGTGGAGTGGGGTACTTAACTGACCCAAGGGCAGGGCCACAGTGTGAGCCACGACTTAATCACTCCCAGAGTTCCAGACTGGATCAAAATCCATTATTCACAGCATGCCATTGCTCCAAAAGCTGCCCTGGCCTTTTTTAGCCAAGGGCAAAGGAGAGACAAACGAGGACAGAGGCTACGAGGGAGGATTTCTAGGGCCTTCAAAGGCCAAGGACAAGGCTGCATCTTAGCTTCTAAACTCCAGGGTCCAAGAGCAGGAGAATTTGGACGTGACCAAAAAGGTTCTCATGATCTCAGTGCTTCCTCGCGGGGCAGTGCTTCAAGAGTGAGAACTCGACTGAGACCTAGGGGCTTCCAAACTCTGAAATCCTTCGATGGCAAACATGTGTAGGGTGCCCTCAAAATCGCGAGTTTGGACAATCTTCCAGGGCGCATAGGAACCAGCTCACCTTCCGCATACAATTGCCCAGGCTCAGAGCCCCTCAGCGCCCAACACTCCTCACTCTCGGGGCCACTGTCCCGACCAGAGGTAGCTGTCCGAGCCAGGGAGGACAGAAACTTCGCAGAATTCGGAGTGTGGAAGTCGATACCCGCACCCGCCCCGCATCCTATTCAAGCCGGCGCCCTGGTACGTTAGAGAGGGAAGGGTAGCAGGACAGCCAAGCGTGCAAGGCGCGTGTGCGCGCGACTGCGCGTGTAAGCGGTGGGTGGGTGGGCGTTCACTTTACCGTCTCGGACCAGAAAAGGGAACCAGCACCGCGGACTCGCCCCAGTCACCTCTCCCCCGAAGCCGATGCGCACAGCCTTCGAGCCCGGGACTATCCGGGAGAGCCCTGGCCCCTTCCCGGATACAGACCTCCTGCGCCCTCCTCTCCCCTTCTTACCCAGGATCCGGTAGAACCGACGCGGGCAGACGGGGCGGCAGCAGGACCCAGTCTCCGGCAGCCGCCCGAACCTCCATGAAAGCGCACCACGCGGCCAAGCCCGATCCTCCGGCTTCCAGCGCGTGGAGCGCGGGCGACCCCGCTCCGCTTGCCCCAGCCCGGCCCGACCCCTCGAGCGCCCCTCCATGGGCTTCGGCGCCCTTAGCGCGGCCAGCTACCCTAACTGAACTGCGTTCCCTCCAGTGGCCGCCCGCGGACAGGTACCCACGTTCCGCTCGGACCCGGGAGCCCTTTCGCAGCTACGCCCCTATTCCCCGAACGGTCCCAGGGACGATCGGTGCAGACTCGGGTCACACACTGGAAATTCAACTTTACCTCCGGCGCGGGCTTCTGGCTGCTTGCTCCGCGTGCCGGGCCGTGGCTCCTCGGGGCGGAGCGCAGCGTCCCCAGAGCCCACAGCTCAGAGTCCGGCACCGCCCCGTGAGCCGCCCCCGGGCCGCCCAGGCCAACGCGTCCCGGTTACGGTAGCGAGGCGCCCCCTCGTGCCCAAAGGGTCCCAGGGCGAGGACCCCCGTCACGGAGTTTGGCTTCTTTGGCACCATGCGGGACCATGGGACCATGAAAGGACAAAGACATGCGCTTCCGCACCCACACACCCAAACACATGGGCTTCTTCATTCACATTCAACCACACTCAGAAAGGAACACACAGCTACACAGGTATACACATATGAACTCCCATGCTCTCTAGTGCACCCATTCACCACCCGTCTACAACCTAGGGCACTCATACAAGCACAAGGCACACACTCATGGTTTATGCATAGCACTTGTTCACACACATTCGGGAGCTAACGGTGCTCTCTAGTGCACACAATCAGACACACTGGCGTGGCACACTCATTCTTATGCACACCCGCACAGCCACACACCGTGTGCCATTTGAGATGCTCGAACAGACTCCTACATACCCATGCCCCAAGAGAAGGAAGCAAAGCTCTTCCAAACAAACTCCAGAGACATTGGGAGGATGAGGTTTGAGTTTCCAGTCTATGGACAAGTTCCAACCATGGATTCTGGAGGCACGCGTCAAGCAGGAGGTGTGGGCTTCGCGCTCTGATAGGGACCTTATATGGATCTGGTGGCAGGAGGCCTCTTGTGGCCGCTGTGTCATTGTTTGCGTGGAGATGGCAATGCTCTTTTCCAGCTTCTGTCCTGCACCAGGCCTGCAAGAGAGGGATTTTCTCCCTGGAAACCGTTCACTGGGTGTAGAGCTCAGGAGCCCAGGCACTGCTATCCCTGGAAGGCCACCATGTTCTGCAAGAAATGACTGCTTTTGGGACCTGTGCTCTGGGGACAGGTGCTCCCCGCCAGCCCTCTGGATACTTGTGGCCACAGAGGCAGGGCAGGCTGGGAATGCCTTTGATGCGATGATAAGAGGATTGAGATGCAGGGCAGCTCTCAGGAAGCTGGCAGCCAGTGCCCAGCTGGTCCAGTTCTCACAGGGATACAGGATTCCAGGTGATTTCTGGGCTTCTTATTCTCTGGCCCTGTGCTGTTCTTCCTGGTAGGAAAGGGCCAGGTCCAGCTTTCAGACCCTCGCCTTGTGTCAAGTCTCTGGGTCACAGTGACCAAGCACTGCAACTAACCCATCTCCCTCACTTTTGCACACTCCGTGCCTCTGTGTACTCAGCCAAAGCACTAATTATCCTTCCCTGGCACCAGCACACCTGTAGATGACCCCATTGTTCTTCAACCCAGGTCCCTGCATTTTCCATGTGGTGGTTGGTATTCATGTCCCTGATCCATTGCAATCTTCAGGGTTTTTTAATTTTTTAAAATATAGATTACAAATAGATTCCTATTAAATTTCATCTCATTCATTTTTATTTCCCCTGTTAGTGAGTCTGTCAGATGCTTTATAATCTTAGCCTTACTCTATCCCCTTAGCTCCCTGGACATCTACAAAACTGATTCGTTAGGGTGGTTTGTTCTCAGTGTGGGTCTGGTTTCCAATAGCGCGCGTGCGTGTGCGCGCACACACAGACACACACACACACAGACACACACACATGCTACAACCCAGCACTCCACCCCAGGGCAGGCTCTGATTCTTGCAAGAACTAACAGTTGTAGGCTCAGGTGTTAGTTATACCAGCCTCAATGCTGGTCCCCACTCAGCTGCTTTATCCATCCAATATTTCTCATGTGTTTTAGAATGATGGCACCATTGGTTGACTATCCTTTGATACTGAAATATAATTGATGTGACGTTTAAACTGAGAAGCCTACTCCCAGTATTACACACATCCCCTAACAGGACAACACGTATAACCCAACATGACTTCATCAGTTTCTACCACCCCAATTCATGTTTTATAGATCGGGGCAGGTGAGCTCATCTACCTCTGGTTTCATAGGAGTCTGCACCCCTTACCTCTGTCTGAGTGCCCTTGTCTGTAGGCTGAGAACAATGGCGAGAACTCTGTGTTGTTCCCTTTGGTAACTTAACAGAGTAATGGGAATGCCAGGCCCTCTGTAAAGGCAAGGAAACTGTTAAAAACTTGCAAAACACTGAAATGGAATGTTACAAGTTTTGTAAAAATGTTTCAGGAAGGTTGACACACTAACGGTTGCTGCAGTGGAGAGAACTTGGGATGCAGGATCCAGCAGGTGTGGTGAGGTCATGGGTTCAGCTTCCTGCCCTAGGAACCATGGTGTTTTCTGGCATAGTGATATTCTAAGGAGTGTTCATTCAGACAACCAACTCTCCATGTAGGCAGAATGCCTGTGCTTCTTCCAGCCAGCCTCCATCTATCCAGGTTCCATAATCCCCGACTGGGTGCCACCTTCCCAATTCTCATTGCTTCTGAGTATGTTTGTCTTAGACTGCACCAGAAGAATCTGACTAGGGAAGACATGGGACATTCTGTTGGCTGCTGATGCCACCATGAGCTTCTCCCACCAATAGGGAAGCTCTGGGAAGTTGGTGGGAAGTAGCAGTGACCCTGCCAACATGGGCTTACTCTGTTTTGTTTTGTTTTGCTTTTTTCTAAATGACATGAAGCTCACATATGGGTGAGGCATTTAAACTTTGGGGTAGCCACTATTTCAGGAAGGAGGGATCTTCTAGAATGGTTTCTGTCTATGGTACATTATTATAATAGGGGAAAAAGAATCAGCTTGCAAAAGAATCAACACAAAAGGGGAAATAGCAAACTTCTCGTAGCTCCGATATGTAAACCACTGTTAATATTTTGGTCCTATTTTGACACCAAAACACTTGGGTCATTTTTCTGTAAAAATACTTTGGGTTCATTTATATACAATAATAGCATTATAACATATGCTGGCATTTCACCACCTAACAGGTAACAAATGTTCCCCACGTTTCCACAGTCCCACAAAGTTAGGAGTTACTGAAACGGAATTCCAGTCTCTGGGATTTGTACCATGCCTTATTAATCGACGTGGTATTCTTTCCAACTTTCCACTCTCAAAGAACTTTACCTTCATAGACGTATTTGGGTTTCCTCTCTTGGCTATGTTAACGTATTACCTAATCCCAGTTGGCACACAGTTAGCCAAAAGTCTCAGATATAAATGTTGCTTTGACCTGAAGTTGAAAATTGATTTCTTTGAAGAACCAGGAAACTATGAGCATGTTGGCCTCTCTGTCGTAACAAACACTGGCCTGCAAGGATGGGGCATGCTTTATTTCTGCATCATTGATCCTCAGTACAGGGCCTATCATGTGAGCTTGTGAGTTAATAGATCTTTACTGTTTGTGTCAGTAAGGAGGTGAGTGGATACTGTTGTAAATTGTGTGTTATAAAGTAAACAGAGGCACAATAAACCTGTAGAGACGTTGAGTCCACAAAGATTAGCATACTGGGCAGCTGCAGCCCGGAAGTGAGGATGTCACAGGAGCGATACAATGTGGCAAACGGCAGAAGTGGGACTGGGTATGATGGCGGGGCCACATAGACAGTGTCTCCACTGGAGAGCACTCTTACGTAACACGACTGCCTGAGCTTAGGTTCTGTTTCTCTTTAACACAGGCATTTACAAGGCACAGCCAAGTGTTCCTGATGTTTGCAAACCAAGTGTGCTGGGTCGCTTCAGAGTCCTGCCTGGCTCCATCTGCTCAGGATTCTTCAGGCTTGGGACTCCATTTTTATCTAACTTGAGCAGATATCAAGTTACTTTCATTGCTGGCCTTTTCTAAATTGGTGGTTTTCTCCTAGACATTTAACTACAATTTCCATTTCTTGGCTGCTTTTCAAAGGAAGTTGATATATTCCATTCTGTTGCCATTAACAGCTTCAATGAGATCCAATTAGACACTGTGCACTTCATGGTGGCTAGTTCTGTGGCTTTTACCATGTGCATAGCCATCTCTGCAGCCAGTTTTACATGCCTGTCGTCCCTAAGGAAACCTGGACACATTTCCCCACACTCGGCACCTCTGCTTCTGTCTGTCCATCCTTCCTCTTCCTGGACCAGAATTTAGGGAACCTGGAGGAGCTTTGTGTTAAATATGCCACCTGTTCTTGGACATCTGTCCACTTTGGAAACATGTGTTCTTTTGTGAGTCTGCCTTGCTCTGGAATCCCCATAGCGTCTTTTCTTCTAGAAAACACTGCTCTGCTTCCAAAGCCTCACCCCTCTTGAATGCTGAGCAAAGAGCCTTCTGTGGGCCTCGCCATACCCACAGGCAGCCTTTTCCTGAGCAGTCCACATCTCCACGGTCATTCTTTTCCCACGAACTCCAAAGCTGTGCGCAATTCTTGCTGTTCTGGTCTCTGTCTTTTCTTCCGTCAACTGCGTGCCACACTGAATGTCTTCACTTCATTACATAACCACCCCAAACGCCCCCAGATCTGCTCTCCACTGCCCCATCAGAACTCTTGTCTGCCAGTCACACCTCTTTCTTGTTTTCCCTTCCACCCAGCTTTTGATAGATCAAACATCCTTCATCCTAGGGAATCTGTACTCTCTTTGAGCTTCCTCAATGTCCCACCTTTGTTCGTGACTTTGAATCCCGGCTCCTAGATTCCCCACCTCCACATTTATCATCATTCTCTGTCCTCACCTTGTCTGGGCTCCAAAGGGAGGCAGCCAGAATGTAGACCTCATCACTCCAGCTCTTCTTCCCATCTCTGCACACGGACTTTGCAAGGTAAAGCTCACTCTGTCCTCTGGGCATGTGCCTGCATGCAGAAGGAGCAGCCAGTCTTACGTGTGAAAGCGATGTGCTCCTAAAATCTGTGTAAACCGAAATGTTTGCATGTGAGTCCTCCGTGCAACAACTCCCTGCAGAGTGTTCCTCTCTATGACTTCTCGGAGATGAGCAGTCAGTCTCTCACTACTTGGCAAGGGAGGGGGCAAGGGAAGAGTAGCCTGCTTTGTCTGTGACAGGGTTCCTGGCTCCCTGCAGTGTGCAGCCATGTGTATGACTGAAGCAGGCCAGCATGGCTGTGTGGTGTTGCGCTTGTAAACATTCATGATCAAGGTCTATGGGGGAGTCATATAACATTCACAACACAGTTTTTAAAAAAAGATTTTTTTAAAAAAAACCTTGCCTGCTTGTAAGAATATATACCATATGTGTGCCTGGTATCCACAGAGGTCAAAATAGGGGTCCCCTGGAACTGGAGTTATGGATGATTGTGAGCCATCTGGTAGGTGTTGGGAACTGAACCCAGGTCCTTTGCAAGAGAGACAAATGCTCTTAACCACTGAGCCATCTCTCTAGCTTCACAGCACAGGTTTTTGTTGTTGTTGTTTTGTTTGTTTGTTTTTTAATATTCAGAATTGTGTCCAGAAAGCACCCCGGGTTTCTTCTGCAGCATCCTGTTGGTCACAGGTCTGTGGCACACAGCACCCTTCCCCCACCTGCTGTGATACTGACCAGTTGGCGTTGAGTTTTTCTGAGGTGTGGAAGCACTCTCAGTCTGGACAGAGTCACACGCTGAAGTATCTTCACTGCTGAGCGCTGACTGGTGAGGGGATGAGGTGCTGGGGATTGGGTGCCTTCTTTCCCCACATTCCGTGGTAATGGAGACATTCTGAGGAGATTTGTTTCATGCCTTGTGCATAACAGAACCCCGTTCTTCATTTTGGGGTAGATAGTTGTCTGTACTCAGTCTAATACATTTGTCTGGTCACCTGTCACACCAAGAGACACGCCTTCCCACCAGGTCAGACATGGGGACACAGAAGCTTCAAACAGCTACTGCTCTCGAGAGGGTGGAGGCTCAAAAACTGTCAGAGAAGAAACGTCCTAGGTATTCAGCCAAAAGGAAAGTCAAATCCAAAGGATGGTTAAAAAGCAAGCCGAAGAGAGAGACTGAGTGAGATTACAGTGCCCACAGACACAACGAGCTTTAAATTCTCCCCCTCAGACTCGTCACAGAGAATAGACCCAGCACCTGGAAAGAGCCAGGGGTGTGGGAGCATGGCCTTCTCACCCCCAGAACCCAATTAGAACAAAACCATTCTCCATGAGTGAGCAGCTCCCAGCAGGGGTTTCTGCCTGCTAGGGAGATGGCCACCTCTCTTTGGAGGTTAATGAATCTGCAGAACTCTGAGGAAGGTTAGTTCTTCCTTCAGTGAGGCTGGGGTGCGGAAGGGGCCTGGAGAAGATCGGGGCAGAAACAAAAGAGGTGCAGTCAGCTAGGCATTAGTGGCAGCTCTGGCCACAGGGTTCTAGGAGTGAGGAGAGGCGCCCTCTCCCAGCCTGCTGCTTCTTACAAGAATGCTGTCAGTGCTTCCAAGCTACACAATGCCTAACTTTCTTACCTAACCCTTGAAGTCCTAGATATTTATGTCTAGGAATGTCTCCATTACAGTACTGAAAGACCAGTACCATCAGAACCAGCAACAATAGATTGATTTGATAGATCATGTGACAGCCACATGATAAACAGAACCATGCAGCTACTAAAAGTATTCTGGGAAGTTGGACATAGCAGTACATACCTGTTTTCAGTAATGAATGTGGAAAGCCGGGTCAGGGGTTTAAGGTCTCCTCCAGCTAAGTAACTAGTTCAAGGACAGGCTGGGCCACATGAGACCTTGTCTCCAAAAGACCCCAAAACCAAACATTAACAACAAAGTCAAAGAATTTTTTTTTTATAAAACTTATTGGGGTCCTTGAGTACCAGCCTCAGTACCCCCTCAGGGCTCAGAATTGGATGTCTATGGTAGGTGAGGATCTAAGGGTAAAAAAATTAACTCAAGTAGGTTACCTCTGCACCATTTTTATTTTTTGTGCAAGAGGAAAAAATGAAGTGAAGAGGGCATGGAGGAGAGGAAGAATAAGAAGAGGAGTAAGGGGAAGAAGAAGGAGAAGAAAGAAGGAAAAAAGGGGAAGAAATAGAAGCAGCGAGGAGGAGGAGAAGAAGAGCAAGAGTAAGGGCTGCTCTCCACGAGGTTTCTAGTTTTTACAGACACAGTTGGAAAATTCCACAGGCAAGGACAATGATAATATACATCTCAAAATCACAGAAAGGGCAGGTAGAACCTGACAAAGCAGTACTCTGGAACAGGTGGCACCACTCAGGAAAGAGCCAGCATTCAAGGGGAAGTACCTGACGTCCCAAACCATTAGATAAAGTTACTAACCATCCCTGAATCCTGCATCCACCCATTCACCTCATCTAATATCATTGGTGATAACCAGCTTTGGGAACGCCCAGATTTGTATGTTAGCAAAGGTGGGGCATGCTGCCTTCCTGCTCAGTGCCTGTCTTCTGTAGAAATTTCTATGTGGTCTGTTAGCGTGGAATTTTGTGATACTGACTTTATGTGAATTTGACTGTTAGAACAAAGAGTGAATGCTGTCACTCTAAGGCCTCACGGTGTGGGGGAATGGAGCAAGGTCATTCTGTTGCCTGTGCAGAAGTCACACTGGTGAGGTGTTTGGGAATGAATCCTATTTCGAAGGGAAGAATCATGGCTTCACAAGGTTTCTACAGATATGACAGTGACTTTTCCAAAAGACAAGTGTTCCCACAGCTCTGCAAAACAGGCTGCTCCATGTGGACGTGGATGCATACACTTCCCGTGGATCTGCCTATTGGTCTGTCAGCTGGGCATTCAACAAAAACTGCCATAACTCATGACACTCCGACAAAAGCCATATGTAGACCTGTGACGGCCTGATGTCCATAGTAGACATCTTGAGTAGACCCCAAGTTGTGGTGGAACAGACACAGCAACCAGTAGGCTGATGGAATACCTCATGTGCTTGGTTACTTACTTCACCACGTCTGGGAAAGTCTGGACTATCTGGAACCTTCACGCTCCTGGTCTGAACTCCAAGCTTAATGCTACTCCGGTGTGGGTGCTGGGCACCCAAGGGACGCTATAAACCCTGAGAAGCACCTGGCCTGCAGAGGGCCGCCCTGTGTGTGTGAGAGCACGGGACAGGGATGCAGGGAGCTGATCTATGTGAAAAGAACATGGACAGGGCTGCAGTGAGCCGCCCTATGTGGATAAGAACATGGGACAGGAATGCAGTGAGCCTCCCTATGTGGATAACATGAGATAGGGATCAGGGAAATGGGGGAGCCTCTGGGATAGTGGGTTTGAATGGTTCTGTTCCTTTTTGTTTTTTCTATGTTTTCTACAAAGAATTCTGTAACTTCTCTAGCCACACAAAACGAGTGTGCAGCAGCAAAAGGATCTCATCATTCTCTGGTCATCCCATTTCTGTAGCCCGTGCTTAGTTCATCCCTCAGAGCTGCTGTTTGCAGTTTATCCTGTGGTTTGATCTTCTGAGAGGTTGCGTAGACCCAAGGCATGGAGGTCTCGGAAATATTTCACTAACAGATCATCTTATTGTGTGAAATATGAAAAATGTAAAGTACTATTCTTAACCATGGACCAACTGAGTGACTACAAAACAAATGAAAAACAGAAAAATAAACCCTCCTAATTTATTAGACTTCCTCACCCTAGTTTTAAAAAAAGGAAAAGGAAGGGGAAGTCTGCAAATAGCTTGAACCACATTAAGCTAATGCCAGGCTTTCTGAACACCGTCTCCTCTGCCCCCTGGAGGCTTTAACTGTGGTTTCACATTTCATTGGAGCATCTTGCCTCTCACTAAGAGGGTATATTGGAGGCAAGTGCCAGCTGGGACTGTTGATTGAAACTGACAACCACTTCCAAATTCGTGTGACGTGTACAGAAACCTAACCTCCATTGCCAGCGTGTTCTGCTCTCAAATGCTCCCATGTAGACAATGACTCCAGGTTTTGTTGGAATAATTTTACCCAAATAAAGAGTCTGGCAGAACTCTTAAGGAGGCCCTGACTGGGACGAAAGTACCATGTCCAGAAGCATGAGGATACTGAGACGGTGGGGAAGCGGGGACTAGCTCAGCAAAGGGATGTGTTTCAGGTCTAGAGGAAGTAGGATCTGATGGGGACTGAGGTTGTATGGGACCAGTGAGTGTGGTCCAGGCCAGCACAGTATGCTGAATATCCAGGGATGACAACACCGTCTCTCAGTTGCCATTGGCAGGAGCTTGGGGGCGTGGCCAGGGTCAGGGATAAGTTCTGGAATGCTGGGTGTTGAGCAGCAGCCCTGATGTCCTCTGAGGGAACTCTACACTGTGCAATGCGCCTTCCCTGAATTCTCTCTTAGAGTCAAAAGGAAGATACTGCATCCCAGAGCAGGATGAGATTTGATGTCATTTCAACTTAATGTTAGCAGCGGCTCTGCCCTGCTCTCACTTCACTGGTGAGGAAAGTTCAGAACAATCTCAAATTTAATTTAGAGAAAGAAAAAGACAAAGTTCTTGTTTGTGTCAATTGTTGCAGGCTGGCAACTCATTGCGGTGAAGGGAAACATGATTCTGATGGTGCACACGGGAGAAAATGGGCTAGGAAGGGCCGGGAGGCGGGCAAAGGCATGAGGTCCCTCTCCTAAGCCTGAGGACTGGCCGCAGCAGTACTAACCAGTGACTGCCTTAATAGTCCTCAAATTCCCCAACCTGCAATACAGGGATTGCAGGAGCCAAAAATAGAGCCGTGAAGTGCAGCGGGGTAATGACTGCAGCCCGCCTTCCCCCTGCTCTGAGCTAAGGAGTTCCAATTCTGGTAGCAATTTTTCTTAGGATGTATCTGCCAGCAGCGCAATCGCCTGCGTGGCTGTGGAGCACCCACCCCGAGACTCCCCCTCTCTCTAGCATTGTGGATCCAGAGTGCAGCCCAGCCCTGGGTCGGTCGGAATCAAGGTTGGGTAGTAAGGAAGATGCGTGTATTTCCGTGTATGAATGTCTGTCTGCACTGCAACAGAGTTCCGACCAACACGTCTCAGAGAAAATCTTCTTCCCTTCAAGCAGGGGTGAACTGGGGCATGGCATGAGGGTGTCGCTCTGTCTGTCCTCCACGGGCAGTTTACAGCAGCTCACTTGCCGTGACTCAGGGTTTCAGCCCCAAATTTCCCTCCTGTATTCCGTGAGTCTAACTGACGGGTCAACATCGTGGTAGGAACCCTGCTTGTGTGACAGAGATGGATGCTGGCAAGTAGATTCCCCTTATTGGAAAACAACTTAGTTGCTCAAGAACTTCCCTGAACGGCTGGGCCAGGTGATGGTGCACACCTTTAATCGCAGCACCTGGGAGGCAGAGGCAGGTGGATCTCTGAGTTTGAGGCCAGCCTGGTCTACAGAGTGAGTTCCAGGACAGCCAGGACTGCACAGAGAAACCCTGTCTAGAAAAACCAAAAGAAAGAAAAAAAACTTCCCTTAACTTCACACAGAGTTTTGGGCTTTGCCAGGGGGGTTCTGTCTTTGAAGACTGCTGATGCTGGAGGCAAGAAAGATACCCAGACAAGTGGCAGGTGAGACTGAGGACCCCTCCATCAGGATGGTTCCCCTTTTCTTACACCCTGGGTTTGGTCTTTGTCCCTCTCCTGTAAGGTGGGCTGCCTGCTGTCTTGAAGCCTGAGCGTCCAGGCGGTCTGAAGGAGGGAACCAGCAGTGAGGTGTCCCTCGGGTGTCTTCACTCTTTGAGTGATGTAAAGGGTGGGCCCAGAGGCAAATGCTTAGACAGATGTTGGTCTTCTGCTCTGCTCAGGACCACGCCACCCCTCCCCCAGTTATCTCTCTCTGTTGCTGCAGCCCTCGATATTTCAGAGGCCCTAGAGGCTTTCTGCCTGCTGGCTTTCCTGCCCCGTTTGCAGAGGCACTGGCCTGCCTTTTCAGTAACTCTCACCCATCAATCTGTGTCTTTCTAGAAATTTCCCTGGCTACCACTTAACTTCCTATCTAGAAAGTGCTGAGTAAGGTCACTCCTAATGACAGCTTCTCCGCGCCTGTGCCCCATTTTGCAGAGTGACAACTCATCGAAAAAGCCAAATCTGAGTTTGGAAGTGTCTCTCCAAACTCCCTTCCTGTCAGCAGGGGGCCAGTTGAGGACTGGCCTGGGCTGCTTTTTGGCGCAGCTCAGAGCTGGGTCATCTGGCTTTTGGGCCCATTCATTCCGAAGCCTTGAAGAAGAGCTAAACTGACAGGGAAGGTATTAAGGTCTGAGGCCTCTATGACCCAGCCGCTTCATAAATAAATGTCGCTGACTTCAGCACTCATCCCAGCCCTCGGCTTCTCTGGCTTATGGGAGGGAGTTCAGATGGAATTTAAGTGTGTGGCATAAAACCTGCCCCTCACATAGCAGTCAGCCATTACCATAAGGAAGTGCTTAAATAGCGTTGTGTTTTTAAAATATATCTCTGGTGTTGTCCTTCCCCCACCTCCTACCAACCCACACAGCCAACTTGAGCTCCTTCTGAAGCCTGTAGATCCTTCTCGTTGGTTACGTCTCTCAGAAGCAAAAGGAAGGTACATCTCAGCCCACAAGTGTGTGCGTGCATATATGTATACAGAGTGTGGTCTGAAAGCCGTCTATATTATGACTGACTCATATTTGAGGGGGAAATATCCAAGTTAGTAACTAGCTACTGTTTTTTGGCATGCCATTCTTGGAAAGGAAGCCTGGAGCCTTTCTACCTACTGCTGCAATCCAGGCTGACTAGGCCCTAGTGGGACAGAGTGTTCTGGTCTGTCAGAGTGCAGAAGGGATACTTGCTGTCTCGTTAGGGTGTCTACGGCTGTGAAGAGACACCACGACCACAGCAGCTCTAATAAAGAAAATATTCAGTTGTGGCTGGCCGACAGTTTCAGAGGTTCAGTCCATGACGGTCATGATGGGGAGCATGGCAGCATGCAGGCAGACATGACGGTCATGATGGGGAGCATGGCAGCATGCAGGCAGACGTGGAGCTGAAAGGGCTGTGTCTTATGGGCAACAGGAAGTCAACTGACGGTCACACTAAGCAACTCAGCAAAAGAGACCTCAAAGCCCACCCCCACAGTTAGACACTTCCTCCAATAAGGCCACAGCTGCTTCAACAAGCCTGCACCTTCTCATAGTGCCAGTCCCTATGAGCTTATGGGGACCGATTACATTCAAACTACTACACCTCCCCGGGTTAGACGGTGGATGCAGTTAAAGTTTTGCCACATCAATGTGTGACCACAGACAAGTTCCTTTAACACCTCCCATGTGAGATGCCCCTCTGCATAGTTGGCCAGCAGGACTCTTAGTGTGGTACCATAGCTGTTCTGCCTTAGCCTGAGCCCTGCAGCCAGCGTCACCTGCAGAACTGTCACCTCCCACTGCCATCGCTAGCTTGGGACTTACAGCCACTTAGAAAGTACCACAGAGTGATCTGAGGAGGTCCTGCAGTCCTGAGGTGAAACCTCACATAAATCTGGGGCCCTGGTCCAGGCAGGATCCCTGAAGAAAGCCCACCATATTGTTACCATTGATCAGGAAGGGAATGACACCTCTTGTGTTCCCCACTGGTCTAGCATAGTCTGCACTTTCTCCAGGTCTCTTCTAATATGCATGCAAGATGGTCTGTGAGCTCTACCTCACTCTGAGGTGGACTTGGGAGTGGTATTGGGACACTGGTTAAGCAAGCAGCTCTTGAATCGGACATTTCTCTCCTGCCTGCCTGTTCTCAAAAAGCTGGCAGCCACTTCCCAAATAATTGGCTTGGAGGCTTATAAATTTATATTACTTATAAATGTTTGGCAAATGGCTCAGGCTTATTACTAGCTAGCTCTTATATGTAAATTAACCCATAATTCTTATCTATGTTTAGCCACATGGCTTGTAGCTTATTACCTCATTTTTTATATATCTTGTTTCCAGCGGCTGGCTGAAATCTGCTTCAGCTCCACCCCTCTTCATCTCCATCTTTAGATTGAATGTACTGCGTAACCTTATTCTGCCTGGCTATTGGACAAAACAGCTTTATTTATCAACCAATGAAAACAATACATATTCACAGCATACAGAAAGACATCCCACAGCAAGCTCTCTTGCATGATCTTGAGGTCTGTCCACCGTGCTTACAGGCATATGGAAACACACGCACTATATTTGGCCTTTCAAGTTCCATATCACCGTCTCTGACCCCTACACCCTAAAACAGGGAATTTGGCCATGTGTGCTGACTATAAAGAGGTGCAAAAAACACCGCCTTCAAACCACCACACTGTTGTAATAATGAGCGGCAGGGGCTGCGTCCCCAGCACCCAGCCGCCCGCATGGTTAGCTTATGCCCCGAAATAATTACACGGAAACTGTATTCTTTTAATCACTGCCTGGCCCATTAGCTACAGCCTCTTTTTGGCTAGCTCTTACATATTGATCTAACCCATTTCTAATATTCTGTGTAGCACCATGATCTGGTGGCTTACCAGGGAGATCTTAACCTGCGTCTGTGTCTGGTGGGCGAATCATGGCGACTCCCTGACTCAGCTTCTTTCTCCCAACATTCTGTTCTGTTTACTCCACCCACCTAAGGGTTGGCCTATCCAATGGACCTAGGCAGTTTCTTTATTATTTAACCAATGACCTTCCTCCATCACCACACAGGGGCCTGAGTCTTGTTGGGAGCAGAGTGCACAGCAGGAGAGTTTTCTTTTGCTCTGTGGTGATCCCCGTGTATCTGCCTTCTCTGTTCTCTTACCATATTTATTGGTCTGACCAGGATGTTTTCTCCATATGACTCCAAGTGTTTACTCACTGTCTTAGCTACAACTACGACAGCTCTTACAGGAGAACATTTAATCGGGGCTGACTTACCGTTTCAGAGGTTTAGACCATTGTCATGACGGGAAGCATAGCAGTGTGCAGGCAGATGTGAGGCTGGAGAAGGAGCTGAGAGTTCTGCATCTTGATCTGCAGGCAGCAGAAGGAGACTGTGTGCCACACTGGGCATGATCACCATTCACGAGACTGTGTATTCTCTATACACAAGCCTTGACCCAGGTACGAAGAGGGAGCAGAGGGTGAAGTGGCTGTGAAGGAAGAGACAGAAAGGCCTCTGTCCAGCTCCTCTGCTGGCTGGTAGCCCTACACTTCCATCATCCTGACCCTTCCTGATGGGACATCCAAGAGCAAACATACGCGTTAGCTCTGGGCTGAGGCAGACAGTGACAATGGTCCTGTCAGAGTCATGGGCAGATCTCACATTCTCCAGAGCACCGGGAACATTGTGTCCAGAGCTGGGAAGCCAGGATAGAGAAGCAGGGGATGGGCTTCTGAGAGTCCTCTGGACCCTCTCAGCTGCAGAGTTCATTCTGCTCTTGTCACTGAGAGATTACAACTGAAGCACTAGACAGCGAACGTTTGTGCACCATCACCTACACTGTGTGATCCCATGTGATGACATCAGTTGTGACGTCATCTCGTGTGATGCTACCTCCCAGGATGTCATTGGGTGTGGTGCTGTACCATTTGTGATCATCTCCATTGCAACATCCTGTGTGATGTCATCAGTTGTGACGTCATCTCGTATGATGTTACTCACCTGAAGCATCCTGTGTGGTGCTCTTTTGTGTGACATCATCCTGTATGACATGACTCCTGGAACATCATGGACAGGCAGTCATTTTTTTGTGGGGTTCAGACTGTCCTTGGGGGTGACTGCAGCATCTCTCGTACCCCAACCCTGTGCCTCCCTCACTTTGTAACACTTGTGGGTAATTTGGTCACCATGCAAAAACTTAAGAAATATCCTTTTTAAATTAGTTAATTAATTAATTTAGAGACAGGGTTTCTCTGTGGGACATTTTCTTTTCAAATAGCTATTCATCTTATTTTATATGTGTAAGCATTTGCCTGCATGCATGCAAATGCATCACATGCAGTTGGCACTTGAACAGACTAAAAGAAGGGGTGAGATCCCCTGGAATGGGGATTACAGATGTCCGTGAGCTTCCACGTGGACACTGAGAACTGACCTGGGTTCTTTGCCAAGAGCATCAAGTGCTTTTAAGCCCTGAATCATCACTCCAGCCCCACTGAGGCATTTTATTGATTGCTGCAGTAAGGCCTAGGCCAGTGTGGATAGTGCCACTCCTGGGCAGGTAGCCCTGGGCTGTATCAGAAAGCTCACTGAGTGGGAGCCAGTGGGGACAAGCAAGTAATCAGCTTTCCTCCATGGTTTCTGCTAGGAGCTCCTGCCGTGACATTGATGATAAACCGTACCCTGTAAGCTGAAATAAGCCCTTTCCTCCCCAGGTTGCTTTTGGTTAGTGTTTTGATCTTAGTAAAGGAGCCAACCAGAGCAAGCAGTAAGTGACCCTTTTAGAAGACCACCATGTTTAAGAAAATTGGCGTGGTTTCCATGAACCTCAAGGCAGGCGTTCTTCGGCACTGTAAGGAAGTGGCATCTCCTATAGGTGTTATGATGAACGCTGTCCTGGTGCCCCATAGACACAGTGAGAGCACACACTGTGGGATTCATGTGAGCTATGATAATTGCTCTGAAGAGGTTTTCTAGAGGGAAGAACTAAGGGGAACATTTTTAACAGGTAGGGAGCAGGGTCCCTGACTAGTGTAAGCCGTATGGCCCATGGATCCTGCTGATTGGGGTCATCAAACCTCCAGGCAGCCTGTGATTCAGGCCCCAGGTCCTCACCAGTTACTGCAATGCAGTTTAAGAATTAGCGACAGCAGTGACCAGTGCCTACGGAGCAGCTTCAGGTACCTTGGTTCTAACGGGGACTGTTCCCACAGTGACCCCTTGGGTATGAATTTGGTTCCTGCAGCTGAGTGGCTAAAGTCTGGAGAACCCAAGGAGCTGCCCACTGAGTCAGGAGGAGCAACTCCACGCTGAAGACTCCAGCCTCCACCGCACTAGAAAAGCATTTGTTCAAATTGGCCAAGGACCCTTCATCTGCCTCCTCATTTACTCCTCTGGCAAACAGTAATCACACTTCCTCACCCTGCCACCCCTGGGTCACTTGCTCTGACTGATTTGGCCACCAAAAGGCAGGCTATAGGCCCTTATGGGCGTGGCTGTCAACAGGTCAGTGTGTGCCATTTTGACAGTGTTTGCTCAAGAGCAGTTGTGAGGCTAGAGAGGTGATTTCCATGGGAGGAAAAGCCCCACGGCAGGAGGCTAGAGCTTGAGTTTGGACTGTGGTCCTGCTTAATAGTTCTGTATTTGCAGCGGAGTGACTGGAAAATTCCTTATCCCCCAACACCTACGAGCTACAGATTACTAGGACCAAAAATAAAAAGACGCCCCACAGCTTTCCAAACAGGTACAACCTTGATTGAAGGCTCCCCCGAGACTCCCCCAGTGTGCCTGGCAGGAACTCCGAGAAGGCAGAGCAATTAGAGAAGCATTTGCTAGTGAGAGGAAAAAAGTATCAAATGCTGCTGGCTTTAACATGTTGTTGTCAAATTGGACCCTGGCCAAGCTATAAATGTGCGAATTTGGATTGCAGAAGGGAACTCGACACATGGGCGCACGAGTCGCAGCAGGTCTTTGCCGAAAGCCCCTTGTCAGAGCTGCCACCCCAACATCTTTCCAGATATACAGTGCACAGCCTTGAAACCCTGGCTACAGTCATCTCAGTGGAAGATGTGCCCAGAAGCCCCACCTCTCCAGCCAGAGACAGATTGGCCCAGAGTAGCTGTTGATGCTCCCAGAGGCCTCTAGTTTCCTCCAAGATTGGAGCTTCTCCCCAGCTGAGGCACTCTTGCACCTCCTGCACCCCAGCAGAATACAAGGCTCCAGCCAGGTGGAGGAGCGAGCCTGGAGTACAGGCTTGGCTTCTTCTCAGCTCTGGAGCTTGACCATAATTGTTCTGGCCCTCATTGCTGCTGCCTGCTCTCCAAACGCACAGCCACGAGACAGCACAGTGGAGGAGGGGTTGTCTGTGGATAGAAAGAGGGGTCAGAGGCAAGGGCTGGCTACCTAGGATGTCAATTTACCCAGGAATGTCGGAGAAAGGGAATGGGTCACATCTTGGGGTGTGGCGGGATAGACACGGCTTCACTTACCGGCAGTCTCTTGCTATATTTGGGGGGCAGTCATCCCTGAAGGATGCTGTACTTGCCAATTTGTTGGCCTACGGTGACAGTGGGGCCAAACAAGGGTGCCAGAGGGCCATGAGCCCTGGGATTGATGACAGCTGTCTTGAGGTGTCCTCCGACAGTGCTGGCGGAGTCTCGCTATGCACAGAGATCTGGAGAACCCGTGCCTGTGGAAGGCGAGGCATGGAGGATCTCCCTCTTTAACCAGCTTTACGTATTTACCATCGTGATATTACCCAAATATTTGGGGCATGTTGTCCCTATAGGGATTCTTTGTGTATGTATGTATGTATGCTTGCTTGTGTGTGTCAGGAAAATGCCTGAGAATGTTCGTCACATTCAATAGGAAGCGAACTGTAAGGCAGATTGACACATGAAGACAAGACTCCTCGGTGAGGGACAAGCCACCACTGCCTATGAGCTACAGAGGTTTGGGGAAGTAGAAAAACTTCCTGTGACTCAGATTCTTTCTCCTCAGTTACGGGCGGTCGGCTGATTTTGCTACTTGCCTTGTGGTCTGCCTGCTCCTATGGGCAGCCAGGAACCCGGGCTGAGTCTCAGCCCACTGCCCACAGAGCTGGACCTCCAGGTGATCCCAGGTAATAAGGTGTGAGGAGCTTGAGCAAGGGATCCTTCGGGGCTCAGCTGACTGCAGGCTCATTTTATGTTTGAGAGAGGAAGGGGCAGGCTCTTAAAAGGGCGTAAAGGGACCTCGGCAATGCTTCACAGAATGGCCCAGGCTGGTGGGGTGGAGGGCGGTTGCTACTGAATGCTAGCTCAAAGAGATGCGCAAGCTGGTAGGGCAGACACAGTTGGGAGTTGTCAGAGAGTTGGAAGCTTTGTCAGTCAGATAGCAGCTATTATTAAAAATGAGCATTCATAAGCTTCAAATTAAATATATCGAGAACGGAGCTCATCAGTTCCTAATTACTTCTCTAAACTTACTCTCAGTGACACCCTGGGGGTCCCTGAACAGCCACGCCAGGCTGGAAAGTTATGCGGTGTGAGGTTAGCTGCAGATCCACAGGGACCAACAGGCAAATGGGGCACCGCCCAGCATCATGTGATGAATGAATCTTGTATGTAGATACATCTCATCATACACATTTATATAAGCAATGACTAGGCATCCAGTGTACTCTCAAGGTCCATGGGACATGCTTCTAGATAGACCTTCTGAAGTCCCCAAGCATGGCCCAGACACATTACACAACCCAGAACATTCTGAAAATACTTGACAGGACCGTGATTACTTGGGAAACTGTATGAAGGGCCACAGTAGAGCAGCTCAGAGGTCCCAGGGACAGGTCAGCAGTAAGGCCTGAGCTCTCTAGCTAAGGTGACACCAGGCATGTGACCTTATACTATCTTACAGTCACATGTCTCCACCTCCAATATCAGTGCTACATATTCTGACCTCCATGGGTGAATACCAATGTCATGGTCCCACCTTTGATGGATCATGTCAGATAACTTCCCCATGCCTAGAACAGAAGACTGGCCCTGCCAATGGCACAGGTCACAACTGGCCACTGGATTCATGGGGACAGGGCGGGTGCTGCTCACACAGGGGAGTGAGTGCCTCTGAAGCAGAGAAGCAGGCTCATGGGCACCCTCCTTTGTATCCGCTAATGGAGGAGCCTGCTCACTCATTTTTACCCAAAGGCTCCCCAGGCTGTTGTAAGGCATCCTCTGAGGGCTAACTAGGTATTGTCCTGTGTCCCCCAGTGTCGAGTGCAACTAGCCCCATCGTACCTTTGGATACAGCCCTGTTAACGCTGGTCCCAGCATGGCCCATCCCTGGGTTGCTGGAAATCATGTCCTAAGCTCTATATCTAGAGTGACCTGGCTGCACTGGCAGCTGGAACTCCTTAGAAGGACACGACCCGGAGCCCAGCAGCTCTCAGTATGCCCAGGAAGAGTGAGGACCACAGCTTCCACCAGAAGCCGGAGGATCTTCCTTGCTTTGTATGGGATATTGGTCAGAGTTGATTGGTGGAAGGCAGGGATGATGAAGCCATGCGACCACAAAACACGGAGCCTGAGACTGAATCAGATGGCTTGTGAGCCCTCTGCATCTCCCGGTGGAATGACCAGAAGGCCGGGTCTTCCCTCTTCTGCTGTGTGTCTAGGGTCAACTATATAGCCAGCACCAACTAAACCTGGATCAGACATGTTGAGGAATAAGACAGCGGTCTTCTTTAAATGCCAGAAACCTGCATATAGTCTGACGTATATCACGTATAGGAACTTAGGGTGTATGAAATGTGCAATGCATGAAGCCACTGACCCAGCACAAACTGGGACTGCCAGCAGGTCAGGGTCCTCAGGATCTAACACAAAAGTGGTGGAGCCCTAGCCAGACCCAGAAGATGGTACCAGCAGAAGGGCTGCTGCCGGCCCCAGGGGTGCTGAGCATCGAGACGGGAGCTGGTGCATGCAACACCACTGCGCAGGCTCATTCCTTGGGCTAATCTCCACCCTCCTGAATGTCATTGCTGTTGGGCTGGAATCCCAATGTACTCCAGTGGGTGGGTGCTCGTCTGGTAATCCTGCGGGGTCACTGGCTCTATGTGTCCCGGAGTGGACTCCCTTTCTTTAGCGAAGACCCAACTCAGGATTTCCTCCCTCTGACTTCCAGATTTGGTTGTGAAGAGTGTGGGGGGAGAGAAACTGTTTTTCTGACCCCCCCACCTCTATGTTGTAGCAGTCGCACCACCCAGGGATTCTCTTCTCTCTCAACCATGTATTTATACTGGCAGAGACTCTCTTTCATAGGTGCCTGGGCTTATGGTGAAAGACCAGACAGCAGGCTCCCACACCATCGCTGAGGAAGCAAACTGGGTATGGCTCGGGAGCTTGGCTCTACCCTGTTGTACCCTGGAAGAAGTGGGGAGGTGCAGAGAGGCAAAGTTAACAGTGGCAGTGGGCTTGCTTGAGCTGGGTACAGCCATTCCTGATACTCACCTCAGCCTTTCCATTTCTGTCGTTTCTATCCTCGCCACAAAACAAGAGCCTCTCTTGGCTTCGGCTAACTATAGTTGTATCTGGATTCATCATTTGGCGTCCTTCCTCTAAAGTGAACACCAGAGCACACTTGTGGAGTTAGCATTGGACACTATATTCAGATAATTCCTTTTGTCCCAGCTCTCCACTCCAGCTTGCTTCTGTGGCTCCTAGCACAGCGCCTGATAAATGCCATCATCTGACAAACATGTCCTGAGTGTATGGAACTCCATGACAGCACACACTCTCCCTGTGGAGGTCATAGAAGAGGGTTCTGAAGTCAAGCCACCCCAATGCGCCACTAGTTTCCTGGTTGTTTTCAGTTTCAAACCTCAGGCCTCAGCTCCGACTCCTTCACCACTGTGGGCTGTCCCCAATGGAGCAGAGGGTATACCCTCTCCAGAGGAGCTACTTGGCACCTTCTCTCAGCACTGGCCTCCTGTAGAGGCCATGTGACTCAGGGCCAATCCACGCTGCTTGGCGTGCAGACGGAAGCCACTTCCTGTAAGGAGAGCCAGAAGGTCAGCTGCAGGTGATGGGACTCAGGCCTGTTATCTACAGTGGGGGATTCTAGGACTTGTAGTCTGGTGTGGCGGCCATGACTGTCTGCACCCCAGGCTTTATCTACTCACCATTTGAGCCCCGTGAACTGGGACCTTCAGAAATGGGTAACAGAGGGAGGGAGGTCATGGGACTAAATGTGCTGTGCTACTTGGGGAGACGGGTGTAATCTCCCAGCCCTTCACTGCTTGGGGGGGGGTTGTAATCTCCCAGCCCTTCACTGCTCGTCCTTTAGAGCTGGGCGTGGAGTCCTACACTGTTCCCACCACCTGCAGCCAAAGGCCTCACAGTCGGCAGGATGCGGGAGGACCACTGTATTCTACTTCAACATTGTGGAAGATGACGAATCAATGTGGGCAAAGTGATGGATCATATAGATGCCGAGCATGGCCAGATCCAGGGACGCTTTCCTCCAAGTGCATATACGTATTTAAAATGGGATGAATGCAAGCAAAAGCCAAGTTCACATGCGTGTGGATTTTGTATTTATATCTTTTTCTTACATATTGCTGAAGTGGAAAAACACAGCTAAATATACATGTATGATTTATATTGTATACAGTGTATATTTTTCACATTCAATTTCCTAAACATGCTTCAAATATTGAATGTTTTCACTGGCGAACACTGCGAAGGACCCTTCCTGTTCCTTCCCGCTGCTGCTACACAGCCTTATTCATTCTCTCAGCTCCCGAGCATCTCAGCCCTGGGGGAGCTTCAGCTTCTGACTTTTCCCAGTCATCAGCCTCTGTGGTCCCCAGAGCGGGCACCTCCTCTGTCTAAGGCAAATAGAGGATACAACATTCGGCAGAAAGCTTTCCCTGCGGGATGTTTTCAAAAAGACCAAGGGCCACCGTTCCAGCCAGGATAGAGAAGCCCCTGAGCTACCAATTGTTGGGTGATGGCTGCTGGAAGGTGGTGAGAAACTCAAACCAACAGTAAACTTCATGAACGGCAGGTAGCAGTCATGTGAGGCTCCATATTCAACGGTACCGGCAAATCTCGGCAATGCGACCCTAGAAACTCAGAGCGTAATTGCATCCGTCTGCCCTCGGCTGCTCCTTTGAGCTGCTCAGAACCCCTACTCACTTCATTATGCAAAAGCAAAGGAAGCAGAGATCACCGTACAACACCAAGCCCTCCCAGGGGGGTTTAAGGCCCGCGTGAGTGAAGTCCTGATTGAATGTATACTGTCAGCATGGCACGGCCATGTCAAGGATCCTATCACCCTAGGCCCATGGGCAAATGGCAGTCTTCCCAGAGACCGAGACTCAGAGGATTGACGAAGCTTTCCTCTGTTCCTTGTGGAGATGCCGATAGTATGCGCAGAAAATGTCATTCGAGCTTGCCTGTCCGTGTTTGCTGCCTGAAGACTGCTCCCTACAGAGACGGCTCCTGTTCAGATCCGCCAAACTTGTCTCCTTGATCCAGCTGTGTACCATAAGCCTCGCCTCCTTGTTTATCTGTAATAACCAGTTTCCTCGTTCAGCTGTGTGCAGTAATTCGGTCTCTGCTCAACTGTGTATAATAAGCACGCTAAGCTTCTGGGGTCCTGTGGCTTCTACATCAGGGAGCCCAGGTCATGTGATTCCAGTTCTTCTTTTCGTCTGTCTGTCTTCAGTTCCTCGAAACCCCAGGCAGGTCCATCCGCAGTGTAAGGACTCGGCAGGAGGGTCCCTGCAACAACGAATAAAGAGCTGCCACCTGAAGACTGGCTATAAACCCTGGAGGCTTGTGGTGCGCAAAGGCTGTAGGGATAGAAGTGGGAGGGGCCTGGAGCGGGATGGGAGCAGGAATGAGGGGACAACAGTGCTTTGGGAGTGAGCTGCTCCCGCTCCACTCTCCACCTTAATGCTGGGAATCTCCAGCCCTCCACACCAAAAGCAGGCAGGCCCAAACATTCCAGGTGTGCAGGTCAGTTCCCATCAACCAGCACTGATTCGGAAAGTTGAGTCTCTCAGACTCTTCACCTGGTGGAATTTATAGGCCCTTCTTGTTTCTTCTGAGCTAATGTCCTGCAAATCCGTGGGAACTGTCTTGTCTCCATCTCCACGGAGGCCTTCCCATGGACCGTCTTTTGTGATGGGACCCCATCCTGGGCCACTTCTACCCTCCACAGTCACCTATTCTCAATGTGGCTGGCCTGGTGGAGGGGGTGGGGGTGGGGGAGTTGGGGCTCTGCGAGCACTTATGTAAATCACTACCTAAAAGTCCTTCATCCATGCCACTTCCTAGGGTAAAAGAGACTTAAAACAAGTTTAATGAGCTAGGAAGGTTTCTCAGCTGAGAGTACTTGCCTCGCAAGCATGGGGCCTGAGTTCACTCTACAGAACCCATGTAGAAAGCCCAAACATGGTGGCCCACATAAATCCAGCCCTGCAAAGGTAATGATAGGCAGATCTGTGGGCTTGTTGTCCATCCAAACTGGCTTGATTTTGTGAGCCTCGGACCAGCGAAAGCCCTGTTCTCAAATATCAAGGTGCATGGTTTCTAAGGAGCACCACCCAGGGGTGACCACTGGGATGCTGTGCCCCACCCCCAATCTCCCCCACTGGTATCTCTGCTATTTGCTCTCTGTACCATCCACACCAAAACCAGAGAGGACTGTCATCAATGACTGAGTGGTAGGGCCCCCAGGGAGCTTTCAGCTGTGATAGACCCATGGACTCCACCTGGCCTCATGTTCTTCTAAACTTTCTTCAGTCTAGGTCATCCCTGCCGTAACCTCTCCCCAGCCTGGAGCTCTCCCTGCCCCTGCTGCCTTCTCCAGCCCACTCCGTCTTCCTATACATCACTTCTTTGGAAGCAGTATCTCCTGGGAGTACAGGATGGACACTGCATATATCCAAACTCTATTAGTTACATGTGTGTAAAAAGCAGGATATATGCTCCAGTCCCCCCCCCCCCCCAACACACATACTTTCTCCCTTGGTTGCAGAGGTCAAAGGAGGGATCCAAGGCACCAGGAACCCAGTTGAGCTCTAATGTTGTTTTGGAGAGTATCTTCAAATGTGTGGAGAAGGACAAACTATGCCATGCTGGGCCAAGGATTTACAGGTTGCTGTGTGTGTGTGCCAGTCTCAGTGAGTGTAGACTCAGTGAGAACAAAAACAAGCTTATTACATTGTACTATGTAGATTTGTCATATGCTGCCACAGACTGAGCAAGAACTTGGGGTGGGGAGGCAAGATTAAACAGAAGTTGTGGAAGAGTCTATGTATTTGACACAGCTTCTGTGGTCCAGCCAAGCAAATGTCCAGAGCCCACAGTCACGACAGGTCTTGGGATTCAAGCTGTGCCAATGGCCCAACGTGAGAGGCCTAGTACCCTTAAGAGAATCACACTGGCCTCCACACAATGCAAAAAACAGACCGTGTCCTGGTTACCTTCAGAGGTCAACTCAACGCAGTCTAAAGTTATCTGAAGGAGTCTAAATTGGGAGAGTACCCAGATCAGGCTGGCCCATGGCCATGTCTGTGAGGAATTGTCTTGATTGTTGAATAATGTGGGCCCACTGTGAGTGGTGCCATTCCAAGAAATCCAGCTGAACACAAGCCTGGAGGAGAGTCAGTAAGAGCCATTCCTACATGGCTTTTACATGGCACCTGCCCTGACTTCCCTCAATGATAGACTATGACCTGGACATGTATCTGAAATAAAACATTTATTCCTATTTTAGCTAGGGTTTCTATCGCTGCAATGAAACACCATGACCAAAGGCAACTTGGGGAAGAAAGGGTTTATTTTGCTTACATTTCTATATCACTGGTCATCACTGAGGGAAGTCAGAGCAGAAACTAAAACAGGGCAGGAACCTGGACGCAGGAGCTGATAGAGAGGCCATGGAGGGTGCTGCTTACTGACCTACTCCTCCTGGCTTGCTCAGCCTGCTTTCTTATAGAACCCAAGACCACCAGTCCAGGGATGGCACCACCCATCATGTGCTGGGTGTTCCCCACCAATCACTAATTAAGGAAATGCCTATAGCCTGATCTTACGGAGGCATTTTCTCAGTTGAGCTTCCTTTCTCTCAGATGACTCCAGCTTGTGTGAAGTGGACATAAAATCCATCCAGCTCCCGAGTTGCTTTTCACCACAGTGTTAGCCACAGCATCAGAAAATAAACTAGAACATATAGCTTTTATTCTTTGCTTAAGAAAAAATTTTGTAAGGCCAGTCGTCATCACTGCTGATCCTGCTGTCCTGTTACTATTATTGTGAATTGATACAATGTGTTGCCACTTGATTGGTACTATCAAAAGTATTGCAAGCACACAATTTAACTGAAGGCTGTAGCTGGTGTGGTCTTACAAATGCAATGTTAACTCTATCACGGATATAACAAGGCTGCTGGAGGATGTGGAAGGACTCCTGTGCTGGGATAATCTTTTTATAAACGGTGTGAAGATGTGTCTCTGTTTTACCTCACTTGCCTAAGGACCCTTCTGATTTGTTTAATAAAAAGCTGAATGGCCAATAACTAGGGGAGAGGATAGACAGGACAACCAGGCAGAGAGAGGAACTCTGGGAAAGAATCTGAGGTGGGGTATTCGCCAGTCAGATGTAGAGGAAGAATTGGTCCAATTCAAAGAGAGGTCATGAGTCACATGGCAGAATGTAGATCAATATAGAAGGGTTAATTAAGTTTTAAGAGCTAGTTGGGAACAAGCCTAAGCTGAGGCTAAGCTTTCATCATAATTAATAAAAAGTCTGTGCCATTATTCGAGAGCTGAAGATCTAAAGAAAGCCCAACTATTATTGGTGCCCAATGTGTGGCATGTATATCCAAACATAGGGCCTGAGAAAGCTGAGAAAAGTTCCGGACACTGAGTTGGACACAGCTTCCTAGCAACCACAGTCTCTCAAGCAGGCACATGCCTGGGGGTGTGAGGCTAGGCTCTCATGGAAAGGCAAGCAACTGCTGCAGTCCAGAACCAGGGGCTAGCCTGTAGCCTGTGGGCGGAGCCAGCCACCAGTGCCATGAACTATAAGCAGAAACACAGAAGGAGCCTGAAGACATGCAAAAACACTTTCCCAGAGGAACCACGGTGTGCTGCAGTCTCTTTGGCAAGCCTGTCAATGTTCATGCAACCTCCCCTTCCTGTTGGGTTGGTCATAAAGGGTGGCCTGGCCCTTTATGGATTGGCTCATGATGCAGGCATGAAAAAAAGGCCAGGTACAGACTGAGAAAATCTCTGGACAGTATGCTTGAACATGTGCTTAGGTGCTGAAGAAAGAAAAGAAGATGGATCTAGACAGTCATAGAAAACAAATAGTTTAAAAATAATAAAGTCTTTAAAGAGACAGCAAAGTATTATAAAAAGAATAAGCCATGTAATGACAGGAAATACCAAAATTCAGGGTGTTCTGACGTTATATAGTGCTTTATTAACTTTAAATTTTTAAATGCTAGTGAGAAAACACTAGCTGCTGGGAGACATTGGATTGTGGAAAAACTGCTGAATTAAATCAGCCTATATATTTTATGGAAGTCTTGACTTTAGAATGGAAGTCAGGAAATATGTTGCATTGGGGAGGGGTTATGCCTTTGTTTCCACAGGGAACAAAAAGCTATGGATTCCTTCAAATTAATAAACACCAGATTTTATCGGCAGAGACCTCCTGAAAATCTTGATTGCAGACATGAAGGAAGAGGCTGAGAAGAACTACAGGACAGGTGACATATATGCTGATCCCTCTACATGGGAACAGCTCTGAGACTAGAGGAGACGTAGCCCAGGTGATCCAGCTGCTCAGAATGCCTCCATTGCCATTTCCTCAGAAATGGGCACCAAGGACAATTTCAAAGATGCTAACTAAGATGGTCCAGTCTCACAGACTACTCCAGCCAGGACTTCAGATAAGCCCTGCACTTTCCCATCACACAGACTGGACAACAAATGATACAGCTAGTTCTCCCAGGACTTGACTGTTATCTCGATTTTCTCAGGGTTCCCTAAAGATGTTGTTGCCCCAGACAGCAGAAAGCAATTTTAAGAATATGACACCCACATTCCTTAGAGGTTGGGTGGGTGGTTTTTTGTTGTTCAGTAGGTTATGAATGTTTGTCATCATTTAGAGGGATTGGTTGAAAGTTATTATTGGCCATGGTTAGGGAGGAAACTGAACAAAGGAAGATTAAGAGATTTCTTTCTTTCTTTTTCTTTCCTCTAGCCTTTCTTTCCTATCTAGTGTTAAAAAGGGATCAAAAGAAAGAAAATGGGGAATTTAGGAATGATAGGATGAAAAGGCAGATTATTGATTCTAACTTTAAACTAAAAAGAAACCACTAGTCTTAAATATTTTACATTGGTATGGATTTTTGCATATTGATACAAAATTAAGGTTATTTTGTTATACATACAGTATATACATTTCTATTCTTGTTTAAGGTATTTTTACCTATGCAGACAATTTAAAAAATGTAAAGTCCTAGTCCTTGAAAGCTATTATTACAAACTATTTAGGATAAAATTAAAAAAGCAGCTTAGTAGTTATTTACCTATAACAATCAGATTTGTAGTCATGTTAAATATGTTTAACAGGTTAAATAGGTTAGACAGATATATTTTTTATGAACGGGTAATCTTCAAATACTTAAGAGATCTACAGAATATGGTATTTAAGATGCTTTAATAACATAAGGTTTTTCATGACAGTGAGACACATCTGCTCCTGACAGCACCAATTGACTTCAAAGAAAAGGATTGGCATTGAAGAACCTCCATATGGAGTTTGTTTTCAATGTGGCAAAGAGAGATACTGAAACTTCCCTTGCCTTGACTGCTGACAGTATGTTGTCCAAACTGAATAAGCAGGAAACAAAAGAAAGTGACTGCCAAACATTGCCAAGACAAGGCAAACAAGTTCTTCAAAATTCTTTTGCTTCACAGAAAAGTCTGTTAGATATTCTAGGTATGTAAGCCAAAGATAGATGCCCCAATGTTGCAAAGGAAACTTGGGTGACTGTCCAGCCAGCCATCTGTCTCTGTCATTTCTACAGATTTGGAAGTTGCTTGTTTTGCACTTCCTATTTACTTGGGTAATATTTTATTTTTCTCATGTCTCTGATGGGGCTGAAAACTAGATAGTTATAGTCTTACAGTTTTCCTTGCTATCAAATTCAGAAAAGAAACTTACAAAAGACATGTAAAGTTTATGAAGTTGAGGGACAAAAGCTTAAATTGTTTATCTAAGAAAATGTTTTAAGGTCTAAAAGATATTTATAGGTTGGTAATACAAGTTATGAGAGTTATTTAGGCCCAAAACTTTGGACTTACCAAGATATGATAGACAGTACTTTCTTCAAAGTTGCCAAATACAAATGGACTGGACATTTGTGAATATAATTCACAATATAATTACCTGATAATTGTTTTTAATTTATATAGTTTATTGATGTTAGAGAAAGAACCTTTTATTGGACTCAAAGGGGGAGAGGTTGGGATAATTTTTGTAAATGGTATGAAGATGTGTCTCTGTTTTAGCCCACCTGCCTGAGGCAACTTCTGATTGGCTTAATGAAGAACTAAATGGTCAATAGCTAGGCAGGAGAGGATAGGTGGGACTTCCAGGCAGAGACAAAAACTCTGGGGAAAAAATGAAGCAGGTATTTCAACAGCCAGATGCAGAGGAAGTCGGATTTATGGTACTGAGGAGAGGTAACGAGTCACATGGCAGAAAGTAGATTAATATAAATTGGATAATTTAAGTTTTAAGAGCAAGAACTAGTTGGGAACAAGTGTAAGTTAAGGCCCAGTTTTCATAATTAATAAGGAGTCTCCATGTCATTTTTTGGGAGCTGGTGATCTAAAGAAACTCTGATTATACTCTTGTTCTACTGAAAGCTACCTAGCATTTCAGAGGTAAGCAGACCTATGTGAACTGAAGTTCCCAGAACACAGAGAAACACAGACAGACAGACAGACAGACACACTCACACACACACACACACCTGTATGAAAGATTCCATGGGGCTGATTGATAGAACTCTATGATTGTGGAGAGTTGGGATATTGCAGATTCAGAACCAAGTTACCTTGGGCTGTCTTTAGTCTTTTTGCTGACAATTCATTTCACATCTCAGTGTCTGACCTGCATTCTGCCAGCTGTCAGGCAAATCTTTTGGAAGGTATTAGCTTAGCAGGCTGCTAGCTTCCACCAACCCAAACACCAAGTGTCTTTAGACAGTGTCTGAGACCTAAAGCAGAGTGTTCCCAACTTGTCTGCAACCACCTGCCTGACATCCCCACACACGTATTTGGAAAATATACTGATTTATTATTCTTGTTTTGTAACCACTTCCAGGTTAGGCTATGTTATTTGGTGCTGTCTGAATCTGCGTTTCTGGCCATGGCTGCTCTCATTTGGCTTGAGATAAGCCATCTTGTTGCTTTTGAGTGACAGATGTGATATTTTTGCACTGGCATCTGATCTGAGAGCATCTCAGGACAAGATGTCTATGTCCAGTGCCTGATGTCAAGGGTGGGGTTCAGAGCACAGCACACTGCCTTCCTGGAGAGGCCATTCTATGGTTTTGTTAAGTCAACCAGTGGGTAATAACTGATTTTTAAAAATGAACAAGGCTAGATCAAGCAACAGGCCATACATTCCCAAGCACAGCAGGGGAGGCTGTACACAGTTAAAGACAGCCTTAAATTCAGGATACTTCCTGTCTCTGAGTCCTTCCCACGCAGCCCACCCTTGCCAGCATATTCACGACCATCCCCTCTGCACAAATACAGACCCTCAGAGATTTGGAAGGGAGGAAGGGAGGTTCATGTTCTCCCACCACCTGCCTTAGGGATCCCATTTCCCTGCTGGAGCCGAGCCAGGCTTTTTAGCTGTGGTCATTGACATGTGCCATTCATTGCTGGGGGTGTTCCATGCGTGTGGATGTTCAACAGTACCCCTGCCTTGCACCCCAGGGGCTATCAGTATCCCTTGCCCTAAAATGAGACCAGCAGACATCTTACAACAAACCAGATGCCCGAGGAATGAAGTCACTCTGGGTAGACACTGCTACATCTACCCTGTGACGCTGAAGAACAGGCAACCTGAAGGGGCTGGTCCCCACCAGGCGGCACCCAGATTTACAGGCAGGCATCTCCCTCCCCAGATACAGGCTCCCTAATTCTACCAGGACTCAGGCTGAGGGAGAGCGTGGGATGCTTCCTTCCTCATTCATTAAGACGTGTTGTGACATCCTGAGTAGGAACGGGTTAGCTTGGTTACTCTGTTTACAGGAAGGCTCCCAAGTGTTTCTGTGTGTGCTGTGGAGGAGGGCACCTGCGGAGGCAGACTGGCATCTTCTCCATGTCCAGGAAGGTGTTGTCTGTGGTGTGTGTATGTGAATTTTCCTTTTGGTGTTAGAAGTGGCAAATTTAGCGCCTCAACCTTCCAAGTATTGCTGCCTTCACCATTGCTGTCACTATTTCCTTCATTTTCAGTAAAACTCTTGATGCAAACAGCATCCTGTGTGGAAGTCCAGCATGCAGAGGTTGCATTGGGGTTGAGCCTGGGGGGGATAATAAATGAGGCCCCTTCCAGCCCCTTCATTCTCTCTTACATCCAGGAACACCACTTCTGTCTCAGATCATTCATCATTCAAGGACCAGCTGCCAGCACCTGTTGTGTGCAGGTCCAGGGCCGCCATGCCTCCGCAGGAAAGCAGCCACGAAGATGGGTGCTGAGCGGAACTGCTATTCCAGTGAGGTGACCAGGCTGCTCGGGAAGACAGAGCTAGTGAGCTACGCAGGGAGGGGCAGAGTGGAGAACAATCGCTATCCTGCTCCCAGCAGCCTGCTGGATTCGGAATAGCCAAGCTCTTTGGGCAGTGGGCCGTTAGGGTCACGCCTACTGTCAGCTTCGGCTGGAGACACAGCCACTACTGTGCACTGAAGCCTCCCTAGCACTGTAAGAGCTGAGAGGTCCTGGGGCTACACCAGGAAAATGACCTTAGTGTTTTCTCATAGCCCACATTTGCTGTATCATGCTACATTGCCGACTCTGACTGAGGAGCCACTATGCAGGGATGGGAGTTACCTTTTCTTCCAAAGTTTAGAAACCGTCAGTTCTAGTATTAGGGGAAGAACTGACCCTGACAAATCAAATCTGCTATAGTTTTAGCATCGTAAGCCACACAATGGCAGGAAGCACAACCTTCAAGCGAGAATGAGCCAGTGGGCCCCAGATACTCTTTTTAGAAAGTAATTTTTTTAAGCAGGTGGTGGTGGCACATACCTTTAATCCTAGCACTTTGGAGGTAGAGGTAGGCGAATCTCTGATTTTGAGGCCAGCCTGATCTACAGAGTGAGTTTCAGGACGGCCAGGGCTACATAGAGAAACCCCATCTCAAAAACATGGTGATGGTAATAATAGCAATTATTATATTTTACATTTATTAAATGTGTGGGTGCACACACACATGTGTGCATGCTCACACCCACACATGCCATAGCACACATATGGAGGTCAGAGAACAACTCGAGGCGGTCAGTTCTCTCTCTGCACCACGTGGGTTCCAGGAATAAAACTCAGGTCATCAGGCTTGGAAGACAGTGCCCCTAGCCTCTGTGCCGTCTCACCTGACCCCCAGGTGCTCTTTATCACGGGAAGTGAGGGCTCAGAATGCAGGGATATCTGGGAGAGAAGTTAGGCTGCTGCCAGCCTGCCCCGGATGGTGAAGAGCTGTGCTCATCGCTACCAAAGTCAGTGAGAAGGGAAGCAAGAAAGACCTTGGGCTTGAGACCTCTTTGTCCACCTGCTCATAGCTAGGAAAGGGTACCTCATGGCCGTCCGACTTTATATTAGAACCAACACCTTCCAAGCCAGGTGGCACATTATAAAACTATGAACAGTTTTGCAGGCAACCTGCACATGTTGATGTCTTTTGTGTTCTCATTTGTTCCAATAGGTTTGGGATTCCAGGAGAGCATTTGTAAAATGACACACAGTTCTATCTCCACAGAGGACTTCAGGGCTAGCCACCAGGGTGGGACCATGTATTAAGCTCTTCGTGCAACCCACGGAAGGGAACAAATGCCACCACACGGTGTTCTGTGAGCGAAGCTGACGCATGGCACAATCTGCAGCTTCTGATGCCAGCACTAATTGGACGGATCCCTTCTGAACACTTGTTCACAAGCCACAGATGCTACAGAAATTCATTTCTTACACTCAGGCAGTGACTTCGGGATGCCTGAGGGGTCCTAAAGATGAGAGCCGTCCTTAATCGGGTTTTAGTTTGAGTTTACTCCATGAATGCTCCCACTGAGCTCCGTTGGTCCCCGTTGGGCCGGTTCTGGAACCTGTAGCTCCTCCAGGGTCCAGGTGACTCTTCTTGGTGAAGGGATATCTTGTTTGTACTCTAACAAAGCTTGCCTGAAGATCAGAGGGCGGAGCCAGCCACTAGTTAACCATAGAGGTATGGAGGTTTGTACAGACAGACAGGAAGTGATTTGGCTGGGTGAAGAGAGGAATATAAGATAGGAGGAGACACGAGGTCAGCCTTTTTCGGTTGAGGAGTTAGCAAGGTAAGAGTGGGCTGTGGCTTGCTCCTTTCTCTCTCCGATCTTTCAACATTTGCCCCAACATCTCGCTCTGGGATTTTATTATTAAGACCAATTCGAACTCATGCAACAAGGGAGCTCTTGACAGATCTGCTTCTCTTACTTGAACACTCAGCACCCCCAAGTGCTCTGGTCCACGTCCCTCTCCTCACATTACCAATAGTGATAGCCAGCAGAGATGGGCTCAAGGATGAAGAAACGTGTTCCAAATGCCAGCTAGCAACTGCTGCAGGGTCCCAGCTCCTTCTGAGGGCCCCAGCTATGCTGTTCGTAAAGAAGAAAGGCTGGAGGTAAGGACTTACTACATCAACCCCGGTGGGATGCAGGGGTCCCCCCATGGAGACATTATGCCCTTGCTGCTGGGCCTCCTTATAGTTCAGTTGCTGGGCACAGATAACCTTACAGTCCAGGGTACAGAGCAGGTGACTGAACGCTGTTGAGGAATACTATTTTAAGGTGTGTGACTTTTGTTTATGCTGCATTTGCTTTACTCTGGGAAGCTGTGATTCCTTGCCTGCTAAAAACACCTGATGGTCTCATAAAGAACTGAACAACCAATAGCTGGAGCAAGGATACGTGGGGCTGGCAGGCAGAGAATAGAAAGGGAAACGAGGGAGAGGAGGACTTGGGGCAGCCACCCAGCTACACAACAAGCTATGGAGAAAGAAATATAGAAAGGCATACAGAAGTAGAGAAAGATAAAAGCCCAGAGGCAAAAGATAGATGGGATAATTTAAGAAAAGTTGGCAAGAAACAAGCCAAGCTAAGGATAAGCTTCTGTGTGTGATTTATTTGGGAGTTGAATGTCAGCTCTCCCCCACCCCCCCAAAAAAAGCCAAAAGAGCAAATAAACAACCACAAGAGAACACAGCCATTCTCAGAGGAAACGGAAACGAGTGTGGAGATGATGGAATCCCCAGCAGAAGAGCTCACCGCCCTCCTCCCTCCTTCGTCAGCCACATTTGTCAGCATTGCTTTTGAGGTTTGACCAGGTGGGGCATATGAGCCACAGATTGGTTACTTAGAAGACATCCTTTGGGAGGGCAGCATGGGAGGACGGTGGCATCTGGCTCACGTGAACATGGCACCCTACAAAATATCTGTGTTGATGCTCATTGAAAAACACTGGCCAAGTGAGGTCACTGCCTCTTGGTGATAAGTTGCCTGTGCCCAGTCAGAGCCCCAGCGAGACTCAAAGGACCCCGTGCAGGGTCCTCACAGTGCGGAGAGGATCCAGGGTGAGACACTGGCTGCTGCGCATGAGCAGGTCAAGGACGCTCATCTGGGAGGCTGGAAGAGACAGAAAAGAGGTGGGGAGGGGATGCTCTCAAAAGTAGCTTGGCAGTGGCTCAGGGGACATTCAGCCTGATCTCTACAGCCCAGTCTGGGGAGGAAGCCACAGTCCAAAACATTGCGAAGGGTCTCTCTTCCACCTCACAACTCACCCAGAAACCCCTGGACTGAAACAATGTGAGAATTCCAAAAGAGACTTGGGCCCAGGAGAGGGAAGGGGAGGGAAGGGGAGGGAAGGGGAGAGAAGAGGAGGGGAGGGGAGGGGAGGGGAGGGGAGGGGAGGGGAGAGGAGAGGAGAGGAGAGGAGAGATATTTTCTCTCTGGACATCCAAGCAGGAGGGTGCAGCAGCTAGGAGGCAACCGGCCCCTGCCTGAGGTCTCTGGGACTATTTGCTGCCAATGATCCATTTCCTTTTCTGGACTGTGCTGGCTTCTCTCTCAATGTGACCCAGCCATGTGGTTCCCAAGTACTTCATCCCCAGCCAGCTCTATGTACCTGGCCCAGCCGTAGGAAAATAAGATGTCACCTTTCTAGGTGTGGGACCACTCGGGGCAAAGGGAGAGGTGGGGGCCAGTGACTGGCCTGAGCTCCCATAGCCCACCAGCACAAGGAGACATTACATGAGGTCTGAGAAGGCCCAGAGAGATGGCTCAGTGGTTAGAGCACTTGTTACTCTTGCAGAGGGCCCAGGTTCCATTCCGTCACCCATATGGAGGCTCACAACCAACTGTAACCCCAGTCCCAGAGTATCCAATGCCTTCTTCTGACCTCCTCATGTACCAGACACACAGTAGAGCACATCCATACACACAGGCAAAACACTCATAGATAGAATAAAATAAATAAATTCAATAATAAAGAATGTAAATGCCCACTGCTCCACGGGCAGCTGGACCACAGCATCTCCACCCCCAGCAGCCTCTGGAAGCAGGGACTGTTCAGAGATCTCCCTTGTACCACAAGGATACCCAGATGCTTTGGTACAGGAGTGTCTGTAGATGGCTTCAGGCTGACTGTGCTTACAGGGCCCCTTCCAGAAGAGAAGTAAGGGAGGCTTCCCCAAGGCCCCTTTCCCAAGGTGACATGAGGTCAGGCCTAGTCCTTGTCCAGCCCTAACCTTGAGCCCCAGGTGGCTGGGCTAGGAAAGCAGGAAGCGTGTGTCATGCCATCTCCTTATTCCCCAGTCACAAATCTAGACTGACTTTTCTGGAACATACCATCATCTCCGGGGAAATGGAAAACTCAGGAAACAGTGTCCTGGAAAGTGACTAGAATTTTCTAGTGTCTCTCCAGGGACAAGCTTATGGGAACACACCCCGTCATGTCACACTGGGGCATGCTGGTCCTAGGAAGAACATAATATTTTCACATACATTATTCCAGTCCAGCTGTTAATGGAAATTAACTGCCTTATGCAGAGAAGGAGGAGCCAGCCAGCTCCAGGCTGTGCATCCTGGGGAGAGATACTGGTCCACCTATATCCCATCAGCCTTGGCCACAGGGCTAAAGCTCAACCAGAACTGAGGTTAGAAGAACATGGGAGAGGTATCACCTACCTATACCCTCCCTAAGTGGGCACTCAAGGACATAGTGCCCTAGCTGGTGCCATGGGCTCAGAGTCAGTACTAGGGTGCTGTGAGCATATAGATTGGGCCTCTCAACTTTGCCCTAAGCACTCCAGTCCCAGCGCTGGCGGCACTCCTGGCTGGAGAATGCAGTAACCCTAGTCCAGCCTGTCCAACCATGCTGGTCTGAAGACCCTAGTTTCTTTGTAGTCTGGTGTAATCACGTTGCTGTGATGGTGACTGTCTTGCTAGATGTAGCAGTAATGGGGACCAGTGTCCCTAACCCTGTAAGCAGACTTTCAGAAGTACATCCACAGCTTCCCTCTGGCCTCCTTAAACTTTCCTATCTACTTCAGCCATCTGGGTCTCCTTCATTGGCCAGGCTTGTGGGGATAGCTTCTTTATATACTTGGGGCAACCCAAACTGAAATCCTGAGTGATTAAGGGAGACCAGCTCCTTTCCTTTAGGTGCAACAATCCTCATGGGGACATCCTGGTGGCTGATGGGGAATATAAGTTAAAAAACTGTTGAGCTCTTGTTAAATTATCTGTCATCTTGACCTTTTAAATTATAAATTATAAATTTGACCTTATGAATCTCACCTGTAATGAGTTGGAGTAGGTGCAATAATCATTACTGGCCAGTAGGTGTCACAGGTGTAGCTGCATGGCCAGCTTGAACAGTTTAAATTGGTTTTTATTGAAAAATATGCTCAAATTAAAAGCAGTTAGTGTAAATCACAGACTGTGCACTCTGTGGAAGTCCCTGACTGGTCAGCAGCCAGGCAGGGACAGCAAGGCAGCAACACCAACAGAGATACTCAGAGAAGCCCATGTCCCACTTGAGCTTCTGGGGTGCGCTAGTAAAGCTGAACCCAGAAGCTGCCCTGCCACAGCCAGCCACACAGTCTGCTGGTGGCATCCTGAGTGGCTCCGAGGTGCTACCGAGGCTAGTGGCTACTCAGGGCTGCCACGCTGGGATGCTATCCAAATACCCAAATGTACCATGCAGAGCCTGGTAGCAGCTGACTAGAGCTACAGGGGACCCAAACCCCACACTGGGCACCAACTGTTGAATTATCACGGATTGAGAAATACCAGGCTAACTACAAGATAGACCAATTATATTTTTCTTTATTATAAGGGGCAAACTCATGAAACAGGAACGAGAAGTCCAAGCTCAGCTATATAGCAGGGGAACCACAGAAAGAGCGCTAACCCTGGGCCACCCAGTGTTTTTCTGTGGGTACAGACCGGAGTCTGAGGAAAGAGAAGGCCGGGATGAGGTAGAGGAGGTCTTGGGCAGGCGAGGTGACATGGAGACCCTGAGTGTGATATTAGTGACAGTATACACGATTGAGAGAAGTGGGAGCAGGTAACAGATTTGAACACTCATGAGGAATCAGTTTTGCTTCATTAGGACCCCAGAGTCATAGCTAGCTGGCCATTGACATGTTCTCACCTTAGTTCCTGCCATGGCCCACATGACTTGGGTCTGAGAAGCTAATTGCAACTGTGAGGGAAGGAAGAAAGGACAGACGCCTGCATAGAAAAGCTGGGGTCAGGTGGGTTCTGTTAGACGCCGAGCCCCACCATAATCCAGAACTTCAGTGTGTTTTTTGGGAGCAGCACAGGGAGAGGAGTCACCTGGTCTGTAGGCAAGCAGTCTCGAGCTGTAAGCATCACAGCAGAGGGAGGTGCAGCTGCTAGTACTTAACTGGTCAGTCCTCACGTGGGCCCCAGAGGAAGGCTTGTTATACTGGAGGCTCCCCTGGGGACGGCTTTGCCATGGGTCTGATGGATTGGAGTCCTCGACATGGTTTTATCATCACTGACTCAGGGCTTCTTCTGCTCCCTACTGGCCATATGGGTGGCCTCATTCCTGAACTTAGTGGACAGACCAACATTGTTGCCATGAGGTCCATTCTGTAGCTGGGGATGCTGCGATGCACTTACCATCTTTAAGGAATAGCAGGGGGGGGGGACTTACAATTTCTACCCCCACTGCTCTCACAGGGTGAGTTTCTCTGGGCACACTCCTCCCAGCACTAACCTGGCTTCAAGTGACCAGACTTCCCTCTGTCTTTCCCTGACCCATGATTCCATCCACAGGGGTCATCTGGACGTTTGGACAAAGAAGACAACAGGAAGAGACTGTACCTGCGTGGATGCACTGTGGTTCAGGATCATGTGGCTCTGTGATGGCGCCTTGTCCATTCGGGAAAGGCAGTTCTGCCATGTGGAGATGTGTTTGCCATAGATCAGCCTCAATGTGAACCTAACTTGCTGGATCAGATGTCCCCCCATCCCCTCCCACCCAAGGGAGTGGGACTTAGTTAACTGAAAACATCTAACAGCACCCACAGTAACAAGACTCTGGGTCCAACACCAGCTCTGATTGTTCTGTGCATCTCAGGGAGCGGGGCATGGAGAAGGGCCAGGGACAAGGTTCCCTGCACAGCAGGGTGTTAGAGGTAGTCACAGTAGTTTCATCAGGCCCCGTGAGAATGGCCAAGAGGAAGCACTGTAGAGGGAATGACATGATGGCTGTTGGTAGGGCCACAGAGCTGTGCTTCATTCAACACTGGGGTAGCACCCACCACACTTCCCCCAGTCTGTGGGACAATGGTCTGTACCCTGTCACTTGTATTATTTTTAATAAAATGCTGATTGACCAGTAACCAGGCAGGAAGTATAGGTGAGGTGATGACGACCAGGCAGGAAGTAGAGGCGGGGCAATGAGAATTCTGGGAAGAGGGAAGTTTCAGTCTGCAGTTGTCAGCCAGACACAGAGCAAACAAGATGTGACTGCCTCGCCAAAAAAGGTACCAAGTCATGTGACTAACACAGACAAGAATTATGGGCTAATATAAGTTATAAGACTTAATAAGAAGCCTGAGATAGTAGGCCAATCAGTTTATAATTAATGTAGACCTCTGTGTGATTTTTTTTGGGGGGGGGACTTAATGACTGCGGGAACTGGGCAGGACAGAAACATTGGCCAACACCCCAGTAGTTATGAATTAGTGGTACTGAGAATGCTCAGGAAAACTTTGATGTTCTAACATGTCTTTGATGCTCTGCCTGTCTCTATACCAGGTGCCCATTGGAACTAAGTGCACATGACTCAGGGTGACGTCAGCGTCTGAGGATTCTGAGCGGAGGAAGGAGGAAGCCTTCACCAGCCTCGGTGTCTCTTGCATCCCTGTGAGCATGCTGATTGCAGAAGGTTGTACCTCTTAATTACTGCCCGTTCACCTTCTGAACACCATGCCACACTTGCCTGGCCTGTCAAGTTCCTAATGACCTGTTTATGCTCTCAAAAACATATGGGTGAATACTGGCTTATTGGTGCAGCTTTTAAATGCCAATGTATTTCACTGTTCTCGGGAGTGGGTGGAGGTGAAGTGGAAGAGAGAAGCGAGAGGCCCAGGGAAGGGGATCCTTCTTCTTCGTGTCAGTTCTGCCCTGCAGACCAGCCACAGACCTCCACTAGCATGGGAGACTGGGTGTGCGGGCCAGGCCTGAGAGAAGGGTCCCAGGGGGCTGCTCCACTCTTTCTGGTACTGCATATTCCCTCAGGGTGGTGAGAAGGTTGCATGATTTTTTGTTGTTGTTTATTGGTTTTTGTTTTTTTGGCAAGAAAAGCTGAAAGCTTATATTGGAGAAGTAGATAAAGAACACATGGACATGTCCAGCATGGGGCTGCTCTCCCTATGCCCCAGCCTGAGTCATTCAGTACCCAGTTCCACCCCAGTACCCCGGGAGGGGGGAACCTTTGGAACAGACCCTGGGAGACGATGTCCTTTCAGGACTTCTGGTGTCGAGAGAGATGGAAGCAAAGACTCCATTACTGGGGAGGGGAAAACAAACTAGTCAGGTACCATAAGGGACAGGGCAGAGGAGCACCTCGTTACCCATGCTATGTGGAAGGAGGAATCATATCTTCGCCTTCCACTTGGCCCAGAGATGGAGGTTCCCAGGCTGCGTGGACAACTCTCCCTTCCCCAGAACAAACACTAGTGCTTGGGTACACCTGGGCTCTGGGGATAGCCAGGAGCCCAGGGCCTAGGAACATTACCTTGGGGGCCCAGCCTAGGTAGCACAAGCCCTGTGTGGAGGTCTGAGGCTTGTTTGCTGATCTTTAGTGAGTATCCACTTGCAGGAGTGCTATTGTTCTGGCTCTGGTGAATGCAGAGTGGATGGAGATAGCCTTTCTTTCTGATTAGACAGGCAGCTGAAAAGCCTCAGCTATCTGTGCTGGCTCAAAAGTGATGAGGCGACTCTCACTGAGACAGCAGCTGTGGATGATCAAGGTGTGTCTTCCGGGAACTGCTCGCTCGGCATAGAGACTGAAGCGGCATTCCCGCACCTTCTTCCTGCCTTGGGCTCGGGTTGGGAGTTATCACTTTCCCTTTCTGTGACTTGTAAAACGTCTGACATTCTCTGGAGAATTGAGCCTTTTGACAAGGTAACTGTGAACAGTTCTTGGCAGACTCTATGGTAACCCTGAGGGCGTTTGCCTTTGCCCACTTTGGTGCCACCCCTCAAGGGAGCCCCTTTCTTCCCTGGGGCTCTGCAGTTCCTGTGAGGCTCCCAGCCATGCTGGCTGCAGACATCCAGAGCTTCCTGATTCAAGTGCCCACTGCCAGCTTTCCTGCTTTCTCCTTGCCAAAACACAAATGATGCATTTTTAGAAACTAGTAACAACAAAACGATCTTGGAGCTAAAATGTTGCCAGTGCCTGGTTCACATTACTGCAGAAGATCAGGATGTGGGAGAGCCACCCACACCTGGGACACAGAGGCTGATATGACACACCCTCTGCTCTCTGCCATCATTTTTGAAAAAAAAAAAAAAAGAACCTCAAGTGCACCATATATAATTCCATTTCTATGACTTTCTGGAAAAATCAAAACAATAGAGACAGAAGCAGATGGTTACTGGGAGCTGGAAACTGGAAGGAAAAAAAAGAGTTGTACTTCGAAAAGAATTTTACTTAAATATCATCATTAACAAAACTTTAAAGTCTCTAGAATGAAGTCACCAGTCACAAAACGCTCTAATTAAAATTAAACAAAACGGCCTATTCCATTTCTCTGAAGTACAAGTGACTGTTCATCATTGTTATTAGTACAAGTTCATTGTACAGTCATGGTTTCAGATCATTTACACTCATCAGTTCACCCGTTTCTCTCTGGTCCACTCTCCGCACTCCCACTGGTCTCAGGTACTGTGATGTCATATGTATATGAGGGAAACAAAGAGGAGACACTGGTAAGGCTGGTCTGTTTCACCCTACGATGGCTTCCATCTGTTTCCATCTTTTGTGGAAACATTTATTCTCCCTTATGCTGAAATGATACACTATTGGGTACACCCACATTTTCTTTACCTGACTGTAGACACGGGGGCCATCGCACATGCTGGGCCTGTGTATCTGTTGATGGATAGCCAGGGTGACTGCCCTGCTCTGGTACTGTTTAGTGCTGCATTGAGCATGGATGTGTGCGAGTATCTCTTGTGGTCTGCTTAGATTCCTTAGGGCTTCCGGTCAGGACTGGGAGAGCAGAAGCAGACGAGAGTTCTACTGTAAGGGTTTCGGGGGACCTCCATGGTGACTGCCACAGCTGCCACACTCGTTCATATTCTCTCTAGTAATGGATTCTTGTTCCTTTTTTTCCACATGCTTTTCAGATTTGTTTTTCCTTGGGCAAACAGCCACTGAGGCACAGACCCAGCCCGTATTCATTCTCTTATCATTAGCCATCCTGATTAGGGTGACATGCAAAGTCTGTTGTTGCATTTGCACCAATCCAGATGCTTGAGACACTGCATGTTTTCCCATATACTTATTGGCCATCTGTACTCCATCTTCTGAGAACTGTATATTCACTGGTATATATTTCTTTTGAGTTCTTTATATATTGTAGATACCAATCCTGTCAGATGTACAGTGGCAAAGATTTTCTCCCAGTCTGCGGGCACTTTCTTCTTGGTGGTTGTCACTGGCTGAGCAGAGGCTTTTACATTCCATGCAGTCCCGTTTGTCAATTCTTGTGGGTTTAACTTTAATGCGTTCTCTCTCTCTCTCCCTCCCTCCTCCCCCCCCTCTCATTTATGTGCATATAGAGATAGAGCCCAGGAATGGCATCAGATCCCTAAGAACTGGAATTGCAGGTGTTTGTGGGATGCCTGGTTTATTAGTGGGAGTCAGTCAACCCCATACTCGTGACTTTGTAACAAGCAGCCCTGACCAGAGTAATCTCTTCAGTCCTGTATCTTTATTGGATTAATAGCATTGAGCCTTGTTTAATCTGTTCATTAGCCATTTGTATTTTTTTTTTGAGAAATGTCTAGGTCCTTCAGCTATTTTTTTTACATTGAATTGTTTTTTAATTGTTGTAGTTCTAGACATTCTAGAGTTTTATCAAAGATATATTTTTGTAGTTTCTTTTGACTGTAGACTGCATTGTAATTTCTTGCTAGTTTATTTTGTACAAAGTCTTGTAGTTTTGGTGGGGTCCCACTTAACCAGTCCATTAGTTGCTTGTGCCCTAGCTACCATGCTTGAGACATCTGATTGGTCCAGAACATAAAGGTTTATATCTATGTTCCTCTCCGAGAGTTCTGCTGTGTCAGGTCTGCGTTTAGGACTTTCTTCCATTTTGCGTGAGGGAGGGCTCTTCATTGTTTTCCATGTGTGATTCGATTTTCCCAGGATCATTTGTTAAAGACATTGTTCTTAGTGGTCTTGCTTTGTAGCGCAGGTGTTTCTGGGATTGATTACACAGCTCAGACTGACCCGAGTGTTGGGATTAGATGTGTGCCAGCTGCCCGCCACAGCCTGCTTTTGTGAACCTTGCTGAGCTTGCAGCCAACAGCATTGGAAGTTACTCAGGATTTCTCCTATACAGAAGTGTTAGCTGGGAAGGCAGTTTTATATACCGTCTAGAAGACTTTTCCTTCAGCAACTGCCCAGTCCCATCTACAAATGCTCCCTCTCACTACAACACAGGGAGAAAGCTGGAGTGCCCAATGCCAGCCTCTGGCGAGGTCTGAGGGACCCACTTACCTCCGGCTCTTGCTCCTCTGACTCTCAATGGGACAGACAATGGCATCTGCCAAGTGTCACCTTGGCTTGTGACTGGGGATAGAGAAGTAACTCAGAGCCCCAGCGCAAGGTGGGAAGGGAACGGATGAAGCAAGCTGTGGGTACCCGAACCACACCAGGCGACAAACTTCTATTGAACGGGTACCAGAAACGAGGTCTGTGGTGGGAGCGGGAGCAGCAAAGCGACAACAGCCACCCTTCTGCATGGAGCACAGCACGGGGATGTCAGCCAAGAAAAGGGGGTGGGGCAAAGAGCCCAAACCACCAATTAACAAAGATTAAATGAGGGGCGGAGACAGGTGGTAAGGGAAGCTCTCTTGGGGTGGTGATGGGGGGAGCTTGGGGGTTGTGCTAAGACTTGATTGTAATGTCTTTTTCTGTATTGTCAGCTCCCAAATAATAACATGGGGATTTATAATTAATTACGAAAGCTTGGATTTAGCTTGGGCTTGGCCCACCAGCTGTTATAACTTAATTCATTCTTTTAATCTATAGTCTGTTGCGAGGCATGTTACCTCATCTCTCCATACTGCTCACCTGCTTTTTCCTCTGTCCCCAGAAGCCCCTCCTAACCTCTCCCTGCTTAGCTTTTGGCCGTTCCGTTTTTTATTAAGGCAGTCACAGTGGCACATCTTCACACAGTGTAAAGGGATATTCTGCAACCCTTGGGGGACACGGTCTCAGGTGAGTTGTCATGCCCAAGAAGGGATCGAAACAGGAAGCAGCTGCAAAGGCCCTGGCAGGGGAACAGGCCACCTTGTCAGAGTTAAGAGGCTGACAGAGTGGTTAGGGCTATGTAAGGAACTGCCCCAGAGACTACAGCTAGGGCTGACTCTTTTTTCCTACGGTGTGTGCATGTGTGCATGCTGTGGATCAAATACAGGGTCTTTTGCATGTCAGTCAAGTTCTCTACCACGAAGCCACAACTCCAGGTGTCAAAGCAAAGTCCTTGAAGCTGAGTGCACGTCTTTTCCTGGGGTTAAAAAAACAAAATCTAAGTGGAAGCCTTTGAAAACTAAACAAAAAGAAAATCAGATACCTGGGTGGTGGTGGTGCACACCTTTAATCCCAGCACTTGGGAGGAAGGGGCAGGTGGATCTCAGTGAGTTCGAGGTCAGCCTGGTCTACAAAGTGAGCTCCAGGACAGCCAGGACTGTTATACAGAGAAACCTGTCTTGAAAAAAAAATATGCTTTTGGAGAATCACTGACCTGAAGAACATTTCAGAAACATTTCACCTACACAGGACACAGAGAAGCAGGAAGCTGCAGGAGCATCATGAAGACAAGGGCGGAGGAGTCAGGCTGAGCAAGCGCCTGATCGAGGCTCACAGCTGAGCTGCCTGCCAGAAGCACTCATGGCATGGCCATGAAGGGTGTGGAGAATGTCCTGGGAAGTCCTCCCAGGATCTGGGGGCAGATGCCAAGGAGATGAAAATGTGAGAAGTGACAGACAGTGGGAACTGAGCTTTTCCCAGAAGGCCCAGGAAAACCCAAATGGAAGCAAAACCAAAGGCAATTTATGCTAAGAGGATTCATGTATGCAGGCTTGTTCTTAAACAAAAATCAGCACAAAGACGTTATATCCAAAGAAATCCTGAAATAAAATCATAAAAACAATTCTAAAAATGTTCTAGACGTTCTGGAACAAGAACTTTTGTAGTAATCACACTACTTGTTACAGTGGGCCTGACTGGCTGACGGCGGGACCGGTCATTACTGACTTTGAGAAGATCCTCCACGAGGGCCCAGAAGGACCAAACCATCCTCTCAAGACATGCAGATGAAGTGGAATTCCAAGAGCCAAAACGTTGTGGATGAAAAGACCCATCAGAGAGTTTTCTCAGTTATGGGCAGAATTGTGAACCCTATAGCAAGACAAACTGCTGAGTCCACCCTCATTTGCCCCTAGCACTGACACAGGCTCCCAAGCCTGTCTGTATGGATCTTTCTACAAGTCTACCTCAAAGTGGCTCTATGTGCTCTCAGTATTTACTCAATGTAGTTCCAATGACTTTCAAGGAAGACTTGGGATGCCACAGAGCAATTAAGTCATTTTGATTACAAAATATCTTGCATAATTTTATGTATTTTAAAATTCACATGAGTATTATGTTCTTACTACAGATCATTTCAAAGACAAAAATAGGTAGTGGGGCTGGCTTATTACCCAACTTTCAGAATGGCAGATCTTAAAACACCACTCCTGAGCCATGTATCTTAATGAAAACTCAGATATTTTATCCATAAATGTTTCAATATTTAAAATAATTTCTTTGGGGGAGGGATATCAAGACAGCCACACTGACAATGAAGATTAACCATTACAATAGCAGCCCCTAACGATGAGCAGCTTATTTTGTTTGTAAGAAAACCACTTCTGAGACCTGAGAATCTTCTGGAGGAAATTATGCTTCAAACCCTCCTGCTGGGATTCTGAATGCATTGAGTTTGAAAGTGTAATGGTGTGATTGATGAGATAATTTTTAACTCCACCTAGACAAATAGTTGAGAATGAGGAACTGTGGCAGGGCCGGTGCCTAGCACACACTAGGCCCTGGGTTAAGTGCTAGTGCAGAAATGAAAACAAGCAAACATAACAATGACGACACGAGGACAAGTTTCTAGAGTTTTCGGGTGTGACAGATTTCATACCTGTGGGGAAGGTCTCCTTAACCCAGACAGCAGCTGACACCTAGCCTCTGCTTACGTGGTTGACACTGAAGTGGGAAGATCACCATGGAGACAGGTGAAAGTGCAAAGATTGACAGGGGCTGGGAAGATCTCTGAGCCACTCTCGGGACACAGAGACCACATTAATGTAAAAATTAGAAATTTAGTGGCACCAAGTAAGAGCCCTTGAAAACCAGAAAAACGAATAGACGATTGTGAAGAAAACACAGAAAACAGCACAGCAGGAAATGGCGCTGGAGTCAGCAGCAGGACTCCTATTCCGAGCTGTCAGGACACAATGGAGAGCGCTTTGTCACATCCCTACAAACCTAAGTTCTCTTGTGTGTGTGTGTGCGTGTGGTTCTTTTTTGTGGATGCTCACTGCCACGATGCAAAAAGCACATTTTTATTGACTTTGGAGGACTTTTGTTTTTGTTTTTACTGAGCTATACATTTTCCTCTGCTCCCTTCCCTTCCTCCCCTCTCCCCTTCTACCTAGTAGTTTTACAGTGGTATCTAGCCACCCCACACTCAGGTGTTTACCACAACTGTATTAATCACGGTTCACATTTAAGAGCAAATGTCCTTTGGTAGCGGAGCACCTAACCCAGCAGTGTTTCACCCAGAGAGACAAAAGGAATAAGCTAGGTAGCCATGAAGGGCTCAGAAGCCAGGAAGGTTGGGGAGGCCTTAGGCTAGGCAACATGAAGCAAATGTACTCAAAGGTCAGTGCTTTATGGCCGCCTTGAAAGTTTATAATAAACACCTCTGGAGATGAACCACACTCAAAATGCCAACATTGTTTCTCTAAAAAGATCAGAAATTAAACAGCATGGTGGCACACAGCTGTAATTCCAACACTCGTAACCCTGATCATGAGCCTAAGCTAAATCTGTATTATACAGTAAGACAGTCTTGGAAAAAAGAAAACAAGGGGAAACCATTCTGTTCCAGTTGTTACAGATTTTCAAATATTGGGAGGTAAGTCAGTTTATTGCCAACTTATATAAATATTTCTTTAGGGCTTTGATGAGTTTTCTTGGTTTAAGCCAGTGTCTCATGGAGCTCAGACTGATCCTGACTTCACAGTAGCCCTCATGATTCAACTTCCTTGCAATGCATTTTTAAAAATTTATTTTTATTTTATGTGCATTGGTGTTCTGCCCTGGGTGCCAGGTCCCCTGGAGCTGGAATTACAGTTGTGAGCTGCCATGTGGATGCTGGGAACTGAACCTAAGTCCTCTAGAAGATCAGTCAGTGCTCTTAACCACTGAACCATCTCTCCAGGCCTGTGACTCAACTTCATGAGTGCACAACCTCACCCAACTCTCGTCAAGCTCTAGGTAATAAAAAAGACTTCAGTCAGGCAGTGGTGTATATCTTTAATCCCAGCACTTGGGAGGCTGGGGCAGATGGATCTCTGAGTGTTAAAGGCTAGCCTGGTCTACAGAGTGAGTTCCAGGACAGCCAAGACTACATAGAGAGCTTGACTTTATTAGAAAACAAAAAACCTTCAGAGAAACAAGTTCAAGCTATTAAACTTACTAAGATCAAATTTCAAACAGATGTACAAACTGTGAATGAATAGCTATGACCTGTGTCTGCAGAGGACCTGGGTTTGCTGCAGGGCTTCCATGGTCATTCCCGGCCACAGGTGTGCAGCTAGCTCTAGACGGGTCTTCAAGAGGGCTGCAGGTCAGGGGGCTAGCAGTCGGCCTACCAGAGGATATAGCTAGTTCTGACAGGTGGGAGTCAGTATGTAATCTTGAAAAACCTTGTGGGAGGGCCTTCAGCACCCACTTCCCGCTTGGCCCAGCCCTGGCATTGATGTGCAAAGGCAGCCAACACTGAAATGGGGAAGAAAGTCCACCTTAGGCATCTGTGTATGTGTGGGATGCTCTGGGACTAAGCCACACCTCAATCAGGACAGTAAAGTCCTGGGGACAGGTGTACAGACAGATGGTGGTGGTCTGAGAGGCGCCCTGCTCTGGCCCAGTATCTGCAGCAAGCCCGAGCTCCTCGGAGGCAGATAAAAGACTGGCCACCCCCCTGCAGCAGTTTCTCACCTTCCAGGGACGGGTGGGGGTGGGGCCAGGTTAGGAAGGGTTTTGTTCATCTGGGCCAGGGAATGGTATGAAATGCATGTTTGATAGCAACATAAACATCAGTGATTGACAGTCATAAACATGGTCTGGGTACAGGAGCTGAATGGCAGCTGACAGCCCAGATGACCATGGCACCAGGACAGAACGATACTGAGAGAAGACGCTGACACTGACCAGCGCTGCTCAGAAAGCCAGGTGGAGAGCTGCTTTGCAATATTCCAAGCTGATCTTAATCATCTGTTCTCATGTCCGTCCCAGCGCGGCTCTGTCAACTGACTGGAAGGCACAGAGATTTTGTTTCCTGCCGCTGGAGTAAACAAATGCACTCAGGGACTCTGGTGAGCTTGGCTTTTGGGTGTTTGCCTGCTCAGCATTCATTTCTGGGCCCATAGTGGTCTTCCAATAACCTCATTACTTGTCCACACCATTCAGGTTAGAGTATAACCATGTTAACCAAGCAACGGGAAAGCCCGGCAGAGTAGAAAGGTAATCCAGAGGGAGCCCTGGCTCCTGATGATGTCCAACCATTTAACACCTAGATGCAGCAGTACCTGGAGCACTGTCCGTAACGTCTCTGAACATCAAGTCCATCCACTGACAGAGCTGAGCCTACTGGAGTATGTTCCTGAGGTATATAGCTGGGCATGGATGACCCAGTCTTGATCCCAAAGTTCACTATCAATGTAGTGGTTGACCCAGGAAGGGGCATAAGGCACTGGTGTCTTTATGAAGGAAACTCACCCTGGCTGCACTCCTGGCATACTGGTAGAAGGGGCTCCAGCTTGCATGAAAGCAGTATGAAAATCCCCACTGGGAAACCAACAAAACCCCAGGTCCCACCGCTAGCCACAAGCAGGCTGGTGACAGCAGGCAATCTAAGACCCACATTCTGGACGGCCTCGAGTCAAAATTTAGGGCAACCTGAAATGGACTGCCCTGCTGTGACCTTTTAACCACCAGGTACCTGCTTTCCTAACACCACTAGGAGGAGGTGGGTGGGTGGCTGACCTGACTGGGAAGCTTTGGGCAGGCTACTTCCCCCAGGGAGACAGCTCCCTTGACTGAGGTCTTCATTTTATACTTACTTGTATATGCACGTCCAGCCAATCAGCGCACATGGAGTCTATAGAGCAGAATTAAGAGAGGGAAGAATGCCTTGGGTTCACGACCCCCGAGGTTTTTGCCTTTCTGGCGGCAGCCTGGAGCTCACGCCTCCTAACTCACGCTGGCCAGCTCTCAGCCAGCACCTACACAACCAAGTTCCATTCCATGGTCACGTCTGTGTGGTGACCAGGTTCCTTTTGCAACTGTCGATTCCATGTTAGCAGATTCTCCTCTTGCTCGCCCTTCAATGTCTGCTCACGTCATTCTTGTAAGAGAGATGAGAACAGGCGGGAGACAGAATGAACTGTCTCAAGAACAAGTCTGCAGCACTGGCAGTGACCTCATGGACTAAACTGTCTCAAGAACAGGTCTGCAGCACTGGCAGTGGCCTCATGGACCCAGCATGCCTCCCTGCCCACGGCTTAGAAGACGCTGCTGCAGAGAATGACTGGCTCTTATTGGCTGTGCCCCCACCCCAGCTTTTTCTGAGGACACCTGAGTGACAGACTGACTAACCACACTGCTGGTCCTGGCAACAACGCAGCGAAGCGCAGTAGCTACATCTCACGATGAACCCTCTCTCCAGCCTGACTCACCAGGCGTCCATTTCATGCGGGAACAAGTCTGCATTCTTCATGTGCTGGTACAAGTTCTCAAAAATTTCCCCCAAGTAACAGGAAGAGATGGGGGCAGCAACAAGTGGGTGAGAGCAAGCTCCACCATGCAGTCCCAGGGAATTACTTCTCTGTTAGTGTGCTGTGTTTGTCCTACAAGCTCTGACAGGGAACAGGTTCAGGAGCCGGGCTGAGGGAATCCCAAGAGGCTGCTTGCACTGCTGTCATGGACCAGAAGAGAGAACTTAGAAAAAGGATTTTATTAAATGGAAAAAGAATCTGGTGGGTGGAATATGAAATATACAAAAACTTTACATCAGCTCTCTTAGGGCGGCACAGACGAGCTCTCGTCACCCTGCCCATGCCGCAGGCTCCGGCCCAGGCAGCCCAGGCTGCAGCCGGCACCTGCATCAGGGAGCAGGTCATGGGGACTGAGGGTGGCTGGGCCCAGGCCTGCCTGAGTCTTGGTGTCCTGTGCACATGGATGCACACTGCTGTTGCACTTAGAAATCCTTCAAGATTCTGATCGTGTCAGCTGTGAAAAAGCCCAAGCTGCTAGGTTCTCGCTACATTTCTAAGTCTTACTGGGTCCCCAGGCCTCACACTAAATATGCTGTTATATTTGAAGGGAAGCCCCCAAGGCCTCTCACTACATGACCAGACATCACATAGCCACACGAGAGGCCGGGCTGAGCTCTTTGGCATAGCAACCAACTCCTCGTAACACTTTGTTGCTTAAAAAAGTAGACTTTCCTATAGTAAAACTTACAAACACTTATTTCTGCAAAATAATGTGTTTCTGTATGTGGAGCTCTGCAAAATATACGTTCTTCTGGAGAAAGAGGACCCACGCCAGAGGCTGGACTGGTGGCAGGTCCAGGTCACATGAGGTCATTCAGCTCCGCTTCCAGAGCAGCGGCCATCTCGTCTGCTTCCGAACTGCTGCCCTCTTCGTCATCGTTGCTGGACTCCCCGCTGGACTCGCTGGCAGCGTCTTCCTCGTTCAGCTTTCTCTTGTGGCCCCTGAAGACAGACGAGAAGCAAGAGCACTGTGAGACTGGTGGTGGGCAAGCATGCAGGAAACAAGCCTGTGGTCGCTGTCTCAGGGAGGGCATGGACACAGCCCCACTCCACACATGGTTGCATCTGGACGGAAAGGGAGTGGACTGGTGGAGAACACCCCATCTTCAGGTATATGCCAAGGAGGAATTCTGTAGGTGTAGGTGACAGATCTGGAACAGGAGAGGCCACAACGAAGGAGAAGGCCGGAGAGTAAGAGGTGATGAGGTGGGTGATGGACAAGGTACTCACACACCTGGGAGCTCCCAAGCTCACTGGAGCTGGTTCTAACCCAACAAGGCACGTAGGGACGGCTCCCAGATAGTAAGCGGAGAGAGCATGGCCAACAGGAACGACCACCACAGTGACAAGAGCAGCTGCTATGGGTGCCATGCCATAGTCTACAAAGACTCAGCCACAGCAACTGCCTGAGCGGTCAGTGTGTGTGTGTGTGTGTGTGTGTGTGTGTGTGTGTGTGAGAGAGAGAGAGAGAGAGAGAGAGAGAGAGAGAGAGAGAGAGAGAGAGAAGCTTGTGATATGCGCATTCCTTCCTTTTGTTATTCAAAGTTCCAGTACTAGCATAAAGCAAAGGTAAGGGCCATAGAGGAACAACTAAATAAAGACTCAGGAGGGGAGTCTTTTACCACAGCCACTCAAGGCTAAGTTCTGAAAAGAAATCCAGTCACTTCAGGTGACTGGGTGTACACTGAGCCCGTTTCCTCAGGCAGTCACTCTACTACACAAACTAAAACAAGCACCAGCACTTTGTAGAAACAGCAATCACCACTGCATGCTTCTAATCACTAAACCTGTCGGCAGGGAATCTGTGGACCAGAACCAGAGTGGCACCAGAGGCTCGGCGCGTTCCTTTCCATAGCCCTGAGGTTATAAGGACCCTGATTGGTGAAGTCTCTCTCTATAACCTGTACCCTAACTCATCTAGAGGGTAACTGAGCAACATCAGCCCACAACTCCAATCCTGGGACAACTGAAAGAGAAATACATTGTAATCGCGGCCACAGAACAAGTTTCTTTGGCTAACACACACACACACACACACACACAGAGCATGTACAGTGGAAACTAATATATCTAGATGTAGCAATAACGACGTCAAATGATCGATGCTAGTATCAGGAAAACTTTGTAGTTTTCACGTGAGGCAGGCACAATGTGAGAAGGTAATGGGACGGAAGCATTAGACAAGATGCCCCTTGACTGTTTCCAAGTAAAAAGTACCCATTCCAGGTGGTTCACTGCATCAGAGTTACAACAAAGGCAACACTAACAACCACAACAGTTCAGTGCACTGTGAACCTCCAAGGTTATCTGCTGGCTCAGCCCTACCCTGCCCCCCTTTGAGGAGGACAGGAATGTGGTTTTTATCTATATGATGAGGCTCTTTGAATCAAAAGCTATGTATGCTATCAGCCTAAATTCAAAATCCATATATTATTTTTGAAATTTCAGGCAGAACAACTTTCCTACTAAGAAAAAACAAATTTTTTTTTAAAGATACAAAAATGAAGGGTTGATCTTAAAACTGACGTAAAAAGAAGAATCCTCACACTGGAATAAGAAAATTAAAACTAAGAGGAACTATAGAAGAAGAAAAAGCAGATTTCTCCAGGAACATAGTGCAAAGGAGTCCTGACCACAGACAGACAGATGTCTCGGAGGAAATGATGACAAAGATGAAGTAGTCTGGTCCCATGCTACTGAGAGCCGGTGTACATGGAGTATATGCTCAGTGAGCGATAGAGAGCAGGACACTGTGGAGGGGATGGGGTGTACGAGTTCCTTCTGTTTGTGTGTTGCTTTCATTAGTTAATGAATAAAGAAACTGCCTTGGTCTAGTTGACAGAGCAGAACTTAGGTAGGCAGGGAAGACAAAACTGAATGCTGGGAGGAAGAAAGGTGGAGTAGGGGAGAGACACAATGAAGCCTCCAGAGACAGACATGCTGAATCTTACCAGGTAAACCACTGCCACGCAGTGATACACAGATTAATAGAAATGGGTTAAACTGAGATGTAAGAGTTAGCCAATAAGAAGTTAGAGCTAATGGGCCAAGCAGTGTTTTAATTAATACAGTTTCTGTGTGATTATTTCGGAGCTAAGCTAGCCAGGCGGCCGGGATGAACAAGCTGGCCCTCTCCTTGCAACACCTTTGGAAACCAGTGAACTCTGTTACAAAGATGCTGGAGTTCTGTACATGGGGCACAGCCAAGAACACAGAGCCCTCCCTCCCAGCTTCAAGCCTCCAGGTTCAAAGAGCATGTTTTCAGGTGGTTTCAGGGCAGAAGACCTAAGAATATACTGCTGCCAGGTTATAACTCAAACTCTCCACAGGCAGGGAAAGGAAAGCTACCTGAAGTTCCCCTATAAAAATCCACCAAACCACTTACTATGGCCTAACCATGCTCTGCTGACAAATGGGTCCTTTTCTAGCCAGTGTGTACCAAGTCTCACTGTGGCTTTCCTGAAACTCCAGTGACTATGGGCACACCTTTATCTGCCATTACCAGGGCGAGTACAGCCTCACTGCTCAGGTCTGGGGGAGTCTCTTTAGGTGTGCACCCAAGCATCACTCTATCTGTAGCTATCTTCCTATCTTCCTAAGTTTCCTTTACAAACACAAGTTACCTTCTGATTTAAGGCCAGTACTTTCTGTATCATTGTTAACACTCACTGTGTGACACATGGCCAAGCTCGGAGTTAATTTCTGTATTGGGTGTAAGGGTTGGGTTGAGATTTCTTTCTTTTGCAATTGCACAGCCCATTGCTACAGCACCATTTGTGGGAAAGAGAATTTAAGAACTGCCTGAGGGAATATAAAGACCCACTATTCAAAGAAACCTTTTGAATTTTGAAGCAAAAGAAGAAACCTCCCCAAAATTGTATTTGGCTGCAGGAATACAAGTATTTATTCAGCCAAACAGAGCACAAAGTTGCAAACACTGGATTTGCAAGACAGATGGCGCACACTTGGCCATGTATGTGATACAATGTATGAAAAGCTCTAAAAGTAGCAGGACAACAAATAACCTACAAGAGAAATACTCCTCAAGTGAACAAGACCACCAAAATTCAAACAGATAGTAAACAGAATGTTGGAAAATGTAAGCCAGGGTAAGGAGGGTACAGAACACTCCACAGGTGGAATGCCCTCCTACAGCTGGGTGCAGGAACTTGACGCCTTGAGTTCTGGGAGCTGCACGAACTCGGGCTACCCGTAGGAAATGGGCCCACCAGCATGTCGACACTGAAACACACACGTCTGTTTTGGTCCATGATGAACATTACTGCCAGAAAGCCAACTAGGCTGAAGGGGAAGGGGGGGAGATGAGAAGCTCAGTGGGGAAAGAGTGGGAAGGAGGATCCGAGTTTGGACCCCTGGCACTCATGTAAAAGCTGGACACAATCGTGCATATCTATATTCCCAGATAGGGGTGGGGTGAGGATGGAGAAAACTGGATCCTGGGACATGCCTGCTGGCTGCCTGGCTGAAATTGCAAGCTCTATATTAGGTGGGAGACACACAGTGCTTGCCCCCACATGTGCATGAATAAGCTGATGCAGCTCCTGTGCATACGTGCATGCTCGTGCACATGGAAACAAGCCGAGAAAGAGGTCACTCAACCCCATGGTGACAGGAGAAGGGGGTAAATAGATCCCAGGGTACTGAGGTTCAAAGCTGGCAGAAGCTGGAACAACTTTCACCAGATTCTGAAATGCATTTTCAAGTAGTGATTGCTATCCATGCTCAAAGGACTTTAAATAAATCTTGTCCACCCTCAAAATTCCCTTCCACTTATGCTTCTGTCTCCAACAGCATCTTCAAATAGAGCGAGCCCAAGGTCAGTCGAGTGGTCAATGGATGAATACCACAGGACAGTCAGCCTCCCCACCCAAGAAGACTGGGCTCCACGTGGGCTCATTTTTTTATGGTGTGTTACAAGTGAGTGCCCAGTGGTTGGGCAGGAGAAGAAAATTCTGGGCAGACATGGAACCCAAGAAGCTCCGCTCTGGGAAAGCTGCTGCGTTCTGGAGTATGTAGGAGCACGTGCGTACACACTTGACTACACCAGTGGTGTAAAAGCGGCACAACTGCCTGCCTTGGACTAACACTGATGCCCAGAGGGAGCACAGGTTTGCAGCTGGGAGCTTAGAGGAAATACTGGGGACGAGGTGCTTGGTAGGACCCGGAAAGAGCAGGCGGGGGAAAAAGTCAGAGGAAGACGGCGAGCGGCACTGGAACGGGTCCTCACGGCGTCCTTCTGCAGTCAAGCAGTGAACGTGCCTCACGGTAGACAAGCTCCTAGTGGTGGTCTGCAGAGCACCCAGAAGACACCCCAGGGAGGCAACTCTCAGCCTGAAAGATCCAGGCGTGTCTTTGTTTCTTTCTTTTTTTTGGGGGGGGCGCTATTCAAGACAGGGTTTCTCTGTGTATCTTTGGCTTCCCTGGAACTTAGCAGGTATGTTTAGAAAACCAGAGTGACTGTGAAGGAATCTACAGTAAGAAGCTGACGTCCTAACCATCAGGAGTTTTGAATCTAGACTGAAGAATGACCCCAGAAGCCTCTCCAAGGCTGACACCTGTTGTATTGGCTCAAAAGCTGCTGCAGCCTGTTCCGGAGACACCACATCCCAACAACAACCAAACAACCATTCTGCTTAACCAGAAACCATTACAATATTATACAGGAAAAGACAGAACATTTTACTAGCTAAAATTAAAGTTAAAAAAAAAAAATGACAAGCCAGGCAGGGGGCCAGTACTAGGAAGACAGAGATATGTAGATCTCTGTGAATCCCAGGCCAGCTGGGGCTATACAATAAAGACCCTGTCATAAAACCCAAACCCAACCAACCAACCAGCCAGCCAGCCAGCCAGCCAGCCAGCCAGCCAGCCAGCCAGCCAGCCAGCCAGCCAGCCAACCAACCAACCAACCAACCAAGAATCCTACAAAAAAATCCATCAAATATAGTGACAAAATGATCTAAAGGTTAACAATATGGAAGGCACCTCCTAACTTTATTTCTACTGTTACAGCCCAGGACCTGAAGACACCACAGGGGAGGATGGCACAGCCACATGTGCCTATCCTGGGTACCTGCTAGCTGGTGGGCAGGCAATAGCTGGAGGTGGTCACCACTAATATGAGGAGCTTTTATCTGATGCAACTGGCTACTGTCAAATGCTGATGTCACCTGGTGACTTTTCATTCTAAAATGGCAATACACATTTCATGACTCCTGGGCTGTGAATTTCAGTCACAAAGTAGTGCAGGTATGGGAACTGACTCGCACCCCAGTTCAAATGTCAGCAGTGTTATGTCTCCCTCCTTCTCTAGTGCCAGGCTGCGGCTCCCCAGAAAGCAGGGAAACTTGGTTTAGACTCTGGAAATTCTCACTTCCCTAGGGTTTGATGCACAGAGCTCAGCCACACAAAAGCTGGCTACTCTATGCTGAATTAATTCCTGCAAGCAGCCAAGGCTGTCCTTGGATTTCTTAATCCTCTTGCTTTTGCCTCCCTGGAATTACAGGCATGTACCACCACGCCAAGCTTTAACTCTTGGAAAACAACTGGGAAAATACAAATGCCATCTTTTTCTGGTCTTCAAACACTTCTTTGAAGATCAATTTGGCTTTTTAAGTTTTTAAAATTTAAACCAGTTCTTACACTGTGTGTAATCTAAGTAAAAGGAAAGGTGAAGGTGGAGCACTGTGTTGGACAGAAAGTCAAACGACGGACTGTATTCTAAATAGAAGGAACAGACACATCACCGCTGAATTTTACAACAGGTTTGACATTTCCAGGATCCTTAGGCTGACAATCTTTCCACACAGCCTCTGAGCAGCACACAGGGGATGCCTAAGCTATTCCATCCATCCAGCTAGCCCCACCAGGTAAGACAGTAGCTACCACTGCATCGCTGGTTGGACGTACTTTTCTTTAATGTTCACAGGAAACCCACTGGTGGATGCTGTTTTATCTGTCTGAATCTCAAGAAGCTGAGTCTCACAGGTCCTTAAAACAGGGCAGTGTCTGGCCCATGGGTGTGATAGAGCAGAGGGACCGCACGTGCTCATCAATGTTAGAAATATGTGATTCAAACTGAAACGCGAAGATATGTTTCTGGGCTGGGAGCTTGTGCTAACTCCAAGGAAGGAGGAAGCCGAGCATCCGTCCTCCACAGAGATGGCAGGACCACGAGAGAACAGACAGATTGGGACAGCAAGACCTCGGGGGGAAAAAGGAAAGACAAGAGAGCAGGTCCGTGGCAGGACGGGACAGATGGCTAGCAGGTTCACAATGAGAAGAACTGGGAGAGTTCTTTAGTGACAATTCCTACTGCGGGGACAACCAGTCTAGTGCAGCCCTTTACGGCTTCAACCTGTAAGAAGCCAGGTAGAACTTTACAGAAAACGACGCACAGGGTCCGCTCTTGGCTAAAACAATGTTTGCAGTAATACAGCTTAAAATACACCATGAGTAAATTTAGGTAATTAAAAATTACCTTGCAAATTAGCAATAGACCGCTATAGGCCATAGTGATGAGTGCCTGCAACTGCTGTTTCCCTCCCTCTTAGTATCACATGAAGTATTTATATTTTGTTCTCACAAGCAGCTGCACAATTCCACAGAGAAATATTAGCATATTTAATTTTGGAAAATGTGAAAAAGCATATCAAATTCAATGTGGTAGAAGGATATAAACATGAATTATAAATGTAAATTTCCTCCCCAATATTTCAGCTTTCTGAACTCACTGTTGTCACAGCATACATGGAACATTGCCTAAGGTTTATTATTCAAAAAGTGCAGAACTATTTTAATAAACACAGTGCTGTTCTACACCAGCACCCAATCTAGTAAGAGCCAACAGGTCCCATGTGCACTGCTCACATGCTGATTACAGCTGTGCGGTTTGGTAGAAAGGAGAGAAAAGACCAGCATTATATGGGGCAACCCTGCTTTATTCCACTGCCTTTGCTGAACTCAGACGGGTCTGGGTAAGCTGCACAGGCATGGAGAAATACTTCTCAAAAGATCTGTGTTTGTGTGGCTTTGCACATACTAAAGTGTGTGGACTTTGCACACCAATAAAACTATGCAGAAAAATGTTGTGCCTCCCCTTACACACATTTTGTGAGGTACATTCTTGTGTCCAGATCTGAACAGGCAGCAGTACAGAAAATATAGTCTCCCTCTTGAAGAGGCAGCTTCTGCCTCTCTCCACTTCTCCCCTTCCCTTCTGTCTCTCCCCTCTCCTCTCTCTTCTCTCTCTGTACTTCTCCTTCTCCCCTTTCCCTTCCATGCTTCCATAATGTACTAATAAATATCCAACCTCACTCTGCATGGTGTGCCTATCCACCTGTCTCTTGCCTGCCACCTCCATGTGGCTCGCTGCCTGAGCCCAGCCACCTTTGGAGACCTGTGTGGTCTCGTGCAGCATCCCTGCCTGGGACTGGCTGCTCTCAGGACCAGCTGCCCTCTGCTTGTCACCACATGGCCCTCTGCCTGCAGCCGCTCAGGGATCTGGGGATCCACAGCATTTTAAATTAATCTATTACACTGGTGCCGTGACTCGGATGGCTCTTCTGTCCTGAACCCCTCTCCCAGGGTCAGGATCCGGAACCAGGTTTTTTTTTTTTTTTTTTTTTTTTTCTTCCCACAAAACCATGTGTTCCATATGCCTCAGTATGATTTCTACACCGTGAGCTCTACGTACACCACCGGTGTCAATCGGTGAGTTTCCCCCATTCTGGTCAGCTTAACCATTTCTCTGAACCAGAGAAATTGACCATTGAGCTCCCAGCAATCTTTTGGTGTTCCTAGAAACTAGGGGACAGCCCCCAACCATGGAGGGTTGAGCTCTTCGCTGACATTCATCTCTGGATTGCTTCCCTTAGTTAAAATTGTGACCAGACTGACCTGGTGTCATTCCTCTTGCACTAGGACTGCACACACTGTGGTGCATTTGACTGGGGGCCCAGGGTCCCTTAGTTTTTTCTTTCTCTTTTCTTTTTCACCCTCACTATTAAAGGCCTTCCATAGTCTTAAAAATACTTTTCATTGTGCAAAAAATATCTGTCACGGTCATTCTGACATAAATATGCTACTGTTTATACAATGTATATGTCTAAAATTTCTGTTTCCACAAACCCAAAAAATTCTTGTGAGTTCCAGGGAGCCGAATTGAAGGATCCACCTTAAGCAGGTCAGATACACCCCCCTCAATTTCCTGGTATTTTTTTTTCCCTTATTTTTGTCCTCTGTTCTGTCAATACCTTAAACAGGTGTAAGAGACACCAGACATTTCCATAGCACTAACACGGGACAGGAACAAACAGACCAGTTATGCCAGGATGTGACCAGCACCCAGATTTCTCAGGTCCCCCCCACCAAAGACAACACCTATAAATAAGCACGAAGCATCTTGAGAATCCGCCGCCTCAATTCCTTTAATCTGTGGTGCCTAACCTCCCGCCTTTTCATTATAAAAAAGAGATGTAAAGATCTTTCTCTTTAAGAAACAAGCCAGGCCTACTCCCTCCCCTGTCTGCTGAGGCAGGCAGATCTTCCTTCCTGCCTGCAGCCTGAGTCTCTTCCTTTTTTCTGTCTCCCTCTCAGAGAGGCAGCTTCTGTCTCTCTCTTCTGTCTGTCTCTCTGCTCTTCTCTTCTTCCTTCCCCCTCCATAACCCACTAAATAAATATCTAACCTCACTCTGCATAGAGTGCCTATCCTTCTGTCTCTTACCTGCCGCCGCCACGTGGCTCGCCACCTGGGACCAGCTGCTTTCAGAGAAATGCGACGTGGTCTCGTGTGCCATTGGGACTGGCAGCTCTTGGGACACATGGCCCACTGCCTGTTGCTGCTCAGGGACCCGCAGCGTTTCTGCCACTGCAGCTATTTGGGGATCCCGCAGCATTTTATTTTTACTGTTTCAGTCAGGACATACAATGTGCCGACAGAGCTCATGTGATTTTCAAATACTTGTCTCGGCAGCTTTCAAAAAGCCTGCAATCTCATACATAGATACAGGTAATGTAAGTTTCAGTTAGAAGTGTTTCTGAGCTTTCCTGCCCTTCTCCCCCAGCTTCAGATACGCTGATTCAGGCTAGACTTTGCCATACATGACCAGCTGCCCAAAGATCCCGAGCTTCTTTCTGGACCACAGCCTCTATTTCAAGGACCGACATGAGTAAGTCAGCACCATATCTGTGGATACAACTCCTGCCTACCCCCTCTACAATGCTGCTGGCAAACACTACCCTGGAGTACGTCCTAGGCCCAGCAGTGTAGCTATATGCACCACAGCATGAGTCTACCAGAAGGAAGAACTACCTACACAGAGCACTCTTTCCCTTTGCTGCTGGACAGCTCCTCCTGCCTATGGGGTTTGCAATGCTGCTCAAGCGGAGTGCATTCAGTCCAGAGTGTCAGGGCTCCTGGAAGGCGTCTTCCTCCACGTGTGAGGCAGTTTTGTTGGTGCAGGAGTCCTGGCAGGTGACTGCTCTGTGAGCACCTGGATGGCCCTGCCACGGTGTCGTGGGAACATTGGAAAGCAGGCTCACCTCACCCGAGAGCTTTCGCAAACACACCGAGCTTCTCTTCCTGCTTTAAGTGTTCTCGTCTTCCAAGCTCACAACTGAGCTGTACTGGGTCTGGTGTGGATTTCTTCTTTGACATGGAGTGTGTTGAACTTTTGGGTCATAAAAATCAAGGCCATCAAATTTCGGAAGTTTTTGGCCATTTGTCCCCCAGAATACTTTTTCTGCTTTCATTCTCCTAAAGTTAATTATCATGCCAAACCTAATTTCTATGTGAGCATCTCTGCAGTACTATTTAGTGAGTCCCCTAGATGTGACAGCTGGGGCTAAAATAAGCTTCCAGGGAAAGAACAGGATGGGGCAGGCTTGGGCAGAGCTACCCTGACCATCCCTGTAACCACACTCTCACTCTCCATGCGGAGATACAACAGAACAGAACCTAGGGCCTGGAGAGGGAACTTGTATCAGGACATTATTCCTTTATAAAGTAGTGACATTTTCCTTGTTCACTCTTGTCCCCATACTCAGAACAGTGCTGACTAAGCAGGAAAGCCTGCACTGGGGCTTTGTGCCATCTAGCATGCCTTCAGGCTGCCACTCAGAGGGTCCTGCAAGCCAGTATGTGTGGAGTACCAATGGGGTAAAAGCAACACTGAGATCAACAAGAGTGCCTTTAGTGCCATCGCAGTAAAGGAAGGACAGACACACCTCATCAGGCTCTCTGTCACCCAAGAGTCACAAGTATCAGCAAAATTGCTGCAGGCTTTGGCATTTCAATACTCTTGCTTTCACTTTTCCACTAACTCTAGGAACAGGCTAAAGTCATGCTGTATTTCAAAGCTGATAGCTGTTGGCCGTGATACATACTCCCCCTCCCTCCCTATAAAAAGCTCTTGCTAGAAGGTAAGACCAAGTCTGAAACATGAAGGACCAAGTCTGAAACAGCTGTGTACTCTACCTGGGTGCCGGGTACTTTCCCATCTTGTGCTGGGTCTCTTATCTAAGGGATGTGTACAGAGAGTACTGTTGTTGCTGAGAGGAGCCTGAATCACTTCTTGGTGGGAAAGCACAAATACAGTCGGGCTCCCTCATCCTGTTAGTCACTTTCAAGTTCAAGTGTGCTAGGATTCTGAACAGCTTGGCCGTGTGAACCTCACAGGATGTGCTGCCAAGCAAAGCACCACGTGACAAACCAAGCCTGTACCTCAGTTGTGAAGCTCCATCACACTCAGGAACAGAATTAAGAAACTTGGCAGTTGTGAGACCTGCAAGTCTGAGAGGCACAGAGTTGACGGGAATGTCTCCTTCCTATCCAGTTTCCAACAGAGGCTGTGCTGGCTGTTGGCTGGGACAGCTATCAGAGAACCTCATACATGTTATGAAAGGCCGCGGGAACTCGCCAAGCTCCCGTGAGAACTGCTCAGGCTGTCGTGGGTCTTAGGGATGAAGAACAAATGTGAGGAGGGCGAGAACTGTGTTGTGTGTTTGCTAACAAGGCTCTCCATCAGCCTTACTAGGTACCAGAGGATGGACAGGGCCGTTACCTAGAAATCCGGGTGGGCATATACCAGGCTACCCCATCTTGAATGCTCCCCCATTCTGCACCCAGGGCAGCTACACTCAAACTCTTCTGGCTAAGTCAGGTGGTTTTTGCTTAGAGGACTCATCCCGACCACGGCACAGCTGCTGTGCTGGAGGCCAGCTTGCTTTCTCACTGAGTAATACTCAAATGGGGGTGCAGAACAGATCTAATGGAGGCAGAGAAGACCAAGAGCCCAACGGGCAAGGAACAAAGGAGGGCCCAGAACCTTGTCCACCCTACTCGCCTGCACTATCCAGTGGCCTCCTTCAGCCCAAGAGCAGAGCTCACCCCCACCCCCACTCTAGTCTTCCTGAATTTCAGTTCTGCACATAGTTAAGTGGTGTAGGAGGGTCTTCTGTTCGTGTGTTGCTTTCATTGGTCAATGAATAAAGAAACTGCTTTGGGCCTGATAGGGCAGAACTTAGGTCGGTGGAGAAGACAGAACTGAATGCTGGGAAGAAGGCCAGGGTCAGAGAAGCCATGGATCCTCCGCCTCAGACAGACACTGGTTAGAATCTTTGTCCCCCTAATATGGTAACATCATCTTCAGTGGAGGTTATTTTATCGCCATAGGGCTATGCCAGTAAGGTTACATGGATGCAGTAAGGTTGCCTGATATTGAGGCCACAGGAATGCCATAAGGCTGTATATGTATGTACCAACACTGATTAAGCCACATTATTTCTGTTGTTTGTTCTAAAAGAGCCCTTACACACTATCCCTGAGCTCTGTATCCTGCCCACTGCTGTGAGATCTGAGAGGACAAAGACCTATTACTCCGTGTCCATATACCCTCTGTATGCCATCGCACAGGCAGGCAGGCAGGCACAAACACTAAGCAATAAGAGATGAGATAACTATCAAATCAAGAAAAAACCAAAGATGATTATGAAAGAAAATACAACCATATGGCCTTCTAGATTCAGTGGAACGATTTAAGTCACAAAAAATACTGCATAATCTAAACCTGAAAGGATCACACTGGCAGAATTGGCGCAAGGAAAAGGCTAAAGCATGGTAAGGCAGGGTCTCTCTCTAACAGGGAATATGCAATAAAGGTGTGAGAACGTAGCTAGGGCAGGGCAGGGCTGGGGCAGAACACTGGAATTGGTTATCTTTGATTCCATGCCTTTTACTGCTTTCTGGATTTTAAATAAATTCATGTCAATTTGATAAAACAAACTTTTAAAGGCAAATCAGCTTGATATTATAATGCCATTTAATAATAGCACATAGGGACCAACAGAGCAAAACAGAAAGCCCACTATATATCCAGAGACTAATTTCAAACTAGTGGAGAATATTATTGGATACACTGTGACAGAACTATTAGGCCAGGACACCTAGCTCCATAAGGATGCACAGAAGCACTTTAGCAAGTGTGCAACACAACATCAAGGCACAAACAGACAAGAGGCTGGAAGAACACATAGTAGTGAGGAGAACCTTTGTCAACTGAAAAGCACTGACCAATCATAAGAAAAGGGGAAAGATGCGCATGCTCGCCAACATTTGAAAAGGCCCCGCATGCCATTCTGATAGCAGCAGATGGAGCTGCATGAGTCTTGCTGCACCACTTGACTGCCCACTAGTGACAGGACACCCACTGCCGAGGTGGAGACTCAGCATCACTGTGACCCCTGATACTTAGGAAGAATTCCCATGGCAACATCTCATCTGTATTTATACCTACCTACAGGAGAAGGTAGAGTAAGGTAGCTCCCCCAGGATGGAGCCTCTCAAAGTGCTATCAGAGTTAAGCACGCACCCACTGGCAACCACCGGCATAAGTGGATGCCACACAGGCTCAAAGATAGGCTCCCGGAGCATAAGGACCATGCTCCCACAAGCAATGCCAAAGGTGCACCTCAGGCCACTCCCTAACCCCCACAGAATGACCAGAGGTGTGACAGTCAGACCTTTCAATAGAGCTAGGACCACATGCAGTCAGAACAGTTTCCACGAATGATCTCACAATGCTCTGCCACCACCATAACAAGAAGGCCAAGCAGGGTTCTCTTCTCCCTTCCCACTGTTGTGAAAATGACACCAACACCCAGAACAGAACGCAGACCTCAGTGACAGGCAGGTGTAGGCCTGGGACTGCCTCCCTCAGGTGCCTATCCTCACCTGGGCCCTCGCATGCCAGCGGTGCTTCTTTCGCCAGATGGGGACAGCCCTAGGGGCTGCTCTCTTCGGACCCCTGGAGCTTTGGGCTTCCGGGGCTTTGATGCTCTCTCCTGCTCATTGTCTTGATCTTCTGGCTTCTTCTTCTCACTGTCACTGTCATCACTGCCTTCTCCAAGGATGTCATCGACCTGACAAAAGGGGGAGAGTCAGTGGTCTTGCAAGTCAGCTTTCTGTAAGAGTCACACGATCCACTTGCCCAGGAAGAACCACAATAGCTTCACAGCATCCCCACATAAGGGCATACTCAGTTCTATTCCTACTTGAATGCTGGGGTCTAAAGTTACGCTTAAATGACAGCAGAAGACCAGACACTCCCATGGAGCATGCACGTGAGTCCCAAGGAAGGGATGGTGGTTTTCGTTATGCTTAAGTTTTCACATACTGTACTGATGGACTTTCTGTGAGCTGGACATTCACTTAGCATCTTCTGGATCAGGAGACCCAGAGCCTGAGGACGTATGTCCAGGAGAAAAGTGGCTCCTAGACACTGGGGTCTTTCCCATCTGCCTCACGAAGGTGATGCGAGAACAGTGAGAGGGAAGAGGAACAGGCCTGGCCTGCCAACCTGGATTCCTGCTCCTGAGGTCTGAGGCGGGAGGAGGGCAGAGAACAGAACAGGGTGGGGTACACCACAAACAGAAGGGGAACCGCACTGGGGTCCAACACTACGCTGAGCTACCTTGTACCCGGGTAACAGAGAGTAGGAGCTGTTGTTACTCTTACACGCTGTGCAGAGAAGGCAAAGGCAACCCCATGCTTTGGCATTCTGGCCCAAGAACTCCAGTTCTTAGTTTTTATCCTGCACTGCAGGGATGAGCAAAACAGGGCAGGGGGGCTGCACCCAGCTGCTCACCAGTGCAGTGGTTTACTGAGCTTCAGCAACGATAATGTGGTAGGTCCTGCCCACCACAGTCCTGACGGGCAACTCCAGTGAGGCTTCCACCCAAGCACAGCTTTGCCAGGCCAGCAGGCAACTTGGGTGAGATCCACGGCCACCAGCGTCTCTGGGTGGCTGACTGCATCTACATCCTGATCAGAAAAGCATTTCCTATATCCGTGCCAGCATTCTTGTGAGTCAGATAGCTGACTTGAGCATGCATTAGCTCTGCTGGCTGGCCAAAGACTTACAGAAACATCTTAAAAGCCAAAACAAAATGTGGGCATACACCAAGTCTGGCTTTGTTTCAATCAAGCTTCTGTTTGGAAATGACATGAATTTTCCAAAGGTTTTCTTGTGCAAATGTGTCAACTGCCTTTTGAAAACTACTTAACTGTAATGAACTTAATTTAAAAGACAAAACAGGAAAGCTGTTTTGTTAAATGTTAAAGAAAAACTTAAAAACAAGTGTGTGACATGGAAAAAATTCAGGTACGAAATTAACTACTAAATCTTCACAAAAGGCCACACAGCACACCAAACACTCCTGTGTCTATAAATATACAGAACACAAGAGGGTCCCCCAGGCAGACAAGCTCTGAGAATCTGTCTCATCACAGCTTTAGAGCCACGAGGTGTGGCTAGAGGTAGACAGTACACCTGAACACATGGGACAGAGTACGGTAGCTAGCCTACAAGCAGGAGTCCAATGTAGCCCCTCCTGCTCTTCTGTCATGGAAGTGCCTTGCAAGACACTGACAGACAGCCTTGGAAGAGAATGACAGACAGACAGCTCTCCCTAGCCTGGTGCAGAACTTGCCAGGGAACTGGCCCCACACCCATGTCACCAAACAGGACCAGCACTGCCTCAAAAGCAAAACCATTCCTACAACTGACTACTGACTGGAGAAGGAGAGCTCCAAGAACAAGTTTCTTAATCTTAAACTTGTACCAACTGATTGGAGTTCAAATAAATGTACTTACTTCCTTGTCCCAAAGAACCAACATTCTGAACCAACTCAATGTATTTATAGATGCATTAAGTCAGTCTTGCCTGCAAGTTTCCTGATGACGTTACCAAGGACAGAGGGGACTCCACACAGAATTTCAGGGCCTCCAGGATACTGCTGACACATGCTAACTTCCCGAGACTGTCCTGGTTTCCTCCTTATGTGAAAGCTAATGTCCATCAGTCAGTTCCTGACATATGACATATGCCTATGACCATGATTCAGCGGCATAGAACAGGCATCACCTCACGGTACTTTCAAAACCTGATTATATGTCATCCTTCTTTGTCTGTAACTAGGCTGGTTTTCTATTGTTGACGAAGCCTTCTACTTTACACATAGGACACTCCTGGGACTCTTCAGTGGTAGGTATCTGAAAGTCGCTGCGAGTCAAGCACTCAACTAACTCACCCAAGGGCAAATGCAACAGGGGAGACTGCCATTCCCATGGTGGATATTCCCACACAAGAGACTCCTATTGGGATCCAGTGGCCTAGTGGTCATGCCAAGGCCAGAGAGGCAGCCCATGACCTCAGGACCTCAGTCCTACAGCAACAGGAAATCAACCTGCAGCCACGAGGAGCTGGGAATATGCAGGGCAGAAGGCTCTGGCCCAGCAGGGGACACTGCTCCCTGCACCTGATTCCTGACCCTGGGAATAGGACAAAGGAAAGACAGAGCTTGCTCTAAGCTTCTGCGTCTGTGGTACTTGTTATGCGTCACAGAACTAATACAGCGGTGGGACATATTTAATGGGAATGATGTCAACGGAGAAGCTATTTTCATGAACAGAAAACACTTTGAAGGCCAAAGAGAAACTTTAATGACATGTGAAAACCCCCAAACTTGGAAAACAAACTTGAGGCGTTCTGAAACTGCTCAAGAGGATTTAAAACTGTCACACAGACGCTGGCTGTAGGCAGCACATATGTTCTGAAAACGACTTATGCAAATTACACTCTAAAACCCCTAAGAAAGTTCTTTACACCAGGGAGATGAAAACAAAAGAGAACCACAAACTCTTTCTCGCACATAGATTTTCACATGCAATGAACCTTATCTCACTAAAACTTCAGTGATCAACACTTCCAGGAAATAAAGGACCAGAGAGAAGAGACTCATTGATTTAAAGAAAAAAAAGCAAAAATGAACATATGATGAGGAACTTTTAAATCACCATCAAGTAACATTTTGTGTAGGATACATTGTTACCAAGTGGCTCAATAACCTCTACTGACTAAACAGCTTACCAAAAGGATGTATTCTAGGATAATCGCCTAAGATCCAGTCACGAGCTGATAAGAGGTAAAAATGACTGCAGCTCAGTAACAGAGCATTCCCAACACCTTCACATGTCTGCTGCGCTCGGTCAAACATCTCAAATGTGTCAGCAGCGAACGGTCCCAGTCAGGCTGTCTCTTCAGTTTCCTGCACGGGTTCTTATTCCACAGGAATTACTGCCACACAGTTGGTCTTAGCCCAAACGCTAAGAGGGGACTAATTTTTGTTATAAAGATAACGTGAGCAGACAGACGGGTGCTGAATTCAGCGAACAACAAACCCACTCTCACACTGAGTCAGGAGACAATTCACACATGGTGTGTGTAAAGCAACACACACGCAGCTCTCACAGCAAGCACTCATCACAAGCGCTCTTAGGTTCCTGAAGTAGGAGGAGCAAGACTTCAAGGACAGAGGTGGGACTGAAGGTGGCCACTGGGGCCCAGGAGAGCCATGGGCAATGGTTCTCCACAGCCGGTGCAGGCACTGCCCTGCTTCCTTAGTAACAACTTTCAAAGACTGAGAGCAGCAGTGGGCAAGCAAGGAGATGCGATGTAGCACCTGTCTCTGCTTCAGTATCACAATATAAAATCTTTTCAGGTATTATCACTCAGCTTAAAAAAACGGTAATTTCAGCTAATCATCTGAGGATAAACAAAATGTCCACAATAGTAACAATAACTAGCTTCCTAAAATGGAAAGATGAGAGACATGGGAGACACAGAATCTCTAGAGAGATTTTTTTTTTCTGAGAACATAGCTCTAGGAAGCCTGTAACTTGTGTAAATCAGTGAATCTCCTGGTTTTCATGGCTGACCAAATACATTCTACCCAAGACAGTAAACAAGAGATAGGTAAACAACAGATAGGGCCACACGACAGAAGGTGCGGGCCAGACACAGGATACAACCATAAAGCAGCAAAAAGAAGGTTGGGAATAATATACCTGCTCCCCACCCTCATGTACTAGTGATGGGATCATATACAGTGCCCTAAGAAAACCAGAGAATAGGACTCTTAAATAGTGACGTCGCAGTAGTGTGGGTTAGTCTTAATACTACACAAAACATCTTTTAGCAATGCTGACTACACACATGCATGTGGGCATGAATCCATGCCTGTCCCCAGGGGCCTTCCCAGCTCAATTCTGTAACACGGAGGGAAGAGAACAAACAGCTCAAGAATTAAAACCATGTCCTTGCCGTGTGGTGGTGATGCACGCCTTTAATCCCAGTACTTGGGAGGCAGAGGCAGGTGGATCTCTCCGAGTTCGAGGTCAGCTTGGTCTACAAGAGCTAGTTTTAGGACAGCCAGGGCTGTTAGAGAGAAACCCTGAGAACAGGCAGAAGATGAAGCAACCCTAGCAGATGTTAGCATCATTTATCCTCCGTATAAAGGTCTAGAGCGGGACTGGGAAGCCTTTCCACAGAGAGGCACAATCAAGAGCTCTAGCTGACTGCTTCAGCTTGCCTGCTCACTGCCGCTGGATGCAGGAACTGCCTGACTGATGATATCATCTACTGCTGCTTGCTATGTGCGCCCCTTGAAGCCTCACCCAAGGGGACCCTCTGCTCTGCCTGCAGCTCTGGATCAGGACCTCTGCCTGGCTGCCTTCAAGGGCCTCCCCAGATGATTTCTGCTGCATTTTTGCATGCCCTTGCTTTGGTGCCATTACCTCTTGTTTGTCCTCTCAACTGGGCTACTCCAGTCACCCTACTAGATGGTTATCCATTTCTGTTCTCTATCTGCTATGAGATTTATTTTTCTTCTTTTGCTTGCTGTGTAATTAATAAACTCACCCATTTAAAACCAGAAGTATGGCTATCAACGATCATTCTCTTAACTGTACAGAACCAATAACTACCAGAGCAGTTTATTAGTGATAAGGCCTGGACAGTCTAGTTAACCTAGTTACCTACCCATGCTACTAGTGATGGAGCAGCCTACACCCTCCAAGCCCACTTGTTTCTTTGTAGAAAACCAGCCTGCAGGTAGTCCTGACCCTCTCCAGGCTGGTATTCTGCCTTGGGGATTCCACTAGAATCTTTGACTTCGACATATTTCTAGAAACACACACAGGATTACAAAGCAGCTAAGACTAAAGCACAATGTTGATTTTGTTAACTACGCATGTTTCTGCTGTACCTTTTTGGCCCACCCCAATCTCTAATTTGCTTTCTAGGCAGTGAGGACCTGCTCCGTGGTTCTGGACAGGGAATGACACTGCCAGTGCTGTGCTCAGAAGAGCACTGGCTTTCCCTGCTCACAGTGGTGGCACTGGCGCCTCCATTAGGTATCTGGGCTTTGGGCAGTAAGCCATCAAAACCGCTGTGAAGACAGGAATGAGAGGGTGACAAGGACAGGGATCTGCTCACCAGCTCAGGGAGCACAGACACAGTGGGGAGGAGGAGAGAGCACTGCTCATCTGCGTCTTTCTCCTAAGCAGGACCTCCATAGGTACCGTGACCCCGCTACAAGGCACCAAGTCTCAGCCGCTTTCTATGGCTCTCTCAATCTTGCATCTTTTATGCCTTCAAAATGAGTACCATGTGGACAATGTTCATACATTGCCAAGATGCAGCCTGGCCTGGCAGCTTCTGTGTGCTGACCTCGAGGAAACATGTTTCTATTGTCCCAGTGAGGCATGGACAGTTTCACCTCAGTGGTGCTGAGCTCGGACAATCACAGCCATTTCTCCAGCCCCAGGCACACAGATTCTTAGCAAAAATATCCACAAATAGCCCTAACTGAGTTAAGACAAAAATTCTTGTTCCCCTCTGAACCATTCCTCCACTGTCTTCATTATTCTTAGCAATCTTCTCTTCTAAGCTCCTGCTGGAGGCCAGTAAGCTCTGAGCACTCAAAAGCTTTTCTGGTCCGAAGTTCCGAAATCCTCCACAATCCTCCAATAAAAGAGTCCAATGCACAACAAGGCACATGGTCAAGTTCATAGCAGTAACAAGCCCACTTTTCTAGTAACAACTTCTGTTCTAGTTTCATTTCTGTTCCCATGATAAAACAAACAAACAAACAACAACAACAAACAAACAAAAAAACCCAAAACAAAACAAGCAAAAGACCCCATTCCAACCAAAGCAACATAAGAAAGGGCTTGTTTGGCTTACAATTCAGGTCAGCTCATTACTGAGGAAGACAAGGTAGCAGACGGTGAAGCAGCTAGTCACACCACAGCCGGCAGGAGGCGCAGACGAGGGCGCCTATACTGCCTGCTTGCACTAAGCTCAGTGGGCTTCCTTCAGGGTGGGTCTTCCCAACTCAGTTAATAGTCAAGACAACCCCCCACAGACATGCCCACAGGCCAACCTGATGGAGGCCATTCCTCACTAAGATTCACTTTCTGAGTGATTCAAGTTGACAGTTTAACTAGCAGAGTTATACGTACAACTCCAACATCTGTACCCTGCCACAATACACCATGCCAATGAACGCTGCCTGAAACAGCTCTGAACGGCAGTGCTGCTGCTGTGTATACCAAGCGTTCTGCTCGTACACAGAGAGCTATTTTCAGAAAACAATATTTTTCCACCATTAGGAGACAAATATGAAATTAGTGTACCTTCAATTATATTGAATGCATTAGAATGTTTTTTATACATGGTGTTTGAGTTGCTGACTTTAAAATTTTATTTTAAAAGAAATCCTCGCCGGGCGGTGGTGGCGCACGCCTTTAATCCCAGCACTTGGGAGGCAGAGGCAGGCGGATCTCTGTGAGTTTGAGACCAGCCTGGTCTACAAGAGCTAGTTCCAGGACAGGCTCCAAAACCACAGAGAAACCCTGTCTCGAAAAAAAAAAAAAAAAAAAAGAAATCCTCAAATGAACTTTGGTTTGGGATTAGCACAAATTTTCCCCCAATTTATTGAAATGGCCCTAAGCATATTACTGCCATTATATGATGTGTCCGTCCATCCATCCATCCTTCCTCCCCTCCCTCCTTCAGTCAGTCCTTTCTTTCATGAGCACGTGTGTGTGTGTGTGCTTGGTAAAATAGTATTATAAGAGTTGATGATTAAAAAATCAAAATATCAACTAATAGAAAAATGTAGAGGGTGCTCCATATTCTGCAGTATCAAATATTTAATCAAGAAAAACAGTGCTGGTGCTACAGTTTAATTGGTAAAGTGTTTGCTATGCGAGCATGGAGACCTGAAGATCTGAATGAAATCCCTACAACTTAACAAAAAAGTCAGGCATAGCAATACACATTTATAATCCAGCTGTGTAGGCAGAGAGGTGGACCCACTGGGCTTGCTGGCCAGTCAGCCTAGCCTAGTGAGTGAGAGAGCCCGTCTCAAACCCAAGGTGGAGAGTTCCTTAGGAACGATGTCCAAGGTTGTCCTCTGGTCTCCACAGGCATGGAAACATGTATTCATAAACACTTTAAATAAGTAAATTCACCTTAGTAGCATGCAAGTTTGCTTTCACCTTTAGAAAACGACAAGATTATATATAATCAAAGAAGTGTTTTAAAATAAATTTCTTCATGATTTACTGCAAGTAAATGTTTGATTTGTAGTATGGAAAAAACCCTTGCCAACTCACCCATGGAAGCACCTCAGGTAGCCACAGGGAGGAATGTGAATGTGTGTTTCTGCCAGAAAAAGAGGCCCAAGTTCTGACCCGCACCCCAAGTCCTGCTCTGGTCCTTGTGTCTATGGTTTCAATGGAGATATGGTCTTTGTGGATGTGCTCGGTAAGATGAGGTCACCTGGGTCAGGGTGGTTTGCTGAGAGCACGGACTCTGACAAGAAGAGAGTGTTGAATCTAAGCACTATGTGCAAGCACATCGACACTGAACGGATGTAGACGGGTTCAGGCAGATCCTAAATGGCCAGAGGCATGTGAGGATAGCCTGGTGCTTACATCTTGTGTGGTTGACTACCTGCCCTCTGCTTCTCCTGAAGACTGGAAAGAGTCCATGTTGACCAGTGGCCCATGGCACACAAAAGGCAAGAACACTTCCTTATGCCTATGTATGGGGAAGCCTGGCTGCTATCTTTGTTGGAGGACAGGATGTTTGCTTTTCTGGGCCTACGCAGGGTGCTGAGGGCTGTGAAGCCTCCAGTTTTCTTCCTTCACCTGAGCAAGCACCCATGCATGTGACACCATAGCGCCAGCCCCTCCTTCTTAGGAGCACGCTTCTGAGAAAGGAAGGCTGGGGTTAAGGCTGGCTCCTATTGCCAAAACGGTAAGACTCTGGAGTAACTCAAAGTTGCTGTTTCGCAGGATAATTTGAGGTCTTTTGACATTAAGTGAATAAAACCACAAGTGTGGTCAAGCTGTGCCCTCTGCGACAGGCCAGGAAGCCAGAAGGGAAACAGCAGTATGGAAACCATGCAGGGTGGAGAGCCAACTATGCAACTTGCGGGGGAGTAGGCACTGCTTTAGTAAGTCAGCTGACCTTGAGGACAAGGAAGCAGTGGTCCAGAAAAACCTTTTCATGAAATAAAACACTTAATGTTCAAGAACACAGACATGGTAAAGAGCTCAGAAGTTATCGTCTGAGAGAAAAATCTGAGCTGTTGATGGAATTCCACCCTGAAAATATTGTCTGCATTTTCTTGCTTTTGCTAAATGAAAAACCATGTTTCTTCCTCGAGATCTCTCTGCTGCATGATCAATGGAAACAGAACACTCCTGTCCCCACAGCACAGTGTGCCAGGTGACTGTGCTCAACTACGGTTGCAGGAAAAGTGGAGAGGCAGCTTTTGTCCTCCTGACTGGAGGCTCAACTCTTAGAGTGGTTCCCTAAAAGCAGTCTGCAAAGCAATGACACTGCAGGTGACACAACAAAATCCCTGGAGCAGAAGCCCTGTAAGAAGGCTAGCCTGAGAGCCGGGGAAGATGTGTGAGGCCAAGGGTCCCAGGAATGCCCAGGGCTGAGCCAGGGCTTGTATGAGAACATGAGTCTAGAGTACAGGCTACTGACCTCTGAGACAGTTTTGCTTTAGTTCTAAAGGACACGCACCCTGTAAACAAAACGCACCTGTAGTCCTGGTACTCAATTCCCCAAGCAGAGCATTTGAAAGAGCTAACTACTTATGTATCTAAAACTATTTAGTGGTGTAAAAATGACAGAAGAAACTGGTGTTAATTTGTCTGAATCCATGGTTTTAAAATCTATGTTCAACTGAATGCAAACTAATTTAGGTTACCTCATCCTGAATTCCATCAACTTTCTGTCTGAACTGTTGTTCCCTAACAGGTTACCCTGAAAAGCACTGTGTCTCCTGTATCACAAAATGCCAGAAGTACTCTCTTGTCGTGACAATCCGGAATGTCTACAGACACTATCACGGAGCTCTGGGAGTGGGGCTCACTTGTTCTTGTGTCCATCATTTCACATGGTTACAACCCCTTTCAGCAGGAAAACATGTGCTGTCTATTCTGCACGGACCCACTGACTCTGGTGTGCGGGTGACAGCCTCTAGGACCTGGGGCCTGCATCACATTCTCACCTCTTTGTCCATACTCTCTAAGTCCTCCTTACAGAGAGTGTACAGCGGCATTGTCTCTGACATACTGGGTTGTCGCTTTCTTCTAGCAGGGCCAGGCTGCTCTCCATCCTGAGCTTCTGGCAGCTCTTCACCAAACATCTGCTGCTGATGTGGCTGAACAGCTCTGAAAGGAATTTTACAGTCCCGCGTGAGGAAAGCAGTTCCATAGCACCTTGCCAGCTCTGCAGCAGACCCCTGACTCTTGAACGAGGTGACACACACGGAGAACATTTGGAGGAAAAGAAAAGGTGTTCTGACCACTGTGCCCACCTGCTATCTGCTTGTTTAGCAAACCCAGCAGCTCTTCTTCAGCCATGTTGTGGCCCTCTGGAGGCTCACACTCACCTGCTTTACAGAGAATCCACCCTGTCCACCTGACTTGACCTGAGCACAAAACTTAAAGACAAATGGTTTGCTAGAAATCATCAGGAAATGTCATTTACCCTTGAATAAAGTCACAGTCAAAAGAAATAAAGACAAAAGAAAACAAAAGTGACGTTTACATGCTCTTCAGAGCACAAAACAGAACCCAAACAGGATCAGTGAATTAAGAGATGGATATCAACGGAGCGGAATTATCTGCTTACAAAGGCCAGGGAAGAAACATTAGATTACTTGTGCACAGCTTCATTAAGTACTGTAGTAACCAATCAGCTACAAGGACCAAGTTCAAGCTTCAAAGACACTGTAGTTGCTGAATATCCAATTGGAGGCCCCGCTGGGATATTCATTCCTACTTGTGACCCCCAACATGTCAACATGAAGCTGCTATTCTTAATGGCAAAACTGCAGCTATGCTCAAACAGCGTTTGTGTGTAATGTACACCTAGGTGTGCCGGACCTCAATGAATACATTTTATGCATGTTTAAGTTCATGTCAAAATGTAAGGCGTACCAGGCACAGCGGCTCATATATACACTCTAGGACTTGGAAGGCTGAAGCAGAGAATAAGAGAGCTGTCTCTAGAACAGCTCTTTCCCCAGGCTGGCTGTCACAGACACTACAGATAAGGTGGTAAGACCCCACTACCATGAAGAAAAATGTGGGACCCGGCGAGATGGCACAGCTGATAAAGGAACTAGCAGCCAAGCCCGACCACTTGATTCGATGCCCAGGACCCACAAGGTGGAAAGACAGCTGACTCCTCAAGTCCTCTGACCTCCACAAGGACGCCATAGCATATGCAAACCTACACAAATACATGCATGGGCATATGCACACATACATAGAGATTAGATGTAAGGAAAAAGAATAATGGAGCATTAACTCAAAGTCACAAATTAAAAAGCAACTGTATTAGGCTAACTAAATATTATCTAATGAGGGAAACATTTTCTATCTAGATACCTTTAAAAGTGCAATCTCTGCTTTTCCAAAGTTAAGACTCCATGTTCATACCTATTTTATTTATGTTTTAATAAATAAAGCTTGCCTAAAGATCAGAAGGGCAAAGCTAAGCCACTAGAGGTCAGGCACGGTGGCACACACCTTTAATCCCAGGATTTGGGAGACAGAGGCAGACAGGTCTCTGAGTGGAAGGCCACCCTGGGCTACACAAGATCAATGCAGAAACAAATCCAGGTGGTGGTGCCTCATACCTGTGATCCCAGCACTAGAGGGGAAATAAAATGGGAAGAGAGAATATTTGACTGTGGTCACCCAGCCTAGAGTAAGACTTCTCTAGTGGCTTGGCTGCTTTGCTTTCTGGTTTTCGGGTTGCTCTCCAATATCTGTTTCTGGATTTTTATTATTCATGTTATACATGAATGGTAAAATTCAGCTTGATCAAGTCAGACAGCCCAGCAGAAAGTACGATCAGGACGTGTGTGGCAAAGGCTCAATACTGCCTTTCTGAGACAGAGGTGACTCTTAAATCAACAATTACTACTACTTAAATCAACAAATCACTACTATTAGTAAATTTGCTACAGTAAACACTCCTTCTGATGTTATTTTCTTATATATAAGCAAAGAATTTGGAGGTGAGGCAAATGGACTTTCCTGTTGTCCTGGCTGCCTTAAACAGATAGCTGGACTCTCTCTATGCTGCACTGGCCATTCTCGAACCCCCATGGACACTGCTGGAAAGCTGCCTGCCTCAGGGCTGTTTCAAACTCCTGTACTAGAGTTTTTGCTATCATACACCAAGTCTTGGCAAGCTCTAGAAGACCCTAAAACAATTTCCACCTAGACTAAAGGGACCCCATTTCCCTGGGGGCCTACCAGAGACTTGCCTTTGACTGGTGTCAAAGGACAATGCTATGAGTACTGTGAAAACTCCATCCTCCAGCTCTATAGGACAGGCTGATTGGCTCACTTGGTGAGGTGGGTGGGCAGTGTTCTCCTACGATGCTCTCCTACCTAGTTCTGCAGCATTAGGCTTCTCTTCAATCTTTATCTGCTTACTTTTAGTAGAGTGGGCTAAGTGGCAAGATGAGGAAAGCAGCAGAGTCACAGTCAGGTTAGAGGCAGCAGAGTGGCAGTGAGAGTCGACCAGTGGGCACACAGAGATGCCAAAGCAGCAGGGTTGGTAACTGAAGAGCTCACAACAGCTGGGATAAAACCAAGGGGAGACCGAGGTTGACGAACAGAAGACTGAAGGACTAGAAGAAAATCATGGACCTTGGTGCTGAAGCCTTCCATAGTGCTGCTTAACCCTTAGAGTCTAAGCCACCCCAGGCTTGGACACTGCTAATACTAGCTGCTGTCAGGAGCTAGAAAATCATGGCATCTAGGCCTGCACAGAAGTTCCAATGCCAACTGATGCCAACATCTAAGGAATTCTAAATATCCTAGGCCTACAGGGAGTTGTTCACTTGTATAACCTTTGTAAACACTTGAGATCCGAAGACCCAGACACTTGAGGCTTGCTGGAGAACTGTTAACACCAGGGCGCCATCTGCTGTCACAAGTTACTGCTGTCCAATGCTGAGTAACAAGCACTTGAAGAGAGCATCTTCTTCCCTGGCCATGCTTCCGTTCCAGGGACAGCATCAGGACCCCAGATACCTGGCTGACGACATTTATAGCCACTGTTTGCTCCCAACACCCGCAGCTCCAAAGCTCTTGTGAGTTTCCCTTTACTTAATTTATAAAATTAAGTGTACTCTGCTTCCTTCTCTTTAAAGTTGTCTAATGTTTCTACCAAGTTTGAAGTGTAAGGAAAGACCTCTCTACTACAGCCGAGTGTGGATCTTCCGAGGATAACACTGCCAAAGTCATGCCCAGCTCACAGCCAGGGCAAGAGGCCAGCTACTCCCAGAACCAGCAGGAGAAAAGTGTGACAGGACCCTAAGAAGAGCACTCCCCTTATATTCCTTCCCAATCGGAAGCAACTTTGTGTTTAAAGTAAGATGTGTGTTAACAATAACTTAATGTTCTTTTGAAAATGAGTTGATAAATCAATCTTTAGACAGTAACTTGAGGTGCTGCATCCTCAAGTTAATAGAAACAGACAGAACTAGGAAACAGCTCTACAGTCACGTACCCGCTTGACCTTGAGAACTGCAAATGAGGTCAAGGGAGAAAAGGGCATTTTCAACAAAAACAACTGAAGCAAGAACTCTCACGTCTTAGTGAGATGCACAGCTGTAACTCCAGCAGTGGAGAAGCTTCAACAGGAGGACAGCTATGTTCCAAGCCACACTGGGCTAAAAAGTGAGACTGTCTCAAAATGCTAACCACTCAATCCCCCATATCCTCATGTACCTTTGGGGTAGGAGGGCTGAAACAGACCTCTCAACACTTTTATAAAAAGTGCCTCAAGAAAGCACCATGCAAACCTGAATACCTGAGTTGGGATCCTCAGAACCCCTGTAAAAGCCTGGCATGGTCACACAAGCTCCTTCAGTCCTAGTGCCCAAGAGGCAGACAGGCAGTCCTCTGGAGTTCACTCATCAGTCTGCTTACTAAATTTTAGTGAGAGACTCTTTCTCTTAAACTATAAGGTTAAGAGCAATGAGGATGCCATGGGACACTGACCTTGGGCCTCCACGTTCATCTGTGTGTGCACATCCACACACCCCTTTATACCACCCTCCTTCCAAAAAACCCAAACCTGATTGAAAACAGATCATATTTTAGTATATGAAATAGAATAAAACACCAGAGAAATCTGAGGGTTGGGCTATCAGTAATAAACTTAAAAATGAAAACACAATTCACAACAAGAAAAGCTGATAAGTAGACTTCACAAAATTCACAAAGTGAAAACACTTAGCGCTCTATTAAAGGCCCAGTTGAAAGGTGCAAAGACAACCATGGTGGACTAAGAAAGTGCTCACATAAAAGAAAACATACAAAGACTTACACATTACAGCAACCACCACACAATTCAGAGGATGGCAACGGCACGGTTGTTTCACCGAAGGGCAAGCATATTCAATAAATGCTCATAGCTCAGTGTCCCTCAGAGAGCCGTGCTTGGCTTCTCCCTGGGCTCACGCTTCCAGATGGGACCCCTGTCATCTTAGTAAGTTCAGTCAGGCTGAGGGGTCGGCCTCTTCACATGACCAGAGGAGACCTGTACCTCACCCTGCTTCAGACATGGAGCTAGGTGGGGTCAGATGGACATCACCTACAACAGGACACAGCCTGCTCTCAAGCCCCACATTTACTATCTCAAGTGTCATCGAGAAGTGCCTACAGTTGTCCCTGACTTCACTCAGTGACAAGTCTGGGAGACTCCTCTGTACTCTTAGCCACCAAGTACCAAGCAAAACTTACAACTTCACAGCCTGGGTGACAATGATCATCAAGGATAGTGCTTGGTGCTGTTGCTAAGCACCCTGTCACAATGGGTCTGCATAGAGTTCCAGGCCCAGGACGAGGCTAACTGCCACTCTCACGGAGGTAGAAGTTCAGCAGGCACAGGAGCCCCGTGACAGACAAAGCAGGAGCTACATAGGCTGTAGATGGCTGGAACAGTGGGCCATTCCACTATACTGAGATGGGTCAAGGACTTTCTACAGCCAAGGATGTACTGTGCGTGTCTGGAGCTGTGGTGGGTATGACTATAAAAAATAAAGTCACCAGGTGCCGACTGGAGAGCTGAACCAGAGCACACTTACTTGGTCAAGGGCTCAGCGTATGAGACTCAGCAGAAAGGAAGGCAAGTTTAAAAGGATGGAAGAAGTCAAAGGGGAGTACTCCACAAGGTGGGGCTAGGAAAACATGCTAGATTTCTCCACTCAGTAAAGATGAGCTCCCTGCAGAGTGGGACTGATCAAAGTGGGACCAAGTCCCTCAGCTACATTCCTGAGTGGACACAAACACCACAAGGAGAGCACTCTTCTGTGCTCGGGTGCTCCTGCCCTCAGACATCTAGTTCTCTGGTGCAGGCATACGAGCAGGAAAGAGGAAGGGGCAGGGCCTCCATGTTTCCTTATGTACACTGGTCAGGGTCATGAATAAGTAGTTCCGATACCTGCTGACCTCGTGGCGCTTAAGGTTCCCTGTGCATTCAAGTGTGGACAGCAGGAGTATGGCACTTGCCTGGTTACCTGGCAGCCTCCAAAGTGAACTATGCTGAGAAGACGTGTCAGTGTGAGCATACAAAGCCACTTTCCATTAAGTTTCTACAACCAATACAGTTGATGACTCCTTATTACCCTCTAATGTACCAGGATAAGTTGGCACAGGGTACACAAGACACCTCCAGGTTCAAAAGAAGACATCACCAAAACAGTCACCTCCCAGGATGCACTGCCAGAGGCCAGCTCCTGGAGCTGTATGAGGGTGACTTCACATTTTAGAACTCGCTTTCTCTGTGGTCGTATTAAAAGCTTTATTGAGGCTCAGCCTACCATATTCAAATTATTTTTCAGACAACAATTACTTTTCACTTGTCTTGGATATCCCTAATCTACTGACACACAGTTCAAACAAAGCCAGATAATTTAAAAAACAATATTGTACCTAACACTGTACTCACCTTAAGACAAGGTGCCTTTGCTTTTTAGTTAAGGAAAACTAAATGAGAGGCTGAGTTGGTTTCCGCAGCGTGGAAAGCAGACTGCACAGGTGTTGCGCAGGTGCACACCAGCACATACTGACTTTGCGGCTACTTTAAATTCTGGAAGCACTGCTGTCCAACTGCAATTTAGAAACTGAATTTCAGAAATAGCCTTCAATCACAGCTCCTTCTTGCCCCTTATCAGGTTATAATAATACTGCAGAACAGACAGCAACAGAAATGTGGACCCCTTGACCACCGAGACTTTGTGCTCAGGGGGAAATCTTAGGGTGTTCCCAGTTCCTGACACAAAAATCAAAACCTTGGCGTGTCCATCAAGTGTGAGACAGCTTCAGAACAGGGCTAATCCCTAGAAAGATTGAGACATGGAACTTCAAACCCAACCCCAACCTCTGACCTCCAGAGTCAATCACTTAGGACCAGTGATTAACCTTCTATATGATGTAAAGTGTCCTCCACAAAACCTCCAGAGGGTGGGTACATAGAGCTTTCCTGAATCTTGCCTGAATTCTCCATCTTTTTACCCCTTTCCCATACTCATATCTGCCTCTCTGGGCTGACCATGACATAATCCCACCCCAGCACAATCCCACCACAGATATCGTTGGCGAGAGGATCTAGAAGGACTCAGAGCTCCAGAATAAAGAGGTAGTTTGTAGTCACCAGGCTCCTTCTGGGCCTCCCGTCTCTCGGCATTGCTTCTCAAATCCTGGATGCTGTGGCGGCCTCAACTCTGCACTGTGTCTCTTCAGCTCAGAAGGGTACAGGTGCCCCCGAGAAGAACCCAGTGTGGACACAGCCATAGCCCAGCTGGTCACTGGGGCTGCTCCCAACACCATTGCTTGTTCCATGTGACAGCTTTAGGATTATTATCAGCAAGAAAGAAATCTGAGTTCCAAATCCTGTGTCCCACTCCACTGTCCTCAGTTACTGCTTTGACTTCTAGGACACAGTTCCTAAGGTAGAACCTGGGTCAAAGGGCGCACACTCTTAGTAAACACTGCCGGAGCCCAGCCAAATACTGAGTGCACTCAGACATCCTCAGCGAGACACAAACACACTTCACCCTGGAGTGGACAGGCAGCACTGGGTTGAAACCTTTGTACTTAGTGTGTGTGGAGGCTAGTGTTCACTGTACACCCCCAATCCCTACAAGCTGAATGCTAATCTCTCTTCATTGCCACAGAGTATCCTCCTGAGATCACCTAGGTACACATGCACTGACCACCTGGGCTCCAGGTATCTAGCTCAGCCCTGAGACCACACCTGCCCTGCCCTCCAACTGAGTGCACCTGTGTACCACATAAAGGACCTGCACATTCCTACAGCCAACAAGTTCCACGCCACCTCACCTGGGGTTGAGCTTTTGGTTCCATGTGGCTTTCCTTTTTTTGTTCTTGTTTTGTACCATGTGATTTTACCTTTTCTGTTCTAGTACACTTCCTGCCATGGAGCTTTACTAGAAGACTCTTTAGAACATCCTACCCCACCCTGATCTCTAACATCCAACCTTCGGCACGAGTGTCTGGTGCCTGTGCCCTTTGGCTTCTCTTCCATCACGCTGTCACAGAAGCAGAAAGCAGTGAGATGCAGATACAAGTGGGGAACAGAGGTATCGCTGCTGCCCATATGAGGTAAGAGCATCCTTTCACGCTTTGATGTGATATATGTATGATGGGGGCCAGAGGTTAACATCATGTGTCTCCTCAATCACCCTCCACTTTACATGTCTGAGATAAGGCCTCTAACTGATTCAGCTGGGCTGGGTCACGCCTGTCTCCACCTGCCCAGCGGCAGGACTGCAGATGCGCACCACTGAGGCCAGCATTTATGTAGGTCCTAGGAGTACAAACCCCACACCAGCTGTGCCCTTGCACATTCATCCTCTTTATTCCTGAACCAAGACCTCAAGAACGAGGATAGCCTAAAGGACACTTTGGCAAGAGTAACTGTTTCACCTTAGGACAGTAAATACATGCAGTGCTCTGAACCAAATGCAGACTTCTCATACAAACAAATTACTCGGGATCATGTATGTGACTGCAACCTCATACCCACTAGGCTCGGCTGTGGCTACGGCAGGAGGTGCCGAAACTTCTGCTGTCCCTGTGTTCTGGAACCAGGTGACACTTCAGCATATGGAGAATTTGCCACATGGTATTAATCACAACAGAATCTGAAAGGAGGCTCAGACTGAACTGTGAAAATGTCAAGAAAAGCAATGTATAGTGAATCTCCACTGAACTTAATTCCATAGACAGTGAATAAATGTCTGAGCCATAGGTGCCTGCTACAGAGAGAGGAAAATCCCTGGTAGCACACCACACAAACAATGAGGTCATGCCTAGGGAGGGAAGCAGTAGCAGGATAGCAATAATCAAAGCAGCTCTCATGTGAGCACATAGGGGGCTTCCTAAGTTTTTACTTGACTAACCTTCTCAGAGGAAGAACCCAGCACAGAAACGGGCGGAAAGGACATAAAAGGCCGTTGGTTGAAGTGTACTCTACTAGTGAGCCCACATCCACAGAGAGGCTAGGCTGCCTTAGAAAGCTCCTGCTAGCCATTAGCATCCCAGGACAGCTACTGGATGTGTCCAGCACAAACATCTCCTAGAGCATACAAATCTACTCTTCTGGGTATCAGGGCAAACTGCAACATGTTTTTGCAAAACAGCTGCTATGCTGTACCACAGTTAAAAATATTCGTAACCCTGAACTCAGACGCCCAACTTTGGTAACGTGATGGTATAGACTAGAAGCAGCAGCAAGTGGACACATTCCAGCATGTAAGTAACTAATTAGAAGAAAACAAGTTTTAGTAATGATGACACTTTTTGCTTTGCAAAGCAGCAGGTGCATTCGAGGTGCACTGAGGAAGCAGAGAGTGCCACTGCACACCAGTCCTGAATGAGTATCTAGGCTTTTTTGTTTGCACCAACCCTGCTTCCTATTGCCGTGTGTCACTGAGGTTGGGCCACACAGGACTAAGTTCTTGCTCAGCCCTAAAACTACTCTGCTGAAAATGTGCAAACTGCTCAGGCCTTCAGGGCCCACTGCAATCAGAGCAGAACTAACACCATTATAGTTCTGGGCTGTTGATTGCATAGGGCAACTACCAGAGATGATCTCAGGGCTTCTGGAGAAGTACAAAGGAATGGGCAGGTGATGGCACGCCTACTGCAAGCTGCACACTGTATCTACTGCCCCAAACCTCCAGGCTCCTTATTTAAACAAGCAGGATGTGCTTCAGCTATATATGGGCAGCCTGAGGGGTTCACAAGGATGGAGATGGCTAAGACTGCACAGAGAAAGCAGAGGGTAATAAGGATCTGTCATGTGTGGGGCACTACCAACCCGGCCAACACATGACATTTGGTCTGCTGAGTGTTCTCACACACCCTTCTGACAAAGTGTTTTCTCTCAGTATGTGGAAGAGTCCAGGCGTCCAAGACTGCCTGGCCATAGGACAGATCTGGGAGGGAGGTCAGAGCACCCGCTGGACCCACCTCTGATGGTTACCCCAGGATACTCTTTTTTTTATTTTTTTGATTTTCGAGACAGGGTTTCTCTGTGGTTTTGGAGCCTGTCCTGGAACTAGCTCTTGTAGACCAGGCTGGTCTCGAACTCACAGAGATCCGCCTGCCTCTGCCTCCCAAGTGCTGGAATTAAAGGCGTGCGCCACCGCCCGGCCCCCAGGATACTCTTGAGTACCCTGCCAGCACTGAGCACTGTGTAGAGACACATGACTCATAAAGGATAAAGGTGTTCTATGCACTGGAAATTGCCATTGTCAGATAGGTAGCCCAACACAAACTCAGGACTGAACAAGGCCTCAAATGTCACTTGTCCGCACTGTGATCCAGTACAACCATTGTAACAGGTTCAAAAACTAAAGCTTAACATTTTAGATACCTATGTTCTCAGCAAAGGAAGTTTACAAGTGCCACAACATACCTGAAGGAGGAAGGCTCTCCGTGGATTAGTGGGGCACTAGAGGGAGCTGGTGCAGGACCCTGGGTGCCCATTCGAATGAGCCTGCCTGTGTTGGAGTCATAGATCCGAACTTCAGGGCCAGGATGGGCCTTGGAATGGATGGGTGTTGGGTGGAACAAGACTGTAGGGAGCACATTCTGCCTGTCTGGAAAGGCTGCAGGGCTGTTATCCCTGTGGGTGAGAGCAAGGGCCATCAACAGTATTGTCAATAACACATGGCCCAGGGACACAGATCAAAGAGAGGCACAATGATTGTAAGGATGTGGCTATGAGAATGTAGCAATATGTACCACAGATAACCAGAAACTACTGACTAGGCTCCAGATGAAATGCCTCTTCAATTCTCGACTGAATGCTTAAGATGGAAGATCTGCAACTCAAAATTCTAGAACATAACTATGTGTAAAAATCACACGATGCACAACCACCAGCTTCACCAAGCAGGACCTGCCTGGAAGCTTTACCTCAGCAGGACAACTTCAGTTCTTTGTGCTTCATGCTCGATATTTGCTCGAGCTGATAATGACCAGGATACTCTCAAAGGAAACTGACTGCCACTTGCCTCCAACAACTAAGTTTCTCATCACAAATACATTTGTTCCATTTTCCATATACCTCCCTCTTGGAGTAATTCTGCAGACTGGCTCCATGGTCCTCATCCCACCACCCTTCCTCTGGTTTCTTTATGTAACTGTTTGACAATATCAACCCTGCAGAAATCTCTGCAAACCAGGATATACTCCTGAATCCCACACTGAATTGTACTAAAAGAAAACCCAGATGTGAAGCTTCTCTGGATGGTAACAGCTGCTCATCTTTGAATTCACAGAGGAAGGAGGAGTTGAAAGTCACACCGCAGAGGTCAAGGCCAGGGTGGACAGAACAGACACCTCTCAGGAGCACTGCAGCCTTGGGAGTTGGGTGGCATTTGTAACGGTTAATAATGCCTACCTTGACAGGTCTACAACCATCAAGAAGACTCTCGCCATGCCTGTGAAGGATTTTTCTGATTAAGTTAACCAAGGAGAAGACTCACCCTAAAAGAATGTGGGGCACCATCTCGGGATTCTCTGGGCTTAGGTCCTATGAATCGGGAAGGAGAAAGCTAGCTGAGTGCCAACATCTATCATTCTTTCTTTCTAAACGCTCAAACAGCATGGCTAGCTGCCTCAAGCTCCTGCACCCAGATCCCTCCTTAAATTGTCAGGGTCCTGTGTCACAGCAGCAGGACAGTAACTAGCATGTCCTGAATCTTGAATGGAAACTCTGCAGCACCAAGACTCTCCTCACTGTCTCCAGCCAGAACTCACTTTTCCACCTGAAACACTGCTGGATATGAAGTAGAATGGAGTCCACAGAACCTCCTGGCCCCGCTTGGGAAGATCATGGGGCCACACATAGATGTCTGCTTGTGGCTGGATACTTCGGGAAGAAAGGCAGTGTGGAACACGGTGAAATGGATGGGAAGGAGCCTACCTGTGGGCTCGGGCATCGTCGTCTATGAGTGGGAAGAGCTGCTCCTCAACCTTGTCCCAGCGCTCCAGGCAGCTCCAAAGCCAGTCAGGGTTGACCACATGGAGGTACTTACACTCCTGTGCCTGGCGCACCTTCTCCGTGCCTGCAGAGACAACATGTCAGACTGCCTGCCCTGGTATACCAGTGTGGGGGTTACATATCCTTAAAATGGAGCTGAACACCAGGCTTACAAGTATCCTCACCACTGGGAATTAGAACCTCTGCCAACAGGATTTTTGTATCTAAACTGCTTTCTACTCCTCAAGTTATCCTTGCAGACAGCTAGGGCCCTGCCCTCCAGGCTTATCTATTACCTGGGCTCTGGTACCACCCATGACAAGAGATCCATCAAGAGGCCATGTCGATTCTCCCTACACTGAGGCATCCTACCACTTTAAACTCGAAGGCTTCCTTAACCAGCCTGGCGCCTGGCGTTTCCCCTGCCTATTTTTTTTTTTTTTTGGTCCTTCCTATGCCAAGGGCCTCCTGCAGGCTCCTGATCACCCACCTAGTGCTTCCTCATTCTGTCTCCAGCTGATCCTGCCCTGTCCTGGTATATTACAGCTGTTCTGTACACAGCTCAGTGACCCTATGCTGTAAGGTGGTCAACTGAGCCTCTGGCTAACTGTGTCTTAAAGAAAGCCATTCTCTTCAAAGGAAAAGGTAGGATGAGGACATGTCTGTCACATCTCACATTGTCCCTATGGTGAAGTCTCCACAGAGAGCTTCAGAATCAGGCAAACAAGAGATGTGAACCAAGTACTGGACCGTCCCTACACAAGCAGGTGCACACACAGACACAACCCAAGGGACCTGACTTCTGCTCTCAACACTTTGGAAGAATGACCCCCTTTGTTCCTGAGGAAGGCTGATGGCGACATTCTCTCCTCAGAAGATGTTGCTGGGGCCAGAAAGCTTGTCTGATCCCCACTAATCTGTGGTAACTGCTCTACAGAGCAAATGACAGTATGGTCAGAAGCCAGAGGCAAATAAGACTGTAAGCTTCAGGGAGACTCTGGGAATGAGCCACCTTGACAGCCATGCGGAACATACCCTAACTCACCGACTGTTGTTGAACATGGAGTGCCTAGAGAATGTGGGCAACCTTAAGTAAGGAAAAGTCAAGCTGCTTATGAAGACTATTTAAAATAGTAATTGGGCCGGGCGGTGGTGGCGCCCGCCTTTAAACGCCTTTAATCCCAGCACTCGGGAGGCAGAGGCAGGCGGATCTCTGTGAGTTCGAAGCCAGCCTGGTCTACAAGAGCTAGTTCCAGGACAGGAACCAAAAACTACGGAGAAACCCTGTCTCGAAAAATTCCAAAAAAAAAAAAAAAAAAAAAAAAAAAAGTAATTGGTTGTTTGTTTTCTTTAAGCTTTTCTCAAATCAACATCCATTACCATGTTATACAAAGCACATTAAGTGACTACTGTTCTAGGGACCCACGACAGGTGAAATGTGCACAGGAAAAAAACAAACAAAAACCCACCCTTTACCCAAGTCGATTATCAACCTTGCATGTGTGTTTTTAAGTGTGTCTCTGTGTGTGCAGGTGCCACACACAAATGCAGAGGTCAGAGGACATCTTTGGAAATTTTACCCAAATTCGATTATCAACCCTGAGTGTTTGTGTGTGTCTGTGTGAATGTGGAGGATAGAGGACAACCTTGGATGTTGGGTTTTGTTTTTTTGCCCTGAGACAAAGTCTTTGTTGTCTGCTTACACCAGGGTATTTTACTCACGAGCTTCTGGGATTCTCTTGTGTCTGTCACTATATCATACTGTATCATACATACATGATACATAAACATATACACTGAGCCTGGCTTTACATGGCTTCTGGATATCCCAACTCGGGTCCTAATACCTGTATGACAAACACTTCATCTACTCATTTGTCCCCCTAGCCGGTCACCTTGTCTTTAAAATGTCATGATTATAAAGAGTGTTCCATTATGAGCTAGTCTCAAAAAGAGAACATGCCAAAGCACAGAAGGTGTATGCCCACCCGGGAGCACTGTTGGTTGTATGGTCCTACCCATGGGATCAGGGATGGTGAAACATACCAGCTCGTGCTGCAATGAGGTGAGTGGCCCTGTCTGGGGAATCAGGACTCAGCACCAGCTGAGTGAGGACCTTGGCTCCCAGGGCTGTGGCATGATAGTGCTCACGAGTCTTCTCCACAGGGAAGTTTGTTGGGTGCAGTCCACTGAAGATCACTGTCACATCTGCCAGTACCTTGCTCTTGAGCTCTGGCACAATTTTCCGTATATCTGGAGCTTCCTCAAGCTCCTTCTTGAGGTATCTGTCATACTTTGTGTAATAGTCGGTGTGAACTCGGACCAGGATCTCCTCAAGGTGTATCAAATGGTCATCTTCATCTGTGTCCTCTTCCTCCTCCTCCCCTACACTCTGGTCCAGGGACTCGCCCGCAGTCACACCTGACTGCTCACTATTCTGTGACTCTGTTTCAGCCTCCTTCCGGTCCACACAGCCATTCCCCAGGCCACAGAGACTGTCCCGTTCACCCTCCTCCTGTGTATCCAGGTCTGATGCTTTGTCATGTGGGTGAGTGCTAGGCCCAGACTCTCCCAAAGGGCTTGCTGCAGGTCTCCCCCCACTTGTGCCAGGGGGACCCCCTTGCAGTGGAACTTTGGTTCTGTCCTGGGTGGCTGGAGACTTCCGGCCGCTTTTCTCCTCACTCTCGCCATCGGAAGCAGAGGACTTCCGGCCGTCTGACTTGCTGCTCTCGCTGCTCTCACTGTCACTGGACAGGTCAAAGTCCAAGTCCTGGGCGGAGTCTCCCTGAGTGGGCTGCGCCCCTGGTGTGGTCCGACTATCCCATTCACAAGACACGGGGAGCTCTGACGCTTCTGTCAGCTCCTGGCCACCAGGGTTGCTGGCAGGAGAGGACCGGGTGAGGGACCAGGTATCCTTCTCAACCGCTTTACTGGGAAAATCACCTGGTACAACCTCGCCACCGTTGAGTTCCCGGGAGGCCTTCCCAAGGCCATTGCTCTGCTCTAGCCCAGGAGCAGGTTTACCTTCCTCAGGACCCTTCAGCGACAGAGCTTGTTCCAAGACGCCAGCTCCTTTAGAAGAATGATTTACTAAGTAAGCATACAAAAGGAAAAGCTGCTGCTACTTAATGGTAATGACTTTCAAAACTGAACCGTACCCTCTCCAGGACAGTCTAGACTGCCCACCCTCTAGCTGAGGCCTCAGAAGTTTCTGATCCAACAGCTGGACAAAAAAAAAAAAAAATCAGTAGCTCAGGTCTGTGGCCATGCACAAACCTTCTGATTTTATAGCTCATGTGGGCGTGGTCTTCCAAATCAATGCCCTCCTCTACAAGGCCCTAAAACAGAATTTTTACCTTTTTCTACTTCAGAGACTATAAAAGTAATGGCATGGAGGCCAGCCTGGTCTAGAAGAGGTAGTTCCAGGACAGGAATGAAAAAGCTACGGAGAAACCCTGTCTCGAAAAATCAAAAAAAAAAAACAAAAAAGTAATGGCATGCCTTTAAATATTTTGTTTCAGTTTGAGGGAGAGGGTCTGAGCTACATAAAAAGACTATGTCAAAAAAAAAAAAAAAAAAAAAGAAAGGAAGGATAAAGAAATGTAAATTTCCTTTGGACACCCTGGTTCACATGTGCCTAACAGTTTCTACGCCGGAAACCAACCAAGCAATAGAGCGAGTCAAGTCCCTGCTTGGGGCTGTCTTACAAGGGGAACAACTGTATCCCACAAGAGGTACGGGGCACTTCCTCTGTGAGATATATAACCCACAGGTTGTGTTGTTTAAGGACCTGGGATAAAACACGGCAGCACCACAGCTGGATACTCAGACAGCATCTTTAATTTTACTCGGTCAGCAAAAACTTAGAACAGTAGGTATGGTATCTCCTGCTGCGCCCCCACTTCCTCCTCCAGTACTGGGGGCTGAACCCAGGGCCTTGTGGAAGGAAGCAGTATACCATGGAACTGTATCATCAGCCCTACTGTAATTTTTAAATATCCTACTTTTCATTACATAAATCCAATTGCCACAGGAAAACTGAAATACAAATAAAAAGCAAAAAAAAAAAATAAAGTGAATATTGAATTTGTAAGTCTTTATAGAAATAAAAAGTAAGAGATAAACATTTATCAAAATACTAATTTCACATTGAGAAGGAAAGCACCCACCTTTTTTTCTTGTCTGAGATTCCCGGGCCCCAGGGGGTGCATTCACATCTCCTGTGCCAGGAAAGTAGACATACTTCTTCACAGTTATGAGGTTAGGGGCAAACTTCCAGACATCTTCCCGGTCATCAATAATGCAAACCATTGAGTCTCCACAGGGAAAGAGATTTCTACAAGCAAAACCAGTTTACAATAATCTTTTGTTCTGCTAAAAAGAACAGTTTACGACTCTTGACTATATTAACAGCAGACAGCAGACGCCTTAAGAAGCAAGCTATAACAGGGTCTTTCGCTTATGTCACGATTTAAACTTCTGTCCAGAGAAAGTAACACTAAAATATTTTTTCTTTCACTGTTAGGGCTCCTCCATAAAAAAAAAAAAAAAAAACAAAAAAAAACTTCAAAAAATGGTAAATTCTTCAGTCACAGGTCAGAACACAACTCTGAAAACTCAGTTCTTGTAAGCCAATGGGTCAGACCACATTCACAAACACAGCCAGGGTATAGAGCCAAGAGTTCACCTGGCACCCCTAGAGTGGCCCTCCAGCTGTCGCCAAGCACAGCACAGGTGGCAGTGTGCTGTCCAGGTGATGCACTGGGTCTAGCAACCATCCCTTCAGAAGCTTTGCAGGTTGATGAGTCACCAATGATAGCTCCTGTTTTCATTGATCCCTGTATACTAGCAAAGGGAGGTCTTGTTCCACCTGAACACCCCACATTCTCCTCCAGCTAATAACAACTCGCACGGCTTTCTCTCTGGATGTCTCCATGTGAAAATGAAACTTTAGAAGAGGGCACCTGCATCAGCCACACCCCTTCACCTGGTACACAAAACTGTCATGGCCCAGGTGGAAAGAAACACACTACAGAAACAAACGCCACCCGATACATAAGAATGGCAGACACAGTCCTTTCTTGGTAGAAATGGGAAATTATCTTCAGCAAAGTGAAAATTTCATATATAACACTGCTTTCTAAGGAGGACTGAGGCAGCGCTAGCCCTGTCACAAAAGCTTAGAGATGACAGGAAACAAGTAAAGAGAACACAAAAGGAAATAGGGAAGACACCACACTTTGGCTATTTAACTTGGGTTTTGCATACTAGTGGAACAAATAGCCAGGCAAATTCCTATGAAATTATAACTCTGAGATGCTGGTACTGGTGTCCTCATCCTTCAACTCAGAAAGCCATGTGAAAAAACTGTGACATTCTAACAGCTGCTGGGGTCACACTGCTGCTTCCTGTAGGCCCCTCACTTTCTCTAGGCTACTTTGCCTTATTTCCAAACCTGCACCTTCGCAGTCACTGCTTCCTGTCTTTGCAATACTGAGCTCTAGCCAGGCCTCTACATAGGCCCGAAATTCAAGGTCTATTCTCCTAGGCCAGTGGTGAAGGGAGACACGGAAGGCAGAGAGACGGGTGAGAGGCCAAGAGCAAGACAACATGCAGGGGGTATGGCCACCGCACCACTTCTGACATCAACAAAAGCACCAGAGTAACTGCGTAACTGTACGGGGCAGAGGAGGGAATAGGGCTGGGGGTTCGGGACTGGGTACCGTAAGGGTCTATGGTAGTTTGACTGAGAAGACCCCACAAGTCCCATGTTTAGGTCCTAGTTGGTGAACTGTCTGGGGAGGATTAGAAAGTGTGGCCTTATTGGAGGAGGTATGTCACTGGGAATGGGCTTTGAGGTTTCAAAAATCCAGACCCAGGCCCAGCTTCACTGTGGATCAGATGTGAGTTCTCAGCTAGCACTCCAACACCATGCCACCTGCTGTCATGTTCCCCACAATGATGATCAGGGACTAATCCTCTGAAGCTGAGTCCCAAAGTTTAATTTTCCTTCCTTCCTTTCCTTCTTTCTTTCTCTTCCCCAAGACAGAATTTCTCTGTGTGCACCTGGCTGTACTCCAACTGGCTCTGTAGACCAGGCTGGCCTCAACTAAGAGATCCACCTGCCTCTGCCACCTGAGGGCTGGGATTAAAGGTGTGCACCACCACTGCCTGGCTCAAAATTCAAATTTTAAAGAGAAAACCGAATAGTAAACTGTCCCCATACTAATTCAGCCAAATACGTACCTAAGGTTTCCTGTTTTAGAAAATGGGTCAATACATTCATCTCTAGACAATATTCGATGAGAAAAAAGCTTCTTCTCGGGGTCCAAAAAACCTGTAAATAGAAAGGACAAAGGTCATGTTGTGCACACAGCACTCCACACTGTGACCACTACAGCTGAGACCTGCTCACTTGGGTCTGCTCTTCTCTTACACACACCACATTTGCTGTCTACAGTAACTTTAACTTGAAGCAATCTGTAATACGCACTTGTGCTACATTCAGCACAGGAGAAGCACGATCCCAGTATTCCCTTAAAGACACTGCCCTAATGATCTCATTGCTTCCCACTAGACCCCACTTCCTACAGGCTGAACTACCTCCCACTAATGTCGTTAGTGTTCACAGTCACGCTGATGTGCACCATGCAGCACACTAAGGACTTAGGACCTGCATGTATAACCGCCATTAGAGTTCACACCCTGTGCACAGTTGTGCTCAGGCTCTGGCATGCAGTGTTCCTGGGAGAATTTGACACTTGTGTTTTCAAAGATACTGTCTACAATTTTATTTGATATTTCTGTGTGATTCTACCCAACATGCTTCAGGTGTACTAGATACTGAACTTCTTCCCTACAGTCACCGCTAGAAATGGGATAGGTGCCCAAGGCTTCAAGCGCTTGCCCAGCACAGGAAGACTCACAGTAGCAGGATTGGTTTTTGGCAGCCCTAGAGGCCAGGGCTGTTAGCTGGCTCCTATGTGTGGCACTGTCAATAGCACCATCAGTACAGACACTATCAAAGCAGCAGGCAGTCACACTCTCCTGCTTCTGGTCTGAAGCAGCTTGACATCCATTCTTCCCTTAGCTCCATCACTGGGGCTTTATTGATAGTATCACAGTGACTGAGTGTCAAAAGGACTAATGAGCATGTGACCCAGGTGAAACCCAGGATGTGACTTTGCTTAAGCAAATGTCCTCTTCCTCAGCACTGACACAGTCTCTAATCCTCCTTCATTCTGGTCCTTGCTGGGTCCACATGGTCCCATCAATAAAACATCTACAAGGAGTGGCTCTAGGCCAGTGGTTCTCTGTTGTAATAAGAGTGGCAGGGCTGCGTCCCCGGCACCCGGCTGTCCGCATGGCTTTACCCAAAATAATTACACAGAAACTGTATTCTTTTAAACATTGCCTGGCCCATTAGTTCCAGCCTCTTACTGGCTAGCTCTTACATTTTGATCTAACCCATTTCTAATATTCTGTGTAGCACCACGAGCTGGCTTACCAGGAAAGATCTTAACCTGCGTCAGTCTGGAGTGGGAGAATCATGGCGACTCCCTGACTCAGCTTCTTTCTCCCAGCATTCTGTTCTGTTTACTCCACCCATCTAAGGGTTGGCCTATCAAATGGGCCTAGGCAGTTTCTTTATTAATTAACCAATGAAAGCAACAGATTAATACAAGACCCACCTCCATCAGTTCTCAACCTTCCGAATGCTTTGACCTTTTAATACGGTTCCTTAGGTTGTGGTGATCCCCAACTATAAACTGGTTACACGGCTACTTCAGAACTGTAATTCTGCTATTATTATGAACAGTGATGTAAATATCTGACATGCATGGTATCTAAAATGTGACTGCTGTGAAAGGGTTCTTCCACCCCCAAAGGAGTTTCGACTTACAGGTCGAGAACCACTGCTCTGCTGTCCTAAATAACTATGATGAGATCTAAAAGAGCCCAAATAAGAAATACTGACGTTGCTACTAGATAGACAGGAGGCACACTGCTGAGGTGCTCACCCACAGGAGCCGATCCAAAGCAAGAAAAGTTTATTCATGTTGAATGCTCAGTGGACATTTTTCTTATGAAGAAAGAGCAAAATGAATGCAACTGTTCAAAAAGAAATAGTTACTAGGTAGTTATGTGATACAGATTTATTACCAACCACAAGGATGTAAGAATCTTATGTGAGAACATGGCCTGAATGTGTATGTAAACTTAGACAAATTATGTAAGACTATGCAAACACACCCACATCCAGCAAGAGAGGAGGGAATACATGTGGGCATGATGATAGTGATGAATATTTTTCTAATTTTTAACTTTTCTAATAGCTTTAACTTAAAAATTAAAAGCACCCAAGTGCTCATTTAACTGGGATGTTTTCTTCATTAAACTCTGCTATGTCTCTCCAAGTCACCTGCCTACAGCTTGCACCATTATCACTATTACCCATGAGTCACTAATTACCACCTAGAGAGGCAAAGTTTCAATGGGAAAGCCAAAAGTTGGGTGTGGATCTACTTTTATATAGGGATGCCTTAGCTGTCGGGGCTGCTACAGCCAACTACTGCAGGCTGGGTGATTTATAGCCAACAGGTATCTACACATCACAGTTTTGGAGGCTATAAACCAAGATGAAGGCATCAGCAGCTCCAGGGACAGGTGGTAGTTGTTCTGCTGATGGTGCCATCTCATTATACCTTTGAAGGGTGGAAAGGACAAGCTAGTGCCCTGAGGTCACTTTCATAGCCTCCCAAGGCCACCTCCTAATAACCACCTTGCTGATTAAAGGTTAGAATATGCAGGCAGAACACGAGGTTCTTTATTGGTCTGGGATGGCTCACCTTCCTATTACACAACCATACAAATCTTTTTTTTTTTTTTTTTTTGGTTTTTTCGAGACAGGGTTTCTCTGTGGTTTTGGAGCCTGTCCTGGAACAACCATACAAATCTTTAAATCCTATGTCCTAGGTACACAGGAGTCACAACCTTAAAACCCTGACGTGCACAACAGGAATCAGCTTTAACATGTGGGTTCAATGTTTGTGACACAGTATCGGTGCAGACTGTCAAAGCACACATTCTGGTGTGAGCTGCTGACCATGGGGAGGCGAGATGTGTCTAAGGTAGGGTGTGTGCGGTAGGGGCAGAGTCTGTGGAGGGGAGAGTGGACATGGAAATCTCTGTTATTCGGCTGCAAACCTGAAGCTGACTGGAAAACAAAGCCTATTTAAAAACATAGGCTACAAAGACTAAAAAAAGATTATAAACTAACAACTCCATCAACAAAGACAGATCAATCTGTGTCTTTGAAGTGTGTGTGTGCACGTGTGGTGGATGTACTCACCCATGCATGCTTGTACGAAGGCCAGTAGTCAACACTGGGTTTCTTCCTGTATTACTTTTTGCCTTGTTGTTTTCTGTTTTGTTTTGAAACAGGGTATCTGATCCTACTGGCTCAGAAACCAGCTGGCCATTTTGATTTTTAGTGGGTGCTGGGAAGCTGCCCTTGGGTCTTCATGCTAGCTCAAGAAGAGATGTACCCATGAGTTCATCTCCCTAGCCCCAAGACTCTGAATTTTAAGGTGCTCACTTGAACAAGTTCTGCAACCGCCGTGGGTCTGCTGGCATGGGATTCAAGAAGTGACTAATGTACAGTTCTGGCAATAGCTAGAACTCATTCCCCAGACAGTGCTGCCACCTGGTGGCCACTGCACACTAAGAGCACATGGACAAGACTGCCAGCAGCTCATGTCCAACCAGGACAAGCAAAGGTCACTCAGTTCTTAAGTAACTCATGATGGCATTTGGCACACACGTGGGACAGCAGAGCTCCAAAGCCATCTTTAGTCAGCTAAAGGAACTACCTTTAAAAATGGACCCATGGAAATGTTCCCTTTTCATTCACCTATGGTCCCAGTCAACTTTCCCACCGCAACCGCCAGTCTTAAGCCTGAGTTTCTGCACCATTCCTTGTTTTGAAGAAAATGCACTTGAAAACAGGAAACAACTTGCTATCTATTCGTTTGTGGACCGTATACTGTGCTTGACTGACCTGCAATGGTGTGGGCGTACAAACGGCTGCCAAAAGTGAAAACATGCAACTCATACAGCTTGGCTATCTTCTCCAAAAAGTCCCTGCAGTGAGGCCGCAGGCGGGTGTGCAGCATCGGCTCACCTCGGCCCAGCTGGAAGTGAAAGATGCCCTGTGGAGAACAGGCAAGAGTGAAAAGAGGACGAGGGAGAACTGCCCAGCTGACACCTGAGACCCTGCAAGGGTCTGCAGACATACAAGCCAGGTGAGGGTCTGTACAGGGCACATGAGATCCAGATTCTGCAGGAGGAAGGCATGGGAAGGTCCACGATGATGAATGCCACTAACTATGACAACTAGCCACTGTAATAATAAGCTGCAATAACGACCTCTCATAATTATTACTGTCCATGACACTCCTTACTATATACATTATCTGCCAACTAGTAATCACTATAACCACTTGACTCTTCGGATCAACCACCATGCTAACTCCCTGTGATAACCACAACCAGGATAGCCTGATGAGGGCTGCTGGTGAGAATCCAGTCAAGTCACACCTCGGGGTAGTCTGTATGTTATCTGTGGCATTATCTTATCTCGTTACAGCCTATTTCTTTGCTGCTTCACATGTTCTTATAGGTCAAACAACAGAGCTGCAGCCACTGTTCTGAACACAGCCATGTGGTTCCTGAGCTGCTGCTAATGGCTTCACACACAGCTTCACTCCGATACATGAGTGATGAATTAGTGTTCTAGATCACCTTGCAGGCAGGTTATTATTTTGTAGATAAGCATGTTTTCCTTAGGAAACGAAGCTATGATCCATTTACTTCTATTTACCATTATTTTCTCAGCAAAATTATTGACTTCTTTAACAATTAAAAAGGTAAACTACTTAGGACAGACATTCACTAGCTCTGATATAAACACACCAGGATGGTGAAACGGAGCTGTCAAAGACACAATGAGAGATTCTATAATCAGCTTTCCCCCGTCTCAACAGAAAGAAGTCCCACAGCTATAATGTCAGTCTCCATAATGGTACAGGCAAGAATAAATAGCCCTTCCCCAAGTGTCCAGACATCCGAAACTGAACTCAGAGGCTGAGTCCCAAAGTCTACAATTATTTTCAGTAGTGGCCCAGGCCCTGGCCAGAGGTGACCTTAGATACACACTAGAGGCACCTTGGCAGTATTGATATTAGTAGAGGGCTAGTTCTGCCTAGATCATCCTGTACCAGTGTTGTCAGCCTTTCTCATCTGCAACCCTTTACTAGAGTTCTCCACGTTGTGGTGACTCCCAACCATAAAATTATTTTTGCTGCTACTTCATAACTGCAATTTTGCTACTGCTGTGAATCATACTGTAAATATCCATGTCTTAGGCAACCCCCAAAGGGACTGTGACCCACAGGGTGAGAACCATTTCCCTATACAGATGTGAGACACTGTAGTTCTCCAGATCCCTACAAGTGAGAACTGGTTCAAGCTGCCTTACTAAACTAATTTAAATGTGTAACTCCAAGGGAACAATAAAAGAAACAGCCACAGCAACACAAGCTGAGATGCACAAGAGCAAAGTCCCTCCCACCTGTGTGCACTGACTGAAATGATATACTATCCAGTAAGAACTTCTATCACAGCAAATACTGTGCACAGGACAGTGTAAATGTCCTGTAAGATCCCCCTGATACACACAGATAACTAATATAACCCTTGTAGAAGCTGTGCCGTGGAGGCAAACCTCTAGTCATAGAAGGCTAATCTTCACAAAACTACCCACACTCTTGTCTGGCCACTATTCCTGTCACCATTATATCCACAGAGTTCACTCATGTAAAGGAATTTGGCTCTATGGCGACCCATACCCTAGGCTCTGGTCAGCTTCGAGTATCTTCTCACACCTAGGCCTGGCATAGCAGGACACATATAAAGCTGCAGTAGTACCCAAAGTCTACATGCTGCGTGCCCAACAGCTAGTATTTTAAAAACTAGCAGCCTGACACTAGCTAGGACTTCCTTGTTCATAGTATGCATGACTACAGGCTTTATGCCATCTTTCTCTAATAAACCCTAAAAGCTTTCCACTCCTGAACCTGAACTTCCCAGCAAGTGACTGCTTTCCTACTCAGGCTTAACCTGAATGCGATTCCACACCTAGCCACTTCCCTTGTCACCTTGGAGAACTCAATTTCCTCATGGTAACTCCTAGGTTCAACACAAACCCAAACGTCCTTTTGTTTTAGACACACAGATATGAGGAACTCCACATAACAGCTCTTCTCAAGACCATGTCCCTAACGGCATTCTCCTTGTGTCTCCACTCACTGTCTTTACAGGTCTCGGAACTCTATAGTCTGGATGACCACAGCAAGTGAGAGCCTCACACAAACGCTCAAAGCTAACAGTAAGGGGCCACTTTCAGTGCCACCTGGAGCAGCCCACAGACACAGGTATGTGACGAGCCTGTCTCCCATATCTAGGAGATCACAGGAATTCACTTAAAACAAGATAGTGTACTTTAAAATAGAATCGTGGAGTCTAGGCTGCTGTGAGAGCTACCATGGGAAAAGCGGGCATCGCTCACTTTGTTGGACATCTGGGGACAGTGCTGCTCAGTTGTATGAATCAGGGTCTGATCCAAATCAACCATGAGGACCAGTTTTCTGTTTCGATGTAGTCGTTGCTGATCTTCCCTTCCTAGTTTTTCAGCTTGCTAAAGACAAAAACAGAGAAAAATGACAAAATTATGTATATCTGGATTAAAAACAAAATTCAGTTTTATTAAGAAAAGCACATAGACAAGTTCCTAGCCACCACGACTGCCTCCACATTAGCAGCCTGTCAGCACATTTCTAAGGAAAGTCTGGCTCAAGGGGACTGAAGCCACCCCTGCTGCTGTGTTGGCAGACCAAGGCCACTGGCACACAGAACTAAGAGCTGTGGGGCTTGAAAGCATCCACGTGGACACAGTTGTTAATGAACGAAAAGAAAAATAGCAGCTTCCAAGTCTTAGAAAGCAGTATTCCAGACGGGGGTGCCTATAAAATGCTCCAGGGTTCCCCTAAAGAGCCCAGCAGCTGCCCCTCTTCTCACCTCAGAGCTCACCATCAACTCCGGCACACTGTGAACCATGGAGACAGTAGCTGTAGAAAGTGGTACCTGTTGCTTTCCATTTTGACTCTGCAACCTGGAAATGTGGAAAGAGCATTTGGTTAACTGTATGGAGGGCACATGTAGCTGGGAGTGGCATGCCTTCAGCAGGAGGTGACCAACACTCCTACCCTAGCACACTCTTGTGCAGACAGCAAGTGAATGTTGCCTGTCTTTAAAAACAGGAAACCATGAGAAACCATGCTCTAGATCACACCTGCAGCCAGATATGCCAATCACAGGCTCAGTGCAAGAGTCAAGTCTCCATGTAAACCAACCACAGTTACATGAAAACAAGTAATAATAGTGACAGCCACCCACAACCTATACTGTTGAACGACTAGAGATCACTTAGCATCAGTGGTCAGCTATACAGAGCACTAGAAAAGCAGGTTCGGTGTCAAAGCTGTGCCCCTGAATGGGCGAGGGATGTGCTCCAGATGTAGAAAGCATAAGCCTTTCAGAAACACTGGAGAAGTTCCCTGCATAATCTAGGGAGTCAGGGAGCGAAGGCTGAAAACAAAAAGGATTCTTTCCTGGGAAACTGGCCATGGTCCTGGGCCCAACTCTGGGCAAAGGCAGCAGGACCCTATATTTTGCCTTACACACCACTGCCCTCAGTACCCATGGGCTCACCCACCTGAGAGCCAAAGACTCTGGAGCCTCCCTCCCCATGTGTACTCACTGGGTCAGGTCCTGGCCACATTCGGCACACAGGCCCTTCATGACAACAGGATGGCTACATCCTTCCAATCTCACCAGAAGTGCTCTGCAAGATAGAGGCAAACATTAACAAATGCATGTTTAAAAATCTCAGTGTATCACATGGTTTGAGAAAGGGCACCTGAATGGGAACGAGTTTTCAGGCTGGCTCCAGCTGACTCTCCAATTACTCTAGCCAGGACACCGCAAGAGCAAGAGTGAGCTGCAGCGGTCTAATCAAAGGACGACATGACAAACAGATGGTCTCAATAACTATCTGCACACGATCCTCTCGTGTATCTGGGAGGGAGCACATCAAAAGCTTTACATGCTGGTATAATTCCAAAATTAATTCCTGTTCCCTTCCACAGATGATTCCCAGTCTAGACCGGCTCATAGTCATCTGATATTTTTCTGACAGAATTATCACAATGTCCCCAGTTGTTTGTGTGTTTCCCTTTAAAACAGTATTTGACCATGTACCCCATGCTGACCTTGAACTCTCCATCCTCTTACAGCAGCCTCTCAAGTACTGGGATATGCTGCCATGCCCACTTCCTAATTTTATGTAAACAGAAACTGTTTTTCTTGTTCTGTCCACACATACAACTGTCTCAGGGAGGGATTCCTATAGACAAATCTCAGGACTGTAAACCCTTCAGGGAGGGACTCCTATAGACAAATCTCAGGACTGTAAGAGCAGAGGCTGTACTCTAATAACCCAGCAAATTCACATCTCTCAAATATGGCTCAGTAGGGTGCTTCTCAGGCCCATGTTTCTTCTTGTCATAAAGTTAACAGTTTCCAGAAGAAGGGTCACCTTCCAGAAACCAAAACTGGTCCTACCCTGCTCTACACTCAGGAGCACTCTGCTTCTTGCTTGGTCTAGCCTGTCACTAGCAGAAGCTCCCAAGGGCCTGATCTATCACACTGTAAGCCAGAGACCTTGTCCCTCCCAGAAACCTGTCCAGAGAAGACTTTCCACTGCCCCCCTCACAGCACTCAGAAAGAGAAGAAGAGCAGGACAAACGTTAGACCAAAGCTTGGCCACGCAGGAACAACAAAGGACACTCCCTGGTACTTCACAAGATGTAGAAGGCCAAGACCCAAGACACACAGTTACAGGTTCAGACTCACTGGACGGAGTCTCTGCAAACATCCCTGTCCTTGTGCATGAGGTTTGGGAGAGGGGTATAGGCCCAGAGGTCTACACCATAACCCAGTGGAGACAGGAGAGTCTTTTCCACTGCGCTGTGGGATACCATAGGCAAGAAAAAGCAAGACAAAGAGGATCTTTGATTTAAGGCTCATTCCTTATACCAAACCTGACTTATTAAAACAGCTAAACACAAAGCCCAGTGGCAGGTGCAGGATCTCTGAGTTTTTGGTCAGGGAGGCCCCAAAAGTTAACCACAGTCTGAACAAAGAGCTACTATCTATCACGAAGAATCCTCACAACTCAACAGTAAAATCAAACGGGACCTTGATTATTGTAGCTCTAAAATAAGTCTCCAAACCAGTTAACAAAAGTTCTCAACTATTCTTTCTCCAAGTGGTTGTTTGAGGTTCCCTGTATTTTTCTGTACAAACATCAGGACCAGCTCATCATTTTCCATAAGCACAGCTGCTAAATTCTACTTGGGTAAGAAGTCAGTATCTTCCACATGGCACACAGGCAGCACAAGGAAGCATGGGATGCGCAACCTCCTCCTCCCACCAGCAGCAGATCACCCAAGTCCTACCTTACTAATACTAGTTCAGACACAGGACACCTGCCCTCCAGCCTATGTGCAGAGTCAGCCTGGTTCTCTACCTCCTGTGCCTGTCTAGAAACTATGTGACATTTTACATGGCACACTGAGCTACGATCAAGGACAGGAGTAAAGTTATAGTGAAGTCTGCTGTGAGGACAGAGCTGATAACAAAGTCAACCACCTTGGTGGGTAACCTGTTCAGTTTGGTCTTCCCTGGAGCATGGGCCCAACATCAAAGCCACTGGCAAAGATTCCTCTGGGAATAGGCTCAACTTCATACACAAAAGAAACATGGCCATAATCTAAACAGTGGGCTACACAGCCTTGTTCTCAAGGACCTGATGAGAAGGGAAGCTTACAGTCAAACTGCTATGAGTTAAAGACAGTAAGCACTGGAACAAAGAATTCTGCAGACACTCTGCAAGAGAGGAGAGAGGCAGGAAAGACAAAAGCAGACAAGCAAGGCTGTGAAGCTAGAGTGAGGGTACAGTGCGTGTAGTGCACAGTCTGGCCTCCTATACTTCGGGCACTGTGAACCTAACATCCTCACTGTATGAGTAGATCATGTAACATTTTGTACTAGAATCAAAAGGCTTTGCCCATCTTATTCTAGAAGGCAGCTTTTGCCTTGGGATACACGACCATGTTTACAGACACTCTGGATAATACATATATCACTGCTCAATTGTTTCATAGGGCATAGAACACCTGTAGCACAGTCACAGGATCCAGAATGTCCCAGGGCTCAGACTGGAAGCCAAGACACAGAGATGAGACCAACGTCACCAGAGTATACACTATCTGGGCTCATCTAGTTTACTTGTGCTCTCAGTGTTCTAGAGACACCCACCCCTAATGAATAGTTGCCAGCCCACACCTCTTACTCTACAGTCATTCCGTAGGGGTGGAGGTGTCACATGTGGAATATATACTCATACGCCAACTTGCAGCCAGAGCTGTGCTGGGCCTTAGGAGACATAGGGCCAGGACAAAGTCTGGAGCAACTCGACGGGTCAGGCTTTGGCAGCAGTTATAAAAAACAGTCTAAAACATTTGGAGAAAGACTAAATTAAGAAGTCCAATTTCCCAAACCATCTAAGAATCTCCTAAGGGTCAGCTAAGACTCAAAACGTCTCTACTGACTTCTGACGACACAAAGACACCCCTCCTTGGTCCAGAACTGCTAGTCTCAAAAAGCACAGAAGCTGCATCCACTTGCCACTCATCCTATGACCTCTGCAGGAACACAGACCTCCAAGGACGGATATACCAGCAAACTTGTCTCAAAATTTCATCAGCCAAGGGTTAAATGCTTGCAGCTGCACAAAGCCACCGATGCTCCTTAAGCTCCAAAGCTGCAGGGTGCACCTGCCACCAGTTTACAGCTAACGCACACACGGACACACACATGGACACAGTGCGTAAATGAGACCAACATTATCCACAATTTAATGTGCCACGTGAAAATGGACTTTACCATGAAGCACAAATTATTAAATAAATTTAAAAATAACTCAAGTTTGAAGGAGGAGGGGATGGGGAAGGGATATTGATGAGAGTGGGGTGGGAGGGGACGTGAGGAGAGGAGGGAGAGGAACCTAAGGTCTGTATGTAAAATAAATGAAAAAAAAGTTAAATAAAATAAATAAGTAGTTCAAGTTTTTTAATTAAATAAAATTATGTGTATACATAACATTTAAAAATCCATTAAGATCTCAGTTTATAAACTTTAAGATGTGTATCTTTAAAGTATTTCTAAACATTTCAAAATTGATTTGTTCTATTTGTCTTCCCCCCAAAAAACGAACTTTTCCTGAGACAATGGATATACATCACTTGTTATGTTTGGCGATGACATAAGTATTTATGCATAATTTTAAAATATATATGAAAATGACTTATCTATTCCTCCACATCAATATGAGGATTTCATTTAATCTTTTTAAAAAAGATTTATTTATTGTGTATGGGGATTTTGCCTGCATGTATGTTTGTATATTATATATATGCCTGGTGCTGGCAGAGGCCAGAGAAGGTGTTGGGTTCCCTAGAACTGGAGTCACAGGTTGCGAGCTACCATGAGGGTGCTGGAAATGGAACTCAGATCCTCTGAAGAGCAGTCTGTGCTCTTAACCTCTGAGGCCCCTTGTTTAATCTCTTCTAAAATGAAATAAAGAAAGCACAGGGCTAGTGATTCACTTCACAGTGCACATACAAGTCTTAGAGCCAATGTGTTGGTCCTAAGTAGGCACACTTCAAAGCCTACCCACCTCAGAGACCTGTGTTAATGATCATGTCAAGCTAAAGGCCTGCACACCAAACTCAGGAGCCAAAAAGACCTGATGAGTTCCTTCAAAACCACGAACACAACATAATATAATATAATATAGATCATGTCTGCAATGGTTTCGCTCTACTGCAAAGTAAAGTCAACTTGATCAGGGTTCTTATCACCCTCTTCCACTCTTTAAAAAGTCCTGCAGCCAGTAATCCCAGCACTTGGGAAGGCAGAGGCAGGACAATCTCTGGGAGTTCTAGGCCAGCCAGGTCTACAGCTTGGTCGAGGACAGCCAAGGTTACACAGAGAAACCCTGTCCAGAAAAACAAAAACAAAACAGAAACAAGCAAACAAGTCCTGCAGAGAGGATCAGGGCAATAACGACAAAGCAATTCAGAGGTTTTCTCTGACAGATGGTGAATGACCAGTGCTTTCAACCACACTAACTGTAATCCAGGTAAACACCACCAAGTGGCAAACCGATCGAGAATCCCTCGCCCTATAAACTGCTAGAGTTATCATTCTCGAGGTTCCTACCGAGCTCTAGCGCCATGAGAAGGTCTAGGGAGTAGACTAAGCGGCCTCTCACTGACAACACCTTATACACGGCGACCTACCAAGCAGTGTGAACTGTACACCTTCAGTCTCCTCCCTTCCTTCACCTGCCCGGCAGAGCTCATCTTCACCCAAGAGGAAGAAATGCTGTGGAAACTGTCCTAGCACTTCCACTTCAACCAGACACAGATCTTTGGGAACAAACTCAGATGTCGCATGATTGGAAGTTACTAATGACCAAAACAAATGTGACAACTACAACCACAGGTGTCTCATTTTTCTTAGTCTTTATTAAACACACAAGCCACCTTCTCTGCCTAGCTTCATGGTCTCAGCAAAAACAAGCTAGTGTCAAGCAACCGGTCAATGAGATCTGCTCTCACCAAGTGCACATACCAGGGCTCAGCTGTGCCATACCACCCAGGCAGTGGGTGATCTTCTCTTCCCTCATTCTTCAAAAGTATGGTGCCAGCCAACCCTGGGAGAAACCATGACAATAATGGGCAGGAAAACCACGAAGATGTCTGGCTTAGAACCTCTTCATGCCGCCTTCAGGGGCTTAGAGTGGCCTGATGTCAAAGGAAACACCAGTAAGGACCAAACTGTGGCATACAGATGAGGACTAAGGTCTAGTTTGGCTCAGAAGCAATGTTTTTGTCTTGGCAGACTACGCAGCTGGGTACTGTTTAGCAGCTGTATAAGACTGACACTCTAACACCAAGTTTCTCAGTCGTGTGCGGAGCTTGCTGATCAACTAGAGGCACAGATTCCAATGGGGGGGGGGTTCAAGCAGAGGAGAGGAAAGTTCATCAACAGATGTCTCTTCTGCTAACAGGCAAGCTGAAGATGGGCAAGAGTAGCCTCAAATCAGTTCTGAAATCACCAATCCTAAGTCTATATAAGTGGCTATGACATCAGTATGTGTGTGGGGTGGCTGAGGACCACCATCCAATAATCACTCGCCAAAGGTTTAATGCAAATGTCAGGAAATGCTGGCTCATCCATGTGATTTTAAGATACCTGTAATCCCAGCACTGAGGAAGAGGCAGGAGGTTCTGCTGGATGACCAGAACTTGAGATCATAAGCAAACTTCCAGTACTGCTCTGATAAACCTGTTGTAGTCTTAAAGAAGTAAGCATCTAGTTAGGGTTAGCAGGCACGGCTACTTCTTCCTGATACCCTCCCTTCCAGGGTCCCCACCTGGGGTGAAGCCAGTGCTGAGATGGAACTGCTCCTGGATGAGGCTGCACCCAAACCAGAGACAGACACCCTTCTGAAAACAGAGGGCTTTGACTCTGGGAACCTGATGTGAGCCAGACAGTTCTTTGTTGTCCAAGGTCTGACAGTCCTGGCAAGTATCATTCACTACCAGATAAAATGCTATCTATTATTCTCTGTTTTCTCAAACAGGGGAATGTGCATGCCCTTCAGAAAGACTTCCTAACATGAGACTCCCTCGTTCAAAATGCTAGAGACCAGAAATGATGCAGTTCTGGGGGCCATTTGGCGTTTGGTAGGTTTGCATAGGCCTCACGTGTTGTTGAGCACTGGGAACTCAAAAGTAAATAGGCCCTAGTTTTGGATCTTGGAATATTTTATACTCTGGATTTTAGAATTAAAGACACTCAATCTGTACAACTAAAATGTGGGGCAAAGGCCCACTTAGCCGAAATCTGTGTTACCAAAGCCTGTCCAGATGGTGAGTGCCACCCACAGCATCCTCTGCACAGACAGCCACTCTCAGTGGATCCCACTTCTGCCAGGTGGATGCCTGATGAAGACAATTCTCTAAGGAGTGGTTGGAGTGGGAGAATCATGGCTCCCCCATCAAGTGATCTTTGTACAAAGTGACTTAACGCAGCAATTTTTTTTCTAAGACTCTGTTCCACAAAAGTATATTTTGGGGGAGTCCTAAATGGTGTCCTCAAGATCCAGTAGTTCCGAAAGTACTGCACACCTATCAATCCCAGCTCCATGAACTCAACTGGGAAATGCAACCCGCTACCATGAAATTTATTCCAAAGAAATCATAAGGACTGACACAGGGAAGGAATAAAGGGATCTTTAAATCAAGGTGTTGTTAACTGCTTTTTCCTGGTTCTTTCACATTGTTCACCACGTACATACAGACAGGAATACTATGGGAAACGTGCATATCACTTTGCTGCAGTACTCCCCAGAACACTGACAAAATGCTGTCCACAAATGCACACAAAAGGAAACATTTTAAATGAAAGGGATGTTGCTAGCGATTTTCCCAGAACTAGAATCCACCTGACATCACTGAACTTGTGGTACAGGTAGGTACCCTGAGTGGTTCAGGATTCCCAGAGTCATTTCAAGGACACCTAGAAGTGACACAACTCATCAGTTCCAGAGTCCTGCTACAAGTCACTGCTTTAAGCTCCAAGATCTCAAACATCAAAGAGAAGAGGCAAATACTCATCACAGTGACCACTCTGCTGACTCCTTGGGTCACTGACTACTTATGAGACTGATGGTGCCTGTTTAGGCCTCAGTGATTCTGTAATAGGGGCCAAACTGAAAGGGGACATTCACTGTGGGCGTTTTCTGCCAGTCAACTCAAACGCAGGCTACCACCACAGGAGAAATTGCTAGGGAGGGCCCAGGTGAAGCTGAGAGAGCAGCTTCTCTGATGTAGGAACAGTGCCTACCAAGCCCACAGCCTTGTCCTTCCAGAAGTCAAGCAGACAGCTCCCTCGGGGTGGTCAGCCCCAAAGAAGCAAGTTCCGGCTGGCTGTGCAACCTCACCCTCCAGCATACAGTGGGCAGGAGTAGGTGCACGGTCCACAGGCCAAGACCCCAGGCAACATCTCCAAAGAGGCACTAGGGAGTGACCAGAAACTAGGCAGGGTTCTCTGTCTGTGACAAGACCGGTGGAAAATGGAAATTTCCTTAGGGAGAACGGTGGACAGCAAATACTCAATAAAGGCAGGACTGGTACAAGTCAAAGAGGTGAGCACTGGACACCAGAAAAGGAACAGAAAGGATGTTTTCAGAGGGAAGCTCCCAGCCCAACCCACTGTGGGCAGGAGCACTTACCTCCCCCAGTAGTTTCTGTTCTTTACAATCAAAACAATCACGGCCATGTGACACACATGCCCACGTGTTAACTCAGGTTCAACACACAACACTGGTAAAGTCAGACATAAAGCCAGACAGTGGCAGATCAAACCAATTCAAGTTCCTGTAGAATGACAAGAATGACAGCTAAAGGGTCCTCGCATGACTTGAGGACCAAGTACCCATTACCGATGCAGCCTGGGTTCTGCCTTTTCCGTGGCTATGATGCAAAACCACTGGGTTTTACAGTCGCGTTTCACAGAGTTTTATAAGCGTTTAAAGAAACACACACGCCCGACAGCTTCTATTTCAATAACGAGCCTGGAACCTGCCTGAGTAGTCCTGCGGCCACAGCCACCCAAGTTGCCTTCACTTACAAAGGTGGAGTCCATCAATTATAGAAGAGGGACGAATGCAAAACATTTCCCAAAGGGGTAACCCTGGGTCATTGAGAACTTTTCAAACACAAAGTATCTCGGGTCTGATACGATCACAAACGGCGACCATTCTTCCTACATTCTCACCCCGCAGCACCTTCGGGCGTCCCTGCACTCCCGATCGCAGCTGTAGCCCAGACACCCCCCGACATCCTGAGAGCCCTGGGAACCGGGTCCCCGCACACTCACCCAGGGGCCACCACCTGGCCTGGCTGCACACACAGTTCACGGACCACGCCGGCGCGCTCCGACCTGAGCCTGCGCTCGGCCCGCGCAGCGCGCACGCAGCCCCCAGAAGCGGTGCGAGTCGGAGCTGGCCCGGAAGGCTCCGCAGAAGCAGCGGCCTCACACACTGCCAGCACCGAGCCGATGCGCACGGTCGCGCCGGCCGTCACCTTCCACTCGAGCAGACGCAGCGGTGTGGGGCCCGGGCAGCGCACCTCTGCCCCGGCGGCCGCCGGAGCGCCCTCGGTGGGAACGCCGGCTGCGGGCGGCGTTTCCATCGCGACCCGGCGAGCGGCAAGGGCAGTCAGGACAACGGAGGTGAGGAACGAAAACACAGGCGGTAAGGGCGCGGCGCCCACCGCGGGCGGCGGCGACGCTGCGGTTCCCGCTCCGACACCGGCTTCACCCGCCGCTCGCTGCGCACTCACTTCCGGGAGGCGTGCTGCGTCACGGGGGCGGGGATGGCGACGTGCAGCCGCGTGATTGCGTGTTCTCAGGCCGCGGGTAAACAGTCGGCCCACGCGAAGCCGGGTGGTGCCGGTCCACACCCACTGGCCGCTGGTCCGCGGTACTGAGACTACAGATACGCCGCGCGGATCGCTGTCACAAGACTTCTGTCACACGCTGCAAAGCCCGACGCATCGAAACTACCGGTCCCGGCATGCAGCGCGAGCCTTGTGCCTACTCCCGGCATACACTGCGAGTTCCGACTACGGGAGACTTCGGATACTAGTTTTAGCGCGGAAGGCTGTGCTATATAGCACACGGTAGTCCCGATGGAGCGAGAGACTACCATTCCCAACATGCAACGCGAACCTGTCCCACCACTCCCGTCGTGCACTGCGAGTGGGAGGTGGAGAAACTCCGGGTTGCTCTCGGAGGTGCTACCTGCACGCTCCGAGACCGCCAGCCTAGTTCTAGCCCACTCCCCCGCGTCATGGACCGTGGGTGCTAGAGTGGCGAGCCTGAGTTTCTGCTGGCGGTGCGGCGGCGGGCCTGGCTGCTCGGTTCCGCCCTCGTCTGGTGCGCGGCCGCGGAGCGTGCGCAGTGGCCGCTAGCAGTTGGCACTCTTTTCAGAGTGGAGGTCTAGCGTGGGGCTGCGGTTGGGGTAGGGTGTCCACCTCGCCTGCTTGCTCTTCCCGGGCTGCGGTGTGCTAATTACTCATCAGGCCTGCAAGTGGGAGCCGGGAGGCTCTCTGACTGGAGAGTTCGCAGTTTCTGAATCCTATCAAATAGCATGCTCTTAAAGCTTGAGTAGATGTTCTGGCCTATGAGCACGCTTGTCCCAAAGATGCCTACAACTTGTTACCGCATCTTATGCAAAACTACTGGGCCTTTGTTCCTACAGGCCGCGTTCCAACGAATTGCCCAAAGTGTGGCGAATAGCGTCCCAGGAGATCGCTGTTTTAGATAAAACCTAAGAGAGATATATTTCTCTTGGGATGGAGCCACCTCTGGGCTTGTTCTAAAAGAAAACAGGCAGAACAAACCAGTAAACAGCACTCCCCCATGGCCTCTGTATCAGCTCCTGTCTCCAGGTTCCTGCTCTGTTTGAGTGCCTGCCTGACTCTCTTCAATGATGAACTGGGAAGTGGAAGCACAAATAAACCATTTTCCTCCTCACCTTGCTTTTGGTCAAACTGTTTCATCATAGCAATAGTAAGTCAAATTAAGACAATGATGTGGAAGTGTAAGCAAAATCCCTCCTGCGTTTCTTTTGGACACAATGTTTCCTCGAAACAGAAGCATCCCTAAGACACCAAGTAAGGATTGCAGTGTGCAGAAGCAAAAAGATCTTCAAGTTACTCATTACTGGTCCACCAGTAAATGTACAAGGAAGTAAACTGAAGTAGTGTAGCCAGATTATGAGACCTGAGGTCCCTGGGGATGTGAGTTCTGTCCTACAGCCCAAACCTACCTGGCAGGTATTTGTTTATACAAGCTTGAGACAAATGGTGAGTGTCACACAGGTAGTAAGAATTGCTACTCACTAGAAAGAAAGGTAACGTGTTTTCAGAAGGGGAGGCCATAGCCAGGAAAGTTTATCATGAGCCACAACCCTCTATCCTAAAATCTTAGGAATGGTGGGTTTCTGAGTACATGACTTTTCAGATTTTTAAGAAATTGATGTGTACATGTAATCATCTGCAAGCAGAGACAGCACTGTCATGAAACGTTGAAGAAATGTAAGCGGAAGGAAATGCAAATCATGTCAGATTCTGCCATCAAGTAAGTCACACTAGAGTTACTGTGTTGTAAACTATGAATTTGAGGTCTATAGAGAAAGACATGAGTACCATGAATGAAAAGAAGAAAAAGGCGTGACTGCCCCTCGGTATGGTGGAGGAAGTTTACGATAGATATGAGGAAAAGTATAGCCAGAGGCATCTATCTGGAAGGGTCCAGACTGAACAAGACCAGCCAACTGAATCAGGCCATATGAGGAGAGGGGGAGGGGCTAGGGACAGGTGAATCAGGAGCAGTAGCCAAGAGGGCAAGAGGCCAAAAAAAGAACTAGTGTAGCCAAAATGGGTTATATAGGAAAAAGCAGCTGGGGCAAGGGCACTCCACCAAGGCTCTGAGCTGGAGAAGTTTAGGATAGGGACTGGGAATGCCAAACAGGAGGACCTTGTAACAGGTAGTGGCTGAGGGATGCTGGTCATGCTAATAGCACCTTAGCCATTTATCCTGAGTTTGAGACCTGATATACTATGTAGGTGATGAATTAATCTTTATGACCCAGGGGAAGAAGGCCCCACCTCTCTTGAATCCAGCCTGACTTACTTTACCTGGACTGGTTTTCAAAAGCTGGAGCATGACCTCATCCGTTTTCCTGGCTGAGAACTGTTGGTTTAGACTCTGTTCTCTGATGGACAGATACTGGTCAGTGCTAGTGAGGTCAAAACTAAGAGGCAGTTAAGAGGAAAGATAAGAGAGCTGCCAGGGCAAGAACAACATCTCCACAGGATCAGACTCTCAGGCTTGCAGACTTTCATCTGCATGTCTGTATGCCCATGCTAAAGACCTGTTTCATGCACAAACTTGTGGCTTCCAGAAGAGCTGTGAGGGCACATCTTTATAAGGTAAGTGAAGATGAGCCTGAACTGGGTTGAAGACAAACCACAAAATTTCTAGAACAGGAAGAGCTTCATGACATTGGTGTTAGCATTGATTTCTTGATATGACAGTTCCACAGGCAACAAAAATAAAAACAAAATGATATCAAGCTTGAAAAATGTCTGCTCTCAGAGGACACAACAATGAAAATGCAGCTTGCAAAACAAGAAACTATTTGAAGAGATGTATATGTGATTAGGGGCTAATATCCAGAATATGCAAAGAATTTCTATAGCTTAAAGGCAATCAAACAACCGAATTTTAAAATGGGCAGGCTGGTCTGATCTCCAGAACCAAGTGTCACAATCCCTTAATCCAAGTGCCCCAGTGGATGCAGGATGATTACAAGTTCAAGTCCAGACAGACACGCAGAGCCTGTCTCAAAAAACCAAGATAATAATAAATAAATGCAAAGGTGCTCACAATTACTAATGATGTCACAGGGACTTGTCCTCACTGTTACCAGGTTCTTGAAATCTTATTCAAAAGCACACACAAATAGGAAAGCAACAGGAAGTTTTATTTAAAGGCAAAACAAAAAGAACAGACACACTGTAAGGGAGCGGTGGGCTACTTGAACTAGAGTGCTCAAGAATACCAGGCTACTGTTCGGACCTTTCTTTTACAGAGTCTAAAAGGAGGAGTGGGTTACTAAAGGTAGCATATAGGTTTTCTGTTCTGACTGACAGCCTCAAATTTCCGTACACTGTACATGCCCTTTCTTGTGATACAGCTGATTTTAATCAGATGAATGCCTAGTAGGGCTAGGGAGATGGCTAGGGAGATGTTAGAATGCAAACATGAGGCTTGAGTTCAAATCCCCAGCATCCTATTTAATGTCTTAGCTGCACCTAGGCATCAGATAGGAAGTAAAGGATCCCCCCCACACACAAGAAGTTCATTTTGAAGCTAGAGTTTGCTTTACACATACCCCAAACCAGTCAAGGCTGGATCGGCCACTAATCTTAGTGTCAAGACGAGAGAGTGTGGTGGTTCTAGCTGTCGAATCATGAAAGATGAAGGAGAAAGGGGATTGTGGAATCTTCGTTCGCAGTTAAGGGAAGCCCTGAGGTCAGGCATGTGGCTGGGGAGGCCCTGCTTGGAGACCCTGAGAGGCCATTGAATGAGGCAGTGAAAGTAAAGCCCAAATTATGTTGGAAACCCAAAAGTGTTGGAAATGCCACCACCATGGGATGGCTGCCAAGGAGAGTTGCACATAGGGAGTGGAACCAGCCCAAGAGAAGTGTTGCCGTCAGCAGGCTGGAAGGATGGAGCCATCTCGTTCCTCTGACCTAAGACATGGGAGTTACAGGATTTGGATTTTGCTCTACTGGGTTTCAGACTTTCTTTGGTTCAGTATTTCCTCACTATGCCCCAATCTCTCCATTGTAGAAGTATGTAATTTTTTGTTTTTTGTTTTGTTTTTTGAAATAGAGTTTCTCTACGTAGCTTTGGTGCCTGTCCTGGAACTAGCTCCTGTAGACCAGTCTGGCCTTGAACTCACAATGAGACTCACCTGCCTCTGCCTCCTGAATGCTGGGATTAAAGGTGTGCACCACCACTGCCCGACTTGTTTGTTTTTTTTTTTTAATTTTGCAGGGTGTTACAGCTAAGAATTGCCTTGAGTCTCAGAAGAAGTTTTGTACTTTTAGATAGTCTTGAGGCTGAAAGGCTATTGAGACTTTTAGGACTTAATGAAATTTGCATTATGATATGGCCACAAGTCCATGGGGGCCAGGGAGTAGAATGTAGTTTGAATGAGAATGTCCCCAGAGGCTCATATTTTTGAATACTTGGTCCAGAATTGATAGAACTATTTGGAAAGGATTAGGACTTGTTGGGGGAGGTATATCACTGGAGGTGGGCTTTGGGGTTTCAAAAGCCAACAAAATTTCCCAGTTAGCTCCATCTCTGCCTCATGGTTGTTGTCTCCATGTGTAAGTTCTCAGTTCCTGCTCCAGCACCAGGCTTGTCTGCCTGCTGCCATGCTCCCGCCATGATGGCTATGGACTCACCCTCTGAGACTGTAAGTCCAACAAACGCCTTCTTCTATAAGTTGTCCTGCTCATGGTGTCTCCTCACAGCAATAGAACAGCAACAGAGAGAGAGAGAGAGAGAGAGAGAGAGAGTTACTGAAGGTGGCAAGGGAGCCCTGCGTCAAAATGTGTATTAGCTTTTGTTTCCATGATAAAATACCATGGCCCAGAGTATTTGATGGAAGGAAGAGCTCATTTTGTCCTATGGTCGTAGAAGTTTATTTTGTCTTCTAGTTCTAAAGTGGTGGGAGGGGTATGGCAGCAGGTAGCCAGAGCCGGAAACTGAGACAGCGCATCTCGACCTCAGATGGGAAGCGGAGAATGAACTGGAAATGGTGCAAATGAAAGTCAGCCTGCAGTGGCGTGTATCCTCCAGCAAGGCTCCATCCACATTGTAAGGGCTCCACATCGCAGTCTCCAAATTATGCCAACAATCAGAAGCCCAGTGTTCAAATATCTGAGCCTATGGGGTACGTTTCTCATTCAAGACACCATAGACGGCCCCAATTGCTTCTTCTTGGAGAGGCGTGTGCATGCAGCTCAATGAAGGAGAAATCTTAAGTTTCTAAGTGTATTGTTAAGAAAGGGGTGTGTGTGTGTGTGTGTGTGTAACTCAAGTCAAACAGGCTATTAGGCTGCTAACTTGCTAGCCTCAATTAGAGGAATGCAAATCAATACTTTATTGGACTATCACCTCATACCCATTAGCATGGCCACGATAAGAACAAATCAGTGTTGGCAAAGATAGGATACATTGAAAGCCTGTTCTATTGTTAGCAGGTGTGTAAAATGCTATCACTATGGAGGTATTTGGGATTGCCATGTACCCCAACAATCCCAGATAAAGGTCAGGAAGGGCATTTATCCAAGAGATTTAGAAGCACTATCTAGAAGAGATACTTTCATGTCTAGGTTCATAGAAGCATTATCTGTAACAGCCAAAGAGAAGCCACCAAAGAGTCCACAGCTGCATGATGACAACCAAAGTGCCATACACATTCTATAGGACGCTATTCAGCCTTACAAACGATGAAACTCCCGCTCAAACTATCGTGTGGTGAACGTCAAAGATAACATTAAATGAAACAAAGCAAAGGGCTCCTACTGCATAAATCCACCCACGGCATGCCTAAAGCAATCAATTTTTAAAGAAAAGGTTGACGAGATAGTGGTTGCAAGAAGGGAAGTAGGTGTGGTATTAGATGCCGAGCTCTAGAGATCTGCGGTCCCTCAGCAGGTGGACACACCCCAGTGGCTGGCGATTTACCAGGTGTGTACAGGAAGTTCGATGTGGATTTTTTTTATAACCACAATTACAGTTTCAAAAAAATGGAAAGTTAGGGACTGCTTAGAAAATCACTTAGCCTGGTTTTAGTTAATTTTTTTTGTCATAATAAAATAGATATTGCAGGAATTTTTTGGCGGTGCTGGGAATGGAAACTAGGGCTTTGTACATGCTAAGCAAGTATTCTCCATCGAGCTATAGCCATTAAAGTTATCAATGAGTCTTGTGAGTCAAACACTCTAATAATGCACTTGTTCTTATTTCATAATATAAACTAGAATTGCTTGGAAGCATGCAAATAGATAAGGTGAATTAATTCCATAGAATAAAGAAATCCTGGTTCTATTTTGATCCTTGACCCTTTGTCAATTAAAAAAATGACAAACCTTTATGTATTTGGTGTGCGCTGTATGGATGTATAGGAGCACGTGGTGGCCCGAGGACAACTTGCAGGGAATTGGTTCCTTCCTTCTGTCATTTGGGTCCCGAGGAATGAACTAAAGTCAACAGGCTTGGCAGCAAGTGTCTTCCCCTGCTGGGCCATCTGGCTGACCCTAGCTGCTCTTTAAAGGTTACTTCCTGCCATCTACTTCTGAAAACCAATATTTTCTAAGCAAGAAAGTAAGACAACGAATGTCACTTTCCAGTGTACTGGATTACTTTCATTCTGTCTTAAATTTCTTTTAATTCTTCCCCTCAAATAATACATAGCCTTAGACTTTAGTCACAGTATGTGAAGACTATCCTAAATCGCCAACTTGTGCTCTGGTGTCAACTGAGAGGGCACTTCTGGGAAATCTGCAGTTTGACAAGGAGAGAAAGGTGAGAGAGTTTAAAGTCGCAGACGAGTAGGTGGGGAGAAAAGGACACTAGTGTCATTAAAGAGGAAACCTTGGGCTCTGTACTGAGACAGCAGGAACGACGGGGCTTTGATCCCACCTCATGAAGGGCTCTGCCCTGTGCAAACACAAAGCCATCTCAGTAAGAGGCCATGAACTCAGAGTGCTGCTAGGCGGTTCTGTTTTCAAACAACTGGGCACAAAAGGCCACACAGAGGGCATCACAGTAGCAGTAGAAAGGGTGTCAGGCTACATCTTGAGCTGGCAACGGAACTTGCCAGTATCATCCATGTGACGCTGGTTTGCAGGCATTCAAAATGCAAAAATCAGAGGACAGTAGAGTCTTGCATCACGGTTTCACGTCACTGGTGGCAGGCAATGTGAAAGCCTACACTGCAGTGAAGACCTCTTCAGGTTAGAGACGCCGGGAGCATGAGACACCACCAAGGAAAGCAACAGGCAAGGAGTGACGCCGGCTCAGAAGAGAGGACACCTGTGCTACAGGCGGTAGAGCCGTGGGTGGGCTCTACCCAAAGGCTGGTGGAAATTAAATGATTATGAGTTCCAGATGCTGGCCGCGGAGATGCAAGTTTGCTGTTTCCCTGTAGGGTTTCAGCTTGCTCTGGGCTAGGCTCTCTTCGCTAGTCCTTCTTTCTTCTCTTGGAACAACAGTGTTTGTTCTCTGCCCTTGCATATTGGAAAGTATGTAAGTTTTGACATTTTAAACGGGTTCATGCTTAAGTGATTGCTTTGGGTCTCTGACAAGACTTTGAACCTTTGAACAGTTTTGAAATTTTAAGACTTCGGGGACTTTTGAAGATGGAACTAAATACACTTTATAGCATGAAATGGCCGTGAACTTTTTGGAGGACCTTGGGTAGGAAGTTAAACAGTGATGCTCCTGGGTGTCAGGTTGACAGGGGTGGATCTGTGATGATCAATCTTTATTGTCAACTTGACACGTTTAAAAATCTCCTCCTAGCAGATCTCTGGGTGTGTCTTTGGTGGAGTTTCCAGAGAGTTCTAACTTCAGATAGATGATCTACCTTGAATGTGGGTAGCACTGCCCCATGGGTTAGGGTAAAGGGGACAGTCTAGTTGAACACCAGGATGCTATCTGTCTCCATTTCCTAACTGTGGAGGACGTTGTGAGCAGCCACTTCATGCTCCTGCCCATGCCTTCCTGACATGATGGATTATGTCATTTCTTAAACTGCGATGCTGAATCAATACTCTTTCCCTTCAATTGCTTTTGCCAGATGCTTTTTTCATGGTAACTGGAAAAGCAGCCAATACAGGGACAGAAACAGCTTCTGCTGCTTTGTAAGAGAGTTCCCTGTACCTCACCACCATGATGCAGCACACCGCTCCTGTTTTCTAGCTCTTTAGCTACAGACTGTGGGCAACCCCGCGTGTAGTCGGGTATTTTCCCTCTCTGGGGGCCCACCACCCAGCTCCCAAATAAATCCATGGAGACTTATCCTTACTTATGAATGCCTGGCCTTAGCTTGACTTGTATCTAGCAAGCTTTTCTAACTTAAATTATCCCATTTACCTTTTGCCTCTGGGTTTTTCCTTATTCTATATACCTTTCTTTCCTTCTTACTCCATGGCTGGTTATGTAGCTGTGTGGCTGGCCCCTGGTGTCCTCCTCTGCCTCTCCTTTTCTTGATCCCCATCTCTCTTCTCCCAAACTAGATTTCTCCTATTTAGTCTCTCTGATTGTCAGCCCTCCCTCTCTCCTGCCTAGCTATTGTCTGTTCAGCTCTTTATTAGACTAATCAGATGTTTTAGACAGGCAAGGAAACAGAGTTAAACAAACGCAACATAAAGGAATGCAACACATCTTTGCATCATTAAACAAATGTTCCACAACATAAACAAATGTAACACATCTTCAACTATTATTCCACAACACTTGTGTGTGACCCTCCTGATGTTCCCTAAATGCTAGTGTGCTAGTTTCTTTTCTCAGCAGTCACCAAATACCTAACAAGAAGCAATGTGAGCGAGGAAAGGCTTATTTTGGCTTACTGTTAGAAGGGAGACACTCTATGCTCGTGAGGAAGGCTCTCAGAGCAGGCATGTGGTCAGATTGCATCTCCAGTTGGGAAGCAGGACAGAAAATAGGCTGAGTTCCTAAAAGCTCCAGACCCACTCCCAGTGACCCACTTTCTCTAGTGAGGCTCTTTTCTAAAGGCTCCAAACCTCTCCTCCCAACCCTAACCCTAGACCATGGCAGCGGATCGCATCTCAGCAACTAGAAAGCAAAGGTCTTGGGTTGGAATGAGGGTCAAGCCATAACATTAATGGCCCACTCAGTAATACACTCCTGCCTGCCAATCACAACCTCCCCAAACTGTTCTATTGGTTGGGACCAAGACTTTAAACACATGACTTTCTGGGAGATGTTTTAGGCTCAAGCCACAAAATTCTACCGAATTCCCACATGCTCATGAGCACCTTGTAATGTAAAATGTGTTTAGCCTGACTTTAAAAGTCCTTAACAGTTTAGGCATTAATCAAAAGTCTAAAGTCCTTTCTGAGATTCAAGGATAATTCTTAACTATGAGCTCCTGTAAAACCAAAGCCAAGTTACATGCTTTCAACATACAACAGCACAGAGTAAACATTCAATGTTAGTTGTTTTTCCTATTGCTGGGACAGGCACCCGACAAGAGAAATTGCAACAGGAGAGGGTCCCTTCTAGGTCACACTTGGAGAACGGAGTTCATCAGGATAGGAAAGGCATGGTGGTGGCAACGCTGGACAGCTCTTCACAGTGCATCCGGGGTCTAGAGGCGGAGAGAAATGAATGCCAGGACTCAGCTCTTCCTCGTGTTATTCAGTCCAGGACCCCAGCCCATGAGACCGTGCCGCCAGCTGCCAGTCTGGGTTAAACATTCATGGAAACACCCTCACAGGCACATCCACAGGTGTGTTTCCATGATGATTCTAAATCCAATTTAGTTGACAATTAAAATTAATCACTGCGGAACTGGAGACTGGGCCCACATTGCATGGGGTGCTTGGGGAAAAAGGGGACTTAGAGGGATGGACAATTCCATCTGTAGGTTGGTTTCCCTGCAGTCTGGAAGAGGTAGATACCTGTGGGGTTTGTGTGGAGCACGTGATCAGAAGCTTCCACAGGTGATGTCAGTCAAGCTAACTTTCCTGTTCAAAGCTTCTTGGTTACCCGTGGTTTTTAGTCATTCACCCTTCAGCCATCCTGTCTAACATCCAATGTAGCATGTTACAGCAGCCAGAATGATGGCGTAATCTGAACGTTCATCAGCAGGTGAATATGTAGACCTGTTCTTCATACATGTACTAGTACATTCTTCCACCACTGGAAAGAAATGAAGATCTGGGACAGTCTACAACATGAACACATCTCGAATACTATGATGGTTGGAATAAAAATGGCCTCCAAAGGGAGTGGCACTATAAGGAGGTGTGGCCTTGTTGGAGTAAGTAGGCGTGGTCTTGTTGGAGGGCGTGTGTCACTGTGGAGGCAGGCTTTGAGATGTCACATATGCTCAAGGCATGCCCAGTGTCTCAGATCACTTCCTGTTGAGATGTAAGGACTCTCAGCTTCTACTCCAGCAGCATGTCTGCCTATATGCCTCCATCTTACACATGATGATAATGGACTAAACTCTGAAAATGTAAGCCACCCAACTGAATATTTTTCCTTTAGAAGAGTAACTATGATCATGGCGTCTCTTCACAACAATAGAAACCTTAAGACAAATAGATGGTGTGAAATGAAATTAGAAACAAATGATAAATGTTGTAATTCCACTAACAGGAAATATATAGGCCAGGAAAATTCATGGCTAACTAGGAGTTGAGAAAAAAGAAGGATTAAAAATCATTGCTTAGTGGATGAAGGGTTTTGTTTGGGATGATGCAAAGTTTTTGGAAACCGATGGTGAGGATTAAACAACATTTTGAATGTAATTAATACTTCTGAGGGGAACACTGACACTAAAATGGCAAATTTTCTTACATTTAACACAACAAAATGTTTTATATGCCCTTCCTGGACTTGATACTTGTGTGAAAGGTTTAATGCACTGGCCACTTTCTCCTGAAGGTGGATTCTCTCTAAGAGATTTTGAGAATTGTGCCCTAGGAATTTGTCAGCTTTCTAGGTTTCATTATTAGTTTTTTCTACATTGCCAATTAATTGTTTAGTCCTTAATTGTAGTTTATTTTTGTTTGGGGAAACTACAGTAGAATAAATGTCCTTCCTAGAATCACACTGTGACAGCCCACAAGTCTTGGTATAGTCTTTTAACCATCAGCCTTTCAACACTTCTTTTTCTTTACTTTTTAATTTCAGTTTTATGTCCAGATGTTTTGTCTGCATGTGTGTCTGTGCACCCTGTGTGCAGTGCCAGAAGAGGACATCAGGTTTGCTAGTATGAGAGTTACAAACACCTGTGAGCTGCACCACGTAGGCACTGGAACTAGAACCTGGGTCCTCCGGAAGAGCAGTCTTTGCTCTTAAATGCTGAGCCATCTCTCCAATACCTAGTCTTTTATTTCTATTTGTGATGTGTCTGAGGGTGTCTTAAATATATTTTGGGCTCATTAATTCCATCCAGCCATGAAAACCTTTAAGCATGGACTCACCGATAGCTCTCCTTCCCTTGTGGTCTCTCTGGAGCTCCGAGGAAGCTGTTAACACTTCAGAATCTCTAATTTATCCCTCTAAGTCTTGTGTGAATAATTTTTCCTTTCCTGGCTTCTGTATAAGCAGTCTGTGCACTTTCCTCAGGTCCACACTGGTTTATTAGTCTGTTCATCAGTATGTCATCTCATGTTATGAGATTTCAATTTAACAATTGAAATTTTCATTTATAAAACTATTCTTTAGATATTTAAAAATTATGCTTCTTCATTTATACTCCTTTTTACTTCCCATTTTGGTGATCTTATCTGTTTTCTGTAATCCTTCACATTTGGTTTTTAGAGTTATGCATCTCACATCTTGAAGGGTTGGTGTCTCTGTGGTCCTAATCTGTTCTTTGTGTCCACCAATACTGATTCCTGAGACTTCTTTATGAGTGCATTTTGGTTGACGTTATTTTGTGGGAACTTGGTAGCATTTGCTGCTGACAAGAGCCATGGACCAAACGGAAGCATTCTTGTCTCCTTTTAGGACAGGCTGCGTCCTGCAGCCTTCCAGGTGGTTTCAGGAGAGCGTGTTCTCTTGGGCAGCTTGTCCTTTCATCCCCCTCCTTGACACTCAGGTCATAAGGCTATTCTTGGTTGGGAGTTTTGAAGACACCACTTTGTTCCTTCCAGCCTGTTGTTGGCATAGAAAACAGAATCCTAAGCTAGAGTTTGCATTTTCTGCTGGGCGAGGGCTTTCAGAGCGTCAGAGTGTCTAGGATGCTTTCTTGTCAAGAACGGACATTTCCTCTCGTCTTCCTTCTCTGTCTGGAACTGGACTGCAAAGATTCAAAGGGACACTGATTTCTCCCCCTCCCCTTCTTCTCTTCTGCCTTTGTTTTCTCTCTCTCTTTTTGATCTCATTCCTAAGACATGATCCTAATCTCCGAGGCAGTGGGTGCTCACAGTCTTCTCATTTTGAGGAAAGGGTTGGAGGAGGACAGAGGATCTGGAGAAGGTGCCTGTTACTGGAAGGAAATCTAGAGGAAGAGCTACTTCTTGGGCTTCAGAGAGAGGAGGAGCTCCGTAGGGTAAGAGTCTACAAACACAAGCAGGCTGTGTCTCAGGTGTTGTCACTTGACGGACCAGCCTCAGGATAGCTGTGCTCTGAGATACAACACAGGCTTTCTAGACTTTTCCCCTTGCCCATGGTGCAGTGTGTCCTGACAGTCTCCTGTAGGTTGTGTCGCACAGCATGGAACTTTCAAGGGAAGTGGCTCTTGGGAAACAGAGGAATCTTGCAAACACAAAGTTTTGCCGAAAGGGATATGCCACATTTCCTGATTTGCTTGTGTTTTTAAAGGAGGCAGTAGTACACACTTTGCGAATCTGCTCCATAAGAAGGTGGAGCCATGAGCGGATGTGACAACGGTTGGGGTTTGTCACCATGAGAGCAGCTGGTGTGCTGTGCAGGGCTGAAGTGCACAGAGGGCAGGGCACATTGCTTTCTAATCATTTCTGCAAAATCTGAGCCATTGCGGCAGACAGACGGCGACAGGGTGAGTTTCACAATTCGCCCACACACTTCTGGATCCCGAAGCTGCATCTTTTCATGACTGGGAGTCTAGTATCGCACTTCAGTGAGGGGTTTGATTTCACCACAGGATCGTGACTATGTTTATTTTAATACTACGGGGTCAGGGGATGAGAATGTTGCACTCTGGATATTTCCACTCAGCTTGGGTTTAATTTTCTAGTCAGGGCTTAAGAAAAGAAGAAATTCCAGAGTGACTTGGATTCACCCTTGCGGCCCACAGACTTTCATTTAGTGCTCTGCCAGGTGTGGAACTGGCTTTCTAGGGAGAGCCCTGTGGGGCTAAAGGGTAGTGGGGGCAGTCTTCAGCTTCTCCAACACTGTCCCGGAGAAACAAGTGACAAGTGGTCAGATCCTAACATTGCTTATCCCTAACATACTGATTCTGGCAGATGTACTGCCAAAGCTCACCAACTACTGCGTACGATAAAGTGTGCTTCCAGCCAGGACAGGTGCAGGTTTTGGACAGTGGTCTAAAGCCCCCTTGCTTGTTCTTTTCACATGGGTCATCTGCAGAAGCCCTGTTGGAGACCTCTGGCTTCCGGGCTGAATTTAGGTAATCCATGCAACCCTTGGAAGATGTTTGTTTATATGATAAAACCTGATGGCAGCTTAACAGTGGCTTAAGCCTTGATTTAAGAACCCTTGTCACTAAGAGGTGCCTGCCAGAGCTCTTACAGATGGAATGAGATGCTAAGTGGGGCTTGCCTCAGGATAGTCAGGATCAGAAAACAGTTGAGCAGCTGAAGCCAGGTGGATTTGCACTGGGGACTGCTGAAGGGTGGGCAGGAATGTTATTTTTATTTTTTTTGCCTGTCTTTGAAATTTTTCATGATGAGCAACTTTAAAGTTTGGTCCAGAGGAAAGAGCCTCACTGAATAAATTCATGTACAACTTATAAACACCTTACCTTCTAATTTGTGTCTCGTCTCATTCTTTCTGAGTTTCAATCCACTGGGGAAAGCTGATAAACAGTAGGTCTCAAGATGCACCATTGTCGTGTGATTCAAACAGAATAGGCTAGCATCCTAGACAGACAGTGTAGGGCAGTGCAAGGAGAAATTTCAGGATGGAGAGGGTCCTCTCCAAAGACACCGCAGTCTAGTGGCTCTCCAACACCACATTGCACCAGCAGGACCAGTGTCCACTGAGTTCTGTGCTGAGATCCCGAGGCCTGTTCTGATAGCAGGGCCACCTACCCATAACACTAGCTTTACGATGAGTTTGAGCTTCAGTAGAGTGCATTCTCTGACTTCTGTCTTTCTCATAATATTCTGATTGTTCCAGACCATTCTCCTATTCAAATAAATGAACAACTTGGCTTACCTGTTTCCACAAAAGCGTGTAGACATTTTGGTAGTGATTGCATTGAGCTATAGCAATTGATGGAGAACTGACATATAAACATTATTAAATCTTTTAATCTGTGGGTGTAAATTGTCTGTTTATTTAGCTCTATGTTTGCCATGTGAAGCCGTGGTAGGCCTAACTCTCTCATGTTTGCACAATTATCAGAGAACAAATGTTGCATGGTTTTACTACATTTAATAAAAAATCATTTTATTTTTTAATATTTTTTTTAGGCTGGATCTCACCATGTAGCCCTGACTGGACTAGAACTCAGGATGCATATGAAGCTGGCCTCAAATCTCACAGAGACCTGCCTGCTTCTGACTCCCGAGTGCTGAGATTGAAGGCATTTGTTCACCATGCCAGGGTACTCTGTTCTTTTGGAGGCTGTTTTTATTTTATTTGCTTTGTTGTTGATGATTCTTTGGGAATTTCACATCATGTACTCCAATCGCACTCATCTCCCAGGCCCTCCATATCTGCCCCCCCTCTTGTAGTGCCTACCACAAAGGAAAGCTAAAAAAGAATAAAAATAAGGTAAAAATAAACAGTAATGATAAAAAAGAAAAACGCTTCACTCCTCCATCTTTCCCGCCTCTCCATCACCTCTTCATTGACCCCAGTGGCACTGGGAGCTGCTGTGTGTCATGCTGTAGACCCTTTTGTCCAAACAGCTTTACTTGCAAATGTTCGTCGTGTAATAAGTTGTTGGTCAGGTTCAAGGCCTCTGGCTTTGGCACACCGTCAATACGGGACCCGCATCGACACTCCTCTCTATATCCGCTGTTGTCCTGAGTCATGGAGACCCTGCTGGTACTGTTCCGCAGGACCAGTCCCTTCACACACTCCAGCAGGTCATAGATGGGGTAGATGTTGGGGTGTGCCTACTCCAAGCCCTGGATGTGTGCCTGGGTGGGAGCCAAGCTGGTCAGCCCCCGCCGCAGTGATCACTCCTCTCAGGTGGGGTAGAGCCAGCTCTCTCAGGCCCTTGGTGAGTTGGGGCTGTTTCTAATGAAATTATTTTCATCATTGGATGTTTAGTTTGCTTGTTGATAGCAAATGGAATGCAGTGGATTGTGCATCCTATAATTCTGTGTATTGGGTTGAGTAGGCTTTTTCTTTTATCATTCCTTAGGATTTTGCTGGTTGGTAGACTGGGTTGATTGCTAAGTTTTCTTTCATGATCTGTGGCTCCGATCGTTTTCTTTATTCCCTTCTCTCCTTCTAGAAGCCCAGAACTTCCAGCACAGTGCTGAGCGAACACCCCCTTCTCCCCAGTCTTTGCTGAGAGATTTTTAAAGATCACAAGCAGATGTAGAGCTGCAGCATTCTCTCCCCACATTTTCTACAGATTGATTGATTTCCAGATGTTAGACTGAACTTGCATTGTCTTGCAGTTGGCCATGACTTCTAATATTGTTTCATGGCACTGGAGCTTGGGTGTCAGGGTGACACTTGCTTCATAGAGTGAGCTCAGAAGTGTCATGTAGCCCTTTTCCCAAAAGGGTTGTGTAGGATGGGTGTTATCTTTAGGGCTTGAGAGGCCTAACCTCTGGGCCCTGAGCTTCCCTCTATGGATAGACTTTTAGTCACAGTTACATTTGTTTACTTGCTCTAGGCTGTTTATGCTTTTTATTTCTTTTTGAGTCACTTTTGATCATTTGCGTCTTTTTTGTTGTACTTTGGGGTACGATTGGTGGTGATGTCCCATTCCCTCATGACTCCTGTCTTTCTGTCTGCTTTGCATCAGTCTCTTTCCTTGGTCAGTCTATTTCAGGGCCTCCCACAGGTTCTGTAGCGCTGGTGTTTTGGACTGGATGATTCTTTGCTTCCTAGGCTGCCCTGTGTAGATTGGGTCTGCTTTGCAGGTGGACTTCTGAGTATCCACAGCTGTGAAAGGCAAGGCAAGGGAGTAGAGGGAGAGGGAGGAGGGGAGCTAGAGGGGAGGCAGGCTGAGCATCCTAGAGTCTGGGCCAGGGCTCCTCAGGGACATGGCTTTCCAATCCCCCCCCCCCCCCCGATCTGCTGCTCACACTGGCTTTCCAGCCCTGCTCAGCTCTGCTGGGGCTTTGTGCCCTGGAGGCAGTACCAGCCTCCTCGTGCCTCAGACAGCACGTTGAGTTTGCTTGTGGAGATAGTTCCTTATCTGACAGAGAAGGAGGACCCGTTAGGGTGGACATACTGTGTACTTGCCAAGCCTGGGGGTCCTCAGAGACCCCTGTAGCAGCATCTTCAACACTGGCACAGGCAGCTTGTTCTCGTAGAGCGGTGAAACCGTCTTCCCAGGACCCTTCCGAAGATGTGAGGATCTGCTGGGCTCAGACAACTTTGTTTTCTTTCTTATCCACACCTGTAGCTGTGTGTGGCTGAGGCTGCATCTCAGCTGGAAAATTAACACTTGAATCCTAAATAATAATAATTACTGTTTCTGGTTATTTTGAATCCACTGACAAAGACCTTTACAGAATAATTGCACTGATCAATCCCACGGAGGTGCAGAGGAAGATCCCTGAGTTGGTGTGTGATGAGAACATTAGTGGGAATCCTGCTTCGGTATTCTGTGTGGTTGAGTGTAATTGCGAGGAACATATCGTGTTAAAATGCCTGACGTAGTGTCTTGGAATAACACACGGCTCCCATCAAGAAGCAGATGTTTCTTGCTCCCCCAGAATAAAGCATCATAATTTAACCACGCCCACCAGCCCAGCGGAGCAGGAGCGAAGGCCTGTGAGCATGTCTCAGATCTGTAATTGCAAGCCTGGAATCTCAGTGGGGGAAGGTGGCCTTAAAAAGCAACAACCTAGTTAATATCAGAGAAGGGTCCTGGGCGGACTCCTTCCCCAGAAACGGAGACATGGTTTACAAACACACATGAGATGGCTGTGGTCCCTGGATGTCAAACTTCCCATTCCTGCAACGAGGTGAAGAGAACAGCCTCTCTGGGCTGGGGAAGTCTGCCGTAAGATATGGATCATTCCTTTCTGCTCATTAGATACTTTTCACAATATTCTTCTTAAATCACAAAGTACGAATTTTCCATATTGTACCCTCCTTAAACCGTTCCCTCCAGCGCTGGCCTTTCATCATCTCTGCAAGTTTATGAAAACATCACCCTTATTTGATTCCATCAAAGAAAACCCTTTCTCCCCAGTGGGGACAGAAGGAGGTGCCTCTCCTCTCTGATGTAATGAGAGAAGAGGCCGCTAGATGGAGGCCTCTCTCCATAGCCCTGTAGTCAGTGTGGACGGGGCTGTGGTCCCACGGTGGGGAGGTGAGTGAAGGCAAGCTTTGTATTCCCAAGTTCCCAGAACACACCACACCTGCAGCTGTGGCCTGGGGTGGCATTTTAGGGAGAGTGTGAAGCATAGCATTTATTTGATTACAAATCTGTCACGCTGGACTGATTATGTATATATTTTTTGTATGTGTGCTAGAAAGAATCATATTTAGCTAGTGATGCTACTTATTTTACTGAGGGTGAGACTAAATTTCTTTTAAGAAAAGACTGTTAAGCGCGAATGTACTGGAGGTTGGGCGTGATAACGAACACCCTTAATCCCTGTACTCAGGAGGCAGAGGCAGGGGAATCTCTGTGTGTTTGAAGACAGCTGGTCTACGTAGTGAGTTCTGGGCCAGGCACACTTACATGGCGAGACACTGTCTTGAAACAACAACAAACAAATGTAAGGGAAATGGGGGTGATGGGCAGCTTTGCTGTTGCACGAGTGGCCAGTTTGTGGGTGGAGGCTGCAGGTCCTGCTGATGGGCAATGCGGCAGGGGCAACAGAAGCCTCTTAACTCAGTGCGGTGGCAATTCCGTATCTGGAAATGGATAGAAACTAGTGTCTAATGTGGTATTTGAGAATCCTTCACCGCCCAGGGGCCGATAATTCCACCTCATTTGCTCTTCTCTCAGGCCTCTGAAGCAGGCGGCCTTTGATTTACTTCGCGCAGTCAGATAAGCGAAGGGAAGGTCCGCCCCGGGGTGATATGGAGATTCATCATGTAGCTAATGCAATCAGGAAGCGGCTCTTTATGGAATTAGGGACCCATCCTTGGGAGCTAGGAGTTATGGGTGTCACTGGGGGCTCAGTAGGAGCGGGGGGGGGGGGAGGAATGCAGGATCTGTGGGCTACACAGTCATCCTTGGGGCTTAGCTAGATTCTCCGAAACTTGACAATCAGGTTAGTAAATCCCTTGGGGTTTCCCAGTTCATTTCACATCAGGACTAGGAGGAGCGTGGAGGCCTCTTTTTGTCCCCCAACTGCCTCCCTTTGCCATGGAAAGTTGCGTGTGTAAGTAAGTGTATATGTATGCATGTGTATGAGTGTGCATGTGTGAGCTCCCAACGCTTTTTGGGTTGTTCGATTTTAGCGACCAGAGGTCAATTATTCTAGTATTTCTCATTTTCTCCTGGAAGAAACAGACAGTCTGAGCAGCCAATGTGACTACTTACCAAAGAGGTTACCAAAGTAGTCAGTTTTTGGTCATCTACAGATTTCTCTGAGTCGGTTACCCTGTCTCAGAATTATTCCGCCCTTGCTCGCACACATCTGCGTGTGGCTGGCTGACTTCAGGCAGGGCGGCCACCCGCTTTCTCTGGGAGAAGATAGACGGAAGGGATGTGGGTCGGCTGGGACTCCTCAGCATAGTTGCAGGTTCTGGGCTAGGAGTTCCCACACTGCGCTCGAGTGTATGTGGACAGCCACAGCATCGCACAGTGTCATTTCGTAGAGGGTTCGTCCTATTATTAAGCATCTGCCCACAGTGCTTGGGGGCGAAGAGAAGAGACGTTTTAGAAACATTTACTGAGGTGCCGAGTCGGTATGTCTCATCTTAGGCATCACACAAGCCACAACCTTCGGGGAGCTGGTGGGACATCGCTGTCACTCCCTTACTCCAGACGTGGCACGAGGCACGTGGCTCTGTGCAAGTTTGTCACACCTGCCCTGATGCACTGATGGGCATTCTCGGGTCTGCAATCTTAACTGTCACCACACTGGGGCACAATTGTGTCTTTAGCTATTGCCCGTGCAGCGTGGAGTTTATTTCCCTGTTTCCCACATCCTCCAAACGAGACCCATGCCTCTCTACTTATTGAGGACGGATTTTGAGAGCAGGTGCTGCCATGTTCCCAAAATATCAGTGGACAGTTTCAGAGGAGGGAAGGAGCCCAAGGCTGAATGGAAGTTAGACAGACCTGACTTGTCCTAACAGGGCCACAGGAGAGTGGGAAGGAAGGGGGCTTTAGATGGTGGAGGAAGAGGAGGCACCACCACAGGAGAAGCCTGACAGCTCAGCCCTGGGATGTGGGTCAGCGTTTTACATCTCCATTTCCTCCCCGGCCTGCCCGCCTCTCTCCCTTTGTTTTTCCTCCCCTCCATTCCCTATCTCTCTTAAGACCTGGAGTGTTTATTAGCAGAAACCTCATTTAGAAGTATCTATAGTTACAACTGTGAAAAATATTTATTACAGATACATCTCAGCTAAATAAATGTAAGAGTTTGCAAAACGGCTTAAGGAAAGATAAAATCATTTATTAAGATACAGTGCAGACTAAGGACAGACCCAAAGAAATGAAGCCTGGGGTTTATGGAGTTGTCTACTCCTCCTGTTCACAGTAGCCACGGTGCAGCCAAACACTGTTGATCGATGGCTGAGTGGGCAAACACACAATGCAGAATAGCATTCCTCCCTACAAAGGAAAGACACGAGACATAGGCAACACACGGTTGAGCCTTGAGAGCATTGTGATAAGCCTGCCAAAAAGGCACACATTTGTGATTTCCCCAAACTCGTAGACAGAGTGGCATGGTGGCTCTGAGGGGTCCAGAGAACCAGAGTATAAAGGGGACAGAGTTTCTTCTATACACAACAGGAAGAGCTCTATGGGTGATGGTGATGGTGATGGTGACATAGTCATGTAGATATACACCCACTGCTGAACTGTGTGCCTAGAACTAGTTAGGGTGGAAAACCAGGCAGTCTATATATTTTAACATAGTTTTCAAAACCACAGAAGGTTCATCTTTCCATTCCAGGAAAGGCTAGCCCTTCGTGACTTGGTTTCAGAATTCTGAGTGTTCCACTCTAGCTTATTCTTATTATTATTGCCAAAAGAACCCCCATTCCTCTTAAACATGTCTTATGCTTTCTTCCAGATGTCTTCAGAGCAGGTGCTTATTGTGCTGGAATATTCGGACCCTTCTGAGTTTTTGGAGGAGTCACAGACTTCTGGACTGTGGCCTTCTGGGCAGGGGCCTTCTTGCCTGCCCCCATTGCCCTTATCAGTTGATAGTTTAGCGGCAGCAGCAGCAGCAGCAGCAATAGCAGCAGCTGCAGTTGCTATAGCCAACTGTTGCTATCGCCACAGGGCAACTGACACTTTTTTGTTTCGGGGCGGGGGTGGGGGGGGAGAAGTTTCCAGCATTGCCTCTTTTTTTGAAGTTTCTTAGCTTCATTCTTGATTATTCTGTTCATCAGTTTCTTTTCTTCCATGACTTTGAAACCATCAAAATGTATCATCTTGACTTCCCTTCCCCTTGTGTCAATCTTTGCGGTTCTTCTTGGGGTTGTCCATTTTGTATTGATATCTGCTTCCTCCCAAGCTTGCCCTACATACTTCTGAGAGATGGAGGGCATTGTGTGTGAACTTGGAGATTAAGTCAGTGAGCAGCAAGCATTTGGAAGGGATGCCCTGTTCCCGTATCCCATCAAAGCCATGTTCTGACCCACAACACTTACAGTCATGACCAGTTTTCCAGCAGGAGGCCCAGAAAAAACATAGGTCACTGAACCAAACTCCAGAAAGACCCTGAATGCCCTATCAGTGATGAGAAGGATTGATTTATTTCTGGTTGAGACAGAGTCTCACTCTGTAGCCCAGGCTACCCTGAAACATTACTAGACAGTTCAGGTTTGCCTTGATCTCTCAATAATCCTCTTGTCTTAGCTTCACAAAGATCCGGCACCAGCCACTGCACCCCCATCTCTGGCTGCTTTTCAAGTGATAAAATCCTGGTGGGTAAAGAATAAGGCAGAAAGATTGTTCATAAGCTCTGCTCCCTCTGGGGGGGTCTCAATTGCCCATGTGGCTGTCGGAAGGGCAGGCATTCAGATAGTCCCCTGAACATGGACTCTAAGCCCCTACCACCCTGTACACCCTGGAATAGGGAGCAGGGTCTGAACATACAGAGTGATGGGCTCATTTTTCTTAAACTAAATTAAATGCCTTAAAAAAAAAAACCGCACAGCAAACTTCTCGAGAAATAGAACTACTTAGGAGTTTTAGCTGAAGAGTTAACGGTTATAAACAGATTTAAGTGGGCTTGATGGCTCATGTCCATAATTTCAGTACTTGGGACGCAGGGACGCCAGGGCTACATTGTGATGCTTTTTCTCAAGAAAACCAAAACCTAAACTTTTAAGCCAAATTTTTTGACACAGTGGCAGAGTTTGCCTCTGTAAGGACGACGGAGAAAGACAGAATTGGTGGAACCAAATCAGGGGAACCCTTCCAGTTTACCACAAAGACTGGCATGCAAAACCTCAGCTCGCACCTCCGGGAGACACCTGCCTGCCTTTCCTGGGCAGGGGTTGTTTCTTTCTGAAGTTGGTTCTTAGACATCTCATGAGAACCCACTCCCCAAGAATTTTAGAGCCTTTAAAGCCTTGCGTGACTCAAAGGGTTGGCTGGGAGCCCGGCTGTATCTCACCACTTTTCTAGGTCTGATACAGAACCCAGTTCACTTGGACTCTGTAGGGTCAGGTAGGGAGCCCTCCCCTGGGGTCTTCAATACATCAGTCGGAGACCATCACCACTTTGTAAGATCCTCTGCCCAGGCTCAACCTACAGGGCCCGAGAGGACCACAGCTCTTCCCATGGGTGCTTAGAGCCTTCCCAGAGCAAGCACCTCCTCCAGTGGAAACCCGCTCTTGGCGCCTGTTCCGCTGTCGCCCACAGGATGGCAGCCCGAGCGCTGGAGGAGAGCGAGAGAGTCGGTTAATTTCACAGAAAATTAGAGCCAGTAGCGCTGTTTCCAATTGGAAAACAGAAGTCTGAGGTTGTCTCTAGAGACGACTTGTCTTCACCACCCCGACTGCCACAGGAAAAGAAAGTGTGGCTGACAGCGGGCGGCCCCAGGGCTGGCGTGTCAACGTTCTGCGTCTGTAGGGCCCTGCCTCGGGAGCCTGGACGGCATTGTCCAAATTCACATCTAGGAGGCATGGCCCTGTCGGAAGAGTTCTCTGGCATTCGGCCTCAGCTCCTGACTGCTGCCTCCTGTCCCGATGAAGTCTGACCATCTCAGCTCCTGTTGGCTGGTGGTTGTGGAATAGGGGCTCTTTCTTATGTGCAGCACAAGTTTGGGACAAGCCTCCAACCTCTGCTGGCTATTCTGTTCCTGAAGAGGAACAATAAACCCCATCCTGGTCACCCTTGTCCACAATGGTGGTGCTTTAACCCCAGCTTCCGCATTTTAAAGACCAAGAATGGTGCTCACAGCCCCAGGGCATTGAAAGCAGGGCCCTCCAGGGATTCAGTGCACACCACCCAGTGTCTGAGTCTCTACCAGTGGTGGCTGGGGACAGGGAACAGAGTCAGCTTTGTTAAGAGCACTGTCTGCTACTGCTATTGTAGGCTAGAAGTGCCTGGGAGCACCGTCCAATGTCCTGTCCCCACAGGAACTAAACCTGTTGAATCTCAACTGATCAAAGAAAGACATCCAGGTGATTTCTGACGTGGTGGCGGCTTTAAAGACCGTGTGTTGGTGCCACATTCTTAACTATACATAGCTCGGGACTCTGCCTATTGTAGAACTGATTAACTTGGTCTTTTTGGCTGTGGGCTTTGTCTTTGGGACTACCAGGGTTCACGTTGGTACATCTAGGCTCCAGACTACGAGACTAATTGGGTGCCTAACAGGATGGGCCCAGCGACATCCATTGACTTTAAAAGCCACAAGCACAGGCAGTGGAGTACTCCAAGATTGCTGTTGCCGGGGGGAGTACTGATTCTCAGTATCCTTCGTCTGCGCTGGGGACAGGAGGGGCACCTTCTTCAGAATGAGGCACCAGAGATGCTTGCTGCCTAGAGGCAGCTCTGCTGGTCAGACAGGAAATGCCCGTGTTATAGGAGGGGAGGGCAAATGGAGCCCTGTGTGTGTCTCTGTCTTCTGACCCTGACACCATTGGAGACTCAGGAAATCTGTCCTCTCTGGGAGAGGAAGTGGTCACATAGGCAATGGCTTTAGGTCACAGTGGTTTCTCTTCCCTTCGTGGGGCCACCTTCTAACCCTACAAAGCAGAAGAGGCCATTTCTCTCTTTTTAAAATTTATTTATATATTTTACATCCTGGTCATAGCTTCTGTCCCTCCTCTCCTCCCAGTCCCTCCCCCATCCCTTTCGTTCCCACCCCCAGTACACTTGCCCTCCGGTTCTGTTTAGGAAAGGGTAGGTTCCCGTGAGTAACAAGTAAACAGGGCACATCAAGCTGCAGTAAGACCAAGCACCGCCCCGTGGATTGAGGCTGGACAAGGAGACTGAACAGGAGTAGGATCCCAAAAGCTACACAAGACTAACATATATGCAGAGGGCCTAGGTCAGTCCCATGTAGGCTCCCTGGTTGCCAGTTCAGTCTCTGTGAGCCCCTATGAGTTAGCCCCAGGTTAGTTGATTCTGTGAGTTTCCTTGTAGTGTCCTTGATCCCTCTGACTCCCCCAGTCCTCCCCCCCCCCAACCTTCTGCAGTGTTCCCCAAGCTCCACCTAATGTTCGGCTATGTCTGTTTCCATTAGTTGCTGGGTGAAGTCTCTCTGGTGACAGCTGGACTAGGCACCGAGCTATGAGTATAACAGAATAGCATTAGACATCGTTACATTGACGTTTTTTCCTTCTAGTTGTGTTTGCTTCTACCCTAGGTCTCTGGGTCATCCAGCCTCTGGGTCCTGGTACTCCAGACAGTGTCAGGGGTGAGCTTACTCTCCTGGCATGGGTTCTAGGCTAGACCAGTCATTGGTTGGCCACTCCCTCAAGCTCTAGAGCACATACCATAGACAGTACATCCCATAGGCAGGACAGACTGTAGGTTGAAGGTCATGTGACTGGGCTGGCATACCAATTCGTCCACTGGAAGTTTTTCCTAGTAACAGAGGAAGGTCAGTTCAGACTATGTATCTGCTATTGCCGTTGCTTAGCTGGCTTCATCCTTGTAGATTCCTGGGAGAGTCTCCTGCACCAGGTTTTTATCTGCCCCTGAAATACCTGCCCACCCCCCACCCTCAAGTCATCCCTTCCCGTACTCTCCCCTTCCAACCTCCATCCAACCTGATTGCTCCTGTTTTCATCCCCACCTGTCTACAGTCCACTCATGAAATCTCTTCTATTTCCCCTTCCCAGGGAGATCCGGGTACTCCCCCCATGACCCCTCGTTACCTAGTCTCTCTGGGTCTGTGGATTGTAGCATAGTTCTCCCTTAATTTAAAACTAATGTCCACGTATGAGTGGTACAAGCCATGTTTGTCTTTCTCGATCTGGGTTACGTCACTCAGGATGTTTTTTTTTTCTAATTACATTCATTTACCTTCAAATTCCCTGGTGTCCTTGTTTTTAACAGCTGAATAATACTCTTGATTGTATAAATGGACCACATTTTCTTTATCCATTTCTCAGTTGAGGGAAATGTAGGTTGTTTTCAGGTTCTGGCTATTGCTAACCCTAACCCTAACCCATCTGTTATTTGGGGATTCACCTGCTCTGGAGTTGTCTTCAGCAGACAGAACAATGGCCCTCTGCAACTGCAGGAGTGACCCCAGAGCAGTGGTTCCCAACCTTCCTGAGGCTGCAACCTTTAATAGAGCTCCCCATGCTGTGATGACCCCAGCCATAAAATTATTTTCATTGCTACTTCATAACTATAATGCTGTTGTGAATCATAATGCAAATCTCTGGTATGCAGGATATCTGATATGTGATCCTTATAACAGGATCCTTTGGCCTCAAAGGGGTCATGGCCCACAGGTTGAGAACCACAGATACATTGCATTCAAAGCAATCTGGGTGTCACAAGGGAAATCTGGCTGGTAGTCATAGGCTGTGTTTGCCTGACAACTCCCTGATGGTGGCTGCCAGGCATAGGTGAAGGGCCTGTGGAAGAGTCAGCTCTTGATGGTTTCATCATTCACAGAAAGCATAAAGAAGACATTTACAAAATAAAGACTTACCTGTACGCCCAGTACTCCAGAAAGAGGCGTGTCCCTCTAACCTGCCCCCAACACTCTGCTCTGCCACCAGGGTCTACCTGATGACAAACAGTTTGAGGACAAGTGACTTCTTTTTTTTTTTTTTTTTTTTTTTTTTGCATTTTTTCCAGGCCCACATTAAATAGCACGTGGTAATTACCTGTTGAGTGACTGGTTGATTAAGGATGAGTGGAACGAGAAGGAACACATACTACCTGTGTGTAACTGTGTTCTTACAGGAAGAAAACCTGCTCTAAACACAGGGAGAGACGGTATTCCACAAGGGCATTTGAAGGGACCTAACATTGTATCAAGGTTGCTCCTCATGCTATGGACTTCTGGCTGCCTCATTGGAAAGCAGACTGGAATTCCTTCCCTGGAGGAGGTCTTGTTTCTCTGGTGAGCTGAGCTGTGTAGGTGCTGGGTAGCTGGAGTAGGTGCACACTCACCTCATGCAGAAGTTGGGTTTCATCTACTCATCTTGTGGTGTCCAGTTGTGTGAAGGTCATGCTGGCAAAGGTTAGGTCACTCACAGAGGACTGCAGCCAAGTGGGCCATATTAGATTTCCTCTTTTAGAACTGGATTTTCTTTTGTGATGAATTCTTATGTAACTTATTATTCTTTACTTTTTTATTTTAGGTAGTTTATGCTTTCTGAAAGTTCGTAAAGTATTTTAGATTTCATTGCAATGTTAACCGTTTTTAAAGGTTTGAAGTCTAAGTAGACATACGGAACACAGTATTAACTTCCTATCAAATTCCAAGATAATATAATGCTGTCTCCTTGAACTCTTTGAAGGTGACAGTCATGGTTCAGCAGCCCTGAGGATGGTAACTGTCCCACGGGGAGAGCTCAGTGATGGTTCACGCCACACTAGAGCTCCGTGCACTCACGAAACACACTCATTCAGTTCCCAGCCCAGACTGTCTTCCTCGGCTGTCCCTCAATCTGCAGGTCTCTTCTGCCTCAGCTGGGTGAGTGCCACTTCATGTCACCATTTCTAACACCCACTACCTTTGTCCTTTTGTGTTAATAATTTATATTTTCCTGAGTCCACAATGGACCAGGAGCTAAGTCAGACACGTGACAGCATAGGTAAGATCCAAGTCCATCCAAGTCCGTAGTATGTAGAAAAAAAGCTGGCAAAAGGCAGAGGTTGCTCAGTGGTCTGATTTGCATCCTTATGTACTGTTTGAGTTCCTGATGCACAAGGAACCGTGTCTTGCTGTACTCTTGCACAACAGGACTAGGCCTGTTGTCTGAGGAGAGAGGGCTCCCTGAAGAGTCCTGGGAAGGAGGCCGGTGCTCCAGGACAGGACAACTGCAGACACAGGAGCGGAATGAGCAACACTCTGTCTCAAATTCTCTGCTTGATCCCAAACTCCCTGCCTAACACTTAGCTTTGCATTTGAATGTGAAGCTCTGTTAGCCTTGGGAGCTGGCAGGCAAGAACGGGGAGGCTGTGGGCCAAGAAGGAAGCTCCTCAGTGGGGTCCCAGGGCTGGTGTAACACAAACAAGTTCATATGCATGCTCTGTCCACAACAGGAATTCTACCCCTCATTCTAAGGAAGGATGGTGACCTGGTCACACACACAAGACAGTGTCATTATAATTAGAAACAGCATGAAATTCCAACAGGTAGGAAATAGTGTCACGGGTTGAAATCATGTTTTCCAGTTGGGGAGGAGGCTCAGTTGGTAAAGCATTTGCCATCATAGCATAATGACTTGAGTTCAAATGCCAACCACATTCTTCAAAAGCCAGGTATGGCACACGTATGCAACCCCAGCACTGAAGGGTGGAGGTGGATGGATCCCCAGAGCTTACTGGCCAGCCAGTCTAGCCGAAGCAGTGAGCTCTGTGGTCAGTGGGAGACACTGTTTCAGTGGAGAGTGACTGAAAAAAGATGTTTGATGTTGACTTCTGGCCTCCACATGTCACAGACACACATATATGTTCACTCAAATATAAATGAGAAGGTGTACGTATTCCTGCACCTGCAGGCACACACTCTTAAAGTCTGTGCTATCACGGGATATGACGAGACTGGGCGTGAGAAGACCAGGCTTGGAGAAAAACCTTCTCACCTAAGTCCATTCAGGCTCTGGCTGGCTTCAGCACACACACACACACACACACACACACACACACACACACACTGGCACACACATCTTCACACTCACACATTTGGAAGTGCATATATAAAATGTCAACATGAGCTGCGTTTCAGTGGGTAGCACCTAGTTTTTTCCCTTCTTCTGTTTTCTATGTGCTTCCCAGTATTTGGATCATACCTGGCTTGTTTTTCCTGAGGAAACCAGAAAAATTGTTTTAATGGGAACTTGCATGGCACAGTTATGGTTGGCTATGCAGAGTCTTTGACTGGGTGTCATCCCACCACCAAAGCCACACTAGTGCACGTTTTAGGTGGCCTAGATTCTCTGTGAGTCAGCTCTTAAGTAAAAATAGTCTCTGGCCACTGCAGGGTTTCCTGAGAGCAAAGGAGAAGACCCAATGGGAGACACCGCAGCTCTCAGCCATCAGACCAGACCAGTGGCCAGCATGCCACATCCGATGCCGTGTGGGCACCAGATCCTTCAAGGACCGAGAACATGGACTGTCCCGAGCATTTAGGGCACCCACAATGGGAGGTGACTGGTAGTCAGCTGCTTCCCAAGCCTGTGACAGGTTGTCCTATTAAGAAAATGACTTCTTGATTCTGTATTCCATTCTTAAGGTCATAGACACCAAGGAAACATTGTCTTCTTTTCTTAATAGTTTTACCTGAGAGTTCTCTGATGTGAAAGGTCACAGTCGGAGGATTTACCTGTGACTTAGAAAGGGAACTTCACTCATGGGATGACTTGGCCAGGTGCTGCCTGGAAGAAGTGCTCCAATGCCCTGAGCAAACTGCTTACGGCACGTATGCACAATAGGTCACACTCACACGGTGCACCCATCCACTGTGTGTGACTCAGTGTCAGTCCCAGTGGGTTTACTGGGTGAAGATGGCCCCAAATCATTCAAGACAGCAAGTACAGGCTGTTTTCCTGACTCAGTTCCCTGGTTCCCTGAGTGAAGGGTGACTTACAGCTAGAACAGGGAGGCTGAATCTCAGACTTTCCGAGCTCCAGGTCTCAGACTCTCAGTGCTCCAGGTCTCAGACTCTCAGTGCTCCAGGTCTCAGACTCTCAGTGCTCCAGGTCTCAGACTCTCAGTGCTCCGGGTCTCAGACTCTCAGTGCTCCGGGTCTCAGACTCAGTGCTCAAGCCTCAGACTCAGTGCTCCAAGCCTCAGACTCAGTGCTCAAGCCTCAGACTCAGTGCTCAAGCCTTACACTGCCTGTTTCTTCAACTCCTTTTATTTCCTGTTGGCCTAAAGCACCTGATCTCACTTCTTACACCAGGAAACTGAGGCACTGCCCAGCAAACGCTCTGTGATTTGCCCCAAGTGGTTGCTCCAGGTGGGTGTAAGCCGTAAACTTAAGTTTGGATTGTGCTCAAATGGTTGATGTCAGGGGCACAATAGGGCCAAGATGAGGCACCACATCTACTTTGTCCACATTGGAGAATCTCAAGAAAGTGTCTTCCTGCCCCAATTGTGGACTTTAAACCCCTTGCTGATAAGGACGTGGCCCCAGAAGAAGGCTTGCAGATCCCACAAAGTTCACGTAATGCTTTTTCTAAACCAAGTCTGTGACAGAGCAGGACTTGAAACCAAGGTTACATTTACACAAGGGAGGCAGCACCTCCCATTCCTAGGGACTGTGAGAAAGCAGCGGGGACAATCACAGTTTCCACGAAGGCCCCACAGATGGCATGAGAGACAAGTTGCTGTTACCTGTACTGGGAACTGCCAGCACCTGTGATGCTCTAGGAACACGCCCTTCTCCTGGGCCCACACCCTCTGCTGGGACAGGCCCTCATAAGGGCCATATTGGATGTTGTGATTAGTCTTTATTATGGAACATTCTACAAACAGCAGCCTCGGCTCTCCTCCTTTAGGACATTCTTCCTGAGTCTGTGCTGTTTTGTGTCTAACATTTGGGATCTCTAATAATTGGCCATAAAGTCAAGTGTTGAGGTCTCAGCTACTCTGGGGCTGAGATTGGGGGATTTCAAGTTCAAGACCAGCTTGGGCAGGGTGAACAGCAAGACTCTACATGAGAAACAAACAAAAGCAACCCAGTAATAGCCTGTACAGTAAGGTGAGTGCTACGTGTTGATTCCCCTGATTGGAGAGCAAGGGTCAACTCCTTCCTACTCTCCCTGCCCCGTCTGCATCCTCTCATAAACAGTAAATACTTAGCAAACGGAATGGTGTTTCCTTCTCTGGGAGTGAGCATTTCTATTTTCCCGTTCATCTTACTTTCTGCATAGGCATTAATGGACCTCTTTGTCAAAAAACCTCCCTTATCTTGTCCACTATGTCCACCAGTCTCATCACTCTAAAGACCCCCCTGTTATGCCTAGACTCCCCGGGCTTCAAATCCCAATACTCACTGCCTTAACCCTCCTCCACCCTTTGACTTTCTCTGTTTTGACCTGATCTCTCATGTTCCCATCTCATGACTAGTGCGCAGCACCCTGGGCTTGCTGGGTGTGGACAAAGCCTCTTCTCTCATGGTTTCCTCCAGGAGATGTGGACATAAGCCTTGTCCTGCCCTGCAGGGAGCTAGACAGACAGTCTGGACGGTGGATGTATCTGGGATGTGAGGTCATACCACATCTGCTAGCTTCCGGAAATACTCTGGAGCTGTTCAAAGCCACGGTGTGTCCCACTGTCTCTGGAGATCTGCAGGTTTCCACAAGGAATGAGTGTGTGGTCTTCATCCATAGTGGAGCCCTTAGGTCTTCCTGCCAAGGGACGAGCCTGTTAGTCCCATAAAATTTCTCATGGCTTCTGGGTTGGTGGTTTCTTTTTTCCATCTTTGGGCCTTTTCTGGAATGTCCGTCTGAACCATCCACGGCTGCTCAGGACTTCTCCCCTATTGATCTGGGTGTCTTTTCCCTTCATGTGCCAGCTCCTGTGGACTTTCCCTATCATCACTTTGACTTTCAGGGATTTCTCGTGTGTGTTGCGCTCTCTGATGAGAGTGCAGCCTTTTCTCTGTGCTTCACGGCTGTGGTGCCCATCTGGGCAGCGAGGTAAAGGTCTCTTCCCACACCTCCTGCTTCCTTCAGTTGCTTCAGGTTTTCACGTCTCACACCTAGTTGTATTTGTATTTCCTCTGCTCAGGTGCTGTCTGTATTGTAGGACTCCATTTAGTCTTGACAAAGTTGTGTTTGTTTGAATGTCTGTCCTGGGGCAGACAAGAGGCTGGGGCCGTTGCCTGTGCTCTTGCTGTTCTGGCTTGGCGAGACTGCCTGGGCCGGGCTTAGAGGCGATGTCTTGGTGTTTGCAGGAGTCAGAGAGTCGGGGCACCATGACTGAAGTTAGCATATGCACTTCAACAATAACTTTAAATATTATGACTTTAATACTCAATCAAAAGGCACAGTCTGACTTAAAGGACCAAGAAACACTATGCATTCATCTGTTGTCCACAAGAAACATATCTTGGAATACTTGTGTCCGTCCTTATACTCTAAGGTGGTGCCTACCTTTAAAGTTGAGATGTGTTTCTTGTGGACAACAGATGAAAGGATTTTGTTTCTTGATCCTTTAAGTCAGACTAATCAGCAAAGATAAAGATGGAAACCTCACCTTAATCAAGGGACTAGTTAACCAAGATGATGACGTCACTATCCTAAATATACACACACCAAACTCCGTAGCGTTCAAATTCATAAAAATGTACTACTTGTTTAAAGACACAGATTAACATCAGCCCATTAATAATAGGTATTTTAAATACCCTGGATGCCTGGCCATCTGCCACCCTCATTAGTGATGGTAGGCATATGCCAGGCTGGTTGTAGTTTGGGTCTCCACAGCAAATGGTCAGTTAGCAGAACTTTCAGCATTAAGGTTAAGGGCAGTCTTGCCCAGGGTCTTCACAGGTGCAACCACAGATGTTAATGCCTATGGAGATGTTCCTCAGGTGCAGAAAACCTTGGTTATATGCCGGTAAGGACACTGAGATTTGCATGGAGACATGCTCCTATATTTGGAGCTAAAAGTAGACCTTTGTGCTCCGAGGGTGTAGCTCATGGCAGTTAAATAGCTGGGATAGTTAAAACATGGCAGAACCAGACAGGGTGGTGCTTTCCTCTAATCCCAGCCCTTGGGAGGCAGAGGGAGGTGAATCTCTGTGAGTTCAAGGCCAGCCTGGTCCACAGAGTGAGTTCCAGAACAGTTGGAGCTACACAGAGAAACCCTGTCTTGAAAAACAAAAACAAAACAGAACAAAAAAGAAATCACAGTAGAGAAACAGCAGAGATCTCTGATAGATTGGGGTTTTCTGCCCCTTGTCCATTCAGCATCCTTCAAGATCAGCTGGGCAACAGCCTCCAGCCTGTGTCTCTCAGGTGACCAGCCTCCCTCAAGGGGACAGAGAGGAAAGCTGCACCCCTCTGCTGTTCTCAAGGTCTGGGGCTCACTTGTGGTAACAGTCCTTGGGCTCACCTGTGCTGGGTGGGGGTTCTGAGTTTACTCTGGATGCCTGTTAGGAGGTTGTGTTGTCTGGTCTACTGAAGTCTCACTCTCTTGGTGGTCCTGGAAGGGGCATGTGAGCCTGTCCTGGTAGCTCTTGGTGTTACCAGACTTTCCCTTGTCCCCAATCTCTTGAACTGCTCTCTGGCCCTCCTTTCCTCAAGGATGGTATAACCTCACAGAAACCTCGCTGGTCCATTCTGCTGTCACGAATCAGGCAGAAGAGAGACGTGAAGAAAGGCTGTGATTTGGGGTTCCGTTAGGAAGAGTGACACCTGCTTATTTGGACATGACAAATGAGAGCCTCCGCTGGACGGTCACTGCACTTGCTACCTCGCCAGTCAGGCGTCTCTTAGTTCCCTCTGTTGCCTCCGCACGGCCAGCTGAGGGAATGGATACAGCAACCGGCAGGCAGCTTCCCTAGGAGCAGGCCCGGGAGTCTCGGGGGCAGCCAGCTGCCACCTGCCTGTTAGGATCTCTAAACACAGGGCTTCTCTCAAGTGTGGACCCAGAAGTGGGTGGAACTCCCTGGACCCTGACAGCTGTGGCCATGAATGTAATAGGTTATACTTAGCTTTCGGATGGCAGCCTTCAACACAGGGTACATGGTGCGGGCTCTGCTGGGATCTGCAGCAGCTACCTCTTCTTCAGCTGTGGAGGGAGGTGGTGTGGGACTGGCTCAGCCACTGAGGCTACCCTGCATCTTTCTGACCTTCTGTGAGTTGGAGCACAAGCAAAGAAGCCTCTGCTCCTGAAGTACGGGGCAGTATCTGTCTCCAGACCTGTGCACAGGACCAGGCAGCTTGAAGTGACTGTTTGAAGGTGGGGACAACCAGAATATATGTCAACTAATGTGACTAAATGATTTAAATCTGGACTAACTCCAGAAAAGATGAGAGATAGGTCACATCAGGCAGAGCACACAAATGGACAAAACACAATAAATTGAAATGAAGTGAAAATGAGGCTCAAAACCAGAGGAAATGCATAACCGGTTAGTCTGATGGAGCGTGGGTGTTCATGGGCGAAGCAGGCTATTGTGTGAAAGATAAGAGGCAGGGGACCTGTCTGGCCGTGGTCAGGAGAGGGACCCTGTTCCGGTCCTAGAACAATGGTGGTATGGGACTCCAGGCATTGCAGATTTGTCCCTAACCTGCCCAGGTGAGGAAGGAGTTGAGTTGTGGTGCCTGCATGCCACTGCTCAGGGTGTAAATTTCCTGGGACTCACGTGCTGGCACCCAAGTCCACGTGGAGGGGCAAGGCTCATGTGGGCAAGCCTAGAGGTTACTGAAAGATTCAGCCTGGTTCTTCCCTTTGTATTGTGATGAGGCTGCTGCAGAGACACTGACAATTACTTCTGTAAGTATCTACCTCTGAGTGTATGGTAAGAACAATGAAGATCCAGAGTCTTGTGGCTACACTGGGAATGAGCCTCCGAAATACCACTGACTTTTGGAGTCCTAAGAATGAACAGGTTCAGGAAGCCCTGCTACTCCAGATCTTAGCTGCTTGGCATGTGAATAATCTCATGAACTTCTAAATAAACTTTGGAAATGGCCCCTGCTTTGCTTGTTGGAGAACACCCCAGACCTCACCGTGTGTGCATATGTATGAGTGGGTGCACATTGTGTGGAAGCTGGAGGCTGACATTATCTCCTTCAGTTTCTCTCCACCTTGAAGTTTTGAGACAAGGTCTTTCATTGAACCTTCTATTTTCCCAATGCAGTTAGACTGGCTGGCCTGCAGGCCCCAGGAATTCTTTAGACTCTAACTCCTCAGTGTGGGCATTTGGGTCCTGTGTTTTTTTTCTAAAGATTACACACATACACACACACACACACACACACACACACACACACACACACACACACACACAGTGTTTTGCCTGCATGGTCACCTTCACACCAGACAGGGTGCCAGATCTCATTACAGGTGGTTGTGAGCCACCATGTGGTGGCTGGGAATTGAACTCAGGACCTCTAGAAGATCTTAACCACTGAGCCATCTCTCCAGCCCCCTGGTCCTGTGTTTCTTTGCTCAGCTTTTCATCTGGGGTCTGAACTCAGGTCCTCAAGCTTGCATAGCAAACACTTCACTGATGGAGCCATCTCTCCACCTCTAGAATCCTTAAAAGACATTACTCAAGTAATATCCTACACACTGTAGATGGAACATCTTATGTGCTATAAATGGAACACCTCATACACTATAGATGTTTGATTTGGGGCTTACAGATTCCCCTTCCCGTTTTTGTCTTGCTTTTCTTGATATTTGTTAAAGAAAAATTGGCCCCCACCCCCAGTTCCAATAGGAAGGAAGAGCCCACTGCATTGTTAACCACTGTCTACCGATGGTGGACATTTAGGGTTCAGACTGTCACATGGTGACTCTGGGGATTATTCATCGGCAGATTGGCTGGCCCCGTCACCACCAGCCAGCAGGGCTCCTCGCATCCCTGCACCTGCATTGGTTCCCACAAGAACACGGAAGAGGAAACTTCTGTTCTTTCTTTGAAAGGGGAAGCAAGGCTGGATCCTGGGTGTTTTTAGAGAATTGATTGTTTCTTCTTTCCCAGAAATAGCTTCTCTGCGGGTGAGACAGTCAGCATTGCTCAGGGACTCTCACAACAGGAAAGTCCCCGTGCTCAGCTCTCAGATAGGCCGACAGTCTTAGCTCCCTCACAGGTAGGAATAAGCTATCGCCTGCCTCTTGTGTTAGAGATGGAACAGGAGAATGATGTTTTTAGTATCGTGTAAACATCCTTTTTAAAGAGAATTTAGGTATGTAAAGGACCCAGTCTTATAAAACTGTATTTCTGGTGGAGGATCTATAGTCCTGAAGGTAGTCAACTCTGACCACAGAAAAATGAAAATGATAAAAATGGCAGCCAGTGGCAACCATAAAGAGGCACCAGTAAGATTCTATAAACTAGGAAGCCTACAGTACAGACATGGCTGGAGCCCCTTGAAGGTACCATTTAGTGCTTCATTTGGCCCAGGCAGAGTTTTCCAGGCTGCACGAAACCGAACTGTAATTTCAGCACGTACCTAGCAAGGGCTGCTGTTAATTTAAACTCATGTGTAGGGGCACATAACAATCGGGCTGACTGTAGCTCACAGGTTCACGGGGATCAGGCTTCAAGATAATTTGATCTTTGTATTCTCACCCATCCTGAGGCTAATTCCACCAGTCACTCACTATCTGGTGGTTTCTGACCGAACGTAAGTCATGAGCATGAAGGTCCTGCACTAGAGGCCAGAGCTAAGGAGTGGTCCTCCTGAACTCATTTTAGGCATAGGTTCATCAAAATGCTCATCAAAGGCAAGGGGATACCATGTTGTTAGACAGTACTTTAGGAACCAGGGCTAGCATTAGCTCCAGCATCACAACAAGACTATGGTGGAGAGCAAAGTGGGTATTTGTGGGGAAAGGGGAAGAGATGCTGAGCTTGGTGGGATGAAACACTCAATCTTACACATTGCTTTGAAATGGGACAAATGGAACTCAGGAAGCATCTTATTGAAAAAAAAAAGTCATACATGAAGAAAGATTGAAGTAAATCCTCACTGAACTCTCATGTACTGACTCCCGGGACCCTGTAGTGAGCATTTCTGTTCTTCACGCATTGGTCCCTCCCTTCCCCACTCCCCAGTGTCCACCTGTCCTTTGCATTACAAGGTCAGTTGCACATCATGAAAGCCTCTATGTGTTTTAATTTTTTAAAATAAAAATGTGTTTATAGTGAGCTGCCTATGTCCTAAGAACGTCGTTCAACATTCCATGTATCATACCACTGCAGGGGTCCCCGTCTCTACCTCCCTGGATGTCCTTATGTTTTTTTCTTTATCAGAGGGGATCATACCAGCACAAAATTCGTGCATGTCTTCCTCGCAGCACGGTCTCCCTGGGGTTCTCCACATCTTTGTGAATTACAAGTCTTTATTTGCGGCTCAGCAATATGCAGTAAACCAACCAATATCCCAGCTCGGTGCCCATCAGCCTGCGTTTCCAGTGTGATGGCCAGCCAGCCTCCCAACTCAACTCTCATCTCCAGGGCTAAAGCATCACAGAACACCCCAGGCCCCTTACAGGGTGAGAGAGGAGGAACTAAACTCACTGGGATTAAGTGAAGGGAAAAGACATTGTTCAGAAAGGTGGCAATGTTCAAATTCCTTTCATCTGTAAGGTCAAGATATTTAAAAAGTGTCGAGAAGATGTAGAGGAAGACAGACTAGATGAGTAAGGATTGCTGTGTGAAGTAAAAATATACAGCTTTCCTTCTAAGCGGCCGTGGGTGTTTCTGAGAGTTGTTTTATGTTTAGCGCATCTGTAACTTTTTATTTAGATGACAACCATGACAGCAGGCAAGCTAGGTTAAATTCTTTGGAGGAATTTCCAAGTCCAACCATTGCTTCTGGGTCTGCGAAGACACAGACTGGCAGTGACCCCACTCTGGCAAAGTGATTTGAACTCCAAGATGGCAGAACTTGGGCTCACACCTGAAGGAATAGCCTTATGACATATTTTCTGGGCCTTACGGGGATGGGCCAGACATCTGAGACCTCTGAGACAGAGCCTATGGAATTTGAAACATGATTTTCCACAAGAAACTGACTCAATCCAGTTTAGACAGACGGTGTTGATCAGCGACACATTATTTATGAGCCTCAGTTGAAAGCCCTGCCACATGGCTTTGCCTCGTGGAGACAGTGGTTAGTTCTGCATACCAAACCATGCTTGAGAATTAACACCCTTCACATGTACAGACATACTCAGGCAGACTCCCAGAGACGCAGCCAACCCCCGTACCACACATGTTCACATGTGACATGTGCATACACAAATACACATTGACACAGACATGTGCATAGGGACATATATTTCCACATACCCACCTATGATACACAAACAGAAACATACACTAACATACAATACATACACATGCACGTAATCATAGGCATGCACAAACATATATACCTGATCTCCCATATTCTCACCAAAGCAGACACATCCATCTGCACAAATAAAACCACACCTATGTTCACACACAAACATAAACATATGCAACCATTCATATATACTCTCTAATCCTTAAGGTGGGCCTGGAAGCAAGACCTAGGCAGGGGTCCTCACGAAGTGTCTTGGCAATGCACTCCTGATTCCCTCTCCCCTACCTCTTGTAGTTCCTGCTGTTTGAGTCTGAGAGGCCAGCAAGATGGGGCTGCCTTTCCTCAGGGGCCCACACAAAGACACTGTCCTACTTGAGGTGAATGCTCTTCCATGGGGGCCCATTGCATTCCTCTGGCAGTTCAGATTTCAGAAGTCACTCTAATCCAGAGGTCTCTTGGTTTTGGATACTCGTCAGTCATTACATGTCACCCTCTTCCGTGTTTGTAATGTCAGAACTGACACTGTGGAGGCTTGCTGGGCCATGCTCTGCTCAGACTTAGACACTGAAGGACCAGGGGTAGAGATTGCTCGTTCCATTGGGGGTAATGATGCAAGGAACCAACACGGGAGATACAGGAGAATCCTGACTTCCTATGTAGAAGGACGCTGGCAGAAGTCTGTGAGAAGATGCCAACGAGGGTGGAGGGCTTGGTGGTCATCACATGCACCAAAGGACCCCAGAGTGTGCTGGCTTTGGAGCTCAGCCCCTGCTTCAAGACTGCTCCAACACACTCCAGAGCATGCGGCCCAGAGGTTGAGCCCAGATGAACTGGTGGAAAACTGATCTGTGCTTAGCTGCTGTCCCCAGCAGGTCTCCACCCCTCTGGTGTCAAGATGGCTGTGCTCTTTAAAGTGCTATCCCTATCCTGGTGGGGTAGGTCACCTTAGGATGAAAACCAAGACACAGAGCATGGTACTGAAGCATTTGAAAATAACTCCATTACGGGTTACCATGAGACACAGCAAACACTAGCAAAGACAACGGCGAGTCTCTCTCGCCCGGCTTATGGTCCACTGGCTTCTCTGCAGACTGTGCATGCCGCTTCTTTGGTTGGGACAGGGCAGCAAATTTGTGCAGCTGCATAGCTTTGGCTGTGTCTCTGTGAAGTCTTCTTTGCTATCACCTAGCACTGACAAGGGCAGCTTCCTCACGGCCAGCTGTCTGGGGACTCAGAAGCCACGTGGACTCGCTTTTTCTGTCTGCATGGACGAACGCCTCCTGGCCTGACTCATGTACTGAAAGGGTCTTCATCCGTGTGTGGCTGTGACATAGTGGCTTCTTCATCTGGAAAATCTGGCTTCCCGGGTTTCTGGCTGGTGATGCATTGCTTCATGGACTATCAGTCACATTTAGAGTGGCTGCTCACTTCCTTGGAAAGTTTGGAACTTTTGGGAAGCTAGCAGTAGTAGATGCATGTTTCCCAAAACAACATGCTTACTTGAAAGCTCCCTTTCTTTAAATTTTTAAATTATTATTATTTTTTTGCTATCAGGGTATCATGATAATTTTATCATTTTTACTTCCCTCCACCACCCTCACAGAACAAATATGTTCCCTATTTTTTCTTTTTCTCTTTCTTTCTCTCTCTCTCTCTTTCTTTCTTTCTTTCTTTCTTTCTTTCTTTCTTTCTTTCTTTCTTTCTTTCTTTTTTGTAGCCTTGTGGAGGGAGCCACTGCTGCTATGGGTTCATGATTACAACAGCATGCCACATCTGGAGGACAGTGTTCTGCAGCACGCCTCCTCATCTTCCAGCTTTTACAGGCCTTCTATCCCTTTGATGTGACCTTTCCTGGGGCATGTAGCGGGTGTCATAGAATGTTCTGTTTAGGGCTCAGAACTCATCACTTACTCCAAGTGCTTTGACCAATTATGAGTCCCCATAAGCTGTTGCCCTCTGTACAAAGACGCGTCTGATTAAGACTGAGAGCAGCACGCGTCTATGAAAGCTCCAGTCTTGTTATGGATGATCTCTCTAGTTTACCTGTCATCAGACACATCTGCCCAGTATGCATGTCTGAATGGCCAGTGGCATTGCTTGTTGGGTGGGAGTACACCGTGCAGTCCCTGGATGTGACCACTAGGTTAACCTTAGCTATTGTGTCTCTGGATCTCTGCCAGTCCTATCATCTGAAGAGGCAGCATCTTCCTTGGTAGCCCACTGGAGTTGCCAGGAGAGGCACTAGATGGAAACTTGCATTATCATCATACCGGGACTGCAGGCCATCAGCACTACCCCGCCCCAGCCAGTGGCACCTTCTTAAGAGAATAGGTGAAAGAAAAACACCATGGCACCAAGTGCCATAGACAGCACTGGTCTCTACGGTTCTACTCTGTGGCCTCACTTGAGGCTCTAATCTGGCTGCATCTCCAGACCAGGAGAGGACCTGAACTCTTACATCTTGGGTAACCGACAGGAAGATCTGATGGACAGTCTTGGAAAGGCACAGGATACCCATGAGAACAGAAACCGGCCCAGTCCATTTGTCTGTGGATTGCTGCAGATGTCCATCTGTGTGGATGGCATTATTCAAGTAGTTTTGACTAGTCAGAGCATTTGTTCTCCCCAAGACGGACATAACATTTTACAAAATCGCATAGCCACATGGTTCCACCTGACGTGGGTTCTCAGTGCCACAGTTCACCAAGGTGTCCAGGGAGGAGAGAGAAGGAGAGCCACAGCTCCCTGGAGTGGGGCAGAAAGTACTTCAGATGCCAGGAAGTGCAGTGGTTGGTAGCCTCCTAAAGCTGGGACAGCCTTGCCAAGCATTCAGATTATCTCAGTTGACTTCTAAGTTTCTCTTCAAGAGAAGAAAAAAAGTCTGCTTTTATGAATGACTACTTTGACCTTTTGCAAAATGAAGAGCATCTTGGGTGGGTGGAGGGACCACACATTCATCACCTGGATGAGAATGGTGCAGAGAGGCAAAGCCCAGTCTAGTCTAAGGTTAGAAACAGCCTCCTCTGGAATCCAGGCTGAACACCAAGAGGAGGAAATGGGCACTGTTTCCTGGGAGCCCCGCCTCTACTGCCAAGGACACAGTTGCCTGGCCAGCCTGTGCCCTGCTTCAGGTACCAGCCAGAGCTAGAGAGGTGAGTTCTAGGGAATATGGGTTACAAAGCCTGGCCCAGAGTGCTGCAGGCAAGGACGTCGGTTTAGGGATAGGCGTGAGGACAACAGTGTCATCGTGAGCCCTTTTCCTCACAGGACACTTCTCATCTTTCTTGGGACAGTGGTGGTGGAAACTGGGCTATTTCTGGAACCACGCAGGAAGTGTGGCTGCTCGTTTCTTTTCAAAGCATGTTTAAACCCTCAATAATGGTGCCATGTATAATTGAGTGCACGTTTCTTTCATTAATCGTGGATTCTGTTGTTGCTACTCTGTTCAGAGAGCACAGGGTGCGTTTGTCTCTTTTGGAGTGTCGAAGACATTGTGCTATGGCATGGTTCCTGTAAGGTGCCAGCTTCCAGAGCCCTTCCAGGCTGAGGATTGTCTTGGTCACTGGCACACTTTCCTCATCACCCCTGTGTACTCTCTCTTCTTCCTTTGTGATATTTCTCTGTTAAGAGTGGCTTCCAGCCGGGCGATGGTGGCACATGCCTTTAAACTCAGTACTCAGGAGACAGAGGCTGGTGGATCTCTGTGAGTTTGAGGCAAGTCTGGTCTACATAATGAATTCCAGGACTGGCTCCAAAGTTACTGGGAAACCCTGACTCAAAAAACCAAACCAAACCAAAGCAAACAAAAACAAAACAAAACAAAAGCTTATTGCTTCCAGTATGATGCTGCCTCAGCTTTGGCTATGCAGAAGCTTTTGCCCCAGGGGAGTGGTAACTTGCTTGGTGCTGGACTCACAGGTCTTTGAGAGGCCTCTGAAACAGCAAGTCACCACAGAGCATGGCTACCATCTCCCTTCTCATCTTTCTGTGAATAGGGGGGCTGCATTGCAGTCTCGTTCCCCCTAAGCACCGTCTTTCCCAAGCTGAGCTGGTTACTGCATTTTGTTTTCTGTCTCTGGTGGGTAAGCAAGGAGACATGGTACCTTACTCTGCATGTTGTAGGATACCTCAGTTACTGTACTCGCTCTCTGACCTCCTGAGGGCTTCTTCTTGTCTCTGTGTGCACTCAGATGGCCAGGCCTGAAATCAGCTTCAAGGTGGAGTGCTGTCTGTCCAGACTGATGTGTTAAACGCCTCATCAGCCAAGGGCTAAAGACCTGACGAGTTCTTTTAGACAGTCCCTGCTCTATTGCAATCCTTTGGGGTTAGAAGGATGACTCAGAGGCTAAGAGCCCAGGCTGTTTTTGCAGAGGACCTGGGTTCAGGTCCCCAGCACTCATATGTGAAGCATGATTAATAAAAACTCAGAGACACAAACTGGGGTTCAACCTGAAGGTCAGAAAAGCAAAACAGCCTGTCACTGGCTCTTACCTCTACCTCAGTCCGAAATAGTGAATCCGCCTCCAGGAATCCTCAGAATGAGATTGTGGGTGAGAGCTGTCTCCACCCATTTTATATTCCTCTCTAGTGCTGGGAATAAGGGTGTGTGCCACTACCACCCAGTTTCTATGGCAACGAGTGTGACTACTGGGATTAAAGGTGTGTGTCATTGCTGCCTGGTCTATAAAACTGGCCAGTGTGGCTGTTTTACTTTTTTGATCTTCAGGCAAGCTTTTTTTTTTTTTTTTTTTTTATTAAAATACAAATGACATGCCACTACACATAGGCACCTTACATCCTGTAAATCCCGTTTCTGGCACTCTCTAATGGCCTTTGTGAGCACTGTACTCTTTCTTATGATATACTTATCATACATAAGTACAGGCAAGCACATTCATAAAATAAAGATGAATAAAATTAAAAAAAGAAAATTCCATTCTTTGAAAAAGTATTTCATTCTGCCTTTTCAAAACTCATATTTTAGACAGATTCCTTTATTGTATTGCTTTGACGAATGTGCAGCTAATGTCATTAATCTTGACAATGTTCTAAAATATAGGATGTGCTTTGGAGCGAGAGACACTTGGGTGGGAAACCCAGCTCTCTAGCTGGACTTTGGGGAGGAACTTCACTTGAGACCCCCGATTTCTCATCTCAGCTTCCTAAACGCCGTGCAGTGGACGGGGTGATGGCTGTGACGTGCCCAGGAAGTGTTAGAGGCTTGTTCTAGCTTTAATAATGTTGGCTCCCTTTGAAGCAAATAAGAACCTGGCAAATTTGTTCTACAGCTGACTGTAAGTTAATTAATACCACCCTCGCTCTCTTATCATTCTTAAATACAAAGCTAATTTGGAAAGATACATGTTTCTTTGAACGTTGCGTGGTTAAAAGCATTCGGAGCTGAGCTTAATTAAGAGAGAGTGGCTCTTAGCGTGCGATCGCTGCGGCCAGAGACGGGAAACTTCATTAGATTACGGACTTTGCTCCCTCCCTTGGCTCAGCTGCTCCTGGACCAACGTGGTGGATTGACCCTGTGTGAACTCCTTATAGCTCCCTGTGGGGCCTGAGGTCGAGAGGTAAACTCCCAACAGGCACAGCCGGGGTGGGGGTGGGGGTGGAACAGGGTGTGGGGGGAGCATACAGCAATGTGGCTCAGTTCTCCCACGGGATAGTCTACTGGAGGTGACCCAGGACCCTACAGGACAGAGTAATTACCCAGCGGCCACCTTCCTCCTAGGCTGTCTTCTGGCATCCTTGTGGTGTTCAGGCTACATGGTGAATAAATATGCATTGTTTCAAGACCTCAGGGAGAGAAATCTATGAGTGGTTATTCTGACCCCTAGGGCCAGTGTGGGGGCACATAATCTCTAGTTGTGGACAGGGTGGTCCCCTCTTGTAACCGCTATGTGTGCGAGGGGCAGGCATCCAATCTTGGTGCTTGGGAGTTCCTACTTGAGAAACAAATCCTCAGTGTTCCTTCCCAGCCCGGTCTTCGTGCCAGTGAGTAGCGGAAGGACCTACAGTGTCCTACCCTGCTCTGGCCTCTACGTGTCCCAGGATATACCCTGCTGGGGAGTCTGAGCACCTGGGCAGGAGGCTATGCGCACACCCTGATTATCAACTAGTCAGTCTAGGGCAGAGCTTGCTAGGCCTTGGGTCCCTGAAGGAGCAGCTCGTGAGAGGCTGAAGTGAGCTAGAATGAGGACAACCGTATCCACAGCTGCCACGGCTCTGTGAAGGAGAAGCTGGCGTTCCTGTCTCCCTACTCATTATCTTCTACCATTGCTGGCCTATTACAGAAAGAAGTAGTGTAGCACGGATGAAGGAGGCAGGAAGCCGGGATGTGAGCACGGGACCCGAGGCTTCATAAACTGAAGACCCTGTCTGCATCTGTACCATTTCCTGGTTCAGCGGCAATGCGGAAGCAGAACGCGCCTTAGTGTGACTGTGTTAGCGACCCCTGGCTTCTGACACAGGCTGCTAGGGGGTCAAGAAATCACCTAGTAGACTGAACTGTCCATGGAAGGACTGGCCATTCCCATACACACTTACCCTCTGTACACAGGCAGAAATGTAGGGTATCTGCCGTATCCTACATAGCTCGGTCCTGAAAACCTAAGGCAATGAAGGAATGAAGAAAGGGCAGAGATACAGACACAGGTACAGAAAAGTTATGGTCGGATGGGCCGTGGCTGCTCGGAGGGAGTGGCCTAACCTCAGCAACACTGGGAGGAGAGGTTAGCTCGTCTCTATAGGGGGTCTCTGGAGGGGAGCAGTCTCAGATTGCAGCATCTGGAGAAGGGAGCTGCCCTTGCTAGTTTTTGCACTAACTGGTCAAACATTTGTAACTGGGTCAGAGGAAGGCTTTGCTGTTCCTCTGAGTCTTATCCCAAGGAAGTTTCCACCGGTCTGAGGCACTGGGGTCCTTGTCAATAATACGCTTTCACTCAGGCCTTCATCTACTTCTTAAGCGTTCACTCAGGGCTCCTTCTGTTCCCCGCAGCCGTCCATAGCCCTCTGTACCTCCGAGGCTGTTTATCCCTGTGGACGGCGACTACTCCCAGACACACTGGCCTTCTGGGTAGGCTGTGGGTGGGCTGGGCTCTGCAGGCTAGTCCCAGCCACTCCATGGCTCCTGCGGGTTGATCTTCCAGTACACTGGGGGATCCAGTGATGTCACGAATCCCGGGCTGACAAGCTGCCTCCTGGCATCCTGTTTTGTTTACTTAGAACGGCTTCACAGAACTGACTTTGGGGTGAGGAATGTGAGCGTGTTGCTGTGTGTTTAGCGGAAGATTAATAGGTGATCTGTAACTCCTGTAATGAAAACATCACGCAGGCCCGGCAATGGGCTCCGTGTTGCTCATTTTCCGGCTGCTAATTGCCAGCGCATACAGGTTCTGTTGTGAAACCAAGTGCCATCTGTAAGCACAGCCACATTTATTAAAATATAATTGCTTTTCTTTCTTTTTTTTCAGAATAAGGCATAGTTCAAACAAAGCCCTGCCTTTGTGAGTGTTGCTATCCCTGGCAAGTTACAGGGGTTGCGGTGGAGCCGCCAGCTTCAAGCCAGCAGGACTTTGCTGTAAATTCGCCGGAGGAGGGAGGGGGCATTCTCAGCTGTTAGAGCACCTGCTGGGCTGTTGAACCCACCAAGGATGCAAAGTCTCTCCAAAGGTGTTAGCAAACACAAAGAGTGAACCCTGGCCTCTGTGGCCACCCTACAGGCTTGTCTGCTTGGTGGCCTTGGGAGTAGACAGGTCAGTCCTTAGAGTTTTCTCCCACACAGACACTTTTCTAGGCTGGCCCTGAGAAAGAATCCCACACAGGGAAGCCAGCAGCAGTTTGCTGAGCTGATGACATCGCCTTCAGGTGGGGTGGGCACGGGAGAGAGTCACTGCCTTCTCTCTGAAGACAGTTTGAAAGGCAAGTTAATAAAGAAATAGGCCAGACTGTCAGGTGGTCCTCTGGGACTCAGTTTCCCCCCAAGGAGGCCTCCACCAGGCAAACTTGGGAGGTGTTTCTGGTGTTGCTGTTTGTAGAAGGATGTTTACTTCAACTGGCCTTTCTCTTTACTACTTAAGGAAAAAGAAAAAAAAAGGTATGAGCCACACTTTTACAGGCTCTTAGTTTAAAATTCCTGTTGGAGTCATTAAAATGTGGGAAAGGGAGCGTCCTTGGGAGTGAATTTTTTAATTTAATTTTCAATATTTTCAGAGTTTGGAGCCTGAGTACTGTATTTGTATCATTTCCATCTCTTCTTTTCCCCTCTCCAACTCCTCCCGCGTCTTCTTCCTCCTTCCTCTCAAGCTTACTACCTCTTTAATTATTATTATTAAGCATATATATTACACGTATGTATTTATGTGCATGCATACACCTATGAGTCATTTTAATGTTTCGTGCATTAGGGCTGAGCTCTTGGGGTTGGAGAGCGTATGGGGAGCTTGTCCCTGAGGGAAGCCATTCCTTCAGTCTATGTAGCCATTGATTTCCTGTGGGTTTTCATCTAGAGGTGGAACCTGGTGTCCTCCATGTTGGCGTGGTCAGTTGGGGCTGTAATCATGCGGGCCTTGTTTAGGTAACTCTATGTTGAGAGTTCATGAGTTCCCTGGCTCTTAAAATCTTCCTACCCTCTCTCCTCCAGTTTCCCCTGAGCCTTAGGCGTTTGTGTTGCAGTGTAGATTTATCAGTTGGGGCTGGGTACCCCGTGGACACGGCCCTGAAGGGCTGTCCCTTAGCTCGTGCCCAGTTTGGGCTTGTTTGTTTTTAATTGGGACCTGTGGTGGGAAATGACAATTCTGAGGTGATGGTCTATTGTCACCGGTTAATAAGACTCTGAGTACATCACAAGCCAATTGGGAAGCCTCCCACTCTGCTTGTTCACCTGGCCCCGCCATGGAGATTCCCATGTTAGCATGTGTTCCTCCACATGTTCACCTGAACCCACCATGGAGATTCCCATGTTAGCATGTGTTCCTCCACATGTTTCCCTGGCCCCGTCATGGAGATGCCTGTGTGGTCTGTTTGCCTAACTCATATCCAGCTCTCAGTCATTTTATTTCAGATCCACAGTGTTCTGAGTTTTCTGCTTTAACCCTAAAATGCCTTTCAGCCCAAAAGTTGTTCCCACCTTATCACCACCCTGCTCCCCATTAGTGGTGCACGCATGCCCCCCATGGGTAGTGAAACCCAACTGCAGAAGGGTGAACTTTGACTCCCTGTTTCCTCAAGCACCCTGCCCATTCTGGGGTACTCTCCCCTAGATGAGGACTCAGTGTTAGCTCCCAGGGAACAGAAAAAGGTTGAGACCTAGCAAAACAAGGACAGGTTGTGGTGAGGGCAGCCTCAGGCCAGGGAAGCCCAGCCTCCAAGCTATTCAGTGTCTGACCTGCTTCTCTCTGTCTATACCCACAGAGCAGGAAGTGGGCTGTGCCACTTGGTCAAGCGACTCTGTTAGTGAGGTCAGACAGCCATGAGCAGAAGGAAGTATTCTTGGCCTTGCATGTGGGTGGGGTAGGCCAAGGCTGTCGTGGTCGTGACCGTGAAGATAGCTGGCACCTTCCTAAAGAACGGGGCATTTTGGGCAAAGTGTTTTGTGCTGCGTAAGTTTTGTTAAACTCAGCTAATCTAAGTCATGAAAGAGCAAGATCTAGGTCCCCTTTCTTCTCCAAGTTTTTCTATACAATGTTGCTTTTTACTCTGAAGACCTCTAAGTACTTTTGCTAAGCATGCCAGATGCTTTTTGTATGCTCCCCCACCGGGCACTGAGAGAATGCTCCCATCCCTGCACTATGAAAAAGCACCCCCCCCCCCCCTGTACTACGAGCTCTTCCCAGTCCTCTGAGACTCCTATCTCAGCTCTTGGGCAGCTCCAGCCCTTGGGATCTTTCAGGCTGCATGGCTGACATGCCAAACAGTGACCACATAGCACCGAGAGGCTGTCTTTTTCACGGACTTTACACAAGGACCTGTCTCCTGACCTGGAACCAACAGGAGGGCACTGTCTAGATTCAAAACAACAACAATAAAACCAAACAAACTTCCCTTGGTATGTAAGAATGTGGGCATTGCTTCCAGCTTGTGTCTGAGAGTTGTCTGTTGCTCTCCTTCGCAACTCAACAGTGGGCAGGAACTCTTGGTGCCATGTAAGACTGACACAGTTCCTAGAAGGAAAGATAGCTCTTGCTATCATCAATGAACAGTTTACAAGGTCAGTTACAGCACCACACAGTTCTGAGTAAGAACAGTCCAGTACCCATGGAGTCTCCAAGAGCTGCAGCCAGAGGCAGTGGGTCCAGATTCCACAGCTTTTCTCCTAGTGGGACTCTGTGCTCCCACTGTGACTGATGATGGGGACTCCTCTCCCCAGCTGCCTACACTCAGCCTCTTTTAAAGTGGTATGCAAATTATGAAATTTGTGCAAGGGCACATCACACAGAAACACAGAGCAAGAGCACAGAACCTTATCTCAGGCTTCCAAGACATTCTCTGGCCCACTGGTCTACCCATCTCTTCTGTTACCAATACCACGCTGTCCCAATGATTGTGATTCTTTGGTACTTCTGGAAGTTGAGAAGGTCAGCTTTCCAGATTTGTCTTTCTCTTTAAGTATTGTGTTGACTATTCCAAGTTATTCGCTTCTCCAAATAAACTTTAAAATTGGTTTGCCAATATTACACAAAATAACTTGCCAGGATTTGGTTATAATTATGTTGACTGTAGACAGGGAAGCTGGAAGAAACTGATATCATAACAATATTGAGTCTTTGTATCTATGAACATTTGTTGGTTTCTCTCTGTTTCCTTCCTTCTTTCCTTTCAATCAGTACACCATTTATTTCCTTTTCTTATCTGTGGCATTGGCTCGAGCTTTCAGTAGGATATTGAGAAGAAACAGTGGGAAAGCACTTCCTTGTCCTGATCCTGATTTTAGTGGAAAAGTTTCAAGATTTTCAGCCTTGGAATGTTCTATTTGCTAGAGGAGTTCTTCATATTCCTTGTCAATCATGAAAAGTCCTCTCTGTCTCCTGGTTTACTGAGCTCCTGGGATTGCATCTTGTCAAGTGCTTTTTCCAAGTACATTGATTTGAAGATGAGGTTTTTCCTCTTTAGTTGGTGGTGTGATTGGTTCTATTACCTGACTTGGGCGTGTCTGATCAGCACTGCATCCCAGGGATAAATCCTTCCTGGCAGGGGTGTTATAATTTGTTAATGCTTTTTTGGATCTGTGTCCTTGAGAGATGCTGGTCTTTATCTGTGACTGCCATGATGTCTCTGTCTGGTGTTGCCGTTAGGTGATGCTGACTTCACAGTCGAGCTGTTTTTTCTGCCTCTATATTTTGAAAGAGATACAAGAGAACAGGAATAATTTCTAAAAATTTTTATATAAATTTCACTGGTAGGCTCTTCTAAGCTTGGACTTTCTTTTGTAAAGTTATTAGTTATTGATTCAATTTCTTTCCTAGATATACGTTTACTGAGATTGGTAGTTCTTCCTGAAGGAATTTTGACAGACTGTGTCTTTCAAGAACTTAGTCAATTTGGGGTGTTGGAGAGATAGCAGCAGTTAAGTGTGCTTGTTACTCTTGGAAAGAGCTGGAGTGTGGTTCCCAGTACTCATGTCAGGAGCTCAAAACAACCTGTAGCTCCAGCTCCGAGGGATGCAATGTGCCATTTGGGTGCTGGGTGTTGAACCTGGGTCCTCTCAAAGAGCAGACAGCATTCTTAACCAATCTCTCTACCCCAATCTCTGTCCTTTTTAAAAAACAATCTTTTTTTATTTTACATACCAACTCCAGTTGCCCTCCCTCCCCTCCTCCATCTTCCTTACCTCCCCCCATCCCACATCCACTCCTCAGAGAGGGTAAGGCCTCCGATGGGAACTCAACAAAGTTTGTTAGATCACTTGAGGCCGGACCAAGTGCCCCCCAGCCCCCTGTATCTAGGCTGAGCAAGGTATCCCTCCATAGGGAATAGGCTCCAAAAGTCCAGTTCGTGCACTAGGGATACATCCTGGTCCCACTGCCAGTGGCCCCACAGACTGCCCCGGTCACACAGCTGTCATCCACACTCAGAGGACCCAGCTCAGCGCTAATTGCAGGTTCCCAGCTCTCAGTCCAGAGTCAGTGAGCTCATACTAGCTTGGGTCAGCTGTTTCTGTGGATTTCCCCATCATGGTCTTGACCCCTTTGCTCATATTATCTGTCCACCCTCTCTTCCACTGGTATCCAGGAGCTTGACCCAGTGGTCAGCTGTGGATCTCTGCATCTGCTTCCATTAGTTACTGGATGAAGGTTCTACCATGACAATTATGGTAGTCTTCAATCTGATTACAGAGGAAGGCCATTTCAGGGGTCCTCTCCACTATTGCTTAGAGTCTTAGCTGGGGTCATCCTTGTGGATTCTTGGGAATTTTTCTAGTACCACATTTCTTACTAACCCCATACTGGCTCTCTCTCTCTCTCTCTCTCTCTCTCTCTCCCCCCCTTGTTCTCTCTCCCTGTCCTTCCCTCAACTTGACCATTCTGTTCTTTCATGTTCTCCTCCTTACTTCCCTTTTCCTCTCCTTTCCACCCCGCCCCCATGCTCCCAATTGATTCAGGAGATCTTATTTCTGTCCTCTCTTTTAATCAATACATTTACATAGCAACACTCAAAGTGACCAACGAGGCAGTGGAGTAAACATGTCGTTGTTGCCACGATCTTGCTTCCAATCCCTATTTTCACCTTCTACTCTTTTTTAACTTTTGTAGTTTGGGGACATTTATATTGCTTCATTTTTTCTCCCTTCTTAGCACATCAGCTATATTAAAAAATTTTGCAAATTTCCCTGGCTTGCAGTATAGATTTATCGTTAATCTCATCCTGTTTGCAATCACATGTTTTGTGTGGGGCTGAGTACCCCACAGTAATAAAGTAACCAGAGTCCCTCCTTTCTGTCTCTGGGTCGCTATGCTTTGTGTGGGGCTAAATACCCTATAGAAACAAAGTAACCAGAGTCCCTCCTTTCCGTCTCTGAGCCACTTTGCCATTCATTTTGCATACATATGAATGATTCTCTTTAAAGGTTCATTTTATTTAATTTACTTTTTCAAAGTTTTTTTTCTGAGAATTTCATACACGCATGCTGATTTTATATCCTTTCTGCCTCCTCTCCCCTACACCTCTTCCTGTGCTCCCCCAGAATCATAACCTCTTCTTCAATCATTATTGTTACACACACAAAACAAACAGCCCACTCCAAGAAACTCCACTATTTAGTATCTCTTGTATGTACATGTATTTACTGTCAACCACTTGGGACTGAATAATCTGTTGGGAATTAGTATCTATTTTTTTTTTAACAACTGATTTCTCCTCTCTCAGCAGTCACTGGTTGCCTGCAGCTCATCATCTAAGAGTGGGACCTGCTAACATGTCCCCCATCCATGAGGGCATGCCAACTGGTATTGTCACTGTGCCAATCTTGTTTAGATAACCATATTATTGAGAGTTTGTGGGTGCAGCTTCTCTGTCCTGTCTAGAAGACACTATCTACAGCAGGCCTCCTAGTTTGCTGGCTCTTACCATCTTTCCACCCTAAGGGGAATTCCCACCCCTCTGCAATGTTCCCCGAGCCTTATGTATACGGGCTACAACGCAGATGTATCAGCTGGAGATGGGCACTTTGTGCCCACTTATTCTCTGCGTTTTGACTAGCTGTGTACCTATAATGCTATCTCCATATGATATAAAATAAGGCTTGTTTGATGAGGAGTGAGAACTATGCTTACCTGTGGGGATAAGGAAAAGCATTTAGAATACAACTAGAAATTATATTATTTTTTTTTTTAAATGACAGTAGTAGGTTCTCCTTTAGGGTCCATGACCTCACTAACCACAGGGAGTTGCCTAGGCTTATAGTTCCAGGCATGAATTACCTTCTACTGAGGCAGCCTTAAGTCCAAATAGACAGCTGTTGATTAACAACATGATAAAAGTGGCACTGTTGCACCGCTGGGAGACCCTGCAGTGGCCAGCCACTGTGGTTTGTAAGCTTCATGACTAGATAGGACAAGTGGTTGTTTTTCTCCATTGGCAGCTTGTAGACCTTCTAATGCCATGAGAGCTAGTCCTCGGGGAGGAGGGGCTTCCAGGTCTGTGCCGTCTTCTTCTGCCGAGTCCTGTGTCCAAACTGCGTCGTCTCCACTAGCAGTGAGATCTCACCTCCTAGTTCTGGGAGTCAACCAAGGACATTGGCATTAGCCTGCATGTTTGGGGGAGTCTCTTAGATCCTCCTGACCAATAACTGGAATGGAGGTTTTTCATGCTGGGCAGTTGGGTTTTTGTTAGTCTGTGGCTGTTGCTGGCTGGGTATCACCGTGGTGTAACTCCATTAAATATGTGTGGCGTGTGCTTATACGATAATACGCTTTCCCTAGACTTTCTCAAACATCCTTAATATTATTTAGATCTCTTTGCTCTCTTTCCTGCAGTATTACCCACTCAAATTAATCTCTGCTTTCCATTTCCTCTTTTATTGCACTTATATTTTATTTTTGAATTCTGTTTATATAAGTGTGTGCTTGGTATGGACACGTACACATGAGGGAAGGTGCCTGTGGAGACCAGAAGAGGCTGTCAGGTCCCGGGAGCCATTGTGAATCCTCTGACATGGGAGCTAGGATCTGAACTCAAGACCTGCGCAAGAGCAGCCCACTTTCTTAACCAATGAGCAATCTCTCCAGTCCCAGTGCTTTTCTTTACCTTTGACCTCCTGCAGCTTGACAATGATACTCTAAGTGGGGGTTTTAGATGTGGGTTTTTATTTGTTTGTATTTATCTTGTGTGGGGTTTTCTGAGCTTCATCTCAGTCATTTTTGTTTCGAGATACTTTGTCTTCTCTTTCATTGTCTGTGATTCCCATCATACTTACAGGATATCCCTCTCTCCTCCTATCAGGGTTTATTCTCTTTGCTTCTTGGTTGAAGGTTTCTGCTACTGTGTGCACAGGTGCAGAGCTTTCCTCTCTAGCCCTCCATTAAGTCTATTGGAGGCAATCTTCACGTGTTGCAGTTTTTATGCCTAACATTTCTTTTTGGTTCTTCATAGAATTCCTGCCTCTTTGCCTTCCTTGCTCATCGTCTTAACTTGCCATTTTATCTATCACCACCGTTTATGCTTCCTGCTTGGTCTTTGCAACCCTCCACCCGCAGCTCAGACTTTCTCTGTCTCTTTAAACTATGGTCTTTCCTTTGTGAGCTTTGGGATTCTCCTCATCTCTTTTCTTTTGAGACAGAGGCTGTGTAGTCTATGCTACAGCTACGTGCACAAGGAGTCTCTTGCGGTCCTGATCTTTCTGACCCTGTCTTCTGAGTGCTGGGATTATAGGCATGCACCGCCACACTCAGTCTCAGTGATGCTGGGCATTGAACTCAGAGCTCTGTTCATGCGAGGCAAGTGCTCTACCAGCTGGGCTATACTCCTGGCCAGGTTCAAACTTTGGGATTTTTTTTTTTTAATGGAAAGACTTTATATACAGGGGATAGAAGATGTCATTATCAAGACTTCAGTCAGGTGGCTGTGGTCCTACCCCTAGTGATCCCGTGATCTTGGACTGTGAACCTCACAAACATGAGGCAAAGGAAGACTAGAGGGAACTCCAGCACACTTCCTTTCGTCTTGGTGGGTTTGACGCTCATAGGATCCCAGCAGGCTGGGCTCTGGTCAGCTTCCTCAGGAGGCCATTTCTTTAGAGTAGAGCGCAGGTGTATGCAAGCATGGCTTTTTTTCCACCCTCTGCCAGAGCATTAGGGGATTTTCCACTGATATTCCCAAGGACTTGGTAGAGTCTTGGGAGGAAGTTCACAAGAGTGTCCTCAGGACGAGGTGCTCTAGTTTCTCTCCAAGGCTGAGCTTCCACCAAGGTGTCAGCCGCAGTCTAGGTTCCTAGCTTGGCTCTCACTTTCTTCAGAGAGTTCTGCTTGGGTGAGCTGTGACTTCCTGCCTGTTTCTTCATGACTGGGACAACCGTTTCTCTGTGACCTCATCTATTTCATGGTTCTAAGAAGAACAGCTGACTTCTTAGTTTGTTCGACCTTTTTTTTTTCTCTATTAGTGTTGGACTGGAGAGGCAACTTCCCAACGCTTGGCATGCAGAGCAGGACACCAGAAGTCTCAAGTTATTTTTCCCTCCTTTATTTTGTCTTTACTGTTATGGCTTGAACCCGGCATGTCCTAGCTCTTGCCTCATATTTTAGGCACTCACTGCTGGCAGTACTGCTTTGGAAGACTCTGTAGTCTTAAGGCCTAGTTAGCGGAAGTGGGTACTAGTGGTTAGTGTCGTCCCTGCTTCTGGTTTCCTCTGTTTCCTGGTAATCTGCAATGTGTGGAATCCTACCGTAGCCACTATCGTGAGCATCACCAGAAGGTCTTTCCTCACCCTGACAGACCTAAAGTGTCTGAAACCATGGGCCAAAATAAACCTTCCCTCCCCTAGGTTGTTTGTGTCAGGCATTAGTTCCAGTGATGGAAAAATAACTGGGGTATAAAATTGGTCTCAGAAATGTGGGGTCGTGGTGATGACTAAAGCTGACCCACATGCTTCTTGGGTCTTTTGAGCTGGTTTGTAGGACAGTGGGGAGGAATTTGGAGATGTGGTTTGGGGGACTGCTTTGGTCCCATCTGTCTTCTCCACACTCCCCTTACTTCTACCTGGAATGGGATGGTAACTTTGTTTCACTGTCACAGATAAGAGTTTGCCTTGAGTCTCAAGAGACTTTGGGATTCCCAACAGTGCTCGGACTGCTAAGGCCCATGGAGAATCTTTTTATTTTAATTTGAAGATATTGGAGCCTGCCCATTTAATCCCGATTCCTCATGCATTTGCTTTCCTGCTCATTTGTCCAGGGGCTGCTTATGGAGCTTCCCCTCTCGGCCCACCTGCCTTCTGTCTTCAGGGAACAGAATTCAGCAGCAGAGAGAACTGGCAAAGGCAGAGCACTTGCCTAGCAGACACAAAGCCTTCTAGTGAAAGGAAAACAAAACAGGACCTGCTGCACCAGGAGGGAATGGGGTTGATGCCAGGGTAGGAACACGTGCGTGCAAGGGGCACATGGAGTCTGTCCAGCTACCCATGTGTGGTGGTGTCAGTTCCCACACCTTTTCCCAGGGTTGAGTTGATCAGAAGCACAGGGAATGGATCCCCAGCTGAGGATTGTGACTCTGGCACTGGCCCCAGCTGCTGAGTGATCCACACCATGGGTTCCCGTACAGAAGTGGCACAGACGGCGGTCTGGGTAGTCAACACTGATAGCTGGTACGTAGACAGATCTCCTGTGAACAGGCCCCATTCTTCACACTGAGTCTGACTCTGCTCATCTTTGTGATTCTTGCACACTCCATAGGCTTCACAAGCTCCCAGAAAGGAGGCACACACAGTTGGGGAGAAAACAACACACGTAGAGATGAGGAATGGGTTCAAGTCTTTGCTCCGACCTGAGTTAGTGGTGACGTCTGAGGACAGGTCCTGAGAATTTCCCTTCCAGAGAGGGCTGGGCAGGGGTGATCTACAGAATTCACCTTCTGCACTTATTTTGCTTTATGTGGAAAGACAGCGAGTTCACAGCATCCAAACACTGTCTTCCTATTAACCATACTGCAGCGTGCATATGTCAGCGTGCAGGACTTTTTCCATCTTAGCCAGTGAGGCTTTCTAATTCCTCACCCAGTCCTCAGTGCTGAGCCAGGACGCAGAGGATGAAGGCAGCAGAAAGGGGGAGGGAAAGGATGACTTTGGGTCCTCAAACAAGCTTCTGAGGGTAGGACACAGTTTACGAGCATCTCATGGAACAGGGAGATGCATAATAGCTTTTCGTTAATTCCCCCATGAAAACAGAAAGTAACAGCCTTCCACCATCAGGGAGGACCAGAGTGTCCGGGAGCCAGCTTACTAGGACTTCACAGTGAGGGCACAGTGAGGGCATTGTACTAAGGACATCACATCACCACGGTGGCTCCTATGATGTTGGGCACAAAGGTGCTACCTATGAGGGTTGGGAAAGGGAACCTGCAGGACACAGGATGAGGCATGCAGGGCTCAGCTGTGATCAGGGACAGTCACTAATGATGAGCTCGGAGTTCTTTAAGTACATTTCCTCATCATATGCCGCATTTATGGCTTTAATGTTGATGAAGGGTGAATTCAGAGAAGATGTGGGTGCTAAGGCACTCTGGAGGGCAGCTGAAGAGGGTGCCCCCCACCTCTCTCCTGCCTAGTTTAGTAGGGTTTGCAATCTGCTTCCTCCTAGTCCTGGAAGGAACTCACTGGGTTTTGGTAGCAGCCTGAGGCTCAGTCGGAGTGGCACTGTCTCTCAAGATCCCAGCTGATGCGGGGCTTGGAGTCTCTCAGATAACCTTGATCCTTAGAATCTGTATCAAAGGGGCTTAGGTTCATCAACAGCGCCAGATGGGGGCTACCTTTGCAATGTGCAGCCCTGAAGTCCTCCACCCCCCTTTGCACTTTGTTCTTTGGTCATTTGATAAGCCAGAGCCTTCCCAAGGGCTTGGCCCCCACCCCTCCCCTTGGTGTCTCCATTAATCATTCCTCTCCCCATAGACAAGGGAAGCGAGGTTCGGGGGAGTTGTCTAAGGTCACCTGCTAATTAGTGGCAGAGACATGGGGCAAGTTCCATTACGACACTGCGCCCACACAGCAAGAGAAGGGAGCGCAGAACTGTGGCCGTAATTGGGATGCACATGCCAAGGGCCTGTGCCTGTTGCTGGAGCAGATCAAATATCCCACATGTTTACACTCTCACCCACTAGCTTCTCCCTCCCCAGCAAGGCTCAGGTTCCCTGTAAGTGCTAATGTTTATTTATTTTATGGGGACCAGCTCCGCCCCTTCTGACTTCTGAGCTTGCTGTTGTTGTTGCCGGTGGTGGTGGTGGTGGTGGTGGTGGTGCTGCTGCTGCTGCTGCTGCTGGTGGTGGTGGTAGTGGTGATGTGTTTGTGTGTGTGGTGCATAGTGTGTGTGGTGGTGTATGTGTAATGTGTAGTGTGTAGTGTGTGTATGTATTCATGTGTGTATGGTGCATAGTATATGTGGTGTTTGTATGTAATGTGTAGTGTGTGTGTATGTATGCAAGTGTGTGTGGTGTATTGTGTGTGTATGTGTGTGTTTCAGATCTTTCAGCTGTTCACTGGCAGCCCCTCCTGAGCTACTAGGCTATGGGGTTTTCAGTGCCTGCCATGGCTCAAATCCTGACTGAGGCTGCTCTCGCCCTCAGTGCTCCCTCTGGTACCCGAGGCTGCCAGTGATTTCCTGCCAATACTGGTCTGGGCCAGACCCCTCTGGAGCCAGCTGGGGCCTCCGCCCTATGCTCTACCAACAGAGCTCCTTTGTGCCCGAGCCAGTCCTGGGCCTGTGGATGGAGGCCTCTGGCAGTTTGCCAAGGCATGGGAAACCCAAACCACCAGGTTCTGGGAGGCACGAGATGAAAGACAGGCCTGTGGCTTCTGGGAGGAAGAGATGAGCCCAGCTCATGGTGCGCCTGAGTGTGCCTCAACACACCAGTGCTCTGGGCCTGAAGATCATCCCCATTCCTTCATGCCATGCTGTGAAACGTGAGCCTTTATTGCCCTCCTGCTCAGCTAGGCATGGCCTTTGTGGTGCTCGACGGAAACACTCTACACACCCAACGTTCCCCATGAGTGAGTGGATGAGGGTGTGTTGAGTCCAGATGCTGAGAGCAGGAGCCAAAGCCAGGTAGATGGAACACCAGCAAGCCCCTGGGCTACAAAACCAGGAGCTCACGTGCTTCCCACAAAGAGACTGTGTCACACTGGGCACCTCCAGCCCCCTGTATTCACACGGATTCACTCTGTCATTGATAAAACTGGCAGCCATTCTGATGTTGCCTGTGGCCTCCAGGGGCGTGCTTGAGACAAGCAGACCCCTTTCCCTTTGTCCACTGTCAGTAAATGTAATTTGCAAGGCCCTATCTGGCAGATCCTTCCCAGAGCAGGATTAAATATGCAGATTTATTAGGGAAACACCTGCGAGACCAGACAAGGTTGGGGCACAAGGCCAAGGCAAATCCCACTGAGAGGAAGGGTAGGGGAACTTGGAGCCACTGTGTCCTTAAGGAAGGATTCATGCTGGGCAGTGGTAGTGCCGTACCTTTAATCCCAGCACTTGGGATCCAGAGGCAGGCAGATCTTCATGAGTTCAAGGCCAGCCTGGTCTACAAGAGCTAGTTCTTGGACATGCTCCAAAGCTACAGAGAAACCCTGTCTCAAAAAACAAAACAAAAAAGGAAGATTTCATTCAGACCCCAGTCAGTCACCTGCTCTGTTAAAAAACAGCTGAACTATGTATGGGGCCTGCTGGAGCCCAGAGCCTGGGACCTCCCTTTGATGTTTACTGGATCTTAGCCCGGGTGTTTTGATTTGCTCCACTTTCTCCCAGACAAGACTGGAGTGAGGTTCCAGTGGTCTTTTTTGTTGTTGCTTTCAGAGACAGAGTCTCCACACTGTATCCCTGGCTATCCTAGAACTCTTGGAGATCCTCTGACTTCACACCTGCTGGGATTATAGGTAGGAGCCATTACTCATGGCAGATAGGTGTTTTAGAAGCAACAAGTGCTCACTGTACATTCCAGAAGCAAGCGAAAAGAGGGGGAAAAGGGAGAAAAGTGACAGCATGTCTTACAACATCTGTAAAATAAAGAAGCCAGCATTCAGATTGAACATCATCTCTAGGCTTCAGTCAGGTAGGGAATGTCCTCCTTGAGGCCTCTGGAACAGGTTACTTTGGTGAAAGCCACACAGATGTGAGGAAGCAGCTCCTCCTAGCATGATCTGTGTTGGCTGAACATGTGATACAGGCAGTGGTATGTATGCATGTTCAGCTCTGCAGCCATTGGACAGACTCAGGAACAGGAAGACATCCACAGACATCATAATCCACAGTCTCCATGGTTCTGAAGACTACAGAAACCCAAGGCTTTGAGATCACAGGCTTGGTTTCTTGTCTGGACAGCAGGTCCGGCTAGAGCTCCTAGAAAAGAAAGGATGTCAACTGGTAAGGGGCCAGAAAAAAAGACCAGTTGGCCTAGGGATGTGCTTACAGGAAAGAGTCAGGGAGAGCTCTGAGAGTGAGTCACCTCAAGATGCCAGAAGGGTGCCAATTGAGCTTGGCATGGAGTCAGGGTACATCAGCATACAATGGCTACTACCTGTTTGCCAGTCGCTGTGTCACAATGATGGCTCCTGCTGTGTGGTAAGAAAAAGCCAGCAGGAGCCAGAGGAACACAAGACTCATTAGGATCAGGCAGCAATAGGAAAGAAGTGGTAGGGGAGGTCGACCCAGACGTCCGAGCTTTCCTGGGACTGGGGGCTTCTCTGAAAACCTAAATAGCTGTTGACCCTAACTGGTGCCTAGGCTGTGGATGAGCCCATTGCCTCAGGTCCTACCCTGTGCTCACTGTTCTTTCATTACAATCGTCTTTGATACTTTGTGTCAGCAAACATCAGCAGTTGATGCAGGAAGGCTGAGTAGTGCTATCCCCAGGCAATATTGCACCCAGATACATCTTATCCCACCTAGGTGCACAAGAGCAGTTCCAACTAACAGATGCTTCCTTCCATCCATGGAGCAGGGTGTGTCCTCCAGCTGCTCACCAGGTATGAGTCACACAGAAGGACTGATCCACATGTGTCCAAGGGACACTAATATTTGCCCCCTCCTCTGAATGCCAGGACCTCCTGGGTCCAAACTGCCCTTCCAGACAGAACCTACACACTGCTTAGTTGGCCTGATTATTCTTCCTAAAGAAAACTGAGAGTTGTTTGCCCTTTTATATGTCCACAGCTCTGAAATGAGACAGGCCCTCCAGCTTCAGACAGGGCCCTCTGGTCTTCCAGGAGAGCCTGGAGATCACCTCAGACACATCTTCTAGTGGGTCACCTCCTATATCCAAGCCAAAAAGACTTGAAAATGGGTCCAAAACCAGCAAAATCACACTGTTTGGGGGAAAGTTTATAAAAAACCTACATCATAGCCTCTTCCTCTCTCCTGTCCCCATCATGCCTGGCCCTAGTCTAAGTCCCCTACCCTTAGCCTCCTGTTATTAGCTCCTGTTTCCGAGCATGTTCCCAGCCCTCTATTTCCAGTTCCCTGTCTCCCGGTTTTCCATCCACAGCTGCTCACTCTCCTCTCCTGTTCTGTGCCTGTGATCAACTTCTGGGCATACTAGAGCAGGTGGATTGTCTTGGCACCTCACTTGCACAGAGTTCTTCTGCCCGTGTCTTTGCAGAGGCCAGATGCCAGCTTCTCCTGTCCCTTCTATTTCTACCTTTATCCCATTCACACTCCTGGGTCTTAAGAGCTTGTGGTAAGCAGTGGTGAGCAGGGTCTGGCCTGACCCTTGGGCTACACTGAGATTCTAGCTTCTTGCACTGTTGTAGATCCTCTTCCCTTCATTTATAGGCTTAGTCACTTGTCTGTACTTCCTTACCCATCTTTAGTATCCAAAGTGAAGGCTGTGTCTTACTGTCCTACTTTGAGAAGTCCCTACTTTGGGGTGGCTCAGAACCATAACCTGCGGCTTACCTTGGCGAGGACTATTGTAGGCAGAGCTAGAATACTGGGCCAGAGTAATTTATTTGTCCCGAATTTCCTGTTAGAGTAGTTCTAATGGGGTTGGGGGAGGTGGTCCTCTTGCATTGTGCTCTTCATCCAGGCTTGGCTATGTTCCTGCTGTCAGGGGAGGTGGAGGGGGCGGGGGAGAAAGAAGAGCTCTGCCCTCAGCCTAAAGGTCTATATTGTCTTCTGGCTGTTTGATCTCTGGTGTTGTGTGTTGCACTGAACAGAGGGTTAAAACAGTCATGTCCTTATGGCTAGAAGAAAGGAAAGGATACTTCAGGAACCACAGTGACAGGCATAGCAGACCAAGCCATATCGGACACACTTTATCAGGTGACTACAGTTTAAACCAAGTGTCAAGTTGCTGTCATGGAGTTAGCATTGGCCGATTGGACATAGACTATAGGGGTTCATACCCCTCGTTTTTGGTGGCTGTTGGTTCTTTTGTGCTATGTGTTTGGGGCCCCTGATGGGGGTGAGCTCAGGGTTCCTTGGAGACACCTGCAATGTGCTATGTTAATGGTCATCACTAGGAAGAGGTTGCTTTATCCATAAGTAGAGGTTAGAGTGCTTAGACAGTATGATTTCCCTTATAGCTGTTGTTCTATGGAATCAGTCCAGGGCAGCACAAGGACACCTTAAATGCCACACTCCTTACTACAGTGACACCTCAGCAGCTTCCTGATCCAATATCAGCAGTACTAGTCAAAGACACCCAGGTTTGAGGTTTTGGCTTTAGGCAGGCTGCTACCCCAGTCACAAGGTTGTTTCTAACCCCTGGAGGATTCCAGTAGAATGCCAGTGGCCTTGTGGAAATGCACTCGCAGATGCAGGTGCTGATAAGCCATGATAAGCCATACACACAGGCGCACGCATGGAAGTACACATATGTAAATCATTCTGAACTGGTACTCTCTCTTAAGGGCAGTGCACAGGTTCACATAATTGCCTTAGCATTATTTTCTGACATGCAGCTCTCTCCCTCTCTCTCTGCAAGGTCTTGCTGTGTATCCTTGACTGATCTGGAACTTGTAGTGATCTTGTTGCCTGCTTAGCCCTAAGATTCTAAGCATGGGCCCTGCACCTAGCTAGTACCTATGTTGTCCACTTCATTTCCTCTTACTCCTCTTGTTTCTCCACCTCCTCCTTTTTTTTTTTTTTTTAAAGATTTTTAAAAGTGTCTGTGTTTTCCCTGCATGTATGTCTATGCACCACCTGTGTGCCTGGTACCATGAAGGTCAGATGATGGCATCAGATCCCATAGAACTGGAGTTAGAGACAGTTGTGAGCTGCCATGTGGGTGCTGGGAACCAAACCCTGGTCCTCTGGAAGAACAACCAGTTCTTTTGACTGCAGAACTGAACCACCATTCCAGGCCTGGGAAGCCGTCTTGCCCTGCACCCCTGTTTTGTTTTCTTGTGTTTCTTCCAGGTTCTACTGTTTGTATCTGTCATTTCCTTTAACCTTTCTTGCTACTCCCACCCATGATAACCTTACATCTGCTGCAGTAAGCTGCTTGGTTTTGGGACTGGCGGGAATGGCTGGCCTGCCAGAGCCTGGACTACAGCAGCTCCCTTAGAGGTGGGCCAGAGCCAATGGGACATAAGTTCATCCCAAGCAGGTGAGTAGAAATGGGAACAAGAGTTACCATAGATGCGAAACCGGTGCTTCAGTTTTGCTGGCCAGGTTTTCCCCCTTTTCTTGCCTGGTTGCCTCTCTGGTCCAGGTCTCCTCACCATCAGCAAGCTCACCAACGAGAAACACCCTGTGTTGCCAGCTGGAGTGCTACAGGGTAAGAAGCAGCATTTGGCTTTCCACCCACAGCACCCAGTCATTAAGACCACCTATGTCCTAGCGATGGCCCCATGGCCCTGAGACTCAGAACCCTAGAGACGGGTCGTCCTGGGAATCCCAGGGCACTCAAGCAGGAGGCCACTCTCCTGTCCTCATACATCTCTCCATCCTTCCACCCTCCCCACATCCTTTCAAGGTAGGACAGGCGTGGACCTCAAAGTCACATGGGTCAATTCTCACAGATGCTCCTCCACCCTCAGAAAACCCTACATGGAACTCGTGAGGGCTGACAAAAACCATGACAAACCAGGCTTACCCTCACAGTCCCAGGGGAACATAGTCACTTCTTTTAGGCACTCTGGCCATAGGCCTGGAACTTCCTGGAGGCCTGGCCTCTCCAGGAGCCTGACCCTGGGAGGGCTGGGCAGGACTTACCCTTCCGCCCCAGCTCTCTCTAAATAGAGGAACTTGGGGCCACTACAGAAACACATGAACTGGATGCGGTACTTGTCACTCGGAGTGGTCTCTCTGACTGCAGAAGTGAGCAAAACTCTTTATGACATTGCTAAAAAATCAGTGTTTGCAAAGGTTGCTAAAGAAACACAAGGAGTGTCGAATCTGAAATAGCCCGTCTAGACGCACTCCCACTGTCTGACCTTTGATGTATTTCCTAATCCACCGGCCTCGCCAGCAAATTGGTGAGTAAGCAGCGACTCACTTTACACACTGTCATGAGGCTGACGAGGCCCAGGTCACTGTTATAAATTTCATTCTGGCTGCTTCGAGGCGCGGCAGCCTTCGCAGCATAGCTCCCGTGTGGTTTCCGAGCTGTGATGTGTGTCTGGGTCGCCATGAACTAATTTCAAGTCTGTTGAGTCCAAAAGCCACAGGGCTGCCGAAAAAACAGAACCCGCTCTCAGCCAGCAGGGCCCCAGAGTTTACATAAAACCAGGCGAGGAAGGCTGGAGACAGGCTCTGGTGAAAACAAAACAAAAAGCTGGTGATGCTCACGTCCAGGCTGGGCCTCACCCTGGAGAAGGGGCCAGGCTCGCCTGCGCAGGTTTGCTTAGCAAATAAAACCCTGGCCCGCACTTGTGGGGCCCTGGAGCCCAGTCGCGGGGCCTCCCGCCTGCCTTCCTCTCGCACCTCTTTGGAAGGCTGTCTGAGCCGGCTCGGCTGCAGCTTATATGCAATTCAGCTCCGTGGCAGGAGACCAGTTTGGCTCCAAAACAAGCTTAATAAACATTGACTTCATAGAACTGGAGACAGGTTTACTGCATTCTGAGCCTTATGCTGTGGGTTTTGGGAACTTGGAGGTTGAACTTCTTGCCTGCTGGACGAGCTGAACTAGGTGGCCTGTCAGGTGCGCTGTGACCACATCAAATGCAGGCAGTGAGGATCATGGTAGCAGGAAGTTGGATTACCCAGAAAGGGCGGAGGTGACAATTTGGAGGGAACAGGATCCATGGGAGGCCTGAGGCTTCTGGCAAGATTGGAAAGAGAAGCCATGACCAGAGCAGCCTCATTCACAGGACTCCCGTGGTTCCGTGGGGGCAAAAGCTGGCTTTGCAGTGGAAATCAGATGTGACGTCAGACACCTACTGGGAAGGAGGTAGCTTTCCCCAAGAGTGCTGGGAGGCTGAAGCGTTCTTCCTGGAACAGTGGTAGAGGCACCAGACTGTCTATCCACAGGGGAGAGAGCCCATCACCAATGGTGTATGTAGCCCTTGGACCAAATGGGGAAGCGAAAGCCACACTGTAGACCGGCATAGAGGGATCTAACATAAATGTCCCAAGGTCGGTACGCCTTAACGTTCCTGGTAGTCCAGGGAACTCGCATCATAGCACACAGCTTCTAAACACCGGAAATGGAAGTTTCCTCCATTTTGTTCACCAGAGGGGAGCTTCAAGAACCAATACCAGGAGTTCTTTAGCGAATGTCACGCCACCAAGGGACAGAAATGTGGAGTATGGCTCTCAGCTTCTCATCCGTTGTTCTTGGGTGGATTATGAAACTCTCGCATGGCCCCATCTTGCACAGGTGCCAGCTCCTTGGGATTCGGGGTATGTTGTATCTTTACCCTCCATACTGTGGTCCTCATGAGAGCCCGGATCCTTTGTCATCATGTGCCACTCGGAACCCCCTGGTGTCCCTACACTACCAGTGTCAGCACACACACAGGACCTTTCAGATGAATGAGCCCAGCAACCCTGTCTCTTAAGCTCTTACAGAGTAGCCTGCACCATCAGAATAAGAGGGAAATGCCTCCCACCGTTGCACCCTGTATTTTGGGCCAGTACTTCTAGAGCCCTCTGAACTCTTACTCTGTTGGAGTGGGGTGTTCTGAAGAGTGGGATGGCTCAGAATCCCCAGGAAGTTGTCCTGAGCTTGAAGGCTCCCAAGGAATACACTATATGTCTTCTTCAGGAAGGCCAGATGATGCCCCGGGATCTCATTGTGTCTTATTTCTGGGGTGCTGTGCTGCCTATGGGTTGATCATTTGAAAGAGTATGAAGCATCTGAGTTCACCCACCATGGGACCTGCTTGATGTCTATCACATCTAAAGAGGTCTCGCCTGTCTACGCCTCACTCCTAGTGCCTTGCTATGCCCAAGCCTGTCTGAGGGGCTGTGCAGTGTGTGGAGATACAGGAGTACCCCAGAACAGTTTTTTTGGCCCTCAGAGGTGGTTTGGGTGGAGTCTTAGCCATAGGAACTAATGCCGAGAGACTTCATTTGTGTTACTAGTTCCCCTCTACTCTCCTAATTAACTCTTAATGAAGTCGCTCCTCAGAGTTTTGGGGTCCACTTAGTAGACCCAAAAATCCAATTCTCATATGGCCCATCTCAGTCAGCCACTGAGGCAGGGGATTGGCAAAGAATCTTGGTGGCACTATACCGCGTTGCTTCATTCCCAGGGCATAGGGAATGTGTGTGTGTGTGTGTGTGTGTGTGTGTGTGAGAGAGAGAGAGAGAGAGAGAGAGAGAGAGAGAGAGAGAGAGAGAGAACACTCAAGGAGAGCCAGGGAACCAATCAGAACACCCTGAAAACCCAGATTCACTTGAAAGAACATTAAGTGTCGAGGGTCAAGCAAACAAGCGAGGATGAAACAGTAGGTCTTGTAAACTTAACACTCTTTGAAGTCCAGTTAATAACTTTTCAAAGTTCTCCCTCAGAGCTGACAAACCTTCCATCCCCTAGAATTGCATTCTCCATTCCCCAGAAGTGGGTTCTCTGTCCTCCAGATGTGACTTCTTCAGCCTTCAGATGTGCTGATACTTAAGAGTCTCCAGAAGGCGCTCCCCCATCTCCCAAACGTGGCTCCTCTACCCCCACCCTGAAATGACTTCTGTATTCTTCACCTTCATTCTTTCCTCCCTCAGAAGTGACTCCTGTATACCCCAGATGTGGTTTCTTCACCCCAAGGGATAACTTCTCCATTCTCCAGACACTGTTCCTACCCCCTCCCCCAAAAGTCACTCCCTTACCGCCTAGTCATGGTAGTTCCATGGCTTTTCTACCCCTACACATGAGTCCTGGCCCAAGGGGACACCTCCTTTTTAGAAGATCACATCTATTTGTGTGTGTGTGTGTGTGTGTGTGGTGGAGGAGGGGATCCATGCATGCCACATCCCCCATGGGGGAGATCATAGGACAACTTGTGTGAGCAAGTTTTTTCCCTCTATCATCTGGGTTTTGGGGAGGTCACACTCAGGCAGTCAGTTTTGTAAACAAGTGCCTTTACCTTCTGAAGCACCTGCTGAAGAGGAGCCATCTTTTAGTAGAGCACATAAGCAAATGTTTGCCACGAGACCCGAATGGTAGCTCCTTTCCCTGGTGGCCTGGAGCACCCTCCAGCACTAGGGCAAAAGCTTGTGAACTGAAAAAGTAGGAAGCCATGGGCATCGCTTAGGTGTGCTCATGTGGGCCAGCCACATCCCCTGCACCTGGCAGTCATGGCTGACAAGCAGAGGACGGCTCTATGGCACTGGGCTTGCCCCAGTGGCCCTCAGCCCACCTGGGATTCCAATCACAGTCTGAGGGGGCTTTCAGATCTCTTGGCAGCCAGAGTGAAACCATTTGTATGTAGATGAACCTCTGGAGGACAGTGACTGGGGACCCCAGGCTTCAAGCCGGAGGAGACTGGTTAAACATCAAAGCAACCTAGTCCCCCACTTCTTGTACCAGGAAAACTTCTAAGGATGCTGCTGGGGGTTGAATCATGTCTTTGTGTTCCCCCACAGGCCCATAGACACCATAATTCAGGTACCTGTTTCCCTATAGGAGGATCTGAGGCAGACGAATTGTGGGGATAGCTTAGTAACCTGGAACCTCCATCTCCATCAAGTTACACACACACATACCTAGTAAACAAAGCAACTGGTCACTCGACCCTAAGGGCTCCTAGTAATACCCTTGTAACCCCTAATTACATCTCCTTTGTGGCTGAACACAGCTGGAACCAGAGTCAGCCTGTTGAGCCAGTGTGGACTAGTTTTAGGCACATGCCTCAAAAGATGACCTGTGTCCTCTGAGTGAACCTTTAGGGACCCCCCCATTTAGCATCTCATGGCTATGCATGATTGTGCACACATGATATTGAAATCAGATGCATTATTGGAAAGGACCTGTGTGGTGAGTGAATAAAGGGTTACATCACCCAAGTGTGTCCCTCATGAGTGTAACAGAGCAGAAAACTCCCCAGTCCTGCCCCTAGCAACCACCCCTAGCAACCACCCCTCCTTCCCCAAAAAAGTCCTGAAAAGTAACCTAGAGCTCATAGGAAAATCTTGCTCAGGCCCGCTGCTATTTTGCATCTTAAACGCTCTGTACTTTCACTTTGCTTTTGAATAAAACCCCTTGCCTCCTGGCTTCCAGGGCGTACTTTTTCCAGTTCTTTGAACAAGATGCCAAGAACTTGGAAACGCCCAGTGCAGACTCCAGCAATGGACTTTGCAGATGTATCAGAATCAGCTCACTATGGAAGCCCCCCCCCCCAGGGACCAGTGTCTAATGAAGAGGGACACGGGTTCAAAGAGCTTCTGTGTGATGATAAGGAGGAGGCCAGGATGATGTGACCACAAGCCAAGCAGCTCTGGTAGCCATCCAAACTGAGGCAGGCAGGGATGACGTCCCTAGTGCATCCAAGTGAAGCACTACCCACATCTTAATTTGCCCTTTTGCTTTGGGCTGTGAGTGTCAGTCTGGGTGACGTAAGCCCATTGTTCCAGCCACTTGTGAAACTGAGGCAGGGGGTTTGAGCAACATAGCAAATTCTTTAAAAAAAAAAAAAAAAAAAAAAAGGAAAACCATACAAAAAAAATGTTTTACTGGTTTGCGGTTTTAAGTCACCCGGTTTGTAGTAACTTGACGTTCCTACAGCTCTCAGGATGATCCAGGTTTGTTCTTGGACACTTGCAGGCCAGCAAGGATCAGAGGTCATCCATCTGGCAGGCAGGACTGCAACTCTGCATCACATGGAACAAGCAGTTCTGAGTCCTGGACTGAGGAGCCAGGCAGCCTGCATGGGGGCTTAAGCCTGCCTGCAAGACCCCACACAGTAGACTTGTGTGATATCCCCATGCAGCAGACTTGTGTGGTACTCCCATGCAGCAGACTTGTGTGGTACCCCATGCAGCAGACTTGTGTGGTACCCCCACACAGTAGACTTGTGTGATACCTCCATGCAGCAGACTTGTGTGGTACTCCCATGCAGCAGACTTGTGTGGCACCCCCATGCAGCAGACTTGTGTGGTACTCCCATGCAGCAGACTTGTGTGGTACCCCCATGCAGCAGACTTGTGTGGTACCCGATACAACATCCTCTGTGTAGAGAAATGTGTGCAGTGTTGTGCAGCACTTACCCTCTCCACTCCCTTACTTTTGGAAGGCTTGGGGTGGATCTGCATCTCTAGGGATCCCTCCTAGACTGACTTCTCTTGGCTCCCTGAGAGAGATGGAGGACTCTCAAGGGGACACAACACAGTGGGGACCCTTGTCTGAGAATTGGAAGTGTGAATTGGAGTTCTCAGAGGGGGAAAAAAGTTCTACCTGTACAAACAGTCCAAAAATCTGTCTGACCCATTAGAAACGTTTGTGGTTATAGAGAATTGGATTATTGCAGGTTTGGAACCAAATTATGTTGTACTATTTTTAGATCTCTTACTCATTCATTGCTTGTCTCTGGGTTCGCCCTAACTGAGGCCATTAGGTAAATCCTTTCGGATTGTACTAACTACTAGATTCCACCAGCCCAAAGGAAGGATATCATCCGATAGCCGACCAGCGTGTTCCAGAGGTTTCCCTGCTGTTCTGTGACCTGCCTTCCTGATGTTTCCACGAACACATTTGAAGTATGCGCTTATGACCTTACTTTGTTCGGTGACTATAAAGACTCTGGGAAACTGGTACCACATTGGAACTTGGTATTTGGAATAATCTGAACCTAAGCTCCTGGGCTCATATTTGAGGTAGGAAGTGTGTTTTTGTGTCAACATGAAGATGGCTACTGAGGAACAGTGGGATGAATACCCATCCAGGAATCAGGGAAGGGCTTGTGAGCTCATCAGAGGTCAGGGATGGGACCAGGGCCATTGTCTTATATATGTGCCAGCTGCCCCCTCAGACACTGCATCCTGTTCCCACTGAAGAGGTTCCTCCCCATTCACCCCCCCCTTCTCTTCCTCCTGTGCCAGTGATGGGATTCAGGGCCTCATGCATGCTTGGCAAGTCTTCTATTACTGAATTATGTTTGTTTAGGAAGAGGAAAGAGCCTATTGGTGAAACATAGCTCAGGTCATTGTCATCCTTTGGATTCATGGAAGTAGATTCACCAAAATGAAGGCAGGAAAAAGCATGACCTGGAACACGGTGGGAAGGAAGCTGGGACAGGAGGGCCTGAAAGTACCGAACATGAGCATGAGTAGATTCTGTGTGTGAGTGTGTGTGTTTGTTATATGTTGTATGCCTTGTGCGAATGTACTTGCTACCCCAATTATTCTCTCTCTCTCTCTCTCTCTCTCTCTCTCTCTCTCTCTCTCTCTCTCTCTCTCTCTCTTCCTTCCCCCTTTTGTCTTTCTATTTTAGTGTTTTTTTTCTTTAAAGATAAGGGTTCATGTAGCTTAGGCTAGCCTTGAACTTACCACAGCTGAGGCTGGTCTTAGATTACTAATCTTCCTGCCTCTGCCTCTCAACTGGGATTACAGGCAGGTGCTACTATGCCCAGCCTCAAGTCTCTAACTTTGGAGAGAAACTTAAGCTAATTTATTCTTGGCCTCCATGAGAGCCACTTCAGTTCCGCACAACAGACACTATTTCTTTACAGGCCAGGGTAATAAAGGGTACTCCCCGCAAATGAACCACTGGAGAGACACTTTCTCCACCATAAGCTACATGCTTCCAAATCTTTTGCAAACATGAGCTCAGGTCTATCCCTCTAAGCAGGGTATCTTGGGGCCAGGCTTCCTTTCTCATGAGAATCTGATAGTCTAGGCCCAGCCCTCCAGCTTGGCCCTGGGTTCATCTGAAAGCCCAGACCAACACTGTAGCTGGCTTTGAAGAGATGGAAACAAACCAACAAGCAGAATTATTCCAGCTAATGTGTGAGAGGCTGATAGTGTCTTAATACTCAGGTAATTCTGTGCTCTTAGATCAGGATCCTATCTGTCCCAAGTAGATCTCTACTTGGTAGCACCTCAGAGGCCCAAAAGAGTGAAGTAGGAACCCAGGCAGCAGAATTGGGTAAGGGTAATTGGTCGCTGTGTCCATTGGAGCTCCCACTGGCCCTGTGTGATATCCCATCCCTGTAGCATACCCCCAAGAGCTGACACACAGGCTCTGGAGGTGGAAGGGACCCTACCACTGGAAATTCCTTCAAACTGTGTCCCCAGGCTAGGACAGTTGTCTCATGTGCAGGGCCTTCAGGAAAGAGACCGTTGGTCCCCAACCTATGGACATGTAGCCTAGGGTGAGCCTCCCTCTGCACCTGGTTCCAGATGTTTCACCAGATGAGACCCATGTATGCTGTACACTCTGTTTAATCACACTGGGGAATGGAAACAGATCTGGTTTGCCACACAGTGACAGTCTCCAAATCTGCACTGTCTCTGGGTATTTAAGTTGGTCTTCCTGAGTTTTGTGGCTTTCTGTTTGATGTAGGACCTGATGGCCTACACATGACTCTGGTCACATCTCCTTTCTTGTGACCTTTCTTGTAAGCGTCCTTTGTTTGTTCCCAGTCATTCCAAAGCTTTCTTCCTGAGCCAGCCCTCGGCTCCCGTGGATATCGTCTGTCTGCAGAGATGTGTTGGCTGCTGGGGCATACAAAACCTTCACTAAACTGCTCGCAGCTGGCTTTGGGAGGAATGGAGCCAGAGCTGAGGATTCCAGTCACCCTGCTTCTTCTCATGCCATGGCCAATGGTCTATGCAGAACCCAGCTCATCTGAAAGTCACTTGTTAATGATAGAAGAAAACCTACTCATTGGCCATTGTCACGTTGGCTGAGGAAGTACTCCTAAACCGTGAGATGGTAGAAGCCTTCAAATACAGCCCTGTGAGCATTGAGTGCATAACCCTTGCTGATTGTGTCTCAGTCCCTTTGTGGGGCTGTCACAAAGTACCATAGGATGGATGGTTTATAAACAATGGACCTGGTTTCTCGAGGCTCCAGAGGCAGGAAGTGCAGAATCCCCATACAATGGCCCACAGACGGAGCCTTCTCCCGGCATTCTCACTGGTGCTGGGCAGGTGGCTCTCTGGGACCCTCTTCTAATGCTGCTCTTCCTGTTTCTGAGGGATTCTTGCTATATACTGTTTCTCACAGCACTGGGCCCAGACACAGGAACCCAAAGTATTGTCACAGCTGGCTTTGTATGAGGTTGTGAAAGAGACTCTTTCCCTCCCTGGCTTCACCCTCCCTGTCAGGTCATGTGGTGGAGTGGGTGGTGCAGCCCCAGGTATAATCCAGGTCCCTCCTGGTGAGTGTGGAACTGTAGGTGGCTACCCAACCTGACGCCTTGACTTGGACATTTCAAACCGGAAAGTGGGCCTACTATCTGTAAAATAGGCTGATGGGACTTTCAGTGGGACCCTGAAGGATAAGGGGAGCACATCTATGTGTTGATGCAAGCAAGACTTGAGCTCTAAGGCTCCGGACACTGTGAGGAATGAAGTGGGCGTGTGTCTAGGACCAGAATATTCTATGTCTAAGTCATCTGAGGGAGTCTTCGTATACTTCTCTTAAACCTGGCACAAACACACCAGCAGTATGCAGATTTGGTAAAGGAAAGAAGTGATGGAAAGGGGGAAGGAAGTGCTCAAGGCTTTGCCCATCATGACATACAACGAAGGGTCCTCCAGTCTGAGACCCCGTGAAGGAATGAAGAGTAGCTACAAGCATGCAGCCTTCCATGGCCATCATGAGAATGCTCTCCTACAGAGACAAGCCTGCCAAGCTCATAGCAGAATGGATACACCCGTGTGAACCTAGAACCTGGTCATGCACCCTTGGATCAGCAACCATGACTGATTTCACAATCACTTTGACTGTTCTTGGTGGATGCTGGTCCTCTACAGCAGAGGATGGGCATCCTGGCCACCTTGGGGGCTTTCTGTAGGTCTGCTTTTGGTGATCCTGCCTCTTCTGGCCTCCTCATTGCTTCCCATCATTCCCTCCATCACAGCACATGGCCAAATGCAAAGAACCATCAAGTCGAGGTATTACATGCTTCCAGTGCAGACTTTGAAAGGCAGAGGGATGAAGCCAACAACTTTGCTGACTCTTGCCCTGGGTCCCAGAGGCTGTTGTAGTTTTCCAACACTTGAGAACAGTGGACATCTCACTACTGCTAGAGCCACCTCATTTGCTCACACATGACCACATGAACTCACACGTGCAAAAGGCTACAGTAGACTCAGAAGCAAATAGGGAGTTTGGTCCTGAATTTGAACAAAGAGTTATTTCTAGACCATATGCTGCCTGAAGTTTTGTATTATTGACATTTTTAAAAACAGAAAAACACCAAGTTAAGTGCATTAACCCAATAATTCAGTATCATTCAGCATGTCAACTGTGAAGATCTCCCGGTGACCCATATTCACATTTGTGGGGATTAGACACAACGCCCATAAACTCAGCAGGCAGAGAAGGTTTTATAGCAACTTCGAGACACACATAGCCTGACGGAGAGCTAATGGAAGCAACATATCATTGTAGGTCTGCTAGTTGCTACATTTAAAAAGTAAAAATAAATAACGCTTTTAATTTTTTATTTTATTTAACTCATCCCAAGAAGACATTAACACTTCAATCTGTAATCAAAGTGAAAATTACTAGACATTTTATATTGTTTTTATGTGACTCTAAATTTGACACGGAGTTTATAGCCATAGCTAGCACCGGGCAGGTGTGCACATTACACTGTAGGTGCTCGTGTGTGGCCAATGACTGTAGGTTCTTCTCTCAGATTGAGAGTAGAGAGGACGGCTGATCGCCATGCTGCCCACACAGCAGGATGCTGGTACATATGGAGATCCATACATGTGGAGGACACAGGAGGACAGGTGACACTTGTCTTTATCCACATCGAGCCAACAGAAACCAGTTACCATACCATCATCATCAACATCTTCACCGTCACTCCATCGCTACCCCCTTCACCCCCACCATTACTCTAACCACCATCACTGCCATAAGCATTACAGCCACAGCTTCATCAATACCATCACAACCACCTCTGTCACAGCTACCATCATTGCCACCATGACTACCATCACTACTGCCAGGCCTCTATTGCCATTCCTTCCATCATTACTATCCTCGCCTTCATCACCACCGCCATTGCTGTAGCTACCACTATCCCAACTGACTCCACCACCAATGTTGTCGTCACCACCACCACTACTGTAACCACAAACACTGCCACCGTGACCCCTATCACCACCATTAGCTTCAAATGCCATCACTACTGTCACCATCTCCACTACCACTGTTTTGACCATCATCATAGTCTCATCACCACTACCATGACTACAGCCACCATTGTCATCACAGCCACCATCAGCAGCAGCACAATCACCATTCCCATCCCTATCATAGCCATCTCCATGGTCACCACCATCACTAGCTCTACCATGACTGACAGCATTGCCATGATCATCATTACTATCCCTAGTCATCCAAGCCATCCTCTTCTTCTGGTGGCCCAATTCCCAAGGCATCATTGGCCTCTGAAGTAGGAACGCTGGATATTCACAAGTGGAGAGGAGGGGTGGGAGTAGGGTGGAGGAGCTGGGGGGTGTTGTCTAAGTCCAGCTGGCACAGGCTGAGAGGCAGCTTCTTCATGTCTTTAGCCTCTTAGTACGTCAAGTGGTCAGCTGATCTGGACCCGTAGACATGGACTCCTGCCCAGGCTCTCTGTTGTTCTCTCCGCAATCATTTCAGGAGAGCAGAGGACCCACTGAGGAAATTCTGTGCTGGCCCATGTTGGGGCTAGGTTCCTACATGGCTCCTACTGGGCAGCCGGAAAGTCATTGACCCAAGGACATCCCACGTTCTCCAGGGTGCCTTTCTGAGGACCGCTGCCAAGTTTATCCGCCAGCTGGAGGTGTTACTGGCGCCCAAGTCCGCTCCAGCCAGCTTCCAGCTCACCAAAATACCTGGGGCTTACAGCAATCTCCTTTCTTTCCTCTTGTCAGCCAGCCAACACCAGGGAGGTGGCTTTGTTTGGGCGGCAGTCTCGCTGAGTCGTGAGTACAGCTGTGGAATGGGGCAGACGGGCAGGTTTGGATTTTTTCTCCATCTTCTCACGTCGATTTAGAAGACTGAATGGCTTCCAGCTGCTGGTACTGTATTAGCAGTATCACGGCGGCTAGAGGAGACAGGCCAGCACAGCCGGGGCACGTTAAAACCCCACGTACCCGGGCCTGGCTTCTTGCTGTTCAAGGCACAGCCACAGTAAACCCAGATTCACAATTCAATGGAAATAGCTTTTCTTGGGCCATTGCAGAAAGAAACCATGGCCAAACCAGAGCCTGTGCTCGGGCCATGGCTCCAAACCAAAACGGAGTGGTGACTGTGACTGTCTCCTCTGGTAAACCGAGGCCATGCTCAGACAGTGCACGTCACACCGTCTACTTGTCCAGGGAAAGGTCCTCTGTAGGCTTTGTCGTTCGTGCTTTCCCACAGAGACACATTTGAAACCTTCACTCAGTGTGCTCCTGTACAGCAAACCTTCCCATCCAACCGCCCACCATGCCTGCACACCTACTTCCTTCCACACCCAGGGGAGAGTGCTCTGTAGAACACAAGCTTGAGCCAGCAGCACCAGAGGGCACCCGGCACCCAGCACTTGGCACCAGCGGAAGAGGCCCACATCTGAAGTTAGACCAGAGGAGCTGAAGCTAAACCATATTGAATTTAGATTCAGTGGAGAGTCTCGGGCGAGTGGCAATTGACCAGCATTTGTTTTCTTGACTGCAAAAGTTCCCTTTTCCCTCTTTTCGTTTCTCATCCTATCTCAGCCAGTGATGAGGTGCCTAGAACACATAAAACATGTATTTTCCAAACTGGAAATGTGAAATAGAAGGACCAATAAAACAGGTCCCAGATTAATGATCCTTCTCATATTTTTTTTTTCTTCCAGTCAGTGTGGGACCACTGAAGAGAGAAGCCTTGGCTGCTCTGTAGGTCGGAGCTCCAGGGTTGTGGGAGGCTTTCCAGGAGTGGGACTCTTGCCTGGTCCCCGGGGCCACTCTTCCTGCAGCACTCCTGGGTGTGGCCAAGACCCTGTGCAGGGGCCTGCTGCCTCACTGTAGGCGGGCTAGGAGGGGCGAAACCCCAGGGCCTCATCTCCACTGTGTGAACAGCTGTTTTGGCAACAGTGAATAAAATTTGACTTTGGGAGTGAACATAAAAATTGCAAAATGTGGAGGACGATGGTTAAGAATAGAGGTCTCCTGTCGTTTTGTAATTCTGCATAGTCTTCCGGGCTCCTTCCAGGGACTGCCTGGATCAAAGTGTCCTTTGGAATCTTCCAGAGCTCTTTCCTTCATGGCCCACACGTTTGCTGCACTGCCACACTCCTTGATTAAGCTCCACTTTCACCCCGGGTCAGCGGTCAGTCCTGCGCCACCTGTGGACGGCTGCGAGCCGGCCATTTGCTCCAGCTGAAATACAGCTTAGGATTTCAGCCCCTATGCTTTCTGCGTGAGCCGTCTGCAGGGCAAGGCCTCCCTTGTGAGGAACCAGTGTTGGACTCCGCTGCCAATGGCGCCGTTCCTCCAAGTTAAACACAATATCACATTTGCCTTAATATTGTTTTAAGTGAAAGCAATTAGGTCTGCAATTTAGTTTAATCACTTGCCAGACTTCATTTTTAAACTCCAACCGTGCAAGAGTTAAACTCTTAACCTGTGTTTCCACTCTGAGCGCGGCAGGAGCCAGAAGGGGTGGTGCAGACGGGATCCAGGAATCCAGCTGCCAGCAGCCTGGCAATCTGGGAAAAGCGCGGGGCTAACAACAGGTCCTTCCTGAGCCTGCGCTGGATGAGTGGCTCTGTACGCTGGCAACCTGTGTTGCGAGCAGCTGGGACGAGGGTGCTCCACCCAGGGCACCTCATTCCAAGCTTGGACTTCTGGCTTTGTGGAGCCCTGTGCTTGGTGTCTGGTTGTGAAGACTCCTGTGTCCTTGACAAACCCTGCAGAGTGGTGGTGGCAGAGGTCTGGGCCAGCAGTGACTGTCACTCCTGTGCTGTTCCTTCCGTTTTAAAGATCAGTTTCTTTTGTCATGCAAAAGAAACTGTTGCTTTGGCGAGACTTCCTTTTAAATCAGATACACTTTCTTTATAGCAAACAGCCTCAAAGCAGTCTTGGTGGCCACCTTCAGGTCTTGCACTTGTTTAGATTTTTTTTTTTTAATTCCCAAGTTTACCAGCTGTGTTTTGCTGCCCTTCAGTGGTTCCTAAGACATAGGCACTACCTACTGTTATCCCACCTGGGCGCAGGACGGCCCATTGCTCAGAAGCACGTCTGCCTCCTCTGCTGCCTGCCTCACTCCGGCCCCAGTCAGATTTCTGGCAGACTCTAGGCAGGGAGTCTGGAGGTCTTGTCTATACATATGCTGTTCTTGCCTGACTGGAGGGGCTCCAGCAGAGAAAAACAGATCTAGCATCTTCTTCTAGACAGGAGGAAACAAATCCTGTGACCTGTGAAAAGACCTACTGTTTCGTTCTGCCAGTAATGGCTCATGCATTTGCTAGTCTAAATCTTGGGTGTCACGTCATTTCTACCACGAAAAACTTCTGTTTGTGTTTCTAACAGGCAAGTTCTTGTTTGTTTGCATTACCACATGATGTCATTTTCCTGCCAGCCTAAGCTGAGGGAGTTAGCTTCCGATATCACATACACTGTCCCTTCCAGATGCCCACCTGTCTTCCTAGGATGCTCCCATGCTGCTAAGCAAATGTAAGTTCTCTGCTTTCTTCATAGAGAGGACCACAGGGTGAGGCTCTGACCGATAGGGCCCATCTATGAGTGGCACCTGTGAAGTGAAGGATGTCCCTCCCTTCTTCGCAGGACAGCTAGGTTCGATGGCAGCACTGCATGCCACATCAGGCTGTCACACGGGTACCAGAATCACTTGTCTAGGAGGGAGGGCCAAGGAGCTGTAAGGCGTAAGTGCAAATGGTCACATGGGAGAAATGGGTTTATGGGTAATTTAAACTGCTGATTGGGACCTGAAACCTAACCACACACTGCCTTATCATTGTATATCTTTCCTATACTGTTATACTTTGCCTGAAGTTAATAGCGGCCTTTCCTTAGTCACCCCCACCTTCCATGAGAGCCGGAAGTCGTGGTACAGTGAGACTGTTTCAGTTCATTACCAGAGATACGCCTGAAGCATCCTTCCTGTGACTGTGACCCCCCGGCCCCCTTCTTGTCCAGCCTGCACCTAGCCATCACAGCTCCTTTTTGATTGTGCATGTCTGTATGTCTGACTGTGTTTTTCCTTTCTTGGCCATGCTGGAATTTGAGGAGGGGATTTTTTTTTTTTTAAGCAAAGCTTTACTATGAAATTCAGGCTGATCTTGAACTTGTGATTTTCCTGCCTCGGCCTCTTAAGGGCTTGTGTGTGACACACACCACTCACTTTCCTGGGAAACACAAGGCTTCTCTCCTGGCTGTTGTGCTGTCCTCACTGCTGTCCTTAGCCACTGTTGCTGCTTCACTGGAAGGTCCTGGCTCTCTTCTGGTCTCTGGTTCTGAGAACTGTCAGGTAGCGTGGGCGTCCCTCCTCTCCTGCTCCCCCCCCCCCCGCTTTGTGCTTTGTTCTCCTTTTCTATATATCTCATTTTATCTCCAACTTTCCCTCTGATATTCTTATTGTGCTTTTATTTCTAGTGATTTCTAAGAATTAAAAACAACAAACAAACAAACCCTGGCTCTCTATTTGTGTTATGATCACATATTTTCAAACTTTCTAAATATATCTTTGCCTTCTCTTCCTTTTTTTTCTATTTTTTTTATTGTTTTAGGTATGGTAAAGTACTAAAAACATTTAGACTTGGGGGGGGGGGAAAGTTAAGGCTTAGGTGTAAGCTAAGTGTAAGCTCTCTCATTAGGGGCAATTCTGCACTAAGGACAACCAGCCTTCTACATCAGTGGAGATCTCCCATGTAGCAGTAAAGAGTCAGCCTCACTGCGTAGACATTCCACAGACGGTGATGAGCCTGTACTGTCCACTCATACTGGACACTGGCTTTTATGGCTGCGAACTTGAGAATGTGCCTGGATCTGTCTTTTCCTCTGAAGCATCATCCGCAGACCATTTGACCTGCATGTAAAATGCACATGCAGTCGCTTTCAATATATTTTCAGTGTCTAGCCAGACACCATCATCCTGGGGACACTGTCATCACTCCCAAAAGACCCTATGCCTTGTCTTGGATGTCAATACTACGTGAGAGTGGTAGTCAGAAGGGCTGGAGTGGTCCCCAGAGAGCAGCGTTACCTGTGACTACGTCACACGTTTCAGACTTTTCTTTAGCTCTGCTGAGTTGCTGAAGCAAAGGCAGGCTGCCGTATTCAGGTCTGCAGAGAGTCCGACCTGGCCTTTGCCAAGCCCCATTGTTGTGGAATATTAGTTGAAGATGTGTTGCATTTGTTTATGCTGTGGAACATTTGTTTGATGATGCAAGCATGTGTTGCATTCTTTTATGTGTGTTTGACTCTGTGAAGCTGTGTTACTTTGCCTGTCTAAAGCACCTGATTGGGCTAATAAAGAGCTGAATGGCCAATAGCAAGGCAGGAGAAAGGATAGGTAGAGCTGGCAGGCAGAGGGAATAAAAAGGAACAAGAAAAGGAGAAGGAGAGGAGGACGCAGGGGCCAGCCAACCAGCCAGCCGCAGAGTAAGAAGGAAACAAAGGAAAATAGAATTAAGAAAGGTAAAACAGTCCAGAGGCTAAACGTAGTTAAAGGGAAACTTACAGATTTAAGTTAAAAAACTGGCCAGAAAACAAGTCAAGCTAAGGCTGGGCATTCATAAGTAAGAGTAAGTGTCTGTGTATTTATTTGGGAGCTAGGTGGCAGCCCCCAAAGAGTCAAAAAGAAACCCCACATCACAGCCTCAGGCTCCTGTTCATACTGGGGGGCTTCCTGATCTGTGGGTGCAGTGTTCTCCTTTGAACCTCCCCCAGCTCATCCTCCCCAGGGGCTACCTGAAGGACAACTACCAAGCTCTCATCTTCACTACCCAGTAGGATGTCACTCCACACCCAACTGTGATTTTAGTGAGAATTTGGGAGGAGGGAGAGAATGTTCCAAGGGCACAGTGATTTCTTAAAGGTTGCACCTGCCGCCTTGAAGCAGAAAGCTGCTGGGCAGGGGGCGAGGTCCTCCCACGGGGACTCAGGGCCAGGCGTTGTCCAGTAGGACTCATTCATGAGTAGGCCCGTGCAGCTTCCTTACTGGGCCAGCGAGGAGAGAGGCTGTCCCTCCCACTCCTCCTGCAATGTATCTGAGCACGATGGTGGTGAGAACACTAACTACACCAGGCTGTCAGCAAGAATTCAGCCTTCTCACAGACTGCCATATTGCAGGAGGAAAAAAAGGAAGCCAGAGGAAGCCCCTCAGGTACCAAGAGCCAGCTGATGAGACTTCAGCGGATGCCTGTCCTGGAGCTACCTTCAGGAGACACAGACCCGTTCATTTTCAGCAGCTGCCTTTGTTCCATTAACTCCTACCTCCCCTCCAGGGTAGCCAAGGTTTGCATGGACTGCTTGGGCAGCAGAGGGGTTACTACTTCCTGCAGCTGTAGGGAGTGAGGGGGTCTGTTTTGTACTGGGCCGTCCTGCTGGCTTCTTCATTCAACATTGCCTCCAAGATTTATCTCACGTGAGCCCCAGGGCGGCATCATCACTGTGATCTCTGGGAGAAAAGCTGCCGCTATGACAAGCAGATCCTACCTAGGTCACTGGCCAGGCCACCCTCCCTTGGTGAAAGAGGAGAGATCTGCCTAACCGTTCCCCTTCTCCCCCAATTTTAGTGTCATTGGCCCCCAAGCATTCCCGTTGGACAGGAGGTCAAGGTAGCCCCGGCTACTGCCCGCTTCTCTGGTGAGGAAGGTGCTGGAGGAAAAGTCCGCTGAGGGAATGGATGAGCAGATCTCTGTTTAAGGGCAAAGGTGGAATTTGCTGATGGCACACTGAAGGTACAAAAGCCATCAGACACAATCTTGCCGGCTAGGGATTCCCACAAATGGCCTTTGGTGGTAGTGATGACCTTGTGACATGGAGCCCCAGCGCAGTGTGGGACCAGCACATCTAGGTTCCATTGGTGCAGCAGGCATTAGACAGCAAGCACATACAAGCAAGCACACACACCACGACATACCCCTTGTGAAAGGCCACGTGTAACGGGGCTCCTACCAAAGGGGATAGACAGAGTGACAGGCTGTAGGGATCATATTTTATTTTACTGTCATGATAACTTTAGTTTCCTTTGTACTTCCAAGAAATAGCACAATCTACTGGCAACAACTTGAAAAACACAATATGGAGTTAAAGAGAGAGAATTTTGGACTGCCAAAATTCTGTGTCCTCTGTGGTAGCATTGCCTCACTCTCCAGCCACAGTAAAGAATGAGTTCAAGGACACTCATGGCTTTGGGGAAGGAAAACATGGGTTCTACATCTCAGGTCAAGGAGTAGGGGTCAGGCAGGTGCCATCTGTGTGTTGATTGCTGGGCACAGAGACGTGGGGCTGGGTGGGCTGATGAAACGACACTAAGACCAGGAGGAGGTGATGGCAGAGCCCTCCACAGTGGGATTATTAGACAGAGAATCCTGTGAGAAAGAAGGTAGGAGATGCAGAGACAAGCCAGAAGCTGGTGTCGGCACTGCCCACCGCTTCCAGGTTGCAGACGACAGGGCATTTCGCAAACTGCAGGTCGCAACCCATTAGCTGGTTGTGAAATCAAATTAATGAGTCCTAACGAACAGTTTAAAGTCACGGGGTGGAGCAGGACAGAACCATCTATTTCTGTCATAACAGGACTGCCGATTTCCATCGGGAATCGCTCATCAGAGGGTGTTGTTTACCAAGTTTTATTTCACTCCTGCAAGTATGTGCTGGTCGGGCTGGACTTGATTAGAAAAAGATTGGAAAGCTACCATGTAGAGGAAGGAGGGACACAAAGGGGGTGTGTGGCAGAAGCTTGGACTATCTCGGGTGAAAAGAAGAGGAAGGTGGCCTGGGAGACTGATAGAATGGCTATACTCTGGAGACCCCCAGGGTTTCGCCAGCCCTAGTGGTGGAGATTATAACCATCACGGAGGACGCTCTAATGTCACGGCTGCCTTTCTGTAGCTCTCGATGCAGCCATCCTGGGAGTCCTAGATCCCATGTTGTCAATGTCACACATAGGCTCTTAAAAAAAAGTTAAGCAGGCTGGAAAGGTAAGCAGAAGAGTCCAGCTTACTACCAGGACCGGAAGAGGTAGTAACTTCCTCCTTGTGTTTGCTTAACTGGTGCCCACATGAGATGATATGCTAACAGTGCTGGTGAAGTCAGTGGGTTGACTCGGTGAGATATGAGAAGATCTCCCTTCCTTCTGTGCCCATTGCGAACTAAGCCCCTGCAAACTCAGAAACCAACTAAATTCCTCCTGTGTCTACCTCTAGTGAAGCAGCCATTGTTCATTTCTCATGTCTGTTTTAGTGTGACACAAGCATGAGGGTGTCCTCTCACCACACACGGTGGGAAGGTCTGTGGCAGGAGGGAAGAGAGAAGAAAATGGGAGCCATGGAAACCTGCTTCCAGAATATTCTCAAGGTGAGGGCAGAGGGACAGAGCAGACGACATCACTATAGGACTGCGTTTCCCCAAGCCTGAGGAAAAGTTGTGTCTGCGTGTGTAAGGATTTTGCAAATAAAGGTGATTGGCTATAAACTTTTTTCCAAAGTAATCATATATTTTTAATGAAAGGGCTGGCTTTGCACAAACATTCTTAGATAGATTAAAATAAAACCCAGGGACTTGCTTTGGTGTGTGTGTGTGTGTGTGTGTATGTGTGTATATGTGTGTGTATGTATGTATGTGTGTGTGTGTGTGATATAAAAATGTAAACATCTCTAACAGGAAGGAGACCTGAGAGAGCTATGTGGGACATCAGGGACCCTCCTAAGGAATGGCACAGCACAGCCATGCTCACTGCTGGCGAGGCTGACTCCATGTAGAACAGATGGCATGGGTGCAGGCATGGCAGTGAGGCTCTAACAGACATCAGGATAACCTGAGGGACACGAGCCAGGATGCATGTGACCGAGGGACCCTTCTCAAAGTCTTGGCATGAGCCTCTGAATTCTCACCTTGCAGAGAATGAAGACAAGGAGCAGTGGGTGGGGCCACCCATGGGCTGAGCAAGTCATGAAGAACAAGCCAGTAAACAGCACTCATCCATGGCCTCTGCATCAGTTCCTGCTTTCAGGTTTCTGCCCTGATTGAGTTCTTATCCTGACCTTCTTCAGCAATGAACTGGTACATGGCAGAGTAAGCCTAATAAAGCATTTCCTCCAAGCTGCTTTGGAAATGGTGTTTTATCACAGCAACAGCAACCTTAACTGAGACACTTGCCATCAATCAAAACTGTCCTAACCTGAGAGAGATTATCTGGTGAGTTAAGATATGGTGTTCTTGAAGTTGCCCAGCAGAAGCTGTGCACATACCTTTGGGAGATGGGGCATGGTAGGTCTGTGCAGCTGTTGTGTGGCCCAAGCAGAGTTGCTTGCTGTCTTCTCAGGCTGGACTCGATCCCAAACTTTTCTTGCCTCAGAAATTCATGGGCCTCTTCCCTAGGTCAAGTGCTTCTCCCGTAGGTCGGAGAACCTCGGCTCACTATTATTCCTGGTGGGACATGGTTTCTAGTCTCTTCATCATTCTGGAACAGTTTCTGGGTAAGCAGTGATCAACAGTAAGTCCTGGCTGTCATATTCTGTGAACCCGAGCTAGGAACACTCCTATCACCCAATGACCACATTCTAGGGCCAGGTGGGGCATCACCAAGTTATCACTGTTAACTCCTGCATCTCAGCGAATGATAGTATTTCCTACTCCTGGACACTCAAACACGGAGCGGCTGGGAACCCTGATGTGAGGAGTCTTTGCGCCAAAGACCAATTCCCAAGCTGCAATGTCTTGCTGCAGTGTTCAGCCGTCTCTCATAGGCAAGGCCTCAGTCTCCTCACTTGCTCCTTCAGGCTTAAACCTTGTATGGGGTGACAATGACGGTTCTATCTGTCAGGTCACCAGAGAAGAAAAGCACTTTCATGGAGCAGGCCACTCTCAGATTTTTAGGCCTAAAAATGCCAGAAGCAGATAAATGAGCTACCCAGCTGAGGCGTAACTTCCACTTGCCACAGGAACTGGGAGCAGGAGCGAGCTATCTCTGTGTTCACAAGTTTAGGCAAGGTGAGAGAACAAGATGAGCTCCCAGCACCGGCCGTGTGCCACTTCTGCTGCTCCACACGATGCTCGGGATGCTGGGGGACTGTCTGCCTGTCACTGACCTCGAAGGCAGATGAGACAGTCTATTGTGATGGGGTTGGCCCTTCTGGGCCCTTCCCTCTCCCAGCCTCGCTGTGGAGGAGAGAGAGGCGCTCACAACCCCTTCGGTGGAATCATTCCTCCAGTCTCATCTTAAAATAGATCCTTAATTTCACAGATAATTAGGAACTTCTGTGGAACTCCATCAGCCCTCGCCCAGTGCCTCACACCCAGGAGCAGGAGGCTTTCTGTTAATCTCCTCCACCCAGTGTCACAGACACAGCCTGATGTGTCCCATGGGCAGAAGCGCAGGGCTCCTGGGCCCTGGTGAGCCAAGGACTGTGGCACAGCGGAGGACAGCTGGCCCTGCTCCCAGCTCAGTCTCCTACCACCACAGCCCAGTCCTCGCCGCGAAGCTTCAGGCTGGTGCACAGCTGACCACATGTTCTGAGCATCTCCTAACAACAGGTGCTGCGTCCTGACCCTATCTGTGTTTGTCAGTTGCCTACACGTATGAGAGCGTGCCGTGGGTGTCTGGGGAGAGTCTAAGAGAACCGATCAGCTGCCAGGAGAGATGGAAGCTGAGCTCAGCAGGAGATGTGGTCACAGGAGGGTATGGTCAGGGTGTGGTGAGGTCACTAAGAGATGGGGTCAATGTTGGGTGGGGTCAAGTGTGCTCACAAGGAGGTGGGATCATTTGAATACAGCTGCCATGACCAGACAGATCACCTGCCTCTAGGTGACAGATGACATGGTTAATGGAATAGGCTGGAGGCCATGCTACTATGTCAGCGGCCACAGGATGATCTTGAATGATGATGGGCTTAGCCACGGTGGAGGGAGAGAGCAACCTAAGTGACCCTTCGTATTAACCGGATTCTCTCTGACCTTGGCTGCACAAACCTCCGTCTCTCATCTCTCTTGCGGTCCTTGTTCATTTTACAGGGCTGTAGTAAAAACACCCAAGGGAGCACGCGCTATAAATGACAGTGTTTAACTTTTTGTTCTGGGGGTCTGAGTATAGCGTGAGTTTGGGTTCCTGGGAAGACTTGGTGGCGGTGCTATCAGGTGGGGTCCATGTGAGAGGCAGAGCTTCCACACGGCAAGAGGAGTTCAAGGAGCAGGTAGGGCTCACTCACAGTCAAGTCTTCTCCAAGGAAGGAATACAGTCTCGTGAGGCCCCATCCACTTCACAGATTACACCTACCTTCCCTGTGGCCACAGGTTCGAGGACTCATGCTTAAGGCTTCAAGCCTTGTCATAGTTGTTCCCTTGTGTTGGTGCCCAGAGAACAACGGGATGGGATGTGTTAGATCTGGAAACTGAACTGGGACAGCACTGGAGCCAGAAGATGGGGACACCAGGACTAAACCTGAGCTGCATGCGTTTGCCTGAGAAACGCCACGCTCTTAGACAGTTAAAGGCACGTCTGTTTATTTTTGGAAGCCACTTATTTCATCCAGCCTGTTCTCTGTTCTTGATTCCCCTGCGGACTGCCCAGCAGTCTCCTTAACTGGGGACGGGGGAGCACAGGGCATGCCAGCCCCAGGATAGATGGTACTCTGCCCATAGCTCTGTGGTACCACTCTTGAGGGAAGGTGGCCTCAGAGCCTTGTGTCCAGTGTATACTTCAGCCCATGCAGACCATCATTGTTTCCTGATATGTCCACTCCAAGTCTTTTCTGCCCAGGAACTCTGTGAAAATGTAGACGAATCACCAGACTCCTTGGGGCTCCATCAGGGGCAGTACAGTCCTAGGTGGTGGGAGAGACTAGGAATTTCTAATCTCCACTTCCTCATCCTGTCTGCGGGCCTCAACAGAGGTGAGGCTCCCTGGGAGACACTCTCTTGACTGGAAGCTCTTGAGGTCCTATAATCTTGTGGAGGCCCACCATAGCCCTGGCCTTGGGCCTCACTTGAGCCTCTCCTACCAGCCACAAGGCCTCTCCCAAGCTCGCAACTAAACAGCACCATACCTTGGTTTGATTTCTTTTTCTTTTGGCAGCAAAAGCAGCAAAAGAATGGAGGAGGGGAAGAGGATGAACTGGCGGAGGTGGCAGAGTGAGCCACCATGATGTAAATGCGCCCCCAGCGTCACAGCCTGACTCAAAAGCAGGCGTGAATTCAGCAGGCTTGGCGTGCTTGCATGGAACCAAGTCAGCCTCTGAAATGTGCTTTCTACCCTCAGCTTGGCAGTTAGTAAGATGAACCAGGTGTGGTGTAAATATCATTTTAATACCCCCAGGTAGTCTGAAGGAAAGCCACAAAGGATTGAGTTAGCTGTCAATGGGAGAAGCACTTCTGGCGGGTGGCCTGGGTAGAGATCTTTTCAGATGTTTAGCCCTTTTCTGGGGACCTGCCGAGGTTGGTTCCATCACCTTGTTTTTAAAAAGTACCTGGACAAAGTTAAATGTGGTCACACATCCCTTCTGGACTTAGGTCAGCACCTTCCCAAGTTTCTTAAGCCAAACAGTATGGGAACATGAGAAACATCAGCCGCTGTTGAGAAAGAGGAGGCCGTAATCTGTTTTCAATTGGAGACGCTCTGTCCCAAAGATCCATCTTCATAGCTAGGCAGAAAGGCCGGCTGTGCTCTGAGTTAGAATGAGGACATTAATGCAACCTGGAAACTCAGGAAAGCTGGCATCTAGGGACACCCAGAGCAGCACTAACTAGGCAAGGAGATGTGGTTTTATGCTGGCTATGGGTCCCTGAGCCCTTGCTTCTGTCAAAGTGAAATTCAATACCAGCCACGAGCATCAGGCGGAATGGCCAATGGGCCGTGCCTTACAGGTGGTCATCCACAGGTCCAGCAGCTCCCAAGGCACTGTGCTGAGGAGCATCTAGGCTCCCCGGGGAGCATCACTATGGCCTGGGAGGGGTGTTGCTGTGGATAAGGAATGGTATGGAAGGTCTGCGTGCTGTGGAGAGGGGCTTAGCTCCCTGCTCTCAGAATCTGGCTGTCCCTGAGAGAGCAGCAAGCAAGAGAGAGGTGATTAGGTGCTCCCAGGACCTCCAGGTGACCAGGAAACTTTGAGTAGAGAGGGATACCGAAGTGAGAATGTAAGATGGCTCCAGGTATATGCCCCTTGTTTAGGGCAGAGCTCAGGAACGTTAACCCTTATGGTGAAAATCAGTGGGGATGAGACGTTGCCGTGAGGATCAGAGCAAAGGACACACGCACAAGACACCGAGCTCGCCAGCGTTATCCGGGCTCCGCTTGTCACAACGGGTGACATCTGTGACGGCTATTGCTTACCTTCTTTTCCAAGGCTGTTACTGACACACATGCACACACTCAACCTACTGGTTTGTTCCCCAACTTTCTCATTCAATGCTTGGTAATTCTGGGCTGGCTGTTTCGTTAGCCACACTATCTTTAATACAGAAGGCCCGAATCGGTTTGATCCACTTGGATTTTGGACCTCCTGGGAGTCTAGATCAGGCCAGGCTGGCCCTGGGAGGCTCGGCTTTCTCAGGACTGGGTGGGGCAGCCAGGCGTGAGTCACATGTGAATCACCTGGGCCACACCCAGGGATGGCGCTGGCCTCTGTGGCGGAAGGTGTCTCCCTAGGTGTGATCCCTTGAAACTCAGCCCCGCCAAGCATAGGCGTGAGGTTTGGCACCAGTTTACCTAATTTTCGGTTCCTAAGACAAAAGACTCAATGGCCTTTGGCAAAATCTACAGTTTCCCGCATCTCTCCATTCCAGGGTGTGGCTGGAAGTCAGCACAGTGCTCTCTCTGGCAGACTTGAGAAAGTCTCAAGGGCAGCTGGTGCCTGGCATGCTCTGACTGATCTCCACAGTCTCCTGGACACCTCTGTCCCTGGGCCTCCCACCCTGGAGAGCCACACCTCCTGTCAAATAGAGAGAGGGAAACTCCCTGATAGCTACTCCAGCCCAGAGCCCACGGATTCGGGTGCTTCATTCTCCATCTGAGCAGAGATGGCTGGTGGGGCCACCTGCCCTGTAAGTGGATGTACCTCCCATATGGGAAAGGTGGGTGGTCAGGATCTGTGTGTGTTGAGCCCCACCTTGCTGGGCAAATCCACTAGAAGAGTTAAAACAAGAACTTCACAGCCCTGCCAATTCATTGGGTCGGGGCGGGGGGCGGAGGAGGGAGTGACCCTGTGGGTAAGGGCTGGCTCTCAAGAGAGCTGCCGGCCCCAACAGCAAGTCTGAAATCACTTCTATCCCTGCCACGTCAGCAGCAGGTGAGACCATAGGACCACTGTCCCAAGATCTGCATGTGTTGATTCTCTGATCCAGGTCAGGGCAAAAACCTATGGGTGCTACACAAAGGCATTAAAATTAGTGAAGCAGCCAGTGGGAGGAAGGTCTCCAGGTTCTCTCTCTGCCGTTCTGTAAAGAAGTCGCCATAGACCGAATGCAGACGATTGTGTGTGTGTATAGCGTTTGTGTGGAAGAGAGATGGCTACCCCAGTTCTTACTCCTTAGTGTCAACTTTGCTTTACAAGACAAGGTCTCTACACTTCCCAGAGCATGCTGATTCAGCTGGGCTGGCTACCAGTGGGCCAGAGAGCTGCCCATCTCTGCCTTCCAACACTGAGAAGGCAAGCGCATGCCGCCACGCCTGGCTGTTTCTGCTTCTAATCAATTCTGAGGAGGAAATTCAGGCTCCCATGTTTATGTGGCAAACCAGTAACTGAACGTCCAGTGAGGATTACTTTTAAGAGAGGTCATGCTGCGGATAAATTTGTATTTGATTATTTTCTACATAAATTGGATGCAGGAAATAGCTCAGTGGGCAAAGCCCTTTGTCACACAAATGTGGGATGCAGAATTTGGATAACAAGAACCTGTCTAAAGTCAGGCACACAGGGAACATCTGTAATCTAGGTGCTTCTGCAGGGAGATACTAGGCAGAAATGGGAGGAGCCGACAAGGCTTGAGAGCCAGCTTGCCTGGTTTGCACAGTGGCAAACAAGAGTCACTACCTTAACAAGTAGAAGGGGAGGGGCAATACTGAGGTTTTCCTGCAGCGTGACACACACACACCCACACTTACACAGTCATACCTACAAATACATCATGTAAACACACACACGCATACACACACACATACACAAGAGAGAGCAAGCGAGCAAGAGAGAGAGAGAGAACGAGGGATAAAACAAAATTGAATTCAGTTCCCTCTGCATTACTGTGAGTGAAACCTCCAAGTCATCAAAAAGACTGCACGTATTTTCAAGAGGTCAAGAAGGTGAGGGAGGAAGTAGGTGGGCAGGAAGGCAGGAAGGAGCAACCCGGGCTTTGAGGCTACAGACCATCAGTGGCTGGAGGCTGTTGCACACATATTGTCCATGATGAGGAAGGAGCATAGGATGGTGGTCCAGACAGAGTCAGTTGGAAGGTGGGGGCAAGGCAGCTCCTGGCTTCCAACCACCTGTCACTGGTGTATCAGTAGGACAGGTGGCCTTTGCAACCCAAAACACAAGTAGTGATGTTCTGATACCCTGGCTTGGCCTTGGCATCAGAGAGTGGCCTGGGCTGGAGGGCATTGCTCAGATGAGGGACGGGATCTGCTCTGGTGGGATGAGGCCAGACCACCGCAGCTCATCCCATGCAACCAGCATCCCGATAGACAATGGAGGTTATGGACAGAGATAGGCTGGGGTCAGACAGGCCAGGCTCAAGGGGAGACTCCAAGCCAAAGTTCATGGAAACTGAAACAAGAGCATGCAGGAATTTCTTCTTCTGTGGAACCAGCCTCACGGATCCAGCTCTGGCACTCCAGCTTCCTGGGCGTAGGAAGAAATCCTTGCTATTGAAGGCATGCCCCATCGCTATGATGGCGGCCACAGGATGTACTGCGACCTCTAATCACCCTTCCTCCTCCTCAGTGTGTTTGCCTGGGGCTAGGACAAGGATGGTCCTCTCCAAGGCCATGAGGTTATAGCCCATCATTCTTTCCCTGTCCCAGTGCTGTGTGAGCTCAGAATCCCAGGAAGCCACAATGGAGTCAGAACTGAGTTTGAAAGAACATATTTGCCAGATTTACAGGATGGGATACTCCTGGGACATATTGGGAAGAGTCAGAATTCAAGGGACAAGCAATAGTCAATGTAGAGTAAAATTAACATTGCAGCCTTGCAGTAAACAAGGGGAGGCCTTTAGTACACTGCGCTTGACAGAGGTAGAGAGGACCCGCTTTACCTCAGAATCTGGAGAGCAGAGCTTCCGGAGGCCCACAGGCCAGACCAGGCTCTGAGATGGGCCAGAGCGGCATTTCCCCCTTCATAACACCAACCAAGTGGTCCTGGAGCCCAACTCTAGAAGACCAGAGCCTGAGCCACATGCTTTGGAGCTGCGAAGTCCCCAGGATGCACCTTAGGGCATGTCCAGTTCCCTGTCCTGGGACCCAGCCTGGCCTTGCTGCTCAGAGCTCAGCCTCAGAAGCAGTGAGCACCATGGCTGCAGGGGAGAGGAGTGACCAGGCCAGCACTGAGGGTCTTGCAGAGGCTGCACCCCTTCTTGCATTCCTCAGTGTCCTCTGTGTTGCTGGTTGTTTCCACTCTTTTGGCTCTTATTTCTTTGGGGGGGGGGTGCCTGCTGCCCAGTTCCCAAATAAATACATGGAGGGTTATTCTTACTTATGAATGCCCAGCCTTAGCTTGGCTTGTTTCTTGCCAACTTCTCTTAAATTATCCCCATCTGCCTTTTGCCTCTGGACTATTGCCTTTCTCTGTTTCTGCATACCTTTCCTCTTACCCCGTGGCTTGCTGTGTAGCCTGGTGGTTAGCCCCCGTGGTCCTCCTCTGCTTCTCCTTCTTTTGCTCTTCCATCCATTCTCTCTGCCTGCCACACCACCTAGCCTTTCTCCCACCTTGCTATTGGCCGCTTAGCTCTTTATTAGACCAATTGGGTGTTTTTTTTTTTTTTTTAAACAGGCAATGTAACACAGCTTCCCAGAGTTAAATGCAACATAAAAGAATGCAACACATCTTTGCATCACTAGACAAATGTCCCACAGCATAAACAAATGAAACACATCTCCAACTAATATTTCTTAACACCCTGGCCTGCACACCATTCTCTTTGTCCATGCACAGCCATTGACAGTCACCCAGTCAGCCTTTCCCTGCCCTGCTACATTCCCGTCACAGCATCTAAACCGGCGACTGTGGGTAAACCCTCCAGTGCCCTACCTTGTCCCCATGTCCCCTGGAGCTGACTGTCTGCTCGCTTCCCTTTATTCTGCTTCCATTGCCTGTGCCCCCATGCCCCCAACCCCTCACACCCTCAGGAAGCCATTCACGTGTGGCATGCTCCGAGGATCCTCCCCCAAGATCTAGTACTGAGCTGCTGTTTCTTTCTTTCTTTCTTTCCTTCTTTCTTTCTTTCTTTCTTTCTTTCTTTCTTTCTTTCTTTCTTTCTTTTTTTTTTTTTTTTGGTTTGTTGAGACAGGGTTTCGCTGTAGCTTTGGTGCCTGTCCCGGAACTAGCTCTTGTAGACCAGGCTGGCCTCGAACTCCCAGAGATCCGCCTGCCTCTGCCTCCCGAGTGCTGGGATTAAAGGCCACCACCGCCCGGCTGAGCTGCTGTTTCTTAACCACAGTACTGAGGCACGAGTGAGGAATGAGTAGAAGGAACCATTCCCCAATCCATTGAGAAAGCAGGACATTGTAGCCGGTGGCAGCGAGATTCAGACTTGTCTCTGTCCTTTTCAATCTCTTCCTAGCTCGACAGGCAGAACTGCTATTTGGTAAAATAAGCTCAGATCCCATAAGCAATGGAGCTCACAGTGCTAAGGACGCACAGCATGGCCACCTGTGGGGAAAGCTTGCTTTTCTGCAGCGGGAAACACCACTAAAGAGCACAGCTGAGAAACGCTGAATGTGCAGGCCAGGAGCTCTACATGGATTACTCTTGGTCCTCCTGTCTTCAGCGATTTGAACTCTGAAGCAACCACTCTACTGCTTAAGAGAAAGAGGGTGGCAGGAGGAGGGGGCCTTTCGAGGCAGGGACATGGCCACATTCCTGCCCAGTGCAGGCTCTTTCACTGAGGACCAGCACGACAAGCTGACTGGGTGCCTCAGGGTGATTTGGAGATATCCAGTGAGCCCATGTGGTTGAGGTCCAAGTGGCTGCTGTGGCTAGGTGTTTGCTCAGCTGTGGCCTGCCAACAGGTCCCATGTGTGACTCTCTCACTGTGCCACCAGAGACATTGCTGGAGAAATCATACTCAGTGCTTATACAGAGACCTCGGAGAAGTCAACTCTGCATTCTGCACACACATGGCTTCCAACCCCTCGAGGATTATCCAACTTGATCACAGAGGCCCGCAGTTGCCATGGAGACCCAGGAGAGCCAGGACACAAGTTCTCACTCTGCGTGCAGTTGGGGTCTGAAGGCAGGAAACGCCCCCCTTATTACAAGGAGGGTTAGCATCTTGTTCTATTCAGGATCTCAGCAGACTGGCTGGGGCCACCACTCTGCTACACTCAGTCCACTGCTCAAATGTGAGTCTCTCCCAGACATCCTCACAGACACACCCAGAATAATAATTTGGCATCAAATGTCTTAAATGAGTATACATCATTGTATATATTTATGTGGTGCATACCTGTGTTTGATGCGTTCCTGTCGGAGAATGGCTGAAGTTGGCTAATAACTATAGTCAGTAGTTAGTTTCCGTGTTAAGGTTAGGGTGATGATCGGGGTGAGATGGGACGGGCAGGGCATCCCTGGCCTACTGATTATGTACAGACTGACAAGTATCTAGCCATGAAGGCTAATGGGGACTGGCTCCCGGTCAAGCAGTGCTCTCTTTACAGCAGAGTAGGTGCTGTCAATTAGACACACACCCTCTCTGTCCTGGAAAGAAACTTCTGGCAGATTCCCCCAACCATGAGACCAATCCCTTGTTGGCTCTCACCTTCCGCAGCTTTAATGCCAGGAGCTGGGATAGGCTAGCCCCAGACATGGTTTTAGGAGGTGCTGAGCAACTTAACGTTGGTACATTGCAGCTCCACCACCACTGTGTGTGTTCTAGTGTCAGAGAAGCACAGAAGCTGCAATGACTTGGAAGGCCTCTTTATGGAGGGTGCTTTATGACTGACCATCTGAGTGCTGGGGACAGTGGGCAGTGGCTGTCTCCAGCTCCGCAGTGAAGCCAAGGGGCAGCGTGAATCTCGTCAGAGAGGGGAGCGTCATTTTCTCTTTTCAGTCCTTAAGCTGTTGTCACCACACTTGGGTTCAGGGAAATCCTGGAAACAGAACAATGTTTGCAGTGTAAACACCGGACTCTCAGGACTCCAATTTTCTAGGCTCGTATTTGAGACTAAAGTGGGATTTGGCCCCAGGAGGTCGACAGCACAGAACACATCTCAGCACAAGCCTTGGCAGCAAGTGAGGGTAATGTTTGCTTTGCAAACCACAAGTTTAGTACTTAGAAAAAATATATTGCTCACCCACCAAGAATAAAAGACGGAAACAACACACCCTTGTTTCAAGAACAAAGCATGTCGTGAGGTGAGCCAGAGCCGGGTTAGAATGCGCCACTGAAGAGCCTGCCGAGCCTAGCCAGCGCCCCGTGGGCCCCGGCGGCACATGGCGGCCAGCACAGCCTCCTTACCCGCCCCCGCCCCCATCTGTCAGAGGACATGCTTTCATTAAGACCCTCAATGCCTAGAAAAAACGTGCAGTATTTGCGTGTTTGCGTTACACAGAGCTCAGTCCTAGAAAGGTGTTTCAACTGATGAGGGCTGGGCTCAGGTGATAGTCATTGACTTCCCAACAAGAGGATCCTCTCCAAAGACTGGCAAGTGGCAGAGTGAGGAACGGAACAGGCAGAGAGAGGGACATGGGATCTGACGAATGAGCAGTATAGTAAAAAAGGCCACCAACTTAGCTAGAACCTTCTGTGATGTTCTGAAGGACGTCACCCAAACACTATGACACAGGGTCATCTCAGCTTCATCAGAACCAGAGAAGCAGGGAAGGCCCCAGTGGCTGGTGCCCAACTGAGGATGTGGACCCCACCTTCCTTTTGTCTCTGAGCTGAGTTGCTCCTGCCATCCTCCAGAGATCCTGACTTTCCTCAGAGAAATTGCATGAGCATAGGAAAGGAGTCTTGTGGGATAGGGTAGGGTCAGGGCAAAGGGGTCAGCAACCCGGCTGTTTGCCTGGAGTAGAGACTCCTACCAAGAAGAGACATCTAAACAGAGTTGAATCAGGGTTTGGGTCCATAAGTTTCTCCCTTAACAGAAAATCTCCTTTAAAAAAAAATCTACCTTTCATTAATGCTCTCAGAACTAGGTTTTCCTTTTAGGGTGATTCCAAAGAGAAAAGAAGTTGAATGTTAAAGCAGTGAGATACTTTATCCACATCGAAGTCTTGCAACCAAATTGCTAAGGACCTGAGGAAACTTCTCAGAATGGGAGAGCATTTTCCATCCCACACAAAGTGAAGGGCACACACTGCCAACCTGCAGGCTCCCTGCAGCTAGAGATGTCAGTGACATCTCCATACTAGGGACTCAAGAAGACAGCGAAGCAAGAGGGATGAGGAACGCACACCAGCAGAATGAAGAGACAGGCGGGTGGGGCATGGTGGCCTCACAGAGGTTTAAAGACAGGCCATCAGTGTCGACCACACTGGACGTGATGCATGACCTGTGCAGGAAGATGCCATGAAGTAGCAGCCACCTTGGAAGAGAGAAAGGGCGGTCTGGAGGGGTAACGTCCTAGCAGATGTTGACTTCTGGTGAATTCAGGGGTGAAGGTAAGGAGGCTTGCTTCCTTATTCCGTAGTCCCAGAGGTCTGAAGAGCCGCTGTGAGGATCTTGATGTTCATGGTTTGTGCTCTTAGGGTGGCCAAGGATCTGGCTGTCTGGTGTGGGTCTCATTGGAGCAGAGCCCCAGCTGCATCTCTCTACAGTGTCTCTCGGTCTCCTGCCTCCTCACGACAGCAGCTGTTCCTCCTGGGTCCAACCAGAGGGTCCCTGTCATACAGGCTGATCAATGGACACCTAGCAACTCCAAATAGACACTGGCTGTCACGGTCCCCCTTGTCCAACAAGGAAGACGCAACACCAGAGCTCTTCCTGCTGCAGTTTATTCAGGACCTTTTGACAATGCGTTCTCGTGTGTGTTCGTTCGTTCTCTCTCGTTCTCTCTCGTTCTCTCTCGTTCTCTCGTTCTCTCTCTCTCTCTCTCTCTCTCTCTCTCTTCCTCTCTCCACCCTTAAGTAGGCCTGGGCCGCCAACCCCAGATTGCCAGGTGGGCACTGCCCATAGGTCCACGCATATGCAAGCAGCTGACAATCATTGCGTGATAATAGCATAAGTCAGGCCTAGTTGATATTAGGAGTTGATTATCACAGAGAGCACTCGCTTTCGGGATCGCGGAGGGCGGGAGCCAGCACCATCAGGTGCGGCTCCACGCAGCTCTCTACACATTGCCATCAGTTGTGACTCCACACGGCTCTCTACAACTGGCCAACCATAATCACCGTCCTGAATGACAAGCGCCCCCCTAAAAACACTAATTTGCATATGGACATATGGACTCCAGTGGGTGTGCCTGACAGTTTTTCACTCAAACTTGGAACTTACTGCCTTGTGGATTCCATGGACTAATCAGCAAGTCTTGCATCTGCCAGTCTCAACAGGGGTCACAGACACTCACAGCGCTGCAATCAGGTGTTTAAGTGCTGAACATGTCATCCAGGTCCTCATCCATGCACAGCAAGCATTTTACCCAGTGATCCATCTCCCCAGCTACATAGCCTAACACACACACACACACACACACACACACACACGGGCACGCACATCACACACACACACACATACATGCGAGTTTTTAGCCTAGACTCTTGAGTATACTTCCAAGCAGAGATGGGCAGATCTTGTAGCCTCATAGGGCAAGGCTCTTCTGAAATCAAGGACTCACTAAGAACCATTCTTTGCTCAAACACAAGGGTTCCTGTGAGAACACAGGCTGAGAACTGTCATCTATGACTAGGTCATCCTACTGGGCACTCAGAAGGACTGCCCCAGCCTCCAGCTGCACCCTAGAGTCCCCCTTGCCACAGCCTGTTAGTGTTGTCTCAAGTCAACATGTCCTGTCTGATCTGCACCCACTCTGAAGCCGAGGCTCTGCTTGGGCTGCATCTAATTAGCTTTGTGCTCAAGGCTGCTCTCGGTCTTCTCTCCACTAACGGGGAGGGGCTTGCCCTGCAGCTCATCACGATCCCAGCAAAAGATAAACCAGAAAGTTTTGGTTAACACACGAGCAGGGAACAGATGATCTGGCTTTACGATCGTGTGCTGGGAGTTTTTTCCTCAAATACATTAGTCAACTTTGACCTCTGGCATGTGCTGGTGTGTTGACATCTTGGCATCTCTGAACACAACCCCGAAGAAAAAGGAGAGATCCTTCCTTGCACTTGGTTTTACAAGGTTAGCTAAGTTATTTCCACATCTGTGAGGTATAGCAGAACTACCAGAGGCCCCTGGCTGGCTCAGTGGGAGGAGGATGCTCCAGAAGTACCCAAGGTGGTCCCAAGGCCCAGGTGGAGCTCCATGTACTTCTCCTGAGTTAACTGCAAATGCTCATCTTTCTTGTGCATGGAGATCCTTGACGTCCACCAGGGGACATTTATGGCAGACATGGCGCTTGCCCTTCAGGCTTGTTCCACATACTCACCCTGTGCACTTCTGTTCCACAAAAGTCCAGTGGCTCCTCTCTGTCTCGCAAGGATGATTGTAAGGTGCTTCCTGTGGGAGACCACTCAGTTGACTTTGCTGGAGGTAGATTTTCCTGTTGGTACTAAGACTGAACCTTGGAAAGATGGAAACACAATCTTTTCTCAAAGGTAGAGAGCTGTGCAATTTGGGTCACAGCTAGGAGAAAAAGGAAGAGGCAGGGAATGGCCTATGACATGCCATAGTCTGGCTTGAGCTGGAGCCAGAGACTAGCCAGAGCCAGGGAGGGACTGTCATCTTGTTCCCACAGCCATCTGTGTGGGGGTCATTGGGAGCAGTCAACCAGCAAGGAGCCATGGTCATTCCTCCTACCCTCCCACGCCCTGGGGAGCCCCTCTACCCCAACTCTCATCCTTGTTGACCTCTTCCCTGGGCAGGGTTGGCAGAGCTCAGCCAAACTCTGCATATGCGAGTCCATTGAGAGAACTTTCCCCACACTGACTGAGCCTACCCATTGGGAAATCCAGCAAGTTGAAGGAACATGGGCATGGCCAGTGCCTAGAGCTGGCATTGTCCTGGTGCGGCATTGGTATGTGGCGGCTAGAAGGGAAAGCATTTGGCTCTGACAGTGGAGCTGGATAATCCACAGGAAGGATTGACAGCCCAGGCTTTGCTGCCTTTTCAGAAGCTCAGAGTAGGGTGAAAAACAAGCATCTCTGAGTCTCGACATCCTGATCTTTACCCCAGCCCTCAGGGAAGCTATGTGTCCTCAGTAAGGTAAGGAGCTGCAGACATAGTCAAAACAAAGTCCAAAGATCCTTTATTCAAACACCCTATACCTCTCTACATCAGGCTCATTAACTCCAGATTTATTTAGTTTCTTTTCCCTTCTTTTGTTTTTTGAGACCGAATCTCACTATGTAGTTGTAATTGGCTTAGAACTCACTATGTAAACTAGGTAGATGTTGAACGTTCAGTAATCTTCCCACCCGTGCTTCCCAAGGGCTGGGATTCTAGGCAGATGCCACCATGTCTGGCTCCTGATTTTTTACTCTGTCCTGGCCTTGTAAGTTAGAACTTCTAACCCCACACAAGGTTTCTTCTTAGTTATTGTAGGTATCAAATGCGATAATATACCTTTGATAGGACAGTGCTTAAGGTTCTCTACCTGACAGCGCATCCCCAAATATCTGGAGCGCTGAATATGTGCCTTGATTCATTCCACCCCTTCCTTTCTCAGCCCTCTCCCCCACCCCACATCTGTACTAGCCCTGGTAGCCTGTGTTCACATTAGCCAGTTTCCCCAGAGTGACAGACCTCTCTTGCTAGGGCTCTGTTATCCTGGTCTGACCCCAAAGAAGCTCCAGGCAGAGGCAGCCAAATTGGTGGGATCCCAGGCCCTGCTCTGGCTCCACAGAGTAACTAGGAAATCTGTCTCCAAGGGGAATCCCAAGCCATCCATCACTAACAGCCAAGATGTTAGGGGTGTGCCCCGTGTCTGTTGAAAGAAATACATCTGAGGGAAGCAAGGGGACTTTCGCGACCTGGATGTGCAGCCCAGACATAAAACTGCTCTGTCACTTATGCCTAACCACACCTAGTGGGACTCAGGTCTTCCAAGAAACTAGAGCCAACTCATAGAAAACCCTGATCCATACTCAACTAGAGAGGGGCAGTGTTGAACCAGCACAGCTCCTCCAGGGTCCAGTTTTCTCTAGGTCATATCAAATATTTGTGTTAAGTGTTGACTGAATCTCAACGTTAACTCTCATGATGAGTCGTAAGGGGCGAACATAGAAACACAGACAACACAATGGGAACAGAGTAGTGGAAGGAAGGATGGGTGGGCCGGTGGGCTAGTGGATAGGAGGATAATATAGATGGCTAGAAATGGGGTGAGTGGGTGGAGGGATGAGAGGATGGGTGGGTGGGTGGACAGATGAAGGATGGGGAGGTGAGAGAGTGGCAGGCCGATGAAGTATGGGTGAAATGGTGGGAAGATGAGGGTGGAGGTGGACAAAGAATAAAGAGCAGGGGATATACGGACGTGCGGGTGGATGGCTAGTGCGAGGGCGAGGGGTTGGATAGACCAGTGGACTGGGAGACTGGCAGATGGGAAGTGGATGGATGGATGGATGCGTGGACAAATGAGTGAGGGGACGGGTGGTGGGGAGACAAAGGCGTGAGTGGCGGGCATATGAAAAGATGTGAGGACCTGCTCCTTCCGCCATGAATATTAGCACAATCAGCTGGACCTGCAGTATGCACAAGCAAATCCTAGTACATTGTGCGCCATAAGTCAGGTCATCTGTGGATCGGAAGTCGCCTGGCTTAGTTGTCCTCACTTGGATCTTAGAGGATGGGGCCCCTTTGAATAGCTCTTTGAAAACAGAATTTGAACTCGACAAATGAACTGTTGTAACCCAGGTTAAGTGGAGTCTTAATTAGTGAAAAGTCTGGATTAGGTAGCATTTAAAAATTTTGTTTATTCCTTTCAAGTACGTGTCATTATGGGAACTAATTGCTAATAGCATATTTTCAAGTCGAGGTCCTGCTGGGTCTACTCCAATGAATGGGGGGAAAATCTCATAATTAGCAGCCTTATTTGCATGCAGACAATGAGTGTTCCTAAAGTCTTTAACCCTGTTCCCCTAAGAGTAGTTCTGGCATTCTTGTTTTAAGTGATTAAATTGCTTGGCAAACCCCTTTCTCAAGAGGAAGCCAAAAGGTAAGCTGAACCCAGCCAAACCATCATTACTGTCCAGGGATTCTGAGTGGAGGGAGTCACCATTAAGGCTTCCTGTTACAGTATGTGGAAACGCACAGCGGAGAAACGTCCGCAGAATCCAGGCATCTTCAATTGGGGTTATAAAACCAAGTAGGGAGATGACTTGCTGGGTGGTCTCCAGACCTGCACCCTGGCCGTGCAGGGTCACAGCTCTGATGGGTCCCGAGTACGAGCCCCTGAAGCAGCTGGACTTGGATGGCGGCAGCTGGAGCGTGCAGGCCTTCGGCAACCTGTGGACAGCCTGAGCCATGGAGAGGAGCGTGAAGAGCCCCAGGCACACTGCCTGCACGTGACCACAGGCCACCTGAGCCACGTAGGAGGACGCCCACACCCCACGAACAGAGACACTTTTGCTTCACTTCTGCTTTGTGAAAACTGCGAAAACCTCTTGGCTCCTGCCCAGGATTCCTTTGTTTTTCCTCCAGGTAAAGAGCACATTTGGCAGCGCGAGTGTTTTTCAGCCCGTTTGATGCTCTCCCTTCCGACTGAAACTATATGAGGCCCCAAGGCATATCCAGGGATCTCGAGCCACTCTCTTGGCTAGACGCATGGTTTTGCCTGAATAGCATCATTGTTGCACGACATAAAATGCAGGGGAAGGAAGACTGACTGGTGCACTGACTGGAATCTGGCCTACCAGGGAAGCTTTGAAATATCAAACATCAGAATTTCTGCTTTCAGCCAAGATGAACTAACAAGGACCAGATTGACTCTCCCACCAAAACAACTCAAGAGTGGAGAAAATAAATGAAACATGTGGTAGGCATTAGGTCTCAGGCAATGAAGGACAGGCAGCCCCGAGGGACGGCAAACGAGCAAGGTGAGGCCTCCGTTTTTGGCTTGGAGAGGGCCCCAGGCCCCAGTGAGGCTGGAAGGCCCAGAGCCTGTTAATCTGTAGGGTGAGATAAAGCTAGGTGTCTTGGGGCAGATGGCTGCAGGGGAGAGAGCTGGGCAGAGAGGAAGGGAGATCCGAACAGCTGAAGCTTCTTCGGACTGTTCCCGCGGTAGGGCCTTTAGGCCCGGGAAGGAACCACCTCAAAACACCTGGGGCTTCGCACTGGGTTAGGGCGATGTCTCATTTCACCCAGAGTGGGAGATCCCAAAGGACATCCAGCAGTGTCCCGGGGGGGGCTTTGTGTCAAACTAGGAAAGTTTTAAAGCCAGGAAGACCCCAGCGAATCAGGCGCTCTGGGGTGACCCGGCTGTGCCCTGAACAAAGCTCAGGTGAATTTATGAGCACACAAGACACATCCTGGACCCAGAGTGGTGAGACCCACATGCCTGGCACCCAGTCAGAAACCAATAGGCATTGAGACGTGTGGGTGAGCACAGGCCACGATGCCTGAATTGGCTGGGCAAGCAGAGAACCGGAGAAGAGAGGGAGAGTAACTCGGCCGGTAAAGGCGGTGAAGTGTCCCTGGAGCTATTGCCCACAGGTTCAAGAGGTTAGTATTAAAAACACAAATGCCTTTGAAAGTAGGGTGTTGGCATTGGGGAGGACAGTAGGTAGGCTTAACAGCAACTTAAGTACTACAAAGAAAAAACTGAGTGAAGTTGAAGACATAGCACTGGAAAGGATGTAACTGAGAAACGGAAAAGTCTGATAATATATGTGATCACACTCGCTGTGGTCATGGCTGAAGAACCTGAACGCACAACTACTGGGAAATTTCCACATTTTATGAAAAGCGCCAGTCCACAGATCCATGAAAACCTTAAATGCCAGAGAGAAGAGGAAAAGTAGACCAAATTATGTAATCAGTTTGCTGAAAACCAGTGAAAACGGGAACAGCAGCCGGAGCGAGTGGCGTGCGCAAAAGAACAAAGGTCAGAATGACGGCGGACTTCGCAGGGCAGTGGGGATCTGAACCCGCACTGAGCATCATTCTCATGTCCCCTTCTCAGCATCTTTAAAGGACCCAAAGGGGGAAAAAAACGAACCATATCATCTCTCAAAAATAAAGTTTAGGGTGTCACGCTGTCTCCGTGGGTAAAGGCGCTTGCTGCACAACCCTGAGGATTCTAATTCTATCCCCAGGATCCACGTGATAGGAGGGGGATCCAACTCCTAAAAGCTGACCTCTGACCTCTACATGCATGCTGTGGCACCCACGCATCCACAAATAAATGAATAAAAATGTAATTAAATTTTTTAAAAATAAAGTTGAATGTGATCCAGCCTGTCAGTAGACTGGAGGGAAAAAGTACACTTGTGTCATCTCATAGACAAAAGGATGTCAAAACTGAACACACAGGCGTGATAAAAACACTGGAGGAAGTAGAAAGAGTGGGATATTTCTTTTTCTTTTTTTTTTTTTAATTTTCGAGACAGGGTTTCTCCGTAGCTTTTGGTTCCTGTCCTGGAACTAGCTCTTGTAGACCAGGCTGGCCTCGAACTCACAGAGATCCGCCTGTCTCTGCCTCCCAAGTGCTGGGATTAAAGGCGTGCGCCACCACCGCCCGGCTGAGTGGGATATTTCTTAACCCAATACTGGTCACCCACATAACCCTCAGTGGCCATCATATTTATAAGGGAAAAAGAGACACTTTCCCAAGATGAGAACTAAGGCAAGGAGTTGTCCAGCATGCAATTGGAGAATCTTTCTCTAATTAATTAAAATATAATTATATCATTTACCCCCCTCAACACCTCTTTCCCTTTTAAATCCATGGCCTCTTATTCATTTAATTATACATCTGCAAGCAAATATACAGATGCAGCGAGTTGAGTCTGGCTAGCACTGACTGCTTGTATTTGTATTTTTAGGGTGACCACTTGGGATTGGACTAAGGGGGTTCATCTCTGGGGAAGCCTGACTCTCCCCCTCTCAGCCACTGAGGGTTGCTCTCTGATGTTTCACATATAAACTGGGTTGTCAGCTGGTGTCATTGTTCAGGTCTTGCTTGCGTAGCCACATTGTTGAGATTTTGTGGGCGTGGTTTCCCCCGTCACATCTAAAAGGCTCGATCTCACACCAGACCTCCGGGTCCTCTGGTTCTTACAGTTATTCCACCCCCTCTTCCTTGACACTCCCTGGGCGTTTGGTGTAGGGATTGTGTTGTAGATGTGTCAGGCGGGTTGTTCTCTGCATTTTGACTAGTTACGGCTTTCTGTAAAATGACAATTCCTGCAAGTGTGCACACGCGAAGACCAAAGAACAGTATCCTTAAAGACCCCTAAGGAAAGAAGTGAACAGAAAATCTATGCTCAAAAAAACCCTTCAATCTTTGGAAGAAAGAAAAAGACATGGAAGACGTAGAAGGGGTAATCGAAATGCCCTTATTTGATATAACCTAGTTATGTAGAAGATTCTGAGGCTTCTACAGCAAACTCCTAGAGCTAATAGTGATGCAGTAAGGTTGGAATGCAAAACCCAACCACATTTCCATGTTCTAGCAATCTCCGCATCTATCTAAATTGAGTAAACAGTATTATTTACAATGAGGCAAATGAAATTAAAGGTATAAACAATGGCAATGTGTGTGTCTGTGTTAAAATTTAAAATGCAGGCCAGGTGTGGTGGCTCATGCCCTTAATCTCAGTACTCATGGGGTGGAGGCAAAGGTGGGCAGATTTTTCTGAGTTCAAGGCCAGCCTGGTCTATATAGTGAGATCCAGGACAGCTATAGAGGGAACCTGTCATAAACAACCAACCAATCAATCAATCAAACCAACATTTTTTAGTGCAGGTGAAAGATTAATGAATCCCAAACAAGAGGGAGATGCGTGTACTCGTGGGCTAGTAAACGTGTTGATTCTATCCAAACTGGTTGACAGGTTTAATATAATCATTATCAAGATCCTAGCAGAGTTTCTGTTAGAAATAGATAGGCCTATTCTAAAATTAGCAGAGGGACAACTTCGAATATCTGGGGTGGTTTTGATGAAGAAGTGAAAGTGAAAGAGCCATCTGGTCAGATGCCAAGGGTGATTGTGAAGCTGGCCACACAGTGGTGCTGGCCTTGTGGTGGATTTGGCAATGGGTGATGCTGCTGATATGGTCATGCTGACAGAGGGTGTTGGCCAGGAGAGACGCCCAGATCAAGAAGGAAGAACAGAGAGTTCAGAAGGACATTTATATCTCCACAATGAAAAGTACAAAGGGGCCCTTTTTACAAATGGTGCTAGGTCAGTTGGAGGAGCAAGACAAAAAGATAAATTTTGACCTAAGTTTTGCCTTTCTCAAAACATGAACTCCAGTGGATCACGAACCGAAATATAAAATGTATGATTACACAGAAGAAGAGCTCTTTGGATGCAGGATTGAGTGCAGAGTTCTTAGGTTCGATACTAGACGCTGACCTAGAAAAGGGCAAATTAGTCAATTGGATTTCACCAGAACAAAAAGGGAGTTCTATCTCAAGAGTTTATCAAGGGACTGAGGAGAAAAGCTAGAGACTGGCAGAAGATACTCATAAGCCAGCTCCCTAACAAAGCGGCTACGTCTAGGATACGCAAGGGACTTCTGGGCCTGCCAGGAGACAACCCATGAGGACATGACTTGAGAGACACTTTGTAGATGCCCATGGGTTCAGACGTCCAGAAATATGTTCAACATCATTAGTTGTCAAGGAAACACAAATTTTAACCACAATAAAATGTCACTATACACATATCAGAACAGTTTTAATAAAAACAAGGACTCGTGTATCCCTGGTGGGAATAGAAACCAGAACCGCAGCCCTGGAAAGGACGTGTGTAGGTTTTCAGAAACTAAAGATCCACTTAACGTATCGCTGGTTTCTTAGGCCTTCATCCCAGGGAAATGGAAATTTGTGTTCACTGAAACCCTGGACCCCACCATTCACGGTAGCTTTATTCATAATATTCAAAAACTAAAATAACAAACAGGCTTAGAGCTATAACTCAGCATTAAATCACTTGCCCAGCATGCAAAGGGTCTTGGGTTTGAATACAGCAAAGTTAAAAAAAATTATATAAGAGACACTCTCCTCAAATCCAAATATCCCTCTGCAGGACAGTAGTTAAACAAGCTGATCTGTCTACACCATGGACACTGGTGATGGGACTGATGGAGCTTGTGACATAGAGGCAGCCTGGCTGGGTCAGAGGACAGCAGTGAGGAAAACCAGCCTTGGGGTGCAGATTGTCACACTTACTTACAGAACATTGCAAATGTGGAGAGTAAATTAGCAGCTGTAGGGCTTAAGGAAACCGAGGCACAGTCTGAGTTCTTGATCCTGGTGGTGGCTATGAGAATATACACACACAAGTAAAGCCCAGAGGACTCAGCACAGGGCCCGGGGAAGCAGAGTGCACACGAGAGCTGCACTTGTGCTGATTTCCTGTGTTGAGGGGGATGTGGTGAGGCGTCAGTAGGGCCTCTGTGCACTTTAGAAATTTTGGCCTGTGTGGTGGCTTTCTGTGGTGTGTGCTGCGCACACTCTAGGCGAGAGGGATGCCAGGCAGACAGCTTTATTACGCTTTGCCGTATTCCCTTGAGATGGGGTCTTGCGTCCATGACACCAGTGATCCTCCCGTGGCTGTCCTAGCACTGGTGTTATAGGCACATATGGTCATGCCTAGCTTTTGCTGTGGGTGTTGGAGAACTAACTTGAGGATTAGAACTCAGGTCCTTACACTCCCGCAGCGAATGCTCTTACTGACTAAGTCATCTCCCAAAGTGCTAAGGAGTCTTTACAACTTCTTGTGAATCTAAACTTATGTAAAGCAGAAATTAAGGAAAGAGACAACCTAAAAGCTTTCCATACATGCAAAGCCTGAAATAACATTTTTTACCAGGCCTAGGCGTAGCATAGAAGGTTCTAGATTCTCCTGGAAGGACCCCAGGGGTCAAGCCTGTATGAAATGGGCCAGCTCTAGGAGTGGTGCCACACAAGAAAATGTAAAATGCTTCTACTTTATTATGGAAATCTCTGTAGCATATAATTTACTCGTTAAGCAAGCAAATGCAACACATTGCAGGACCTGCATCATGGAGAGCAGTCAGGTGCTTAGCAAGAAAAGCACAAAAGTCCGCTGCAGAGAAGTGGGCATGCAGAGACAAAGGTCCCAGAGAAAACTGTTGTGGCTTGAATCTGAAAGTCCCTGACAGGCTGGGGTGCTTCACTAGAACTCCGGCTGGGGGCACTGTTATAGAAGGCTGTAGGAACCTTGGGAGGTGGAACCTTGCTAGAGGAAATAGGTCACTGTGGGTGGACTTTGAGGTTTTATATTCTGGCCCCACTTCCTGCCCACTCTCTGTTTCCTGATCTACGGAAATGTGATGAAATAAGGAGCCCTCGCTGCTGGCTCCTGCCGCCATGAGTTGCCTGCTGCCGCTCCTTCCCAATGTGGATAGCATCCTCTTGAACTGTGGGCTGGAACAAACCCCTCTTAAGTTGCCTCTTCTCAGGAATTTGATCATAGCAACAAGAAAAGTAACTAATACAGGAACCCAAAATAGGTGGAAAAGAGGAAGGGGTTAATAGATAGGAAAAATAGGAAACAAGACTATATAATTAAACCTGACCACTTGAATAATTATATTAAATGCAGTAGCTTAGTTTAAACCACCCTGCTTCAGAGGCAGAAAAAATGAAAGTAAATATACTTTCCTACCAACCTACATGCCTATAAACATATTTTACAGGAGAAGATGTGAAAGGGTTAAAATTCAATCATTAATACATAAATTGTATACCATGTTACACTAATCAAAATTAATGAAACCACAGCAGGACAATTTCACAGCAGAGTGTTTCCAGAGACAGGGAGAGCGACGCCACAAAAAACAAAGGGGTTCATTAAGTTGGGGCTCATATCAATTCTAAATAACCTAAACAGCAAAATAACAGGGTTTCAAAATACACAAGTTCCAGACAAAAAAAAAAAAAAAAAAAAAAAAGCAAACCCGTATTATGAAGAAAAGCACCTCTTAACGAGAAGGTGCAACCTCAGCCAGGAGCCAGAACCCTCAGGCAGCATTATCAAGTGGCTTTACCTAACTGGATTTCTAGAATGTTCTGTTCGTTCAACTATACACAACAGATATTTTTATCTTATCAAGTGTTGAGACTCTTACAATGATAACCCATGTTCTGCACTATAGAACAAGGCTCAGTAAGTCTCAAAAGTAAAAATTGTATAAACGGTGTTGGACAGTCTGGATAATCTCCAAATGCTAAAGGAAAATCTCCACTTCCAATGGGTTCAAGAAGTCAAGGAGTCACTTTGGATGTCAAGAACTGAAAGTATATTTAATAAGAAGTGGGGAAGGAAGGATCGAGGGAAAATCATGTCAACGTAAACGTACACTGGCAAAGGTCTCAGATCTGTGATCTTAACCCTTATCTTTAGAAAGTATGTGTTACTTACTCTGATAAGACACTGACCAGAAGCAGCTTAGGAGCAGAAGGGGTTTATTTCAGTGCTCGGGCTACAGTTCATCGTTGAGGGAAGTCAGGGCAGAAACTGTGGCGGATGCAGCTTCTTGGTTCCCTAGCAGACTCACAGCCCAGGACCACCCGTCCAGGTAATGGCGCTGCCCACAGTGGGCTGGTCCCTACATCAGTTAACAGTCAAGATAAACCCTTATGACATGCTGGCATACCAGTCTGACCTGGTAAGTCCCTCAGCTGAGACTGCCTTCTCAAATGACTCCAGGATGCATTCAGTGGACAGTTAAAGTTATCCAGGACAGCAGGGGATGAAAACGAGGTAGGAAAGCGAGAGGATTAAAACCAGCGCTCATGAATGAAGTTGGAAGCGGCTTGGTAATGAGCTCAGTGTTTCACAGCCTGGTGAGGGAGCGCAGAGCCAGAACCAGCGCTGCCAAGAAATAAAGAGTGGAGACAGATTTAACTCCCAGCAGCAGGTAACGAGAGTACAGGACCTACTTCCAAAGCTATGCCTTCCTCGAACAAAGGAAGCCTTGGGGTTTGATTTGAGGTGTCTATACATGTTCATGTGGGAGAGCTGCACCTTTGGTGTAAGGCCACGACTCAAGACGAAGAATGGTGGGTGGAAATCCTTGGGAGCATGCTAAGCTTCTTCCCCCAAAGGACACTCTGAAGATGTACTGATGCATGAATTTGGCCCTACGAGCATTGCCTCAGCCGCGAACAGCTCCCTTTAGAAACATTCCCAAAAGTTAACCTGGAGTCAGGTTGGTGGTGGGGGGATACAAATGGCCAAGGTCACTGGTGAAAGAGGTGTCACAGCTCTAGGTACTCCTAGGGCACTTCATGCCAATCAAGTCTGTAACTTAGATGACATGGACAGCTGTCCAAAAAGTCAGAAACTATCAGCGGTAAAAACTTCCCCAAACTCAGGGCTAGGGAGATATCACACTGGCTCAAAGTGCTTGTTAAACAAGCAGGAGAACCTGTATTCAAACCCCCAGAACCCATGTAAAAAGTCAGGTGTGCATAGGCATGCCTATAGCCCCAGTGGTTCCAGTTTCAATGAGAGAACCTTTCTTGAGAGAACAAATGGAGAGAGATTGACTAGGACACCCAGCATCCTCCTCTGCACTGTTTGTGTGCATGGATGTGCATGCCTGTACATACCAGGCATATAACACACACACACACAACAACACACCAAACAAAAGAGAAAACCTGTAAACAACCAAGTAACACTGTAACTATTGAGGTAATTGAATTTGTATTAGAAAAACTCCCGTAAAGAAAACAGCAGACATGGATGGTTTTGCTGAGGGATTACATCTGAGTTTCACATAAACTTCAGGGACTAAAGGTGTGTGTGTGTGTGTGTGTGTGTGTGTGTGTGTTCTTCCCATCCTAGTCTGAGGCTAGTTTCAGTACGATGCTACAATCAGACAAAGATATTAGAAGAAAAGCAAGTGGGGGCTGGAGAGATGGCTCAGCGGTTAAGAGCACTGGTTGTTCTTCCAGAGGACCCAGGTTCAATACCCAGCACTCATATGACAGCTAACAACTGTCTGTAACTCCAGTTTCTGGGGATCTGATACCTTCATACCAATCCACATAAAATAAAGTTAAATAAATTATTGTATTAAAAAGAGGAGAAGCAAGTGTCTGTGCTGGGCCATCATCCCTCATGTGTGGAGTGAAGCCACGCCAGGCTTGCATTGTGTCTGATAAAGAACTGAGGTGGGTTCAAGGATTCCCCAATCTCCTGGACCAAGTCTTTGCCTGGGGTGTTTCCCTGAATCCTCTGCCGGTATGGCTCTTAAAAGGAGAGGGGATTAGAGACCACGGGGAGTGGTGAGGAGGCTGTGAAGAAAGACGGGTGTGAGAAGAAGGTTCCAGCACGACTGGATGTGCAGAGACACTATGGGGTGCACAGGTTCCCAATAAGGACTGCCCCCCTTCTCAGATGGAGTCCTATCACAAAAGGCACCCCAATAAAACCTTATATAAAGGGAGACTACAAACAGCAATGTCCCATCGAGATGGAGTATTTTAGTTGAACTTTCTTTCGACTTGGCATTGAAAACAAACATACAAGTCATTGCTTGCTGGAATATAAAACTTGTTGAGTGCATGGGAGGACCGGGTAGTAGGCTGCGTAGAGGCTGCGCTTCAGAGACTTGGCGATGCAGGTTTGAAGTGGTTGTGACTCTCTGTGCCATTAGTAGACTTGTGGGTGCCAAACACTTGGGAGAACATAGTGTTGGGACTTGCAGACACCAAACTGGACGTGCTACCTCTGTTGCTGGATATCAACCCAAATGGCCTGGAACTTGCTCAAGGTTCTCAAGTGTTTTCTTTATCACTTGAAAAAAAATCACAAATCCCAGAGATGGCAAAGGAATTTTTTGCAAGGGGTTTGCAAGGGGTTCTGTCCTTCCTCTATAGGCAGGGACACTAATGTCTTGTTGGGAAGCCTTGGGAGTAAAAGGGAAGTGGAGATAGTCACTTGGAGAGTCACTCAGGGCATGTGAGCGGGAGTGAGGTGAGTACCAGAAACAAGAAGGCCACAAGAGATTTCAGGTCGGTGATTTCCTTAGCTGGGACTGGGAACAAAGGAACAAGGCTCACATGGGGGTGAGTACTAGTGGCCCTAGACGGCCCTCAACAGCTCCTTAGAGGGCAGCCATGCTCACATTAGGTCCTGGAGCAGAAGGTCACATTTTTCCTGCACAGAGGATGGCTGTACAGAGAGAGGAACACTACTGGCTGGTCCAGGATGTGCCTTGGGCCAGTGCCATGTTGGGATTGTGGTTTGCTACATTCCACTCTCCCCGTGGTGGCTGTGCTGATGACCCTGGCTCAAGACACATGCCGGATCATTAAGTTTATTGACATGTTTGTGTGATTATGGCTCTTCCTTCATCATGATTTCTCTGGTGATTGATCAGCTTCTGATCACGTTTCTCTCCTCCTTTACAATCTGTTCTCAGAAGCCTATCTGGCAAACAGCCTTGCGGTCCTGCTGCAGCCCCCTTGTCCCAGAGGATGAGGTCTACTCCTTGTCTCAGCACACAAAAACCCTGCACGTCCTCAGACCGTTGCTTTTGCCTACATGCAATACAGATCTCTAAAGTTAATGACGTCTGTATAGGGTGGAGCTCGTCAGGCACAGCTGGGCCCTGTGGTCCTGTGTCCACCCGGGAGGCCCAAGTCTGGGCAGGAAAACTCACCCTTGCTCACCAGCCCATACTTCATCTCCTTTCTTTTACTCATTTGGGAGGCGTTAGCCAGCTCCCAGCAATGCTCACCTTCATATGGCCTTCTTTGTAGCCAGATTTGTCCCAGGGGGAGCAGCCTCCGTGACCATGGGAGGAAGCTGTACTGCCCTCCCTGAGTCTGGTACCTCTGGGAGTCTTGAGCACTTCTTCAGCAGATGGCACCAAGTCGTCCCATGTCCAGGGTGGGGTAAAAGGTTTCAGGAGCTAAGATCTGCCAGTGTGGTGCTTCTTTCAGCTTCTCCCTCCCCACTAAGCCCTCTGCCCCATGGGTGTTCGTGCAGCCTCCTGATTCACCACTGAGCAACTTCTCTGTGTGAGGAAACTGGGGTTTGGAAGAATTCCCTTAAACAATGGGCCAAAGGAAGCCAGACCCCAGAATTCACAGAGGGCTGTGCATAGTGCTGTCTATGCCCAAATTTCAGGGTCTGCAGAGGGGCTGTGGGGGCAGACATCCACACTGAGGCTCGTGTCCATAGAGGGTTTCAACTATCCACACCTTGGTCCCAATGTCCAAGCAGGGTTTGTCAATACAGCTATCCACATCCAAACCCCATTGTCTACATAGGGATGAAATTTATGCTTTATACATGGACCAGAAGCAACACTGGAGTCTACAGCCATTGCCAGCCTTGGTCCCTGGAAGTTCAGGGCTCCACTGTTGCCAATGAAGGCAAATGTCTAGGAAGGTAGGGAGATTCTTGGCAGTTGGGTGGCCCCACAACCAATGGTCATAGTACCACAATTCTCTTCTCTCCAGCCAGTGATGACGAAGTCCCACCCCAAAGTTGGAACAGGTCTCTTTAAGCAGAGAAGGGGTGGCCTCTATTGTGATGGACAAGGTGAGGGTAGGACATTTCTGAGAATTTGTGGTGTACAGAGAACCGAGACACTTTGCAAACTGACTTCCAGGTCTCACAGGTTAAAGCTAGGAGATACATGGTATGGGTAATGCCCTCGTCCTGAAGAGGTCTGTGCCAGTGGCAGACTCATGGCTGAGAAAGAAAGGCGGTGGGAGTAAGCGGGCTCAGCTTCTCATTAGACCAGGCCAGACCAGGGGATAGCAAGGGGGAGCAAGCTGAGAGTGAGCCCGACAACCAGGGTGCTTCCCACAGACTCCAGGTCAGTCTCAGGTTCCCAGTTTGTTTTCCTTTTCTGTGGAGAGCAGGATGGCTAAGGGTGATGTCAGGCTGGAATAGAGGCCTCTCAGCAGCGGCATGGCTTACTCCTCTGTCCTATGCCCTGTGAGGAAGAACCCGTGTGCTGTCAAACAGAGGGTACAGAGGTGCCGTGTCTGGAAGCCTGTTGGTTACAGGGCTGAGAGACAGCGAGACTGCTTTTTTGACAAAGCCACCTAGAAACAGAGACACTCTGAGCCTCGCTTGCAGAATGTAAGGACTGGGTTTGCTCCTTTGCCCATCTCCACAGTGACTCTGTCATTTGAGGACATTTTCACTCCAGGCTTGGCCCTTCCCAGATCTGGAAGTCTTTGCCATGCATGGCTCTTTTCTTCACTGGGTTAGTTTGTGCATGAAGTAAAATAAGTGTCACCAGGGGCTTAGCTGGCACCATAGGAATGACTCACATAGCTTGTGGTCCCAACTTCCCGGCAGAAACCCTAGACGGGCCAGCTCTGCTGAGAGTCGTCCCAGGCGGGCTAAGGGTCTGCTTTCAGCTTCTGTCTAAGCACACGTTCAGTCATCTTTGACCTAACTTAATTTTTTTGGCATAAAGAATTATAAATGTGACGTGCTTCACATGTGTAATTCCAAATTAGGTTAGTGAGCCGGGTCTGTCTCGAGGATGGATAATTTAAACAGTCCTGTAAACTTACACTCAGTTGCCACATGACCAGGGGCCCACTCTTCAGCGTTGACTGCAGAGCTGAGAATAAATGCGTGTGAGCATTTACAAGAGCCGGGCTCGCAGAAGCGAAGAGGAGTCAGCATCTGCCTGTGGTGAAGGAGTGCATGGCAACGGGGGCTGCACGATGCAGCCCTGTGCAACTCCACAGGGTTATGAGAGCACTGCCTTGCAGATGTATGCAGGTCAAGATGGGCAGGAGACAGAGGCCAGGTTCACAGGACACTGGGGTGTAAGCCCACCTGTGCCAACTGTCCCAAGCAAGAAACTACTGAGGGCAGAGTTAAGTTTCTGTATCTCCCTCAAGAACAAGCATGGGTTTTGCTGGGGGGTAATGAAGACATTTTGGAACTGGACATGGAGGCCACACATCGCGTGAACACACACTCATACAAGGTCACAGTGATTCACACTAAAAAATGGTTATCCTCATCTCCTGTGAATCCCAAAACCAAGGTTCAGACAGCATGGGGACCTTGATTTGATCCCCAGAACTCATATTTAAACTAAATAAAACAGGCACATCAGTACATAGCTGAAATCCCAGCACTGGAGAGGCAGAGACAGGACTTGCTGACCAGACAGCCTAACACAATGGGCAGCTCGAGCAAACAGGAGACCCTGTCTCAGAAGAAAAAGGCTGATGGCTCCTCGCTTCATGAAGAACAGCCCCCAAGGATACCTTCCTTACACACACACACACACAGAGAGAGAGAGAGAGAGAGAGAGAGAGAGAGAGGGAGAGGAAGAGGGAGAAGGAGAGGGAGAAGGAGAGGGAGAGGGAGAGAGGGAGAGAGGGAGAGGGAGAGGGAGAGAGGGAGAGAGAGAGAGACGTCTGTAAGAGTTCTTTTCCTCTTCTACGGGGAACAAATTTTGCACACACTTTACTGGCACTGGCAAGAGACCGGCTCATCACATCTGCCCGCCCACAGTCTAATCATGGAAGAGGAGGTTTGCAGCGGTGCTCACGAGTGAGGTCAGAGACCCCAGGATGGTCTTGTCCATCAACAGGGATGGATTAACTGTACTCTCAGTCAAACGTTGTTACCTACCTTGGGAGACCCCAGGGTAGGCAGCTGGACCCCAACACATCTGCATTGGATCATGAGGACAAATTGTATACACATCAGAGTCTTCACCTGCAGTCTTAGGTCAGAAATGAAGCAGGTGTGGGGTTGCTCTGTGTTGCTGTTTCTCACATTCAACGAGTCCTTAAGCCCCTGAGCAGTTTTGGTCACCGAGGACAGACACTATGGGAAGCCCGTATCCAGCAGAGCATGAAGTACTCCAGAGGACCCAACCATCCCAGTTAAGCTTCGGCCTCAACTACCCACCCCCACTTCCCCTGAGAGCTATAGCCTTGCTCAAGGAGACGTGAGGGCCACACACAACCGCTCCGATTGCTTCCTGCGAACCTGCACAACTTCACTGCTACAAGTGAGCCCAGGGACTCTTCAATATTTCCTCACTGATCAAAATCAACCAGGAAGGTTTAAAAAACTAACAGTGCTATTTCCAGAAGCCCATCTTCCTGGGCGGATCCATCCATAATTTCGTAAATTTTTGTGCACTAGGGGAGCTAGAAGATTCTACTGTTGGAGTGGGGGATGGGAATTTACAAAGTACATGCTGATAAGGACAACTCCCAGCACCCTAGGCTGCACAAAGCCACCACACTCAAAGCCCAGCCGATCCAGTTTTCAGCACAGTCAGGGAGCAGTAGCTTCATAGTTGTTCAGCAGACACACGAGTCTGCTGCCTCCCTTAGACCCAGCATCCTGGATCTGAGACTCAACATTCAGCCACAGGTCAAAGATTCTGAATATAATAAACTGCCATCTTCTCCCACATCATCCTCTATCCCTTTCTTGTTATTCTCCCTGGGCAGGTCCCATGAGCTTGTGGCAGCACCTGACGGGGTGGACACATGCATATCACTTTAGGGCGGCTTCTCTAGTGCTGTAAATCAATCTGTAAACCTCTTAGTAAAGGACACGAGACCCTTGGCACTCAAGTCCCCGGCACAGAATATTGCTTCAGAGATAATTAAGGTCAGATATACTATAGCTGTTCCATGTCTCCTTGGTCTGTGAGTATCTCAATATGGTTTCTCACCAGCGCTTAAAGGGAAGTCTGTGTGGGGGAGGAGAGCAGGGTAGAAGGAGAGGAGAGAGAAGGTACCGGCCATGTCAACTAAAGCACAATCCCTCTTTTGATTAAGCAACTTGCCCAATCACAAGTGAGCATGTGGGTGGCCAGAGCCTCACCCAGAGTCTCTCTAAGTGAAAGTATTTGGCATAAGCAGAAGTTCCTTCCCCACCTAGCCTGGATGAGCATTTTTGAAGTGCTTTGTTTACAGTGCCTAAGAACACCACCACATATCCACTCGTTCCTTTCCGGAAGGGAAGACACGCTTCTTCCTGTGCCCAGACGACACAGGAACATCCCGCTCCACGTCATAAAGCACTTGTCCCGGGTCCTCACGTTCACGTGCAATACAGAAGAAAGCGTGGCGACCCATAATCACTCCCACACAGACTGTCTAGCCACAGAGGAAAAAAAGAAAAAAATACTGCTTTATTGGATCCATTTTCTAACTACAAAGATAGCTGACACAAATATCCAACGCTTGCTTTCATACGACAGTCTGCTAAAAATGGGTCATGCAACTCCATGATGCTAACAAACACAGATACATACTAGATGCAGGCAGGAGGCAGCCTGCAGGCGACCAGGAGCTGTGTGTGTACAAGGTGGCACACGTCAGCTCTTCACAGTCGTGTGAAAACGTTCGATATGGCTTTCAGACATTTGTTTCTTTCTGAGAGTTGGAGAAAGGTAAAACACCATCTACAGACGACCATTCTAAAGATGCATCTTCCTTCCTATGAGAGAGCTTTTCCTCTCATGACTTCGTCTGTGACTAACTTACAACGTCCACCCACAGGTGCAATTCAGGCATGTTCCAGAAGGGGGCATTAACTCCTAAGGCACAATCATTAAACATGTTTTAATTAAACCATGCTTTTTGGTTATAAGAAATAATAGGTCACTGCTAGCAACTGTAATAAGCAGCTAATTACACACAGCTGACACCAGCCTATCTGTTACTGGAAACTAACCTGAAAACACGCTATCCACAGACTGCATACAGAAACATTGTTTTTGGTAACTGTCCTCTTAGATGAAGCAGAGAGCTATAAGGCTTCTGTGAAATAATATCTTATAATTGAACAAATATATTACACTCCTTCTGTAACGGTTATTTACAACCAACCACCTTCAGACTTGGCCATTCGATAGTCATGGATATCTGGGCACGGCTCTCCTGCGTCTAGAGTGCTCAGTAACTACTCGAGATAGGAAAATGCCACCTGTCTGTGCAGGGGCGACAGATGCTGATGCAAGGTGCTGGGAAATCGGGTCTGGACTCTGAGGTGCATTCTCAAGGTGGACACTCATTATTGCTAACACGGGAGCCCCCACTGGGCACGGACTGGTCATCACCATCTCCGTTCTTTAATATCTATACATAAATATATGCCTATATGTACACGCATGCAAACACAAGGTTCTGTCCTGTAGCCGGTAGGTTTTGTTCTGTCCAGGATCCCTGTCTTGTGCCGTTCAACTTCCTTGTGCTGTGTCGGAAGCCGGATTAAGAACTAAAAGCTCAGCATACTATTATTCACAAAGCTGCGGTTTTAGTCACACGGATGGAGCTGACTAGGAAAGAGCCGAGATGACCATTGGAAGACCTCAGGAACGCACTGGAAAAGGCAGGCAAGCTGTGGAGGGCAGCCAGCAAAGTCAGAAATAAATAGGAAGCCATAGCTCACCAGAATCCTGTCAATTAATACAAAGGATAAAAGCTCCTAACAAAGTGTTTGTTTGTTTGTTTTCAAAATAGCTTTGGCTTCTACAAATTCTCTTAGGGTAGGAAATTCAATGCTTGCTTCCACAATGCCCTGGTGTGGTGGTTGGATTTTATAAGGCACTTCCAGTGTTTCACTCCGGTAGGCAGGAGGATCAGGCTTGGGGTCAGTCTGCCATACAGGCCCTTCTTTCGTGGGCCAGCATCTGCTCCTGGCCCCACAGGCCAGCCCTTCTCTTCGCTGAGATGACTTTTCTCTCAGGAGTTGCAGTGGCCTCCTCTTCTGCTCCATCCTTGTTAGAGAGTTACTTCTTCAGACATAAGCTCCTAGAATCGGTAAGTTGGGATTTCTGAGTGGTACCAGATGTGGGTTCAGTTTATTTCATCAAAGTCTCGCTCGCTGAAGCCCAGTTGTCTGCACCAAGCCAGCTCCACACAGCTTCTGCCAGCTCCAAGGCGCTGAATTAGGAGTGGGGGTTCGTGCTGGAGAGGTCGTTGCGTATGATTTCATTTACTGCAAGAAAATGAGAGGAGGGAATATTAGGGAAACGGTCCCTTATTGCCAACCTCCAAGGTAACAGCAGGGAATGCCAACATCACATTTCTAACTGGTTATATTCAGTCTGTGGCGCTGAGATGGCCCAGAACATCTTCTCCAGGGCAGGAGTCAACTCCAGGACGTCCCTAGTTTGAACGACAAGATGTTGACACACTACAACATCCCATGGGAGTGTGCTCAGAGGAGGGGAGAGAAGGTGTGGGGACCTCCCGTGGTCACGAACCTCCCTTTGTTTGGGACACTTCATTTGTTTTTCTGAAGAGGGTCAAGTCACAGCGGCACCCACAAGCCAGTGATGGCCACTATCAGCGTGTGATTTTTGGCAGATGGACAGGAAATGAGAGAAGCTCGGAAAGGCTGTGGCCAGCAAACAGCACAACATTCTCTCCCTCTCCACCCCTGCCTCTCTCGGCCCAGCCACCTGATCCACACTGAGATAGGAAATGTCACTGGGCGGCTGTCACCACGTCCCATTTTCTAACAGAGTTTGAAGGCAGGGCACCCACGCTGACGTCAGGGAACCACCGGGCTTCCCTTCCCCATGGGCTGGAGCGCCCGCCCCACACCTAGATAAGCCCCTGGAACTCAGGGATGGAGGCCCCAGCCTGTCTGAGGACGCTTCCTGGAGCCATCAGGGGGCGTGTGCTTCATCACCACTCCCTTCCCTAAACTGCCTTTCAACACCCCTTCCCCAACAATAGTTTTAAGAATAACAATAATAAAACGCAACTGGCGGAACCAGGAATTGTGTCATGGGAACTGATAGCAGAAGGAAGCCTGGTGGCAAACAGTTCAGGCTGGCCCTAAAGGGGCTGCCTTGGCAAGAGCCTTACAAGAGCGAGGCTCCCTATACCAGGGCCACTGCCACTCCTGGACTCCCCTGCCTAGGGTGTGTTTGCTGCTCCCCAGGCTGTTCCCTCCAGAGTCACACTTGCAAAGATGAACCATGGCGGCTTCCTGACCAGCTTCATGGGTCAGTGCAGATCCAGGATCGATGCTTGACCACAGGGCCCAGCACATTGTAGAGAGGGCTCAGTCTTTAGTGTGGAAAATACCAGAAGGCATGCAGGCTCCCTCTGGCCCTGTGACTTCACAGCCACTAATGAGGAATAACAAGGCCCAGGTGCTTGCAGGCTGGTCTGGGACCAGCAATCAGGATTCAACTTGTCCCTGGAGTGCGCCCTGGTAGCTACCAACATTTTCCATGATACTGGGGTGTGGGTGCGGGGCCGCTGCACAGCCCTGAGAAGCAGCCAGGCAGCAGGGTCCCCGAGGGGGGGGGGCACCAAGGGCCAGCTGCTCTGTGCAGTAGAAGCCATTGTCACATGTCCTTCCTGAATCCCTTCTGAGCTGCATGGCTTTTCTCAGGGCTCTCTCGACAACCTCTTTAGGCTGAGCTTTCCCCTTTGGCTCCTTGGCAGGGACACCTCGGGACAAGAGGCTTGAATTATTCTTTCCCTTTCCCTGTGAAGCCCTCCTGTGAGAGCCGCACCGTCTGCTCTGTACTCTGCTTCATCAGTGCCAGGTCAGAGAGCAGCTGAGAAGGAAAGACCGCAAATTTCATTCCCTCCCTCTCTCTCTCTCTCTCTCTCTCTCTCTCTCTCTCTCTCTCTGTGTGTGTGTGGAAAAAGGCTTGCCTGACATTAGGATTTCTTGGGGGGGGGGCCAAGTCAGAAGGGCTTAGACCTTTGCTGAAGCTCAGAGCTCTGTGCAGAGGTGGAGACAAGCCACAGGCCCCTCCACTGTGCCACACCCATCTTTGTTTCGGTGACAGACAGCTGTGCCTGACTGCCAGGGTGTCCCATCTGTCTCACACTGTCCCCAAGTCTTACGTGCATTAGGGCTCTGAGTGCTCACTGCCCAGACTGGGTTCCCAGGTAAGGGCAGAGTCAAGACAAACACTCCACCTAGGGTTCTGGATGGGTGACCATCTCTGAGTGTCAGGTGGGCACGTGGTCCTGGGAAAGATGTCTGTGGGGTATGAAATGCCAAGACTGGGAGATGAGACAGAAGCAATTTCAGGGGTTCCAAATACGTTTTAACCAGGCTCCATACAAGGAGCAAGGCACCATTCAAACACACTACACTAAGGGAACCAGCGTTTTACTGCTCATTCAAATCGTAGGACAGATTGAACAACAGACCGATGGTTTACCGTCAGGCTTAGTGGTGAAAAGGAGCTTGAAGCGCAGTCACAACGAGAGAAGGAGGCGTAAAGGAGACTCTTGAGGAGAACGGGAAACCCAAGGAACAGAAGGAGATCTAAGGAGCACTAACAATGAGGAGAGCAAGGAAGGGCTGGGGAGTAATAATGAAGGATGGGAGGGGCTGGGGACAAGGTGAGTAGGAGCATTTAGTGTCCAAGGGTCAGGACCTGAGTGCAAATCCCCATCAATCATGGTCAAAAGCCAGATGTGGCTACTACACACCTGTAATCCGAGCACTGTGGGCTACAGAGGCAGGAGGATTCCTGGGGCTTGCCGGCTGCTGGGCTAGCTCCAAGTTCAATTCCAGGGAAATGGTGTGGAGACCGACAGAACAGGATATCCAAATCCTCCTCTAGCCTCCCTGTGTGCCACAGGCATGCACTCACACAAGTGTACATACAGCACACAATGGGAGGGGGATGTTGGAGGAATAGCTACATGGCCTCGGGCAGAGTGATGACGGACCACGAGAGAGATCTGAGAAGTAATACAAATGGGACAGAACGATTGGAAAGCAATTGTGACCACGGGAGTTCCGAGGGATAAGGATGATGGCCTTTTTATGTTGGAGACATTAAAAAGCAGCTGAGAATCTTCTAGTTACTCATGGGCCTGGCAAGACCACACAAAAAAAAATGCTTTAAAGGTAAAAGAGGAAGAAACATGAGATGTGGGCTTCCCCCTGCTGCCCACTGGGGCACCTGAGTCTCAAAGGGAGAACCCTCCTGAGGGAGGGGAATTACTCAGTGGTCTTCAGCCGCAGGGGTCCCCCACTGGAGGCAGCCGTCGGCCACCCAATGTCTACTTTGCTTTCTCAGTCTTGTTTGGGGCTTCCACCGAGATCTCTGGAGAGCTCAAGGCCTGTCCCTGTGGGTGCCTGTTGTTGCCTTCAGGGGGCTGACCAGCTTCCCTGTCCTAGGCTGTGGGCTGGAGGCGTGTCCTAGCGTTTGACAGGCTCACGATGCCCAGTTAGTTTCACAAGCACAAACACCGTCCCATATAGAGCTTTCCCAAAGCTGCCCGTGGAGCTGAGCGGGGCAGGGGGCAACTGACCGACAACCAAGATGGAGGGCTTCTTTCTAGGGGCACTCTGGACAACTGTCCATATTGCTGGGACAGACAGTGCTGCAATGGTGACATGCCATATATTTATATGACAGAGGGGTACATTTTTCTACAGACATGTCTGTGATACAGCCTGTGCAGTCGCCCATATATCCATTTCATTGGTGGGTAAGGGACACCCCTGAGCTGGTGGAGATGGCTGACCAACAACTCGATCCCCCCTGTTCTTTTCCTGCTACCACTTTCTCTTCCATGAGGTCATCGCTCTGGGTCCCTATCGGCCCACGTTTCCCTGGCTCTGCTGGTTCCTCTGGGGTGGCTTTCTCTCTGACACAGCTGTGGTGATGCCACCCACGAGTTCCCACCGAGTCTTTTCTCCACTGATAATTTCCATCTTCTTATTCAGCTTTTCCACTGACACGGAGGCTTCTCTTTATAGAGGTGTTTTGAACTGCAGGTGACATGTGACCCTCACGACTTGCCTGAAAGAGGAACCTCTGCTCACTCAGTCAGATGTCCCTTGACAGGATGTGGCAAACTGTTAGACCACAATTCAATTTAATAAGTAAGAAGGGTTTTTTCCCTTATATTTGATTTTCTCTAAAATGCTCCTAAGGTGGAAACTATTGCTTTTTTCTCTCTCTCTAAAGTATGTGTGTGGCACTTTGAATTGCTACAATAACCTGGGATGTGCCCACAGGCTGCGTGTGTCCCTATGAATCTCATCTACATACCCACACTCACACCCACCCCTGAGTGCATGCCTGGAATTGAGCAAAATAGAAAGTCAGCAATTTCTCAAGTATAAGAGCCAAAGAGTTCAAAGTGCAGGCATAGCCTTCCACCTGTGCTCACAGTACCTATAAATCTTAATGAGGGTCTTCCAAGTTCTGCAGAGAGGCTTCTTGGCTAGTCACCTATGAGTTGTGCAACTTACTAGCAAGGCAGAAAGTCCTCCCTTAGTGAGGTAGAAAGTCCTCCCAAGGTGAGACAGAAAGTCTTCCTTCCCCAAGTTAGACAGTAAGGTTCTCCCCTAGTGAGGCAGTAAGGTCCTCCCCAGTGAGACAGTAAGGTCCTCCCCAGTGAGACAATAAGGTCCTCCCCTACTGAGACAGTAAGATCCTCCCTAGTGAGACAGTAAGGTCCTCCCCTAGTGAGGCAGTAAGGTCCTCCCCTAGTGAGGCAGTAAGGTCCTCCCCTAATGAGACAGAAAGTCCTCCCAAGGTGAGACAGAAAGTCTTCCTTCCCCAAGTTAGATAGTAAGATTCTCCCCTAGTGAGGCAGTGAGGTCCTCCCCTAGTGAGGCAATAAGATCCTCCCCTAGTGAGGCAGTGAGGTCCTCCCCTAGAGAGGCAGTGAGGTCCTCCCCTAGAGAGGCAGTGAGGTCCTCCCCTAGTGAGGCAGTGAGGTCCTCCCCTAGTGAGGCAGTGAGGTCCTCCCCTAGTGAGGCAGTAAGGTCCTCCCTTAGTGAGGCAGTGAGGTCCTCCCCTCGTGAGACAGTAAGGTCCTCCCCTACTGAGACAGAAAGTCCTCCCCAGTGAGGCAGTCATATACACATAGCTGTGTCTTCTTTTTTCAGTGCCTTTCAGAAAACCGGCAGGAGAATCTCAGGTGCCCATGAGAGACAGAGCTCCCATCTCTGGTCACTTGTGGGTTTTGTGCATCTGTGCAGAGAACCCTGCACACCAGCAAGGGTTCATGAGAGCATGCCTGTTGCCACCTCTCTCTTGTCCTTTGAAGGGCAAAGCTTTTAGGCAAAGTCACCTGACATGGTTGAATTCTTAGTTTCTAAAGTTGTCCGAGGTGGTCTTAAATCAAACTTTAAGAAATGAATTATTTGGCCCACCATTTACACACCCTTTGTGGGGTTTAGGCTTCAGTCTGTATTTGGGGGTCCTTGTAGCAGTCATGGGAAGGAATAAGGCAGGTTCTGAAGTAACCAGCTCTGTCAGGGAGAGACACCACAGAAGCCACGTGGGGACTGATGGCCTTTATTTTCCAGCCGCTCTGCTCTATGGAGCTGGATCTGGACATCAGGGTCCCACTGTCCTCTGCTTCTGCTGCCTGCGTTCCCACTGAAAGTCCACAGGGTTAGACGTGAATTTTGAAAATCTTCACTAGGAAACTCATGAAAAGCCCAGACTGGTTGCCCAGGACCTGTGAGAAGGTGGCAGGGAACTGGGTGTCCCGGGCTTCTGAAATCCTGTGGCCAGCTCCTGCTTCTGAACTCACTCTCACGCCCTCCCTGATCTTCATGGTTTAACTTGCAAAGCTCCCCAGGGCACAGAGTTCTGTCTCCTTGGCAATGTTCGTATTTACTATTGCTTTCTTTCCCTGCTGCCCGCGTCTCTTAAGATGAAACAAAGCATTGCACATCGGTGCTTGCCCCATTACCAGCTCACGACAGACATTGGGCTTCTGTTGGGCTAAAAAGCCGGCTTGTTTTGTTTGTTTTAATCCCTCCTCCTGGACTTAAATCTCCCACTTCAGGTGGGCAGATGGAGGTAAACAAGGGAAGAAGCATACAAAGCCCGTGCTGTCGCTGGTTTTCCGGGACACTGCAAGAACAAACAGCCCTAAGGTAGTATCCTGCTATGAGGCAGCCAGCCAGTGAACAAATCCCTCAGAGAAGCAGGTAGTTCAATTGGCACTGGGCAAAGCTGCTGGCACAATCTCAGAAACTACATTCACATTACCCTTGGGTGGTGGGTTTCGGTCAGGTGGGCTGCTCTTGGCTGGGAGCAGTGGGGGATGAGAGGAGGCAAGCTTTAAAAGAAGGCTCCAACTTGACATAAGCACCATTTCTTTGCGTCTCGCCTTGTTTTAAAATCTGACATCTTCCAACCTGGCCCTCGGAGAGTTCAACCCAGTCCACCTCACAGACCTTAACTACAGCCCTAGGCAAACTGGCAGGGCTGTGTCTGTCTGTGTGTGTCTGTGTGGGACTCTGCTGAGGGGCAAAGCTGCAGCGGAAAGTGACTGTCGTAAGAGAAAAATCCAGGCTCTGAAGCCTAGCTTGCCACCTTAATGCAGGATGCCTCGTCATCGGAATGGCGGCCCAAAAGAACCCCCAGAAGGGAGCAATGTTTGAAACCCATGGTGTACCATGTGAGAAAATCCCCTGGCCCTGTTTGCAGTAAGCACCAGCCTATCACGAATTTCCTGGGAGCGTCTGCAGGCTGGGGGAAGGGGTAGCATCACTCAAACTTGTGAGTAAGCTTCTGTGTGGAAGATTCAAGACTCTTCTTCGGAGAACTCACCCTGGGCCTGGGAAAGCTATGGTGAGAAACGTGTGGTAGGGAGGGTGGCAGAAGGCCCCAGGGGCTCCCATATTTTATGTCCTTCTGTCAGCTAACGGGAAAGTAAATGGCCCCTGAGCAGGAGGGTCAAATCAGGAGTGATGGCAGCCCGGTTCCACTATGAGTACCATGCCTGGCCTCTCTACTAACTCAATGCACATGCATCGAGTGCCCGCCATGAAGAGCCCAGGAGCCTCGTCTCGTGTGGCTCTCCCTATAACCCATCTAACATTCACTGAGTACCCACCACGTACAGGATGAACAGATCACGGGCCTCATCTTGTGTGGCTCCCAGGAGACTCATGTCACTACAACTCTAACTTTGACTAGAGGTCAGGCTAGCTGGTGCTCAGGTGCTGAGGGAAGGCAGGGACAGGTGGGAAGCAGCCCATGGGTGTGGTACTATCACTCGGGAGCACCCAGACGGCTGTGGGAAGACTGGCTGTGACGACCTCAGGGAACAGAAGCCTTTTCCAGGTTACCGCAGGGCAAAGCAATGGCGCCAGCACTGCACTCATCCACGTCTCTGGGTCTGACAGTCACAAGGGTGCTAGCGTTCGCTGGTGAAGTTTCTAGTCACTGTCCGTCTGGAGGAGGAAAAGCCCCGGCAGTGGATTGGAAATCACAAGGTCTGAACAGAATGCAAAGCAGAGTAGAACCGCACTGCGCAACCGCACTGCGTAGCCCAGCCCGTACATGGGGCTCAAAATGGCTACCCAGAAGTAGCTCTGCAGCCTTACCTCGGCCTTGGGAGCATCATCCTCCAGGTCCTCTGAAGTATGCACGTGAATCTTGGTTATCAGAACAAACACCTGTGCTGGGCTTTCAGGTCAGTGCTAAGGTTAGCTGTATAAGCCTCCTGGCAGATGTAGCCATGACATCCGGCAAAACGGTGGTTTGATACAGCCGAGTCCCCTCTACATGGCCACCCACATGCCCACGTGGTCCATCTGTCCCTTTTTCTGGGTGAAACTATCTGAGGCTGAGCAGTGACCCAAATAAGCTAAGAGACCAGTTGATGCCACCATGCTGGGGAGGGGGCCGCCCTCAGCCTGGGGAATGAGGAACCGGGAGGGACAGGTAAAAATGTTTTTGATGATATTCAGATGCCTGATTCTCGTTCTTAGACACTAGATTCAGACTTAAAAGTTTAGAATTCTGGTTCATCAATTTCAGCATTACTTTCACATTCAAGACGTCTACTAAGCAGAGAGAAAGGCCGTACTTCCAAAGAGCAGACAAAACACCACTGACGGGGCATCTAGAACCATCTCCGCATAACACAGACACTGTTCACTTCGTGACACAAATACCCTGCCTCTTCACCAGTGCCACCGGCTCCAACAAGGGAAAGCAGCTGTGCCCCCAGCCCCAGGAACCCGTGATACCAACCGGGGACTCTCAGCAAGGACCGCCTACGGGCACAAAGGAACCCTTCTTTTCTGGAGACAGCAACGCTGTTCTCAGAGCTCTCGATCTTTCCCACAGAACCAGGACAGGAAGCAAAGCCTGAACGATCCTTACAGAACCCCACGCTGGACCATATGGAGGTCTCGTGGACCCTTCCACATGGGCTGGCACATGACATCAAGTCCATGACACAGAAGCAATGGCTACTTGCTGCCTCCATTTTCCTGAGGGACAGAAGAATGCTTGTTTTCCCAGACTTTGAGCCATTGAGAATATTTTTATTTTTAAGGGAAGCCAAAATAACCTTTTGGGGAGTGAAACCAAACAGGAAGGGCATTCTCTCCCGTTCCTATGACTAAAAGATAATTACAAAAAAGTATTCGTTAACCTTCCCAGAAAATGCACCTTTAGCTAAAACCTTTAGCTAAAGTTAGGCTTGGAATCTAAGAGGATAGTGATTTAGGTAAGCGGAACCAGAAATACCTAAAGCCCAATGTGATTCTCAAATAACTAACTTCTAAGAAGTACCTTGCATTTGCCACTTTGAACTTTTACGATATAATGATTCTCGGAACAAGAGCAGCGTGTCATAATGGTGGTTGAAACTCAGTACACACACATTTCCGCTGCCGCAACTTTCATTTCCAGGCTATGATACACGTCTTCGCCACTCTGGGTTCTCAGGGAGCGGCAGGAGGCACGGTTCTTGATATTTCTACATGTTGCACATACAGACTGGATTGTTTTTACATGAAGCACTGCACTAGATAGGAGCTAAGAAGAAAAATGTCGCATGAATTAGAGGTTAGAGCGTAGGAAGAGGGAGAAAGAGATGTTTTTATCTCGCCATCAGCGTCCTGACGCCATCTAGGCTTGGCTTGGGCCTGTACCCCTAGAACGTTTAGATTTCTTGAGGAGGCACAGCCTCCTACAGCAGTGCTTCTCAGTCTGTGAATATCGACCCCTTTGGATTACAGACCACGTATTTACATTACTATTCATACGAGTAGGAGAAATACAGGTATGAAGCAGCAAGAAAATGATTTTCTGGTTGGGGCCAACACAACATAAGGAACTGTATTAAAGGGCCACAGCATTGGGAAGGCGGAGGAACGCTGATCTAGAGATGGAGCGCTCCTTCACAAGCCTGCCCTTCAATCTGCCATTTCCTGTGCCCAGTAGTCTGCAAGCCCGCAACTGCCCACGGCCAGCAGCCCAGCCCTGCAGGCACCAGGGCCGTGTCTGCGAACCGGGCAGAGGACACCGGTTTCCAGTACGTGTGCCATGACCACTTCAACTTGGAAAATGCGTACCCTCAGCATGTGTGAGCATGGTCCACGCTTCTGGTTTTCTGGAAGATGCTTCGGGAAGCAGTGAAAATAGCACAGCTTCTCAACTTTCATTAAAAAGTAAGCATCCGTCCTACCTCGGGGTCCTGCGTCTATCTCAGCCTTCGCTTATTTTTATCTTTTAATACTAATAAGCCACCGCCACGGGGCTTGCTATTTCTGGAAGGAGAGAGCGGGACAGTGGAAGGGCTGAGTGGCAACAAGTCACGGTTTTAATAAAACATGACCCTCCACCTGGAGCGGGGCTTGTGCTGCCGGGCGCTGCCGCTACGCAGGACTGTCAGCCGTGAAGACGGAATGATTTTCCTACCGTAGGTAGCCTGCTTCCCTATTTAGCCTGAAAACTCCCGAGCATGCAGACAGCCATGTGGAAACTCCAGCGGGGCTGGCCACGTGGCGGGAGATTCCACAGGCCTGGCCATCCAGTTGATGCAGGCTGGAGAATGTTTCCATATCATCTGCTCTGCTGTTTTATCTGCGCCAAGCTCCATTCAGCAATTACTCACCGGGATCATTAAACCACCAACAAGTAGGTTTTTTTTTTTTTTTTTTTCCAGGGCTTTCCTTGTGTTGTTAGAAATATAATATCTCCCCAAATCATGAAATTGCCATTCAACAGAATTTACAGAATTGAAATTAAAAAAAAGAAAACAAAAAGTTTAAGTGAAAATAAAACTAGTGGACCCGAAGGAGAGCGACCAGCATGCGTTCCCCTTTGTCTCCCCGTATTGTTCTGGTCCATTTGGTGTGAGAGCAGGGTCTTGGGTACAAAGGCCACGTTAGGCCCTCCTTCCTTCACAACACAAAGAAAGAAACAGTGGGATTCATGTGTTTCTGTTTGACATGTGAGAAAGTCAAGGGACCACACCAAGATGCAGAAGCCACATGCCAGTAGCCTGGTTTCTACCTGGAGCCTAGGGAGACCCCGGAGCCTGGGGAGACCCCAGCTGAGTGACCCCAGCAGCAGGTGGTGTGAGGCACCAGGTGCTGCTCATTCAGTAAACGGGACAGCTCAGCAAGGGAGAGAGGTCAGGATCTGATGTCTGAACGATCCAGCAGCCTTGGCGTTTGGGGCAAGGCAGATGAAGTGGGTGTGAGGTGAGGGCATCTGCCTGGTTTGTCATATGCTTGCTGGAAACGGTCCCATCTGAAGATGAGCACCTGCCCCAGAAGGCCCTGGAGCTCTAGGAAGGTGTCCATAGTGGGCTTGTCACGCAAGCATGAGGACTTGAGTTCAAGTCCCTAGAACCCACATAAAAAGCCATGCTTTGGGGCATGTGCTTGTAACCCCAGAGCTGAGGAAGTGAAGTCAGAGACAGGATGCCTGGGTTCACTGGCTAGCCACCGGCCTACTTACAAAGTCCTAGGGAGAGACTCTGTCTCAAAAACGAAGTGCTAGCTCCTGAGAAATAACACCCATGGCTGACTTTGACACCACACACACACACACACACACACACACACACACACAGATGCGCGTGCGCACACACGCGAGCACACACACACAGAGATACGCGTGCGCACACATGCGAGCACACACACACACGAAACCCAGGGAGGAGGATTCAGTGATTGGCAGCACACACCTACCTCCTAATCTATCTCTTGATGTAACTGAGGGCTGTTCCACATGCAGGGAAGGCCAAACGAGCACTATGCCCACAACCTTCTTGGAGCCGGCACCGCCTTGACATCCTCACTCCTCATGAGCCACAGGTTCCCCACTCCTGCCGCTGATCACAGTGAGCAGAGCCTGAGGCTGGGGACTAGGACTGTGTTCCTTACACACCTCCTATGAGCATGGGGCCGATCAGAACACCCATGGGTTCCGGCTGATCCATGTCACAGCAGTGTCCACAGAGGAGATCAGGAGAGCCTGAGGCCGTGTCTGTCCTTCTGTCCCAGCAGGATATCCTAAGCATCTTACTGCTGCTCCATGCATTCCAGTGTGCATTCCCCAGGGAAAACACGTTTTCCTCTTCTTCAAAATAGTCCAAATATTGCCCAAATCCCAGGAAGCAATTATGAATTTGTTATATTTTTCTTTACTCCTATTTTATGTGTATGAGTGCCTTGCCGGCATGTATACCTCTGTAGCCCATGCATGCTGTACCTACATAAGTCAGAGTCCCTGGGACTGCGTCATTTACAGTTGTGAGTAGCCATGGAGGTGCTGGGTATCTAGAGGAGCAGCTGGCGCTCTTTCCAACTCCATGAATTTGTTTCTTAAAAACTAAAATCATAATGCTAAAAGAGATACTTTGGCTAAGGTTTTGGGATTCTTACTGATTCTCAGGGACGTAGCAGCAGATGGTATTAGGGAAGCAGGGACACCATGAGTGGACATGCAGCCAGAGGGGTTGAGGCTGCATGCTTCCCAGGGGTTCTGAATCCTATTACAGAGGTGGAGTTAAGCAGGGGGCTGCAACCCTCCTGTGCCACAGTTTTAGAGCCTGGCACACTTACTGGAGTGGTCCCAAACCCTGGGACCCCCTGAGGCAGCAACTTGAGCTCACCTGCTCAGCATGGGCCACCTGAGGCCAGCAGCTGGGCCCGATTGCTCTGAGTCTGTGTGAGTTGGCATGGCTTGCCTAGACCTTTCTCAGATGCTGGAAAAGGAATTCAAATGACACTCATGTAGATCTCCTCTGGGGTGAGCAATATGGCTTTTACAGGCCTCTTTTTGACTATGACAGCTGTAACTCATGTCTCTTAGGCAAAGGCCCTGTGAAGCCATGCAGCCAAGAGGCACAGCAGATAGGTGGGTTCATCTCAGCACATCCACAGCAAGGGCCCTGAGTTTATAGGACATTGGTATGGGGTTGGATTTGGTGGCCATCTGATTCCCCTGTCACAGGGATGGAGAGCATGACCCTGTTCCTTGAGGCATGCACCACTGAACTGTCTATTTGTTTTCATAAAGAGACAGGAGATAGAGTCTCATAATTCTTACTATGTAGCATGGGATAGACTGGAACCAGCTATGCAGACCAGGCTAGCCTCGAACTTATAGAGACCTGTCTGCCTCTACCTTCCAAGTACTGGGATTAAGGTTGTTCACCTCTACCTCCAGCCTGTGAGTCCATCATCTTGCCATTTATCTTGCCTCCCACTTAGGTCCATCTCAGCCAGGTCCAGATGGCTGTGGTGGTACCCTGGCTTTGCCTTCTTGTTCTCCCACTCACTGTGACTGGCATCAGCCTTTGATCTCTCAGCCACCGATGTCTACATCCACTTAACACTAAGCTGTGGCTGGTCAGTCTCTAGATGCAGACGTTCCTGCCAGAGAGAACTTGACATACCAACAGGCCTGTCGGCTCCAGGCTCCCTGTCTTTCTCTCTCACCACTGGGTGTAGTGGAAGATGGCTCCTCTTCTCTGGTGGTGACCCTCACAGCCTCCTCTCTTTCACCCCAGCTCAGTGAGTCTGCTGACCTCCTGGAAGGCTCCAGGGGGATACGAAGCCAGCTCTTCTCCCTGAGATCAGTTCAGATACAATGCTTTGCCAGGAGATTTCTCTTATATCAACTTCTGCCAAGGCTGTTCCCTCCTGGGCCACAGTCAGGCACACGGGGATAGAACTCTGAGCACCCGCAGCCCTGGCCAACTCTGCAGGCTACCCTCTACCTCCTGAGTGCAGGACACTTCTCTCCCTGTAGAGCTTCCACCTGTAATCTTCTACCCAGGGCACACATGTCCACACTCTACCTTTCTGACCATCTACAAAAGACTACTTAGCTTACCCCCTGTATTCTCATAGCACCTGTCATAGGACAGACACTTCAGGGATCCCGAGTGCCCCCTCCTCACCCGAATGAAGCCACTTTGAAGGCAAGCCTACCCTGCCATCCACCGCTGACAAAGCCATCAGTCACAGACCCTGTTTCATTATTCTGGGATCTGGATGGAAAACAGATTCCTAGCGTAGAAATCAGGGAGCGGGAAGAAAGAGTCAGAAGCATGCAGGCAAATGAGACTCTGCGATCCTGAGCACATATTGACCCTGGAGTGAAAAAAAAAATCCCAAGATTGAATTTTTGTATTGATTATCCAATTATTAATCTTTATGGAGGCTATTCCGACACTGCACATAATGAGCAATTCATCAAAGTATATTAGGTGCCATGGAAGTTGCATTCAGTATAAAGAGCCATTAAGTTCTTTGTAATTGCACATTACTGGAGCTTTCCTCAGACCTAAATCAAATCAACAGGACTGGTGTGCACCTGCTCTAATGGACTCTGTGTGCTAACACACGCCACTAGCGTGAGACCCAACACCAGGCCTCACTGCAGGACCCTGGCTCCCAAAGACCATGGTCTCTAGGATGGCCTCCAGCCCCATCCGGAGGGACCCGGGTGTGAGTGTCTAACACCTTAGCAGCCTGGCTGGAAGAGGAGCCAGTCCTCAGAGCTCCGCCTTTATCGCTACCCCTCAACCCCATGCCAGCAGAGAGCTGGGGTGGGAACAGCGCTCCTCTGGGGAGCCTGCCTGTTCATCCAGCGTGGTTGTTTTGTTGCAATCTCAGCTCCTTCACGTCCAAAGCAGGAGCCCAGATCTAATCCTGACTCGTGGGGACAGTGAGTGCGATCCTTCCTGTCACCCACTGTTCAGACTTCGGGTGCTGAACTTCTCCTCATCACATCCACCCAGCTTCCTGAGGGGTCAGAGATCCGATAGCTTCATAGACCTACAATGGTGATGGCAAAGAGTCTTGGGAATATTGTGTGTGCATGAACATGTGAACACACACACATCTGGGGGCCGGAGGACAATCTCAGTTGTCATTCCTGAATGCCACCAACTTATTTTGAGACAGGGTCTCCTATTGGCCAGAAACTTGCCAAGCAGACTAGGCTGTCTGGTCAGCAAACTCCAGGTATCTGCTTCTCTGCCTTCCTAGTGCTGGAATTACAGGATCTCTGTGAGCCTCTGTGACATGGGCACTGGGGAATGGAACTCGGATCCTCTTGGTAAGCGCTCAAATGACTGATCTAGCTCCCAAGACTGGATTTTGATTTTGTGATTGGTTTGTAATAACTGCACCTGTTTATGGGACACTCTGAGCCGCGATGCAGGAAATGGTGCTGGGATAAAGTGACGTCAGGGTTGCAGCATATCGTGCTGCTTGCATTCTTCCCTGATGCTGGGAATCAGGGATGGAGAAAGGCTTCACAGTCCCTCTGAGTCGCACCGCTGAGCAATTGCCACTCTGGGGGCTACATTCGTTCTGCATTGGTGGGATTCCTTCTGAAGAGCTACCGACAGAGTTCTGTAAATTTAGCATTAATTCCTCCTCTGCTCCCTTAAATTTGATATCTGAGGAACCTTAAAGACATCTGCAGAATAAAGAGCAACGCGCAGACAGTAAATGGTTAGTTCCTGGGATGCCAGGACTCAGTGTGAGGCCCAGAGGCATTCTGAGAGGCTTTGAGAATCATAGGAGCTTCCACACGCCACACACTGTGTGTGTTCTGACTTCCCTAACTGAGATTCCAATGAGAAGACGAGGACCCAGGGTACCCTGGTGGAGAGACAAAGGAGACAGGGATCTCTGAGTGAGGAGATTGGGGAGATAGGATCCCCCGAGTGAGACAGGGGAGACAGGGGTGAACCCCAAGGTAAAGGAGACAGAATACAGGAAACTCCCCAGGTAAGGAGACAGACAGACTCCAGGACAGAAGTCAGGGCCTGTGGGGCACAATACAGGGGCCTCCCTGCTCAGGCTCCATTCCCACTTCTTCACAAACAGGTAGACTTTACCAAGTCAAGGTTTGCTCATTTCCAGAGGCACCGTTAGATGCTCTGTTAGAAACCTCTGAGCCAATCAAGCTCTGGCCACCAGCTGCTTAAACAGAGACCCATGACTGCACAGATCCTACAGGGAGCAAAGCATGAACAAGTCCAGAGCCTTCTCCCAGCTTCCAGAGAGGCACACAGGGCAATCACTGGGCTGGGAGCCCACCTGGGACCCAGGGCTAGCTCCTCGTCTGATTGGTCAGGTCTCAGTTTGCTCAGCCAACTCATAAATTTGGGGGAGGTGGCACCCGGGCCCGCAAAGCAGCTGCGAGCAGAGCTGACCCAAAAGGTGCCTCATGAACATTGGCACATTAGGAACCGAAGGTCATGAACCCGTTTCCAGCTTGGCCTTGAAAGCAGAGAAACAGGAAGCAGGAGGAGGGGACAGGAAGTGGCTTGCTAAGGAGGGGACCACAAAGGTCTCATGGAGAGGCCTGGCTTGGAACTCACTCAGGTAAGGCCCCCTCCCCCGAGTCACACCTCCCAAAGGATGTTCTTCAAATCAACGAATCGCCTGCCCTGCGTCTACATGCTGCGGTGCAGTGTTTCACTTCTGGACGGCCACAACAGGAAACAGCGTGAAGGATGGAAAACTGGCCCTCAGTCCTGAGGAGAGCTATTTCCATTGAGCCAGAGAAAGAAACTTTTTCTCAAAAAGAAAAAAAATAACTCGAACACCACAGTTAATATGCTGATGAAAGAAATGGTCTAAGTGAGAGAGGAAGAAAGAGGCAGACATCGGAAACGAGGCAGGGAAAGAAAGGGTGAGATTCAGAGACAAGGAAACTAGAGACAAGAAAGACAGCGATAGAGAGACAATAGAGATATAAGGAGAGAGGGACATGAAGTCAGAAACAAGGAAAGATGGGGAAGAAAGGAAGAGAAACAAAGAGAGAGAGACAGAGAGGAAGAGACAGAGACAGACACAGAGACACACAGAGAGACAAAGAAAGACAGAGACAGACAGAGACAGACACACAGAGAGAGACAGAGAGAGATAAAGGGAGAGACAGAGAGGAAGAGACAGAGACAGACACACAGAGAGACAAAAAGAGACAGAGACAGACACACAGATACACACAGAGACAGAGAGAGACAGAAATACAGAGAGACAGAGAGAGACATGAGAGGCTATCGTACCCATTCATCAGGGTTTGGACAGGAAGGGCAGCAGTCCGCCTTTAGCTTCTGTTAATCCAGCATGACCACGTAGTTCACATACAGGATCGGTCAGACATTTGACCTCCTTTCTTCAGTAAAACACCAAAGACCCACATGCCACAGCTCCCTCCCGGTCTTCCCGCCACCCCAACCCTGTGCCTACACCCCGACTCCAGACGCTGCAGATCAGGCCAGAGCAAATATCCAGGTGCCTGAGACTGGCTTTCTCCCCAGACCTCACCAGCGCCTGCCACCTCACCCCAGCCATTCCTCCACCTTTTTTTCCCCTCTCCAGCCATCTGCCAAGAGGAAATAACTTCCCCATACTGGAGTCTAGGAAACCCAGGAAACAATCAGAAATCCACAAAAATAATTGAAGTTCACTTTTACTGAGCCATTCAGCTTCATTCTGATTTTTATTACAATGTCAACAAGAGTTTAATTTGTTTTAAAGTTTAGGTTCTTAAACTGGAGTGATATACGGGAGTTTGCAGCTCGCTGGCAACAGCTACTGTGGAAAAAGAGGAAAGGGCACACGCAGGCGATTCTAAGTTTGATGCTGTGGAAGTGGGGCGCTTGGCCAAGGGCAGCGAACAGCATGCAGAGCCGACATGAAACAGAGTTCCCCAGGTCTGCGCCCACCACACGCACACACATACTCACATACACACTCACACACGCACGTGCGTGCACACACACACACACTTACAGACACACTCACTCACACATGAACGCATACACACACTCTCACATAGTGCACACGTGAGCATACACTTACACACGCACACAGTCACACACACACGCACACATACACACACACAGTCACACACGCACACATGAGAGCAATACACACACACTCACACACACATGCATGTGTATGCACAAACACACACACACACGCAAGCACACACACACACCCCTCTCTCCCCATCCTCCATTTTTCTGAAGGCACGGCCCAGTGAATACAGCTCCAAGTCAGCCTGTCATCAAGAAGGCCGCTGTGTCTGGGTGGAGGGCTCCTCCCAGCTTGAACACTACAGTGATCTGCCGCAGAGAGCCTGCTACCAAGCCTCTGCCACGGATTTTCCAGTCCTTGCTGGGTGAACTTCCAGCCTGGTCAAGTCATTTGTGGAGACGAGCGAGAATGAACTGTAGACCCATGCACTTTACGGGCAGAAAGAGGGAAGGGAGGAGGGTTGCAACAAACCAGTGGTTGAGAAGCAAGAGCCCTGGGCAGGGGTGGGCGGTACAACAGACCTGGGCCACCCTAAGCCTTCAAATGTCACTTGTGATTGTCGCCTTGGCTCTTTGAAGCATAGCCCCGATAACCCACACGACTATCGAGTGACCCACCAGGCTGGGACCCAGTCCCACGTCCCCAAATCAGCCTGCTCTGAGAGGACCCAGAGCCTGGCCCTCTGTGTTTTCCAGACCCCAACCTCCTGCCATATCAGAAGCAGCAGCTGGAAGACCTGATAGGGCTAGGCTGGATCTGAGGAGACTTCAGTGTGGGAACAGGGCTGATAACACTATCCCTCCCAGGGAGCGACCAGGGCAGCCCCCTGTACTGTCTGTGGCCTGGGAACAGAGTCTCTTGGCGGACAGATAACCTCTTGTGGGCCTATTGTCCTGTGTATCGGGCTTGTTAGATCTAGGGCTGGTGAGGCAGACACCCCTAAGTGTCTTATTTCCTATGAGAATGTCTGCCATGGTCCCCATTCTATTTCTTCTAACACTCCTTTGAGAATGGTGCCTAGAGACCGCATGAACGCCGTTGCTCCTCTGGCCTCAAGGCATTTGAAAGGCTGACAGAGGTCACAAAACTGCACTTGAGTTTGAACTCTCATCGGGAAGAGAGATGAGCACCTCAGGCCGTCACTCCTTTCCATCCACTGGGTTCCATCTCTTTGCATGAGACCCCACAGAGAACAGTCTAGGAAGAAGGTCAGAGAAAGACCCAGATGACGATACATGGCCGTCTAATGCTGAGCAGGACCGCAAGGAAGGTGTTCTATGCCACATATACAAGACCACAGTGATGTTCTTAGGTCACAAAGAGAATTCATTTTCACCAAGTTAGAAGGCTGCACTCTATAACCTTGGTCCCATAACGTTTGTGAAAGTGTATTTTATATACAGTGTAATAGTCTTGCTTCAGAGGTGCCATCCAATGATATTTTAGTAAGTTAACAAGTTTATTAATTTTTTCTTTTTTTTTTCTTTTTCTTTCTTTTTTTTTTTAGACAAAAAGCCACCACATCCAGCTTAAAGTTATGTGATCCTAATGCGTGTTTCAGAACTTCCCTGGAAAGCCCTTGTCCTCATTTATGGTGGATCTCTGCCCCGTCCTTCTAAAGACAGTTGATATAAACGGACCCTGAAGGATTGGCCCTTTGCCTGTCATTCTTTATTCAGCTTCAGGCTTTCAAATCCATCTGAGCCCAACAAGACCTGGGTTTGTTTCTCGAATCTTCAGGAGAATCACACTTCTGACTATTTGCCAATTGCTGGATGTCGCGGGTGTCTCAAGGGTTTGCCTCTTCTAAAGAACTCCGAGGAACACTTGTGTCATTTAGGATGGGTCACATGGTAGACTTACTTTAGCTTTTAAGAAATTGTTCAAGTCTCTAGTCTACCTTACTCTTGCCAGAAGTCCACTTCCCCAACGTCATTTACAAAATTTGCTATTTCAGTCACACTAATGGAATCTTGCTGCGATTTTCAACTTTCAATTAGATTTTCAACCTAATGACGAATGATAGGTAATCATGTGTGACTCCATGGCGTGTGGAGATGGTCTGGAAAATGTGTCCTTGGGTAGTTTCATCATTGTGGGGATACTACAGAATGCACCCATACAGACTACAGGGGCCACAGCGTCCGTTCACAAGTGATATAACCTTGTGAACCACGTTTCATATGTGACCCAATACTGACAAAAATATCATCTTCCATGTGCCCATGACTGCACAGCTCTGGGGAAATACCTTTCTGATCTCTGGCAGTTTGGGCTGAACTGCAAGCATCCTTTGTAAACTCAGGATGGTGTCTTTGATCGGATAGCTGTGTGGTACTGGGTAACCATTGCTCGTTTTTTTCTCTTTCTCAATGGTGTCTTTTGAAGCACAACAATGTTGAATTTTGATGAAGTTCAATTTGACAGGTTTTTACTTTATGGTCTGTGTTTTTAATGTCATAGTTAAGAAACCTTTGCCTAGCCCAACGACAGTGTGTTTCTCACATTATTAAAAAGTATTAAGTCTACATTCGAGCGAGGTGTGCGTGTGTGTGTGTTGACATGTGTTGTGTTTGCTTGGTTGTTTGCTTGCATTTGGATACTCAACTGATGCAGTAGCATTTGTTTCAAGGGCTAGTCTTTATTCTCATCAAATGGCTTGATATCCTTGTCAAAAACCAGTTTACCATAAATATAAAGATACATTTTTTTGGATCCCATTCCACTGGTGTATATGTCTTAGACCTGAGTCACACTGTTTTAAGAACTATAGAAATTTTTTTGTGTATGGGTTTGTTTTTGCATGAGAGTGTATGTTTGGTGTCACGTGTAAGTGTATGTGTCTGTCTCTGTACATGCAGGGAGGCCAGAGGAAGTGCCCTACTCTGTGACTCTGCCTTAGTCTCGCTGAACTTGGAGGTCGGCTGGTGGTCGGCAAGCTCCAGTGAGCTTCCACTTTGCACCCTTTACTCCTAACGCCAGGGTTACAGACACAGGCGTGACCTCGTCTAGCCATCTATGTGGGTGTTGGGGGATTTGAACTCAGGTCTTCATGCTGTACACCAGGCACTGTTAATCACTGAGCCGTCTTCCCAACCTCTTGTAGCAGGTTTTGAGATCTACAGGTGTGAGGTTTCTGACTTTGTTCTCTGGTTTCAAAATTGTTTGGGCTATTCTGCCTCCTGGAAATCCTCTCTTTACTTTCAGGCTTTGTCGGTCCCTAGAGGCAATCCTGCTGTAGTCTGGTAGGGGTCGTGTAGATTCTACAGACCAGCTTGGAGAAGGCTGTCACGTTGTCACGTACTACCTCTTGATGGACACAGGCCCTCTGTCCATTCAGAGCCCACATACCCCTCAGCAGTGCTGGGGAGTCAACATATTCATGAGCATCTTATTCCTCTTAACAATATTATAAGTAGGACTCATTCGGTTTTGTTTAAATTATTTACTCTATGAAGATGTAGAAATATTCTGTAATTTCATATCTGATTATGAATAAGTTTATGGGGTTTGTTTTCTTCTGGGGGGCAGAGTTTTTAGGATTTTCTACATATGGGGTCATATATCTACACAGGAAGACATTTTACCTATATTTTCCCCAATCTTTTTCTCACCTGATTGCACAGGCCTGTTCAGATCAGTGCGGAACGGCAAGTGAGGAGGATTCCTCATCTCATTCTTTGTCTCAGAGGAATGGTGTTTCATCTTTGTCGTGAGTGTGATGTCCACTGTGGGCTAGGGATCTCCATCAGGTGAGGGCTTGATTGTATGGGATGGGATTTTCCATCTATTGAGAGGATTGGGCAATGTTTGTCTTTTATTTTACGCAGGTGGTATTTTGCTTTTCGGGTGTGAAATCTACATCACGTTACTGGGAAGAAGTTCACCTGGAGATGATGTGCTACCATTTATTTAGATGTTGTCCACCAGGCCCAGTTTGGTATAGGCGTTTGCCTATGTAGTCCCATCCTGCATTTGTCTCTGGCTCTTTGGTGATGTTTTCCTCTGACTTTCATCTGCTGTTACAATCAAGCATCAGCAGGGCGGTGCTCCCTCTGTGTTTTCCAGAAGCTTGTGAAGCACTGACATTATTGTGCTCCTTGTAATGTTTGATACAATTCACCAATGAAGCTGTCCAGACCGGAACTGTTCTTTATGGTCATATTTTAAAATTATTAATTTACTTTCTCTGCTTGCTATAGATCTATTCATATCCTCCTGTTTCTTTTTGAGCCAGGTTAGGTAATTTGTGTCTAAGGATTTTTCCATTTTATCCAGGTTGTCAGATTTGTTGGTACTATGTTATTTATAGTACTTCTTTATAATCCTTTTAGTAACTACAGAGCCAGGAGGAACTTCACCTTTTATTTCTAACTTTTTTATTTTTAATCACATGGAAGATTTATCAATGTCTTTATTTTCAAAGAGTAATCTTTTGGCTTCTCAAAATCAATATTTATAAGCTCACAGGCTTTGCTTTGCATTCTAGGCAGAACTCCGCTCTGGAATCTCCCACGTGCACGCTTCTCTGGAAGGCTCTACATGCACCTCTTGGGTCACCCTTGCTTTCTTTCCTGGCTCATTTTCTGTGCAATCGTTTTGTTCTTCTGAGAAATGGATACTGCAGCACCTGGCAATTTTAGTGATCTACATCTTCCTTCAGTTCTGGAACTTTCTGCTTTATTTCCTATGGTGCACTACTGCGCTACCAATTTAGAATTGCAGTCACAAAATGTTCTAATTAACGTTACCGTCACTGTATTTTTAACAGCAACACTGGTTTTGTCTTGAAGTTTGTTTTATCTGGTATTAGTTACTTTGACTGTGGTTTAATTGAGCCTCCAGAAGTGAACCGAGGTTTGTTTTCCAGGTGGTGGTACTGAGAGGTGACACCATCCGGAGATGGATCCAGTATGTGATGGGCTGTCCGTTAGAAGGGGCTGTGGAGTCCCAGTCTCTATCTCTGATTTATTCTATACCCGATGAGGTGTTCCCATCTTCATACATTTCTGTCGTGATGGGATGCAGCTGAGATCAGCTCCTCCCAAAGTGGCCTGCTCTAGCACTGTGTGAGCCTGCCCTTTTGAATAATGATTAAATAAGCCTTCTATAGGCAAGCCTGGGCCAGGCCTTCATCAGCCACCAAAGCTGGCTGAACCTCACCTTAGTGCAACTTCTCTAGGGCTGTTTGGTAAGATGTCCCTTTTCCACCATTAACTTTCAGCCTGCTGCTATGCCCACATAGAAAGTACGTCTTTTATATGTAACACATAGGTGGATCCTGATTCAGTTCCTAATTCAGTCTGGCAATCTCTGTCTTTTTTATTGATGTGCTCAGTCCATTTACATTTAATGCAGTGCTGCCGTAGACAGGTTTAGGCATGGCACTTTTCCATTTGCCATTTCAGGTTATTCTAATTTAGTTCTTAGTTATATATAAACACTTTGACATGCTACAGCTCTTTCTTACCCATTCCTTTGTGAACTACTGTCATATAAATGAGGTATTTTTAAGACTGTTAAGTTCACAAGTAATTTTATAACCATTGTTTTATACGGTTTTAGGTCAGAATAAATGAAAATCTGTCAATATCACCTTTTTTTATATATAACTTTTTCCAGATATTATAGTTGGTTTTAATGTCAAACTTGCCACTAATTAGAATCATCTGAGTAGGGAGCCCCACCTGAAGAGTGTTGTGACTGCTTTGATTGTCGTGGGAAGACCCACCTCTATTGCAGGCGCCTTCTGCTAGCAGCCCAGATAGAAAAGGTTTGGCAGACGGAAGGTAACTTTTGTTTATTTGACCTTCCCTCTCGCCTCTTTTGAGCTGACGTGCCCTGCTGTTGTTGAGGTCAGATTTACAAGATTTCACAGCACTCTAAGGACCAGTGCCTTCCCAGAAATCTTTCAGGCTCCTAGCACCAGATTTTGGACTGCTGAACCGAGTAGTCTTGTGGACTGAACAACTACTGGTGGCTCTGCCCTCCAGTGAGGGACAGACACTATGGGGTTACTCTGATGCTGACTCACTCAGCCTCAAGGACTGTGTACCTACTGGATTCTTAGCTCTGAGGTGTGAGTCTGCTGCTGGTACTATTTCAAACCTGACTTAATAGATATGTGCGCATGTGCGCGCGCGCACTCACACTATCCTATTCTGTTCCTCCAAAGAATCCTGACTGACACACAAGAACTTTTTACTTCCTTGCATGAATCTGCTGTCAGTCTGTATGGCTGCTTTTAGTATTTCTGTAGGTCAGAGTCCCCAGCAAAGCATTCTGTGTCTCCTGATTTATTTGAAAACAACCAAAAAACCAAAGAAAAAAAACCAAACAAACAAACAAACAAAAAAAAACTCAACAACCTTATTTCTCCTTCACTTTTGAAGGCTAGTTTTGTCAGAAGTCTTCCTGGTTGGCAGTTTCTCTCAGGGGTTTGAATGTACAGGCCCCTTGTATCTGCATCTACAACACTCAGGGTCTGTCTCCTACATGGTCCATTTGAAAGGTTTGTCCTGCACCTTTCAGGATTGCCTCCTGTGACTCTGGACATTGGTCACGATGTATCTAAGTGCGAATCTCTCTTAACTGATCTTACTTGGAGTTCACAAACATCTACAGATGTCTAGAATCATTCCCACCAAGTTTAGGACGCTTCCCTCCACTTTCTGCTCAAATCCTTCCCTACCCTCCTGTTTACCTCCCTCCCAACATGCTTTTGTCTGCACACCTGTGCCATCCCCAAGTCTCTAAGACCCTGCTTACTTTTAAAAAGTAGTTTTTATATTTATTCATTTATTTTGTGTCTGCAGAGGTTTGGGGGTGCATGCTGCTCATGTGCATATGTGGAGGTGGGAGGACAACTTGCAAGCGTCGGTCTGTCCCTCCACCGTGTGGGTCATAGGGATGGAGCCTGGGCCATCAGGCTTGGCAGCAGGCACCTTGCTCACTGCATCGTGGGCTCTGCTCAATCTTATCTACGCCTTTTGCTTTCGATTCCTCAGACTGGATAAAGGTTTGATCTTTCCCTAAGCTTGCTGGTTCTTCTCTTCCACCTGAAATCTGTTGGTTCAACACTTTGAGGAAAAGTTTAAGTATTGATCTTTTCAAACCCAAGAATTTCTACTTGGGTCTCTTTAAGGTTTAGTCTGTGTCATTGCTGATGTTTACTATTTGGTGAGATGTAGTTATCATACTTCAATGTAACTATTTAAGTGTTGTTTCCATTAGTCCTTTGAATTTAATATTTAAATAGCCAATTTGAAAAGCCTTTGTTACTTAGTTTAAGATTTGAGACCTCACAGGGACATTTTCCACTGGTGTAGTTTTTCCTCTTTATGAGACATATTTTCTGTTAATTTGCATATCTCTTTTTCTGCCTTAGGATTGGGCACTATAGGCAACATATAACAGCAGCTGTGGGTAAAGGCTCTCATTGCTCAGGAATTGTTACTGTGGGGCATGGGCCTCTTGTTCATTTGGCTGCCGACTGTCCTGGACTAATTCTTTAGATTCTGTATTCCTTGCAGGGCAGTGATGCAAAGCTTTCAGTTCCCTTTCTAGAAATTCTTATTTGCTCAGCAGGCCTCTTTCCTGGGGCTCAGACTTAGGTCTGCCGAGCTGCTGGTCTGCAGATGGTCAGTCGGTCAGGAGGTTTTTCTAAGTCCTGAGCTTTCACCGGGAAATGCTCCACGCTCGACCACACCTTTAACTGCAGGATGCGGGCCAGCTTGACTTCTCTTCTGCTTGTGTGGTCTTGAGGCAGCAGAGGCGAGGACCTGGCCTCTTTTCCGGAGCATACACATCCATTTGCGTATGTGCGGCTCTCTGGGCTACTGAGAAAGGTCCCAGGGTTTCACTTGACCCTGGGCTGGCTTGCCCACTGACACCACAGTGTTGAGTGGCTTCAGTGTCACCATCATTGAGTGAAGCCAGTGGCAGGTGTTTTCCAACCTGAGACTGGGACTTGTCCAGTGAGCTTAGGGACCAAGCTGAGCTCAGACAGCACATTGGGTTTGGGCATTCCAGGCTCTCTCGCTGTGGTAAGTTGTCAGTTCCTCGTGCCATGGGAAAAAGATGGGGGCGGGTGACCCCAAGATAAGACAGGTTTCTTGAGCACAAGCTTTTCAACTTGCCGCCTTCCCCTTTTAATTTCTAGATTCCCAACATGGAGAGTTGGTAGGTTTGTGAGCATCGCAGTTCCTCGGGGATGGCTGACATATTGAGATCCTCTGTCCTTGTTCTGGAACATCTACTCCCGTTCCATCTTCCACCTTTGCCAGGCTAGCAGAGTACTTCAGAGTACCAGAAGAGATTCTGTGGTGAAGAAACCAATACAGAGCAGGCCCCTCGGTGGCTCTAGGGCCGGCTCATGCCAGAGGGGAGTGTTTGCTTGCATCTCTCGGTGGGGGGAGGGGTATTCCACGGTCGAGGTGCGCCTTAGGAAGACAGTACGCTGGAGTTCCACATCTGCTGCTCAGAATGGTCATTCTAGAAGCTTCAGTTGCCTTTTGTGCCCAAAGAGGTGAAAATGGGCATCTTTCCTGCTCACGGGATGGGGAGGTATGAGAAGTGACACATACCACTACTGTGCTCACACATTGCTGCCCCTGGGCCTCTTGTGTCTCAGCATCATGTGTCAGCCTGGGCCGAGGGCGATGGTTTTAGCATCAGTGGGAGGGCAGCTACCAGTGTTCTTCTCCACTCGGGGAAAATAAACGCTCAGCTCCCCTGGGTACCCTGCAGGTCCTCTCGATCCCCTGGATCACAGAAGCAAAAACACACTCTCACATCTAGAAGATTCTTTAGACAAGTTCTGTAGCTCCAGCAGCAGGGCTGCATAGAGTTAGGGACCCTGCCAGTTTTTTGGAACAACTGTGGCAGAGATCTCAGAGGGCACCGCACTCCTGATGGCCACCAACCACTGGACTCGTGGAATGTGGTGGACATACTTCTAAATACCACCCACACTTGATGGTTTTGTGTTCCGGAGCCAACAGAGTGGCCCATTGTTCCCTGGCTCACAGATCTGCAGAATCAACAGGACGTGTGAAAGAGACACGGCCCGGAGGGCAGAGCACTGCTACATAAACCGACAGACGCAGAGAAACGCCCTTAGGATGCTCTGGGAGGATTTTAACCTGTCTAGAGGAGAAAGGGGCATTTCCATACCAGAAGATTGCCTGCACACTCACAGAACACACACGAACTCATGGCTGCTGTTTAGCGTTTGCCTATGAGAAGTCCCACAAACGCCCACACAGCCACCTCAAAGTTACATCTGAGCATCCTCCTGGCCTTGAATTTCTGAAAGATCTTTGACACTAACTAGTACAATCTCGAGGCCCATGGAGCCTTTCTAGCTCTTGCCTTTAGCATTTTTTTCCCTACCCTATTGCCTTACTTCAAATTACAATGCCACAAACTCTTTATTTAAGGAAGAAATCAAGCTTGGTAGACTGTTAATAAAGGTTGATAGCAATATATTCGAATTTCCCGCCTGGTAAGTAGACTATATGATGGGACTGTAGGAGGGCACCACAGTTAAAATCCAGGGTAACCCCAAGTACTTTACGTATAGCATATACCATTTAAGCTATGTCACTGGAAGCAGGGCTGAGTCAGACCTCCGCTCTAGCCCCTCATACAGCACCTGTGCAGGGTGGCAGCCCTCCTCCCGCCCTCCTGCCATGTCAAAAGCACAGACACTGCAAGTCAGAGGCTGCCAGCCTGCAGCAGCAGCACCAGGACTGACCCAGGGTGGCCAAACACGCCCCTTTTAGAAAGTCTGACTCCACAGACAGCCTAGGATCCTCACCACCTGCTGGGCCTGCCTGCATGGAAGGGACTGAGAGCTCCCAGAAAGCAGAAGGCCTGCGCCGGAGCCCTGCCTCTCTCTGACTCAGAGCACACACTAACCCCTCGTCCTTCCCAGCAAGTCTCCTGGTAGCGACCGCCTGACACTCAGAGCAGCCCTACAGGCGCGCATCTAGATACAAACGAAAGATTTAAGCCAATGTCTGCTTTCCTGACACCCTGTGGTGTGCACGAAGGCTTGGAAAACAGCCTTCTGTGGTTCACTTGCCCTGCAGGGAGCAGTTGGAAACTCCACCATGCAGCAGCTACAGGCCTGGGCCTGGTGAGCTCATGAATGTTGGGAGATCCCTCCCTTGGGGACTCCAAGGAGCTACTTAAGCAGCCTGCTGGTCGACACTGCCTATGACAGTCGCCAACTCTGGTGGTGTGTGGTATAACTTCTATGCCTCCCAGTTCATGGGCAGGCACCCCAGGGCATGGAGTATTGACTTGACGAGATGGATGCACAGCTAAATTCTTTCTCCTATCTGTCATGGGGTGGCCTGTGTCCACCGTATTCATGACTTGGTGTGTTTGATCGCTGTATACAGGCTCTTGCCATCATTGCTAGCAACGGGGAAGGCTTGGGTCTGGGCAGGCTGCCAACTTAGTCAAACTTTCCATGAGGAAAGCTTTTTGTTCTCTTCCAGAGCAGCTTAAGCTCAGGAAAGAAGGGGAGGGCGAAGAAACTCAGCCAGCTGACAGACACGGCTGGGCTGTCTGGTCTACCTGCTTGTTGTTTTAATGACATCTAGACTTCTGGACACCCAGCAGCCACCGACAGGGCTGAAAGGCTTGATTGTGGTAGAGGCCACAGGGTGGTCACCATAAGTGTGTGTATGGGGTGCGGGGGTACAGAGACCAAGAGGCTAAGGCCTTTAGGATGCCTCAGTCAAAGAACCTGAAGCAGGCTGGCTACATGGCACCAACGCAGTTCCGTGCCAGGCTCTCATCTGCACAGATGTGGGAACAAGCCCTATATGCCTCACAGTATTTTAGGAGTTTCCAGATGTACTTGAAGCAGGAGCTTTGTGTGCAAGGGAGGCGCTCACACACGCGACCGAGAGGACTCATTCCAACAGGAACACCGTCACACACTTCAGTCCCGTGACAGGCAGTGTAAGCAAACATTACAGAAACAGTCAATCTGCGGCTTCGGTGGGACCTTCTAAAGGTCTGCCTTTCAAATCACGTGAGAGCGACAGTGCCAACACCTTCAAAACCTAACCATGGCAAGTTGAAATGAAAAGCCCGTCATATGCAGAGTGTCGGGACAAAGAAATTACCACCGAGGCTTATGAACGGGTCAAATACATTTTCAGGAAAACTTCAGAGTGGAAATGAAAAAGACCCCTGGAAAAGGTGGGATTGGTTTTCTATCCATAATTTAAATGACTCCTTAGATAAGGAGACGTTTGGGAAGTGTGCCGCCCTGAACATTCTCATGTGTGGCCTGCGGACCCAATGACGTGGGGCACACCATGTGCTGTTCACGTAGGCACTAACTTCCCAGCGTCCTCATGATGCCAGTGCTGAGAATTTGTGCGTATGGAGAGCTGCTGGCGCTCAACCACCAGAGTTCATATTTTAGTACTGCCTTTTCCATGTTCTCAGAAGGCAAAATCAAAATGCCAAAAACCATGTGAGAACCAGTATGTGAGCAAGATCCCCTCCCTACCTCCTCCCTCTCAGGCGGGGCAGTCATAGCACGGCATCACGTGAACCCCTGAAGCCCACAGATGTATTAAAGGAGGTCCCTAAGTGCTGAAGGGCTGTCTGTATGTCAGTCAACCCTCCTAGACAGTTCACTGCCCATCCTGTGCAGCTCAGGAACCTCCAGGTCACCAGTTTGTCCCCGTGCTCCTCCCATTAGTGACTCTGTACTTGGAGACCCAGCATCACTCTGGAGAGGGCTGAGTGCCTTCTGATAGCTGAAGAGGGAGATTCCAAGAGAGGGCAGGAGCCTGACCTTCTCACATGGCCCAGGGGTCCAACCTAACGGCCGGGAGGTGATTACCCCCAAGCCTTCCTACTTTCAAATGAAGTGCCCCACTCCCACCATGTGTACCTCTCTCTGTTGGGTAAATTGACGACTGACCTCCTTTAAATAGGGGGTTTGGGGAAAATGGAATCTGGCTTTCTGAATTAGATCTTGTGGTGGTTTCTGCTCTCTTTGTTCCTTCCCTGGGGAATTTAAACTAAGACCCCCCTGGAAAAGACACAGCACCCAGGACAGGTACCCATGCCCAATTCTCGGCTCCTCTTCTTCACCTTCATTTCCTGTAGAGGTTTCCTGTTTTCTATATCAGCACCTCTTTTTTGCACCCCAACATGTGAGATTCTTGAAATGTTCTCTCAGGGACACAGTAAAATTCAACAAAATAAGTCCTGTGCCACGTGTGGGCACTCCTAGTCCCGAGTTCTGCTGTGTCGCTTCCTGGACACAGCGTCCTCTCCTCCCTGAAGGCTCACCTGCTCTCATTCCATGCCCACAACAAAGCCCTTTCTGACGTAGGCTATGCTGGCCTCTGGGTCAGAGGGAAGCCTGGTTAAGACCGACTTCCTGTCTCTGGGCCAGAGGGTACTGCCCAGATGTGGGAGTCCTGGGCTGACCGGTCACGCTGCCTCTGACCAGATGACAATGATCCCACAGGCTTACACCGGCACTCGCCGAGGCCAAGTAGAAGGCGGGACTCTCGACACAGACACCAATGCCCAGCCTGGACACTGTCCACCTGGGCAGGTACGAGGAACACAGGCAGAATCCTCAGGTTGAGGAAGCTGCACTGGGCACCATCACTGTGATCTTAGCCCCGAGTGACGTGTAAGCGGAGCGGTGTGGAGGTGGATAAGGGTAGCAACAGTCCTCAGGCCTGAATCCAAAGAGAAGAGACCAGCGAGGCCAGGAACCTCTCAGGAGTCTATGGGGGCTTATTCGGGGCAGATGAACATGTCTATCAAATGCACCATGGAGCAGGACACTGTGTTCTAGGTTCAAGAACTGAATATATTTTTGAGAAAAAAAAAACTTTTTCATGAATCATTACCCCAAAGCTTTAAGTTATGGATTTGAAGGGAAATGCTCAGCAAGAAGTTTTACAACTCTGAACACAAGATCCTTGTCAACCAACCAGGATGCCAACACTGGGCCTGTCCACAGGGAGCTTGGGATATTCTCTGATCCCTAATCTAGCTCACCCCACACCCAAGGTATCAAGGAGAAGGTGCAGAACCTGGGACTTAGTACCCTCTTTCAAATGTTCCTCTCAAACGTTCCCTTGGAAGAAAAGGAGCGTCAGGCTCGCAGACAGAAGCACGAAGAAGAGTGACGGAGAGGCTGAAAGGCCTCAAGCTCAGAGAGGGGGAGCTGAGCAAGCCCTGGCCTGGTCCTGGGCCTCACCTGACTCCAGGTGCAGCAAGGAGCTGGACCTGTTCCAGGTGTGCAGCTCTGCACCTGGCCTGGGAAACAGCCCACATCTGGGGAGACCAGCTGGCCTCCGAGGGGGCCCCAACACCCACAAACTATCTGAACAAGCTGGAAAACACCGCTGAACCCACTCCCAGTGGGCAGTGTGTCAGTCACATGTCTGGCCACTGTGGCAGTCATGTGGTCAGAAATTATCACTTGACAGAAACAGCAGCAAGGTGTCCAAAGACAGAGTTACAAACCCGTGCAGAGCAACAGAGACACACCTGGTCACGCTCGTATTCAGCGATCCTGTGCCACCACACACAGACTGGGCACAGCTGGACAGACTACATACAGTGTGTCCCTCTGTCCAGAGCAAGCCGTGCTGTCCCAGAAGGAGATGCTACATCCTGCCAAAGCCTATGGGGACAGCCACCTTGGTATTGCTCCCAACCTCTGGGCTCATGACACCGCTGTCACATTTGAACATCTGTACATGGCTGCCTACAGTACTATTGCCTTGAACTGGGTGTTAACTTAGACACTCTTCTCTAGGAAGCTGCTTCTAGATGCTCGAACCACAAAGGCCACTCTGCGACAGGCCTTTTCTGATGTGACTTTCTGAGGGTGACCTGGACAGCTATTCGCTTCACTTTTCACACCAAATCCGAGTCTCAAGTTGGAACCAGGCTGGGGTTGCCACGATTACCAGAGCAAAACCACTGACATGCAGCCTGTTGGCTGGAGACTGTTCTGCATGGCACAACATGGGGACTGTCTTCCACCCATGTCACCCCTTCCTTCCCAAACTCCACGGCTGTGCACACACCTGCTCGGCTGCAGGCACTTACCATCATCCAGGTACAACTGGTCCAATTCCTCGGGCTCTTGCTTGATCACTACAGGAATAGGGGCCAAATTATGATCACTGTCCTCACGCACCGCTGGCAGTGCGGCTGGAGATTCATTTCTTTGAACCTTCTGCGGTTGTTGCTGCCGGTGGCCCACATCAGGAGGGAGGGCTGAGGGCTGTAAGCAGGCTGGCTCGTGGGCAGCAGGCGGAAGTGGAGAAGAGGGGCTGTTGGGACAGAGGACTTGTTGACAACCAAGGGGACAGCTACTGTTCACATGTGGACTCACCTGCGGCTGCAGCCGGGCGGGCGGGGGCTGCTCAGGCGAGTTGGGCTGCATGGCCATGGGTCTCGGCACTTCCTGCATGGCGGGAACCTCCGAAGCTGGTGGCTGAAGTCCGAGGTGACCACCATGGCCTGGGCTGGTGAGGCCCTTGGTGTAGGCAGTGGAAGAGAGGTCATGGAGCTTCGGGCTTGCGTCGGGAGGCGTGGTCATCAGTGTGCTCCTCTGTGAGCAGGGGGCAAAGCCAGCCACGAGGCAGGAGCCGGGGTTGGGAGGCATGGTGAGCTGTTGGCTATAGTAGGGCCTCGACAGAGGACTAAGTCCCTGGCTCATTGGTCCACAGGTCAGAGCTGGCTCAAAGTCGTCCGTGGGTTCCGTCTTTATAATTGGAACTGTGAGGAGGAAAGAGCAAGTTAAATAAACCTAAGTTGTAGATGGGTAGGCTAGGCTGTGGCTAGGATACCCCGTGCAAAACAAACAGCGTCCTGACTGAGCCCCTCTGTCTCTGCCGGTTCTCCCACCCAATTAAAAACAGGGTGAGTCACTGGCTGAGAAACTCACAGCTGGTTCTAATACGAGGAGGACTATTTTCCTTGGAATTTCCCCCAGCACTAGCGTGCTATAAAAATCTATTTGCAAATGCAGTGGGAGCTTAGGGCCCGAGGGCCCGTGGATTTGTAGCAATCAAAGTGAAAACTTCAGCTTGCGTATTGCCGCAATGCTGCTACTGACGGCTCTAGTGAGTCTGTCAGTGTGGAAACTGAGCAGCACTGAGTTGGCTTCCGTGAGCATCCAGAGGCGGGTGGCCATCTGAGATCGTCGGGAAGCCGGTAGACGCTGAGCCAGAAGGACACTGTGCACTCTGGGCAAGGGCACCATGTCTCCCATGCATACCTCCTGGTTCCCACACCCAAGTGAGGACTCTGCAGCTAGCCAGCCCCAGGAGACCAGGCAGCCCCAGGAGACCTGGTAACCCCAGGAAACCCCGCAGCCCCAGGAGACCCCACAGCCCCGAGCAGGGCCTCCTGATTCTCCCTCTCTACTTTTAGCAAGAAGGCCCCCAGTTCAGGCAAGAGCCACAGAGACAGGTAACCTCTGTGGCCTGGAACTAGCCCCAGAGTAGACGCCGGACTTCTCCTCAGGGCCTGAGTTTCTACAGGGCAGAGGAAGAGGTGGCACACAGACCCTGGGGTCCTAGACAACCCCTTCCCCCCAGCAGCACTGTGCTGCATAAGTCGTGTGCATGATGAACACTCACATAATTCTCTATTACATCTGCACATGCTACGCATGGCTGGGTCTGGCAGCAGGTCAGCTACCTAGGGACTACCCAACCACTGTGGCCTCTTCAAGAGGCGCACACACTCCACATACAAACACACGTGCCGCAAAGGGAGGCCCGGCTTCTCCGTGAATAAATAAAAGCATATTTGCATTTTGAGGAAAAAGTCTTTAGCCATGGTCTGTGCCAGCGGGAACGTCCATGTGTTCTTCGTTAGAGCCTGGCCTCTGCGCCACCAGCTGCTGTGAGGGATGAAGGCACAGCTCTTCTGAAGCCTGGCTCCACTGGGAGCTTCCTGGGAAGGGCAGCCTCCCTCACAGCACAGCCCCCACTGGAGGCCTGGAGGCTCTGCCCTAGAGATGGGCTGGGGTAGGTTGTGGTTTTCTTGTCTAGGTGCCCCCTCCTCCCCTCTCAGTAGTAAGTCTGCGTGACACTCAACGCCAGTGGCTCAGCCTCTAGAAAGCAATAGAGCCATTGGCTGCCACAGTTCCCTCATTCCATTCTCATTCACTCTAGTCTCTAAGACTTCTCCCGGCTTGAGCTGATGAGGCGGGCTCTGCAGCAGCCGAGTCTCAGGAGACGCTGACGTTCAGACATTCCATCTGAGGCGACAAAAGTGGTTCGTGCTACTCAGACTTTCAGTTTGAGACGCCTGTGTTCAACCCAGAAGCCAAACTTGGCTGACGTAGCACTGGGTTCTTCAGGTCTGGATTCTACATGCAAGTTCAGGCGTCCCTAGGTGTGACCCCAGGATGATTTCACGGTGGCTCATTCAAAGAGTGCGACTTGTCAGCTGACAGCTAACAGAGAGTTGACCCTTCTTCCAAGAGGCTGTGGGTCCCCTGCTCATGACACCTTGCCATGGGCTTACCATGACTCTGGAAACCAGGTTGCGTGCACTGGATTCATACCAGAGATGCTACATACATATGATGCCAGGGTGACTAGCCAGGAGTCAGAGGTCAGTCAGTCACGTGAGAGAGTGGGGAGGTGGTCCATGTGCTGCTAGCATTTCCTGTGAGTCAGACATGACAGAGAGGGGACATGGGGGCCTGGCAGTGGGCTTTTTGGGTGGCCTCCTGAGAAGATCTATAAAAGTTCACCTGCCTGGAATCCAGGGTTGACCTTTAAGCCATCCCAGGGTGGCAAGTAGGAAGGGACCCTTGAACAGGGGCGGGGACCCAGTCACATAAGAAGACCAGATACATGTTGAGATGGCAGTGCCTCAGGCTCCAGATTACTTGTAGGTAGGCACTTGGAGGCTTGATCAGCATGGGACCTGGAAGAGCTCCTCTCCAAGTCCTTCCTATTATCCTCCCATTCATGTGGCTGTTAGTTGTCTAGGGAGCTCTGGTGGAAGAGGGACCACAAGGAATAGAATCTTCAAGGCCAGTACTCCTCACAGAGCTTCCTGGAAAAGCCTCGGGGTGAAGGCTTTTCAACTCATTCAACTCAACAGTCGGTCATCCTGTGTGTCCTCTTGCCTAGGCCAGGGAAATCCCAGGTTCAGGCAGGTAACAGGCTCCTTTCTCAGCAGGTTCCCCAACTGCTTTTTAGGCTGGGAGACTCTGCTAGGAACAAAAAAGATGGCGGACATCCTGGCATTTAACAAAAAAACGGAAGGAAGGGAAACCCATCCCTCTGACATTAGAAAGTTGAATATGTGAAATCAGCTGTGGGTCCCACCCTTCCTAAGGACGGCATCTCCCAGGAGCTGCTGAGGAGCAGGAAGCCCTGGCCATCTGGGTTCTCCAGCTCGCAGTGAAATGTGTTATTCAGGTACTAACTCAGCTCCAGTCACGATGCCGTCTAGACAGCTCTGTGGGGGTAAAGCCGTGCTTTAGGAACGACCCCCACTCAGCAGCAGTCCAGCTGGCTCAACCACGTTGTAAATGTAGAATTGGCAAGAAACAGGCCCTGAGAGGCACCTGGAGGCAGAACCGTACCCAGCCAGTCCCTGTGAGCACAGGCCTTACCGGAAACAGGTACCAATGTTGCTGAGAACGCAACTAGACCAGCAAGAAGGCTCTTGGGTAGGAGTGGCTCCATTCAAAGCCCATATCCATACTTGATGGTTCAATTCTAAATGAGACTGGTCATTTTCAGAGCTAGTGTTTTTTAAACTGTACATGACTAGAAGGTGGAATTATTTCCAGACTAAACTGCTCTCTGTTCACGTCACTGGGTCCCCAGCCAGGTCCCAAGGCCAGTGAAGCAGCCTATAAGATCTGTAAAACCAGCCCCAACTGCCCAGTATGACATGAAAGGCACAGTCCCAAACACAGCTGCCCAGGAAATGCCAGAGAATGTAATTTACCTGCCACACAGGGGCAGGGACAGCGAGCGTGGGCGGGACCTGGGCCAGCAATCCAGAGGCCAGGCACAGTGAGGGTGTGGTGGTTACTCTGGGGAGCCCTGGAGATTCTGTTGTTAGGACCTGTTGAAACTACCTCAGCCCTGAACCAGCGCGGCATCTTGCTGACCACCTCAGAGTTTTCCTGGCATTCGGTCGCCTGGACAAGAAGAACGTAAAAGACTGCTTGGGCTGCAGGAACACGAGTCATGATCGTCTCAGCTGGGCTCCCGGGTTTCTATCTCCGGAGGGGCAGAGTGGACCAGGATGGGGATTTGTGGTGGAGCCTATGCAGTCCCTTTTGGGGACCAAGACCTCACTGCAACCCCTTTTCCACTCTTGCTGCTGTCTCTTTCTTTCTAACCATCTGGGTCTGCGACATCAGTGCCATTTATGAACTGCCACACGACCACCCTGGGGATGTAGCCTGTTTGATTGGACAGAGGGAGACAGACCATCTTATATCCAGGTCCTTTAGGGTTCAGGGCACATGGCAATGTCACACAGCTCCACACAGAGGGAAAGAAGGCACAGTGTTTTCTCCCAGCACCTGCTGACCCTGAGGTGGCAAGCCTGATCCCTGCCCTGAGGACACTGCCACGGTCCCACACTTGACACATTCATCTCTGATGGAGGCGGCTGGGTCACATGCCATTCAAAGATGGAGGCCATTGATGATTGGGTGGTCACTCAGAACAGCTGAGGACTGCTCGGAGCCAGAGTGGCCTACCCCTCTGGTGGAAAACTGAACCAAGAGTCATATTTTGTTGCCCTTTCCTGAGGTTCCCCACGGCTGCCTCCTCAACTGTAGTCACATACCACCCCTCAGAGTATCCATGTCTCAAGACTGCCTGTGTCATCTGCATTTCTCATGTGGGGTTGAGGGTCTTTTAGGACGTTTCCTATTAGTCAGAAAATAGAAAGAACACGTGCTGTGCAGAAGTGCAGGCTGTGCAGGCTCTGCTCTGCCTTCTGTGCCACAGGGAAGCAGGAATGTGACGCAATGTCTCCAGGCTAGGCCGGGTGGGGGGCAGGTAAGGGGATCCGGTGCCTGCCGTGTAGCTCACTGCAGGGCTATGCAACGGCACACCGAAAACATCACATTACCCAAGCTGTGAGTTTATAATACAAGGTTTATTACAGGGAGCGAGCACACGGAGGATTAATGGCAATCTTTTGGGCCAGCTGTCAGGTACAAAGAATGCCCTCATGAAGAAGGTGGGCTGCCGGCTCCTGCTGGAACTGGGCCCTCACACCCAGTACAACACAATGCCGTGTCTGTGTTGGCTGTGAGAGGTGTGTGTCATCATGTGTACCTGATGCCATGGGCACCTGACAGCCGTCCACCCTTAGTCCAGCAACCTTGTACGGTACAGTCCCTTGCACAGTGCAGAAGGGCTCTCCCAGGTAGTGCTGGTGCGGGGAGCCCAGTCCTCACAGAGACTAGGGACAGCTGCCAGCTTTGGCCTGCAGTCACCTCAGAGTTTGTGTCCCCGGTTGGGATTCCCCAGGCCTTCAGAATTCCTCAAGTCATGAATAGGTGACACCACCAGAGAGAGACAGATGCTCAGATGTGTGATGAGGAAGGCTCACTCCTAGTCCCATAATATCTCGCACCCCCTGCACTGATGGTCCGTGGGCCAAAGAGCCCTAAAGAGAATCCCTGCCCTCTAGACTTGATACTTAGGCCTAGCAAATGCTTTCCTGTTCCTGCATGGCAATAGCGAGTGGAGGATGCCGCCCAGGGAGACCAATAGGCTTCTTCTGGGTGCCACTGGGCAGGTCACGTTCTGCTGGTGCTCTACTCCTAGGCCTCACATGTCCTTAGGTCAGGCTGGGAGACTGGGCAGCTGTGCTTCTAAAATGTCTTAGAGGGTGCACTCTAAAGTTGCCTGCTGTGCACAAGGCTCAGCAAGAGCCAGGGTCTCTGTGACTCAGAGCGGAGGCACTCTCTACATGGTGGCTAAGGAAACTGTGGGTTGAATCCCTCCTGGGACCGGGGCTGTGTGTGTACACTGAAGGCTCCCAGGAGATCCAGCTCTTCCGTGCTTGCTAGCCACAGCCCCACTGAAGCCATCTACACGGTAAGTCTGGAAACACTTCTGCCTAACCGTCCTAGCTCTCTCTGCTGCCCCGTGTTTCTGTGTGCTTGCTAGTGGACAGCTGGTTCCTACAACCCATACCTCACCCAGGAACTTCAGTGTGTATTTCATGAACACCCACTGGGGAACTTAGGTGAATAGAGAAGAGGCAGCCGTAGGGTCCTCAAGAGGACCCAGAAGAGATGGAGGCTCTTTGTTCGCAGTTTGGCCTTGGGTCTTAAGACTGACCACCTCAATGAGGGAGGGGGTGATGCCAGCTCTCCTGTGCATTAACATAGTGTGTATCTTCCTGAGAGGAGTCTGGGGTGTCTCAAGCACGATGTGCCACACTGGCTTCAATAACCTCCAGCTGGACTGGAATGTGGCTCGCCCAGGGTGCAGGACACACTAGGTTTGACTGCTCGAACAGGGAGCAGGGTAGAGTATGACCTTTCTCCAAAACAGGCAAGTGGAACAAGGAGACACTTTGATGCAGTGATGTGGGTAGGTCTTTCATCCCCTCTTGGGATGCCCACAAAAGGGGCCTGGTGGCACTCACAGACTATCATCTGTGCTTGAGGAAACCTGCATGTATCTACTGTGGACCAGAGCCATGCAGATGGGCCTGGTCTTTGTCTGGGATTAGTCAAACATCACACAGGCCTTTGTGCAGACAGACAGACAGACAGACAGAATGGTTCCTACTCTGGGGTATCGGCTCCAGGCTCCACCAGCCATTAGCACCTCATGAATCCCATTTACTTGGGAAAAGACGACAGCTTACTAAGAAAATATGGACAACTGAGCAACCTTGCCCGCCAAGCTTCACTGACATCTGACTCCTGTGCCCCCAGTCCTCTCGCTCTGTAGAAGACCCAGCACCTGACACACAAGGCGTGTGTGCACCAAGAGAAACCACACATTGTGTAGACGGTGCTTTTGTTGGGTTTCTGTTTAAGTATGCTTGCCCAGCTCAGGCCTCAGTGTGTGAGGTGCTCCTGCATACTAAGTGGGAGATCACCACTCATGAATGCAGTCATCACACATGAGACAGGATGGAAACTCTAATGACCAAGGTGTGATCATTGGGTTAATTCAGTCCTACAGCTTAAGGCTCTACCAGCTCTGAGTCAGTAGGACCTAAGGATTCTGAGGCAGAGCTGTGGGTACACAGCCTGCTTCACCAGGCATTCTGGGCATCTGTCAATCACAGGCCATACCTTACTTCCCAAGCTCTGAATCTTGAGAAGCTGGGAGAACTTGGATGCCCCCCAAATTCATGAAGAACCAAGTCCCAACAGGACTATGTGGAGATGGGGCTTTTGGGCCTCCCATAGGGTTGGTGACTAATGTTTAATCAGCTGGTGGTATCTTGTCACCGTTGTGGAGCAGGTAGTCAGGGACCCTTATAGAACCCCTTCAGTGAAACCTGGCTATGGGCAGAAACAGGCACCGGATACCTTCCCATGGCCTTCCTAGTTAGCATGCTCAGTCCAGGCGGGCACTTCTGCCATCCAGGACGCCTTCCTCTACACCTGCCTTTTCAGGCACACTCAAGTGTTCTGTCTCGAATTACTTCACTAGCTATGTTTCCATACAAAAGAAGTTTTGTTCAAAGTCTAAAATTCCTAGAGAACAGAAGTCAGATTGTCTTCATGGCAGAGTGGCATTAAAGCCCGGGTCTCACCATCAACATCAGCAGCTCAGGAATGACAACTCAGGGGCAAGATGTCAGGGGTAAAGAACACATAGAGCCATCCAAGTCCAGGCTAAAAGGCTTCACGCATCTCCCACTGAGGGTCCACAAATTCTGTAGGTCAAGGACCCGAGAGCTGGCAGATGGACGAACACACCTGTCATCCAGCATACAAAACAGCTCTGCATGTGTGTGGCTTCCAGCTTCCTGGGAACATGGGAGTTAGTCTCCCAGAGAGCTTAGACCTGGACTGAGGGATGTATTGGGGGGTGGGGCGGTGCTTAAGGAATGGAAGCTATCCCCAGCATATGCCAAGGCTGGCTGACTTAAGCCTTTTGTACACTGCCTCATTAGTCTTCTTACCTGTCCTGCAGGTGAGGGTTGGGAATATCCCCTTTACAGAGCATCAAAGGGCTTTTTTGATAGATATTAGACATGTCACTAGGTCCTAGCTCCCAGCGATGGAGCAGTTCTTGACCCAGAGAAGGGAAATGATTTTTACTGTCTGTGAACACCAGCCCACTGCCCACATGGATCAGCTGGGACGCAGTCAGGTAGAGAGTGATAAAGGCCATTTATGTTCCATGGCAGTGGTGGTCAGAAAAGACCACACACACCAAAAACATTCATCAGTGATGTTCTATCCAACAGCTGCCGGAGTTTCTCTTTGTGACCATAGCTCCCGCTCCAGCGGCTGGGGCTCAGGGGCTGCGATACCACATAGGACAGAGCTGGGTGGGGCAGCCAGGGACCTGAAAGTACTGCACAGGCAGCATCTGGCAGGCAGCTCTGTTGGCAGAACACAGGCAGAGCTACCTTCTGCCCACCCTCCTGCCCATGCATGTCTAGGTACTCATCTCCTTGGGTGTTCGGCTCACTCTGACTCACATTTTTGTTTGTTTTTGGTGGCACATGGCCCTTAGATTTCTAAACAAAGCTACCTTCCTACTCTCCATCCTAATAGGCTATTGTGTCCTGTTATCTCTCCATGAGAGGTCACAGGGCAGGGCTCCTGGGACCTCTCTCTCCAACCCTTCCTTCCCCAGCAACCGGGTGTCACATAGGTTCCATAGTTCGTTCTCTCTCTCTCTCTCTCTCTCTCTCTCTCTCTCTCTCTCTCTCTCCCTCTCTCCCTCTCTCTCTCTCTCTCCCCCTCTCTCTCATCCTATATCTTCAGGACAAGCTCTACCCTTCAATTCCTCCCCTACATGAAAACGGAAAGTCCACAGATGCAGGTGTGTGCACACAGTTATATCACGTGGTTAAGTTGTCTACATCGCTGTGACATTATGTTAGCATCTAGGCAAGGGTGCCAGCAACTCTCACTCCAATTTGAGGCCTTCTGACAGCTGGAAAGACCTGGGAGACCACAAAGATGCAGAAATGGTTTCTTTCAGTGCCCAACATTCCTCATGGATGCAGAAGGCTGGCATAGGGCAAGAGTCAAATCTCTCTGTCACATTGGTGTCAGGATGAGAAACATCCCTCCTCACTGGAGATGGATTTGAGAGTTTAAGGGATCAGGACTCTGTGATCCAGATGTCTAGGCAGCCCTTGGCCATTATCCCAAATGCCTACTGGCCAGTGTCACCTGAACATTGAGGCACACACCTACCACAGCTACAACGGCCAGTTGGTTACTGAGGTCATTTGGGAGTTGAGAATAGTTGCCACCTGCAGCTCCAGGAGCCGGAGACAACTCCCTTACCCAGCCTGCTCTTTGCCATCTTCACAAGGACTTTATTTAGCTTGCAGGAAGGAAATCTGGCAGCACAGTCCCTAGAATTATCATACTTATATGGCACACACTACATTGTGTTTGAAGTCTTCATGGGCTCTTTAAAGAAGACAGGGTCAAGCTGAACGATGGCAAGTGAGGGAAACTGTCCCGCCCTTTATCCTAAGAGGCTATTGTGTTCTGTGACCCCTCCTAAGACACCCTTGGAGCAGGGCAGTCTTGGTCCTCTTCTCCAGCCCCAGGCTTCTAATAGGAGAGCGGCTGCATGAGAGGCGGTGGGTACACAGGCAGACAGCCATAAACTGTGCTCAATTCTGCCATGTCATCATGGTCTCTGAACCCAGGCCAGGGCAGTTACAAGTTGAGGCCTGATATTTTCAGTGCAGTCATGGTTGTCATGGTCAGGGCAGTGACGAAGCTACAGGGCCCATGATGCCAGAAATTCACCATAAGGTGGGAGCTCCACTTCTATGGTTGGGCCCAGGCCCTCTGCTAAACTGCATCCGCGTCTCCATGATTCCAGAACCTAGTGACACAGCCAAGGACCTGACAGAAGGAGTCTCATGGTTGCCCCTATTCCTCTGAGATGGAAATGTATCTCGGTAACTGGCATATGACCAGAAGATGCACTTTTTAATAACCAGGAAGGGTTCAAGAAAGCAACTTGTGGTATTTTATTCTCTAGGTCGCACATGGCTCCACCCAAGAGTTCACACAAAGAAGTATGTGGCGGGGTGGGCCTCAGAGATTCAAGGACTCCTGAGCCTAGGGCAGCTCTGTCCTTCCGGGCTTCACCTGCTCAGGGGGATTGCTTGCCTGACACCGGTTCCGCTGGAGTGCTTTTACTGTCCTACAGTCAGGCACTGGTCTCTGCCACCAGGTGAGTCCCCAGTGCTTGGGGTGGGAGCACTGGGCTCAGGACAGGAAGCACTCACTCTCACCTGCACAGCCCTGCCCTGGCTGGGAAGGGCAGGGCTCCTAACCACCTGAAACAGCTTCAGATGAGGTGACAGAATTCCAGAACCCCACAGTTTATTTCCATTTATCTTTTCATGGTACAGGAACACTGACTTTGGGGTGTGTTTTCAAGATAGATCGATTCTCTTCTGAGTACCCCTGCAGCTGATTTTTGCCATGTCTGGTTGGGAGAAAGAGCTCTTCTGAGGGCTCAGACTAGCAGAGATGCCCATCCTGCAACTCAGAAGGGAGACATCCCCACACCCACTTATCACTCTGTAATTCTAACTGACATGTTGGAATAAGGGCTTGGACCTACACTTTCCTGGCATAGCCCCCATCTCACGATGGTGTCCATCTCAGTCCCTATGGCTCAGGGAGGAAGATAGTATATTCCCCTTGCAGGGAGAAAAGCAAAACCAGTGACAAGCAAGAGACTCGGGAAGCCCGGGAGGCCCTCTCTGGCTGGCTCTGGGACTCCAAAGCCTCCTCTCAGGTTGCAGGTGCTTTTACCATCTGGGCCTGATGACTATCCCAGAGACACCACAGGGCCCGGTGCAGGATTTCCAATGGGGTGTTCACGGTTTGCAAATAGTGCCTTGCATTCAAGTGGAAACTCTTCCCCTTAGACACACCCCAAATGGGGGCAGGGAAGGGAGAGGCCAAACTGCCCTTCCAGGGCCACCACAGACCATGCACCAAAGACATCGCTCCCCCACCACCACCCCAGAACCTAGAGGTCCAATTATTCTGCCACCTGATCCCTATCACGGTTTTACTTTGAGAGTAAGGAAGGAGGAGGATGGTACAAGGTGGGTGTCAACCCGCCGAGCTTATGGGGCAGAAAGCTAGTGGCCAAGAGGTGTCCCTCCTGCCTCCTAAGGAGCAGAGTACCTTGGGCACTTTGATTCCCAACACCCTGGAACTCAGAGGAGCCTGAACAAGGGGCAGTTGTGTGGAAGAACAGGACCCTTCCACAAGGGGGTCTGATGTGGTCCTTTGAAGCAGCCTCACACCTAAGTTTTAAGGAAAACTAAAATGAGCTTTGATTTTATATGTCTATGGAAGAAAATGAATTTCACAGGTAGGGCTTAAAAGGATTTATTCCTGCTTCCTCAAACATCTAACAGCATATTTTATGGCCTTGAGAACCTGCGTCCACAGTGGTCACAGGTACGTGAAATAGGGATGTACGTGAAGTCCACTTAATAGTACAGGAAGACTTGGGGGGAAGGCTTGTAACTTCACAGCCAGTGTCTAAGGAGCAAAGCACAAGCACTATGGACCCAGGTTAATTACGAGCTCTCAGGCCCTGGAGGGTCTCCAGGACTCAAACGCATCGATCCGAGAACACGGGTGCTATAAATACAGCCCTTTGTCAGTGTCAACGTGCTCAGAGACACATCCCTGAGCAACAGATGGCACAGAGCACGGAGGGAGAGCGCCAGACAGAACACGGGACACGGGAGCGGGAGTTCTCCATCTGTGTGTTTATTTATTTAAAAAAAAAAAAAAACAACACATGTTGATAGCCAGCCAGGCACCAGGCAATGAATAATGCTGGGGTTCAACCCTGCGATGGCCAAGGTCTCTCTGAAGGAGCTCACAGTCTAGTGGTGTGGAAACATGGCCAGTCCCCAGGGCCATGCTGCTGGTGGGCAGCCATCTTGGGGTTGGAGTCAAGAGTCGGGGCAGCAAGATGAAAAGGTTGAAGAGAAGTCGGGACCATATGGCTGAACCCAGAAGGGCTGAGGAAGACCTGCACCACACAGGAGGTGATGGCCAGCTGGTAGGTTCCAGCAAGAGGCTTTGCGGACTGTGGGAGGCAGGCTGGTACAGACCAAAGTGTGGAGCATCTGGCTTGCCTAGAAGCTGCTTCCATGTGGGGTGGCAGTGTGGGAGGCAGTGGTGAACTTCGGACACCAGGCGCTGGGGCCTCACTGCACCACAGAGCCTCCCCGGCACAATGCTCTTTACTAAACTGGGCACCGTACAGAATCTCTATCAAGGACTCAGATATGCCACCAAACAAGGGAACATTAATCTTCATGAAATTTCTTACATTGTTTTAGAAAACAATTTTTTTTCTTTATAAGGTTTAGAACTTTGTAAATTTTGGATCAACCATGCTTAAAGTATAATCAGGACACAACCATTGCATTTTCAAACAAATAAAAAAGACCAAATATTTGTTTTTGTAAGAAAGGTTGTACATTATTTCATGAACGAAAAAGCCTTGTGGAATAAACTCCAGAGCAGTGACAGGATGGGGTGTGGGCAGCTGTGCTGAGGCTCGCCATGGCTCTCACAGTTGCTTACACTGATACCCTTGTATGGGAACTTAACAAAGTTATTGTTCTAGTTTTGAAGGGCATCCCTAGGGCTTGCCTGATAAGACCGTTGATTTCAGCATCTTAATACTGATTTTTCTTACTAAGATATTCCAAATGTCTTTAAACTTCAAAAAGAGACCCTGAAACCTTTAAAAAAAGAAAATCTTGATTTTACTAAGACAGCATTGTGGCTGCTTTCACAGGTAGTGAAACCTGACTTGAACAGGGCTCTTAAATGATATGCATATCTTAAGGTTTTAGGAGGGAAAGCAGCAGTATAAAAAGGTTGTTGACATGGCTGAGCTTACTCAAAATACAATAGAGCTCAGGATAACAGCCCACTCTGCTTCTGCACACACATCCTGCCACAGGAGAATGGCCTGCACCACACAGGAAAACCCCGGATGCCTGGGACACACCTTCCTACAAGCTTAAAGAGGGTTTTTTTTTTTTTTTAAGCAAAAAAAAAAAAAAAAAACCAAAAACAATAACAGTATTTTCTTAAATAAAACAGTCTAGAAAGTTGAAACAGTGAACTGATCATATCTGAATGAAAAGAAGCCATTCCCCAAATGAACAAACTCAAGCAGAAGACCTCCCACCTGAAGGCGCCCCATCACCAGGGGATGGCGTTATTAAGCGGGGACCCTGCATGCGGTGTGGGACCATCGCTATAAGGACAACACTGTGAACACTGTGTATGTTCCCCAATATGGCTGTGGCAGGCTTATTTTTGAAGCTACCTACAAAATTGCTCTAACAAATACTTGTTCTACCCCAAAGACTCACAGAGGGTAGATAGATACACCTCGACCTCATCAGCTTCTGAGTGCCGCTGCTTGGCCGCTGAGCATTTGCAAAAAGGCTAGCAAGTGATTCCCCCAGCATGCACCAGTCACAGGCAAACACACCCAGGCTTCGCTTTTCTTTGAGTGGATGGGCGACTTGGTCTTGTGAATAGGCAATCATGTGGTGTGAACAGAGCAACACAGCCACACTGTTTTTATAACAACATCCTCTCACGGCCTCTGTGGCTTAGTAAAAGCCTCCTCGCCGCTCACTTTCAGAGCTTAAGGTTAGAAAGACAGCGTTACCATTGGCAGGAAGGTACGTGAAATGCTGGTACTGGCTTCTCTTCCGCTTCCCGTTGCAGACATAGAAGCTGACTTGGACAGGGCTGGTGATTCTCTGGTTACGGAAAGGTGGTATCTCCACCACCAGGGAATTCTGGTGAGAAAACAGCAGAGAGAAAGAGGCAGTCAGGACCTCACAGACCAGAAATGCTTTGCACTGAGGTATTGCCATCAACTCAAACAGCCGTCTCTGGCTACCCACAGGGCCTCCGACGGCGACTTTGGTGTGCGGCCCGTTCAGGTTTGATCACGAATTGGCTATAAGGTGTACTCACAGGGAAGAGGAACCCTGAATTCCCACACTAGAGGCTGGAAGACCTTTATGCTGGAACAGAGCCCAAGAAGAGAGAACCCACGAGCATCTCTCAGAGAATGGAGTCGCCTCCCTGCTATTGGGGCAGCAGACTCTAAGAACTACTACTGCCCCAACATCCAAGACCCAGTGACCTTCAGACAAAAAGAATTGCTCTCTGCCTACTTGGAGACATGAGAGGGGGCATTGCTTGTGGACACTGTCCAGAGTGAGGTGTAACAACAGTCGTGGTGTCTGCCACAATCCCCAATTTCCTCAAAATGAAGACAAAGCAGCTCTCAGTCCAGGACCCTGGAATAGCTGAGAACACAGGGAAGAAAAAACTAGACAGCTTGTGGTGGCTGGGGCTTTCTTTCCTGTTTTTAAACAGAAAAATACAAACTTTGGACATGTTCTTTCAAGGGCAAACAAAAATGCAAGGCACAAGCCTTTGGAACTCAGTGGAAATATCCAAATGTAGACTCCCGGGGGTGCCTGGTCCTAGGTGAACCTGGAGCTTGGCACAGTCACGCTAAAGAGAGCCAGTGCTTCGTAGGGCAATACCACATTTCTGCTGGCGATTTCAAATCCATAAAGTTTCTTCATTTTGTTTCTTTCATGTGATTTTAGTTTAACAGGCCAGGAAAAATATATATCAGAAAATCCATCATTTCTTTTGTTAAAGTAATTAACCATAGCTTGTTATAATGGTAGCAAATCAATTGCAGCAAACTTTATTGAGTTGTGTTAATAATAAAACCTCAGTAATAGAAACAGAAATCAGGAGAACTTCAGATCCAGCCTCTTGGATTACAGAGGGAGCCCAGTGCTGAGAGCCCTTTGACACCAGCACCAGGGCAGGACTGGCCAGGGTGCACTGGGCTCTGTCTCCTGGGATCCATCCCCCAGGAAGCACTCACTTTAGCAACCTGTTGCAGCTGTTGCATTTCCTCCCCTTCCTTTGGAGGAAATGAGGGTGGGGGAGGGGCAGGTAAAAGGCGCGTTCGCCCACGCTACGTGGTCGTTGTAGGGGGCTGCCCCAAACTGTGGCGACTCAGGTCTGGGCTGTGTCCAGCTTTTAGTGGTCTCACTGTGAAGCTTGAGTTCAGTCAGGTGAAAGGACAGAGACGGTCACTGGGTGGCTTTTAGGACGTGCTGCATTGACGGAAGCTGCAGGCACAGCTGGCACTCAGGGGCGGCAGCTGCTACCAGGTAATGAAAGAAACAACTCTTCAGAAGGAAGCAAGGGAAGATACAAGGAGACACATCTTGTTGATGCTCAAGCTGAAGCCAAAAAAAGAAAGGAAGGAAGGAAGGAAGGAAGGAAGGAAGGAAGGAAGGAAGGAAGGAAGGAAGGAAGGAAGGAAGGAAGGAAAAAAAGAAAGGGAAGAAAGAAAGAAAGGAAGGAAGGAAGGAAGGAAGGAAGGAAGGAAGGAAGGAAGGAAGGAAGGAAGAAAGAATAAAAAAGTCTCTGAAGCCCCTGAATAAGGAATACAAAATGGCCTCGAGTGCCAGGCTCTCCTCCCTGGCACATCAAGGCACCTCAACTCTATACCGAGACCGCTTCTACAGAAGCTCCGCCCTAGGACACAGGGGAGGAGCTGGATGAAACGTGACCTGAGATCCAACGATAGGACTTGTCGATGTTGTCAGAACAACACGAGCTGCAGTTAGCATGGGCTGCCTCAAGTTCATATTCTTAGTTGTATGCAAGGTGTAACCACAAACACAGCAGAAACCCATCTTTGAAATATCTGCAGATACAATGCGTGTGCAGTGCAGGTATGTTTGTGTATGCCTCTATGTGGTGTGTGTGTGTGTGTGTGCTTACGCACATGCGCACATGTGCACCTAGGCGCATGCCACTATCTTCAATATTTCCACAAGGGCTTCTTATGTGAAGCTGAGAAACTAGACTGAGGCAGAGAAAGGCTTCCTCAGTGGGAGGGAGAAGCCAGGCATTGCAGATGAATGATTAATGTTCACCTTCACGAACAGTATCATCCTGGCCAGAGAAGACTCGTCCACCTGACAAAGACTCTGAAAGGCTTCTTGAGAGTGGACTGGTGCCTGGAAGAGGAACTGTGGTAGCCAAGCAAAGCTGTTTCATTCTGACGGAGTCACCCAGAGGGCGGGAAGGCAGCCTGTGCCTGCTACAAGTGAAGCAAACTCCCTGACGACTGTACGCTAACGAGAGCCGTGACCACCTGTCTGCTCTGTGAGTCCCGTTACCAGCATGGCCTGTTTATGTGACTCTGGCTGCCCAGTGTTCACAGGTGGCCCAAGAGAAAATACTCATCCTTGCCCAGGGTTTTGAAATCATTTAAACCCCGTTTCCACACACTCAGAGCACACCAAAGGCCCCTTTTGTCCTGCGTTCATTCACAAGAGCTGCCCGGACTATTGGAAAGGAGTCAGTGGAATGAGCTATAGTCTGGGAGGATTTTAGTTGCCTTCACGAAAACCCGCTCCCTGGCTGTAGTATGTTCTGCTATCCTGAGACTGGAGAGAACACACACAGAACTCAGCAAGGGTTTTCTGACTTGTCTGAACTAATAATTGCTTTAAGCATCCATAGCCTAATGTCCAATTAAAGGACACTGTTGGGGTTGGGAATATAGCTCAGTGGTGGAGCATTTGCCCAGCATGTGTGGCTCTTAGTTCAACTTCCGGCACTGCAAAAGCCAAGCAAACCAGAGAGAAAACCGTGAGAATGGTGGAGACAGACTGCAGTCTGCAAACAAGGCCTGACTCCAATTTGTCCCCAGTGGCCATTGGAGGTGAAGAGACTGGCGGCCGTGAGAAAGGAGACCACACCAACAGTCAGAAGCACGCTGGGGTAGCAAAATGTATTTCCAACATAATTAGCCAATCACAAACAACAACGGCCTGATGCGAAGGTGAAGAAGAGGCACGGGCAGGTGCCATGTCTATGTGCAGGCGGGAGACTAATTATGTCACCCACGGGTCATGCCACATGGTTACCACAGCTCACCGCAAACCCAACCAGCAGATCTAAGCTAGCCGGTTAGGTCTACCCTTTCATCCATGTCAAGTTCAAAACAAGAGTGCTAGGTAGTCGAGGCCTTCTCTGGAGAGGGTGGTGGCAAGTCACACAGGCAGGGTGGCATGTCCAGGCAGGTGCTTGGTGTCCATGAATGAGACTTAGAACACCAAGATCTCCCGGGGGGTAGAGCATTAGTAAGAGGAGATAGAATCTGGTACCTCTAGAAGACAAAGCAAACACAGCACAAAGAGGCCTCAAGTTCCATCCAGTCTCTGTCCTCATGGTCACTGCTATTGCCCCAACTGTATCCTGATGGCATTTGTTTGGGCAAGAGATTTATGGCTGTGTTTTCTCACCGCCTCTGTCTGTTTTTTTTTTTTTTTATATTTATTTATTTATTTATTTATTTATTTATTTATTTTTAGCATTTCTTTATTTTAACAAACAGGAGCCCTAGACTGGCCTCCAGTCCCTGATTCAGGATCCTAAGTACTTACTGGCTTGCACAGGTCTCGGTCAGTTTTTGCTTCCATCTCCCAGACGTGGTGGCCATCTGGAACAAAGGGCAGGAAGAAATCTGTCACTTTGTGTGGGCATAGTCTGTCTTCAAAACCTTCCAGGTGACCCAGAAACTGAAGATCAAGGAGGGGACAATGGGAAGGAATGGTGATAGTGGGGAATGATAGTGCCTAGCTGCTCAGGGTGTGGGTCAGGGCAGAGCTTTGGGCTCCCTAGACCCTTCCAGTGGTGAGCACTGTATAGTTAGTAAAGTCCAAAGACAATGTCCAGTGTAACTTCTGAGCTGGAGGGACACACACAGTCAAGAATGTTTCTAATGGTCCATCCTTGTATCCATTTTTACATACGTCCCCAGCACACATCAAGAGAGGGTTCCTACCTCAGCCTCTTCTGAGGGAGACAAAAACAGAAGAGAGATAGAGGCAGGGAAACCCTGAAACCCAGCAAGGCAAGACATGTACAGAGCCCAACTTGGCGCTGCACTTGGTGCCTTTTCCCACCAGCCTCCCTGTGTGTTTTGGGAGAGCTCAGGGCAATGCCCAAGCCTCTGTCCAGAGGAAATGCTGAGGATAAGAAAAGTCTTTCTTTGGCTATTTCATGCCACATCAGGACCTGGAAATGCAAAACACGCGGTATTTTTAACCTTAGTCCAGTGGCTGTTTGCATGTTACAAAAAAAAAAAAAAAATTTAAAAGGCTCCCATAGGCACAGTGAAAGCTCTTATTGTTCTCGGCTGGCGGTGAGGTGTGGACCCAGTGCTTAGAGGAAGGGTGTCTGCCACTCACAGGCTCTGAGTCCCCAGGCCTGCTGACAGGCCCATGACCTGGGAACAGCTGGGTGGTTCCCGAGTTGACAGATATCCATCCCAGCTTTTATCTTCTCCCAAATGAAGTCAGTTCCTGAGGTGAGCCGTTAAAATGGCTCATGCTTGGTTTCTGCTCCCAGTCCATTTGTCTGTCGCTAACCCTACATTACTGATAAATCAAACACCAGCTACTTCCCTCAGTCCCGGACAGGGGTGGGTGGAGGGTGGAGGCACAGGGTGGAAATGTGAGTCAGAGTCATCAGAGGCTCCGAGAGCCACCCAGGCTCACCAGGCCACAGCAGCCTACGAGACGCTCCAGGCCCCGAGCAAATCACCCATCAGCTGAGCCCAGGAAGAGCTCTAACTGGATTCCGTAGCCGCACCCCTCAGAGAAGACAACAGGACACTAAAAATACACCTGGCCATCCCTAGAGCATTGGAATGTCATGAGCGGTGGACCCCCTGGCCCTGGCAATTCGGGGACTTCAGCTGAGCAGAAGAAATGTTGTCACCATGTCACCACGAGGGTGAGAGGGAAGTGCCGACATGCAGCTCTCTGACCATGTGCTGGCTGTGCAGCCCTGCCGCATGCTGTGCATGTGAAGATTCGGTTTGACGTCTACAAGGCAGAGGCAGCACATTTCTACGACCTCTGCCACAGCTTCTGAAATCTCCCCGGGCAAGGCCACTCTCTGGCGGCAGAGAAACTGCAGTGCCTCTGCCTGAGTTCAAATCATGTGGCAAAAACTTAATGAAACGCACAGGTGGATTGGACACTGTGGACATGGCCGCACAAAATAAGAAAGGCCTTTTTCCTCCCTTTATCACAGCTGCCTGTGAGGAATCCTCCATCAGAGCGACTGAGGAGGACGTCGTGAGCTGCCATGACGCTGGCTAGCTCCCATCCAGCACCACGCCTACCACCAGCAGACAAGACGGAGCTCCATTCCTGTCTTCTAACTCGTACCAAGTTAGATAACTCATCGGATTCCATTTCCCATTGAAATATGGTTCCTTGCAGCCACCAAGATGAAGGGGCTGCTGTCAATCACTTCCTCCCAGGTCAGGGTATTCAAAGCGCTGGTCCCATCTGGACCTCGCTATTCCATCTGCAGGTGCCACACAATGAGCAAATTGAGTGATGGTTCTTCTTGTTCTGACACAGTTGACCTGACTTCCAAATGCACACAGGGCAGGCTGCTTCTAGCAGGAGCCCAGCAGCCCAATGCCGTGGAGATGGCCCTTTATAATCCCAAGGAAATCGTCAGAGTGTCAACTGCGAGGGGTGCCCTAGAACCAGAGGAGCATGGCATCCTCAACAAAGAGACCATGCTCAGAGCAAGTTAACACAGCCCTATTGAGAATCTAGCCTCTCCCAGCAGGGAGCCAGCCGGCCATCCTAAAAGGGCCTTTGTGTCCCATCTTATCGGGAGCTCCCTAGGCTCTCAGTAGGAAACTGTGCTCCAGTTCAGAAGTAAAAATATTCCAAATCATTAGGGAATTCCCTGCAGTGTGAGTCATCGGAAAGGCTTCCCCACCGCACCCACCCAAGGTTTCCACACAGCCAGCCTGCAGGTCTGAAGCGGCTCCACTGGCTGCAGGATGCTGCTGCCACCACAGGCCCACAGGCCAGTCACAGGCCAGGGAAGGGGCTGAGCCACTGTTTCCAGCTAAGGAGTGGAGGAGCATCCTGGGATATGTTTTCTACCTCCCCCGCTCGGTGGGGCAGGAGGTTTCACCCTTCCTGTTCTGCATCTACAGCACACCATCCTCGAGAGGGGCGGGTCCAAACATCCCAGCATGGTGAGTTAGGAGGTTGGGGGAGTACAACAGAGGCTGTGCAGAGCTGCACTGCAGAGGGGCTCTGATGTGGACAGCCTGGGACGTGTGTGGGTTCTCTAACCTTCCATGGACCATGCAAGCTGGTGTATACAGATATGTATCCCTTGGGTCCCTGCTGGGGAAACTCCTTAAGCCAATGACCTTTGAGATGCATGTTTTTCTCCAGTTAGGAGGACAGCTTTGCACTCCTCAGCAGCACCCCAAGGTATACCAAGACTGCCCAGCATTTTGGAAAACAGCCTGGTGGCTCTGGCTAGCTGAGGACAGATGCACGCCCAGGTATGTGCCAGGAGGAAGGCTCAGACACTCACAGAACCTTGTTTATGAACATTCACAATAACTTCATTCATGACGAGCACAGAGAGTGGAGCAACTCATGCCTATCTACTGGACAACCTATCTATATGGACTGGCCACATGGAGGTACTGGTCAGTCAAAGAAATGAGCAGAGCACTGGGCTCTACTACTAGGGGCATGAAAATGCCATCATGTGAAAGAAACAAGACAGCAAAGCACAGACACCATCTTGACTATACTGCCAAAAGGTATCCCAGAGGCAAATCCACAAGGTGTGCCGAGGGGGGCGGGGGGGAGCGGGCATTTGGATGGAGAGGAGAAGCGCTGATGGCTTCTCGGGCTCTTTGTGGCTAACACAGACCACCTGAAGCTTGTGACTCAGCAGCCACTCTGTCCCAGGGGAGAAAGGGGCTGGTAGTCATGGTGCCATGTGGGAGTCTGTGTGGAAGAGGATCCACAGTTAGGCAGGGTGCCAGAGGGCTGAGGACCAGGCTTGCCCTTCACAACAGGTCGCTTGGCTAACCAGCACTCTGGTCGCTTGCATGATGACCCCCCCCCCCACTTACACACACACACACACACACACCTCATTCTCTCACTGTACTCCACCCCATGAAGTCCAGCGTCTCCCACACAGCCACTCCAATGAGTACTTCCAGTCCCAGAGCGTCAAAGACACACCCATCACACCTGTGCCACTGCTCGTGGAAAAGGGACCTCTCTCGTCAAGATGAACGAACGCATCCTGGGCACAGAGCAGACAGCATAAAGCCACGGGAAGTGCACCCCATGAGAGATCTGGTTGTTTGTTGTCTGCAGACACTAGGCAGAAAGGTGAAACTCAGTGGGACTGTGAGTGTGACAGCCAAATGGGATCTTACAACACTCAGAGGAGAAGACGGTCAAGGACCAGCTGGTCATTTTAGGGACCCTGTGTGGCTTCCATCACACTGCCCAGGAAGCCCACCAGCGATACACAGCTCGTACACAGCTTGTCAGCACCAGGAGCTAAGGCAGACCCCTCCTTCCACGGAGGCCTCTGGGCAGTGTCTAATTTCTGAATGCCCAAGGTGGGTCTATCATTGCCTTTACAATTCATTTCCGCCTAAGGCTCTTAGAAATGCTGTCAGTGCAAAAGATTCTGGGTCCAGTCCCCCAGCTTCCTTTACTCACTGGGCCAGTGATTTCTTGAACCATGTAGAGCTGGGCATGTCTGTGAGGCAGAACTTCAAGGGTGCTCTCTCCCCAAATCTTGCTGAGTGACCGTGGACGGTAGCCACGTGGAGCCTTGCCTGACCAGGTCAGCACAGTGGTATTTTTATGCCCATGATGAAAACAAGCACACGCTCAGAGGGCTGATGACGTACAGAGCCCATGTGCAGACGCTGTCCTCTGATCTGGCCCAACCCAGCACCACGGCCAGGGAATTGGAAAAAGGAAAGCATTTTCCTACAGCTGGTCACCGCTTCAGGGTATGTGTAATGCCTCCAGCTGACCCTGAGACACCCGGTGAGTAAAAAAGCCCATGGAAGCTGCATCTGGGGGACTTTCAGAAGTTCTTGAGGAAGCAGAAGAGACGAGGTCTCTGTGGCCACATGGCTGAGGCACGGAGATTATAGAAGGCAGGAGACTGCCTGGCGATAGGAACAGTGGGAACTACAGTGGATGAAACATGGCTGGTTGTCTCTAACTGTAACAGCCATATGGTGGAAAGATGTCACAAAATTTGAGGTGCTCCTGCTCTTCACTGCAAGTGGCAGGGACATTCCACCTGGGGCCAATGGGGTACTCGGTCACGTCACACATGCACATACTAATATTACCGCATGCACATACACACACACACACAGACACAGACACATACCTCATGACACACTGACATACATACACATTCATCCCCATTCGGTTATACATTAAACACTGCCATACACACATATCATATACATACGGACACACATACCCCATGAAGGGACACAGCTCCATACTGACACCCTCCACTCCCTACATACTGTCTTAAAGCCATAGATCTCCCTGGAGACTGTTTCCTAGACACGGGACAGTATGCCCTTAAGTCTGCAATCATGAGCAGACTCGTACTTTAAAAAATAAAACAGAAATGAGCAAAGACTGTCAGCTATATGCACTGGAGACTGAAGGTTCCCAGCTATGTGTTCTAGCCAGGAGTGGGTGCTACCCACACAGAGATCCCTTGGAATGCATCACAATTAACATGCAGGCTGAAAGTCTGCAGAGAGTCAGAGCACATGGCCCATGAAGAGTCCAAGGTCCCCACCCCTCCCAGGGCCCTGCTGTCTTCAGCTGTCCAGAGGTTTCTCTTCCCCAGGTTAGCACCTTCTCCTCTGGCCAGCCCTGGGACCAGCTCTGTTCCCAGAGAGACACACCGTGATGAAATATCTCTGCTCCATTCTCCAGGTGAACAGGTGTCTCTTGGCCCCCTTGGCTTTCTCCTACACACATTCTCCTAGACTCAGGAGGATCCATGTCTGCCCTTCTACCCTGAGACTTTCCACTCCCACGGTCACCTTCTCTTTGGTTCTCAACAAAGCATATCACCATGCCTGTTCAAACCTCCCTACTCTGCAAGAACAGGGAAAGTCAGCTAGCAAGGAAATGCAATTCCCATCTAAGCACCTGCCTTACTTCAAAGGGATGGAACGTGCCCACCTGCCAGTTCCGCCTTCCCATGCCCATTGAAAGAAACATAGAAGACAACTTTGCACCGTTTCCCTAACTCTACCTTCTGTTTGCATGCTCCAGAATCAGCCTAACCATGCCTGTGTCCCTGCACCCACACCTTCCCAAGCAACCCAGGAAGGGTCAGCCGGGAAAGTAGATCCATGGGCAGCAGAGCATACCAGGTCTGTGCTTTGGAGACAGACATATCTCAGGGCCTCAGAGGGCAGTGGCACTGAGTGCAGAAGATGGCATGAGGAGGGTCAGGTGTCATCTATCTGTGTTGGGGTTCGGGTGTTCAGACGGCAGTTTCAATGCAGTAATAGAAGCCCAAGCAGGCTTCAATAAGGTTTTTAAACAGAGCAGAAAGTGAGTGTATAAACTTTGAATGCAATGCCAACATCCAGAGCTGGGTGGTGCTTTAGAAACCAGTACCTTCTGCTCTCCTTGGGTCACTCTCCAATGAAGAGCGAGCCTGCCTCAGGAAGATGCCTCTCGTTTTCACTGCTCAGGGATCGGGGGCTCTCATTCACATTCAAACATGCCCCCCAGGCTGCATGTCTGAAGACACAGTCATACTCGGGCAAACAGCTGGCTTGTCATCTCCCATGACAGACACCTGCGGCATTTGGAGTGAATGGGTCGAAAGTCTGCCACAACATCTGGAAGGACGTGTGGACCCATGTGAATGCCCACACACCTCACCTTCTACCCCTGCTTCCTGAGCAAATATCCTCCAAGGGTTTACATCATCCGGCAGTGTTCCCTGATACTCAGGAATAAACCTTTGACCTTCACCCTTGAAAGAAAGGCTCATTTCAACCAGTAACCAATTGCCTAACATGATGAGGAGGCCGGAGAAGAGCCGCAGCCTCTCCATTGTGGATAAGCCAGAGTCAGGCTGCTTAATGCCCTGTGGTATCAATCCCTCTCAGAGAGCATCAACGGACGACCATGGTAGGGGCCAGCCTCAGAAACCATAGGGTAACTTCCCTTAACTGCTAAGTGCAGAGGCAAAGTGAGGTGTGCATGGTGCAGGAGCTAGCCACTGGCTCCACCACCCCTACCCAAGTCCCTGCAGCAGAAACGCCCCAACTCCCACGGCCTTCCGGGCAGGGGAACCGCTCTGATGGATACACAGAATCTTTGAGTCATTGAACATTGTGCCCGGAGCACTGGATGGTGACCCACAGAATAGCAGGGTACCTGTGACACAGGCATCCTGCATCGATCACACAGGGAAGTAACATTAGAACACAACCCTGGCTGTAGTCCCAATTGCCTGACTCAACAATGGTCACAGCCACAGGGGTGGCCTCTTCCAGAGAGGGTAACAACTGCCCAACTCGCAGCTTCCACACAGCTGTGGCTCCTCGCACCCCAGTGTGGTCCTCCTGCAAGCAGCAGTTTAAAAACAGAACTTTAAAATGGACCAGACATACTATCAGAAGACAAGAGTCCAGTTCTGCTATTAATTCAAATTAAATTTAGTGGTTTCTCAGAAAGAAACAACTAGAAAAAGTTAGTCTCTACATACCTCACATGGTATGGTAGGTTAGTGATGGCATTTGCTTAGAAAACCAACTGTAGAGGAAGAGAATTATGCAGATGTTGGTTTCCTTCCTTCAGAAAAATACCATTTGCATGAACACACCTGAGTGGATACGCAAATAATCTAATTATAAAAAAACGAAACAACAAACATCGTCTAGACAAAGAACTGCAGTGTTCCCACATGCCAAAGCTCACAGTGCTGTATGCATTGGTGATAGCTACTCATGTATTGCATGCCTTATGCATACTAGAGATCACCTGCAACCTGGGAGAGTAAGTCAGGGAACCAGCATGCAACCTCGTGGGCTTAGCTTGAAGGCAGGAACAATTGGTGAAGTGGGGGCTTGTGGAGGGCTTCTCACTTAGTAGGCAGAAAGGTGAATCTTGCCACTGCACCCTTATTGCTGCACCATGCCAGGCTCTGACCCAGCTGCCTGCTATTGGCTGAGAACTGCCAAGTCTACAGCTCTGATCAGTTCTCCAATGTGGGAGGCACCATCCTAGGCTTCCCCATCCTGAAGAACTACAAACAGGCAGGAAAGCTGTCTGGATCCTGCTTGTGACAAGGCCGGATTGGGGGGGGAGGCATGGCTGTCCTCGGTTTGAGCACAGAGATGTACTCTGTGCAGAGTGCAGGCATTAAGTCTGTGCTCCTCGTCCGACAGGGAGGTGTACCCGAGGTTCTGAAGGTCAAATGGTTTCAGAATGAACCTCCCCAGAGAAGGGTGTGGGCACTGCTAATTTCTCTTTATCATTGTACTTAGTTGGGTTTTCTTTATAATTTAAAACATATTTTCCAATTATATGCACGATTACAGAGGCGAGCTGAGTTAAATCTGAAAGCCTATGTTGATTGAAGTGCTTAAGTTTCCTGTGAATGGCACAAAATCAAGATCCCATTATGGAGGCTATTGAATGACTCCATGCTTTCTGGTGATTAGGGTAAGTACCGACTGACCACCTGCAAGAAAACTCCAGTGGGTAAGTAAGAAAGGAGGAAAAGTCTTTAACACTCCCGCCTTGAGTAGATGCAGCCCGGGCTGCCCATGTGGCATACCTGAGAAATGCCATCTGGAAGACCTGGGTCCAAAATTCAAAACGCCATACAGCGTTTGTAGAGGAGGACAATTGAGGACCTCTGGGTCAGTGCACACCTACCCACAGCCACCCGAGAGGCTCATGCCGAGCTTACCCCTTGTTCTTTAAAACTGAGTATCAGTGGACTAGGGTCTTTCTATTGTGCCCAGCAGCCTCTTTGGTCAGCACAGCTCTACCAAGTTGCTGCCTCCATCTGAAGTCAGAAAGGGTCCCCACTGTTCCAGAAATGATAAGCAACTGGCCCAGTGTCCAAATGAAGTGACCTGGGCTGCCCTCTTGGCCCGTGGATTACACAGACACAATGGCTCCAGATGTAAAGAAAATACACAGCTCACACAACTCTTCGGGACATCACCCTTTCTGATTCCCAATATCTGCAATTAATAAGATATTTCCATTATGAAACAGTGTGAGAAGAAAGCTATAGCTGAGACAGTGCCTGATGTGAGATGTCCCTTAGCGTATGTGTTGATGAATAAAGCTGTTTTGGCCAATGGCTTAGCAGGGTAAATGCAGACAGGAAATCCAGAGATATAGAAAGAGAGTAGGCAGAGTAAAAGAGATGCCATTAGCCACCGAAGGAAAACATTACCAGTAAACCACAGCCCCACGGTAATATATAGATTACTAGAAATGGGTCAATTTAAGATGTAAGAGCTAGTTAAAAATACACCTGAGCCATTGGTCAAACAGTGTTTTAATTAATATAGTTTCTGTGTGATTGAGTCTGATCGGCCGGGATACAAAACTGCTGTCTCCTTCTATAAGTGCCAGTATCATGTTCTGTCTTCTCGTGGAGATCTTTATAGGGTACAGGGGTCCATGGAGATGGACGGACACTCACACACATGGCTGTGGCACTGAAGGTTCCAGTGACAAAGAGAGTACCGTCCTGGGCTGTGATGTCCATGATATGGACACCAAGAAGGTCAGCAGGTTCATACTTAAATCCACTATGGTACTAACTGGCACTTGCTTAGGGGACTGACTTCCTAGAGAAGTCAAGTGAGGTCTCCCTCACGAAAGGGAAATGGGGAGGAGGAAGCCAGGAGGAAGGGCTGGAAGAGCAAAAAACAGGTGCCAGGCCTGGTCTCCACTCTAGGCAACCAGACGACCCCAAGCAAGTACCTTTGAAATACCCAGCCTTCAGGCTTCTTTAACTCCAATCTGGGACTGCAGATGCCAAGGGGAGCTTTCATCTGACTTTCAGTAACACAAAACCGCAAAGGGGATGCAATCACAGGCTATACAGAGCCTGGTGACTGCCCATGCTAAGACCAAACACCCTTCTGCAAACGGATCATGCAGGTGGAGAATCTATATCTTGCTAACCAGGAGCCAGTTCCCATCAGCACCCAGAGCAGGAGCTCACCCATGATCCTGGATAACATACCTGGAGCTTTCTCCACAAAAATGACCTTCGAGTCTTGCAGAAAGTTATGGCCAGACAACACCATCTTCTTGCCGCCAATGACTGGGTAGCTGTCGGTGCTCTGCTTCTCCACAAGGGGCAGCTCCTGGGCCGACCGCTGGGCTGTATCAGAAGAGGTCATAGTTGTAAAACAGTCTTTCCTGCCTGGAGGAACCCTGGCTGGAATGCTGGGCCCTGTATGCTGCCGTTCGACATATGGGACTGACCAAGCCCTAAACTTTGTAGAGGGTCTCAAACTGTGTTATGTGGACTACCAGAGATGTGCTGCTCCAATTGGTCAGGAGTATAGCAGCACCCCATCAGGACATGGTCCACGGTAGAATGGAACACTATCTTCAGAAGCTGCTAGCAATAGGATCGGAGATTCCTAATGCTGGTTCCTGGAGTGGGAGGGCAGTGAGACCCTCAGAAGAGCTGGATAGGAAAGCTGGTTCTAGTGTTAGACTGAGCCTGGGGGCAGGGGCAAAGTGGAAAGCTTGACAGGTATCATGAGGGGCCACATGGAATATTGGCAGCTTCAAGAGGGCAGTAGATGCAAGGGAGGCTGCAGAGGCCTGGAGAGAGGCGTGACGTTCTAACATCTGTGTCAGATGGGTGACCTTGACTACCTTGAGTCACACAGTTCAGGGCAGCGAAGAGTTCATCTCACAGAGAAGAGGATCAGCCTTATAAATTTGTGTCTCCAGAGGCTTGAGAGAGAAGGGGCAGAGGGAAGAGCCACATGGATTCAGTTTGTGTGACTGTGGAAGGTTCCACTTGTTTCGGGGGAAGCAGGGATTAGCTGGACACATAGGTGGACCTGCTCTACAGTCCGGGGGCCACTGACAGTGGGGTGTGTAGAATAGGGAGTTAGCATGGAACCAAAGACCCCACAGTGGGAGTCTCTTAGGAGACAAAGCCAGGAGAGCTGGGGAGGGGCAAAACAGTCTGAAGGCACCAAAAATAAGCAGCAAGGGCTGGTAGAGACTATGTCTCTCCTCAGAGGTCTGGCTGGTCCCATATGAATCCAGTTCTCAGCATGCAGGGAAGTAGACAGGATGGGAACCAACAGGTTTGCAGTGACCAGGCTCGTTAACCAGAAACCAGCCAAGCAGAGCATAAGAAGGCAATAGCCATACCTGTTGCTGGTCTGGTGGCCACCACCCATATTAAAGGCAAAAATTTGGTACCACCAGGGAAGATAACCGTAGAGAATTTACAAAATTCATGTTTGGGACATGGCGTACAGTCTACTAGCAGATCATTGGTTTACCATGCATGGAGCTCTGAGTTCCATCCCCAGAAGTGTGTGCATGTGTGAGCATGTACACACACACACACACACACGGACTGGGGAGATGGGAAAAGTAGAGAAGAGAAGGAGAATAAGGGAGATGCAGGTAGCAAAGAGAAGGGGGAAAAGAGGAACTGGGTAGAAAAGAGAAGAAGAGCAGAACGCAGAAGAGGAAAAGGAAAGGATAGGGAGGAATTGTTTCCCCTTGCCCAGTCTGGTGACTGCAAAGCCAAACTTCCTTTTCCCAATTTCCCCCCAAATAAAGAGGGAATAAATGTAGATACAGTCAACATGACTGCTTCATGGCCAACTTTTTTTTTTTTTTTTTTTTTAATGTCTGTAGTTGCCAGGGACAGGAACGTTGTGTACTCTGGTCAGGTACTAACCAGCTTCATGTGGGATATGTACCCCAGCCAGACACCCTTATGGTGATGCAGCAGTCAAGTGGGCTGAAGCAGACCTTCGATGGCACAGTTCAGTTCACGAGTTATAACTACAGCTCATTCTACTTCTACTTACAGCACTCGATGGGGTTTGAGGCCACCTGGAGAGACAGCGTGCGGCCATTGGGCTGTGGGATGTGAACGCGGAAGACCAGCCGCACCCTGGTGTTCTTTCTCCCGATGTCTGTCTCCCCTTTCCTCAGCTCTATGTCCGAGTTTCTGAGCTTCAGGATCCCAGCACAGTCAATGCTGCCAGAAACAAAAGCCATGACTTGTCTTTAAATCTCAGCACCGAATATGAGATGCATCAGCCATCTGGCTGCCAGGCCAAAAGACTTAGCCGTCCTAGCCTGTTCATGCTGTGCAGGCCTCCTTGAGGAGAAGCCTATGGGAAAGATTACAGCATCTATGCATGTCAGAGGATGGGAACTGAGCAGTTATGTAGACCATAGTCTCCACCTGGGGCCCCTGGAGACCAGACAGTCGCTGTCCCAGACATCACAGACACTCCAAAATAGCTCTGAGAGGAAAAGCCTAGAAGGGTGTGCCTTTCTGTGTGTCCTGCAGTGCTCTGCCTTCCTTTGTATCCTGCAGTGCTCCACTCCCTACGTGTCCTGCAGTGCTCCGCCTTCCTTTGTATCCTGCAGTGCTCCACCTCCCTGTGTGTCCTGCAGTGCTCCACTCCCTGTGTGTCCTGCAGTGCTCCGCTCCCTGTGTGTCCTGCAGTGTCCCGCCTCCCTTTGTATCCTGCAGTGCTCCACCTCTGTGTGTCCTGCAGTGCTCCATCCCCTGGAGACCAGACAGTCTCTGTCCCAGACATCACAGACACTCCAGAACAGCTCTGAGAGGAAAAGCCTAGAAGGATATGCCTCCCTGTGTGTCCTGCAGTGCCCCACCTCCCTGTGTGTCCTGCAGTGCTCCACCTCCCTGTGTGTCCTGCCGTGCTCCACCTCCCTGTGTGTCCTGCCGTGCTCCACCTCCCTGTGCGTCCTGCCGTGCTCCGCTCCCTGTGCGTCCTGCCGTGCTCCACCTCCCTGTGCGTCCTGCCGTGCTCCGCTCCCTGTGCGTCCTGCAGTGCTCCGCTCCCTGTGCGTCCTGCAGTGCTCCACCTCCCTGTGCATCCTGCTGTGCTCCACCTCCCTGTGTGTCCTGTCATGCTCTAGCCAATGTATTCAAGGCCTGAAATATTATTCTCTTTGTTCACTTTGATATCTTTTATGATTTGTAAAACTTGTCTTCTAGGGTTTCACATAATTTCATTTTACTTCATAATCTCATTCAAATCTAGAGTCCAGTAAAATGTTCCAAATATGACAAAAATCTTGATATAATAAAACCAGTACCTTTCCTTCCCCCATACAAGAAGAGAATAAGTATGTGCCTCCCATGCCAAGCAGTTGTATGGGGCCCTGTAGCTCAGCACACACACACACACACACACACACACACACACGTAGCCTTTAGAGTATGTCTTGCGTTATGTGGCTGTGTTAGCTGATGGCTGCTCCCTGGTCCCCTGCTGGAGCATGCTGTGTCACAGTGGCCCCAGCAGCTGTGGCTGAGCCTGGCTCCTCCGAGATGCGCTGGCTCTGTCCTGTCCTTGGGAAGTTTGGATTATACAGTTAGAGAAGGGAACCTAGGGGCTGACAGTGAAGTCCTGATCAGTAAAGCCCTGGGATCCCTGAGAGGATGATGCACACAGAGAGCTCACCCTTTGCCATGGGCTTAGAAGGCTTAACGTTATGAAGAACTTATCAACACACACACAAAGTACTGCGTGATACAACCACACTAGCTGCCTGTCTTCTGCCCTTCCCTCCCCATGCTGGCCTCCTCATGTGTGAACACACACCCCAAATTCACCCATGCCCATAGCCTTTGCATGTAAGGCTCAGGCTTTCACACGGCCTACATGTGTGCTGTCATCCGTCCCCAGTCTGGGGTCCCGGTTCAGTGTAACTCCCATGAGAACTACCAGAACACAAGTTCTCTCTGCTCCACTCACAGTTTGGGGCCCTCAAAACGTCATACTATGTGATGTGCTCTAACGAATTCCTTTCTAAGCTAACTGTGTGCCGTATGGGCTTTGTGCACCAGAGCTGGCCACATCAGCCACATTGGCAACTTTCACTGAAAACACAATTCAGAGGTGTTGCCCTCTCTACCTTTTCGGTGTTTATCTCAACCTTTTCTTGAATGAGCGCGGCTGCATTCAGAAGTAAACAGGTGCTGTGCTTAGGCGCCAAATGCAGGCGCTGGGGGTAGCGTTTACAGCTCTGTGACCAAGACAGTTCTCATAGGTGGCACACTACATAGCAACTGAAAACCCAGAATGAAGCAAATCTGTTGTCGCAAATAATTGTAAAGTTCCTTCAGGTCTGAGCTACAGGGCCTGGGGCCTGGGAGCAGAGCCCTGGGAGCTGGGACAGAGCACGGGAGCTGGGGCAGAGGGCGGGAGCTGGGGCAGAGCGCGGGAGCTGGGGCAGAGCGCTGAAGCTGGGGCAGAGGGCGGGAGCTGGGGCAGAGCGCGGGAGCTGGGGCAGAGGGCGGGAGCTGGGGCAGAGCGCGGGAGCTGGGGCAGAGCGCGGGAGCTGGGGCAGAGCGCGGGAGCTGGGGCAGAGCGCGGGAGCTGGGGCAGAGCGCGGGAGCTGGGGCAGAGCGCGGGAGCTGGGGCAGAGCGCTGAAGCTGGGGCAGAGGGCAGGAGCTGGGGCAACAGTGGGAGCCTATCCCCAAGGGAGCCCCACTCAGCTTACATGGCTCGCATGTTATTTTCCGGAAGTAGAGGGATCTCCAGGACTTTGGTGTTGGACAGGATGGCTTCGTGGCTGGTGGTGGAGACAGTCTTCCCCGTGATCCGGTGGACCTGGTAGAAGGCGTGGGGCCGCAGCAGGCGATCATCGGCCGTCCCAATGAACAGCTGTAGCGTGAGCGGCTCGTTTTCCAAGTAACCGTGTAGCTGGCAGGAAAACAAAGAACTCCCAGTGAGCTCCATGCACAGAAACAGTGGGGTCCATTCGTCAGCAGGGGAAAGCTCAGAAGGAAAGCTGTGCTCAGTGCCCCATGCCCAGTCCCTCAGCTTCGTGGGGTGTAATATCAGTACTTCTTAAAATTATAATACAAAATCCAGCAAGGCACAGTGGTGCACACCTTTAATCCCAGCACTTGCGGGTCAAAGGCAGGCAGATCTTAGTTCACAGGCAGCCAGAGTCTATATAGAGTGTGTCTGGACAGCCAGAGCTACACAGTGAGATCCTATCTCAAAAAATAAAAATAAGATAAAACCTCACTATCCTAAAGGCCCTGGGAATCTAGATTAGAATTTGAACATTCCTGGTCCTATCTTCAAACAATCATAACACATGTTTATATACATGCATCAGTGTACAAATGCACTCCTCACACATGCCTTTGAACAGGTATAACCAGACAGGCAGTGTGCACATGAGCTCACATGCATGTCTAGAGGCAATGTGCAAATGTGCACACATGTACACCATCACACACACTCCCATAAAACATTGTGTGTACATCATATGCAAAAGTTATATACAGTTCAAACAAGTGCAATGTTACAAACACACACACACACACACACACACACACACCAAACTGTGTCTAGGCCATCCTCTCATGGCTGCTCTGTGTACCCCTCCTTCAGAAAGAGGTAACAACAAACATCCTATCGATGCCAGTTGCTCTGCTGCCCCACAGCTGGCTCGTCAGGAAGACAGAATATCTTGCCATCACTGATAAGACACAGAGAAACTGCCCATGCTCGTAGCCACTATCCTTCCTACCATATCTGCATAAATCAAACCAGGACAAGAAAACTAGATGCTTCTTGCAGGCCATGGATGGGTGGCCTACATTTCAGGGGACAACCATAATGTGGCCTTGTGCTAGAAAAAAAGCCATCCTTCAATATAAATGACCAGAGTTTAGAAGTGGGGTCACCACAGGTATCAGCTTTACTTTCCTTTGTCCCCAATGCACCTTCCCTCCCTCAAGAGCTCTGCATTAGCCCTGTGTGTGCCATCTCCAGCACTGCCTTTGGTCATCAGCTAACGAATGTCATCCTCGTGGAGACTGTGGCCAAATGGGGGCCCTCTGTGCTATATCACAGGGTGGGAAGATGCCCCCAAGGCTCTGTGAGGACAGGGGAGGTCTGGAGGACTCAGATACCACCAGGCCTGGAACTGCTTGGTCCTGTAGGGCAAGCTCACTCTCCTACAGTTCTTCTGCTCTCTCTCGTCTCTTTGAAAATAGCAACCGTGATACAAGTCATTCTCTTTTCAGACAAGTCACAGTCACAGAATGAGCAAGAACACCAATGTCACAACTCAAAGTCCATCAGGCCAGGAGCCCAGGACCTACAGCCTCCACTCAAACACATGATGAACAATGAGGCATGATGCGAGCAGCCCAGACAGGTGCGGGTGATGTGCCAGCACAGGGTGATGCTGGTCCCAACCACAGAGGATCCTGGGATAATGTGTGAGACAGAGAGACTCACACAAGCTGAGGGAAGTCGATCTTCAGCAAGGCTTTGGCTCCTCCTCACCCCTAGCAGCTCTGCCCCCTCCCAGTCATTCTATTCAGAGTATTGAGATCTGCCCACCTCATGGGCCATGCTTACAATGTCCCATAGTGCCCCACTATCCTGAAAGAAGCCTGGACTGGATGACATACACTGCGGGATGCAGGGGGCACCTGTGCTTGCAATGAGCATCGAGGCTCTAGTCTATGATAAAGTACAGCCTCCCCTAGTCACTGTCACCCACTTCACCAAGGGCTAAGACTGGGGCCCTTCATGGAGGCCACAGGAATAGCCTGGCCACAGTGGAGTAGAGAGGCTGAGGCCTGAAACACGGAACTCAGAGTCAAGAGGGACATGTAGATGGGAACCTGAAATGAGTTGCTGGAGTGTAGGGGTTTGGTTTCAGCACCCTCAAACAGGAGGGCTATGAACACCCATCTAGAGGGCAGCCAGCAGTCTCTGAGGATCATGAAGCAATGAGGAAGAAGCTCTGTGATGAAACAGACCTAACGGAAAAAACCTCAGCACAAGAAACGGATCCACAGATTCCTTCCAAAGGACAGGGAGGCAACAGGGAAGAGAGGGAGTCCAGGGGACTCCAGGCTCTACCCACCTACCTCTTGCCTTTCCAACGTAAGCCTTACAGGCTCTTAGAGGGGTTGTGCCTTTCATTTTAAAACATTGGGAAGGAAACAAAGAAACCCAGGAATGGGAACAAGAAAATCAGACAGTGTAATTAGCTGCTGCTGGATTTTGATGTGGGCCTTGGGTATTGGGTTTTTACAAGGCAGCGGGCCGCTCGCATGTCCCTCACGCAAAGGCCTCAGCCACTGCCTCTGGCCTGATGCATGCCAGTGGCTCATTAGGAGAGGCACAGCCGTCCTGTGATCCACCAGCATGTGGCATGCGGCCAGTGCCAGCTCTACCCAAGATGAAAGGACTGGGGACTAAGGCTGGACTTCAAACAGGTACCACCAAGATCCTGAAGGTCAATTATCAGCCCAGTGCCAGCAGCCGCAGCAAGAACAAATGTGTTCCCCACTCCTCAGAGGCTAATGGGCAAAGGCCCAGGGCTTTGTTGCCTCAAGAGCAAAGGAGGCCAGGTGGACTAGGAACCCCACAAAGGGCTCACCACTGACGACTGGAATGAAAGCTTCCACATGGAGGCTGGCTGACCTGCATATGGGCTTGGGGGGACTTTTATCCTTTTCCTGCTGAGCTGATACAAAGTGATAGCCACTGGCAACTTTGAGAAGGCAAATGTGAGGAGCATTCATCTGAGGGATGACCCTGCACCCCAACATTTTCTTCAGCAAAACCTTCTGTTTTCCCAACGCAAAGGCCTGAGAGGCAAGTAGGGATAACTTTCTGTGAGCCTACGAACTCCCCCCAACCCAAGAGACTCCTCAATACAGACATGCAAGGTTTAGGCTTGAGAGTAAGGAATGGCCCAGAGACCTCTGTGTCCACAGCCCGGCTCAGTCTGTAGGAACCATCCCTCCACATTGTATTAGCAAAAGATACAGACCCTCCTCTGGTTCCTGTAAAGGGAAAGAAACTATTTCTGAATTTGAGTTCCCAGAAAAGAATCCTGTCAAATGGTCCATTACTGACAGCATTCAGGAGAGAAGTCTACACAAGCAAGCTGAGGGCCGGGGATGGAGCTTACCCCGGTTCACTTCTGGAGATGTAAGGGAATCTGGAGGCTGAGAACAGCAGTTCTCTATGGTGAATCACCACACAGGACAGGGGATCAAGAGCTTACAGCAAACTGCATGGTGGAGGGGCTGAGTGAAACAGCCACCCATCCCTGTGGCTGACACCATGCAGACGTCATAACTGTGGACAGGAGAATCTGTGCTGCAGAGGTGGGAGATGCTGTTGCGGTACGCCTGAATCTGCAGCCCAGCCACTCCCTGACACCATAGGAGGCTCCAAGAGAATCTTTGTCTCCCGGGCCTCTGCACGGCATGACGAGCACCTCTGATTCATGCTTAAAATCAATGCTCGTCCTGTGACGAGCCTTGGATGCATGCGGCGCAGCCGACAGACTCCAACCATCATCTGGGGGGTTTTATAAGTGTCAACCCCTTCATGAGACAGTCTGGTGTGGCAGTGTAATTGTGTCTGTCTTTCCCTGTGTACTCATAGACACTAGGTCAGGTTGGAAAGATTTCCTTCTGGGCTTGGGTCAGGAGTTACGGGCCAGGCATCTGTTTTTATTTTGTTGTGTAGTCACGGCACCCATGAACTTGATCACTTCAGACAGAGTCACTAAACACCTGCGTGGATACTTTCAGGTGGGCTAAGCACCAAGGGCACATATATGTGAGTGTGAAGGGTGCCTGCAGACCACAGGTACCCAGCCATTCTGAGACAACAGCAGTGAAAACCCTTGATTAAGTCTGGTGAGTCAAAGCGTACAAGGAATCTCTCCCCAGTTTGCCGTGGGCCTAGCTGGCTGAATGGATGGATACTACATAGAATCTCCCACCCAAGGCCATGAACACAGAAAGCTACCTCTGCCACCTTAGGCTAGCAACTGTCTAAATCTTCAGTGTGGAGCACAAAGTCCCTGCAAACAGTGCCCAGAATGGTCAGAAACCAAGGTTGGTTGGTCCAGGCCCCTCAACACCTGGGAGCCAGGCACTTGCCTCTTGCAATGGGATAAATCCATTAAGAAACCACTACTCTGTATTGGGCTAGAATATTTTTACAATGTGATGTACTAAAGTAAATAAATAAGTAAAAATCAGAAATCCAGGGGCAAATTGTGCCAGTTAGTATTCTACCTTGTGAAATTTAACACAAGAATATATAAATGAATCTATAAGCAAAACCTTCTCAGTGGGCAATCCTCAGAGAGGCCCAAGGCCAAGTCTGGCTTGGGTCAGATGACTTTAAAATGACAACTGAAAATTCTCCCAGGACCCCTGCTACTCCAGGCTTCCTACGGGATGGAAGGCAGTGAACACGGTATAATTTTATCCTTTAGAAACATGCCATTTCAGTGAAAATAGGAATATTTAAGGCTTAACCTGGGAGGTAAATATCTATTATTTAAAGCACGAAGTTCACTTTAAGAGACGAAATCTAAGCTGCCTCACACATCCCACGGCAGGGACCGTCTCCCTCCGGCTTCCCACAATGTCTGTCAGAACTACATCTCTAAAGTTGCCTGTCAAACCCAAGTCTCCTCGGCTTCCCTCTAAACGAAGCAAAATGCATCACTTCGTTTGCAAGGCGTAAGCACTCCTCAGTTTCCTGCACATTAAAATGTTTGTTTTTAGCTTCTGTGCCACCTCAGCACTTACACAGGGAAATGACAGGCCAACGGACTGATGGAGGACAAATTTATTCAGCGCTGGAGTCGGGCCAGCGTGCACACCTTCCTACACGGCGGAGGGAAGATCTGAATTAGCAGAGCCAATTAGCTGGGGAAAACAGTTTGCCTTTCAGCCAGCCATTCTGACTTGGTTACTAAGCAAAGGACAGGGTCATGTGACAGTCTTCCACATGGACATAACGTGCTCTTGAAATAATCAACTTAAAGGGAAATTTGCATTTAAGACCCTGAGTAACATGAACATGCCACCACGTCCCGAAGACGAGAGAAATCGGCTCACACACTGGTCTCGCTTCCCTCCTGCTGAGGATCACACCAGGGTGGGTTTCACTATGTTTTTAAACCCAGTTCCCTCCACTTGGTTAACCAAGAGTTCGTGTGTTGTACTAACTCACATTATCTCAGATTGTTCTCAGGCCCAACTCTTCATTACAAACACCACTGCCAGGAGACGGGAAGTTTTCTGTTGTTGGAAGCTCTATTTTCCTCTCCTGGAGACTGCAGAGCTTTGGTCTCCAGGCAGGGCACAGAGGCACCCTGGGAATTCACCACTCTGCCCTGGAGATCTCGATGCACCCACAGGAGCCAGGTCTGAACCAGCTTCCTGTCTCACAACTTGAGAAGGTGGGAGCCAAATGTCACTCTAGTGAGGTGGGGGCTACCACGCCAGCTTCAGCGAGAGGCACAGCCCTGGGGAGCTGCTATTCTTAACCATGGGTGACCCCCTTCAGAACAACCATCACGGGACATCGCCAGCTGTAGAACGGTTTGTCACTCCAGATGCCACCATGTGCCTGTCTGGGAGGAAAGGAGTGACCAGTGGGGTCAGGACCCCTCGGAGACACTCAGTGGGACAATTAAGGCACAACTTCAGAGCCAGGTTGTGTGGTGCAGGACCATAATCTCAGCACTCAGAAAGCTGAGGCAAAAGGATCACACATTCAAAGTCAGCTTGGGCTATAGAGTGCGTTCAAGGCCAGCTTGGGCAACTCAAGGAGACTGCTATTTCAAGATTAGAAGTTAAAAGGGAGATTAGGAATGTAGGTCAGTGGTAAATGATTTGCCTAGCATATATTGCAAAAACAAAACAAAAACAAAAACAGCTTCACGTACTCAGCAGCACCTGGAAGGATGCCAGATAGACACTGCTTATCCTGTTCTGCCTAGCTAGGTGAGAACACCCACTGCCTGAGCTCCTGTGTCCCAGCAAATGGGCTCAGGACATAAGGTCCCAGGGCTTCCCCATGAGGCAGGCAGGTACAGGGCAGAGCTTCCGGGCACAGCTCCCTAGCACAGAAAGCAAAGTTACCATCACTGCTGCTCAATGGGCTACCCACAGAATTTGTGTTAGTGACTAAGTGTCTGCACAGAAACTATTCCCTGGCTTTCAGGAGGTACAAGTCTGTGTATGTGTGTGTGTTTGTGCATAAACTGATATATGTGACATGTGTATGTCTATATATGTGTTTATACATGTATGAGCATATAGTGTCTGTAAATATGACCTATTGGGATTCGTGTACATGTGGATGTTATGAATGTACGTAGGTATGTGTGTATGTGGTGTGCATTTGACCCTGAATTGTATGGGCACACATGTGTTTTGGAGCCTGTGCAATTTGTTTCATGAATGTGTGCCTGGGTGAGCAAGCACATGGTTATGGTAGTGTGTGCACTTGGTTTTGTGTCTGCACATATGTGACATTTATACAACATAATTCTGAGGACTCTTCCCATGAAGACAATCATCATACTAAAGACCAAAACCATCTTTATAAACACAGACAAAATGAGGCCTACAGTTGTTCCCCAGATCCCAAGGGACGGTGGCCATATACACATGGCCCCTTCCGGTAAAGCCCGAAGCTGAGGGCCACACAGGGACACCGTGAGAGGCTGCACGTAGCTCCTTCAGGTCTTTTCATGTACACACTTTCTCTACCTTTCTGAGAAGTCAAATTAATAAAAAAATGAACCGAAATGGGCGTGTCTGTGTAAATACTTCAAAGGTATACAAGCTAGAGACCACACGCACTGATGATGCCTGCTAGGCCCTCACTGAGAACTTTGCATCTCACACCTTCACGGGGACTTGATTCCCACGGCAAAGTCATCCCACTTTGCTGAGGGCCTGAGGCTGATCCAGGCCTCTAATAATCAGTTGCTTAATTTACTCAACGATGTCTCAGAGCTGCAGGCGTAACTCAAGAGGCAGAATGCCTGCTTGGTACACCCAAGGACCCAAGCTTCATTCCCAGTGCCGCGGAGAGTTTTCCTGAGGAGAAAGTCTGACGTCCTGAAGCCCCAATGAGAAAGCATGTGCTGTCTATGGAAGCATTGGACTCAAGCATGCCTTTCCTTCTTTATTGAGCCCTGAATCCAACCTCCCACGTCCTAGGACTAGCCCCTCCCCAGCATCTGGTACAGTTTCTCAGATAAAACGCCCTAGTGCAGGTTCTCATGGAGGAAGCCACACTCCACGGCTTTCAGAGATGGACCATGAGCTTCATGGCTCGCCTGCAGCTGGAACTGGTGAGGTGTTTGGCCGGTCAGGTTTTAGAACCCTGGCTCCCTGTCGTCTTCATCCATGGCCCCCTGAAACACTGCACATGTTCAGAGAGCGCGTTTGCAGATGCTTCAAGTGCTGCCTGTCCTGGGGTCAAAGGGTCCAGATCCACTTTCTTATAGGGTCCTGGAAAGTGAACTTTGGCCCCATCCCAGGAAATAATTCCCTCACAAATTTCATGTTTCCTCTCCTGGCCTGAAGAAGGCTGGGGCAGACAGGAGGTGGGGTAGGGGGACATGGCCTGAGCCTCAGACCACCATCAGATATGAATTCTATGACCTGTCAGGTAGGAGCCACAGAACAGCTCAGAATGGACATCGGAGGAATGTTGTTCATATCCACAGCCTGGATGCACCCGGCTGTGCATCTTAGGCCAGCACCCCTGCTTTTCTCCAATGGCCACCTTCCTGCCTTGCATGCTGGCTTGGGAGAGTGGGAGTCCCACTCCCACCCTTGCTGGAAATGCCCCTTACTTGAAGGTTTCTTGGATGGAAGTGGATGGGATCACCCTTCAAGATCTGGGCATCAGCAAGGTAGTGTGGGGATATTAAATCAAGGACGTGTGATCGAATCAGGGCCCATCTGTTCTGCACAGGCTCAGTGGGACTGTTGGGCAGGGCTGATTCCCGCCAGGCCTGAGGGGTCAAAAGGGGCCGGGGGACAAAGAAAGGCACAAACTCGGGCAACATACAGGTGGGGCGGACCTCACTGCTCACCTCTCTGCGACCTAAAGCAGGCTTTAGAGAGCCCCCAGGGCCTGGGTGTCCTTAGGAACTGTCAACATGGCCAGGATCACAGCCCAATCAGCCCCCTGCATACCAACCTGGATCATCTCTGTGTGACGCATGGCATTTAGCATCCCTGAGGCTGGCCCTGCAGATGGCAGCCTTTACCCACCCAAATTTGTCCACCCAAATCCAAGGAAAGAGGCACCAAAAGCTAGCAGATTCCGTTTGCAAAGCTGGTGAGCAGGTACAGAAACTCCCAACATAGGCTCCTCCCTCCCTCCCTCATAGACTAGACCCAATGGACTCGGAAGCAGCCGCCTGTCCACCCTCCTGGGACTTATCCAGGCTCCACACTGACACTCTAGGCTAGTGCTTACCTTGTACACAGGGCGGAGGCCCCTCAGGAGCAACATACCACTGTGGGGATTTCAGACCCAGACATGCAAGGAAACCCCAGAGAATATGGCTGCTGTCCTGAACCCCGACCCCTCCAGCTTGTAGAGTCCAGCCTGTGGGTGCCAACATACCGGTGAATTTTGCTGTTTACAGTGTGGCTACCAGGGCTCAGGGCATGCATTAAGCATGCACGGAGTAAATGTAAGAGAATTTGAGCCTTGCCATTAGACTATTAGGGCCCCAGGAATGTCAAGGGAGGATGGAGGGCTGGGATGTGATAGGAAGGATTGAAGATACTTAAAGCTTACCAAGGCTTCTAGTTGCAGTGGTCCCATGATGCTACCCAGATCCTGTGTGTCACACCAGAGGCACCGGCTCTCTTTTTGCCCCATCTCTTGGCCCTGAGTTCCATGCTGAGGGCATCTACTCACATGACCAGTGAGGTGGGGACTCTGTGTGGCTGCCTAGGACAGGCCTGTGGCCCTCTGTGCTGATATAGAGCCAACTGCCTCCATCCACACAGGAAGGAGCCCAGTGTTCTCCTCTCCCAGGTGGCAGAAAAAGAGCTCGCTGGGCCAGGGCAGGCATACAAAAATAGTCTCTCTCTGTACCCCTACTTCCCATGGTGGCCCCACAGTGGGGACAGTAACACAACAGACTCAGAGAGAAAGCACCAGTCCTTCCCTGACCGACTCCCAAGAGAACACTGTCTACAGTCTAACTCCACTCCTGCTATTTGTATGTTCTTCACATCTGAACAGCTGCTCAGGGGTAGACTGTGACACTCCACTCGGGGTGCCTATAGGTCCTCGGGGCCAGTGAAAGCCACGGAGTCACCAGGAAGGGGGTCCATGCACGTCCAGGAGCCAGCTGGAGACATGCCTCTTCCTGGTCACTGTTGCTAGAGATGCTGGTTCTTGTTTCGTCACCAGTCATGTTCTTCATCTCACGGCACCCCAGTTCGGCAGCTGAAATCCCAGGGTAGGACAGGGGCTCGACTGGGCCTGTCTCATCTGGACCCTAAGAACAAGCTCTGCTGGCATGCAACTAGAGAGCCAGCTGCAGTTTTCATGCCCAAGATGTCAGCAGGGTTCTGAAACAAGCTCACACACAGATACCGAGAGCCACAGGAAGCCCCAGCCTTGAGTACATCCACGCAACTAAACAGAGGCCAGAGAAGTTTTCCAATCACACTGCTGTAGACAGAGCAAGCCGACAGGGCCATCTCCACTCCACTGTCACACTGGTGTGGGAGCTGTCCCCAGAGGTCTTCCCGGTACAACTCGTCTCTCACCACCAGTTGTCTGTTGACCCTTAGCTGTGCCACTGGGAGCTTGTATGGTAAGCAAAGCTGCAGTGAGCAAAGGGGCATTCTCGTGAAACCCTTGTGCTTTCTGAACAATGGACTTGGGGGCTGAGGGTACGTGTGGAAGGGAGAAGCAACGTCTAAGTGACCAACAGTCAGCCTGTGCGTGGTGGGCAGGGACTGGAAAACGTTTGCATTGAAAGGCCCTGAAAGAAGAGAGGACTCCGTGCACTGTCCATTCAGATCCATAAAAAATTAATCCAGGCCTCATGGAGTCGGCTGACTCTGGGCAGACCAGGGCCAGCACGTTTCTGCTTTGGGGTCAAGGCTGCAGTTTAACCTCTGCGATGTGTATGTTTTAACAGCTTGTGCCCCAGGCAGAGTGAAGTGCTGCATTTTATACCCCACCTCCACCCCCACCCCCACCCCTGCCCTGCTGCTTTGACCAGAACACCTAGCAAAACCCCTCACTGGCCCTTGAAGGACCCTGGCTCTGTTGGCCTCCAGGTGTGCACATTCCAGAGGAGAAGCCTGGGAGACTGGGGAAAGCAGGTTCACACGTGACAGAGCATCCCAGGCCACTGAACCAAATGACCTTCTAACCACAGGTCAGACACCCTCACCAACCCCCTTCCACAGTATTTTCACCACTCTCAACCTCCCCTGGGACTTGAGGAAAGACACCACCAAGAAAGAAACGTAATTATAACAACAGCCTGGCTCAAAGACAATTTTAACAACCTGAGAAATGCAAGTCATCCCCCAGTGGACGTCCTCAGCTGCCAAATGTCATGTATGACAGAAAAATCATCTGTCATAAATCTATATGGGAGGGAGCAAGCTAAGTGACCTCTGAAGGGTCCCTAAGGCCATGAGATCCCACTGGCCTCTGCCTGGCCCTGGTGTGTGAACACAAGCCAAGGCTTATGATGGCTTCCTCTATGACACTGCCCTGGTTTCTTTAGAATCTCAAGTACAGATTGTCTGTATCCTGAGAGTATATTACTTATGCATGCTGAGTGCTGGGTCACCTGTCTGGGTCACTATCTGTGTTTCTTTGACTTGAATCCTTCATGGCCAGGCAGGGGCTCCTCTGGTCCCTGTTCTAAATGGCAAGCCCCATGCTGCAAACCTAAATGTTAGGAACTGACCAGCTTCTGAGTGTTCATATGTCAGTGGCCTATCAATTATTCAAGCAGAGCGGGCCTGTGTGTGATGCGCAGATACTATCAGGCAAGTCATTTTGGTGATTGGTAAGCAGAGCTGGATGTTGTGACCCCCAGGGTGGGAGGTGATCTTCAGACCCCACAATGCGCTGCAGTCAGGGCCCCTAAAAACAGGAGCCTACAAGGCCACAGTTCACTTTAGGACAACCTAGACATTACCTGCCTCACTTCTGGAGAATTGGGGTCCTCAGCCACTTCTGTCAGCAGTGGCCAAGACCCAACAGACACAGAGACCTGATAGCCAGAGGCCAGCTTAAGCTCAGGAGGGTCCTTGCTGGATAGGGGTGATGCTCAATACTGAAGTCATACTGTGGGGAGCTGGAGAGGCAGGTGCCTCTACCTTAGACAGAGTAATTGAGACATCTGGTCTACCAAAGCAAATTTCAGAGTCAAGGGAAGTTTAGGCCTTTTCTCACTGGTTCCAGTGTGATACTGGAAGCAAGACCACAGCACACTGTAGACAGATGTGGGAGCCCCCGTCTTGGTAACTAATGGAAGACAGTGGAACTGGAGGGACATAAGGGGAGCTACCATGTCACCAAGGATATTCCCCACAGACTTTGCACAGTGTCCATGTAGACACTGCAAGGTGGGTCTCAAACTGATCCTGGGATCTGCCAAGACAGTCTAAAGGTAAGCCCTTACCAGCCCCTCCTTGAGTCCAGAGTAACTCGTGGCTGCTCATTCCGATTTGGCATGATGTTTTGTTTTTTTGTCTTGTCTTGTTTTGGTTTTGTTTTTTTTAGATAATGTCAGATTATAAAGCCAATGTTCTTGAAGACTGGGTAGCTTGTGGTAATGCAACGGCTAGTGGGAGCCTGTGGCCATTTTGGATGCTTAGATCCTAGCACAACAGAAGCAGAAGCGACACCATCCTGGTGGGAAACAATGATCCCCGAGAAGAGAACACCGCTCAAAATGAAAGTCTGTGTCAGAGGGAGAGTCCTCCCACCAGACAGCTGGTTGTTCAGGCAGGACCTTCACAGGTCCTGACCTCACTGAAAGCACAGCTAGGCCAGATGCAGCTGCCCCTTTCTTTTCTGAAATGCATGCCCTTGACTCTCCCAATATGTCCAGGTCTGGTCCATATGGTCCTGGACAATACATACAAGGAAGAGGTCACTGACCTGAGCTCTTTCTGGACCCCGGCTCTAAGGGCACATCTTCCTCCCTTTCACCCTTTTCCTCTTGGGTACCACCAGGGTCTCCCATTCTGAAGATTGCTGCTGTCTTTATGGACAACTTCTTGAGACACAGAGGAAAACAGGATGCTGGATCCACTACAGAGACAAGGCTGGATCAAAGGGAGCTTCTAGGGGCTCATGTGTGAGATGGAGGAACAGTTAGGAGCACAACAAATACCACCGGCCACACAGTGGCCCGTGCAGTGGCTGCATACCGGACATGTGGGTGGGCCCGTGGCCTCACCCAGACTACTGTGCAATGTACCCACCTCTGAGAGCTAAAAGGTTAGGCACAGAGCTGATGGCACTAAAGGGTGTGTCAAAAGAACCCAGAAGCTCGGGGTAGAACTTTGTGGTTACGGCGCTTTCATGGCAACCAAGAGAATTTTCTATTTTTGCGTGTTTCATAATTATGTGCAAATTCTATTTTTATCTAATTTGTGGTCCACCAACCAAAAAAAAAAAAAAGAAAAAAGAAAACAAACCCCCTAAAATGCCCTCTCTTTTTAGCTGTTTACCTCACACTGGCATAGGCGTGAGCTTACTTTGTAAGAATATTCCAGGAAACTCTTTGGGTTCCTCATTTCTCACCATGAGACATGCCACAGAACTTGGCATTTTTGGTTAGGGATTGTTTTTCTCTGCCTATCAACACTGTTGGGGAAGAGGGTAGCTGTTTGGTGGAAGCAGCACCGGCCTGACCTGGTTTTGCCACCTTCCCTTAATACCACTTTAAATAATTCAGAGGGTGCTTCTTAAACGCCGTTTTAAATTTCACCATTCCTCAGAAATGCCTCCATTTCCTGGATATTATTTGCACTGGTTCATAAACGTTGCCCTGTGCCGCTCTCCAGGGACTGCAGGTCCCCTAGGCACCTGACACACAGTCAGCGAGTATCAGAGGCTGGCAGACAGCAAACTCCCCCCACCCAAACACAAGGGTTCCCCACACTCCTCCTGGCTTTGTCTCCCCAAAACGACTTTGTCTTACAACCACCAACAACGAAACCCCGAAAGGCACAGACTCGCGTCCATGGCTTCATCTTTCTGCGGAAGGCACAGTATTTCCACCCCCTGGCTCTTGCCCAGCACCCCTTGCCTATATGATCCAAGTAAGTGGAGGAGGCTGGCCATTATCTCTCCGCTAACTTTCCTGCCTTCCTTTAACGGGCTTACGCCCTCTCTTATTAAAACCTGTTCCATTCAGCAATAATGCACTTCCATTCAGTGCCGACCACGGCAGGAAAGGAGCGGTAAATACCTGTAGTTACCCTGCACAGCTGAGGGCCCGCTCTACCTGGCTTCCACCTGGGAAGAGGTAGAAACTTAAAATGTCAAGTTGGCTGCTGAGTGCTGACGTCTCTCCCGCATTTTATCACATCAAGCCGCTAACAAAGTGGGTATTAATTGGCATCAGGCACACGGGCCACAAATATCACCTTAATATCACCCACAAGCCCTGCTAAAGTGCCTCATTTCTGCACCTCGCCTGGCTCATGCCATGGGGCTGATTGCTGCGTTGGCAAACAGCCATTTGTCTCCATGGCCTCCTGCCTTGGCCAGCTTTTTATTTACCTAAATGGAATAAAATAAAAGTACATGGTTCCCTGCCGAGTCCCCCTTCCAGTCTGCATCAGTCCTGAAATAATAGGGTTGGGCACCCGGGTTTATGATGTTGGGGTATTGGGGGAGAGAGCTCTCTATAACACCATGTGACCAGAGCCAGCCAGAGAAACAAGCACTTCTCTGTGCCACTTAAAACAGTAATGTCTGGGGGGTCTAAAGCTCACAAGGTAACAGGTGTGACACAAGGAAGCAAGGACAACCTCGTACGGCCCCTTGGGATGTCACACTGATGTGCAGGCGGAGCAGGGGCAAGCTAGATCTGTGATGCTCTCGAACCTCCTCGTTTCCAGTGTGCCTCCTGGCCAGCAGGGGTGAGCATTGAATCTGCCCTCTGAGTATATTTCCTTCTCCAAAGTCCCAAGGGTGTGACTGTGCCCGTCTCAGCCATCTTCCCCTTGGCACGCCATCTCATTACCTGCTCCCTCAGACCTTACCCCTGACACCTCCAGGCAGGTGCACAAGCATAGGCTGACCACTGATTCCCTGTCTGTGGTGTGGGTGGAGAGTCTGCATTTGCTCCAGGGGCAGAGAGTTCGGAAAGGGACACATAGGGTTGCAGAACGGTTGATGCAATGGAACCAGGCCTGCGAGTAAGTCAGTTTGGGGTGAGCCTTTAAACCATTACAGACGTCACGAAAAGTACTGTATGGTACCCACGTCAGCGCCTGACTCACCGTGGTTCCACTTATCTTCTTCCCTTTAACTTTAGGTTAGTATGAAAGTGATGCCCATTCAGAAAAATTACACTTTGAATTTTTCGTATTTTACTCAGCCAGCCTCTCTGTGACGAGAGGAGTGGCTGACATTCTGCCTACGCTGTGCCTGTGAGAAGACACAGGTATAGCGCATATATCTTGACTTCTGGCATTTTCACTGGGGCATAACCATACAGAAGATGAGGAACATCCCTACTCAGAAGAAAATGGGGTACATTACATAGCGCATGTCTAACTAGCTCTGAGGTGATTGTGTTTAAAGTTTGAGGGAAGTCCCTAGCTGTGGATCCAAAAACAGTTTTCGACTGACAAATGCCAAGGCATGGGCTATTGGCTGGTCACAGCAGACGCCATACCTGCACGACGGGGTGTCCTCCAGCTGAGGCCTTCACAGCCCCCCGGCTGCCTTCTGTCTCATAGTGAGCCCTGTGGTGGGACTTGGGCTGCACCTCGATCCGAAGCTCATATGGACCGGAGTGGGATGGCAGCTGCCAGTCAAGGGCGGGTAAAGATGGGCTGCAAAGGAACAGAGGAGCTTTCAGTGCAGGTAGACACCAAGACACAGTCGCCCACGCTGTCCCCGAGGCACCGGCAGTGGGACAGCGCTCACCGCTGACAGACACAACACCCTTAGCATCCTGATGGCAAAGGAAAGTCTCCGTATGGCCACGGTGACCATGTCTTCATGTGTGGTCACAGCTTGCCAGTGCTTCACGAATAAAAGAAACCAGCCAGTCTTTAAGATGCTAACCAAACTTACTACCCAGAGCAATGAAGAGGTACAGATAGCCAGCTCGTAGCTAGCAGAGCCACCAGTGGGATACAGGCTTCTGAATACCCTTTGCAAGGAACAGTAAAGGACACCTTCCTCTAGGGGAAGCCCTGAGAGGCACCCTTGACCAAATGGGGCTCTAGGAATAACTTACCCTACAATGCTAAGTTACAGCAGACCCAAGAGAAAGAAGGAACTCCTGGGCCCACTCCCTCCTCCAGACTGCCATGTCCCCTGTTTCCGTTCCAATTCTAACAAGATGCACCTGTGTTTGTTACTATGCAGGTACAAGCCGGGTCATCCCTGCAGGAATTTGACTCATAAACCCACAGTCCTGAAGGGCTGCATTAGCCTAGCACAGATAAATGCTGGCTGGTGGCGGAGCTCGGCCCGCTGCGGCGTCAGAGCAGAGGTAGAAGTGCTGCCATGCACCCGGCAGCTCACACTACGCCTGTCAGGGCCGTTTCCTGTGTATGTCACACACCCCGTTTCCAGAAGCTGTCAGGCGGAAGGAAGAGCCACAGAGCAGAGGGCTCGGCCCGGGAGGGAGGCCCGCATCCTGGGGAAGGCACCCCATGGGAGCGGAGCAGCCTCCTGCTTCCAGGAGGGGATGTGTTTCCAGGGCTGTGGGGTCACAGTCCTCAAAGCCAGAGGCAGCGTGGGTACCCAGGTGTGGTGTGGGAGGCAACTGCGAAGCAGCCCACACCTGTGGCTCTCTGTCGTATTTCTTATACGTACATTTGAGTTGCTCTGCCGTGAACAGAAACAAAACATCGAAAGCTTCACAATGAAAAGAACTAGTTTCAACCCCTAGGAAACTCTTAAAAAGAGTGTGACAGACAAAAATTGTGGGAAGGGGCAGGATGTAGAATGACTTACATGTTTAAGACTGTCAGCTCTGGGTAGAAATGCCCACCACAAATAGGACATCTCTCCAACCCCACAGGACTGCACCTCGGATCAGAGCTGGGGTCAGGGCTGGAGGAGGAAATGATTGAATACCATTTGCCCACTGCCGCCCTCCTGGGGTCCAAACTTCAGGGCACTGCCATGGTTCTGCTGCCCCTGGGGTGGTCTCTGACATCAGACATAGGGGCTGTGACTGCCTGCTGAAGATGAGTGCCCAGGACTGACCCAAAATTTTGTGCACCCGGTGAATTCAGTTCCACGCCTTTTGGAAGTCACACTCAAAGCAACCCAGGGAACAGCGGGCCAGGGAGGGCCCTAAGAGCCCTCGACTTCTACAAATGAAGTCATTTGAAGTTCCCTGCATAGTTTAAAACCTACACCGGTGATCCAAAGATACCGTCTAAATAAATGGGAGTGGAGATGCATGAATTTTACATAAAACATAGAATTTGGTATCCCAACCTTTAAAAAAAAGGAACCAATTTTTGAGCATCTTACTGTAATGGTAAAAAGCGGTTTAATCACCACACCACATTTTATTACACAAATATTTCTTTATAGCTGGACTTTGATTACTACCTAGTCCATAGCTAGTATAAATGCCATTGACTTGATGTCCACATAACTAAATCAGGGATTAATATTTGCCCCATCCTAAATGCAGGGTCAGCATTTTGGGGTTCCTGAGGTATTAGTCTCACACTCCCCTGAGATATGAGGGAGCCTCCTACCTCAGCCCCAACTTGTCGTAACATTAACCTAACATATTTTACTCACTTTCAAAACTGTCCCCCAGACTGGCTTCATGTGCTGCTGTTTGCCCCTCCACACAGCCCTGAATTCAGAGCAGAAGGCAGTGGGTGTGGTAAAGCACACATCTGCGAGAAAGCGATGCTCTGCTCTCCCTGAAGCAAAGCTGGGAAAGCTGGGACTGCCTAGCCCCTCACCACCTGCTGAAGTTCGGTCCTGTGTCTTCCTGAAGATCTTCTGGGACCTCGCGACACTTTCCAGGGCTCAGCTGCCACCCCAACAGAGGCTGGCCATGACTCTGCAACTCACCCCTCGTCAGTTAGCATGTGTCTGGACCGTCTCTGTCTAAAACTGTCATCTGTGCTGGAAAGTCTCAGAATGCCACAGAGGGAATGTCAGGCCTTGCTCACTCCACATGACAGACACCCTGAGACACGGTCCCAGGGCTGGAGAGACGGCCCAGTGGTTTAGAGTAGTGGCTGCTCTTGCAAAGGATCCGAGATTTACTTCCAGCTTCTGTGTCAGACTGCTCATAGCCAACTCTAGTCTCTGCAGGCGTGAATATTCATATGCACACGCACAAGCACACACACACACACACTTAAAAGCAATAAAAGAAATCTTTCAAAAATCAAACCAAGCACCGAAGTAGCTAAGGGCACCTGCTACCACATCTGAAGACCCGAGTTTGGTCCCCGGGACCCACGTGGTGGAAGAAGAGAATGCCCTCTTGCAAGTTGTCCTCTGTCCTCCACGTGTGCACTGTGACACACTCACAAAATAAATAATGAAATAAATATGTAGTGATAATTAAAAGAAACACATTACAGAATCAAACAGGCAGATTGGAGGTGAGCAGCCTGTGGTCAGGCCATGTTGTTATCTACAGTATGCTAGACTTAGAGATCTGGAGCTTGCCCTCCTCCCACAGGCACATCAAGCACCCATTGCTCCTCTTAGCCTGCTCAAAGCAAGTAGTCAGTGGTTTTGAACAAATTTAGATTTTTTTTCTTGAATTCTTGTAAGAATTTTTTTTGTGTAGCTTTTTCCTGATTCTGGGGTCCTGAGGGTCCTGGGTCACACAGCTGTATGGCCTCCAGCTGTAGAAGCTGAAGGGACCACGGCTAATGTAGCCTCTATGCTGGGGGGCGGGGGGAAGAGGGAGGGATAGGCTGCGTGGGAATGATGGGCAGCTTCCCCTGATAACGGGCAAGTCAGACCTTCCACAGTGCTTGGTATGTGGGCGTAGTGCAGGGAGAAGCCACCAGCTCTCCTGTTTTGAATCACTGTTCCCATGAGAAAGGGCTCCGCCTCCCACTGACAGGAAGCATGAAAATGCTGTTGGCACACAGGTCACAACACAGAGACCAACTCCTCATGAGATCACAGACCTGAGGCCAAAGGGGGCTCACATTCTCTGATTCCTGTCTACACGAGACCCACAATCCCCAGCTCCACCATCGCCCAGCATCTGAGGCTGAAGCATAGGGACCATGAGGTTCTCTGGGGCGCTCAGCTCTCCAGTTGGCCACTGGGGGTTGCCAGTATCACTTCCCCTCTGCACAACCTCATCCATGCCTCATCCAGCTCAGCTAGGCTGCTCAGGGACACACAGGTCTCTCTCAAATCCCAGCTCCGAAGCTTGTCATGTAAGCACCACAGCCCTTGACTGGAGCCAACATGAACCTCATCCAAGTATCAGCAGGCACCTGTGGGCCACAGAGGTCCATTTGCAACAGTTTTCCAAGACAGAGCTTTGCTTTGTGCTTGTTCTGAGTTCTGTCTTTTGCATTTCTCCCGACACAAGGTCCCAGGGAACACAGGAGGACCCTCAGAAAGCAAAGGTGTTACTCACACCAGAGCTCAAAGCCAAGGTTGGGTAGATGACCCCTAACGACTCAGAGTGTCACGCAATTTCCTCTCCCTTTCAAACTCCTAAGCGACCTCTGAGGGGGGCAGGGCATGGCCTCACAGCTACCTTGTGTGGGAGGCAGTAGAAAGGACAAGTGGGTTAAAGCAGTCACTGGATACCTGGGCTACCACGGACGGACATAGGCATCTGCCCCCACATGCAAAGGCCATGGGGCTACCATAGAATCCAAATCCAGAGGGCCCTAAGTGACACCTTCAGCGAGATCCGTGTGGGGGTGTGAATGTCCGGAACAATTTCTGCCAGGAAGAAAAAGGGGAGGAAAACAAAATGTGTAGCTGCGAGGGAGGGAATCGCTGACTGAAGAAGGATCCACCCCAAACCCCAAACCCGAGCCCAACAACTGCTAAGGAAATTCCAGATGTGGGAGCTGCGAACCCTGGCCTGAGATGGGGCTCATGCTATATGAGGTTCCAAGGTGTGTCAATGGTGTCACAGTCAGTTTTGAAGGTTGGATTCCTGTCTTGTGCACATTAAAACACCTACAGATGGAGCTCTGAGAAGCCCAGGGATGTTCAGAGGACAGGACGAGCATGGCAGAGGTGAAGGACAAGAGCCAGGACCCTCCATGCTGGGGCTCCAGACCTAAAATGCCTTACACTGGAAAGCAAAAGACTTGAAACTTGTGAGGGGCAGATTTGGAGAGCTGGAGCTGAAAACAATCACCATGGCAGACTAAGTTACATGATAAGTGATTCTTTTTATGTATTTTTTTAATTACACAGTAATGGCAGCTGGGTTGTGGTGACACAAATCTATAATCCCAGCACATGGGAGGCAGAGGCAGGAGGAGCTCCGAGTTTGAGGCTAGCCTAATCTACCAAGTGAGTTCTAGGACAGTCAGGGCTTCACAAAGAAACCCAGTTTTGGAAAAACAGAAAAAAAGAACAAATAGGAAAAAAGATTACACAGTAATGAGCCCAGTTTGGCTCGTATGTGTATATGTTCATGTGTGAGGACAGCCTAAGGTGTTGGTCATCGACTTCACCTTACTTAAGACCGGGTCTCGCCGGTGGTTCCCTGCTGCATACGGCAGCCCACGACCTTCTAAAGAGAAGCCAGTCTCTGCCTCCCAGTTTGCTAGGAGTGCTGAGAGTCCAGCCTCACGCCACTTCCGGCTTTCTGTGTCATCTGAGAGCTCAACTCAGCTCCTCGTGCTGCGCTGCATTCATCAGTTTCCATGGAAAGTCATCCCAGATACAGGTACAACAGCAAAGGAGCTTCAGAGTCATTCCTGGGAATCAGAACCCTGTGGGGGGCACGGTTTTGCTTAGTTTAGGTAAAATCCTTTCGACTGTAAAACTTCCATAGATAAAAGCGCTATGTGTACATGTCTTATAGGGCTATCTGTGCTTCCATCATCCTAAAATCCATGACTCTATTCTGAGCCTAATCTAAGCCAAAGTCTGCCCACATGAAAGAAAATCGAAGCAAATTAAAACTTCAGCTTTATAACACATTGTCTTGGGCAGCAGACAAAGGCCTTCCTTTAATTAAGAAAAAAGAAAGAGGGAAAGCAGGAAGGAAAGGAATGGGGAGAGAGGGGAGGATAGAACGGGGATGGAGGGGTGGAGAGAGAGAGGGAAGGAGGCAGACAGGAGGAGAAATGGTTGCTGAAGTCAATCAGTGCACTTCTTGGCTGGTTCTGTAAAGGTTGGGCCTCAAGGGCTCCATCTGTCCATCCATCCAAGGCCAAGCCAAGACCACCCAGCAACACTGTCCAGAGGGCACATCTGGGCCATGGCCCCTGACCATAGGACTCTTGGCTTGGGAAAGCTTGCCTCACCCAAGTGGGGCTGGCCTTCCTAGAGACTGACCTGGTGCCTGGACAGAAGAGGACCAATGGCCACCTCAGACAAGATGGACAGCCTCAAGATGGTCAGATGGGGAGCAGGTGTGTGGGTTATGCCTTCTTCACTCCACCTAAACACGAGGGTCACCTCTGACAGGATTTCCAGCTGCCTAGCCCTGGTTCCTGAGCTCCTGCCTTTCTCAGACAAGCTGGGAGGGCCTCAGGGACCTGGGGACTCAACAGTCAGAGCCTTAGCAAAAATGTTTCCTTTTGAGTTGGTAAGGGTAAAGGTACAAGCAAGACCTTATTAACTAGGACAGCTTGGCATATTCTAAGGGCTCCAGAACACCACTGTCCTTGCTGGAGACTAGTGTCCAGACATTCTTGTCTATTGGACTAGTATCCTGGGCATGCCACTAAAAAGTGACTCCTTTCTACATCCAAGTGGGAGACAGGTCCTCAGTGTTGTCCTCAACCCCAGGTGTAAGCAGGAATAGGGAAGGAAAATGACCTGATCCCCAAGTTTCCTGCCTAGAGCTGGACTCAGGATAAAGAAGTTGCCCTCTGCCTGGCTCCACCATCTGTGGTCTAGCCTCTACCACGACGGCTGTGTGTTGCAAAGTTCTCCCTGTGCTCTAGGACCTAACACAGCCTAAAAGCAATAACCCAGAGTGTGTGTTCCACGCATTCGGTGCCCTACCCATTCTACCCCTGTGCTGCTCCAGTAGTGGGGTGTGGGGCAGGGACTCCTGCCTAGGAGGGGAACAGAGCCCGGTGGGCAGGCAGCCCCTGTAACGGAAAGCAAAGGACATGCCTGGCTCAGGAGACCAAGTCAAAGTCACAAATCTGCAACTTCCAGGAAACAGACAGTAGGCACACGTGTATACGCAATCAAGTGTATGTTCATCCAGGCCTACATGTGTGTATTAGAACTGCAGATTAACCGACTTTATACATTGGCTGCTTTCTGAGAGCTCATCAATGAGGGTGTGGAGTGTCTCCAAGGAAACACTTCTTCCAGTTCTTTGGACACTCTGCCCTTCACTCCCAGACCTCCCTGACCCAAGGACATCCCAGGAGCCTCCTCCTGTGTATCCAAAGCTCGAGAATTGCCCTCCAGGGCTTGGTATCCCATCATTGTCCAGATAACTCTTACCACCTGGCACCCGGGTGAGTGGAGGGCAGAACTCATGAGCCCGGCACGGTGAGACCAGAGCTTCTGGGTCTCTGCCCTGCCCACCTGCTTCCAACTGGAAAACAAAGAACAAAGAAAGGAGGAAGGACAGTTGGAGAACACTTCCCAGGAGGATTTCTGTGGGAAAGGAACTGTGTGCCCTTTCCTGCTCTCTCCGCCCTGAGGCAGGCCCAACTTCTGCATACCCGGCATTTCTCCTGTGCACCCCCCTTCCTATTCCACACCGTGCCTCTCTCTAGCCACCAAACAACTCCTAGCAGCTGCCGCTGATCCGCGCACACATCCCTGATGTTTTAATAATGAGAATGCTTTAGGCCACACCTGCCATGAGTTATTTACTAAAAAATGAAAATCAAAACAAACACAATATCGTGAACACAGCACGAGGGAGTAGAGGCTGAAGGATAAGCAAGTCACACGGCGCTTCTGTGAGTTCCTACAACTTGGTGTCCAAGTGATACCAAAACGGTTGCTGGTCAAGTTCTGAAAGTTGGTTAAGTTCGTGCCAACCCACAGAGCATCCACAGACATCCCTCAATCATCAGGAGACAGGAAACAGGCTGGGCACCTTGGCCCAAGGTCAGAGAACCTCGCCATGCCACAGGGCTTCTGTCTCCTGTAGAATCAGCACCTATAGTCAGACACCCACTAAGGTGTCACAGATTTGTGCCTAGCTTAGAGATTCTAGACCATTAGTGTCATTGGCTGCCCAGGCCTCCTTCCTTCTCCAGTCCTGGTTCCAGCAAAAACAAGGTTATCATAGGAAGTTACTGCCTGGGGCTTTAGGCACATACTGCCACATTTGCCTGCTGGGTGAGCTAAGTATTTTCAGGGGTTTTGAAGTCTGCATCTTGGTGACCTGAGTGGCTCTTCTGGAAGCAGTAGCCCATATACCAGGGGCAGAGCTGGGTGCCAACCTGTGCAGGGTTGCCCATGGCAGGGGCAAAGGTGCATGACCACTCCTGTGCCAAACTTCCCGGCAGTGTTTGCATCTGAAGACTATGTGCATATGACCATCATGTCCCAAGGGAAACCTTCCGATGGGGCTGGAACCCTTGCATCTGCAATGCTGGCCAGGCGTGGTGGGCAGTGTCCACATGCCATGCCTAAGCTTCCGTAGTAGCTAAGTCCTCCTTTGCCTTACAGGCGCTTGCCCTGGCAAAGGTCTTTAAGACTAGGCTGCATAGGTCCCAACACATCACACTCCTGCCACTGGGAGAGACTTCCGAGTAGATTACAAAAAGACAAACTGTGGGGATTGTCGTCAGTCAGATGTGTGTCCTGCAAGCTCAGGACCCGAGCTTAATCCCCAGAACCCATATTCTTGGGGTATGGGGGGAAGTCAGATGCACCCATCTCAGGGGATGCAGGGAAGCCAGGTGCTGGCTATGAAGGGAAGACAGGTGGATCCCTGGGCTCCAGGGCCAGCTAGCCTAGCCTACTTGGCAAGTTCCGGGACAGTAAGAGATCCCCTCTCTCTAAAAAAAAGAAAAAAACAAGAAAGAAAAGAAAAAAAAAAAAAAACTAGTGGTGGCTGGAGCCTGAGGAAATGATACCTGAGAATGTCCTCCAGGCTCTCTGTGTGTGTGTGTGTGTGTCTGTCTGTCTGTCTGTCTGTCTCTCACACACAGACACACTCACACCACACACATATACTCACATATACACACATACCAAAACACACACACACACACACAGCCCTACTGTCTTGCAGCTAACAGTTGTATATTAGAAGTGAGCAATTATTTCCCACCTGGGTTTCCTCCTGAGGCAGGCATGCTCTACAGGCAGCCCCAACTCTAACTAGCAATGACTCCCTGCAACTTTTCTCAGATGGAAGGCCGTGAGCAGAAATTTGACCGCTTCGTCAGTGATTGCTGACGGAGGCATGTGGCCTTGGACACTCCCTCCCAGTTGGGGTTTTAGCAGTTTGGCAGATTCTTAAAATTCGAGACTGGTGAAAGCTTCCAAGCCAAAACACCCCCAGACCTGACTGGAGACAACCAAGACCAGGTACAGCCTCTTTTCCCTCCTGAGGACATGAAGCTGCAGTTTGATTATCTGAGACCGGTAACAACTAAGGTCTAGGCGGTTTGCATTTAAAAATCCTCAGCTCAGCCGGGTGGTGGTGGTGCACTCCTCTAATCCCAGCACTTGGGAGGCAGAAGCAAGTGGGTCTCTGTGAGTTCGAGACCAGCTTGGCCTACAAAGCAAGTTCCAGGACAACCAGGGGAGCCTGAGCTCCAATCCTCAAAGATTGATGTCATCTTATTTTCCCCTGGAACGTGGAAGTGTGTGAGTTCCCTTTCCTCACAAAACGCTCAGAGGAAACCAAAGGCCAACATCCCCTATACTGATGGAGCTTCGCGTTCACAGCCTTCTTGAACATCCTAGCTGAAACAGCAGGCTAACTGTCCAGGCAGAAGTAAATGAAGCAAGGCCCATCCTCCAAGTATCAAACTGTGAACTGACACCAGAAACAAGAACCCAACATCTCAGGCACCCACTACAGAGGCACAGCAGGAGTGGACAGAGAATTCCATACACAGCTCCCAGGTCTTAAGTGCTCTGCCTATAACCCCAAAGGTTCTAGAAGGCAGCCCCATTCTCTAGGACCAGTGAGTTCTTGGGCTCTGGCTCTCCCCAAGGAGGCCTGGGTACAGCCCTGCTCTGGAGCCCTATGCCCTCCTGGTATTACATAGGGCTCATGTGAGGGCTGACCCCATGGAACAACTTAAGAGTTGAGGACATCACAGAGGTAGCATTTGGGATGCAGGCTTTGGGATCAGCTCATCCTGAACGCCTGTCCCGGCTTTATCAGTTATCATCTGGACACATTAACAAGAGACCTCCTTGGGCTTTTGTCAGTGATGAGGTGGCTGTGTGGGGACCTGACATGGTCCAGTGCCTCTTTATCTGCAAAGCCTCCTAAGATATGGATGGGGTGACAGAGACTTCTTCCCAGTCTCAAACCAGCCCTCCCTCCTTCTTCTCCAAGTCCCCAGAGACATCCAGGATCTTTGTAGCATAGAAAGAAGATGGGTGTGGCGCCCCACCAGGTGAGACATTCTCCTGGAACTGGGGCAGGGAAATCAAAGGCCAACGCCAAAACCAAGAACAAACAGCAGATAGCTCTTGAGAACACAAAGTACATGTCCGTGGACCCACAACCTGTGGCAGCCTCGCCCTTTTCCAGCCTCTGCCTGGATGTCTTGTCTGTGTGTGTCACTCACTAGAGGAGTCTGGCTCTGCTGGGTGGAGACGCTACAATGCTCTCACAAGCACAGGGGAAGGCAGTCTCTGTGAGCTCCCAATGCTGGTCACTGACTTTTCCCAGTTTCACTCAATACCTGACTTTGAACACTGCACACTGATGAGAGCTAGGGGGAGATGCAGGAGAGTCAACACGCTTAGCACCTAGGAGGGTGGTCCTAAAACAAGAGCTAAGATGCTACCCTCAGGATGCAGTAAGAACCGCTTGGAAATAACATGGCACTAGGTTTTTCCCAGAAGAGAGTGGCACTCAAGGGACACAGTACTGGTCACTGGATATAAGTCTGGGAATCCTATGGCAAAGTACTGGGAATCGTATAGACAGAGTACTGATAATCCTTTGGTGTGATACTGAAATTTGTATAGATAGGGGACTAGGCCTTGTATAGACAGGGTATTAGGAATGGCTGTAAACGGCTTGGTTAGTCACAGAACCATCTCCCAAGGAGCTGTTGTGAGCACCACTAAGTCCACAGCACAGCCGAGTTCACTGGGGAGATTCTGCTCCCTGTAGCCACCAATTCATTTGCCCCTCTGTGCTCTAAAGAAGGGCAGGGCCTTCCTAGACTCTAGCTTGCAATGAATCCACAATCATCATGTCTCTAATGAGCCTCCCAGAGCCCAGAGTCTGGATGTTCTTGGCCGATGCCAGAGACACGAAGAGGCCAATTGGCCTCCAGAGCCCTGAGGTGGGCTGTCACCACCAAGGACCCGAAGACCAGCAGGAGCCAGAACGATCTTCACAGACATTGTGTCCTCTCTGGGCTGCAAGGATCCTGGATCCACAGAGCAGCTATCCGAAGTGAAAATCCCCTGATGAGAGTGGTTGGGCAAGCGTGGAGAAAGACAAGACCTGGATTTGTTGTGAACATCTACAGGCGTATTTAATCTTATTCCCACGTAGGATAAACTCTGAGCTACTCCGATAACCTTAAATGCAAGAGGACTGGCTGGCCCTTTTGAAGCTAACACTTGTGCATAGCATCAAAGCCACTGGTATCATCAAGGCATCCAACATCACAGCCAAAGCCTGAAAGAAACAACGGCTGACATAAACAGATTTGAACGGAGCACCCGTTTCTTATCATCTGAACCAAGCCGGCTTCCCTGAATCAAAGCTGTTTGCCAACCTGCCCCACCCCTTGGGAATGCTATTCTTCAGAAAGCAATGGCTCGTGCATCCAACCCAACTCAGCAAACATGCCACTGAAGCCGCAGACACCGTTAAAAGCCATCCACCAGCCCCAAACCAGTTCCTTTTTATCTGAATTACTCATGTGATTTTGCCTTTTTATAGGCAAGTCCAGAGATCTTACTGGCTGAGGACATTAGGACAATAAGACATGTCCCATGAGCCTGTCCTAGAAGGAAAGAAAATGCCTCTATGGAGAGCTGGCCCGAGCTCTGACACACAGCACAGGTATGCTGTGAAGTCTGGATGGGATGGATGGACAGCCATTTAAACTTTAGGTACCTCAGGTTAATCCAAAAGTCTTTTCATGTGGCTGTGTAGTGGCATGTCGGTGAAGTGCCTGCTGTTTATGTAAACATGCCTGAAAAGTCATGTAAAGCTGGGAGCTGTGGCACACATCTGTAACCACAGCACTGGGGGCGGGAAAGTGAGTGAATCCTTGAAGCTCACCTGCCTACCAGCCTAGCGGAGTCCGTGTGCTTTCTCAAAAAAAAAAAAAAAAAAAAAAGAAAGAAAGAAAGAAAGAAAAAAAGAGAATAGAAAAAAGACATCCAAAGTTGACTTATAATCTCCACATGTGTGTGCATGAGCACATGCGGGCATGCTTGTGCATACATGCACACACACATACACACACATACACACATACACACACACACGTACATACATACACTTCACACAATTCCTTAAAAGCCACAATCTGAAAACCACATCCAGGAACAAGCTAATGTGAACTGGCATCTCCAGACACGGGCACTCTGGGGTGCGCTCTTCCCACACTTCAATAGGTGCCAGTGCCCTGGTTGCACACTGCCACCCCTGGCCCACTCCTCCCCAGGCTCCGCAGCAACACAATGGTGGCTCTGCCTGCATAGAAGGTATCTGCCACGGCTATCACTGAGACTCAAGCATGTCACCACACGACTGTGCCATTTTCCACAGCAACATCCAGTTAGAGCCTGCGGCTAAAACCGTGAAACCCTGTCCACTGTCCTTATTAGAGCCACAAATGTAATTTCTTCAGTTGTACCAAGAACTCAGTGTCACTCTTGATCTTTGCCATGGAGCTAACTGGAGCACCCTGAGCAGGACAGGGAGTGCACACCACAGAAAAGAACAAACGAGATCCCCAAATGAAATTCAAAGTATGAGGGAGGCACCGTACCCAGGATGGGTGGGGGTGGGGATTCACCCCAGGGAAACTCTTCAGGCAGACCAAATCTAGGGGACACATGGGAACACAGCCTTCCAGGGATACCTCCAGGTCCCTGCTGCCTGGTGCTTGTTCACTAAGAGCATCTGTGGGGAGGGAGTCTGGCTTCTAAGATCACGGTGATGGTCAAATCACCCCACATTTCCTCTCCACGGGAGCTCCAAGCTGCCTGGAGCAACCATTAGTGAGTTTATGGAAATCCATTAAAAGGGACCAGGAAACATATTTTAGGTGAAGCAAAACAGTGGGAAAAGGAGAACTTCAACCCCCAGGATAGAGTGGTGTTTGTGTTAGCTCACAGGAATTTCATGACCATGAGATAGAGGCCATAGGCTGGCAGGCCAGTAGGCTCCTGTCAGTGCTCCTAAGCAGAGGAAAACAACATCAACCGCCTTCCAGGGCCTGTGACGCTGGCAGGCTGCGACGGGCAGCCAGCCAGCTGTGCGCCACCAGAAATACCCAACCAAAAAACATAACATGGGGACAGATCTCATGTTTAGAGGAGGTTTGCTGTTTCCCTGAAAAAGAAAGACATGCAGTCAGTTTTGAACTGTGTCCTCGTAGCTCTAACTTGGATTCTTGGCCCCCCAGAGGATGACTGATCTGGAGAAAATTCCTTTAAAGGGGTGACCAAGGTGGTGTCACTAGCATGAACCCACATCCAGGTCTGGGGAGTTAAAGGAAGGCAGAGGAATGACCGTGGAACACGGTAGAGATGATAGCGATTTGGAAGCCAAGGAAGGAGTCGCAGAAGGAGCCAGCTGACCACACACGCATTCACCTTGGGCTTCCAGCCCCTGGGAGAAAGCAGATGCCTGGTGGGAAAGCCACCAGTCTGTGGTTCCTGTCACTCCAGCCCCAGTAAGCCACTCACGTGCTTACCTGAATCTTAATTTTACAAGGATCTTACTGCTACGGCTTCAGTTATATTTTAGGACATCCCTCTTCCCTTGATCTCAGGAATCCCATTAAGTCTCAGTGAGTGACAATGGCCTTCACTGTCCATGAACCACAAACAAATCGTGTAATGCTGATGGCTGTGAGCTGGGAGGCCAGTGTTGAAATATTCTTGGTTTTAGTTAAACACAGTGATAGTACGGTAGGCCCAGCAGTTGTTTATGTATTTTAACTTCCGGTATTTTAGATAAATCTTGACAGGTTCTGGTAACATGACTTGAACTGCCAGCCCTTTGAGGTCCTGGGACAGAGGGAGAGACAGAGGACAGACTGACAGAAGCCTGTATCCCGCAAGCCAACAGCTCTGTTCCGCCCTCCTGCCCTCAGTTCACATCAGTCTTCCTTCCCATTGCTGCCCCTTACAGAGCGTCCAGTAGTGTCACTCACAGCCGGTCACTACATCCCCTGGAGTAGCCCCAGTCCCACATGGCCGCATGGCTGCACTGTGACAAGAACCCAAAAACTCCAGCTGAATTCTGGAGCTAGCGGCCTCACAGTCACTAGAGATCAGGGTACCAAACACTAGGCGGCCATTGTTGGGAGCAGTGAGACCCCAGATCCTGAATTTCTTGTAATCCCCTGACCTGAGTGCCTACAGCTGCTCTGAGCACGAGACCTTCAGGAGTTCCTGATGGCAGGAGAGTGGTTTCTGGTGGGTTTGGCTGGGGCGTGGCTATCTCCATATAATCTGCCCCTGAACACAATAAAGGGGGCATTCTTGGGGAATTCAAGGATGACCCGTGTCGCTGTCTTTCTGTCTGTGTTTGTGTATTTTAACCTCCAGTCCCCTTGCCCGAAGCTCTGGAATTGGGGTCTAGCGCACCGAGTGCCAACACGGGGGGCACGGTGGCCTGAGTGCCCTGCAGAGACGGAGATAGGAAGGAGGCAAAAGGGAAGCACCAGGCCTTAGTCCCTGTGACATGACAGGCGCCTGGGCCAGAGGTGCCTCAGCACATGGAAGTGGTCCAGATTCTGGTGTCAGATTAGATGCTTTAATGCCTCGTGTGAAAACCCTGGAGCAGAAAGCAGCCTGCCAGGCGTCACAAGGGGCACACCTGTCCGGAAAGCTGTTTAGTTCAAAATAAAAACCCTGAGCTGGTTAAATGAACCTGGTAAATGGCAAGCAGCCCTATACATCCTGTTTAAAAGAAAAACCAACAACTTAAGAGCGGAGTTTTGTAACACGCTCTAGCTCCCTGTTGAGCAGACTGCCAGCAAGCATGAGCTGGTCTCCTGGGAGGCGGTGGCAGTGTTGGTGCTGGAACCCTGGTGAGCTGGCTGCTCTGGGGAACCGTGGAGCAGAGAGCCCATCTGCGCCAGCATGGCGACAACAATTAAGGCAGAGAAAGGAAGTTGGTAGGCAGCAGGCAGAACACACAGGGGGATGACTGCCTCGCTGGGCTTACTCAAAACACATCTGTGGGTGTCTGATGACCCTCAGTCTGAGCAGAACGGCAGCCACAGAATTCTAGAGCAACCACCCTGGCCCAGGCACCTGTGAATGTAACCTCCAAAAAATTAGTGTCTGTGAAACAATACTTTTGGGGGTCCCCTAATCTAGTTTGAGGTGTCCTTAGAAAAGGAACAGGCAGACAGAGATGGCCCGTAGGGAGCTGCCACCAGAGGAGACAAGGGGGTAGGGACATGCTACATGTACCAGCACACCATATCTCTACAGAGAAGCCAGGGCAAGGCTCTCCTCCACCCCAGCCACATCCCCTTCTGCATGCCCCCAAACACAGTTCAACCCCAGTTGGAGGCTGCTTACCTCATGTATGACGTAGGGGACAGAGACTTGGGCTTCGCCCACTGGTACGGGGCCTGTGGCACCGACAGATACTGCTCACAAAAGGCACCCTTGCGAAGGTGCTGGAAGGTGAACTCCTCGGGTTGGAAGTCAGAGGTGGGTGGAGTGGTGCCAAGGTCTTCCCCAGCTGGCTCTACCTTGAGGGCCACTGAGGGTGCGTGCTCCAGGGTTGTCTTTCGAGACTTGATAGGGACGCCATCACCCAGGTCCAGGGTGCTGTCAGTGGTCAGGGCGTTGATGGCTGCCACGATGGCAGAGCTGGTGTACTGGGTGGTGTTCCCGAGCCAGGTGTCCTCGGTCACGCTGACCCGAGGGGAGCCATGTGGGGACGGTGTGGGCGAGTGGTGGGGTGAGCAGGAGGGCTGCCGGCCATTGAGGCTGTACTTGCGTTTGTTGCAGGGGGACGTGGGCCGGGAGCCACGCGCACCGAGCCAGCTCTCCTCGGTGACGCTGGCGCGTGGAGAGGTGGATGGGGAGTGCCGTGGAGATCCCAGAAGGTGGCAGGCACCCAGGCCTCGGGGAAAGCTCTCCTCTGGGTCCGTGGTCTTGGGAGACACGCAGGGTGACTGCCACGGAGAGGTCTGGGGGGACGCGTACGGGTACGAATAGTTGGACTCATAGGAGGAGGCCTCGGAATTACAGCTCCGTGAGGACAGGCTGCTGGCTGGGCTCAGGCAGGAGGGGTCTCTGTAGGCTTCCAGGCTGGGCAGGTGCAGGGTGGCCGTGGATGGTGACCGCTTGCAGCTGGGAAGCACATCTTCTACCTCCACATCGTGGAAAAACTGGCTGCCGCCATGGTGGAGGCCCAGGTAGGAAGTGATCTCAATTCGAGGACTCTCCAGAGTCGGGGCCCCATTGGGCCGGGTGTTTCCAGAGGACAGAAAGTACCCCGAGGGCCCACTGTCCACAGCCCCTCCATAACTCGGGGGATGATTTGCTGAAGGAACAGCTGAGATGCCCGGGGTGGATGTCTGGAGGTCATGGCATGGGGCTGGCAGGGAGCTGTGCGCTGTGGGAAGGGGCAGAGTCGAGGTGATGCCAGGGGATGCATAACTGTAGTGTTCTGGAAGAAAAGAGAAAGAGAAGAGATGAGGCCAGGGAGCAGCATCAGATACTCACAAAGGCAAGACCGGGGCATCCCCTGAGGACTCCAGGCCCCAGGAGTAGGCTGCCCCAAGGACTCCAAGGTTTGATAGACCTCACTCTGTTCTAGCACGAAAACCTTCCTCAGCCAGATGTCCCCCGCCAAATGCCACACAGCTGTCCCTTACTGTCCTCTCTATTTAAACTCCGCATTCCCTAGCCACTGTAACGATTTCATATCCTACTCCAATAGCTGAGTTATCTTCTCCAGTTTATCCCTCCCCTATCCCTCTCTCTGGCATGCATCACCAGCTAACATACATTTTTATTCTCCCATCCCTCTGACCAGTAGAAGCCATGCTCCAGCCTTCTGGTTCATGGCTGTCTGCGGAGCCTTGGACTTGCAATTCTAGCATTTCAGAGGCTGGACAAGGCAGGGGGAGTGTGAGTTCTAAGCCAGGTGTTCATTGTATTTCACGGATGGCCGTGCACAAGTGGCAGGTGATGGACAGAAGGATGGACAGCAGCTGGGCAGATTGTGGAGGGAGGGAGGAAGAATGACAGGAGCACAGGTCAACGGAGGTATGTGCTTTAGACTCAGGGACCCCGACATTTAAACAGGTGTTTACAGGAAATCCGCTCTCCAGCAGCCCACATGCTCGACTGCAAAGAGCACACTCAAAGGATGGATGTGAATGTGAATTCTGAAGTTTCTCTATGCTACCGAGGCTGGCTGGTACCTGGAAATCTATCTTCCAGAGCTTCTTAAACAAAACAGATGGTTCTAAGGCACGGCTAGATCTCCGAGCCATTATGTGCTAATTATATCTTGATAAACACTTTTTTAAAATCATTATTCTAATTAGCACTCAACAGGAAAGGCTTGCTTCTGGATTTCTCGTCAGGAAAGGCTCTCAGCATCCCAGAGCCATTCACGTGTGTCTGGAGACAAGCGTCTCCAGGTCTCTGAATAACGGAAATCAGCACAAAGAAGTCCTAGCTCCACACCGGGCTTCCATGCCCGCCTGGGAGACGAGACAGTGTGCTCAGGGAAGGCACACCTCGCTGTTGATCCCTGGTTCAGAACCAGCAGGGGAAACTCCAGGAATGTTAGGGTCTCGGAGCACCAGCCAAACCCTAGGATATTTCTGAGGAGGAACAAACCAGGCCTCGGGTAGGTTAGAAAATTCCCATCACTGCCTACTGCAGTCTTCTCCCATTAATGGGGCGCTCACAATCCCTCCAGCCACACAGCAGCCTCTTTATGAGGTAGGCAAGGGTTCCACTCCAGAGTCCAGCAAGAGGACACATTGTAGTCCTCAATTCCTAGGTCACCATGGCCCTTTGGAAAAGACTAGAGCTGAGACAAAGCGGAACAAGGGACAGCTGGAGGAATCAGTAGCAACTCAAACAGGAAGCTGCCTTTGCGCCAGGTGGACCCTGCAGCCAAGGCCGTGGTTGGAGGGTCCTTGTAGTACAAAAGCACCGCTGCCCTTCGGAACGCCACAGCTCAAGAAGCTGGAGCCTAACGCTGAAAAGGACACCGTTCTAAATTACTCTAAAGCCACTTTCTAGAGAAGGCAAAGCTTCTGAAGAGACAGAACTGGTGGCTACTGCTGTCTGGTCTCAGAGTAGGCCTTTGCTGAGTTCCTAAGCTCAGGCTGTCTTCATAAGCACCGGACAAGATTGTAGAGCTGTCCACTCTCATTAAGCCCCCCTTCAGGTCCAACTGTGTATCCCAGTCTTGGACAGAGGCAGGCCACCCCCAGTACCCCAAGTACAGCCATGGGGAAGACTGATAGGGGTGGATACGGACTGCGGTGGTACATAATAAGAACACTAGTCCCAGAGGACCCAGTAGGTATGAGATGAGCAAGTGGGAAAACCAGGCCTAAGACAGACGACCTGGCTGCTCTGTGAGGTCACCCACAGGCATGTCTGGAGCAGGTTACCAGGGACCCCATGCGGGAGCAGCATTGATAGATGTCTACGTCCAGACACCGTCTTCTCTGCTGTTATTGCCAGAGGCTGTCTGAAGACTCATCTTGGCAAAAGGAGGAGAGAGGCAGAAAGGAGGGGGAGGGAAGGGGGAGGCCCGGGAAGGAGGGGTTCTCAATGCATCCTATGCTTTGCTGTCGCACACAGGTAGCAGACACAAGGAAAGATGTTGCTGCAGAGATCTCCAGCAACCTTTTCCAATCTGGAACTTTCAATAGAAAAGCACAATCAGTGTTCCATGGTTCAGAGGCCAGGATCTGCCCATCTTCAGATAAGAATTCAGGTCTTAACTAGTCCACCAAAGCCAGAGTGTAAGGTGGGGACCCCAAAATGTCACCGTGTCATTGCTAATTGGAATACTGACGGAAGGAAGAAGGAAACGATAGTCTAATACGGTGGGTGCTTTGGTAACTTATTTCAACAAAACTTTCAGCAGTGTTGGGGGCTTGCAGTCACTTAAACTTGAACTAATGTCTGCCTCTCTTTCCTCAGTTCACCTCTGAGCTAGGATTTCTGGCTTGGTGCTCCTAGGTGTACGGCATCCTCTGAAACATGCTCCCTTCAGGAAGTTTCTCTGGAGGTCATCACTTCGCTCCTTCTGGTCATCTCCCAAGGTCTTCAGAAATTATAGACTCCGTTCCACCACAGATGGGTGACCCCTTCATGACCCCACCTGTTCATCACTCAAAGGGCCCCTGAAGATGAGGTCATCTGTGCTCTGCCCTTCAGCCTTCTGAGCCGTGGTACCACCAGGGTCCAAGCAGGCATGGGGAGTAGCACAGCAAGGCAAATTTTTGCCAGAGGCGCCACTTCTGAACAAAGGTGCCGGAGGTGCACATTCTAAGAACGGTGGTGACCACACCCATGTGGTACCATGGTTGCTCAAACAGCACCCAGGTGAGCTGACTTCACAGGCCCCAGCCTAATCAGCTTGGGAAGTCAAGCTTTGCCAATATTATTCTGCCACATGTGTCTAGAGCTTTCTGCAAAGCAGGAAGCCTGCCAGTAAATAACCTAACACTCGAAGGAATGGGCTTTCAAGACTGGAGAGATGGCTCGGCAGTTGGGAATACATGCTGCTCTTGCAGAAGACCTGGGTTCAGTTCCCATCTCTCACATGGTGGTTCACAACTACCTGGAACTCTAGTTCCAGGGGATCTGATGCCCAATTCTGACCTCGGCTGGCACCAAACACACGTGTGGTACACATCTATACGTGTGGGCAAAATACTCACACATAAAATAAATCTTTAAAAAAAAAAAGAACTGGTTTTCATCTTAAAGGAAACCAGCTCTGGAAGACGAGGCAGTATGAGCCTGAGGCTAATGAGAAACACTGGTGTCCAAGCAGCTGTGTGTATGCTGGGAAAGCCAAGCCCAGGGCTTGCCCAGTTCTCCACACAGAGGTGTGGCCTGAAGACCCGGGCCAGCCCTCCACAGTCTTGAGCTGCAAGACCCCAAGGAGGCACACCTGCGATTGTGCAAGACCTGGCTCTCGTGTTCTCCGTCCCCCACGTGAAAGGATCCTACGTACTCCAGATCGGGGCTGGCCCCACAGCTGACCACCTTCTCTCAGTAGGAAGGGGAAACTGGAAGGCTTCTCTGGAGACTCCGAGCAAAGGGCTCTCCTCAGTCCCGCCCCGACACCCCTGCAGTATACGAGGCGCGGGCCTCAGCTGCCTGTGGAACTGCAAGATTCCAGAAGACAAGGCCGCGGCCGGGAGAGGGCAAATGGCATGGCAAATCTCTGCTTGTCTCCTTGGGGCTGCCCTAGCAACAGGTTCTCTAAGGCCCCAAGAAGGAGGAAGGAGGAGGTTTTTCTCACTCTGGGCCCAGATGCAGGGGACAGGAAGTTGTGGGATGTGGTGCACAGGCCCCAGGACATTACGAGAGGGGCCTTTACTTAAACCAGAATGTTTAATAACATAGTATTCAACAGGGCAAAATAAAATCCTAAAACTAACAGGTTAGGGAGACAGCTCAGTAAGTAAATACTTGCCTGGCATTGGAGGAGCCTTGGGTTCAATACCTAGCACCACATAAAGCAGGCTCACCTGTGAGCCCAGCACTCGGGACGGGGAGGCAGAGGATCATGAATTAGAGGCTATCCTGGCTACACAGTGAGTCAGACTAGCATCGGGTTATGTGAGCCCCCTTCTAAAAACATATTAGAAACAAAACTAACTAACCTACACATGAATTTCCTTGGTCAAACTCCAGAATAAAAGCTTAAATGCCTGTTTGTGAGAGGTGTGTCTGCTTCTCGGAGTCCTCTGGAGTAAGCATGCCCACTGACTCTGTGGCAGGCAGCTGACTTCAGCTGAGCTTCCTCTTGCCTCAAAGCCTGGGCCTCTGGGGGCAGGGCTAGCCCTTCACCTGCACTAACTTCCACCTATATATTCAAAGGGGTTTCTCTGTAGAGTCTATAGGGAATGCCAAGCTTCCCAGTAACTCCCTCACCAGTCCTGAGATGTTGGAAGCGATTATGTAACATCGGACACTGCTGTGCCTGGCAGCCTGGCTTTTGGTGGGTCACTAAACGGAGGTGCAGGGACCACAGAAGAGCAGCATAGTCGAAAGCAAAGAGTTCTCGCAGTTCGCCCTTTACTCTGCCACGTAACCAACGTAATGAAGGCACAGCCGTCCTCTGCAGGTGCCACAGGTCATCGGGCCCTGGCTCATTTCTCTCAGCCACCCTGCTGCACGCAGAACTCCGTGTGGACGCGATGGGGTGCAGGCAACACTGGGCAAACCCAGAGTCGTTTGGCCGGCCAACTCCTACCGGCCTCAGCAAACCAACAAACCAGTGCTGACCAAAATACTCTGATTCTGCGGGAAAATTTACTTCAGCTGTGCCAAGGCATTGCTTCTGAAGAGTACATGCCATGAAAGCACCTGGTATATCTTAAGACACTGCAGCTGCAGGAGAATGCCTGCTGGCCACCAGGTGACCTATGGCACCTGCTGGGAAATCACTCTGTAGGAGCTCTCGTTCAGGGCACTTGGCATCTTGCCTGAAGTTACGACAACGCTGTGCGTCCGCCACACCAACGTATGTGACGCTCTCCCATAAGCATAGCTATCAGAACCACCACCAGAACTCACTGTTTACACACACACAGCACGGCACTTTACAGCCAACGTTCACCTTTCGTTTTAAGGAACACCCCTTTAGCCTTTCCTCGCACTACACTGCAGGACTTGCTCTAGAAATAGAAGCAGCAGGAGCCTGCCAGCCAGGTCCTGTCCTCCAGATGCCTGCCCACCCAGGTCTTTCCACACGCCATAGCGCCTGTCTGCAGGGGTGCGGGTGAGGCTGAACGTTTCTACACTTAGAGCTGAAACAAAAGAAGACGACAGGACAGGGGCAGCAGAGTTCTTGCTGGTCATTTAGCGCGTTGGATGGTGCTACCCAGGGAGGACAGCGTGGAGGCGACTGTGCCAGTCCTGGGAGGTGACAGACAGCAACAGGTTCTGAAGAACTGTCACACAAGGATGTGCTGAAGGGAGATTTACAGGCTAGAACTGGGCTTGCTGGAGTAACAGAAAATGTCACCCAACGATCCACGAATAAGCTCACCGCAGCAGGCTTAAGGGTCCCGTGTCCAGCCTGGGTCCACATCTTTCCTCGAAGAACTCCAACATTCCCCCGGGTGCATAATAAAGCACTATTTTCCATTGTTCGGTTTCCAAGGTGCTCTGCCCAGCCGAGGGCTTCCTTTGAAAACCTGATACAGAGCTAACAGATCCTGCTCGCACGGAGAAGTCTGCCGTTGATTAAACCGTCTCTAGAACTTGATCACAGGGAGGCTGCTCCAGCAAAGACTGAAACATCAAACCTTAGCACACTCAGGGCACACTCTCCTAGGGCAAGGTCCACTCCCTCCCGTGGATTCCTACAGTGGGGAGTGACAGACCAACATGGGTTCCCCTCCATCCCGCTGGGAAAAGAGAAGTTGCACCCCTCAACAGAAAACACTGGAGAATAACAGCTCTCCCAAATCCCATGGCAGCAAAGCCCCCTTTGCACTGGAACACTGGTTAAGCCTGAAGCCGGTGGGCAGAGCTGTCTGGGCCCAGGGCCTTGGCCAGTTTCCTCTTGAGTTGCCACGGAGACAGAGCTAAGCGGCCAGGCCAAAATAACTTACAAAACAGGAGCCCTGGGGCGGGAAGCGGCACACCCGCCTCCCAGCTGACAAGCAAAGCAGCTATTTCCTGAGCCCTAGAAGGAAGCCTAGGGCCCCGGCTTCTCCCCCAAAACTGACCCTGGCCCACTGGTTGGCAGGGTGGAGACAGAAGGATGCCTGGTATTGGAAGGGAGTGTGGGTCTAGTCTTGTTAGGCCCTCGGCTGCTTACTCCAAAACACCCTCTCTCTTCTCCACTCACACATGGCTGCTGTACAGCCACTACTACTAGCATGTGCTGAGCGCTTTGGAAATAGAGCACCAGGTACCCTTCCCTCCAAACAGGCTGGTAAGGCCCAACAGGGCAGGTACACCATGGGAGCAACCCAGTGAACCTGCCTAGGCCCATGGCAGCCCAGCCTGCCCTCTATGGCTAAGTGGTAGGGGGACCATGTCCCCTTGTTTTGAGGTAGCCAAGATCTCTTTCTAGAAAGGACTTGAATTTGTGTGCTCAGCATGATCTGTAAAACTCAAGGGTTACTTGGTTTTGCAATTGATCTCAGAAATGTTTGCTCATTAGTGAACGTAGGTTTAGACCCATTCCAGACAATGCGAAGGTCTTTCTACCATTCATTAGGGACTGGAGAGTTTGGTAACTTCATATGACTAGGCATTATAAATAATGTAATTGGGGAATTAATAAAATGTAATTATGATATTGGTAATAAGAAAAAGTCCGAGTCTCTCTCTCTCCCCTTCTCTTTCTCTCTCTTACACACACACGCACACACAGAGAAATGTAGCATATATTTACATGTATAATGACTTCCAGCACCTTCTCTCAACACTGTGAAAGAGAATAGAGTTTGTCCCAGTGCTGACCTCCCTAGCTCTGGGCTCTCTCCAGCGACCCGTGACCTGCAAGCTGCAAGCGCTGGACTTAGATGGAGCAGCTCGACTCACAATTCACAGGGACATCCACAGGCATATCCCTGCACCTCTGTGTGGCTCTAGGGTGCACTCTGTTCCAGGGACACTGTATCATTAGGGCCACACCCAGCCTGAGCTATCGTGAGACACACAAGGCTTCGCCTTTCCACTCAACTCTACTTCAGACAAAAACCATCAAAAGCTCCTTCACGTGCCTGAGGGGAGGATGTGACCTAAACCCACTTGCCACTCAAAGTTCAAGGAGCCACCTGCTTCCCAGGCCAGAATAGAGCCCGGGGCTCCCAGGAGCCCCTACTCAGTGTTTTCATGGATCACAGCAGAAACCTGCATCCTGTGTTCCTTCCACGAATGGGCCTGGAGGACTCTCAGCTTTGGCATTCTGTGTTTCCATATGGAAAGACCCTAGTGAGAGAGCTGCTGTGTCCAACTTTGAGTCAAAGATCCGAGGGAAGGATGCTAGTGGTGCTGAGAGTCGCCAATGCTGGCCTGAGCAAGCAAGCGTGCGCGCGCGCGCGCACACACACACACACACACACACACCCTTGCCCTCAGATACATAGCTTAGGTCTGGGGAGATGACTACCAAGTTAGCATCCCCTCCCCAGGTAAAAAGATATGATAACAGTCAGCAGGTCAGCAGGATACTCTTCCCCCAAGCAGTCCACAGGTACCTGGACGTGGTTCTGGATTTTTATCCCTGTCCCTATTGTTGGGCCTGTACTCAAACAAGTGGGTCACAGAAAGGCAGGAAGGCCCTACCCAAATAACAGGCAGCTTGGGGAGCCCAGGAAGGTTATGCCCTACCCCATGGCTTTATCCCTAAAGAGACAGCAACTAAAGGTGTCATAGGCGAACCAGAACCATACTCATCCAAATCCAACATGGACACCCTAAGAAGAGGTCAGGAGTAGGCTCTTTTGCCTGGAGCATGAGAGAGAATTCTGGAGAGAACTCAAGAACACCCCAGGCACTGCTACAGCGGCCAAATCCAACTTCCCCAAAGCAACAAGACCAAGAGAGTCGCCATTCTGAGCCCCAGATCTCTTCCCATCAGGTCTTCAGATCCTGCCTGCCTTGGATGCCACTGACCCCAGAGCCCTGTAACCTGGGCCTTGGAAGAAGGAAAGAGACCAGTCAGGAAAGGGTTTTAGCTAGCAAGCGGCAGATGATAGTTGCTGGGTGGTGACAGCCAACTTGGAGAACTCACTTTCAAAGGCAAACAAGATGTTGAACTTTAAAGGGGGAGGGTAGTGGATGTTATGGGAAACATGACACGCTCATTTCAGAGGTGCCCTAAAAGTGTCCTGTCTGTACCATCCCCACGTCTGGGATGCAGACCCCAAGGAAAGCACAGAAAGCTGCCTGGGGTCCCTGTGCAACTTGGACCAGAAAGTCAGATGGAGAAAAGAGTCAAACTGCTGGGGGGTGCGGGGGCGGGGGGCTGACATTGTTTAGGAGAATCAAGTTTGGGGAAACAGCACATTGACTATTGGCCTAGCTGGAAGGTTTACTTTTGACGGAGAGAAAATGAAAGACAGGTTCTGGTTGCTGAGGTGTGGACTGAAAACCCAAGCGGTGGAGCCTTCCTGCTGAGGGAGCTGCGGTGGCGGTCAGCACAGGGCCGGGCCTCCTGGCTCCGGGATCCCGAGGCCCGGCGGTAGCAGTCGGGCTCTCAGAAAGGGCGGCTTCCGACCGCCCTCTGGCAGCGCCGCTGACCATCTGTCCCCGAACTACGAGGTCCAAGTCCTGCGCCGGACACAGCCTCCCCTCGGGTTAGGGCCTCCTGGAAGGAGGGGCGAGCCCTCTCCCGCGGCCGGGTGCTCCGATGCCAGGAAGTGCCCGGCGGGTGAGCGTGGCAGGCTCGCCCCACAGGTGGCCTCCCGCCTCCTTGCGGCGGGCAGTAACTTGGTCCCCGTCGCTCGCTCCTGGCCGCACAGGGCGGCGGCCCGGGGTCCCGACTGCTGCCAGGTTGGGGCGGGCACCGGCGACCTCAGCAAACTCAGGCCCACGGCGGGGTGCAGGCGCCCGCCGCCCCCCGCCGGACCCACCTGCGGCCGCGGCACCCCCGCCGCTCTGATCGAACTCGAAGAGGAAATCGAAGTCGAACTCCGGGTCCTGCTCCAGCCCTGTCATGTCGGGGTCGCGCGGCACTGGTGCGCCCGGCGCTCGCGCGCGTCCCCGGCGTGACGCGGCCCCCGCCTCCTGTCCCCTCCCCTGTCCCCTCCCCGGCCTCCCGCCCCGGTCCCGCCCCTGTCCCCCCGGGTGTTTCCGGGTTTACATAAACAAGCCGCTCGCGGCCGCCGGCTTCCGAGTTTTAAATAAACTCCGCGCGCGAGCCCGAGCGCAGCCTGGGCTCCACTCGCGCCCGCAGGACCGCGCGGTCCGAGGGACATCCCCGCCCCTCAGCAGGATGCCTGGTCCCCCGCTGGATCCCGCGCAGCTCCTCGGGTCCCCGCCTCCCCGTGGGACTTCGGTCTCCCGTAGGATGTCCCCCTCCCCGCAGGAACCCTGTCCCCGCAAGCAGCCCCGTCGTCCGCGCCCCAACGTCGGCACTGCCGCTGCAGCAAGGCAAGCGCAACAGCCTAGGGGTGCACAGTCTTTCCAGACCAGAGCGCAGGGCCAGCGGCGCTGGAGCTACGTCCTGGACCCGTCGCCGGGCCTCGCAGCTGGTCCCCTGGTTCCTGTTCAGCGTGGTGCGCAGTCCACAGCCGAAGGAGGTGCCCTGGGTCGTGCTGTTTCCCTGCACCAGGAAAAAGACCAAGGCTACTGGATTAGTTCAAAAGTTCGAAGAGAAAGGAATATATATATATATAAAACATGACCTCTGCTGATCTATCTAGGGCTTCCTCCAGGTTGCTTCCTGAGCTGAACTCCTGGAGGAAGAACCCCACCTTCAAGGAGGCATCCCAGAGCCCTCCTCAGAGCTGAACAACTTCTAGCAGTAAGTGCTGGAGTAACTAAGTAACTAAGTCTGCTTTTACTAAAGAAATTGTCTGAAAGCGACAAGAAGAAGTGGGTGGGGGTTCCTGAGGTTTGACACAATTGCTCACAAACCATTCAAGCTTACCCATGGTGGCCACCTCATTCCGTGGGCACCTCACTCAAAGCAAATACTGTTCATGCGCTAATGACCTCCGTCTTTCGGCTCCCAGAACACTACACACTCCCGTTTTGATAGGGGTGACTCCAGAGCTCCCAGAGGCTGACTGGGTGCTGGGTGTTACCTACTCAAACAGTGCCTTGAACACAGTGATCAGGAGGAAAAGGCTGGGCCTGTGCGGACCCCATCCATCTTTTCCTGTTTCTCCCAACTTTTTGTTCTAACTTTCCTAGTGTCTTGGCACCACATAAACCAACATCTGGAATATCAGGGAAATGGTGGCCAGTGCAGGAGAGGCCAGTATCAGAACCCTGGAGGGAGGGAGGCAGGAAGGAAAAGAGGAGGAAGGTCGGTGTCAGTATCTGCCACCAGATGCAAGTGTCCTCTGTGTCCTCCTCCTGCCCTGCAGCCCTGGGGGATGGCTTTTTCCGGAGGCTAACTTGGGCCTCACGTGGGCTGCCACTTCTCCCAAGACCCTGTTTCAATAGCTGGCTTTCTCCCGTGATAAACTATAGTTCAGTCTGGCCTGATTTAGTTTCTAATAATAGTTCTTACTTTGAGATGCATGGTGGAGCCTTGTTTGGTTTTAGTTTGCTTTTTGCTGACCTTCGGGGAAATGGAAGTTCTGTTTTCTGTGGAGAAACCTCGATCTCTCTTCAGCCACCTTTTCCCCAATTACACATAACCCTTCTTGTCCGATTTTTGAATAAAGCTTTTTGCTAAAGTTGCAAAGCACTTGTCTTCTGCTGCCTGCATGCCCCCAGATGCTGAGACTATAGGAAGGAAGCCACAGGGCCTTTCTCTCAGGGGCTGCTCTGGCTCCCTCCTTGTCTGCTCACTAACACAGGAGTCAGTCAACACAGCTACTTATGAAATGCTCCCACATGCCTCTGCCAGCCTCCTTGCCTTTCCTCTACATGATATGAAGCTTGGTTTGCCAGTTCCACAGACACTCCACTTTTGATAGAAGTGTTTAACTTGGACTACTTCCTCCCAAGTCTGTAAGATGTTAATGGGCTGGCTCCAGGGCTGAGTGTGATGAAGCAGGGTACAAGGCCGCAGCATTTTCTAATCTGGATTAGGAAACAATGCCATGAAACTAAGTGGCTGAGGAACAGGGCAAGCTTTGTTCCACTCCGGAGAGCCTGTGGGGTGTTGTGTGAGGCAACTCTGATGCCGTGGCTACCTACAGGCTTGTGTTTCTTGGAATTTTTCAGAGCAGAGCAACAAGGCCTTCAGAAATGGCTGGGCCTGGTGAGCCTCCATCCAGATGCCCACCAAATGGGAAGATCTTAGAGAGAAGCTGGAGCCCAGGTCAAGGCCTCCTCAAGAAGGATAGTGTTTCCCCGTGGTCCTCAGCAATGCTGGACACTGACCTGCTTCATATAGTTCCCTTCCCCTGTATGGGTTTGCCTGTCTCAGGCCTGGATCACACAGTCTCTGGTTAGCACAGTTACGTACACATACTCTCTACAAAATATGACCAACATGATTTGGTCAGAGGACATTATTACCTCCAGTCCACTGCTTCAGCAAAGACATTTCAAACTTCCTTTTCTAGGCAGGTTACACAAGAGATGACCACTACCCCACCCCACGCACACACACACACATAATGACTTTTCCTTTTGTACACACACACAATCATTTTTGTGTGTTTTGTTTTGTTGACACAGGGTCTTATACTGTAGCCCGACACTGGCCTGGTACTTGGTTTCTTGCCCAGGCTAGCCTCAAAACTCATGGCAATCCTCCTGTTTTAGTTTTTCAAGTGCTGAGATTACACCTAGGATTATGGGTGAGCCGTCAAGCTCAGCTTAGAAGAAAAGATTTCTTATTGAGTAACGAAATAGCAACTCTACAATTAAGGAAATGTAGGCTTTAAGTTCCGAGGGGGGGGGGATGATGAATGTGTGTGGAAATAAGTGTCAAAAAATCCACAATCCAAACCACAACAAAAACACTGTTAATTTTCCTGGCAGCAAGAGCTCCTTCTGTGACTACCGACATATCCTTGACAACATTTAGGCCTCTTTAAAACTGAGGGCGATGGCACGGTACAAGCAATACCTGCTCCCTTTGACTCAAATCCTCTCTACCCAGGACAGCCGACCCTGAAAATCTGAATCCATTAGTGATGAAATTATAGGTCTTGAGTTTGAAGATAAGCAAGGTGTCCAGGGCTGACTCTGGGGACCACCGCTGCCCCTGCCTGACACACTCCTCAGAGTCTCACAGGAAGCTAAAGTTTCCTTCCAAGTGCTTGTCTAAAGGATGGCTGCCCTCATAAATAAGAGCACCCCAACCCTAGCAGGGGTCCAGCTCGTGGTCATTAATTTAAGTAACATCTTCAGAGCCAAAAAGGAATTAGGACGCATGACTCCCAGGTCCCATAGTACACAGGTCAGGTTATCTTAATCTCCTGCTGAAGAGTCAGCCATCCTTTAAAGGGTGTTCTAGAGACACCTGCAGGAGCCTACATGTTTTAAAAGTTATTTTACTGGTTCCTGTGAAGGGACACAAAGGGTCCTGGGGAATGCTATCCTTCTGATCCTACCAAATCAGGAAAGATTCCAGCGTCTATTCTTTACCTGGAAGAAGCAGCTTGAAACCTGGCAGTCCTTCTTCGATCTTTCCCAAGGCGTTTTCTAAGGCAGAACTTGAGAAGCATCTAGCAGCCTGGACCACTTGGGGCCAGTTGGCCAAGCCCTTACTTCGTGAGAAGCACCTACCATCGGACCCACTTGGGAGGGTGTAAGACCCTCCAACTTCATGTCATGGATTCGCTCTTCACCTTAACGGGTGTTCTTGCCTCATCTGATCTCCAAAGAAGCCTCACTTCATCCTAGGGTGTCCCCACGCCCTCATCCCCCCAGGTTCTGACGGTCCTCCCCCCGACGCGCCCCATCCTTAAATCTCACCCCTGTGAATCAAGTTTCCCCAACTGGGATCTCCGAGACCCCAGCCAAAGCCAAGTTTGAGTACTCGGCGTTAGAGAAGAGGAGACACCTATTGGCAAGAAAGCGCGCTGGAAATCTGGGCTGCGCCGGGGAAACACCAGGGGGACACCCTTCACAGTGTGTGCCACGCTGTCCGGCCAGACGCCCGCGCCCCTCCCTAGACGCTCAGACCGGCCCCGGCAGCCTGGTCCCGGAGGAGGGCTAGAGATGGGCGAGGGGCGCGGCGGGCGGGCACTGGGGGCGAGGGCACGCGGAGACGAAGGAAGGGGCGCGGAGCTTACCTTCCTCGGCCGCCTTCATGGTGCCTCCGGCGGGCGGCACGGGCCGCAAAGTTTCTCCGCTCCCGCAGACTGCGGCCGGAGGGCCGAGTGGAAACTTGGAAGGGACTGGAAAGCTGGTACTTGGCATCCACGCGGCGGTGGCGGCAGCGGCGAGCAGCAGGAGGAGGAGCGGGAGCTGGCGCGGCGAGCAGCCCCCGGCCGGCTCCCTAGTCGGACCTCTTCCTCGCCGACACGCGCGGGGCCGGGCTCAGCGCCGCGAACTGTGGGGAGGTGGCATGCGGGAGGTGTGCACGCGTGGCAGACCTGTCTGCGGCCGGGACTCGCCGCGAGTTCGGAGGTGTGTGCCGCTCCCGGGAGCCGGTTCCGAGCCGCTCGAATCCGCGCGGCGACTCTGCCGCCCAGTTAGGAGCCTCTCGGGCTCACTCTGACGCAGGGCCGGGCTCTGCCTTCTGCCTTTTTAAAGCTGGAAAACACCTCCCCCGGCTCCCGCCCGCCCGGCCGCTCCCGCGCCCCCTCCCTGCAGTGACATCACGCCCCTGCCCTCCCGAGCCGCCGCGGGGCCCGGGGGACAAGTCGCGGAGCGCCGCCCTCCGTGTGCAGCGGCTGCAGTTCACTGGGCAAGCGGGGAGCCCTGGTTTGGGCAGGGGTACCCCGGGGTGGACCGGCCAGTCACGCGGAGAGGGAAGGGACTCAGCAGGGGGTAATGAGGACTCAAGGGACTGGAAGGGGCTCCCAGAGGTGCGCAGTGGCACCCAGAGGTGGGCAAAGGTGTTCAAGAGGGAAAATAGGGGTGCGAAGGGAGGTGAGGGGAGACTTAAAGAGAAAAGACTCTTGGGTAGAGTGGGGACTTAGGGACTGGCGAGGATGAAATGGAAAGGAAAGGGCTTGCTAGGGTGCGATAGGTGAACGCGACAAGCCTGGACGGCCCCAGTTTCAAGGGGTGTCCTGAGAGAGTTACTCTCCCCTTTAATGAGGGACTGGGGGGGTACGGGCGGCGGGGGAGGGGTGCCGAGACGCCTTGCATGCTGAAGTCATTATGTAAAATCGCAGGCTTCCCCCGCTGTGGAAATTTGGAAAAGCGCTTCCACTGGCAGGCGGGAGTAAGGAAATTCCCATCCCGCTAAATTACTAACAGATTGCATGGGCGTCCCGGGACAGCCAGATATTGTCATTTTTACTCTGTAAATATCTGAGCAACTAGATTTCTTGCTGTATGAGAAGGAGAGGGGCAGCGCGTCTAGGAGAGAGCGCCCACCTACACAGCTCCTTCTCCGTGTCTTTGCCCTGCCGCCCGCGGGCCTGAAAGGGGACCACAGGATGATTTTTGTAGTGTGACCGTGAGGTTTCTGGCTTTGGAGGAAGTTGGTGCTTGGGAACTTCTGCGGATTCTGTCCCGCCTCGCTTCACACTTTTTCTCTTTCAAATCTCCCCGCATCTTCTAGGGCGCAGCTCTTCTGCCAAAAGTCGACCATATTTTCTTGTTGGCTTTGGATGGAAGACATAGGAGGGTTGGGCAGTTAGAACGTCTGGTATATAGAAATCATAAGTCTATTGGCCCACACCTCATGAGCGTTAAAATAAAACCACAAGGCATAAAATCGTGTCTGGGTGTGGGGCAGCGAGACTGTGGGGCGCGAGGGGCGTGTACTGAGCCAGTGGCTTCACATTCCCCCAAACCTAGGGAAATCTGTTCCAACAAGCAAGCAGAGCTCACCAACTTGGCCCCATGTTAAATAATATGAAAGTGCTTGTATAAAACCCATTCACTCCACCAGAAGCATCTACCTGCTCCTTCCAGTGTTCCCTGAGCCACCCTTTTCCTACCACAGCGGAGAAGCGCAGCGGTGGGGGCTGCATGGCCACAATCGATGCCTAGCATGTCTCAGGTGTACTGCCTGCTGGCCTGCTGCTCGCTTGGAGACCTGGCCGCGGTGCGGACTTCTTGCCTCTGGCCTTGAGAGGAAGGGGCCACTAGTATAGGTCAAGAGGATAGTGAGGGAAGCGAGGCTGAGGGTGTCTCCGCGACGATGTGGAGAGCAGCTATGAAGTAGCTGCGAGCTCAATGAAGATGCTGGGTGCTGGGGTGTAGGGCGAGGATGCCAAAGCGGAACCCCCCAAAACTGCTGGGATGCGCGGAAGCCTCCCTGCGCTACTCAGAAGAGGCCGCCGCTAGGGGGTGCCAAGACCCCATTGCCCAAGACCCTTTTCTCCACCCCACCTCCCAAAAATCCATTCTTCAGTGAGTCCTAGTGTCGCCAGACAAGGTGCCAAGATTTTGCCCTGAGAGTTTCCGCCCCCCCCCCGCTCCCCCTCCCGGACCAGGCGGGGCAGGGCGGAGGCATCATCCGCGGGGCGTGGCGGTAAGACTAAGGCCCACCCGAGAACTTGGGGACTCCGGAGGCCAGAGGAGTTCCGATGACACGTCGCGTCAGACACACTGGCCTGTCCGTACTCTTGGACTTTCCGGACGTGACTGGCTATGCAAAGCTTGGAGGAAGGGGCCAGGACTCTTCCAGGATCGTCTTTCATCTCCGCTCCTTCCTCTTCCTCCTTCCCCTTTTCCTCTTCATCTTCTCTCCTTTCTGCTCTTACCCTTCATTTCCTCACCCTTCATTTCCTCCCCCCTCTTCTTCCTCCTGCTCCTCCTCTTCCTCCTGTCTGCTCCTCCCCCTCCTTCTCCAATAAATAACTTTTCACCCCATCCAGAAAAGCCCTTTCCTGTCTGTCTCAATGCCCTCCTTATCCCCCGCGGGTGACGGAATCCCGGGCCTGTTTCCCTCTGTTTAATGCCGTTGCCGGGACCACGGTGGCCGCACGCCAGGCGCAGGGAGTTCCGGAGGCAGCGGCGCAGGAGCTCGGCCAGCTCCACGCTGTCCGCCAGGCCCTGCGGCCACCTCGGGCTCAAGCCTCGTCCTGTGGCCGCGCTCCCTGCGCGTCCCTACCGCCTCTTTTCCTCTTCCTTCGGCCTCCTCTAGAGGAGGTCTGTTTATAGCTGCTACCAGGAGAGACGTTACACGGGTTTTATTTTAAGGGTTGGCGATGACTAACAAAGTTAAAAGGAGCTTAGGACAGAAAACAAGACTATTTTTAGATTACTGTTGCTTCTGTGGATTATTGGGGCAAATACACCCCTAGAACCTTACCATCTACAAAGTGTCTTGGACGACAAATCCTTCCTCCTGAGGCGCACTTGGGTATCCACCCAGAGCTCAAAGTTTCCAAGAGCCAGGCAGTTGTTGATTCTAACCTGGTGCGAAAACACAAATGCCCAGGAAACCCCAGCAAGATAGGGTGGACGCTTCTAGTGCAGGAGCCTGAGTTGCCAGGGGCCGGATTCTCTGTCCTGCAACTTGGAGCCTCCTTTGGCCTATCCAAGAGCTGCGCACACTGCACTGTGGGCAGGTTCAGGGCACCAGGCTAGGGAAGACTTCTTTGTACCACAGAGCCACTCATCCACACGCATTTTGCTTGCATAAGCTACGTAAAACATCTGTAGCTAAATACTCTTGATCTCACTGCATCTGCATTTGGAACCACAGAAGTGGTTTCTTTACAACTCCCATTACTGCACCTGAGGCTTCCGACTGGATGCATCTCCTTGGCACCACAGCACGGGGCTCAGAGATGTTGGCAAGGCTGGGGAACTGGGCCTTCCCCAGATCCTGTAGATGGCAAGATTAACAAGCCAGAATTCAGGGACGATGTGTTTTTAGAAGATGGTGTCATGTAGCTGAAGCTGGCCTTGAACTCTTGGTGCTCTTGCTTCTATCTCTGAGATTCTAGGGTACCAGGCTTTTTATTTTATTTTATTTTATTTTATTTTATTTTAAGCACTCCAGTGAAGCCGCCCAGCTGTCTTGACTTGTTAGTTCTAGCACCGTCACCAGCCCTTTCTCAGACCTTGGGGTATTTTGAAGGATCATAAATTTGGTATTCAGAGAGCTTAACACTACAGTTTTGCTTGTGAAACACCTGTTTAATCCCTTGCCCCTCTTCCCTGGACAAGTGCAGAAGCCTTCCTCTGCCTTAACCAGCCTGCCATCCATTTTGCTATGAGGCCTTATGGTTTGGGTCCAAGAGGCCCGGGAGGCCATGGCTAAAGACTTGTTTTCCAGCTGATGGAGTCATGGGCATGTGATGGGATCTTCAGGCGATGGAACCCAGTAAAGAGGAAGGTCACTGGGTGGAGTGCCGTGCTCTCGAAGAGCCTGTTGAGAACCAGATACCCAGCTCCGCTATCCAAAGTCTCCAGGTCACCAGCTCCCTCCCAGTGTGCTCTGCTGCTTGCATGTTCTGCTTTCCCTGAAGGCAGTGGAGCCCAAGACTGTGAAGGCCTGAGCTAAGATAAACTCCTCCTCCTTCAAAGTTAACTTTCTAAGGTGTTTTGTCTTGTAATGACAAGCCCTAAAAAACAATAATAAAACAAAAAGTCATGATCAACCAACCAATCAATCAATTGCTCAGCAGCCTCTCCCAGCATATGTCCAAGAAATCAGGACCAAGGCCAAACTGCTTCCCTTGATACCTGGCGTCTTTACTCTTCACACCCTTTGTCAGGAGTACCCATGAGGGACCTCCTCCCTGAAGCCATTCTGAGTCACTCAGCCCCCCTCCCATTGGAGTTAACCTGCCCCACCCCTGAAGGTTTGTCCCAGGTAGCTGCTGGACCCAGTATGTCTCCCTGCCTCTGCCTGGGGTGGGAGGTTCTACCTCTTAGATCAGCCTCACTGCCACCAACCTAGTGCCTACCTGACTTGAGGCTAAAGCAGAGAGGCCTCTAGCATCAGCTGGAGCTTGCTTCATGATCTTTCCCAGTAAATGCATGCTTGAAAAGAACATGAATTCTCTTTTTTTCCCCTGTGGTTTTTGCATTGTCCAGTTGGGAACTATTGTTAGGCACGCACACACACACACACACACACACACACACACACACATCTATAACTGTTTCTTTTTCTCCTAGATTGTTCTTTGGTTACAGTGAAGCAGCCCTCTCAGTCTGTGTGATTTCTATCACTGAAATAACACACCAAAGACAATTAGCATATAAAGAGAAAAGGTTTATTTTAGTTTACAGTTTTGGCAAATGTAGTACTTTGTTGCCCTATGACAGTGGGATCATGGGATAGACCATGGCAATCTTGTCTCAGCAGAGAAGCAAAAAGAAGAAAGGCTGAGGGCCCACCAAGCTCTTGAAGGCTGCCTCCAGAAACCTGGGGGCTCCTACCAGGTCACCTCACCTCTCAAAGACTCCAACCCCTCTCCAGGGACCATGTCTTTAACACGAGACTTGGAGGAAGATTCAGCAATCACACTTCAGCAATCTTTGACACTTTTCCCTTTGAAGTCTCTTATCCACCAGTCATAGGGCCACTCCTGCTTCTGGGCCGTTTCTCTTGGCATCATGTATGTTTTCCATCCTGGTAGTTAGTGTGTACTGTGTACTTCACCCACAGCACATCTCCAGAGGGCAGCACGAAGTCGTATGTCTTACTCTCCCATCTGACAACTGCTGCCCTTTGATTGCTGTGTTAACCTGTTCACATCTCATGTGTTAGCTGATAAAGCTGAATTCTTCTTTCTGTGTCTACTTTCTCCGTGTCTTTTTCTTTCCATCTCTTGATTGATTTCTTTGCATTGTAGAGTGTTTTGGGTGAAAATGTGCTTCCCTAGAATTAGAGGCTGCTCTTGTGTTTGCAGGTATGCATAACTCCAAGGAGGGACAGACAGAAACATCACTTCTGTCCTCCCAATGCTCCAGTGAGGCTATGTCCTGCACATGACAGACAAGTGATGTGACAAACGTCATAGTGCACTGCGGGAATTTGTTCCTTTGCCATCTGCAGTCACTTAAGACGCTTCGTGTTGTTATTGGCAAATACATTGCACCTGGCTCACATTTCTGTAAGCTACGGGCAGAACATGACATTGGATACATGTTATTTTATGTGATTGCTTTTTAAATGAGTTGTGAAAATAAAAGAAAGAAAGCATTTATATTGTCTTGTAAAATCATGTCATTGCTCCCCCTCCCCTCACTGCCACTTGGTGTAGATGCACACTACTGTCTGGACATTCTTGCACTGGCCTGAAGAACACCTTGTATTCCTTGCAAGGAGGCTCTTTCTGCTAGCAGTATATTTTTGTTTTTTGTTTCTCTGAGAAAACATTTAATTTGTCTTAGAGTTTGAAGTAAGCTTTGTTAGGTGCAGGGGTGTGTGACGGCGTTTCTTAGTGCCCTTTGGTCATGCTGCGCTGTTGTCTTTCAGCCTCAGCTGTTTTACTCTGAATCAGATATCACCTACTGGGGATTCCACCGCAAGAGATAATAGCCCTCCCTCCTTTCTGCTTTGGATATTTTCTCCTCATCTTTTACTTTCTGTAGTTTTACTGTTTGGGGTCAGTTTGTTGATCTCTTGAGGTTTACCTTCCTGGGAGTTTGCTAGAATTTTCCTGGTGGTGTAGGTAGGCGTACAAATTTGTGATAGTTTATGCTTCTCTCTCTCTCTCTCTCTCTCTCTCTCTCTCTCTCTCTCTCTCTCTCTCTCTCTCTCTTCATGTCTTGTATAAATTTCAACTGGGATAGCACCACATCTGCCCGTTCTTTTTTCATGCCAGCTCAGATGGATGGCGGAGGCCCTATTGTGAGACCATTTACAGCAGTAACTGGGTTACTGTGCCTTCCAGCTCTGGAGATCCCATTGGCTTCTGCTCTGCAGCGCCTTTTCTCTGCTGGATTCTATTTAGAGTTCACCTTCTTTGGGGTTTGCTGGTATTTCCTCATGTCACCTCTTCATTAACCAAGCTTTACTCTAGATCTGTGGGCATAGTAACAGAGGAGAGTTTAAAGTTTTCGTATTCTTGTTTTGGTTAAATATAGCACCCGATGATTCTTACGGACAATTTCTATCTTCTGTGTTTTGATGTGTATGGCTTGTGTTTCTTTGCACATCTCAGGAGTTGGAAATGAGCCAGTTTAGACAATGCATTACAGAATCTCCAGGTTCTGGTCTCCACACTCTCCTACAACCCTGTGGCTAGCTTTAGGAATGGAATCTAATAGTTGGGAAGGGAGCGGGCAGGGGAGTGCACAAGACCAGTCTGCAATATTTGCCATGCTCAGGCCTACTAGATAACCCTGATTAGCTCATTAATTGGTTAATAAGCTTTTATTGTCAGTGACCTAGGAAGCACCATTGTGAGGAACCACATCTGAGCTCCCCCCTCCCCCAGCACTATCAGCCAATGATACTGCTCCCCTCGGGAGGCATGGCTGAGAGATTCCCACAGTCACCAGTCTGATGAGGTCTCAGAAGAGACCCTGTTCTCACAGACTTTATTCCCCTGTTATATACTTTTGACAGGCATTGGAGTGGGGTGTCATTTTCAGCCATGTTCTGGAGCATACATTGCTCCACCAATGAGCTATTATTACACTGTGTCTCCATTCTGGAGCCATGCTTGCTGCCACCCTGACCTCAGGGAGGGTCCCCTCAATATTGGCTTTCTCTGGTTCTCTCCGGACCACTAGTCTTCATAAACTCCAGACTGTGTATTTTCCCTCCATGACTCTCTGGTCTCTCCAGAGCAACTTTAGGTGTGAGTGTCACCAAGTTCTGCTGCCTGTGACATCAAACCCTCTGGGAGAAGACAACAGCTGTCTCTCCTAAGGAAGAGGTGAGCCAGGGAAGGAGAGCCAGAACAGGGATGAAGACAAACCTCCATCTAGATCACATCCCTCCCAGGAGCTGTGCACTTGGGGTGTGAGAACCCTTCTTCAATCAGGTGGCTTTGCTACCCCTCTCCTGGGTTCACTGTATGGTGGGCTGAGGTGACAAATCCATCTATTCTCCAAGCATTCCACTCTGTGGAACAGCCTGTCATTAGGTTGGGCAGAGCAGCTCCCATCTTGGCAGACCAGAGCAGGCATTCAAACACAATGCGCCACTTTTCTAAAGCAAAGCTAAGAAACTGAAGAAGTGAGTGGGGGAGGGGCTGTGCAGAGGCCGCAGATGCCCCTTCTCTCATTAAATCCCCACAGGGATTTTCTCCACAGATGCTTCTTCATTTACTGTTTGCCCCTGGGCCCGTTTTAGGGACTTTGGGGTGTCTGTTCCTTTCCAGAGACTTTAAATAGGGGTTTAAAAGTAATTTTGCCAATTCCTTGGGGGATGGGTTAGTATAGCTCATCCATCCTCCTGCTGCGAGCTGGTCTCCCACAGACTGTTCCTCATCTACCTGTAGTGCCATGCTAACAGGCTCTGCCTCACAGGACAGCTGTGAAGATGCATGGCCTCCCTCTTGAGGAGTCAGTACATTTTAGTTGTGGGTTGAACTTCATCCTCTGAACGGACCTTAAAGGGCTTGAACCCTGGCATCTGGGCATGGGAGCTCATTAGTTATGGGGTCATATAGAGGTGACTAAGATGAAGCCACTAGAATTCTCAACCCAGAACTTCTCATAAGAGGAGAGCGTGACCCACGTCAGACAAAGAGGAAAAAGCCAGAGCTGGGGGGGGGGACATTCTTCCAGTCAAGGGGTGCAGAGGATACTAGAAGCCCACCCAGGATCGGAAGAGGCAAAAACTCCCACCTTCCCCAGGTCTCAGGGAGGTTGGCCCCACTGATACTTTGATTTTAAATTTCTGACCTATGCAAAAAACTCTCTATCCATTTAATGCTAGTCTGTGTGGTCCCTGGTAATGTCCCTTCAGGACATCAGTTACTGTGGCTTGGCCATGGTCTGAGTGATCCCCAGGGGCTCAGTGAAACTTCACCCCACTGAGTGGCATTAATAGGGTAGAGGAAGTGCACCTGACCATGATGTTTAGATGAGCCCTCTATGACTGGGTGAGACCCCAGAACTGAACATCTGCTCCATGTCTCTCCTTAGGAATTGCCCTGTGCTGCCTTGGAATTTTACTAGTAAGACGCCATCACACAGGACCATGAACTTGTAGAACTGTGCAGAAATGATCTTCCTATCTTTCTAAAGTGACCTACTTCACTGTGGTGGCTGTTCTTGGGTGTTGATGTGACTACATCTGGAATTAACAAAACCCAAGTGGCTGGGCACACCTGGGAGGGGTTTTTCTTAATTAAATCATTGAAAGTGGAAATGCACAAATTTTTTTTTGAAAGGGTGTCACTATGTAGCTCTGGCTGTCCTGGAACTTGCTGTATAGACCAGCCTGCCCTTGAATTTACAGAGAGCTCAGCCTGCCTTTGCCTCCTGAGTGTTGAGATTAAAGGTATGCGCCACCATGGCCAGCAGGGAAGACCCACTTTTAATCTAGATCTTTTGAAGTGGGAGGAAGACCCACCTTTAACCTGAGCCACGCCTTCTGCCGGCAGCCTCTACTGAAGGACACAGAAGGAGGAGGCCTGCTTCTTCGCTCTCGGGCAAATCCATCCCTCTACTGGTTTTCGAGCCTGTGTCTTCAGGAGTCTGTCGTATGCCGATGGCCCACGGACACGTCCAGCCTCTCAGGCCGAACCACTGGACTCTTGGACCCGCCACGGGCAGACACCATTGTTGGACTAGCTGGACCACAGTCTGTAAACCATTCTAATAAATCCCCTTTATTCTCTGAGTTCTGCCCCTCCAGAGAACATGACCAAAATTTGTATTAGTCAGGTTTCCCACTTCAAATGATTTAATTAAGAAAAAAAATTCCATCACAGGTGGACCCAGCTGCTTAGGTTGTAGTTAATTCCAGATGTCGTCAAGTTAACAGCCAAAGCCAGCCGTCACGCTCAGTATTTGAACACAGTGCCATAGCACACCACAGTCGTATCCAGAATGCTGCTTTCCTTCTTCTGGGGGCGAGGGACCACCCCCTTCAGCTCTCTTCCAAAACACCTACTGTGGAGAAAGTGGGTGACATTCTTTCTGGGCCAGTGCCCCAACAGGGACAGCAGCCAGGTCACTCCTGCCCAGTGTTGCGTGCATGCCCCATCCTATGATATTTGTTGGGGGAAGGTCCCAATTTGACATGGGTCATTGCCTGCCCACCTCTCACTACCTGCCCTGGCCCCAGGTGGGTGCCTGATAGAAACTAGCCACTCGGTGTTCTTCCCTACCACAGGCGGAAGGGGCTCAAACTCCAGGCTACCCCAATCTGAGGAAGCCACTCAACAGAAGACCCGGTCCAGGGTCAGAATCTGAGACCAGGCTGAGCCCTGCTCCAGCATCCATGGAAACTTGCCCCAGAACATCTCACCTTGTGGCAGAATCACTTCCTCTTTGGGCTCACTCCAGTCTGGTTCAGGATCCTCCTTACATGTGATAGGAGCCTACAGAACCCAGAGCCATGGCTTAGGTGACAGCAGCAACTAGATGTAGCTGGCCAGTATCCCCTCTTCCTTCCCATGCATTAAAGGAACGACTTTGGAGGGGTATCGGAAAGCATACACCCCTCCCACCAGGAAGGACGGAAATGGTGATGAACTGAGACACTGTCACAGTCCACTGTGTCCTCTGGGCATTGCTGACATGTCCGGCAGGAGAAACACTCCCTTCAAGATGTTTCTGGGAAAACCGGTGTGCAAGTGTGCACTGGGCAGGGCTACCGGCTCTTGGTGCAGGTTGGTTAAATGCATGTGTGCTTCCTAGTAGGCTGCGGACAGATCTGTGTCTGCACCTGAAGGTGCCGCTGGCCAGGGCAGCAAAGGCAGCTGGAGGTTGGAGATGACCTCACCTGCTGCACCTAGGTTTGTTTGTAGGCAGTCTGATCTGACTTTGTCACCCTGGTCTTCTTTGCTCCACTCTGTAGGAGAAATGGCCATCATGAGAAGGCCTGTTTCTCCCTCTAGGCTGGCAGGGGTTCCTGGAGTCACTTCCTGTTTCTCCCTCTAGGCTGGCAGAGGCTCCTGGAGCCACTTCCTGTTTCTCCCACTAGGCTGGCAGGGGCTGCTGGAGCCACTTCCTAGGGTTGCCTTGTGTTCGCAGGTCTGCCCCTTTCAAACTCACCGGGCCTTTTTTTTTGTTTTAATAGCAAAATGTTTATAATGAGAAACACCCGTTTTTTGATGACAACATTGTAAGTGTCTTCAAACGTTCCCTTTCCTGGACTATTTTAATTAAGCTGTAGCCCACGGTGAGCCACTTTGCCCCCAGTCCTAGGTAATGAGGCTGCGCTTTTTCTTTTCCTTCTCTAATATCAAATGACTGCCTTTATTTCTCATGGGTGGTAGTTTTCTCCACTGCAGAGCATGTGGCTCCTGCTGCCCCAGGAGCCCCGCAGCCTGGCGAGACGCAGCTCCATCCACCCAGCGCAGGCCCAGCTTCCCAAACTATTTTTAAACTGTTTTGGTTCAATAAAGCTCTAAACAAGTTTTGCCAGGCACTTTTCCATTAATTTTTAAACTGGAGCAAATTGCAAGGGGAATTTAATCCATGTGTCTCTGCTTCATTTACACCCAACCCATCAAGAGGTTGTGTGGGGCCGTTTGATGTCCAAGAAGATGTGGGGCTTTTTATAAGTCTGCTCAGCTCTTTATTTCTTCTTGGAAACAGGAAGTGGCATCTTGCCAAAGTGTAAATGAACATAAGTCTCTTTGCAGTAAGGCTTCGAGTTACCAACATAGCATGCCCAGGCTGTCCCCTCTGAGCCTGGGGCTTTCCCCAGGGCTCAGACTCTATCCAGAAGGTCTTTTTAAAAGGAGTTTTACTTTTTCAAAACTGTTAAAAATAAACATAACATGAAATTGACTATTTTGACCCATTTAAAAAATGTTTTGTGTATGAATGTATACAGGCATTCCCATGCCATGCCGTGTGTGTGTGTGTGTGTGTGTGTGTGGTTACATCAAGTGTCTGTCCTGACCTTCCACCTGTCTCTTGATCATGGCTGCATGCTCCAAGCTTGCTGGCCCCCAAGCTTCTGGGGATTCTCCTGTCCACCACCTACCCGGTTCAGGAATGCTGGGATCAAGGATGTGCTGAGCTCTGGGTTCTGGGGATCTGAGCTCAGGCCCTCAGGTTTGTATGACAATAGCTTCCCACATCTCTCCTCAGCCCCACTGAAGCCCGTTTTAAGTGTGTGTATTCCATGACGTGGTTCCACTTCCGCCTTTGGGATTTGTCCCCATCGTGTCCATGCCGGATTCCCAGCATTCAGCTGCATTCTCAAAGATCTGGCACCCTGGGGGCTGGAGGGCTGGAGAGGTGGCTTCTGGGGACTGGGGATGGGGGATTACCTCATACAGAGGAGCCAGTTTCTGTTTTCAGCATCTACCCTTAACTCCACTTTCAGGGGATCCCAGTGCCCTCTTCTGACCTCTGCAGGCAACAGGCACCTACACAGCACACACTTACATGCAAGCAAAACACTCTTAAACACAGTATGTATGTATATATGTCTATATATAGTTTTTAAAGAAATGGAACCTTTTCTTACCTGCCCTTCTTGTCAGGCTTGCTTCACGCAGCAAAGGCCCTTGAGTTCTACCATATTGTAGCATGTGCCAGGGGCCCCCCTCCTTTTCAAAGGCTAAATAGAATGTCTGATTACTTGCTTTCAGGTCCTCCCTCCCTCTCCCCCCTTCCTCCATCCCTCTCTCCCCCTTCATTCCTGCCTTTCCCTCACTCCTCCCCCTCCTTCCCTTACTCTCTCTTTCCCCTACCTCTCCTCTTTCCTTTTCTTTCTCCTCCCCTTTCCTCCTTGTCTTTCCTTTCCTTTCTGAGACCATATCTAGTTGTGTCGCCCAGGCTGTTCTGAACTCTTGGGCTCACATGATCCTCCTGCCTCAGCCTCTTGAGCAGCAGTAGCCAGAGACACATGCTGCAATGACCAGCTGACCTTCAAGCTCCTCTGCGTCTTGTCACATGCCGTTTAATTTCTCTGCACCCTCTCCATACAGCCTACCACGCCTCGGACCCCACCGGTGGCGCCCGGTCACTTCTTAAGCACCTAGCGAGGGCTCTGGTCCTACGCCACTGTGTTCTCACATTTGGTCTTCACAGGAGGCCTGAGGACAGGCAGTGCAAACCTCTACAGATTCAGTACTGATGCCCAGCCTAGATGAGGACAAGGGGCATGGGGCTGGGGCAGGTGTCCTGGAGTTCTGGGGTTTGAAACAGTAAGGACATGGCCAGCGACAGCAGCAGGTGGCACTGAAGGCTCCGCTTTTGCCTAACTGGAATGAACCAGAGTCCCGTAGAGATCTTGGCTAACGGGTGAGCAAGCTGCCCACTAGGGACTGCATCTCCTTCATGGTTATGAAGTCCATCTTGCTACCAAGGACTTGTGTGGGCATGTGACCGCAGGCTCTGGAAATGGGATATGAGTCTTTTTTCTCAGAGCTGAGAACACTCAGGCTGGTGCATCTCAAGGGTGAGAGAGTGTGAGAGCCTGTAGGTGGTGTAGGGGTGGCAATGAGGGAGAAGCCAATCAGATCCTCAAGAGAGGCTAAGTTGGCCCTGGGGGTACGGCAGACAGTAGCTGTGTTATTTAGTGTTCAAGAGGTCCACAGGGCAGGATGTCAGCAGGCAGCCCAGGGAAGGGGTTCTCCTCAGTTTCAGTGTACTGTGTCAGGAGACCTGCCATGCCTCCCAGGATACTCCTCCCTCCCATTTCTGGCTCCCAGGCTCCCTGTTCCTTGTGTCTGGGTATTCTACAGCTTTATGCTTGTCCTCGGCATAGCCATCTAACCCCTAGCTGAAGATTTAGGCTGCTCCCTCCTTGTCTCTAGCATACCATCTAGCTCCATGCCAGAAGTTTGTTTACTTGGTCCTAGGAAGCTCTGCATGTATGAAATGAACATGAAGGGGTTTGTCTCGGGAAGTTTTGCATGTGTGCTGTGAATTGAAGGGACGGGTCCTGGGAAGCTCTGCATGAGTGACACGAACACACGATTAGTCACCAAAATTAAGATAGCTAGCAACGCTTTCTCCTGCAGCCCTACAGCAGGTAATGTTAGCTTCTCAACCTCGAGGGGCTACAAAGGACTCTTTACAGAAAGAGAAATACCAACAATTAACAGCACCCTGAGGACGTGGGAGCCAGATGCATAATTGAAAGGAAATGGTCCTGACCCAGGGTAATCTCCTGTGCAGAGCTCGACCTACATGTGAGGGGCCTTGAAGGCTTCACTCTTCCTCCTCCAAAGGGGAGTGGTACCCATGGCACCTTTTCCCTGGTGGTGGTGGGGGTTTCTGGAAGACCTCAGACATTTGCGATGAACTCCCTACTTGCAAAGCTTCTACTTGCAAAGCTTCCCACACAGGTCTGTGTGCGCATCTAGGTTGAGGCCACAGTTCCCCCTAGGTCTGTAGGAAGCATACCAGCTGCTAGTGTGTTGAGCACAGTGCTGTCTGGGCTGCAGGGGTAGGAAGCAGCCTGCAGCACAGGAACTCTGGAAGACTCAAACTGTTACTAAAGGATGCCTGGCTCTTTTCTGTCTTGTGATGGGTTCTGAAAGATTCTGTCAATAATGCTGTGTTTAGGATCAGCATAACAGAAGGAAAGACCTCAGCCCCCCACCCGAGACCTGTGGCTCCATAGATAAACAGGACCTCCCAGATGACTGGCATCTTATGACATTCCTAGGCCCAGGTCCTGGGTGTTATCTCTTAAATTTTTTCCACAAGAACCAGGCACTTGGAACTCAGACACTGGGGCTTCACTGCAGAGGGAAATAGGCTTCCCACTCAGGCAAAACCAGATACCATCTGCACACAAGTGTCTGTGAGCAGCATGTTCCTGTCAGAACAACCCAGGACCCCATGAAGATGTGGCACGGAGGGAGTGCTCGTTCTGTCCATTAGCTGACTTAACCCCACTAAAGCCTGGGCAGTCAGAGCAACGTGGGAGCACCGTTTCTTGGGTTCTATTGCCCTCTTCTGGGATGATCTGGAATTACACCTATACTCGACTGTGCTAATGCAGGCTGTGGGAGGCACGGCAGTGGGAGCTGGCATTTTATAACCTGATGTCTATGTACTGTTAAAAGGCACCATGCGATGACACAGGTTGGTGCCACGTGCCTGACTGGAATCTAGAGCTGGAGTCTTCCCTCTAGGATCCTTCCCAGACAAACATCCCACTCGATCAAGTCACTGACCAATGCCCAAAGCTGAACAGATCATGTCCCATGGGGCCTTCTGCCAAGTCCTGTGGACACTTACAAGGAGATGAAGGGAGAATGCAGGGCTTGGCATGGTTGTGTAGTTGTGTTCATAGCCAGGCAGTTTTGATTTAGGAATGTGGAGGGCGGTCAGTCTTGCATGAGAAGGGTGGAGAGGCCAGGACTGACTAGATCCTGTGGAGGCCCTGGTTGGGAATACTTGAGGGCTGTGGGGTGCAGGTCCAGCAGGGAGGACAAAGGTGCTTGTCTATGTCCAGCTCTCCCCCACCCCCCTTCAGGTCTCTATATGGGCCTGCATTGATGGGGGCCCGTGGCTTGAGAAGCAGTGTACTAGGCACAGCCAGGTCCACGTGTGTACCACTCTTGTGTGCAAGGTCTGGTCCCCTCACTCTGAGAAACCCCTTGAACTCCTCTGTGCCTCAGTTTCTGCAGTCCTTAATTATTGACACTGCACACTCCAAGCAGGCCTGTGGTGCTATGCTGTTTTCCTGACGCGTGAAGGCTTGCAAGGCCAGTCCTACCCTCAAGGGTGCCAGTGGCAGGAGGTGCCAGACTCCAAATGTGGTGGGAAAGAGGGTGCCAAGGACAACGTCCTCATGGGGTCCAGGAACATTCTGCAGGACAGCTGTGAGACTGGCAGGCTTCCCTCCTGGTGCCCACCGTTCCTTGGCAGCACAAGGCTGGAAGCTTTGGCAGGCAGGCATTTCCTCAGACATAGGACCCCTGGCCCACAGGTTCCTCCATCTGGGCTGGCTCACAGGGACTGGCCCACAAAGGGGCTGTCTGCACGCTATGCATCTCTGCTACTCTCATGTCTGCTCACAGTCGACTGGTGAAAAACTAGAGGGCTCTGAAGGGCTGCAGCCCAGGACTGAGCTCACTTCCTACGCTCGGGTCAGGGTCTGACCACTGACCAGACGACCACTCAGCAGAAGGTCTCTCAGTCCTCAGCAGATCTTTGCTGCTTTTAAAACTTTTTATTTTGAATATAGATTCATAGGAAACTTTAAAAAACCATAATTTGTGGGGAAGAACCCTGCCATTGTCTACTATGTACAGAAAGGACCAGAAATGGTGGGGTACAGAGCTGCTACCGCCCGCCACAGGATGTTGGGAGCCCCGCCCTGCAAGTCCCGAGAATGCCACTAGTGTCCTTCCAAAGGCTCACGTGTGGTTTCCAGGAGACGGTGCTGAGGGAACTGTGAGGTTCAGTCAGAGGTACGGCCTAGAGGGAGGCATTTAGGCCACTAGGGTGTGCCCAGAAGGAAGGGGACATGGCAACCCTGGTCCCTTGCTGTGTCTCCCTGCCTCCTGTCCACTTCAAGAGCGCAGCTTTGGTCTAACACTCCCTGGTGAGTTTCTGCTCCAGCAGACCATGGGCTGACTGCTCAGTTTCCTCGTGCTCTCAGGCATGTTTTCACACGGGTGTGCTGCAGTCTCACTGACGGAGCCCAAGCATGGGCATCTGGTCTCTTCTCCTCAGCACGTGGGGCAGATGGGAGCTCCAGCTCATCTTCAGAGCTGGCTTTTGGGATTACTGCCTCCAGTGTGAGCCTTTCTCTGCTGACATTTATCGTTTGTTTCTTTCTGTTTAAGTGTGCTTTGCTGTTTTCCCTAGATTCCCCAAAATGAAGTCTTGATCTTAGACTTCCCCTCTCATGTAAGCATTTAAACCTGTAAGTCCCTCAAGCATGGCTTCAACTGCGTCTCTCAAATCCTGACATTTTCACTTCATTGAAAGCAATGTAGAATTTCTCTAATCATCCCCTTCCACCTTCTTTAGAAGTAGGCCATTTGATTTTGGATTTGTGAAACAGGGCCTTGTTATGCTCTTGAGTTTATAATCCTCCTGCCTCAGTCTTCCACATGTTGGAATTACAGGCACGTGTCAAGCACGTCTACTTGATTCTGGCTTTGAGCTTCTTTGGGGCCGTTACTGAGTCAGCACACGGCCACTCTGCTGTGTTTTCTGCAGCGGGCTGGGCACCCAGCTAGTGTGATGGGCTAACATCACCACCTTGATTTCTCTCTCCTTCCAGATTTGCTACTACCAACAGAGGTAAAGATGCCAGTCACAGAGGTGGGGAGATGCGTTAGCAGCAACAGCACGTGCTATGTAAGCAAGAGCTTAGTTCAAGACCCTAACACCTACTTACATAGCTAGGTGTGGTTGTTTGCACCTGTAACCCCAGCACCGTGAGGCAGATGGGAGGATCACTGGGACGTGCGGGCTACCAGCCTAGCCCCAGGCTAAGTGAGAGACCTGGTCTCAAGGGAATAAGGCAATGAGTAATGGAACAGGCCTCCTGATATCCCCCTTGGGCCTCCACATGTGCATGGATGTGCATACCTGCACACACATGTGCATGCACCACCCACCCTGTATGTACACAGAGACAAAAACCTTTAAAAACTAAAGAAAGCAGCTCTGCTGAGGAGGGCAACTGGCCTGCCGAGACCAGAGTGTTCTTTCACGTATCCACTTCACCTTAGCGCAATTTCCACCAAGAGCTCTCTTTGTCCTAAGGGATACTTTTATATGCAGTTAACGGTGAACGATATTGCCATGGCCACTGGCTTCCTGATACCTCCTGGTAGCACACCGCAGCTGTCCTGTCCGTCTGCTTTCAGTCCACTCTTGTCTCGGTACAGAATGTTGCTAGTTTTGCTTTTTGACCAGCTGGGTCACCTGTCTTTTGACTAAGGCCTCTGGTATACTCATCATGCCAGGATGCTGTCCATGAGGACGGGTCCCCAGGCCGGCCTCCCTCGGAGGTGGAGCAGCACTTGGCCTCTTGGCTACTCCGAGCACCATGGGAAGGAGCCTGTGGCCGTTTTAACAATGTCATGGTTCTGTGGGAACACAGTGAGGCCAGAAGGAAAAGCCTGGTGGTCCTAGGCTGAGATGTTACGTGGTCATCAAAGCTCATCCAGCCACCCACCCATCTATGCCCATCTGTTCATCCACACATCTGTCCACCTGTCTATCTGCTTACTCATTTATTCACCTGCTGGAGCGCCTGCCCATCCATTGATCCATCCAGCCACCCGCTATCTATATGCCAGCCTATTTATCTATTCAGTTGCCCACTGTCCAGTTGCTCATTCTCCCTCTGTTCGCCCACCATGCCCGCCTCATTGTCCTTTCCCGAGCCACCCTTACTCTCGGCTCCACTGTCTGTGCTCTGTCTCTGTCTGCTCCTCTGACCCCAGAGCTGTTTCCTTCTTGGAGTGAATGGATCTTTTCTGGTCTTGGCTTTCCAGGGAGTCTCTCCACTTGCTATCTGTCCTGCTCGCTCCTTACATCCATACTTTCCTGTGTAAGGAGCAAGACTGTGTCTGTCACATGCCTTTGTGTACTGGAGGAGCTTGTGGAACTTTCCTGCCTTAGAGCTTCCAATGGGGAGGGAGGTGGAGACCAGGGCCCTTTTTTTTTGCACAAGGCAGAGGAGCAGGCCTGCAGAAGTCCTGTGAGAGCTAGACAGTGCTCATCAGCAGGCAAGCCTGTCCAGGAGAACTTCTGGAGCCGACATAGCTCCAGAATTTAAAACTACACTCAGCGAGGTTGTCTTAGAAGCCAGCAGAAACACACCTCTTTCCCTGACACTTGAAGAGCTACTTTGTAGGCCTGAGCTAGATCAGGTCAAACAATCCTTTATTAAGCAGTCATTTTCTTCAGTCCAGCCAAGGAGCAATGCTACACAGCCTTCTGAGTCACTGTGTGCCAGGCATCTGCTCAGGGCTTCTTCCCGCCGTCGTCTCATCTGACCCGGACAGCGGCACCCTGAGGGGGAGATTATGTTCACTTCATGGAGGAGCAAGCACATGGGCTTCCCACAGTCTCTAACAAGGACTTCGTGCATCTCAGCCTCTGAAGATACAAAGCCCAACTACTTCTCCTTCTCTGTATCCCATTGCTGTGCGGAAGCTGCTGAGCCCCAGAGACTCATAGTGCTATTTTCTGAGGCTGCCTGCAACTCTTTACCACCTTCTGGTTTAGCTTCCCGTGTGAGCTCTATTTCTAAACAGCACACACAGTGAGTGATCTGCAGTCAGTTCACACCCTGACCTAAGCAATGTGCCTGCCCTCGCCTCATGGCCCCTTGGCATTGCTGTGAATCCAACACCCTTAATTCCCGCTGCATCAGTGAAGTCCAGTCAGATAGGTTGGTCAGTGGCCTCTGGACTCCCTCTTTCAACAGAGAAAACCAGCCTGTGAACTGAAAACAAACAGTGACACCTTGTGGGGAATGTCAGAAACAGCTTTTCCTGACGGCAGTTCTGCAGGAATACTTAAATACCCAGAAGGTTCCTTACTAATAACAAAGGCGGTCAAGTCAAAAGGCACTATAGGGACAAATGAAGCTTTATTTACGCCACGCCACAGAGTTTCTCTCTGAAAAGCAGCGCCCACAGATGCCTGGGGCAGGTCCTGAACAGACCCACAGCCTGTGAGGGGGACGTCCTCAGTGTTCTGCTCACGCAGCTTGTCCTCCCCCAAGGAATTCAGGGTCTTAGGGCCTACATCTGAGGGAAGTCAAGCTGAAGAGCACAGGCACGTACAAAAAACTAGTGCAAAGGAGACTCCCACAGCCTGCTGCACAGTGGGGAGAGCTGAGGTCACAAGGTCCACTGTGTGTGTGGCAGGCACACACTGCACAGTGCAGAGCTACACGCACACAATGCATGGGGCGAACTGAGCCCAGCATGCCCCTAGGGAACGCCCACCAGCCCTCAGTGCAGCCTTCAACAGAGGATCTGCCATCACAAGCTCAGAGTGCTGAGGTAAAGCCATGTCGTCTAGGAACCCCTACTCAGGAAGCAAAGCATTGTGGTGCCGTGAGTTGCACAGGACAGCTGAGTTCTACGTAAACGGTTTTGAATATGGTTTCATGGTATAAAAACGTATCGGCTAACAGCAGTGCCTCGAGGAATGGTTTACATTCATAGCTGCAACGGAATTAGGATACCGGAAGTGTCACTGCTTGGCCACTTAGGCTTGTTATGTGTGTGGTGTCCAGTGAAAAGCAAAACTGCATCTGAAGAGGAGTGTGCCAGTGTCAGGGTGGACGAGCAGGTCCACTGTCTGCTGAGGCGCGGTGGCATGTGCAGGCACCTCCAGTCTGAGTAGCAATGGCTTTCCACAGTACACCATCAAAGGAAGGAGCCGCGTGCTGGGACACTGCAGAAGTTAGCTTTTGGTGCTCAGGAACTAAACCCTGCCCAGCCGTGCTGAAGCAATCACTTCCTTTCAGTAGCTGTTCACGCTGCTACAGTACAGACACCGGGAGGAGGGCCGGGGGAACTCAGCCCTCAGCCCACCAGCAGGGCCAGTCCCTCACGCTGCCCAGCGCAGGAGTGTCTCTACCTGGCCTCATGTCATATTCAGGAGGACAGCTTGGAGTAGCTGGGAGGGGACAGCTTCCGCTTCAAGTACTTGAGCACGTAGAGTGGAAGGCAGCTGACCACAGTGATGGCTGACACTTTCCACAAGAAGGTCACGGTTGTGATGAAGGCAACATCTGTCGGGAGGAGAGAGAGATATTGAGAGCCGCTACAGGAGCTCCCAGCCCAGACTGAGCCCCTCAGGATCCCCAGAACCATGGGCTCCACCGAGGCCATGCACACAGGTCTGCCTTGACCTTGACTGTCCTTACTGTGCACCTGTCCAACTCGTGCTTCTCTCTGCACAGGGAGCAAGCACATCCTGGCACTGGGAAGGCCTGGAGCTGGCTAATAGGGCAGACGGCACTTTCAGCATGATTTATAGAGGATATAGCTCGCTTGTGGTTAACAAGGCCACCAAAGTCCTCATGGCAAGACAGGTGGGAAAGCCTCACTTGTGCTGAGGAGTCCACAAACTGCTGTCAAAGCCGGGATAAGAGGGTCCCGCTCACTAGAGTAACAGACTCACACTGGGGCCTGGAGCTCAGCGCCCAGTCTCTAGCTGGCACCTACAGCAAGTGTTTTCAGGAGGACAGGCAACACCTGGGAGCACACTGTGCAGCTCAGGGAGGGTTTGCAAGGTCTCAGTGGGTGAGGAGTGCTAAGTTAGGGGAAAACTGGCTTTTATCTCAACGTTAAAGAATTAGCCTGGCGTGCCAAACCAATGCGTTTTTGCTAAAAGTCTATACTCTGGAAGGGAATAATAACTTTACCTACCTAAGAAAGCGCCAAAAGATACTCTGCCTATACCTGTGCCGAGAGAAAACATGGATAAAGCATGTGAAGGAAGACGGAAAGAGGCTCAGGCATTTTCAGTGGTTAGTTAGCTACTTACTGGAGAAATGCATTAAAAAGCAGTAGAATGTTAGCAGGAAATGCACTTGTGCTGGGAGTTTCAACTTGCATTTCATTGCTTGTTGCCACATAATCTTTTAAGCAGAATGGCAATATAACAATTACATCACTCAATATGGAAGCAAATGCCCAGACGCCCCCTGGATGTGTGCTAGAACCCTGCCACACCTGATGGTCTCATTTGAAAGCCATTTCTTACACGTCAAGTGCAATGTGGACTTCAGGCTGACTCCATTCCCACCTGCGTCACTCCGCCTGCTCTAAAGACTGACGGTCTACAGTGAGTGAACTCACCACTGTGGCTCTGATCTACCACCTAGAGGACTTTGTTATTCAGGTGGGTGGCTAACTTGTATGGACAACTGCTCATGAAGGCAGCTGTTGCTGCTGTCATGGGTGTGGAGAACACAAGAGGGACACATACAGCCTTCTCCTTTCTGAAGTCTGGAGCCTTTCTTTTTGGAGCAGGAAGCACTCTGCTTGACTTTCAGGCAGCTACAAGAAAGTACAGCATGGGTGCATGGAGCATGCACATGCTCTGTTTGAAGTCTGGGAAGCTGGGCCTTTCTATACTCCAGGAGCAGTGCAGCCCCACACTGACAGATTCACAAGGAGTATCTTTTCCTTCTGCCGTGATTTTATAGATCTTGGGAAAGAATCAGACGTGGTGTCATTAGGCACAATGAGCATGCTGAGGTGACCTGGCTTCTGCCATTCTCAGCCTCTGGCTGGGGAGGAAGAGTGATGAAACCTAGCAGAGCAGAGTGGAGTGGGCCGAGTGAGGGCGGAGCAGTGCTAAGGGACACGGGAGCCACTGGGAATGTTGAGGGTACACGAGTGTAGATTCAGATGGGCAACTCCTCAGGAAACAGTGCATTTCACTTAGGGTCTCTTTTCTGAGAGTACAGGGCTCAGGGTATCCCCATAGTCCCAAGGTCACCTGGTAAGTCACTGTGAGCTGGGGCTGGGGCTAGCACAAAGAATGTGTTAGAAGCAACAGGCCCTGGACTCCAACTCAGGGAGGTGCTGGTGAAGATCCCTAGTCACATGGTGAGGAGCCTGGCTGCCTGCTGGGCTGCTATGACTTCTGCAGACAGCAGAAGGAAGTAGAACACACGTGGTCCCCACACCCAGACCTCCTCTCCAAAAGTGGCTGCCTTGAAGCACTCATCAGCTTCCACCATGAAAACATCAATAGCACAGTTCTTTTAGGGAAAATGATTGCAAGCAAACACACACAGGACTGTGAAGGTCTTAATTTTATAAATCACTACATGATTTTTATCCTTCCATAAAAACAAACCTCTGTGTTGTGAAACTTTCTGCTATGGGACTTGTCTATAATATAATATATATATATAATATGGGACTTGTCTATAATATAAGCTGTTGAAGAGATAACAACAAAAGGTTAATTCGTCACAGATAATGAATCAAAGCTCCAAGCACTTACCAAAATACTCATTTAAAAAAGCAAGTGAGGCGACATAGCAGCCCAGACTGAGAAACTCAGCCACAACCATGAGCCAGTGCCATGTCCTAATGGTCAGAGCCACCATGAGCAGCTCAGTCAGGATCAGTGCCGTGAAGGAGATGGCCACGACATGGACGAACTCTGCCTCAAAGAGCACCAGTGCCCCGTACATGAGGATGCCACCTGGAAGGGAGCACAGGAACGGTTGGCTTACACACATGCAACAGGGACCAGGAGCACAGCCACTGCTGGTGAGGATGGACAGGCCAGTCCTGCAGATCTGCCGGAAGCCAACTTCCCAGTATTTCTTACATGAGCTCTCTGATCGGGCAGCTAGTGATGTTAGGACAATCTTTCCTTCCGGGAACTCTAGCAGAGGGCAACACATCTCTCAAAGACAGCCACTGTGCACCACAATATAAAAAGTACTTACAGAGTTTTCTGATTGGCTGACATACAATAGTTAAAAAGTACCAGTCTGGGGCTTGTGAATGCAGCTAAGTAGGTAGAGTACCTGCTTTGTATAAAGGGGGACATGGGTTTGATCCTTAGCATCACACAAACAGGGCACGGTGACAGACAACTGTAATCCCAGCACTTAGAAGGTAGAAATAGAAGGATCAGGAGTTCAAGACCAGTCTCAGCTACATAATGAGTTTGCCTGAACCCACCATGGGCTACAAGAGACCTTATCTCTAAAATTCAAAACCTTCAAAATCAAACCAAAATCAAAAGCTCTCCCCAGAATATCAATGCACACATCCACACACTGGAATGCCAATCTACAAGAGAAACAAACTTAACTGCTGAAGAAATTTAAACCATTGAAATTTAATTTGCAGGCAAAACTAGAATACAGTATTGCTAACACACACACTCTCTCTCTGGTCTGGTAAAATCAGGAGCCATCTTACCTTGGTAAATGCTGATCAAAACCCAAATGAGGAAGGTCTTGAAGGAAAGGGACCGGCCCTAGGGTGGACAGTGGAACAGTTAGTTAGGAGAGCAGAGTAACGTGCCTGACTATATAGTCCCAAGGGCAGGGGCCCACCCATATGCTGTCCTAAGCCTGACAAAGGGGACCTCAGCCTGGGTGGGCATCATGGTGTGTACTGAATGCCTGTGGTTGGTTGGAGTTTAAATGCCTTCTCTCATGTGTAGAATTCTTAAACCACAGCCATGTCCTTGGATTCCTAGTAACCCAGAAGCTGGTATCTACAGACAAACCTTTAACTGAACTAATAGATAAAGACTGTAATAAAAATATTTTCCCTCTACTTTGTTACTCTTTAGAAATAATTATTTACTTCTCAGTTTTTTTCTGGACTCCCCCACCCCAAAGTAGAAACAGTGAAGGCATTTCAGTTATGACTTGTCCCAACTGGAGTAAGAATTTCTGATTTGGTAATCCTTTCAGGAAAACATTCCACATTGTAAGTCCAGCACAGACAGATGAGATGGTTTCCTGTGTACTCTGCCTCACCATTCAGACAAAGCACAGGCTCCCAGCATGGTCCAGAGACAAGAGATGCTGCCTAGTCCCCTGCACTGAATCTCACAGCTTAAGATATTCCAATACAAGGAAGGACTGTCAAGGACTCAATGCTAGGCCCATCAGGTGACATATGCCAGAGTAGGATGACCGTGAGCCTCTATGTGGAGACAGATGCACAGGTCCTTCAGCTCCTTCTTGCATGCTTCTGGCATCCTGTGATGTCATTGACTCAGATTCCAATGTTCTGCATTAATACACCCTTTCCCCCCATCTCCACTCCCTAGGAGAGGGGTTCTTGTAGGAGATGTGGGTATAAGTGCGTACAAGGAAAGGTGGACACTCCAGGGATGCAGGACAGCAATAACATACCACAGCCTAGAACCGCAATGGACGGGAGCATGGTGGGAACTTCTAGTGGTCAAAGTAGAAAGATGTGTTGCCACAGGGCTGAAGAGACAGCTTGGTAGTTAAGGAAGCGTAGTGCCCCTCCAGCACAAGGCAGTGCAGAACCACCAGGAGCTCCAGTTCCAGAGGACATGGACACACGCGGGCCTCTGCACAGATGTGGTGAGCACACATGCATGCAGGTACATGTGCGTGCATACTCTAATTCCAGTTATACTTTAACTGTAAACAATAGCTACCCTTCCATTTAAGCAGTTCTTGGTTACAAGTGTCTATCAGGGAAGATGCTGACTGAGCCCCAATCCTCACTACAGATGACATAGAAGAAATCAACTCTACCGTACTTGATTAAAGTTAATATTGATTTTCAAAAGCAGAGAACTTAAGCAGGTTTCTCTAGCACCTATTTTCCAAGGGCACTTCTCTTGTCAGACACTAGCATGTTTGGTCTCTGGTCATAAAACTCATCTGTAATTAAGCATGTGACTAATTTTACTTTAGGAATTTAAAAGGAAATTTAACTTTAATGTTTTTATAAGTAAAGAGATGTACTCAATAGCCAGATTTTCTGAAATGCACAGAAACTGAGAGAAAATGATCAATTTAGATGTTGGAAGTTAATGAGGACTTTGTGCCATGTGTCTTGTTAAGGCTGCAAACATATCAGGCCATGTATGATGACTACTGACTACAGAGGCCACAGATTAGTAAGTCTGGACTAATAAAATGGGTATAACACCATCAGTAAGTAATCAGAGGAAATGTGCATAAGGCTCGTGTCCCCTGATGTAGATGCTTCCAAACAGATCCACAGGAGAAAGAATCCCACTCTGTGGCACAAATCTATCAGCCACAGAAGCAGCTCAGTCCTATGGACTACAGGCTGCTTAGAAGGCTGCTCCCCTGACTGACAGGCTCAATCGCTCACTCAAGTACCAAAGACCAGGCCACCCAACAGAAACTCTGTCCATGTGGTAGACATGTCAAAATCACACAGGCTCTAAACAGACATCCAGAGTCAGCCTTGCCCAGCATATACCTCCTGTTTTATCCTCAGTTCCTGACTAAATCTGCATGCCTCAGTTTCCTTTTCTTTGAAATGCAGTTAATGGCATGCATCTCAGGTCAAGTAAATTATACAACATAGAGAAACTATGAATGATAGCATATTCAGTTGGTATTACCATTGATATTTCTCTAATTAAACATTACACACTTTACATGTAGATGAACCAAAAATGTAATAAAAAAAGAATTTTACGAAAGGGTTAATTAACCCCAAGATGAGTAAAATCATGAAAATGAAAGCACAAAATGTCACTGGGTGTAGAATGCATATGTAGCTAGTGACATGTGTTTATGACATACAAGTGGACTGGAATCATGCTGTCTCAGCTGGCGGAATCACCTCTGTAGCCTGTTCTCACACTACTTCTAGCTCTCTAAGAGTGTGTCCACCCAGGACATGGAGGAACTTGCAGGGCTGGGGAGGCCCCGGGCACATCAATTTCCTGTGGAGATTGAGTGAACTCAAGAGAAGCGATGCTTAATAGTTCAGAGCCTAAACTGGATTTTAAAAGAACAAGAAATAGTTCAGTTATAAATACATTCTTTTCTGTATGGAAAGGAAACTGGTCTTTTTTGAAAATGAAGGAAATGGTGTCCCTTCATGTAGTTGACTGCTTTACTCTCTCATTCATTCAACAACCATTTAGTGAACAGACACTATCGCCATCTCTATCGCCAAGGCCTAAACCACACCTGGTGACATATAAGAAGGGGCAGGTACAGTTTAGGCTGAGAAACAGACCAAAAATGTTTAGGCCCACCAGTTAGTAGATCTGATTAGAACAGTACAGTGGATCTGGAATACATGCACTGTTTATAGCCTTGACTAATGGAAAACAGTGTGTGCTGGTTTGAAAGAGAATAGGCCCAAAGATTCTAATTTGAATGCTTGGTCCCTAGTTAGTGGACCAGTTTTGTGAACAGTTAGGAGATGTGTCCTTGTTGGGGGAAAAAAATCTGCCACCTGGGGTGGGCTTTGAGATTTAAAAAGCCCATGCCAGGCGCAGACTCTCACTCTCTGCCTCTTACTTGTGGATCATGTGTGTGCTCTCAGCTACTGTTCCAGCGCCATGTCTGCTCACTTGCTGCCATGCTCCCTGCCATGCTGATCATGGACTGTCCCTCTAAACTGTAAGCAAGCCCCCAATTAAATGCTGTCTTTAATAAGTTGCCTTGGTCATGGTGTCTCTTCACGACAACAGAAGGGTGACTAAGTCACAGGTATTTGTTGCAAAGAACACAGTACCTCCTTTGGTTGCTTTGACTTTGGATGAGCAACTGAAAATATCTGGATAAATCAGCAATGGGCAACTGCTAGAAATGCTTATTTCAAGCTGCTGTCCTCTGCTACCACCCTGGCATTTACCACAAAATATGTTTTTTCTTTTCTTTTCCTGCTGCTAAAATGTAGGCTCATCAGAAGCATGTCCTTCAATTGTAATAGGTGCCTCTTACATGGGCACATGGTGTCCCATCTCTGGTTTCATGATTATTAAAGGATGGAAAGAGCCGTCATATGGGTGTCTTGCCAAAGTGTTCAGAAGAAATGAAAAGCTTCAAAATGGTTCTTCCAATTAAGACAAGACAGTTCAACTTAATCCAATTACTATGATTTTGTTTTTGAAGGATTTGAAGTATACCAGATGTGTAAAGTACTAGATACTGCAAAGATAAAAACTACAGCTTTCTGGATCACAGGAAAAGAGAACTTAGAGAAAATAGGAAGCTGAATTGTTAAAATAATGCAGGGATCATTCTGGGATGTTGAGACATTCTAAATTCTTTACAAAAATGGAGACTTAACCCGGATGAAATGCAACCCAGTTCAGACTGCACAAGAAACTCCTTGAGTTTATATGGTGAGAACTAATGATGAATCACAGAGACAATGAGCTACTTAGACACTTGTGACCTTATCCATAGTTTTGTTACTAGATAATTTAGGTGCCTGTAATGATACAAGGGCTAAATTGCTACAAGTGGTAAAAGCCATGTTTCCTCTAATGCCTATGGAAGACTGTGCTTGCCCATTACTTCACTGTTGAGTATCCTAAACCTGCCAGAGAGTGTCATAGCTGAGCAACACGACCTACAGTGTCCAATTCTAAGGGATGCAGACTGCCTAGATGTAAGAAGGGTGGGGTTAGGGGGTGGGATGTCTAAAGTTGTATCAAAAGCTGGTTTCTGCTTTTCTTTTGTTAATCAAACATTTGCAGAATATCTGGAGATAAGCAAATGAGTGAGCTACTAAAACTAACCATTTGCAATAAATTCCTACAGTTTTTGTTCCTACGGCCATATTCTGATCCTAGTCTCATTTTAGAATTTTAGATTCAAAGTGTTCCTTTTATGGTTGTAATATGTAAAAATTTGGGAAATCTCTTCTGGTAGCTACAACTACATTATCATCATGACAATAGTTGATGTTTATGTTATTTTATGCTATAAAGATGAAGATTTATTTAACCTGAAAACAGAATTATATGGATACTTTATAGCTCTTTTAAGAGGCTTTAAGTTTTATAAATTTGGTAATTATAATAATAATACCATTAAACCACTAAAGTAAGGCGACTTTACCCAACACCTATCTGATGAGGTGATGATCAGCTGAACTAGTCTAGTCTGTTAGTAAACAGTCAGCTGAACTACATACAGTCTGGTCTGTTAGCTATCAACTAGATTACAGTCTAATGAGTTAGTTGGCAGTCAGCTGGACTACAGTCTAGTGAGTTAGCTAGCAGTCAGCTGGACTATAGTCTAGTGAGTTGGCTGGCAGTCAGCTGGACTACAGTCTAGTCCATTAGTTAGCAGTTAGCTAGGCTACATCCTAATCTGCAAATGGTCAGTTGGGCTAGCAACTAATTCTTTGAACACCCAATCTATTTCCTTCTTCACTATATCATATGGATACTGCCTTAAATTGGAGTTGTTTTGTGGTTTAGGAAAAGCTAGCCATGTAGAAAATCCTGAATTTTTAAGAATTTGTATGTGCAGGGCTCAGCTATTTCTCTATTTTTGTCCTCTTGGTTTTTAGCTTTAAAAATATGCTTCGATGTAACACATGGCCAACTTCAAACCTCCTTAGGAACAGTTTATTCTTAGGAGCGCTGTTCCCAGCTGAGTGGGGCCTCTTCATGGTAGCAGCTTCAGTCTTTGCAGGTCAGACCACATTCTGCACTATCGCCACAGAACAGTGTATGTCTCCAGCACAGAGACATGCACGAACCGCTTTCAAGGTGCAATTCTGAAACTCACAATTAGAGACCCAGGAATGCACAGGACACTCTGAGTCATGGATTCTAGGGATCTGTAGCTGGAGAGGGCTGCATTCTGCACGGAGTAAAAGAGGCCAGCCTCTCACATGGGGACAGTGCTAGGCAGGCTGAGCCACAGCTAGAGAGGGTCCTTTGTAAGACTCAAGGCACAGGTTTGGATGACTTTGCTAAATTTACAAAAGCTCACAAATGGTTCAGAACACTCACTAAACTCTTATGTGCAACATCACATGACTATTCCAGAGAGTTGAAAATTGTTTTCTAGAAATGATACTTCAAAATGTTTTCTAATGCTTGCTACATGCCATACATTTCTTATGCTATCCAGGACAGAGGCTGTCTCTATTTTGCTGGAATACACAAAGGCCAGCCCTGATGTGTTCTCACTGGGTGAGTCTGGCACTGGGGTCTTACCTTGGTGAGGTCCTTGTACAGCTCTGGGTAGAGAATTGCCATTTCTGGCTTCACATCTTGGTCCAACACTAAGGAGAACACCGGGAACATAGTGTAGATAGTTGCGTACCTAGAAAAGCAAGACAACATTGAGTTATCCTGGTGAATGTTTGCAACAAAACTGTGACAACGTTTCTAGATTCAGAGGTAGGTCAGTCTCAAAACCCAGAAAACACAATCTTATAAAAACAAACCTAAACCCCCAAGGTGGCACCAATTTAGATTCTTCCTGAGTCTGGTTCCAGAGCCCAGCACAGGGTTGTCATATAAATCACAGACTCTTACAGAGAGTGGCATCCATTTAATGTAAGAGTTTTCTTACTAAACTTATTTTTTGAGACAGGGTTCGCACAGCCAAGGATAAACTGAAACTTCCTAGGAAGCCTAGGTGGGCCTTGAACTTGGGATCCTCCTGCCTCAGCCTCCTGAGAGCTAGGATTACACAGTGTTGTATCACAGGTCTAATCTCCTTATTAAACTTTGAATGATCCTTGCAGACCCACATGCATCCACCTAATACAGAGATATCTCAATATCTTCACAGTACCCGATCGCAGACCTGACTACTACACCCAGCCCACTGGCATGCTCATGTCTCGTCAACTACACTTAGCCCTCAGGCCTGTACTTAAACCATTCTGTCATGTGAGGGCTACTGTGGAGATGTAGGCAGAAGGCAAGTTTAGGGACGGCTTTCCAGACTCTGTGCCATGCCCTGGAGATCTACGGCTGTGCACAGTGCCTTCCTTACAATTGAGTGATACCTCATGATGGATAAGCCACACTCATTGAACCAGTTGCTCATTTGTGTAAATATATCTTGGTTATTTCCAATTTGGGCTTATTACAAATAAAACTGGTAAAAACATCCCCTGCCCTCTTCCTAACATAGGGCCTTACTCTGTAGCCAAAGTTGGAATGGAACTCACTACAGACCCAAAATGGCCCTCATAAGTGCTAGGATTATTTATACACATGTACCACTATGCTCAGCTTGTCCCAATTTTTGTACAGACTGTCACTCTTTGGTTTGGTTCTAGTCACAGAGCAGAGGCCTATTTAATGGCTTGCCAGACACTTACAAGCAGCCTGTCTGTACAGTACCACTTGAGCTCCTCACTATAACTTCCTGTTGGGTCAAACAGGCTCAGGGGATTATGCACATTTCCCAAAGCCACAGCCAAGTGATGGTGAGAGGCAGTAAACACGTCTGGGTCTGAGATGGGAGGCCTTCCTTTTCTTCATGATATCACAATGTGGTCAGAAACGTACTGGCTTCCCAGAGACCCACACTCCTTGTCAGCACTAGTGTGCAGGTGCTTCACAGTTACGCTAACGACTTATCCATTAGACACCATCATGGACTCTGGGTGGGCCCAACAGGCTACTGAGAGTCTTGACAGAGGGCGGCTGTACTATGGGAAAGACATGCTGCTGTGGTGGCAAAACCACAGGCACACCTTCTGCTTTGATGGTGCAGGGTGCAGTGAGGTGTAAGAAGGAAGAAGTCGAGAGAGGACACTGCACTCACCGCAGAGAGCAGATACTGACAGAGGACGGTGACTCACAGGACCTGACATTTAACAAAGACCTAAACCCCCGATTCTAGCTTAAGTTATTAGGAGTTCTGGGAGCTGTCCTGTGCACTTAGGACGTACTCATATCAACTTGTAAGTAAGAGAACTTGCTTTGTCTGCCCTCTACCAGCCAGGAGGGCAGCTGAGCACTGTGGAGAAAGGTGCTGGTGTACGGTGTAGTGGAGGGTGGCACCCAAGCCAATCCTTTCCAGTCTGAGCCAGCACGGTCCTGAATCTCCTGTTTCTCGCTGTCCTCACAGGCCAAACAGGGATGTCAGGAGGACAGCTACTTCCTGGGGCGACATCAAGGTCACGGCTACAAACTGTCCTTTCCAAGTGCTTTCTGGTTATAAGATGGAGCCCTGGTTTGAGGTGAGTGACGAACCTTGATGGGCACAGACAGAAAGTGGAGGGGACAGCTTTTATCTGTGGGCACTAACAGTCACACTTCTGTGTATGATCTCTCGGTGTAACAACTGAGGAGAGGATGACAGAAACGACATTTGTTTACTTGGAGTCTTCCTTTCAGGTGTGGTGGGCACTATCCTTGGGGCACACCACACTTCTGAAGCACTTGCTGTAAAGGCAGTTTTGTTGTTGCTAGGGACAGACTAGTTACTAGTTATTCTCTCCCAAAGCTAAGAAGACACCCCCGTGCTTTCTCGGCCTCGATTCCTGGCTAGTGGCTGGTCCTGTTCCCTTCATGGTACAGTCATATCCTCACTGGGACGGGGCAGGCTCAGGAGGCCTGCAGCTGTGGCCTGCCTGCTTCAACCCCTGCTGATGGCAGTGCTGGCATGTACCCTCCCCTTGGTTCTGCCCCTCTCATTATGCTATGGGGCCCTTTTATAAAACCTCAGATCTGCCATGGTTCCTGACATAAATTATGGCTTCCCCAAGAAAACAAAATCTAGTGAGAAACTTAGCAGAGTCTTTTTTTTTTTTTTTAAATTTTTATGGTTTATTTAACTTTATTTTATGTGCATTGGTGTGAAGGTGTCAGATCCCCTGGAACTGGATTTTCAGTTGTGAGCTGCCATGTGGGTGCTGGGAATTGAACCCAGGTCCTTGAGAAGAGCAGTCAGTGCTCTTAACCGCTGAGCCATCTCTCCAGCCCCCTTAGCAGAGTCTTAAAAAGCTCAAGTGTCCAGGTGTTTTTTAAATTTCCTCAAACTCAACATAAGATTTTATGGCAGTCAGTCATTTTAAATGCTTATATGCATCAATTACTCAGAACACCCTGAGGATCACTCGCATGTCTTTCTCCAAATAGCAAATAAAAATTCTCACGTCCATGAAGCTGAACAGCACCAAGAGCATCTGACTCACTTACCCGACCATGAGGAATCCCTGGTACAGCGGGACGGATGCAAAGTAGAAGACTGAGGAGAACACGGCCTTAAGAGAAGATATCATAAGTTAGGCACAGCTGCTGTGGTCACATTCACACCACATCCACACAGGGGTCTCATTACAATGCAATGACACATAACAGATACTGTGATCACCTCCCATGACAATGGCACAGCCCTCAGAGAAGGCACTGCCTGCTGTGGCGTGTTGGCAGAGGCTTGCTACCTGCATGGTGGAGATGATGAGGCCCCGGTGCATGACAAACTGGCCGAGTGCTGCAGACCTCTTGTAGCTGTTCCGCCCGTGCACCATGAGCAGCCTGCCGATGTGTCTGAACTGTGTGATGGAGAAGTCAGCTGCCAGTGAAGCCTGCTTCCCCTCCTGAAGAACCACAAGGAGCCTCTGAGAAACACACATACTGAGAACTGCACACAGAGCTGAGTTTTAGAACTCATCTGGGTTAAAGGGCACCCGGGGCAGGGCACCCAGCATGAGAGAGTGTGGAGCAGAGGAGCCCACACTAGTACCTGTGCATCCGCACAGGTATCAGCTGCTGCTCAGAAGGAGGGGCGCTGCTCTATCAGCAACACACACAGTAAGATGGGAAGGGGTAGCACTGGCTTCGGGGACGCCCTACCTCATCACATGGTCCCAGGCCTCTCCAAGACAATTCTCCAAACCTCTGTTCCTCACATTTGTAAAAGCAACCTACCTCTGTTTTTTCAAAACTACCACAAAGGAGAGTAGAACAGAGCAGCCAAAGAAAAAGTCAAAATCAGCTGGGTAGTGGTAGTACACGCCTTTAATCCCACTCAGCACTTGGGAGGCAGAGGCAGGAGGATCTTTGTGTGTTTGAGGCCAGTCTGGTCTACAGAATGAGTTCCAGGGCAGGCTCTAAGGCTACAGAGAAACCCTGTCTGGAGAAACCAACTCCCCTCCCCCCGAAAAGAGAAAAAGGCAAAATCAAGTTGTGCAAATTTTCTAGTTCTTGCTGTGTGTTTATATTTGGGCGACTACACAGGGAGCAGTCAAGCTTGCCACAAACTCAAACCTCAACCCTAGCTGAGTTGGCAAGAGGAATGGTTACCTGCACAGAATGGACCATGTGGAGCAGGGGGAGGAGCTGAGGTGCTGGGCAAGGCCCAAGGAAGGTGTGAAAGGAATCAGTGACACTGGACTGGGGTCATGAGCATAGAGGACCTCAGAGAGTCCTAAGGACACTCCCAGCATAAGAAGGACGGTGAAGGATGCTAGTTTCCTGTGTTTACCAACAATCTATGGCTGGGCCTGAAGACCAAAAGGACGGACCGACTGCTGACCTCTCTCCTGGGATGGGGCTGGTCTGAACAGGTCGACAGATGAGGTAGCACATGTGCTGTATGTGTGACGAAAGCACATACCTACCTTCCCTTCAATCCCAATCCCACAGTCAGCTGCCTGGATCATGCTCACATCATTTCCTCCATCACCTGGGAAGCACCAAGAGTTCAAGTTAAATAAATCATCTTTCCATTATGTGCTTGTTTTGATACTACTGGTAGTATAAATACAATGTAGATGAAGTCAGTTTTAGAGACAACACAATTTTGCCTGTAAATGTTTAAAAGGTGGTTGTCACATTTCACTGTTGATAGGAAGGTGGAACACTATCCCACCACCCACCCAAGGCATGACTGAAGGTGGTGCGCTCACCAATGGCACAGGTGCGCTTTCTGGTATGCTGACGCAATAGGGTCACGATGTGCGCCTTCTGGGTGGGTGAACAGCGGCAGCAGACCACAGCAGGGCACTGGCAGGCCAGCTCCACAAGTTCGTGCTCGTAGTACCTCAGGCAGACCTGGGAGACAGTGCTGTGACCACTGGGCTCAAGCAGCAGGTAAGTAGACTTGTGGGGAAGCCTCAGACTTCCTCAAGTAAGTATACTTGCATTTTTGGGTTTGTGACTATGTCCTCCAAACCACCTTTTGTTGTAGGAGGGCAAGGTACAGAGATGGGCAAGGGGTGGCCAGACCCCTAGTTAGGAAGAGTACAAGATCTCCTAAAGGTACTGTATTGTGGGAGGAGAGTGTCTCAGGCAGAGGCAAAGGTCAGAGATCATAGAACATTCTGAAGAGTTGCCGGGCTAATATGTGCAAAACATGTGTGTCCTTCTCTGGAGCCAGTTCCAAACATCTTCCCCCAGACTATATTCCTATTTTGGTTCCCAGGCATGTGGCTCAGGGGATCTTGATCTGACCCATGATACTCAAGGTCTTTTCAAAGTTACTGTTGCAGTTCTTAGTTCCCCACCTTGCTTGAGAAACCGCAAACCTCACAGCACTGTCTACTCACTCTCCAGGTCCTCTATGACTTTTCTCACCATGAAGGACAGGTACTGGAAGTGCAGGTCTTCAGGCCATGTGGCCCAGATGGTTACCAACAAAAGGAGGGCTCTTATCTCTTAAAAGACCAGAGACCTAACAGCCAGCTGCACAGAGGGTGGCGGGTGTACACTCTGCCGGGAGCTGTGGGAAACTTCCTTTCCCAGTTGTAGCCAGGATTTTTGTCAACCTACTTCTATCTGTCTGTCTGAGAAGAACCCACGGCTGCTGTGTTGTTTGCATTCTGTTCAGGGGAGGAAGACGCCTGAGGCCATGTCAAGGATGCCTTGAGAGCCACCCGACACTTGGTTTCACACACTACAACTATCTTAATTTATGTCTTATTTTTCTTTTGGTTTAGAGCTCTCATTATATAACCTTTAATCTCATGGAAGAGGTATGGTTTAGTTAGCTACTTACAAGATGCTTTGTTACTTATCAGGATGTAAGAGAATAGTTCTTCTCTGTTTATAGACAGAAAAGACTATCTGGAACATATTAAAGCAAACGAATACCATCTCGTGATCACACAGATACAACCAAAGTCACAATTGCTGTGAGTTGTCAGCAAGGACTGACCGAATCCCTTATTGCAGCAATGATAAACAGACCTTACTGAACCTTAAGAGAACTGCAGTCTGGCTCTTGGAAACACACCAATGTTGTGTGATGCCACAATATGAGGCTCATAAACCTAAGTCTGTTAGGGCAGGAGGAATAGAAGCAGGGAGAACAGGAGTATGAAGGTGAAAACCACACATATAGTTAAGTACAAATAACTGGCCCAATGGCCTCTGTTTCCCACCTGAGTTTTTCCTGCAGTCCACTTTAGGCCCCTACACTCTGAAGTGCCCTGAGAATACCAGAGGTTGACTGGCGGGCCCACCACTTCTACCCAGGTAGTTATGGAACACACACACACACACACACACACACACACACACACACACAGAGAGAGAGAGAGAGAGAGAGAGAGAGAGAGAGAGACACGGAAACACTGGTCTAGACAATGGAGAGTAAAATATTGTGAGCTGAATGTCATGACCACTGGAGGATTATGCCATTAACAATGAGCATGGAACCAAAAACCAGGACAGGGCCTTGACCTGCTGAACTCAAGCAGCTTCTAAACAGGAAGGGGCAGAGGGTCAGTCAGACATGGCCAGCACATGTCCTTAGGACTGAGCATTGAGCAGTCTTGATGTTACAGAGGAAAAACAAAATAAAACAAAACAAAACCCAAAAACTGCCATGACAGGAGAGGCTGGCTGGGCTGCTGAAGAGTATGCGTTATTCAGGAAATCCTGGCTGAATGCCTGGGAAGACAGACAAACACACTCAATCACAGAGGTCAGTTTTAGACAGATGGACAGAGAGAAAGAACACAGTACATTACTGACAAGTCCTATTTCAGAAGCAAGACATACACTGTTGCAGAGTAGTCTGACCTCTGGAGTCAGAGAGATACACAGGGTAGTACTCGGTTAGCACAGGAGAGAGACGCACACGTGCCCACACCCATGCTCGCCTCCAGAGAGTCCCGGGATATGACCAGAGCGCACGTGCCCACACCCATGCTCACCTCCAGAGAGTCCCCGGATATGACCAGAGCGCACGTGCCCACACCCATGCTCACCTCCAGAGAGTCCCCGGATATGACCAGAGCGCATGTGCCCACACCCATGCTCACCTCTAGAGAGTCCCCGGATATGACCAGAGCGCACGTGCCCACACCCATGCTCACCTCCAGAGAGTCCCCGGATATGACCAGAGCGCACGTGCCCACACCCATGCTCACCTCCAGAGAGTCCCCGGATATGACCAGAGCGCACGTGCCCACACCCATGCTCACCTCCAGAGAGTCCCCGGATATGACCAGAGCGCAGTCGTGCTTCCTTCTGAATGCATTCAGCTCCAAATGGGCCTCTCCCCGATTGGTCACCTTCATTGGAGGAAAAAAAAAGCAGCATGAATTAAAACTGCAGGCAATAGAGCAGTAAGACATTTTCAGGTTTCACAATAGGATCCTTTAGATATTGTACTTAGAACTGAAAGGTGCTTCCCCTAAGAACAGAAGTGCTGTAACAAGGTCCTTACAGATAATGTGCCTGCGCCTCGTCACAGGGCTGTTTTCTGGTTTGTGGTCATAAAGGCAAGCAAGGGCTTTGGTGTTATGAAAACATTCTTATAAGAATGTAATGCAAGGGTTTTCTAGCACTGTCTAGAAGATGATCTATTAAACTGGTGGCAGGTGTGGGTATTGTGAGCAGTGTTGAAGATCGCTGGCTTACATATCACAAACAGAGCCCTAGAAAATTATAAGTCAGAATACAAGGGCCCAAGGAGGTTGACTTCCCCTTTCTCACACACCAGGTAAGAAATGTAATTGTATAGACTGGGGTTTTATTTAAACACGCTTCTTTATAAATGTGGAATAATGCAAAATAACTTCATGAAGTTACTGCTATCATTTTTGCCATGAGTTTTAGCTCATCCCATTTTTACTTATCATATATAGAAGTAAGGAGTCTAAAAGGGTAAAATTAATACATAATCTTGAAATATTAATTTGAGAATGAAAATATGCCAAGAATTATGGCACTGGCTTTGCACATGCTTTCTGTGAAGATTTTAGAGGCATTTAAAAAACGACAGAGGAGTGAAATACATTAGAAGTTTCACATGCTCCAAATTAATCTCCACCTCGTCTCTAAGTAGGTAGGTTTACTGTGAAATTTTTAATTTGTGCTGCCATAACTCTAAAAGCCAACAAAAATTGATCGAAAGTTTTATCAGAAGCATTAATAATTTAATTGCAAATAGTAGGCTGCAGGGCATAATTTGAGATTCTGATGTTTCAAAATAAAATACATTTACATGTAAATGATACTGAAATAATTATTTCTGTAGGTGCGAGCACTTTATTCAGACAGCCACTGCCACATGGTGTCTGCTTGCTCACCATCAATCATGACCCAAGGCACTTGTATTTCTTGTTTGAATTAAACTCATCATAACCAGTGAGTACAGTAAACACACAAACTGAGCTCCGTCTCTCACTCTCCTTGCACTAGTTACAGAAGACCTTTCAGTCTGGGGTGGCAGCAGGCCAGCGCTTCCACTTTCTATCTGCACTTGTCTCCTAGGAGCAACCTTTGCACAAATGGTACAGCTAGTAAGGAACATGAATGTTTAAAAGCAACATACAGCTTCTTATAAGTTTTGAGTAGAAAATGACTGTAGTATGCCTACTTAAAATAGGAAGCAACAACAATATGAAATGTATAGGAAAAAATGCTTTTCAATTTGCAGCTTGTTTACCTCAAAATGCACGACAAAATCATTCAACAATGTTGAATCATTCAAAAATGCACGACACAATCATTCAACAACAAAATAAGAAAACATTTCCAATGCTGATTTTTAAAAGATATTTAGCAATCACTGTATACACATTTTAACTGTAAGATAAACACTTAACAATTTAGGTGGGCATGACAACACACATTTTTAATCCCAGCACTTGGGAAGCAGAGGCAGGCAGATCTCTGAGGTTAAGGCCAGCCTGGTCTACAGAAAAAGTTCCAGGACAGCCAGAGCTACACACCTTGTCTCGGGGAAGTGGGGGAAACCCTAAACCAAACCAAACCAAACCAAAATCCTCTCAAAACAAAAACAAACAAATGAACAAAACCCATTTAACAGTTCAAAGTGACTTAGAAATGTACTTACTGGCCTGAAGACATGGATGTCTTGAGTTCTGGACACCAAGTGTGAGCTTTTGGCAATGCAAGTAGCTGTCTCCAGTTTATCACCTGTCAGCATCCAGATCTGGAAAATAACCGAAGCTTGTGACGGTCAGTGGTATGACTCTACTTCTGTAAAGCGTGTCTCTGTGCACAGGTCTCTGTGCCCCACACTCAGGATTCCCACGCAGGGCTGAGGAGAAGCAAGCCGAGAGCGTACTGAGTTGAATGGAGAAATGAAATGTGGTCACCTCGCTGACCCTTCAAATGGAAAGTTCTGACACAGAGTCAGTTAGATTCAAAGGGCAAATGTTGTACAATCCCACATCACGAGGAGTCCAGAGAAGCCATAATCATAGGGCAAGGAGTGAGAGCTTAAGTGGGGACTTCCAGGCTGGGGAGACGGAGAGTTAGAGACGGGAACAGCAATGGCCGCAGAACATTGTGAGTTTATTTCATGAACTCAAACTGTGTACTTACTATTGTGGACTATTGCTTTAACTATGTAAAGCTGTGTTGCTTTGCCTGCCTAAGGCACCTGATGATCTAATAAAATGCTGAACAGTCAGTAGCTATGCAGAGGAGGGATAGGCAGGACTGGTATTTAGAGAATAATTAGGAGGAGGAATCTAGGCTCAAGAGAGAAGAGAATGAGGGACAAAGAGTGAGATCCCCAGGGCTGGCCAGCCAGGCAGCTGCCAGCCAAACAGACACAGAAGAAGCAGCAAAAGCAGCACATTCAGAATGAAAGAAGATAAAATTCCCCAAGGTAAACTGTAGATGAAGAGAAACAGGCTAAATTACGTCATAGGGCTGGTGCGACAAGCATAAGATGAGGCCGAGCATTCATAGTAATAACTAGTCTCTGTGCCATGATTTCCAGGGCTGGTGGTCCGAGAAAGCTGCTACAAGTGTCTAACAGGCAACTATGGTTGTGTGTTTGCGCCACAATAAAAAAGTCCTGATTTGTTCCAGATGGACAGCGAGGCTGAGGCAGGAACCTGAAGACGGGAGGAGTGCACAGAGCCAGCAGATGACACAGATCTTCAGCTGGGAGGTGATGTTCAAACGGGACAATGGGCTCACAGACAACCCAAAATGTACTTATATCAAAGTGCTACCTCAACATAAAAAGCTGCATACACATGGGCAACACAATGTCAAAGGATATACTTGGACTTGGCTGCTTAAACTGCAGGCCAGGATTTCATATGCGGTCACATAACTGACTGCTTGTGAGGATGGCTGTAAAAAAATGGCAGTAAAAAGGTTTCTGAACATGCAATGACTGAAACATAATTTAAAAGCAAATGTATAAAGAGTCACACAACACACGTTCACCCCAGGCTGTGCAGCACCCATGAGCAGGCTGAAATGCTGTGGCTCAGACGGCAGACTACCGAATGCTATGAGCTGCAGCAGATTACTGTACAAACTTTTCTCTCTGTTCCCCAAACAGAATGGCTTAATTGTGAAAACAAAGGCTGTTAATGTTTTAATGCTGTCCCTCCTCAAAATGGAAATGTCTGGGTTGTATTGTGTGAGAATTTTTAATTTTAAAAATTGCAGCTTGAGTTGCTGATGTGAGTTTCATAAAAAAAAATGTTCAATTCTGGATTGGAATTGGGACAGAATTCCTAATTTCTGAAGTGGTTCTAAACAAACCTCTGCTGCCTCCTTCACTATATATTTATGCAAAATGGCATTCATGACTATAAAATTAAATATTGGTCAACTCTGAGAACAGTTGAAGATACTCTACACATACTGCTGTATCAAATATGCAGTCAAGACTTAATTCTTGACAGTAAAATAAAAGGAACAATAATTTCATTAGTATGTAGATTTGTTTTTGTCTTTAATGGATGGCAAAATCATATAATGAACTGTTTTAAAATAAATTTATGATTTATAATCAGTAACTGTTGGTTTGTGAGACGATTTTGTATATATTTGGGGTCATGTAAAAAAAAAGTCTCTTAGGCAAAACGGGCTCACGAGTGGAAAAGATTTAAAAGCCTGACTGTGAAGTGATCAGGGCGCCTATGCAAAACAGCAAAAGTCCTCGTGTTACTAACTTATCATCATCAGTGTCTCTCAATTGTTTTTATCATGTGGAAAGATACATTTGTGGAGCAGGAAACAGGAAGCCTGCATGGCACATATCCCCCTCCACTGGTCCAATCAGCCATGGCTGCTCTGTTTATTCAGCATACTCTCATTAGCTTCACTGCGCCTACGATTAGGAAACACTGCTGCAACAAACCCAGTAACCACAGTGTGCACTGCCACTGCTGAGCGACCTGTCACTCGGGAAAGAGACTGAGAGATGACTGATAAACACTACATTCCTGTCTTCAGAGCAGTCTAGTCGGGGGGTACATGGAGAAGAGCTAAGAGGGCAAGGTCTACAGTCATATGCACTACAGCACCAAACTACTACAAATACCTGAAGTTCTATACCAAGGAACTTCACTCTACCTTAATACTGATAATCTAGCATGCAGAGTCAGAAAATAGATCGTAGGTTATTTAAAACACTCAGCCATTTCTAACCCCTAACCTTAAGAAAGCAGTATCCCCAAACCAAACCTTATACTAAATGCTAGATTTAGACATAAAGATATGAATGAGGAAGAAGAGGACTATGGCACAGCTGGCTGGGAGAATGTCCCCAGGGAAAATGTCACCCTGGAAACCAAGTCCACTGGGAAAGGGACTGACCCTGTCAACTGATGACAGAAATGTCAGCTGGATTCCTGCAAACACTGTGTTTCAACTGCCAATTTGTGCAATGGAGCAGCTGGGAAGCTGGGCACTGTGTGAGCAAGGGGAGGTCCTGGGAGAGAAGGCAGTCTCCGGAGAGTTATGTGATGGCCACAAGGCGCCAGGGAAGAGCTCATGTGTGATGTCAAGCATTTCAGGGAGAAAAGCACTTCTGTGCCTGAATCAGCATTTTTGCATGTCCCTGCAAGAAGGCTACCTGTGGTTGGGCCCAAGTGCAAGAGCAGCTTGTAGCTGCAGCCCCTCCTCCTACCTCTGTGGCAATGGATACATGTCACTTCAGAAGTATAGCTAGCCGGACAGAGAATAGCCCATGAATGACCCTCCCTAACAACTGGTTTCTGTCTACCCCAGCTCTAGAGCCAAGTGCAACTAAAGCCTACCTGAAGCTGGGCTTCTGCACTAAACGTCTCCCTAACTAGTGCTGCGTACAATGTGCTATGGACACCTGAACAGACCCGGGGCCACAGGTGCTTACTGGATTAAGCAGGTACTACTCCATGAAGGTTTCTGTTCCGCTCTGATGGTACAGGATTTTGATGACGTACAGGTGAGAAAGTAGTCAGCAAGGCAAGTGGGAAGCTGGCAGCCCTCCTCAGACTATCCTCATGTGCCATGGGGAGGGAAAGGTTAGGAGCCCTGTTGCAGGAAGGCTACGCTGTCTTGGGTGTGAAAAAAGAAAGAGTCAGAGAGAAGTCTGGAGGAGGGCACTGTGAAGACTTCTGGAGCTAGACAACTAAGATAATGAGGGCTAGGCTGTCATCCTATAGAGCACCCCAGGACAGTATTTCAAGGAAAAAGTGAGACTCAGTAAGAGTCAGTAAGAAAGCAGTTTTGGCAGCCAGAGGATGCAGGCTGTACCTTGATCCCCGCATTCCGCAGCATCTCAAGAGTGGGCCGCACATCAGCTTGCAGCTGGTCCTCCACCCCAGTGAGGCACAATAGCTCCATCTCCCTCTCCAGGCTTTCCACCACTGCAGCGACTTTCAGGGTCCGGTCATGGATGCTCAGTTTGGCCTGACTGTATCGGCTCTGAGGACAGAAGGAACAGGTACACAACCATGTCCACATTTCATGTGTATGACTCACACAGTTGTACTGTATCAGCTCTTGAGGGCACAGGGGACAGGCAAACATGTGTGTAAATGCTCTCTCTGTGTGGAGTGAATGTGCTCTTGGGGTCAGAAGTAATACGCTGTATAAATGCTATGTTTAAGCACTACCACATGAACATTTATTAACTCTAGTTTAACTTTCCCTAATATGAAAACCTGAAATAATCAAGAGTCAGATACATGCTCAGCAATGACATCACGTTAAAAAGTAGTTTCAGATTCTGGAGAGCATTTTGGATTTAGGGGCTTTGGATAACTTAACCTGCCGTCTATGCAAATATTTTAGAATCCAGACAGCTTCAAACTGAAGCACTTCCGAGCACCTTTAGCTTCTGCTGAGGAAATAGAACGCCGGCCTTTGTGGACACTGCAGGGCCCCCAATCTCAGAGACACAGACTGCACAGGAAGCCTGCAGTGCAGTGACACGACAGCGTCCTCAGAAGAAGAAAGAGGCTTGAGAGGCAACAACTGCGTAACTCACTTCAAAGTCCTGGTACTGCTCTTCTGTCAGAGTCCTCTTCGCCACCACAAGGGTCCGCAGCCCCTCACGTGCCATGTTTCCACACTGCAAGAAAAGGAGCTCTTATTTGTGGCTCCCGGAGTACCTGAGCTGACAGCAATCAGGCCTCAGGGGCCCATCAAGACTACTCTCCAGCAGTGCTGCGTCTTGTTCTCACTTCCCTGCAGGTCCACTATGGAAGCATAGCAACCTCAAGGGCCACAGACCACAGCAAAGCCGAGCGAAAAAGGTCAGGCAAAGTCCAGGAAAGTTAGAGGAAACATGTGGAAGATGTCTTCAAGTTCTCTACCACTGTGTCCCACCCGCAGGAGAACCCCACATAACTGCCCCACTGAGGGGTGAGGAAGAGAGATGACAGGGATCTAAGATGGCTGGGCCCCAAAATCCCAGCAGCTGTGTTTCTGGGCAAAGCATTGAGCTGCCTGCTTCAGTTTCATCATAGAAATTGCTCCAACAGGGCTATTCTGGAATGACATTAGTCCCTGGAATAAAGTGGCATGCCGGCGTCTGGCAGAAACACAGCACCACAGACATGTACAGGGCCGATCACACAGGGTTACCACCCTACGCACCAGGCTTGGGGCTCAGCTCTTAACTGGACAAGGAAAGAGGAGGCCATGATGAGTCATCACCCTATTTATATAATAAATGGGAAATGGAAATAATTCAATAGGTGTGTGATAAGATGCTAATACTATTATAGTGCATAATAATTATGATAGAATACTGTTTTCCCCTACTAAAAGTAGAAAAATTTTAGCTGGGGCTAAGGTAAGGAAAGAAGACTTGGGGTATAAGCTGCCTGTGTTCTAGGCACACTTGTTTGAAGGTAGCCAGTGATTCATTTCAAAATCTAAACTGCTCCAGTGGCACCAATCTCACCTATGCTTGTAAATGAACAGTGTGACTGCCAACAAAGGGGGCTTTGCCAGACTGCAGGTCGGAATCAGGCTCTAAGGGTTCCGAATCAACACACATATTAATAAACATGCCCAAGAACTTTGCTAAACCACCTTTTGCTTTGCTCTTGGTACAGTGAAAGGCTTTCAGGCTACACCAGAACTATAACAAACATACTGGTGATGAAGAGGCAAAAGATTTATCTATGGCAAGAAAATACAATTTGAACAAACAAATGTGCATAGGATTTTTAATGAAGTTATCTTTCTGAACAACAATCTGACATTATCTGTCTGTTGCAAGACATTTATTGATTTGACCTCATAAAGCTAAATAAATTAAACAAGTATTTTACAATTAATTGCATGTCATTATGACCAAAAGTAATTTTTATGGCATTTTACTAGGTCTTCAGGGAGTTTAATTTATTCATGTCTCTGATTAAATCAAAGAGCCCTGAAGGAGATATTGATTCATATTGCCAGGACCATCGTGAATATCGGGTGTGGCTGTTGTGCTGACAGACCATCTCTGCAGTCTGACAGTGGAAAAGAGACACAGGCACCTGCAGCAATGTATACACAGGAGAGAGAGACCTGGCTATAATCCTAGCAACCTTAGCTTTACTTTGACGTCCAATTACTGATTAACATACAACTTTAACAATAAATATTAGAACCTCATGAGGCTAACTATAAATATATTTAGGAATTATAATATAGAATTGCTTATGTTTGTACCTTATTTTCTGTTCTTTCTTATAAGAGAGAAAATTAGCACGAGATTAAAATACAAATTAAAATCTCCTTACAATAGTTATAAAATATATATATGTGCACATCTAATTGGCTATGTATCCAATGCTATTTTAGACCTACTTTTACGTATCTGAATACTTCATGCACCAAACAAAATGGCAATTATTTCTATAGGAAGAAAATTTTTTTTAACTAACCAGGCTTTTAGCCTTTGTTTATATGGACCTGGGAGAACTATAAATATTCAGAAAATTTAATGGAAAAAAATATCATCCTTGGCCACCTATCCATGTGGTGGCTTAAAATGGTGATGACACAATTCACTCCAACGGTACAAGTGTGGAAAAGGCATTGCTCTTCTGTCGTTGGTTTACTAAATATTCTGAAGACGTTTTGTACAATGCTGAGAATAGCTTGCTTACCTCCTCTTCCAGCCAATCATTGTACTGGACAATGGTGGACATTGCGACGTCAGCCCCTTTCATATAGAATGTGATTTCTGCTGTGGATTCATCCTGTGACAGGGTAAGAAAAGACTCAGAAGAGAGCCGGGCCGCAGCGATCCCTGTAAAGAACCCCTGGCCTAAAGGAGAGGCTCTGGAGGAGGCAGGCTTAGACAATGTGCCCTGGGCTCTCTTGATAGAAACTGTCCTTACATGACAGTGAAGTGAAAGTCAAAGTCAGCAAACACCCGAGATGCTGTACTTTAATTCTTGAGACAGATCTGGACTGCAATCTAAGTATTAATGCTTCATGTGTGACAGAATTTCACTATTTAGCAAATGAAATTTCAAAATACAATCTGGTACTGGTTAAGGTAACTAGAATAAGGGTATGAATTAATGACTTTGTGATCATAAATCATTCAGTTAAGTTCTTTGGCATGTTATATGATTTATGCTGAGGACAAAACAAAACAATTTTAATTAAAATATTACTTCTGCCCTCATCTTGTTCTGCTTCAGTGGTTGTAGGAGAATGACTTTATCAATGGGAGCCATACCAACTTCTCAGTTCATATACTGAGGTCTTTTCTTTTCTTTTCTTTTTTAAACAAACAATAAAGCACACAGTATTTGAGTAAATATTTGACCTTAAAATTTTCTGGGGGGAAGTTTTTTTGTTTTTTTTTTAAATTTTTATGGTTTATTTAACTTTATTTTATGTGCATTGGTGTGAAGGTGTCAGATCCCCTGGAACTGGATTTTCAGACAGTTGTGAGCTGCCATGTGGGTGCTGGGAATTGAACCCGGGTCCTTGAGAAGAGCAGTCAGTGCTCTTAACCGCTGAGCCATCTCTCCAGCCCCTGGGGGGAAGTTTTGTATTGATTTAGGAGGTCTGTAAAACCATGGCGGGAAGAAATGGTGTGTGTGTGCACAGCTGGGAGACACGACATACTCTGACAATGATGCCCATCCGCTTGCTCTCGGAGGTGAAGGGGAACATTTGTAGGATGCAGTAGGTCAAGACCTGGCCATTGGGGGTCTTCAGCTGCATGGAAGCAAGGTCCCTGCTGACCAGAGTGAGTCCGACACTCTCCGTCCATCGCACCAGTGCCACCTGAGGAGATCAGAGTGTGTGAGGAGGGACCGGTTAGGGAAAAATAAGTGATGAAACACAGCACCCTGGTGTGCAGAGAGCCCACTGAGACATAACCGATGCAGGGCAACAAAGCGTGCTAACTTTCACGCTCTCCCACATACTTCTGGACAGCGCTTTAACAAGTGAATAAGACAATTTTTGTTCAGAAGACCATTATACACCACAAAGACTATTCTGCAATGTGTATTGACTGGATTCCGAAAGCACATAGCTTTAGACCTAGAAAGAATACCTAACCACTATCTGGGACTTGAGTCTCATGCTTTGTCCCAATTTACCACCTATTGTCCTACAGGTTGCTAACCTTCGGTGCTGGGATAAAACACTCTGGCTCAAAGGAGCCTCAGGAGGAAGAAGTTTACTTGGCTTTGACTTTCAGGTCCCGTGACAGAAGGACAGCAGGGCAGGAATCATGGAGAAACATGCTCGCTGGCTCATCTCTCTGGCTTGCTCCCAGACTAATGTGTGACAGCTTTCTAATACAGCCCAGGACCACCTGTTTAAGGACGGCCCACTCACGGTGGGCTGGGCCTTCCGGCAACCATCCCTTACAGACAGACTGCAGATTAGTATGATAAAAAAGTTAATTGAGACTCAATTTCGGGTGATCTTAGTTTGTGTCAAGTGGACAATTAATGATAGCTAGGACAGAGACAATAACAAAGTAGATGCCCAGCCCAGGATCTGAACCAAGTATGGCTGCGACACCCAGTTCTGTGTCCAATACTTTATTTTTTTCAAGGCTTGCTCCCTCTAGAATGTGCAAAGGCCACTTGTGAACTGTCCTCAGGCTGAAAGGATATTAAAGTGAATTCCTGGCTTATGGAGGTGCTCAAATATAGGAGTTATTCTTATAGTTATTTGTTATAAAATAGCACTTAACCCTCTCAGTCCTTAACGGATACCAGCATAGCCCAGTGAGGGCACAGCTTCCCTCAGGGGCTCGAGTGCAGTTTTGCCAGCATCAGGAATGCAGTTCCCTCAGGCGCTCGAGTGCAGTTTGGCCAGCATCCAGGAACGCAGTTCTTGCTGAACATGATTCTCTCTTGGGGAAGAGTGAGATTATCTGTGTTTTCAGTTTTACCACTGCTTGTACATCTAGATTTTATCTTGGGCTTTGGGAATTCAAGAAATCTCAAGAATACTTAAATCTTTTCTTGTGGCAGGTGTTATGAATACATTCTTAGTGTCCTGGCCATGTCCATCCCCTTAGAAAGAACATGGTAAAACTTTTAGTCAGGGATCCAGAGTTTATGTAATGGGGACGGCCTCAAAATCCACTTCTTTGTACAACGACAATGCCTGAGGTTACTGCTCAGCATCTGGTAAAGACGAAGCCAACATAGTCGGAGGGTCCTCAGCAGGAGGCACATGTGGTGACCAGACATGGGGGGTTAATACCTGGTCCTTTGGCACAGAGGCCATTTTGGTTTTTTTTCTTTGGAATTATTTTTAAAATCAGAATTTCTACGTAATTCCACACAAAACAAACTGAAGAATACTTCCAGATTTTTTTCCCCAGAGTCTGGGATGGAGAACTGTTTCTTTATCTTTAATGCTGAGATCCCCAGGGCACACAGCAGGCACATGCATGAATGCCAGGGCACTAGGACAGAACTACTCGGGTGTTCTTTAAGACACAAGAGTTTGTACAAGTGCCCCCTACCAAGGGGAGATGGGGTGCTTTGTCTCCCTGTACCGGGCAGACAGAAATGTCGGGGTGTGACAGAAATGGACAGGCAGGCCTGCAGCCACACTGCACTCTTCTGGCAGTCTCTGCTAGGCCCTTCATGCTCTTCCAGGACACTTCCTAAAGGAGTGAACTGCACACGCATGAGAGCTGTCTAACATGATAAACACACAGACACAGGTAGATCTATGTTACCATTCACAAGTTATATGCAGTGCACTAGGGAAAATAACTAGCCTATGACAGACAGTGAAAGTATGACCATACCGTCCAGTGTACTCAGCAGGCTAGACTAAAAGAAGGTGTGACAGAGGACCATGCTAGAGTAAACCAAGCCCTTGACTACAGCCAAGAACTCTGAGGTAGTGCACTCAATTCCTCTGTACTTTAAGAGTACACTGTTTTGGATACACACAGAAATTTCCCTCATTAACTTGAGTCCTCCTGTCCCCCTCTTTCAACAAGTAACTGATAGTGTACCCTGACTCTGCTCCTTTCGCTGGTCTTAGTAAGATCTCTGTGCCTCGCCATAGAAGACAAATCACACACACAGTAACAGAATTCCCAGTGCTTTTCCAGTACTGTGAGGAATCAGCAAAGACTTTATCTTCTCAGGCTGCCTCTGACAAGGCCACCAGGTCATTCTATCTTTGCAGCCTTGTCATCTTTACTGGGAGCAGGGACGGTACGGGTCAGAACACTGCGTGAGGACCTGCATGGCTGCAGATGTGTCTATGCGAAACAAATGGCTTTCTATGCCCAGTCTTGGTGCTGTTTGCTACAAAGCAACAGCAGCATGTACCCACCCTCTTAGCATCGGTTGTTACTTGCTGGTTAAGGTGGTGCACAAAATATTCCACAGTAAAAGCTGGAATCTAAACTTATACTCCAAGTCCCCAGGTTATCAGAAGAGAAGGAACAACATCTCCCAATGATCTATTACTGTAGCTGAGAGCATCAACAGCTTGCTCCAAACTACAGTACCAAAGAAGACATGGAGATGTTAGGAGAACAATCCCATCTAGAGGAGAGCCTGGCACCTGACCACAGTGCCTCTTCCTATCCAAGACAATGACTCCGTAAGCTGCAAATGATCTAATATGCCAAGGTTAATTTTCAATTTACAGTGAAAGGTTACTATTACACTGTGACCCGTAAATTGCATCTTTCCGTGAATACCCTATCATCTCACAGTGCCCCACTGCAGTCAGGACCAGGCTTTCTATATTTGGTGACTCACATCTGTTTATTATTTAGTTTATGCTTGGCTTCACAGCTCCTTTGAGTTAGCAGCTTATAACAAAAATCAGTTTAGCTACTTACACCTAGCCCAGCATTCCATCCAAAAGGTTTAATCATCCTGAGGATCACATATCTATATCCAGCCAAGCAAATCAGAGTTAAATTTTCCACAAGACAGATACTTTAATTACTGCCCAGTGTAACCTGCTTGGTATTGGGCAGAATTCTTTTGCTAATACAAAGGTAAATAAGTGCCTGGAGGAAACAGCCTCGTAGGAGAACTGCTGTGAATTTAGACCGTGGCGTTCACCGTCATCTCTAACGGGTAAATCCAGTAGCCAACGCCCAGGGGCGGCTATCCCACCCTCAACCGTTCTCCAGCTTCAGCCTGAGCTTTGAACCCTGGGACCATTACTAAAGAACTGCATAAAAAAAGAGCAAATTCTCCCCATTTATTTGGAATAGATCCAAGGTATTCTTTTAAGGACTTGTATCTGATGACATTACATATAGAAATAAAAGCAAAGAAAGTTTCAATGGCACTGACAGCTAGAGTCTGTCTTCTTCCTACAGCTTCAAACAAAGACATATACTTTGGGGACTGAGGATGAGCCTCAGTTACAGAACATATTGCCCCACACCAACAAAATAAAATAAAACAAAAAAACACATCCTTTAGAAAAGATGCTTCCTTCAGCATGCTCTGAAGAAACAGATAACATTATTATCATAACAGCATTATTACGCATGGTTGTACACGTGTACATTTCAGGGGCTGTGGACCTTTTCAGGTGTCAACTTGGATCCTTAGAGAAATGATGGATAATAAGAGTGGAGCAAAGATATAGATATATCTATATATGATGTGCCTGTAGCATCTCTGCATGCACAGGAAACAAAGTAATGCTTAAATACGGAAAGGAGCACTAGAGGGGCTTAAGACCCCAAGTATAAAACAAGTATTCATGAGTCCATTGTGAGGAGTGAATGGATGACTACACACGTCACAGGAAAAGCATGGAGAACTCTGTGCAAAGCCTAACTTATGCAGGCACTTCACCCTCAAGGAGGGCGTATAATACCCCTTTTGAGACAGGCTGTACATGGGAGCTTCCTGACCAAGAATACAACTTTTGTTGTTATTGATTTTTGAGACAGGGTCTCTCTACATAACCCTGGCTCTCCTGGAACTCACTATGTAGACCAAGCTGACCTGAAACCTGAATGCCACCTGAATGCCACCACACCTGGCTGACCAAAAATACAGTGTTAAAAGAAAAACTGAAAGGGTAGCCTTCAGTGGAGATACTGAAAAACACCTGGGCCAAGTGATGCCGGTCAGCTTGGTAGTGCTGCGTGCATGGAAACTCATTTGAAGTGATGTGAGGTAATGCATCATGCTCTTCCTTCCAAGATCCTAACCCATCTACTCTGCAGGGAAATTCCACCAAACCCAATCTGAGAGACAGTCACCCAGCCAGTCACCTCCAAAAGTGTCATAAAAACATGGGAAGTGAGAAACTGTTCCAATTAAGAAGAGTCTAAGAGAAAATGATCCTCAGATTTAAAAAAAAAAAAAAAAGAATATGTCAGGTAAAAACAAAGGGCATCTGGGAAAACATGGCTTCACTGTGTTGTTTCCTCATAGTTTCCTGAGGACTGTGTGCTCACTTGTGCAAATAACCAACTGACTGTCCAGAATGTTTCCAAAGGGCTCTGTCCCTTTCTAAAATTACTTTACAGTAATGGTTTAAGTGGTTCTCTGTTCCATAGTATTTGACATCTCAGTTTGATTGCTAATTCGCCTCTGTAAAGCATACCTGGGTCATTGCCCATCACCAACAGTTAGATCCCAATGTGGGTTTTCCCATACACTTTCTTGTGGAACTACGTGAAAGCCCCAGGGATCATGGTCCTCAAATACGTCTGTCCTCGTGACACAGAGATATGGTTAAAATGGGGAATTGAGGTGTGTTGGAGATGCAGGTTTCACTATGGAAAGCTGTAGGAACTGGGTTAAGAGCCAAGGTCCTAAGCTCCTGTTATGTTGGGTCTGGCCAGTGGCTTCCTGGAATGCTCTTCACAGCTCTGTAAGAAGGCAAAATCCTTCTGGCTGCTTATCACAGAGACCAAAAAGGAAAGCACTGGGCTGTTGATGTCACTTTTTAGAGATGTACAGAAGTTTAAAATATATTTTTATCCATATGGCTAACTATAATGTGAATTAAAATAGAAGCCTGCTCAAGAAATCAGAGAAGTATTTACTATATGGTTGCTCAATTTGTGAGCCTCTCAGGTTCAGGGGAGGAGAGGGAGGTGAATGTCTTCTTACATCTCTCCTAGCTGGGATGGAATGTAGGGCCTTGCCTGTGCTAGGCCAATACTTTACTAGTGAGGGGCACCTGCAGCCTCTTGCCCTGTTTCTTTTAGATGCTGTCATGGATGTAGAGGCAACCAAAAAATGCATTCCTCAACCAGCACTATCTAATGATACTGCGTATCCAATGCTTCATTTGAGTCTATTTTATAAGGCAATTTTGTAGGTAATGAAATAAAAACTTAGGGGTAGGTTATCAAACACTCTTTGTATGTATCTATACTAAATGGAATTAATTGCTGCCTGGCATTATAACAAAAAATAACCTCTGGGATAGTTTTCTCTGAGATGGAAAATGATAATCTGGAAGTAAAAGACTTTGTATATTTTAAATGACTATTTTTATGACTACCGAGCTTTCTGAAATTTCTAATACATAATGTGACTATTGATAATAATTCAAAGACAAGAATAATTAAAATGAGAATGTAAAAAATACAGCAGTGACAGTCTGAGGGAACTTTTCTCTCTGGGCCACTTAGCGATCACTAACCAGCTGTCATGGCCACCTCATCTCACATTCCCATGTTCCCAAGCTAAGGACCAGTATAGGCAAGCGTGTCCCAGAGACACACCATACGGGAGGAAATAAAACACAGGGCAAGATTTTACCAATCCCTTTCTCTATAATTCTATTATCCAGAAATTTCTGTGCTAATCTTCTTGAAATGCTTGGCAGAAATTTCCTTTATCCTATTAGCAATTATGCACACACAGGTGCCAGATGTACCCTGAGAGAACATATTTTACCATGTGCTTTATAAATCATAATTTAATCATTGACATCTCATCATTTTTGATTGTGATTATTACAATCATTGTTATAATTTAATAGAATTATTAACTTAAAATGCAATTTGATCATCTAGAAAAAGTGCTAATCAATATTCACAGTCAGGCTATGCAGTATTTATTCTCTATTGGTCTTGGAGGTCACGGAGTGAAGGCTTCGTGTCACTGACAATGATTTGCTCCTCACAAATATATTGACAAAACACCACAATTAGTCTTGCTTCAGTAGGCACACACAATAAAATGAATTAAAAAATACAGCACTCCACATACATTAGCTCTTCTGTAAATCCAAAGGCAATGCTATTAAGGACATATTGTTCCTTTATTTTAAAATATTCTACTTGTGATTTGTCATTAATTCTAGCTGATTCTTACACTTAAATAGTTGAGCAAGACAAAGATAGGGGTATCTTGAGATAATAATTCAAATACAGGACTTACTGATATGAGAAGATGTAACCATATAGGGGAAAGGATGCCACTAATAAATAGCTAGTTTATAGGAATAAGCAGCCATTAAAAATCACAGCCAATCAATCCTTTGGTCCACAATCAGCAGAGGTCATGTTATGCCTTGAGCACATGTTGATGACTTCTGCACTGAGCCTAAGCTTATATTCTCTGAGATTCCTGTGATTGAGTTCAGTTTGGCTTCCTTCCACATCACCGAACCTGCAGCTACACAATGAAAGCTGTAAAGGAATGTCTATGATGAGTTTAACATTTGTTCAGTTTTAGTTTGCTATGATGAGCCTGAGACACAAATGACAGGCAAGCAGAACTTTTTTCTCTTAGAGAAAATGAAATATTGATCACTTATCATAAGAAACAATGACTAAAGCATAAATGGATCCTGTCTCATACATATAAATCAGTTGTTTATTCTCTGATATCACTACCATTTTTAGACCTTCAAGTAGACACAGCATGCAACCAACACTGCAAGTACTTACTATGTCTAACAGTACATTTCTGAATTCAAAATTAACCCTCTAAGAATTCTATTACCTGCAGATTAAAAGCTCATCTCTGTAAAAGCACTGGTAGAGAAAAGATCCTCCCTTTACTAGGGACAATGAAAACCATGGTGGCTTATACTACACAGAATAGCAACTGGCTTACAAACTCAAAATGGGAGCACTAAACAGACCACATTTGTCCTAAGAATAGGACGAAATAGTCCCATGAACTGATGGGGATTATCATATGAGAATGTGATATACACAATGTGGGATCCTCTATCTTACAAGTTATCATGGAGAAGTGACTGCTAGAGCCATGAATAAATAAGATTATGTGAATATAGCATTGATAGGACTGTATAAACTAGTTTCTTAAATGATAACACTGCTTATTAACATGGATGTTGTGATAGGTCAATACTGGGGTTAAACAGAAAACATCAATTGAACCATTTCCCTAAATAAAGCTCCGGGGTGCAATATTCTGAGCACTTTATCCAATAAGAAATGCTTTTACAATGGTGCTGTGGTGACTGGGAAACATTGCTATCATCTGTCAAGCTAATGGCAGCAAGGTTCGATACACCAAACAACAGGCTATTTGGATGCCTATCCTGAGGCTCCAGGATCTGCACACACCACGTCAATACAACACTTTAAAAATCATGACGAAGCTCATTGTTTTCATTTTCAGACTTAAAATATGTGTTACGTATATTTTTACATATCACTTAACATTTTGCCTTTAATCACTGTCAAATTTCCATACAAATCAAAAAAGTTAAGATAAGGTTAGCAGTTTCTTTGTTATAATTTCTCTAAGCTCTTAAAAGTCTTTAAATCAATGAAATGTTTTCAATGGTGTATTCCTAATTTTAATATTTTTAAAGTGGTTCTAGTATCCAAATAAAGCACAACTGTTCATCGCTGCACCTGAACTGTTAGAATACCACCACAGGTAACTTCTCGGAAGAGGAAGAAACATAGTACTAGGTATTTCTAGAAGTATAGATATTCTGCTTTGTCAAAGATACACAATATACCAAGAGACTTCTGCTGGGAAGTCTAGAGCAGCTGGGAAGAAAAGGTTCCCTCAAACCTGGTGGGGTCTCATCTGCAGACAACAGTTCTTCCCGCTCGGCATGCATCTCTCCACCACTTTCTGCATCCTGAAGAAGGCTACACCGTGGTTCTAGCAATGACTTACAAAGCTCCCTTCCTCATGTACAAGGCATCTATCTACTGGCTGCAGGTACAGTGCACCTGACTACACAGTGCAAGCTCTGACAGCCCCAGCCCACTTCTTGGGCTACTTCATGTGCTCACACTTAGTAACCTGCCAGGGCGGGCTCTGGACTCTGGGCAAAGTGTACAGCAAGAGAACCACACTTTCTTACCCTCTCTCTATGCTTGTTCTTAATGTTTCTTGACCCACTCCCTACTCCTCATGGTCTGTTTTCTGCTCATCAGTAACACTGGGGTTCTATGCCTACTTTTCTATTATTTCCAGAACCAGAATTTAGCAGCTTTCCTAAACATACTGATTTTATATTTAATAAGATTCAATTTTGTAAGACATTTGAAAGACCTAATTTGTTAGCACTGTCTATACAGTTGCTTTGATTATTTTATATAATTGATTAAAGTACTCCAAGAGGACAGACTACATACACACTCAGAATGACTGCAGAAGAAGTAGAAATTTTAATAGGGTTTACCAAATCTCAATGGAGTAAGGTTAGAAACGACTAAGTTAACACACTTAAAGTTTTTTAAAAATCATTTCTGTATGTCTCTCAATTATTTATACTACAAATCTTTTTAAAGAATTGTACAGAATGACTGGAAATTTAATATACAAACCCAGCGACTCATTGCAACGTGAGGAAAAACTGGACTATGAAGTACAATAACAGTAATGAGTTTATTTTGGGAACTATATAAAGCCAGCTGAGTTTTCTCATGTTATTTCAAGTAAAAACCATTAAATGTAGTGGTATAAAACCTAAAGGGCCAGAATCTTTAAGAATCTTCCCTTCAGATCATAAGCAAATCCAGCAAATCCTGAAACAGTCTAAATGTTAGAGGTCTAGTTTGTGGCTATCAAGGATGCAAAGGACCAACTCTTAGGTATTGACATGTTAGGGTCAAAGGTGAGCTTTTTAAATTATTATTAAAAATTTCTGACTCCTCCCCGTCTCCGCCTCCCATTTCCCTCCCCCTCCCCCGCTCCCCTCTCTCTCCCTCTCCAGTCCGAAGAGCAGTCAGGGTTCCCTGCCCTGTGGGGAGTCCAAGGTCCTCTCCCCCTTCCCATCCAGGTCTAGGAAGGTGAGAACCCAAACAGCCTAGGCTCCCACAAAGCCAGTACATGCAGTAGGATCAAAACCCAGTGCCCTTGTTCTTGGCTTCTCAGCAGCCCTCATTGTCCGCCATATTCAGAGAGTCCGGTTTTATCCCATGCTTTTTTAGACCCAGTCCAGCTGGCTTTGGTGAGTTCCCAATAGATCAGCCCCATTGTCTTAGTGTGTGGGTGCACCCCTCGCGGTCCTGACTTCCTTGCTCATGTTCTCCCTCCTTCTGCTCCTAGTTATTCTCCTGGATATTGGAAGTAGTCAAGATTGCCGGGCAAAAACTGGGACCTGGGGGTGGGGTGGGATGGGGGAAAGGGGAGATGGGGAGAGAAAAGTGAGAAGGGGAGGATGGGAAGAACTTGGGGGAATGGGATGGTTGGGATAAAGGAAGAGTAGATATGGGAGCAGAAAAGTATATATCTTAATTAAGGGAGCCAATTTTAGAGTTGGCAAGAGACTTGACCCTAGAGGGGTTCCCAGGTGTCCAAGGCAATGTCCCCAGCTAGTTCCTTGGGCAGTTGAGGAGAGGGAGCCTGAAATGGCCCTATCCTATAGTCATACTGATGAATATCTTGCATATCATCATAGAACCTTCAACTGGCGATGGAAGGAGATAGAGACAGAGACCCACATTGGAGCACTGGACTGAGCTTCCATGGTCCAAATGAGGAGCAGAAGAAAGGTGAGCTTTGAAAGGTCTAAATTATGTCCAGAGGTATGCATGTCCTTCAGCTAAGGACAGTCCTGTGTCCTTGCTCCAGAGAAGCAACCATCAAGCCTGCAGTGTCCAGATCACACAGATTTGCCCTGTGAAGAACATCCCCCCCCCACAAACAAGATGTTCTAGGAAGCAACTGACCTCGTCAGGACTGGATGCCTGGTAGGTGCGGTTCTCATCACTGAAGTCTTGGTCTGCTTCAGCAAACTCAGTCTCTCCAGTGCCTCCAGCCCGAGTCTCGTACACAGGAGTGACGTTGTGACAAAGGGCGATGGCTTTCACTGCTTCATGGATCCGGCTGCTGACACTTTTCTTAACTTTAGGAGTTGAAGACTGGCTTCTTCTCAGTGGAGCGGAACTTGGGTTGTGCCCACTTGCTTGGGAGTGTACCTTTAAAACAGGGTGCCATGTAATGAGGGCAGACAGAATGAAGTGGTCTACATGTGGACCAGAAATTACTGGCATATTTTCTGATGTGAAGCAAGCTGCTTGAGATAAGAACAGCAATCTGATTCTTTCTCTTACAATGTACCCAGGAAAGGAATAACTTTTGTCTCAGCAATGCAAAATGCTTGGCTCTTTCAAGATTGTCAAACACACCAGAGTATTTGCTATGATACTTAAAACCTGGCACTTTCCCACTCCTAAGATCCATCAACTGACACTTTCCTCCTTAAAACAGCAAGATAAAGATCAAGGCAGAATGGTAAGCTCACACATGCACATAAAACAGTGTCAAACCAAAGCAGCCAGAACTCTTAAGACTTCCTCGAATGTCATAAGTAAACCCACTGTTCACTGGTCTCTGAACTTTGGTGGTCTAGTTTGTAGCTAACGAGGATTAGACATAGTAATGGGGTGTGTCAGATTGTCCGTTGTTCATGTGAAGCAACTGTCCATTTGAGCACTGTGTATCTGCCTAACTCCCATTAGGTCTGGATAGGAGTCTCAGCTGTTACCACCCAGTGATGGATTTTTGTTACTCATCTCCTACCAGGGTGGTTGTTAGAGGACACTTCCCAAGCCACAGGACAAACATACACTCTTCTGTCAACTCAGAGTCTCAGAACAGTACTCAGAAGGGACTAGGGATCAGAGTGACTGAGAGGCATTGAGTATGAGCCTCTCATTACCAAGCACAGCCTGCATGAAAAAGTATGCAGCTGTATCTCCTGCACAGGTGTCTGCTCAGTGCTCAGCTGTGCTGCCCACAGCTGCCTTACAGTTGCCCCGCCTTACACTGAGCTGCTCCAGCTGCAGAGGAGTTCAGCCCTTCTTCTGAACTATGTAATCTCACTGATGCTTGTGCAGTTTAATTCACATAAATTCCATTAAAAAATAGGTTCTTAACCACCAAGTGCTTCCAGTGGGCAAAGATAATCAGGTTAAGAAAGACCTGTGCCTAGGAAGGTGAATATCCAAACTGTTTAGGCTCCCACAAAGCCAGAACATGAAGTAGGATCAAAACCCCGTGCCATTGTCCTTGGCCTCTCGTCAGCTCTCATTGTCTGCCATGTTCAGAGAGTCCGGTTTTATCCCATGCTTTTCCAGTCACAGTCCAGCTGGCCTTGGTGAGCTCCCAATAGATGGGCCCCACTGTCTCAGTGGGTGGGTGCACCCCTCGTGGTCCTGACTTCCTTGTTCATGTTCTCCCTCCTTCTGCTCCTCATTAGGACCTTGGGAGCTCAGTCCGGTGCTCCAGTGTGGGTCTCTGTCTCTATCTCCATCCATTGCTAGATGAAGGTTTTATGGTGATATGCAAGATATTCATCAGTATGGCTATAGGATAGGTTCATTTCAGGTTCCCTATCCTCAGGTGCCCAAGGAACTAACTGGGGACATTGCCCTGGGCACCTGGTAGCCACTCCAAGTTCAAGTCTCTTGCCAACCCTTAGGTGGCTCCCTTAACTAAGATATGAGTTTCCCTGCTCCCCTATCCAACCTTCCCTTATCCCCAATCATCCCGTTTCCCCAAGTTCCCCTCATCCTCTCCTTCACACTTTTCTCTCCCCATCTCCCCTCACCCCCATCCCACCCCAAGATTCCAATTTTTTGCCCAGCAATCTTGTCTATTTCCCATAGCCAGGAGGATAACTATATGTTTTTCCTTGGGTTTACCCTCTTGTTTAGCTTCTTTAGGATCATAAATTATAGACTCAGTGGCCCCTATCCATGGCTAGAAACCTATTATGAGTGAGTACATCCCATGATCTTCTTTTTGGGTCTGGGTTACCTCACTCAGGATAGTATTTTCTATTTCCACCATTTGCATGCAAAATTTGAGAAGTCATTGTGTTTTACCGCAGAGTAGTACTTCCTAGGCCTGGATGAAGGGGGTAGGACCTTGGACTTTCCCCAGGGCTGGGAACCCTGACTGTTCTTGGGACTGGAGAGGGAGGAGAAGAGGAGTGGGGGGAGGGGGAGGGGGGGAGAAGGGGGAGGGAAATGGGAGTCGGGGAGGAAGCGGAAAATATTTTTTTTCAGTAAAAAAAAAACAGAGAATTTCAAAGGTAACAACTTTTATACTTTTTTACAGTGGCTTCAAACTGTGATTTTTTTTCGAGCAAACTAAGATAGCCTTAAAGGAATTGAAAAGCTCAGAAAAAAAATATCAAAGTAATAAAAACTTAAGCAAGATGGAAAAAAAAAAAAAAGACCTGTGCTACATTAGAGTGGGCTATAGACAACAGAACATAAACAGGGACTAACGAGTTCCACATACAGAGTCTTACTGGCAAAGCCCATGCCTTTAGTGAAAGATCATCAAATGCTCTTAGATGTAATAAGTAAACATCAAATATATGATATATTTATATAACATATTCTTCAGTCTTCCGCTTTTAATATGTCCCTGGTAAAATAATTATAATAATAATCACATATAATATTCACATTAATGGATAACATAAGTTAACTTTATTATTTTTAGGGTCTCCCTATGTACCCTAGGCTGGACTGGAACTTCCAACACTCTTGCTTCAGCCTCCTGAGTGCTGGGATTACAGGTGTGTACCACAACACCCAAATAAATGAACTTTTAACAAGCAGTGGTTACATGGTGCCACTTCACTATGGACAAAGATTCTTAAATAAAAGGAAGCGTGAGCTCTTCTCTCCTCCTGGTTTTGTTAGGTTCAGCAGTATGAGATTTTGTCAAACACACACACACAGATACACTGATACAGGGCAGTCCAAATGGCTCCTTAAAAACACAGGCTATTGCTGTTGCCCTTGATGCCGCTCAGAGGTTGAAAGTGGGTCTCTATTGCTGATGACACTGCATACTTAGGACAAAAAACTTGTATTTTTTGAGCTGTATTTAATTTGAATGCTTCTGATTCCTAGAGTCTGGCTTAAACAGTAGCAGAAAGTACTTTCTGAGCTGCCAAGGGACAGAAACAATGAACAGTTCTACCCAGCTGTGACACCTATGATCTACAATAGTGACAGTATGGCAAGGTATCTGTAAAGGTGTGACAGATATGGCATTCACATGTTGGTGATAGCTATTGTCTAACTGGACTTAAGGCCCACTTAACAGGAGGGAAATCATGCCTGGTACTAGAAACCTAGTCAACTACATGGGGCTGGTGAAGTCATGGATTCTCTTAGAAGAAAATCTACTAAAACCAGTTTGTTAGACCAATATAATTCCTTCACTACATTCAAAACCTTAGCCATATCCTCACAATTCAGTGTAGCTACTCCACAAAGAAGCTTCTGTCTAGAACAAGGAGAGACTGCTACAGCTGGACACCATGGAGTCCAGACCAATGGACACGTCTGCAGCATAGTTTCTACATCTATGGCTCAAGGAACATCATACAAAGGGAGCAAAAAGACTGTATGAGGCAGAAAACCAGGATGACTGAAGTGATACTGTCTTTTTTAGAAATGGCTGCACAAGCAAGACCTAAACAATGATAATATCAATAGACACGATAAAGAAGGGGAAAAAAAATCATATCACCAGGGTCCCAGACCTAGACAAGAACAACTTGCCATTAATGACTGTGTCTATCCAATACAAAGGTTAGCCTTGAAACTATATACACATAAACGACAAAATGGACCCAGTAGATTATATTTATATATTTGTGCACATATTTATGCACAAACACGTATCCCACATGTATGCATAAAATAATCAAAGAAAAAGTAAGAGTACGTGGGGGGGCTTTGAAGAGAGAAAGTAATATAATTATATTTAAAATGTGTGATCAAACTGGACTCTCTGAATGTGGCTGTAAATGGGGGCTGACTGAGAAGCCATTGATAAAGGCACTGGGACTTGTTTCGACTGTGTACTGGCTTTTTGGGACCCTAGTCTATTTGTCTATTTGTATGCAAAGCTTCCTAGGACTGGAGGTGGGGCGGTTGGACTTCCCACAGGGGAAGGTTCCCTGCCCTCTCTTAAGGAGGGAGGGGGAGGGAGGAGGGTGAGTGGGTGAATGGGAGGGGAATGGGAGGAGGGGAGGAAGTGTAAATTTTTTGAATGGAAAAATAAATAAAAAAAGGAAAAAAAAATGTATTTTTAAAAATTTAAAACAATAGACTAAAATATTTCACAAGATATTAAAATATTCTGGAATACAAAATCCTCTGCATACCTAGTATGTATATGACATAATACATCAAATGTATATACCTACAGAACAGTCCACCCAAACACCAACAGGTATACAGTCTGTCAGCAGCACACAGAGGCTTCTCTAAAATCAACCACATCTTGGGACATAAAACAAATCTTTACAAATTCAAAAAGGTGGAAATAATACCACATCTCCTCTTTGACCATGGTGTAAAAACTTACAACTGACAGAAAACATCTTTACTAAATACCCAAATTCACTCACTTATTACATCTCTACCAAATACCCAAACTCACTGACTTATAACATCTCTACTAAATACACAAACTCACTTATTACATCTCTACTAAATACACGAACTCACTTATTACATCTCTACTAAATACACAAACCCACTTATTACATTTCTACTAAATATACAGACTCATTTATGACAGCTCTACTAAATATACAAACTCAAACTTATTGAGTTTGTATGATTATGAATGATTAATGGAGCAAAGGAAAAAATCAAGAAATAAATTTCAAAAACTGTACTGGAACTATACAGAAACAAAAACACAAGCAATAACCCTCTTTGGGCACACTGAAAGCAGTCCTGTGAGGGAAATTTATAGCTCTAAGTACCTACATAAAAAAAAAAATCAGAAAGAGTACAAATAAATAACGATGCAACTCAAAAACTTGAAAAAACAGAAAGAAACCAAATCCAGACACAGCAGAAGGCAAGAAATAACAAAACTCAGTGCAGAAATTAATGAAAGAGGAACAACAACAACAACAAAATACAAAGACTCAACAAATCTAAGAGCTGTCTCCTTGAGATGATAGGCACGACAGACAGAGTTCTGGCCTAACTAACCAAGGGGAGAAACAGGGACCTGAATTAACAGAATCAGAAACAAACACAGAAATGCTACAATGGGCATCAGTGAAATTCAGAAAATTATAAGGGAATACTCTAAAAACCTGTGCTTCATTAAGTTGGAAAATCTAAAAGAAATAGATAATTTCTAGTCTCAGTGAAACCACCAAAATTAAACCAAGAAGAGACCAACAACCTAAGCAGAATCTTAACAAGCGAAGAGCCTGAAAGAGTTATAAACAGCCTTCCAACTAAAATCAGGCCAAGACCAGACGGACTCAGTGCAGACTCCTAGCAGCCAGCCCTTTTTACACTACTAAAAGGAAGAAGTGGAAGGCGCACTACCCAACTCCTACACAGCCAGCTTTACTCGGATACCCAAACCAGTCATGAGGAATCATACTATAGTAAACTCACTTGAAAACACCTACAGTACATATAAGTTAGGGTATACAATACATACTGTACAAAAGAAAGTTTTATCCTGGCTGACAACGTTCCCTTCCAAGAGCCAAAGGCCATCTAACAGAAAACCCAAGACCTAGCATGAGATGGTTCTTTTGAGTTGTTAGCCAGGGTCACCCAAGAGGCTTCCAAACATCACCATTACTATCTCAATTGGTAGCCCCTGCTCTAGAAGGTAAAGTCCCTATTGCTAAAGATGCTATGCATTTCAGACACAGGGCCTAGAAGCCCCTGGGCTGGAATATTTGAAAGTCCTCTCTTGGAGGGCTCGCTTTCATGGTATGGGAAGGCACCAATGGAGGAAGCAACCAATAATCTTATCCAACTTTGATGTCAATGAACCACAACAATGACCAGCATAGCAAGATAACTCTCAGGGTACAATTAGGGGCATGTATACCTTCATGTAACCAACAACTCTCTATTTGGACTTAAGACCTTCTCAAAAGAGGGAAATCATGCCTGGTACTGAAAACTTAGCTAACTACCAGGGCTAGTGACATCATGGAATCTGCTGCAAGACACTATGCAATAGGAATGCCAGAAGCTACACCAGACATGACTACCGACACATCAGCTGAAGGACAACAATAACAGACATGACAGGGTGGATGAGTGAAAGATCAAGAGGCCTCAGCCCTACACAAAGAACTACAGGCAACTAAGGAATGCTGAGAGCAGGAGAAATGGCCTTCCCTAAGGGATGAACATACCAAGAAGTTATCTACTGAAAGATGGTTAACCTCTGAGAACATGTAGACACAAATAGCATCATAGAGGTTGAGCAGACTGTATTTGTGTATTTAAGAAGACACACACACACAAAACAAACAGATACATATACAAATATTTATGTAACAACAATTAAGGAAGAGGCTATGAATTTGAGAGCAAGGAAGGGTATGCAAAAGGGCTGGGAGGGAAGAAAAAAGGAAATGATATAATTAAAGAACTGATTTCAAAAATTGTATTTTAGAAAATTTTCAAGACTAAACTTTTCATTAAAATTATAAAAATAAAATATTGATTTAAAAATGCTTTCAAGCATAGAGCATATATAAATTATATCTACACAAATCACATCTGCACATGTGAGATGCTCATTGGCATCTGTGCAGATATATCATATAAAATAAACGGATATTGTACAAATAAGTTTTTTTTGCTATTTAGCAACATCTCAAGAACGTATATGTTGGGCTGGTGGTAATTACAGAACAAGGTTTTCTAAATTTGAATGCATCGTTGACAACTGAATTGTAAGGAGAAAAAGTCCAATTTAATCTTTGAAATCATGTTTGAAGCACATTACTGTAAAACACCCGGCTGGACTTTTAGCTGACGTCACAGGTGTGTGGTGCTCCAAGAACTAACACATTACCCAGTGAGCCACACCCCCGTCTGAGCTGAGTGTGAAACACAGGCATCATTATGTTCAAAGGAAAGCACGCAGCAGGTAGAGCAGTGGCCCAAGAAGCGAATCCTAGCATCAATTATCTAAATATCCTGCCTGATATTTTAGACAGGTTTCCTGGAACTGCCAAGTCAGAGTTTCTGAATTAGGACAGATTTGTTTGTTTTCATTTTTGTTTGTTTTTATTTTTAAAAATTTTCTTTCAGGACGTGCTATAGGGGTGGAGGAGGATACAAAGGACTGGAAGGTGGGCAGAATTGGGTTACATGATGTGAAATTCCCAAAAATTTAATAAAGAAATTATGTTAAATAAAAAGAAAGAGTAAAAATCATTGTGTCACAAACACTCCTTGAAGCCTGGGTTAAGTCCTCTATTTGAACTGAACATTCTCTACACAGAATGTCCTGATATGACTAGAGTCAGGAGCATGGACAACTGGAAGGGCCGGGTAAGGGAGGACCCCATATGGCATACCTGTCTGCAAGCCTCTGCAGATGACAGACAACTCCCATCCTTGTACTCAGCTCTTGGCAAGTAGTATTATCTTTTTAAAAATGTCATATGATAATTGCTTGCACAAAATAACAGGACAGAGAGAGAAAATGCCTGCTGATACAGCAAATCCACATGCCGCTAGAGTTCAGTAACAGGCATGATGGTGTGTGATGCTGAGTTATCTACCTTAGTTACTGGAAAATATGAAATCAGAATTTATTTTTTTAAAACCTGAGAAAGTTTTATTATGAAGAAAAACAAAGGTATTATTAGGAGACTCAGTAATACCAGTATCCTATTAATTACCCCTTAAAATACTGTTTACTAAAGAGTTTTATTTTTAGAAATAATTCACTAGCCAGGTGGTGGTGGCACACACCTTAAATCCCAACACTTGGGAGGCAGAGACAGGCAGATCTCTGTGAGTTCAAAGCTAGCCTGGTCTAAAGAACGAGTTCCAGGACAGTTAGGGCTGTTACACAGAGAAACTCTGTCTTGAAAAACCAACCCCTGTAAAAGAAAAATTCACTAAGAAAATAATATAATAAATGATTTGAGCTCATTATATTTCCCATAATTCTGCTGATATACAAATGCTAGTTATAATTTCTTGTCTGAGATACAATTGATAGCAAGGTAATAATAAAAAGGACTAAAAGTAGCATAAAATAGGCTCAATATAGCTTACCAGCGAGGGTGCACTGAGAGAAGATGGCACTCAGAAGGTCATCCACATACCTGCAAGTAGGAATTGAGGACGTGGCTCTGGATTTCGTCCATAGTGTCTGTTCCATAAGAGACAGTGCCCAAATGGAGTCGCTTGAATACCATCTCGTTCTGAGTGAGAGTGCCTGTGGTGGGGAGAGCACAGCAGTGAAGACAGGCAGTGGGAAGGCCCTGCTGCTCTGTGAGGAGCTCTGGCCAGGAGGGCTGCTGGGCACATTGCTGACTGTCCCTGGGACACCTGTTAGAGATGCAAAGTCCCAGCAGAATGCTCATTCTGACCGGGAGCCTTAGGAGTTTTTCCCAAGCATGTCACATTAACAATGAAAGATCCTCTAGAAATATGAGAAGTTGAGTCTCTGCCTTTGAAATTAAGATCTGTTAACTGGCATAACGGCAACTTCTGCTGTTCTGAATAAGGCATAAATAGGAAGCTAAGTCACCAATGACTCAGTCACAGTACTAAGCTGGAGAACAACATGACTTAGCCCCAAATTAGCATGGCTTAGTAGACTTAAAGACTGACCTTTGAAAGTAATCATTATTGGTAGAGAGGTAAATGCTACAGATGTCTAACCCTTAGCACATATTTATGTCCCTTACAATGAGAAGAAAGGGTTGTGAGACGGGAGACAATTTTCCTCACTGAGTTTCTAAGAAAGCCATTATTTAACACTCTCTCCTCAAAGCAGAGCAGACACATTAAAATGACTATACCCAGGACTGCAAATAGTTAACCCATATATCTCATGTAATGCAAACACACTGCAGTACATGCACATGATTAGTTCACCTGATTTCACAGAAGTAAAACAACAAAGGAATGCTTAAATGCCCTTTTAGTTGAGAAATGGGAGCTGCCATGCAAGGAACTTGAGTCTCGTCTGCACTGGGGCTTCCGCACTGGACTCAAAGACATACAGCAAGGTTAGCAACTGACAGTGAGTGGTGCGACGGCCAATGCGGTGGCTTTTCATACGGTTACAAAACATCTCTATGCCTTTTATTTTCTTTGGCATACATGATATTGACAGGACCTGTCAATGACTAGTCTGAATTTACGTTCAGAGCAAAATGGGTTATTGACTTGGAACTTTCCAGAACAATACAGGATCTTCTTTACAAAAGAGCAGATCTGTACATTTTGACAAGCCCTCTTAGACACATTTCATTTATTATAACTTTACAAATTCCTCAAGAGCAACACTGGCTGTAGCCTTGTGCACTCACTGTGGGCACTATATATCTGGAGTAGATGGCTCCAGCTTCAGAGAACCGGAAATGAAATCATTATGTAAGATGTAGTTTATAGCAGTCTCAAAGTGGAATTAGCTTAAAATACATGTTACATTAAATATCACAACAGCAGCCCAACCTCAGGTAAAAGGGGAGCTCTGCATATGGTATATAACAAAAATAGACAGGATTTCAGCACTACAAAGTCAAAGGTAATAAAATAAAACATTAACTGGTAAACAAAGTTCCCAAAGTATGTGTTCCCAAAGTTGACAATATTCTAGACGAATTATATGCAAAAATGTTGTTTTAGATGACTTGATGTAAATAGCAATTTTTTATAGACTTTTCTCCTTGATGACAACTTAGAATGGGCCAAGGAGGTCAGTATTTTATTATGAACAACTCTATATGTAAAGTTAAAATAATATTACAACAAACACTGATATAGGTTAGACTAATAATGAGAAGCTGTTTATAAATAATTTAAAATAATTTTATTGAGAATTTTATACATTTTCATCATAGCCATTCTCCCTTCTCCAACTCTTCACAGTGCCATCCCCACGTCCGTTCTCCCTCAACTCTGTGTCACCTTTCCTGCCCTCTCACACCCTTCACTCTATCTCTGCAGGCATCAAGGCCAAATTAAACTGGCCAAATATTCTTAGATATGTGGACTTCCATGGGAATGTGGCTGATATATCATAGAGGAAGAATGGCCTCTCCCAGAAGCCAACAACTGCCAAAACTCCAGTCAGGGTGGAACATCACGCCCGACTCCCCAATTCTTTGTCTTCAGACAATCTCATGCAAGTACTATAGACTTGTAAGTAATAACAGTGCACCTCTGCTATGCTCTGCGCTGCCATGACTCCAGGCCGAGACGCTTTCCTGGGGGAAGGTTAGTGGGTTGTGGTCAGGCATCTCCTACACGCAGCAAGTCTCCTGTGTCCAGCTGTGCTGCTGCTCATGTACAGTCTTGTCATTACCCAGGATAAGTCTTCCTAACCTCTTCTCTCCCTCAGAGCCCAAGAGCTTAATGCAGGTGCACACTGTATTTCCTTCATAAACTGCTGTAAACCATAATTAACTCCTGCTTTTATTTCAGATCTTTGTTAAATGTGCTGTAGAGACACTGTGTTCATCTGCAGGAGCCCTGACTGACAAGCAAGATTCTCACCACTGCCTTATCACAGTGACATGCCACCAAAGGTGGCGCAAGGATCTCCCAGGCATCCGGGTGGCATACTGGATGTATAAAGTACCAGACACATAAGAGGTGCCACCAACTGCACCCTGATATCACCCTACTCCCAGTTCTTCCTCCTTTGCTCTCTTTGTGAACCTCTTGGAGGTATTCTTAAATTCATGTCTAATATTTTCTAACACACTACCCACCTGTGCTATATTTATAAAACAGAAATCTCTTGATTAAAAGTAACCAGTAATTTGATATGGTTCACCCGTCTAAATATAAACTGCTCAGGTTAGACAATAGAATTCTTCATTATGCCATCTAGAGCTACTTTTTTTTTTTTTTTTTACACTGTTTGACACACCTGGTTGTTAACTTCCACAGCCCCCAACTCCCACATCTCCACGAACTTCAAATAACTGGGGAATTGCCTATCTGGCAAACATTCATTACAAGGCATCAGCAAACATAGGGGTTAGTGTAGTAAACAACCAGAGTTCACATGCCTGTGCCTGTTTGCTGTCAGCTACTTCACACTCAGTCTTTAAAAGTGTGTAGGGTAATTCATGACGGCTCTAAAGCATAAAGTATGGCAGTGTGAATTCCTTTGCTCAAAATCCCACAGCTAGAGACAAGCATCGGAAAAAGCCTTACTTCCAGAGGCCTCAAATGCAAGGAAGGGAAGGCACTCTGAGAGGGTGAGTGCTCCAAGAGACTACCAGTGAGACATGGAGAGGAGTTCCCTCAGGGGACGGCATGGAGGCAGACCTAGAACCAATGCTCCTCGAAGGCAGACTGAAGGGACAGGGCTCAAGAAGGCCAAGAGAGAAAGGTCTAGAAACATAAACCAGGCTAGTCTCCAACTCTTGACTCTGCTTTAGCCTTTGGAATGCTGGCATTATAGTTGTGTGCCACTGTTCCCAGCTAGGGATCCTGCCCCCTACGTGCTGGGGATCAAAGCTCTGGCTCTGAGCATGCTATGAAGCTCTGCATCACATGATTTCCTCCCAGCTTGACTCTGTATTATCTCAATGTCACCCCCAAAGTCCAGCTCTTAACTTGGAATGAAAATTGTTTTTGAGAAAAAGAATGAAGAAAAAAGTTTAATTAAAACTGGAAACTACCAAGATGTGATGTGGCCCACATCTTTAAACCCAGCCCTAAGCTGCAGAGGCAGGTGGATCTCTTTGAGTCCCAGGGCACTCTGGTTTACAAGGTTTCAAGTCAGCCAGGGATGTGTAGTAAGATCCCATTTCAAAAAAAAACAAACAATAATAAAACTGAAAACAAACAAACAAAAACCTAGGAACTAAAGATGCATGGGAGAAGGCATATATGACACTACGTATTTGCATCATGTATCATTCATTTGATGGGATATTTTTTTTCCCAGGTTACTGGCAACGAAAAATCTAGCATCTCAAACACAATAGGTCCACAGTGGTATCAGATGCTTTCCCAACACAAAGACATTTCATTATAATCAATCCATTCAAACTATTTCTAGACAGTGAATTTAGGGTTTGAATGTGCCTATTTAATCATCCTTTTTAAGCCCGTGATATAGTATTTCCACTCTTAGTTTCCCAAGTTCAACAATGCTAGCTACTGTATCTTGCATCTTAGCATCTTTGGGGAAATCTCAAGAGTAATATCACACATGCACAAAGACGATGAGGGGGGAACCACAGAGAACACTAAAATATTAAATATATTGTTGCACAGTACATTTAAGAGACATGATGTAAAAGGTAACAGAAACCCAGGTTACAACTATTATCTCCTCCTCTTAGGATAATAATTATGAAGATAACTATAATATTTCCTCCTCCCAGAGAAGATATTATAAAGCTCTGTATTTAGATTTCTTTCCTTCTGCTATACAGCCCAGTTAGTCTCATTTGTAATTATCCTGCCTGAGCCTCCTGAGTAGGCATATTTATACTATGAAATGTTTTAATTTTTGATGCTATTCTAAATGAAATTGCCTTCTAATTCAACCTTGGGATAGTTTATTGCTAGTATATAAAAATACAATTCATTGTTCAGAGTGCTTTTGTTGTCGATACTTTGGCTATTAGGTTTGTAGAGATCCACGATGATTTCTATATACAAGACTTCACCATACATAAGCAGACAGTTTTACTCTCCTTTATAATATGGACGCTACTTCTTTTTCACGTCTACTTTGCTCTGGCTAAATGTCTACTCATTCATAGCAGAATTATCTCCAATAAGCAAAAAGGGAGAAACAACCCCAATGCCCATTCATTCATTCATTCATTCATTCATTCATTCATAGGTAGATAAATAGAATGAAACACACACACACACACACACACACACGAATAGTCTTTATCAGAAGAAAAATGAAGTACTCACTATATTCTACACTAGGGATTAATCTTGAAAATATTCTACTAAAAATGAAGCCCAACACAAAGGGCCCAGATGTTTTATATCATCCATATGTGCCCACCAGGCAAATCCACAGGGAAAGAAAGTCGGGCCAGGGTTTCTTCGGACTATAAGCAGAGAAGATACTGAGTGAGGAGTGATTCAGTGCATACAGGGTTGCTCTGGGAGAAGTTTCTAAACCTGGACTGTGGTAAGCACTATATAATAGCTATACCAGTGCAGTGGAAGAGAGAAAAATAGTCTGAGTTTTTCATTTGACTCAAACTACAATGTAATAACTGTCTATTTAAAATGTCTAGGCTGTAATAAGTAGTTTGAGTCAGTTCAAAATTGATACATTCAAACCACTGAATAGTATTGCCCACCAGATAAGAAGAATGAAGTGTCTCTGATATTTCAGTCTTCTGGTTAAGCACATCCTACCTGGCAAGATCCTAGAATCTGCACTGTGTGTATAGACAGACGCTCCTTAGGTGAATGCACAAAACACTCACATAGCAAGAGGGATCTTCAAAATTTTCTAAAAAATGTTTTCAGAGTTGCACTGCCTCCTGCAGTCATTCAGACTCCCTTACGTCAGTCCCAGGCGAGTGCGGCATCACAGAGTTCTTCCTCTGTCTCATCTTGGTGTTTTTCATGGCTCAATCACTTTGTGATTTCTAGATACTTTGTCATCTTAATATGACAGAAACTGACAGGTTCCAAATGGAAACTATTAAAAAAAGAGGTGCTGGCTATGAAATCAGGTGGTGAGGGAGCCATCATATCAACAAGAATGACATTGAGCTATTTATGACATGCAGTTCCTGTGATAACAGGTTTCATTGTGATTTCCAAGAGAAAACAACACAGTAGTCTTTTATAAAGCAGAGGCTTTCTGGACTGCAGTGAGCAAGGCAGGCAAAGAGGAAATTGCTTTTTAAGAAAATCGTCCTGCAGGCATCATTCTTAGGGTGGCAACAGATGCAGTCCATGCAGGGAAGCAGATGGGAACCTCTGATCAGAGCCACTAGGCTGCAAGTTGACAGTACACTGAGATTCTACCAAGCCTTAATACACAGACAGACAGGTGATTTTTAACAGACTAACAGAAGAAGCCACCTACAATACACAGGAACCAGCTCATCCCAGGTCCACAGAACTTTGTGAAGATTCGAACAAAGAAAAGCAATGACCATTAGAGATCATTCATCAAAGCTAAACAATGAGTGAATGAAAACAAAATCTCCCTGGTGATGGCCAAACCACACGCACTGGTCATTAAAACACATTATTGAGTAGGGCATCATGGCACACACATAATCCCAGCACGCAGGAGGGTGAGGCACGATTAGCAGTTCAAGGCCAGTCTAGGCTACGTAGAGAATTATCTTAAAAAAGCTAACAAAACTGGAGAAATAGTTCAGTTGATAAGATATGTGGCTTATAAGCATGAGGACCAGAGTCCAATCTCTAGAACCTACATTTTTTTTTAAAGTTGGTGAGGCATGGTGGTGGTGCACACCTTCAATCCCAGCACTCAGGAGGAAGAGGCAGGTGGATCTTTGAGTTTGAAGCTAGCTAGATCTACATAGTTTCAGACCAGCCAGGGTGACATAGTAAGATCCTGTGTCAAAAAACAAAACAAAGCAAGTTGGGCATAGTAGTCCACATGTACCTGTAATCCCAGTGCTGGGGAGGTGGAGACACAGAGACGCCTGGAGTTCAACAGTCAGGCTAGGTCACCTGGGAGCTCCAGGTAAGTGAGAGACCCTATCTTAAAAACATGGTGGGGAGCACCTGAAAAACATCTACACTTGTCCTTTGACCACCACACATACAGGTATGAACATTCACGCGCATCCACACAAACACATATACAAATCAATCAAACACACACACAGACACACACATCCTATTCATGTAGAAGCAGTCTACTTTCCTCGTCACTCAGGCCGTTCCCAATGTCTGCTCAGCCACTGTCTGTGTTTAGTATCTCAATCAGTCTAAACACCCAAAATGTTAATTATAGCACTCAAACCCAAGTACAGACTTTAGTGAATGGCTGCCCTAGGAAGACAGCACGTTTGTTGCAAGTGACTATTGCAGTTACCACCAGTATGGAGAGACCTCAGTGGCCTTCTGATTTAAATGACATTAAAAATTCCCTCTACGTCTTGGTTTCAAGATCTTCCTACTGTATATATACTAACTAGCACACACATCCATTATTTTTGCTGCTTTTAAAAACTATGAAAACAGCATTTCCCTCCTGATGGTACTGTCCTATGATCCTCACAGTATTCAAACCTGTATGTAATGGAGGCTATAATTAAAATATAAGTCCAAAAATAATCCTGTTGTTTCAAGCAATGGTTTTGTTCTACATGAAGACAAAAACTTCCTAGCAAAGGAATTAATGTATTGCTTTAATAGGCTGCACCGTGAGTTAAGTTTTAAAATTTATGAGTTCACTGCAGCATTGTTCTTTAAACAATGGCATTGTCAAATGCAACCAGTGAGAAGATTAAAGTTCTCCCAGCAGATTAAGTACAAATTATCCGTCCTCCTGTTTCAGCATCATTTGTTCATTTATCACATAGCATCTAGCATTCCTGGTCAGTGTCAATATGCTCTGCATCCTTGCAGCTAACAGATGTCGACTCTTGTCGAGTGAATTACTTTATGTTTCACGCGCTGCTGGCCGCAGATGTGTCACTATAGCAACATCATTAATTTCAGATCTTACCGGAAACGTGCACTCCAATCAAACCTAATTATACCACATTGCTTTCTTGTCCACAAGAAGGAAACTATAATGCAATTATTGGGACACTTCATTTTCTATTCTGCTGTGGCAAATGAGAGAGCCACTGTGATGGACGCTTCTTGTCAAAAAGCTTATTGATGAAGCACAAACCCAATTTACAATCATACGAAGGACCACCTTACAATTATGTTAGTAATGTAAAGCTCTTGGATGCCAGCTTACACGGAAGCATTTCAGCAGGAATTCAGCCCATGTAAGATGTCTGAAAACTGAGTGATGCCCGAGTAGTAAACCTCTGCTCACCAGAATCAGAGCTGTTCACGCCAACAACCATCTTCTGCTGCAACTTGTGCTGTGGCTGAGGACACAAGGTATCAGCAGCTAACACCTGACCTACTTCCGACACATATGCTCAGGAGAATTCATATCCTTGCAGGAGAATACAGAGCCATTACTTATGTCACAAAAATAGAGAATACTAGACAGAACTAGCAATTTATATCCTGGAACATAACACTAAGAGTGCACTGTCTCAGCAGGACACAAAAGGGGCTGGGGGCAAGACGGGCCCTGTTAGACTTCCACAGATTTCTATGTGTGCTCATCTACTGTCCCTGTCCACAGAGTTGACCAGCAGTTACCTCTGAGCTGGAGAGGCTGACAGTTCTCACTAAGGAAAGCTAAGATGCATCTGAGATCACAATTAGAGGAATGGTCATCACTCACTCTCATGTCTTTTCATCTGACTGTGTGAAATACATGCTTTTTATAAGACTGAGGTGGGAGAAATGAAATGCCACTTAGCTGCTGACAATAATAATTATATCATTTGTTCTCTGTTATTCATCAGCCTATGATTTAGTTAGTGTGGACTTTATGATAGGCCACGGCAGACCTACCACCTTCAAGAACCCCTGGGACACTCAGGAATCAGGGATCCAGAGTCCCTCCTTCCCCGAAACACAAGCTAGGACAGGATAAGTAGGTGATGAGCGAGAGTCTCCCATGAGACGGCTTTAGGGAGAGACTGCAGCTGGAGACGCTGCCACAACAGGCATAGCATTTCTAAATACACGGCCAGACAATGGGGAAAAACTCAGCCAAGGATGACATTTCCTTCAGTGGCTCTTAGAGTGAAAGGCTCTCTTAGAAAGGCAGTAGTGGCCAGGCACGACGGCTCACATCTGTGACCCTGGCATTCGGGAGGAGGAGGTGGAAAGGCTACCATGAGTGCAAAGCCAGCCTATGCTACCTAGTGAGTTCCAGGTCAGCCCAGGAAGCAGAGCAGACGTCATCTCAGGAAACAAGTGAAGCCATGACAGCATCTGGTTTGCTCCTCAGTACATTCCATACAGTTCTGCCAGGATTCTTAAATATCACACCAATGTAAGAAAGATTGCTGTGCCCCATTTTCAATGTGAGGTGAGTTTGTAGACATTAAACCCCTCCCTCCTCTGGCTGAGGCCTGCTGGTTTCAGGATCTTACTCTGATGAACTGAAATTTCACAATGGAAAATGGGCAGCTGTAATTAAGAATTTCACCCTTGTTTTTTAAAAGAGGAAATCAGCATTTTAAAGAGGCCTAATGTCATAAAACATCTACATATTAACAACAGAGACAGACATTGAAAGTCTGCTTTTGGGAATGACTAGGACAACTCAGGCCAGCACCTTGCTTATCAACACTACTGCTGGCTCCAATGCCCAAAGCACCTCAGGGCCCAGACATATACTATACAGCCTCCCAGCACCCACCCTATAGAGGCTCTGTCGCCTGGACTCCTGACCCAGCCAATCTCCCTAACCTCCCCTCTGACTTCCAGAAGGGTCTGGCCGCACTGGTGGTAGTCAAGTGAGCTTTGAAAACAACAACAACAACAACAACAACAACAAAACAGGAAGAAAAGCTCTTGATGGAAACGGAAGACTTGGTGCATCCCCATAGGGAACACCAACCAAATAAGACACTTCCCTTCAACTTATGAGGTCAGAGGAAAGGCTGGCAACAAAGAGCAGTCCGGCCAACCACACACCCTGCAGGCCAAACACGCCTGGGTATAAGGCCTCTGCCTTGCACCAAGCTAGGGCATACTCTGCCTAAGCATGAGCCTCTGGAAAGAGAAAGGTCAAATGCTATAGAAAACACAGTCTCCAACCACGTGAAGACAATTACATCAATTATTTCAAGTTTATGTCATTGAATACTATTCCGTAAAATTTTCTTGGTTTTGTTGTTTATAAACACAATAGATTTTTCTATATTGGTTTTGCTAAAAATGACCTACCAATTCTAACACTAATCTATAAATTTATTAGATTTTCTATTTCTTTGCTAATAAGTACTTTGCTCTCTGTCTCCTCCCCTTCACCAGACCCCTATTTTTTGGTAGTACCAGGGATTAATTATTTTGGGCTAGTGGTAGGAAATCCTTCTGAAGATGACTTTTAATAGTTTTTGGATGGGGTGGGTGAGATGGCTCAGCAGATAGAGGCACCTACTGTCAAACTCGGTGACCTGAGTTCAATCCCCAGAGCCCATATGGTGGAAGGAGAAAATTGACTCCCTAAGTGGTCCTCTGATCTCCATGCATGTAAAGTAGCATGCACATGCACCTACCACCCTCAGAAAATAAGTAATAAATAAATAAAGGTGAAAATTAAAAAAAATGCTTTCAGGTGATAAAAACTATTTCTTCTGGGTCTGATTTAATGCCTTACATTTCCTGAAGAATTTTTCTAGTGCTTGCATTTAAAAGCTGCTGACAATAAGGATCTGATATTCCATTATGATATTTTAAAATATCATCATTGTAGCTTTGCTCTACTTGCTTATATCTGTTTTTTTTTTTTTATTTTTTTTCCAGATTTTACCTTCAAGTTGTACTTATTTTTATTAAGTCTTTTCTAAAGACTGGCCAGCTGAATGGTGTTGTTCTATCTTTACAGCTGTTTATTTCTAAAAAGAAGGAATCTTGCTGTGTTACTTAGGTTGGCCTTGAATGTAGACTCAAGGGGCTCTCCTCTGTCATCTGAGCAAGCAGCTGGGCCTGCAGATGTGAACCATCACGCTCCACCTGCTTCTGAATACCACATCACTGTTTTCTGTTCTCATCTTTAGGATCTCTTTCCAATGTCACTGACTTTTACTGCTCTTATGATTAAATTTTAATCTTTCTTGAGCCAGGTCTTTGTATGTAGTCCTAGATGCCTGGTACTCTCAGAATGGCCTCAAACTCACAGAGATCCACCTTTCTCTGCATGAGTGCTAGAATAAAAGGCATATACTACCAAGTCGTCATCTTTCTTTCTTTTTTAAATTGAAAACACAAGTTCCTTGAATATCCCACAGGTGAAGATAGCGAGTGATTCTGTGTGCTATTTCTGTTGCATTCCTAACTTTGACCATTTCTGATGGTAGGTAAAGACAGCAATGATTCTATGTGCTATTTGCACTGTGTTCCTAACCTTGGCCATTTCTGATGTTAGATAAAGATAGCAATAATTCTATGTTCTATTTGCAATGTGTTCCTAACTTTCATGGTAATTTCTGCCATTACCGTAAGTAGCCACACCCACTCCTTGGAGTTCACTGAGACTCAACTAAGGTCTAGTTCATTTCAGTCCGCATTAGTTTCCCACACTCACTAGCTAAAAACATTTTCTAGGTGGCAGATACTCCATGAGATCAACGCTATTCAGACTTTAGTTTAGCTGGTTCCTGCCTGCTTGGATGATCAATTAATTACTTAAAGTAATGATGCTAACATTTCCTCCTACGTTAGCAGATATTGTAATTTTCTCCTGTATCACTTTGTGCTTGTACATAGAAGCCTTTAAAGTGATGTGGGATTTCCCTCTGTATGCTGTGATTATCATTAATGAATAAAGAAACTGCTTTGGACATATAGCAGGGCAGAACTTAGTTAGGTGGGGAAAACTAAACAGAATGCTGGGAGAAAGAAAGGTGGAGTCAGAGAGAAGCCATGAAGCTGCCGGAGACAGATGCTGGGAACTGTACGCCACAGCCATGTGGTAATACACAGATTAATAGAAATGGGTTAAATTAATATATAAGAGTTAGCCAATAAGAAGGTAGAGCTAATAGGTCAAGCAGTGATTTAATTAATACAGTTTCTGTGTGATTATTTCGAGTCTAAGCTAGCTGGACAGCTGGGAACTAAAAAGTAGCTCCATGCAACATTAAAGCACATATGTATTTCAAACTTCTATTAGTAAAGTTCCCTCTTTCTTAAAAAGTGCTTTTTATTGTAGAGTCTATCTTGTTGGATGTTCAGGAAGAAACCAGGTTCTTTTTTCAATTCCTAGTTACCATTGTGATTATTTTACCTTTTATGTTTTGCCTTTTCTTTTCTTCTTCTTCTTCTTTCTCTTCTTCTTCTTACTCTTCTTCTTACTCTTCTTCTTCTTCTTCTTCTTGTTCCTCCTCCTTCTTCTTGTTCCTCCTCCTCCTCTTCCTCCTCCTCCTTCTTTTTCTTCCTTCTCCACCTTCTTCTTGTTCTTTTACAGCTAAGTTATTTTTCTTTAAGTATTAGGTGGTTTAATTTTTTTTTTAATCAATCTTAGTACCAATAAACATTAGAGACTCCTTTTTTCCTTCTGTGTGTTTTAGTCCTTCATTAATATGATTTGAAGTCTCTCCATGCTCATTCATACATCTATCTCTTGTTTTCACTGTTAGTTGGATCTCTGGACAGTATGACAACCCACACTTACCTATCCACCACCGCCCGGCTATTTTTAAAATTAATTTTTGAGACAGTATTTCACTATGTACTCCAGATGGGCCTTCAACTCATAACTCTACTGAGTCAGTCTCCTGCTTGCAGATGTGTACTACTAGGTGGCCCTAAGTTCAACTGTAAAAAAGTTTACTCTTATGTATATTTTAAATAAACATTTTGCTTTTGTTAACCAAAGCAACATTATCAGCATCATTTTATAATCACCCCATGTAGCTGCAAACATTTTTTTGGGAAGGAAAAGGAGCAGGAATATAATTACTGAGACGTGAAGCACATGCTTTTCAACCATACGGTCTATCTATAATGTGGTACCCTAGGCCATCCCTGCCCAAAGCAAAAGGAGCTGCTGTCTTGTGCATGTTAAACTGTGAAAGCCTGGTTATCGGCACACACTATCAATTGACTTAGGTCTTCTCTCCTGTATTTTCACACCAAGTGTCTAACTGTTGCTGGGATACAGAATACTGGGGTTATACCTTCAACTAAACTCTCTTAAGGACCAACAATTTTCTTGAAGGTTCTCCCAGGCTGTTTGTGATCTTTACTCTGATTATAATGCTGAAGATTTGGTTTTAGTGCCTCTATCAGCAAGACTAGGCAGCTCGTAGTAGTGGGGTAATTTTACCCTGACGTCTCCCACTGGTAACTCTGATGGACTGGCTCCTGAACAAATGCTGCCTGTGAACACTGAACAGCAGTGCACTCATGTTCAGTGCCTTTTTCTTGTATCTGCCTGCCCAAGCATACTAGCTATGAAGTACCACCCCTCCAGATTTTGGTCTGGAGAGTTCTTCCCTCTGTGTGGCTCATCCTAGGAGCTATCTTGAGCTTCAATATGCTTGGTAGTGACTTCCTCCTTGCTCCAGATCTTTTCAATTTTGGAATGTTATACAATTTGCTAGCATTGCCATAGATTGAAGTCTTCTACAAATTTCCTGTCAGCTGACTAGAATTGGGAAAGGAAACTCCTAACCCATTTCCTCAGTCTAGTTTCTGATGTGGGATGTCTTTCTGTATATGGTTTATATTGTTTTTTTTATTGGTTGATGAATAAATCTGTTTCGGCCTATGGTTTAACAGAGTAAAGGCGAGATGGGAAATCCGAACAGAGAAAGAGAGAGAATAGGTGAAGTCAGGGAGAGCCATGTAGCTACCAAAGGAGAAAGATGCCAGAGAATTATGGGTAAGCTACAGTGTTGTGGTAATACATAGATTAATTGAAATTAGTTAACTTAAGATGTAAGAGCTAGCTAGGAATATGCCTGAGCCACGGGCCAAAATGTGTTGTAATTAGTTTCTGTGTGATTATTTGGGTCTGGGCAGCCAGGAAATGAAAGCACAGTTTCCATTTACAAAGTTTCTTGAAGTAGGAACCTCTGGGTCATCTGCACTTATGGGCACCAACCTTTCTTGATTTTCTCCACCTGGTATTGTACTGAAATCCAAGTAAAAATTCTCAAAACTGGAACCTGAGTTACACTAAACTTCCATAATTCCCATGGGAGCTAACATCTGCAGAATGCTGAATTCATATTCATCAAATGTTTGGTTATAGTTCTTAGTGATGTCATTGTTCACACTTGCCATCCAGGTCCTTTGGTTCATAGCCACATTTTTGACAGCATGCTGCTGTGAGCAGAAGCTCTGTTTCCCACTTGCACCCAGAGGGGTTGTTTTGAGTATTTTAACTTTCAACCTGACATTTGTTTCTGATTTAATATTCTAATTAGTTATCAGTTGGCTACTCTAGTCATCACATCTGTAAATATGTGTTTTTCCTGGTTATACACCTGCTTTTATTTCCCATCTTTTTGCAAATGGAAATCATTCTACAACAATGTTAAATTATGTTGTGAGTGTATTTGCATTCTTTGTAGTTTAGCTAGAAACTAATACTAATCAAAGAAGGTGCTGGATCATATTTGGAACATATTTTATTTAATTATGCTTTGTATGTTGCTTTTACTATGTTGTTCACTAACACTAGAAATTTAAATCATTATCTTTCACTTAATACATTATAGATTACTAAGAATTCTTTAATAGAAAGAACAACAATAAGGACAACACGGAAAGGGATAAAGAGGTGTAGCAATCTGCATTGGAGGTACTATTGTGAAAACACTGAATTTACCTAACTTCTAACAACTCAAGCAAGGATCATCCTACAAAAAAGAAATACGCATTTTGCTCTTAAACCACTAGAGGTACATAACAGTAATGAGAAAACAGCTTGTGAGAGTCTGTAAAATTCAATATAAAATATAAAATAAACTAAAATATAGAGCTACAGCAAAGATACAGTTCACTAACTTTAAAGGAAGTGAAGGTATGAAAGAATGGAGATTCATTCATATAAAGTTTTCAAAAGTTGAGTCTGGAAACCTGTAAATCCAGCATTCAATTATGATATATATCATGTGTAAAAAAAATATTTCTGATGTTATCTGGTCCACTGAAAGACAAATAGAAATGAACAGTACCTGTTTTGTCTGTCAGTAAGTACACCAGGCGTCCAAGTTCCTCTGGTATTGTGCTGGTCCGAACAACTGTCCCAGGAATATTCTCATCTTTCATAATCATCCATCCATATGCTGCTTTGCCCATGTCCAAGTTCACCCGCAGACTGTAAACGAAACCATCATGATGGTCAGTGAGGCCAGACCTATATAACATCCATACCCAATACACATATTAATTTTTATAGAAATAAATACTGGATTTCAGACTTTAAAATAAATGATTTATGCATATTTAAGAAAACAAATGCTCAAATGCTTTTATAATCTAGATACGTTTACAGGTGATAGTTGGGTAGATAATTCCTTTCACATAAGCTACAGTATGAGCTGTAAGAGAAGCAGGCAACTTGTTCTGAGTACCCCATTAACACACAGAATACTGTGGGCATAAAAAGGGAAATCAAGCAAGGGTTACTATGAGAAAATATGTGAAATAGGTCTTGAGGCATCTGGAATAGGCACTTTGTTTCTAGTGATTTTTTAATATTAAATATTTTGTTATATTATGTATTTAAAATCTATAAGTAGTAGACTATACTAGATGGCCTCTGGAAGGTCTTCCAGGCTTTAATTAAAGGGTAACTATATAAGAACACACTCTAAACTGCCCACTGAAGGAAACAGTATCAGCACATCTATTATGTGCCAACTCAAACATTTCATGTCTCCCTAACTGAACTATGGAAACTGAGCAGATAAGACTGTGTACAAAATGGTGTGAAACTGATATTCATCAACCATTTATGACCTATCAGCATTATAAGTCACATGGTTCAACCGATTAATAAATACACTTTTGAAAAACAATATTTAGGAATCAGTCAGTGGCAAATTAAGAAGCATCAAATCAGCATAACTTCATTAATCTACCTGTAAGGTTCACACCTTAAAAATGATAGGAATGACATTAATGACATTAAATTGGCATTACTGTGCATGTCTCTTCAGCCAGCACCTCTCCATTTTTTGGCTACTCACACCCTTGTTAAAAGACTGAAGTAAACTAACAGATGGCAACAGTCTTTAAGCTGAAGGGAAAGAAAATGGATCCCAGGAAGGCCCAGCGGCCCGATGCAGGTCTACCATTGTGTGGGTCTGCAGCCCAGAATCTGTGAGAAGCTGTCAAATTATTCAATGTTAAGTATCAAGCAGTGTGAGGGATCTTTGTGCTGATGGGTATGAAATCACAATACCTTCCGGGTGGGTTGAGGTCAAAAGGGGCATTTGGAGAAGAAATACAAAACATTTCTCATTGATTCTTATTTGATTTGGGCTTTAAAACAGATTTTGGGGGTTGGGATTCAAAACTGGATTTCGCTGTAGCTTTGGAGCCTGTCCTGGAACCAGCTCTTGTAGAACAGGCTGGCCTTGAACTCACAGAGATCCGCCTGCCTCTGCCTTGGAGTACTGGGATTAAAGGCATGCACCACCACCACCCACCTGGCTTAAAACAGATGCTTTATGAATAAGAGAGATAAAGACCACTGCCCTTGTTGAGATAAACACAGACAGAAGCTGGGAGGAAACTAAGCCTGTGAGGTGGGCCAGTTAAGGGAAGACATGTCCTGTGTCTAATTGACAGGGAGATGGACAGCTGTCTAATTTTCCATGGCTCTGATCACTTGGCTCAGAGACCTGCACACTGGAAAAGCACAGTCATTCGCTCATGTGTGGGTCAAGATGTTTTGGAAAATGTCACCCCGCACTGGGTGGGCTGTTTTCTGTCCTCAGCTTATGGTCTGTCACCAGGCTCAGGTTATAAAGAACCGAAGAAGCTCACCAAGATTCTTTTGTGCACTGTTCTTTATGAACCACGAGCAATCTATGCTGTCGAAGTTACAGAAATGCATTAGTTCACAGAACACCATATTATAAGAAATTACTCCTGGGCCAGTTTCAGTGGAATATGGACATCCCTCAAAGAACATACAGAAGCCGGGCGGTGGTGGCGCACGCCTTTAATCCCAGCACTTGGGAGGCAGAGGCAGGTGAATCTCTGTGAGTTCGAGACCAGCCTGGTCTACAAGAGCTAGTTCCAGGACAGGCTCCAAAGCCACAGAGAAACCCTGTCTCGAAAAACCAAAAAAAAAAAAAAAAAAAAAAAAAGAACATACAGAACTGTGGCTGCTGGTGTCAAAGGGAAGAATAAACACCTTTTAGAGGATAAACAGATGTACGGAGCACAGAACACAAAATCATCACTAAAAAGGACTTAGCGAAATAGGACAACACTCCCACACAAGGAATCACAGCTGCACATGTACCATGATCTATGTTGTGAATTTGGTCAAATGCTAAAGGAATAATTTGCCTTTAATGCTAAGTCTCTAAGGCACTCACACTCTACGGGAGCAGAGTAATGGCTGTCACTACACTGACTTGACTTAATAATGCCTTGACTGTACAGACCTTTATGCAGGGAGGTGCTAACTCTGACACGCTTTGTAACCCACTACATAAACATGTTAGATGCATTCCAAGTCCATTCTACTGCTAGTTTACCAACCATGACCCTGTTAGCCACAGACCTATTCCAGGTAGAACATGACAATTTGTCTTCAGCTGGTTCACTGAGCCAGGGCACAGCCATGACTCTACTATCATACAGTATGAAAGACGAATTGCCTTAGATGAGCAGTCTGCCAGGGATGCTGCCAATAGGAACGCATATGAAAATGTTTATTTTTGCAATTGTAGGAAATTTGAGGTGGATTTCAAGATGTAAACTGCCTTCATTTTTGTTCAAACAGTCTAGTCCCACATCTACAAACAGCTACAAATACCTGAAGAAGAAACTCAGAGTCTAAATACATTTCAAGTGCATTTTCCCCAAAATACACAATACAATTCCACTTAGGCCCCAGGATGCTTGCTATATTTAAGCTCTAATTTGTTACAATTAAACCTCAGCACTTATCACTGCCAGGTGAGCTGAGTCCCCAGCTTGCCTGAGAAACACATGCAATTCTCGTTGGGGAACGAAACTACCTGAAATAATTCACATGCCAATTCTAATCTGAGCAAAAGAAAAGAGAAGCCATTTTCATCAGAACTTTTAATCCAAATACAATCAAAACCATTTCCTACAAAAGCTAAGGCTGAAGGACACTGAGTTTTCATCTGACATCTTCCTGCATGTTTCATTCTGATGATACACTGCAGGCAGCAGCAGGCAGAACCAAAAGCTTTTTGCTGAAGAACAGCTCCAAGCAACACAACAGTGAACGCTGTCATCTCAGGACCAGTTGAGCTCCTCCTGGGCTTGGGATCAGCACTGCTACCTGAGGGACCTCTAACCTTAGTGAGCATGAGGACAGCAGTCACAAGGCTACTGCCTCCGCTTCCTGTTCATAGTGCTCTATCACAGCCACTGGCTACAGTTTCAGTCAGGCTCTCTCTGGATGGCCTGGCTAGATTTGAATTTGCTTTGGTAGATCTCGAACTCTTTATCCTTCTGCCCCAGTCTCTGAGTAGCTAAACTGTTAGAATTACAGCCCTGAGTCACCAAACCCAGCTAAATGTGTTAGTCCAGGTATAGAACTTGAAATCCTATCGTCACTGTTCCCAACAATCCGCCTACTAGCAAATGCCAGCATGGATCAAGCTCTCTGTTTAATGTGTATAATCTGGTTAGCATGAACTCATGCCAACTTACCCTCCTAAATTCTGACAACTGTCTTCGATGCTCCACATGAAGGAAGTCAGGCTAAGATTTGATGCTAGGTATAACTTGTGTCAATTTCTAATTTTCACATATGTCAGTTCTGTGATCTCTTACTAAAGGCTGACTTGATTCTAGTGGTCAACCACGGTTTCAAAAGAAAGTAGACCTTGGGTCAAGCAGGATTGCTCAGTGGGCAAAAGTCTTTGTAGAGCAAGCCTGACAACTGAATCAGATCCCTAGGACCCACATGGTGGAAGGAATAAACCAACTCCCAGGAGCTGTTCTCCCATTTCACATACAGATCAGGGCGTGCATAACTCAACAAAGAAATGCATTGTTCAAAGGTTTTAGAAGTACCACCATCAAATTAAGAGTCCAATGAGATATTACATATATTTGTAAACATGAGAGAGATCCTAATCATCCAAATACTATAATTCAGATTGACAGAGAAAAGTGAGCACAGCAAGAGTCCAGTGTAATGAGTACAAAGCAGCACAGGCATGTGCCGTATGTGCTAGTTTATGTCTGCCCAGCCTTCTACTCCCCAGTAGATACTTGGAACTACAGACTGGACCAACTCTAGGTATGTTATGTTTCTTCTGATATGTAATACCTACTGAAATTAATTTTTTATTGATTTTTATTGAGCTCTACATTTTTCTCTGCTTCCCTCCCTGCCTCTCCCCTCCCTTTTAACCCTCTCTCAAGGTCTCTATGCTCCCAATTTACTCAGGAGATCTTGTTTTTTTCTACTTCCCAGTAGATTAGATAAACTAGTCATAGTATTTAAGAATAACAATGAAATATAATTATAACAATATGTTATAATAAAAGTAACAAGAATGTGGTCTTTTTCAGAATGTTTGAGTATTTAAATTTTCAGACCATAGTTGGTTATGATGAGTGAAACTAAATTAGAAAGTGAAGGTCTGTGCAAGTGGGGCTGGTGACCAACCTCACTGCATGAAGAAAGGAAACTAGGGGAGGCGGGTAGAGTTCTGCTCTGGGAACAATAGCTGGTGTGCACCCAGCAATGCAAACTCTTAGCTTCTTGACTACAGAGCCTGAGATCTCAGCCTCCAATGTGGTATGAGCTTGACTGTGTTTTGTTTCTGCAACTTCTTCAAGGCAGGGAGCTACTGGCAAATCAACCACACAGACTTGAGTGGAACCTTGCCAGCCTGTACAAGCTTTAGTCCATCAGAACAGCTGTGTGAGACCCACGTTACCACCCCTGGACAGCACCCACAGCAGCCTCACACCTTTCTTACACTGTCCCAGCCTAAAATCACTGGCTTGTTATGTCATCTCATTTTGCAACTGTATGAAGTAATCACAGAACGTATAGCTTTTGGATTTGAGCTATTATACTCAACAAGACACCTGGTATGGTGTGAATGTTTCCTTACATTTTACTTTTAAGGCAAATACATACAAATTATGTATATTTTATATACCAATGATAACCAAAATTAAAGTATATTACTCACAATAGCAAAAAACTATAAAGTGTTTGAGATAAATATATACCCTAAAATATATACCCTAAAATAATACTGGCAGAAAATGTAAAAGATCTAAATAATGTTCAATAAAGCCAGGTTTTATGGCACACGACTAATTTTGGAACTTTGGAGGTTAAAAATTCAAGGTCAGCCTCAGTTACGTAGTGAATTCAAGATTAAGGTTAACCTAGTATACATGAAATTCTGTGTGAAAGATGTTCCTAAGTTATACAATGGGATGGTGTCAGGGTGACAGTTATTTGTAAATAGCTTTATAAATTCAAATATAATTCCAGTTAAATGAGTATGGCAGAATGTCATTAGGAGTCATTTTATTGTTACATTTTTTTAAGAACAGTAGTATTTGGTTTTACTCTAGATCCCTGGGTTATCTAGTCTCAGGTTCTTGGTCACCTAAGTAGTGTCAGATATGGGTTCCATCTTATGAAATGGGTCTGAAGTCAAAGCAGGTATTGGTTGGTTACTCTCATAAACTTTGTGCCACCACTGCACTAATATATTTTGCAGGCAGGACTCCATTGTCAAGCCCAGGGTTAGTAGATGGGTTGGTGTTCTCTTTTGGTAGCATTGAGAGGCCCTTCTTGTATCAAAGATACTAGCATGTACTGGTGAAGGCTCTGTGTAGGCACCAGCTCCACTTCTGCATGTTCAATGAGTTGTGTAGATGTTGTCTTCAGCAATGGAGACTTGCCAGTAGTTTGTGGAAAGCAACCTATAGTCTTTGCAACAGTCTGGATTGTTTGGGGATTCCCATGGAGCCCCTTAAGCTAACAACTCAATTAGACGCAACCCCTTCTTCGTACCAGAAGCACATTTGGTGACAAGAGTTGGTGAACTGGGCCCTCTTGGTGGAGTTTTCTTTTGATGAGTATGTAGTGTTCTTCCCTGTGTCTTCTTGATAGTTTCGATTTGAAGTCTATTTTATCAACTATAAAATTGCTACACCAGCCTGTTTCTTTGGTTCTTCTGCTTTTACCATGAGATGATATCCATCCTTGATGATAAAGTGTTTCTTGGATGCAGCAGAAAAATGAATCCAGTTTTCTAAACCAATCTATTAGTCTGTCTCTTTTCTTTGGGGAGGGGTACCATTAATATTGAGTTATCAATAAGCAGTGTTTATTGATTCCTGTTATTTTGTTGTTGCTGTGCGTGTCTATCCCCTTTTGATTCATTACTCTGAGACTGTTTATTCAGTGTGATTTCTTTGGGGTGTGGTTAAGTTCTTTAAGTTGGTGTTTTCCTTCTAGTTCCTTCTGTATGGCTGAATTTATAAACAGATATTGCTTAAATTTGGTTTTATCATGGAATATCTTATTTTTCCATCTATTGTGATTAAAAGTTTTGTTGTTTTTATTTTCTTAAAACTTTATATTCATACTTAGTTCCCCTGCAGCAACCTTAACAGGTAGGACCCACAATCAAGTGCTGAACATGAATAGGTTACTGCTTTGTCAGAGTAGCCGAGAGGACAAGCCACTTCCCCGTTTGACTTTCTGTTTTCCACCATTTAAAAACCTTATGAAGATATAGCCCAAGACACTACCCTGCAAATAGAGAGTAGCCTTTGCCATATAGAATCCATTGGTGTCTTGACTAGATTTGCCAGTTCTCAGAGAATGAGGTATAAATTTATGTTTTATATTAATTGTTTAGTCTCAGTGTTTTGTTACAGAAGCACACATGGACTAAGGCAATGCTCAAGCATCTGCGTATATATAAAACTCATTCCATTCTACTCAATTACAAACAATATTGTAGTTTAGCAGGTGGCTTAAGAAAAACATTACTGTTTCTGATAAGGTGAAAATAAGCTAAAGTGAACAAAGATAATTAAAAACTCAATGAGAAAAAAACCAACCCTGTAAAAACCACAAATACAAGAAGTCACAGTGGCGATCAACTATTTCGAGCTAAAAAGTACCTCAGTTGGTAGAGTGCTTGTCTCGCATGCATGAACCCTTGGCTGTGATGCCCAGCACCACACAAGAGTTGCCCATGACCCAGCACTTGGGAGATGGAGGGGGAGGGTGGAATCAATTGAGGCCATTCTCGGCTACACAGTTAAGTTCAAGGCAAGCTTGAGTTATTGAAATCATGAGATCCCGTGTAACAACAACAACAACAACATCCAAACCAACTTTGTACTTGTTAATAACAAAACTACTACACACGAAAGCTTTAGAGATCTCACTAAAATAATAAAAAGAAATTAATGACTTAAATACATGTATTCTAGGGGAGCTCAAACTAATCAGTTAAACATTTACATCATGAAGAAAAATACTAAAAACTATGTAGGAACAAAAAAATTACATCATGAAATAGAAAATAACATATGGTAGAAAAATTCATGAGGATAATAGTACGCATTTCCAAAAACCTACCAATGTTGTTTGGAAACTGATTTAAAAAGATAAGGAAGGAAGGACAGGTAAGACTGATGAAACGGAGTATGTAGCAGCCTTTAATCCCAGCACACTGAACGGGAGTCAGTCTCAACTGCATAGGAAATTCAAAGCTAGTAGGGGTTACAAGAACCCTGTGTCAGCGGACATTGAGGTCTGCTGAGAAGTCAAGAACAATGGCACTGGGTTTTGATCCTTCTGCACATACTGGCTTTGTGGGAGCCTAGGCTGTTTGGATGTTCACCTTAATAGACCTGGAAGGAGGTGGGAGGTCCTTGGACTTCCCACAGGGCAGGGAACCCTGACTGCTCTTAGGGCTGATGAGAGAGGGGGAGTTGATTGGGGGACGAGGAGGGATATGGGAGGTGGTGGCGGGGAAGAGACAGAAATCTTTAATAAAAAAAAATAAACAAAAAACAATGAATAAAAATTTATATCAATATGATAGACGTTATATATACAAAGGATAATAACGTAAACAAACTTGTGAATAAATTTGAAAATTTTCACATTTCTTGAAAACTTTAGTTTTGCCAAACTGATTACTAAGGAAAGCAAATTTGTGTAGTCTTTCTGCAGACAGGCTCCCAACTGTCTCCGTGACACGCTAGTGTTTAAAGAATAGACAGCTTCAATGTTAATGCTGTAGAAATGAGAAATGGGAGCGTCGTCATTGTTTTATGAGCCTGTAAAGCTTTCATTCTAAACTGCAAGAAATGCTATGAAAAGACAAAATTACAAGATTACCCCTTGTGGAAACTGTAGAAGCCGTCTTCCAGAAAATGCAGGTGAAGGGAATTTAGTGAAACAGAGATTGCAAACCATGGCCGTGTTAGCTCTTCCCCTAGGGATAAAAAGCTGGTATGGTACTAGAAAGTCAATCACTATAATTACCATGTGATCTATTTAAGAAACATTTTAAACAAGAAGAATCATGGAGAGATTTAGAAAATATAAAATTGTATTGACCTGAGAACAACTTGTAGCAAAAGGATCTAAAAACAATGAAAATGTTAGAGATTTTATTAAAAAGACGGCATGTTTAGATGTTGAGTGTTTCACCTTTGATAATGGGGGCAAAGGAAGAACGCACTTCATTCTTATCTTTATTGAATAATACACAAGATTTTGCCTATTAACAAGAAAAGAAATAAATGGTGCCAAGAATATATAAAAGTTTAAAAGATCCTAGATTAATAACTAAACTCAATGTGGTTTTACCAAAGTCATATTCAAGTAATAGAAATAAACATCATTTCTTTATACCAGAAGCAGAGATATAAAAGGGAACTTAAAAAAGAAATTTATAATAGGATTTAAAAATATAAAACATCTGTAAATTACTCTGACAAAAGTTGTATAATCTTTCTTTGGGTAAAGCTTAGAGGAAATCTAAATACAGTTAAGAGGTACAGCAGCAGATTCGTGACCAAGAGATATGAAAACTCAAAGCCACAGGAGGAAAGGTCTGTTAAACACTGCCTCATTTGAAGGCACATTATTTAGTTTGCTATTTGGTCAGCGGCAGACAGACCAAGGGAGCCCACCACAGGCAATGAATACATGACAGAGATGATACCAGTCCCTAGGAAAGAGCTGTTTTGTTGTTGTTTTAGTTTAGTTTTACAATGGGTGCTGAGACATTTTTTTTTTAAATTGGATATAAAAACTCTATCATATGCTACTTAAAAGAATCAGCTGTCTCGCATGTGTTCACTCCATGGTCTCTGTCTCCTTCCACCGCCGTAGGAGTGTGTCGTTGTGTTAGAATGTACACTTCCAATACCTGAAACACTGAGCTCAAGTTCCAGCATCACAAGAGAACTTCACTTCAGTGTTGCACAGAGAAGGCTCACACTCAGCAGACAATGAGAGGAGAACATGGTCTTGAGCAGAGGAAGATTTAGGCACACGATGTGACAATATATAAAGATTCATATATATTTAACAAGGTAAAATCAGAAACTATTTTGCTGGATCAAAAATGTCAAGCTATAGAGAAAGATGTCAGCAGAACAGGAATGAAAAAGTTAGAACTACATAACTATGAACTGTCCAAAAGACTAGACAAAGGAACGACAAAGTTCACAAAAAAGACACTCCTCATCAGTGGTTCTCAACCTGTGGGGTGAGACCCCTTGGGGATTTTTGAATCACCCTTTCACAGGGTCACCTAATTCCACTGGGAAACAGATACTTGCATTACAATTCATAACAGTAGCAAAATTAAAGTTATGAAGTAGCAATGAAAATAACTGTATGGTTGGGGGGGGTCACTACAACATGAGGAACTATGTTAAAGGGTTGAGATCCACTCCTCTATATTGATATTGGAATACTAAGTTGGTACCACCACTTAGCAAAATACTGGCAATACAAGCAAATGCAGCAAAGCCACAGACAAGTACACTGCCAAGTAATTCCATTCCTAGATACTTGATACCAGGAGCTCACGTGTGTTTATGAGTGTGTACAGCAACACTGGAACAACCCAAAACTTGTCAATTGATTTTGGACACATGCTTGGTGGTTCATTCATAAATGAGGATGGCAAGCTATAAAATATGGATGAATCTATTGAGTCATGCTAAACATTAAGACAAAAAGTTGTAAAAATGAAACTATTCAATATATAAAGGGATAAAACAAAAAATTCATATTATGTTTTTATATGCAAATGTATGTGCAATGTTCTTGAGAAAAGCAAAAAGTTAACCACGAGAAAAATATCTGACCATGTGGCAAGAACAGCATCATACAGTGCCCACAAACATACAGAATTATTGTCAATTAGAAATAAAATTGAAATACTCCAACACAGTAAAAACAAGCATTAATACTCAAAGGTTGCTGTAGCAAGCTGTAATATAGGGAACTCTTTTAAGACAAGCATTCTTTGTGGTTGTGTGTACACACCTGCTGAAGGAAGCGGCCCAGCCTGAGGGCTGTTCAGAACATAGATGTACGTGGATAGAACAGAACACACTACTGTATCAGAGTGTACAAAGCTTAGTTATCTACTCCAGTGTGAGAACTCATCAGGAGACAAAGACCAATCTCAGGGAGAAAAGTTGTTGGACAAGAACACAAATAAAATGTCCCAGAACCAACAATACGTTCTAGAGACTGCTGAGGAATTTGCTTCAGTGCGAGCTCACTGCTGCACCAATGCCACCAACATCTTTGCTAATTCAGCCTTCAGGGTGAGGACTTGGACAGGACCTGTGCCATCTAATCTTCAGCCTGCCACCCTTGAAATTTTGCTAAAAAGCCTCCCACATGTGCTGACTCAGTGACAGAAGCAAAATGAAAGAGAAACTGTCTCTTGCACCAGCAAGCAGCCCTTGAAGTTCAGTGCTCCAGAAAAGACACCGCCTGTACAAGAGGTTCTCAAGTGTGCCTCAGAAGGGATATAATTATCTCTTTGTCTACAGCATTTTTGCCACTCTTGCTCATGGATGCCTTATGCAGACGTCAGAGTCTCTTTGACTTAGCTCTGAGAAGTCAGTTTGGATTATTGATTAAAACACGGGGCATTTTAAACCATCTGGGGAGAACACACAAGGAACAGCAAAAACTTGACCCAAGACATCTCTTGGGTTCTACACGTGCTGACAGTGTGTTAAGAAGAACGTGCTGGTTTCTTTGTTCGGAGACATGCACAGATTGAAGGGATACATGTGCATTGTAGAATCATAAAACGTAAGCTATATCATGTAATATTTATCTTGGAATGACAGAAATGTAATTAAATGTGATCTCAAAACCTCACAGAACAAACAAAAAAAGACAATGTAAATTTTATCAAGTAGTTTAAAATTATTTTGCTTTAAAATTATTTTAATAAATTTAATTTTTAATACTTTCATTAAAATTTTTAACTTCTATAAATTTGAAAGCTTTCTGATTCTTAGGATACAAGAAGAAAAAAGCACTTTACTTCCTAGATTTGCATGTTTTGCAAAATAATACATACTTAAAAGTCCAAAAGCACCTTTAAATTCTAAAATGAATTGTTATCCTAATTTTATGGCAACATAGCAATAGGAAAACAAACTTGTTTTCATTAAAAATAAACCACAATTCTCTAAACAATCTGCCTGTGCTTTTCACAGTCTAACTCTCCTTCCTTCTGCTAAGTTGGTACAACTGCAGGTCCAGGTGTGCAGTACAAGGTAGTTGTTCATGGGAAGCTGAGGAGAGGTAAGGTTACAACACTGTCTAGTCAGGCTCTGCACACCTGGTTGAAGATGTTACACCTGCTTACTGAAAAACCAGAGCATAAAAAAGACTGTAGACAGCATGGTGCTATCATCATTTTGTAAGCAAGTATTTTAAAAGACCAAAGAAACTAAAATCATGGTAAGAAATGTACTTAAAAGGCTGGGATATTTCCTTTAACAGGAAGCATAGAAATGATTTTTAAAATCCCAAGAGATCCAACTAATGATGTGTACAATTTACTCCAGAAAAAAAATACTTCTAAACACACACACGGATATTTATAACTGACCACAACATGCAAACAATAACAAAGTAGTCCTGAAATATATTGTCATTAAGCTCAGATGAAAAAGCCTGTCATTCTATTCCCTTAAGGTGGGTACAGTTTAGCCTCTGTCTGGGACCTGTGAAGCCTGGTCTAGGAGTAGCTCTTCCTTTCAGAACTGGGCACTACTTTGCAACTGGTCGAATCTGGAGTTCCTAAGCAGGAGACACATTCTTTTTACTCTGAACAAGTATGTTTCCTCTTCAACTGGTGTCCAGTGACAGTGGGTATGTGCAAGGGGAAATCTATGAATGGAGGGGAAACAGACAGTGGAAAGGAAGACACTAGGCTGGAGAGGGCAGTGGATGCTGGAGAAGGCAGGAGAAGGAGGTAGATGGTCAAGAAGCTAAAAGAAGGTGGTGGATGGTACAGAGGGTGGGATCAATGCAATCCATGCATCTTTAGGTTGAAAGGGTACCAACTAAGAAAACCTGAAGAACTGCATAGCTGAGTAAATTCTGTCATAACTGCAGAATAAAACAGACACGTGACATCACACTTACACTCTGGTTACTTGACTACTTGATGGGTCTTTGGGGACAAGGATCTGTCCTTGAGTTCACTTATAGTATTCAATGTGAGTATACATGGTTATCTATGATGATTTGAACGTAAATAATTTCTAAAATCAGGTATGTACAGGAGCCCTTCTTGCACACTGTGCCACCTGGTTCTGGTACTGGATACAAAGCCAGTTGTTCACACAGTTCATATTCCTTTGGAGCTTACTGGAGGAGAGGAGTGTCAACAAAAAAGACAAGCATCAGCACAGACCCACACAGAACTGCATGTAGTCACTGATAGGACAGCAAGCACCTGCAGCTGCAAGGTGGGACCTTTTGACCTTTCTCAGGCCTGAGGGGTGCACTTAGGTGACGCCTGGATGACAAAACTAACTGTGGGTAACTGAGTAGCCAGCACTGCTATGTGTGAGGAGATTAATATGCAAATAGTCTTCTTCAAGAGGTGAGAGAAGGGAAGTTTGGCCTAAGTATCAGGCAAGGCTTGGAGACAGAATTTGTTCAACAACAATAATCTAGTACTTGCTTATCCTTCCCAAGGTCAAAAGTTTCTGAGCTGGCTGGCTTTGAGACTGTGTCAGAAAGTGAGGACTGTCCACATGAGCACTGATTCAGTATTCTAATGGCAGTGGCATACAAGAGCCTCATTGTCTGTAACACTGTCATCTTAACTGATATTACAAATGATGGTTAGTCCAGATTCAGACTTCATTCATGATTCACAAGGTTTATTCATATGAAAATTCTTAGTCTTTTATATAAGTAAACATACACACAAACACACTAAGGGTATCTTTGAAAAAGGTTTCCTTTTTTGTGGCTGTTCACACTATAATGAGTCTTTAAATAGGTATTGAATATTAACTGTTTACGTATCAATCTCATTATACTACTTATTTTGAAAAACAGTTCCTTTCAAAGAGTGCCTTAGTCAGCATATTACCTGACTTGAACCATCTATCAGAGCCTCCTTTAAATAGCAGGGACCTTGTTTTTTGAGAGAGGACCTTGCAATGCAGCCAGGCCTTAGCATCCTAACTATAGCTAAGGATTACAGGCCCATACCACTAGGCCTGGCTCTTTAAACTTTTAAACGCCAGCAATGCATGTAGACCCTATAGAACTGGACATAAAATAGCAACAAGCAATTTGTAAAGATTTTCTCCTTAGATTTATGTTTGAACAAGAGGTGTCTTCCAACTGTTAAGACCACATTATTAAACTCTCTCTAAAGTATGCTAGCAAAGCTAGTCATGTCTCAAATTGCGCTTCTATAGATGACTGGCTATATTCACTTGGGTTCCAGCCCCTTCCTCCTCTACAGCTTTGATTGGATAACTTCTTTCACAAGGGAAAAAACAATTTCAGCAAAATAATACATTATCAAAGAGACATTTTCTAATTTTAAACCTACCTTATGGGAATGATGTAGGAAAAGAGTAGGAGGAACCGAAAAAGATTACGGTACCATGGACCTGCAAATCCCTGTAAGGTTACCATCACCACAGAAAGAACAACTAAAGCCAGAAATAGTGCCTTTGTCAGCTGATTGAGTTCAAGGTCCAGCAAACCAACCTGAAGAAGAAGAAGAAGAAGAAAAGCATAGCATTAACAAATGGTTCAAGATGCCCCCATTCCTAGTATCCTTATCAGAATACATGAAAATGATAACTTGAGAAAATGATAGATTTTAATAGTCTTTATAATAATGCAATAAAAAAACATTTAATTTTCTCTTGACAAGCCTCTTAGAGATTTAGGTAGAATTTTAGAAAATTTTGAAATTTTGACAATGTACTGTAACCTGTAGAACATTCTCAGGGAGAATCTGCTGGTAAAACAGTATAACAGAGGAGACAACTCAGCTAGCACAGTTAGAGCCGCTGTGTGGGTCATTACAGCAAGATCAAGAATTATAAGAGCAGGGCATGGGCAGCCTTCTCCATTCCAGTCCTGCATCAAACTCCTCTGTAAGCAACACAGTCCATCTTCTGTGGCATGTCAGACCAGACAAGCATCCCTGCTGTCATTAAAGTATTTCTGAACACCTTCCACTCAGTTGCAGAGTCCCCAGGTACTGGACAGTGTGTGTGTGTGTGTGTCTGCTTTTCTGCTAGTCTCTGAAAGAACTTACAAAAATAGGCCAAACCTGGAGGTCACTTTAGGATTAGAATTTGCTTGATTTATCCAAGTCCCCCACGTCTGATTCCTCCAGGGTAATATACTACACAAAAATTCACTCTGGATTGATTACTAGCTGAGCACATAAATGTATGGAAAACTATATCAAAGAAAGCAGTTTATTTCTCCTTGATTTTGGAAACAACTGACACCCAATCAGCCCTTGTCCTAAAGCAAAGAGAACACAAACCTGGCTCTTCTGAAATGTGTAACTCCAATCTTGAGCTCTGGCAATTTTTTGGCTTTTCCCTACGTCACCCATAAAAACAAAGTGCAGTAGAGTATGCAGCAAGGAGGCGTGCTCCTGAAAGGGCCTCCAGCTTTATCACTGTAGGATAAGGAGCCATCAGTAGCCCACAGAGCACAGGTGTGCTGTGTTCACGGCTCTACATTTACCTTTCCATCCAGGCTCTTCAGAAAGCCTGTGGGACTCTGGGGACTAACCTCGGGAGAACATTTTTTATTTACCATTTTTATAGGACCTTGCTCTGTAGCTCTGGCAGACCTGAATTCCCTACACAGACTAAGCTAACTTTCAACAATAATCTTCTTTCCTTTACCTCCCAAATATTGAAAACAGGCATAAGCCACTGCATCTGACCCAGCACCAAACTCTTCTATGACATGGAACCATCCATAGACTAAGGTAGCTGGAGGTTACTGGGCACACACGTAATACCGAGCATAGGTCACAGCCTCTGCCCAGTGAGGCCTGGTAACGGGTGCAGAACTGAACTGGCTGCACCTGACTCAGGTGGCAAGAAGAGCAGTGCTACCAGGTGAGAGAGAGAGAGAGAGAGAGAGAGAGAGAGAGAGAGAGAGAGAGAGAGAGAGAGAGAGAGAGAGAGAGAGAATGAGAATTGGAGAGGGAAAGAAAAAATGATTGCCAAAATCTTAATTAGAAAAAAAAGCAAAATAAAACTCTAGCTCTCTAATGTAAAAGTTTGAGAATTAGCTCAGCTAATGTAATTTATTCTATAGTACCTTAAAAATTATCTTTTCCCATAGTTCATAATTTAGTTTAAATCTAGTTTTGATTAATAGTTGCCACAAACTCTTAGGAGACCACAAGAAGCAATTGCTAGAAAGAAAAAAAAAATCAAGTTTCCCAAAAGTTCATAAGTACAATTGTAAAGAAAACTAATTAAGCAAGTAATTACATGCCTCCTATACCTTGTACTAGACTCTAAGGTTATGAAAATGAGTTAATTATGAGAATTCCTTTTTACCTGCAAGAAAGAGTCTACTAAGAAAAACAAAATGAATGCTGGTACTATATGTCTTATGAAAGAGAAATATCCAAACACATTGTTCTTCTCTGTCCAAGTTTCTGTTTGAACTACGTTGGTAAACACTACAGAAACAAAATGGCCATTGCACAGAACCCAGGAGAACTGGTATCTGTGGCACACCAGTGCCCCAGGGCTGCAGGCAGCTCCTCCCTGCCCTGGTGGGCATGCCTAGTGAATCCGAGACATGCACTCACTTGAGCTCCCTGCCCCACCATGACCAAAAAAGCCTACTAATCAAGGACATTTAAAACAAAAACTACATGCCCGATTCACACAGGTGTCACCTCACTTCTTTAGTGACAAACAGGACATGGCTTGGCATAGAGACTCCTCTGCACACTGCAACTCACTTCAACAGAAACTCTGGGGACTGAAGACTCCCAGCTTTCCACGTGCCCAATTCTCAGCAGCAGATTGCTTTAGGGCCCAGGGAGTCATGAGGGAGCCCTCCCATCTTCAGGTCTTGCTCTACAACAGTGAGGACTGCTTCCCTACAGAGTGAGCACTCTGAAAGGAATGGTATTCAGGAGTCCTGACAAGTCCCCAGCACTGCTTCCCCCTCTTGAGAACCAAGCAGCTCAGACCTCAGTGGCTGATTTATCAGCTCCATTTAAAAAGCAGCACAAGGAGGACAAATACCAGGCAATTTCCGCTACTTCACTACTACGTAGTTTATGCTTGAATTATTGAGAAAAATAGGGTTTTGGATTAAAATGAAGAAAAATTAAGCCAGGGAAGTAGAGCATGTTTCAAAGCCCAGATCTCTCTGCTGTGACAAAGGCGCTCTAAGTTTCAGGCCTCACTGGGGATCAGATGAAGTCATTATTCATTCAGTCAGGGAAAAAAGACTCAATTACCTCAACCTAAAGATGCTATCAATGAATGCAAAGTGCATATTTTACTCTATTCATCCAAATCCCATTAAAAAGTGAAAGGAATGATTTAATCTGGCCTTCCAGAGTTGGCCTTTTTTTTTGTAATAAAATAAAGAATTACTGTCTTGCGAAATGCATAACCACTACCTCTCACACTCTCCCCTGCATCATAGCAGTCAAAGACCAAAAGCTTGCACAACCTCTGAGAAATGAATACAAAGTTTCCTTTGAAAAAGTGCCACACAGAGGATGGAAAGCCTAAAAGCAGCCCATGCACAGGATATGCAGATAATTCAAGGCATTAATACCTTTCTAATTGACCAAGACAGATGTAGATGACTGCCAACCAGTGGATATCAATTTTGAAGCCAACCAAATGCTCCCTTCTAGGGAGAAGAAGGTAATGAAGACGGGCACAGAATGGTCAGAGGCCATCCTTCCCCACATAACAGGACAGTATTCCTCACGTTCTTTCAGGGTGCCTTGCCTGCCCTTCCTGGACTGGACTGGCAGTCTTGACGTTAGTTAATTCTAAGAAAGGGCAGAATTAAGAAAAGACATTTTCAATACTAGCTTGTTTTAAAAAGCAAAAACATTTTCAATTATTAATCTTTTTATTTTCCATTTCTCTGCAACATTTTAAAAGTTCTTCCATCTAGAGGCTAAGATGGACCCAAAAAGTACTTAAAAGAAAAGCAAGTACAAAATTACAGATTCTACAAAGTGTCATCTTCAGTTCTTATGTGTATTTCCCCATTATTAAAGAATTTCTTAAACACCTGAACAAGTCAGTCCTTCTGCGATGACTGTAAACCCTTTTTTATTCTTAAGATACACTATTAATCACTTTAAGTAATTATGACTGTATGAGAAAAGGTAAATTAAATACTCTAGGAAGTAATTTTCAACATTACTGTAAGTTCTTATAATAGTAAAGCAAATTTTCTTCTACTTGTCATAATATTTGTTTTATTCGTGATAACAAAATTAAATACGCTACTGGAAAATTTAATCTCCAAGGGGAAATTTGTGCATAATGCCTAAGACAAGCACAACGGCTCTGCAAAGGGGCTCTTCTAGGGTAATGAGCACAATAATTGCCTGGATAATCTAAAATGCTACTAATGGCAACGATCACAAATCCATTTAGCTCCTCTTTAATTTATGTACCAAGTTTTAAATAGCTAATGGTTCTCAGTAAAATAATGGTTTATACCAACAATAAAGGGTAAATACGGTGTTCTCCTGCTTAATCAAGAAAAGATCAGTGAGGTTTTTTTTTTTTTTTTTTTTTTTTTTTTTTTTTTTTTTAATGAACACATGGACGAATGAGAATTGGACCTTATCTCTGTAGAACAGTAGCACCTCATCCATCTCAAAGTTAACAGTACCTGTATAGACTAAGTTCCTAAGAAATCAATGTGCACACCAAACTGGATCAAAAGCAGTGTGGTATAAAACCTTAGGTTCTACCCATTTTTTTTAAGCATTACATGAAACACAGGTCTGAAGTGTTAGCAACTGCTGGTAACATCGTCCCTAGGTTAGAAGAATCAAAATACTACAGCACTCCTACCAATCCACTAAGATTTGCATGTACTCACTCTTTACATGCAAGTATTTCAAAAATCACAAAATTTAACCAATGACCTTCCTCCATCAGTCCAGTTTACACTCTGAAGAAAACTGTATGTCTTAATCTGCCCTGTCTTCCCAATGAATTAAGTGCAGTCTGAAAAGAGATGAGCCCTGATCAGATGTCTTATTCATCTGAGACTCTATGAACATGAGTTTATCTTTAAACAGATGTTTAAGGAGGAATCTATAATTGTTAATATCTTTTTACCAGTTTCTTTGGATTAATATTGCCTCTTCATTCAGATTTAGTAGAACACTGTTATAAAACTGCCATGAATCTAACTGGATTCCAATAAAAGAAATATTCCATTTCAATATCTTTGAAAAGAAATCAGCTTATACTATCATGTTTAGTCCAATATTAAGAAGGTAGAAAAGAGCAATTTTTAAGACCTGCATTTGTATTTAAATAAATGAAAGTTGTACATAACATTTAATCTCCAAATCTTACATCAGTAACTTTCTTCATGGAGCTCAAACTACTAGCAGAAGGTTTTTGTTTTGTTTTCTTTTTTGAAGCTATCACTTTAAGAAACTGATATAATGAGGTAGCTTTTTGCCACCTCTAGTTTGTTTACTTATCATTTTGGGATATGAACTACTAAGTCTTAACTGTCTGCAGTCATGCAGCTGGCCACGCTGACGATGTAGCTGACTATTGCTGTTGCCGCCCCAGTGATCTGCGAAATAAGAAGGGATTCTTTGGGCCATTACTGTCTACTGGCTCAATAATCTGTGCTTTACAAGTTCTCTAAATAAGTATCAGTGTGACAATGCTTAATATTATAGTATATTTACCTTAAAATATCAAACTCTGTATTTATGTAAGACATTCAGGTCTACTAGGAAACAATAATTCATAACCCATGTTCTTATCTACAAATAACATTTGACTATTCTTCACTCAAAATTTAGGGTTTTATCTTGTCTTTGTTATACAAAATAGTTTTTCCTTGGTTATTTACATTTAAAAAAGAAAATGGGGGGTGTCTTAGGAAGACTGCAAGGTTGGTAAAGTGTATAATGTAAGCGTAAATGTAAGGCCCTGAACTCAATCGCCAGCACCCTTGTAAAAGCTGGGTGTGTCAGCACACTTGTGTAATCTCTCTGCTGGGAAGGGAGAGGCAGGAGAACTCTGGACTTGCTGGCCAGCAGAGAAGTAGAATGGGTGTGTTCTGGGCTCTGTGAGAAAACTTGCTTCAAAATACAAAGGTGGAGAAGTGATGGGGAACAACACTTGATGTCAAACTTTGTCCTCCACTGGTATAAACACACACACAAGGAAAGGGGATCATCGTATATTTTTTGATCTAAACAAAAACATGCCAGTATAAGCATCAGGTACCAAACAAAGGAGTGAAACGTCTTTCAACACTCAAGGAGAAACATAATCAGGAGACAAAAGGCTTTCAAGTGGCTAGAAAGCTGAATGACACAAGCTAAACTCCATTTGGCCCCTGGTGGGAAGAATGATGCACTCTGTGACATGGCTTTATCACAGTGAATGACTGTCTGCTGGTTCCTGCAGCTACACTCACTACTGGCTTGAAGAGCACTGTGGTACTCGTTCATCTTCTCAAAATGCTGTTCTTTACACACTGGCTCTGGCCTCTCTTCCAGTAATACCAGAGAGCAGTACAGCTGCCAAGTGCATGTGCCCATGCATGCATCAAGCCTCGGGTCTGCTTTGGAAAACCTTGTGCCGATTCTGTATGTTCACGAGGGATGGATAGGCTAATCCTGCTGTCTGCAGATTAGCAGTCTTTATTTACATTAAAATATGTATTAAAATATAATAAAAACGCTAAAAGACAGGAAATATAAGACAATACAATGGTGTTAACATACGTTAACTTTTTAAAAATTATAGATTTCACAATTTTTCAATTGTGACAAGTCAAAATCATGTTTAAAACAAAAAATGAATAAGGGAAATGTGTAAAAGATCTATCTGGAAAGTTTCAATTTTACTTTATATACACAAAGGATATTGAAATCTAGCACTGGGTAATAAGATATGCCCTTCCTTCTGGTCATATTACACACAGCTGCAGAACTTTTTAACATCAGTATGAAAGGAGACTAAGTCCTAAGGCTAGTTCTCACTCTCACTTAAGTTCTACACTTTGAATATTCTCAGCACCATGTTCATGCTGGCATGTCATTACTCATCATGTTAATGTTTTAAGAGTAGCGAGAAGCAAAAGTGAGTGTGTGGCATGGCAAGGCTTTGCCAGCAGAGGGTGCTCCAGGTTGGCACAGAGTCTTCTGGCGTTGTCTGCTCTCCTAGCATGGCGTCACCTACAAACCAGCAGCTCAGTACAGCAGCCACATAGATTTACTTATTTTTGACAGCAGAGTTGACCTAAATATCTTCTTATCATGCAGAATTCAGGACAGAATTGATAGGCTTTAACACTCTGGATTATACGGGCAGGAGAGGTTCCTGAATGATAATCTACAATTATAAGGAATAAATCCTATTAAAGCTCTGAACCCGCCCTGCCAATGACACACACAAGTGTAAGCCAAGTGCAGCTGGAGTCTGCAGAATGGCTGCACACCCTGAATATAGATATCTGATTTTTTTGTGGTAACAACATAGAAAGCTTTCAGTTTTAAATGGTTTTTACCATATCATCCACCAACTTAAAATACTCACTTCAAACATCTTATGCTATCCACTGATACCACACACCTCACTCAGTATTTAGTATCATTTAATAGCTAGTAGGTCAAGTATTTACTTAGCAATTTAGTTTAACTAAATGAAACTTGTAAACTACACCTAATTCTTACATCTTACACAGAGAATGTTCTTGTTATGGAGCTTAAAACTAGAAGCAGGTATTCCCCACCCCATTAATTGACATTTACTGTTGTTAATGACACACAAAGACTCAGTAATCTTGAGTTTTCTAGAGTCTTTCTGAATTATTCAAAGATTCTTTCGTTTCAGTTTCACCCTAGTAAAAATTGTTACTCTAGAGAAATGTTTTGGCAGTCATTTAAGGATATGTGCAAAGTGGCAAAACACAATCAAAAACGTCACTTTGCAATGCTAGTATTTTATTGGCCAGGCCAATGAGGCAGTGAATATTTTCTCCAGAGATTCCAGGAATCAAAGGACAAAGTGTACTCCTCTTTTTAAAGACATAATGGAACGAATAATTTTGATGAACAACATAATGTATTAATGCTACTTCCTTTTTAACTTAAAAATGTGTTATATATAACATACAAATGAGTGTGTGTGTGTACGCGCACGCACGTGCACTGTAGCCCAGCTTTATCCTGATTGAGATAGCTCTATTCTGCTACACTCTCTCTATAGACGCTGAGTTCGTTTAATCAGGGTTTCATGGCCACATCAGGTCAGTCCTGGAAATCAGTGTCTTTAGCTTGCTTGGCTTTAGTCCATAACAGCTGCTCTTGGAAAATCCTCTTCACTGTTAAGAAACCCCACCTTGGGTGTATGCATCTGATAATATATGGTAGATTTTTCCATCTTAAGTTTATTATATATTTTGGGCTATGAATAACTAAGTCTTAACTGTACCCATGCAGCAGGCCACATGCAATTCATTTTGGCAATTTTGTAAATGTTTTAATATTACTTACATTTTGCATTTTTTTAAGAAGCAGAACACTGGCCTAATCTTTACTATGGGGAAACAGCGCTGACATTGGGCAGCAACGCTCTCAGTGGAGTGAGAACACACGGGGCACTGGCAGGTCCTAGGCTCACCAGTCAAATGCTCTCAGTGGAGTGAGAACACACGGGGCACTGGCAGGTCCTAGGCTCACCAGTCAAAGCACTGCCTTCTCTAAGACACGGGCACTCTCCCATTTTCCCTGTTTAATTATTTTAACAGGTCCATCTGAATAAAAGGTACTATTTGATACATTTTTATTCTGAAAGGCCGATGTGCAAGTGTGTGTCTATTTCTTACATAGTGAGTACCTTATGTAGCAAGAATCCTCCCTTGAAGGGAGAGTCTGTTAGAACATTCTTCAAAGTTACTCCTAAATATTCATTTGAAGATGATGGCTATAAAATATATTACTCAATAGAAAAAAGTCTTGTACTTTTAAATAGGTTGATAGCAAAATTAAAATTCTGAACTCTGTCAAGACTTGTTAAGGAAATCACTAAATATATATGTTGCAGGGTGTGCATTTTGGGGTTTCCATAGAATGTCTGTTTTCTCTGGTGGGATCTTGCTAAGTCAGCTGAGGTTGCTAATTCGGAGTCATAGCATTTTAGGAATAGCGAGAGGACTATGGAGCTCCTGGGGGTCTGGCTGCGCACTGGCAGGGCGCAGAGTGATACTGGAGCTTCTGAGTGGCTGGCTGCACAATGGCAGCCATAGAGTCTAGCTCTTCTCTTCAGGCTTCACAGCTACGGTAGAACCCATCTGTGCCCTGAAATTCAAAAGGAAAGAAAAGGCACAGATTGCCAAAACCAGTTCAAATGGCTGTCACTGTGCCAAAGGGGGGGTCTGAATCTTCCCTGCTATTTCTCGGGTGACTGAATATATGCAATGTATGGACCACTGAAGAATTCCCCTCCTGGTTCTCCAGGACATCTATCACTATAAAAAACCAACAAGAGTGCTTTTGAATGAAGGGCCACTCACTGACTCAGAAGGTGTATGCCTGAAATATCACTGGACTAGAACCTAGGAACACTCTTTCAGTTAATTCATTAAGTTTACTGGCAATTAGAGACGTATCACCTATTTATAATAACACTAAAAATACATGTGGAGATAGAAAATGCTGGCCAGTGTTTGAAGCACCTCAGAATTACTATCATCTGGAACAACTCTGTTCTGCCATTTTCTGTCCCACCCACACATCAGCTTAAGTAGCTATTAACTACAAGTTAATAAGAGATAAACATTTTAATTTTTAAGGCAGCACAGCAGAATGGCAATAACAGAATAGGAAAGAAAGAGAAGAAGACTGGAGGGAAGTTATCATATCTAACACTAAACTCTAAATCAGTTCCTGAGCTTCCAAAATCCATTAGCACCTCATGTTTTATATTGTTTTTGGTTTGAAAGGAAAACAGAATTAAGAAGATTTGCTGAAAATTTTAAATGATATGGGTAATATGGTTAAATAAACTTTTCATCTTCTTTAATCACCCTTTCATTATTAAAACTATCTAAAGCTTTATTGCTGGTATCTTGGCAAATGTAACATTATTTTAAACCATGTAAAATTTTTGTGTTACTTTATGTCTTTACAGACACTTTATGAACCATTTCATACTTAATGGCTTGTAAGCAATCTCAAGAGTTGGGGATTGTGTGAAAAGTTGTTCAGATTGACAGATAAAGTGAAAAGGTCTGTATTAATTTCCAAATAAAGAAATGCATGGCGTGGTATCTCACGATGATTATACTCTAAAGTACCAATTAGAACGCATCAGAAACTAGAGCAAGTTGACACTCTACAATAAAGCAAATAATTTCCAGTTGGAGGGGCAGAAAATGTTAATATGCAATGTTCAAGACTACAAGAATCTTTGTAAAAGGAAGTAGCTAATAAGGTTTAATGATGCATGTCAGGAAGCCACAGTATGTAGGGAAACACAGCTGGCTTCATTTTGTAAACTATTTGATATACACATCTTTCTCGTTCACGATTATCAGCTGTGCCAGTGCCACAGGGGACAGTTTAGACTTCAAATCAGGATATTCTTCTTGTTCTCTAAATTACACGTAAAATACATTAATATAATATGGCGCTATAGGCTAGTGCCCTGTCGAAAGCTTATCAGCTTAGGGAGAGGATTAAAGAAGCCTTCTGGAAAATGTGCACAAACGATCCTGCCAGCCTAAAAAGGCTACTAAGCACCAGAGCCATTTAAAACAGATCATAAACAGACAGAACCACTGGGATGCAGCGAATTAATCACTTTCATAAAATGGTAACCATTTCTTACACCTTAGGTATTAAAATATAAATTGACCTGAAATGTTACTGCTGGATTAATCTCATCTTTCTTTTTAGGGGTGCATCTGCAAGTGCACAAGGAACCTCCCTCCTAAAGGCAAGTGTCTTGTTCCCAGAGTCTCAGTTATGAGGGACTGCAATGTGCAGGTGACAGCAATTAGCAGCAGATGACAGAAGCACTTTGAATTTGTACCAGATGGCAGCAAAGGGTCACTGGGAGCCAGCAACCCTTCCACAAGGAAACCCTTGTGTTAGGCAACCATCAAACTCAAAAGCTCTTAGAAACAAATTAATTATTCAACCACCAGAAGACAACTGCTAGGTCACAGCACCAATATCAAAATGCTGTTAAAGCACTTGGAGCGCACTTATTTTAAATGTAATTACATATATTAGCTGTTAAAAACAAGCATGCCACATAATGACAAAAAGGTTGCCCTAAACTAAAAGAGCTAAAATTCTAGTAATTAGTGAATTGTCTTATGGCAATGCATAGTCAACAGGTTCTAATTCTAGATAAATGCTGCTCATGGCTGAACCCCGGAACAGCCCAGTTCTAGGGAGAGTCTCCTGAGACCTCAGCACCTTGGCTGAGAGCAAAGGTCAGAATAGCAACAAACACCAGTGCTCAGAATAAAGGAGATAGCAGAGCATACACTGCTCTTCAAGGTTTGGAAGATCTAGGAGATGCTCAAATATTAGAGGCCATCAGCAAAGGCTTCCTGTCCAGAAGGAAAACATGGTACTACTTTAAGTAGTTGGAGACACAAGAGAGAAGAGGCAGCAAGTAGGAAGCCCAAGGCTTTCCTACAGACAGCATGGTGGGCAAGGCCAATACTGCTGTTCATCTGTTTATGTTCCATGAAGAAAAATGAAGATAAAATTGTTTAAGTCAAACAAAAATCAAATGGATAACCATATTCCCCTGACAACATTAACTCCATATAGATAACGAATAACTAATTCATAAGCTTAATTTTTGGTTTACACTGCTTAACAAACAATAAAACTAATAATTTCTTTATCTTCTATGATCTCCAGAAATTTACAACCTAGTAGCCCTTTCCAGTTTAGAACACTGCTTTGTACAATCTGTTAGTTAGCCTTCCTGACTTCATCCCATCTTATCCCTTGACCCATAAGTCGGACAGAGTGTTTTAACTAAGAGCACAGTTCCTAGCAACTCTTCTTGCTCCTCTTTCAGTTGATTCTCCCCTGGTTGGTACCTACCTGCTGAAGCTGATCAGTTAGGCCACAATGTCCCAAATGTTTACAGCATCCCCAACAGTGCCACTAACAGGGTGCCAAGGGTTCAAACACATTCTCATTACAGAAGCTGGGAAGCTGACGCTCACAGGAGATATTAGGGGCATTCTAAAAGCAGGTATGAGATCACTGTGGAATCAGCTACCTTCTTCCTTGTTTAAAATATGACCAGAGAGCGAGAGTGGTCAATACCTAAACACTGTCAGGTTTGTAACTATAACATCTTACCGGAAAAGCAATTTGGAAATAAAATGTGCTATCAAAGAGAAATGAAAAACATATATATATATATATATATATATATATATATATATATATATATATGCACTCAGGCAGTCCTCAAACTCTATATGTAGCTGAGAATGACCTTCCATCTCCCGAGGGCTAAGGTTACAGAAGCATAACACTATGCTTGGAGAACAAACCCTGGGCTTTGTGCATACTGGGCAAGAATTCCACCAACTCAGCCCAGAATTTTATTTTTATATAATAGCAAACATAAAATAAAAAATTTAAAGATAATGACTAAAGCAGAATAAAAAATTTCAAGTAGAAATAAATCAAAATTGTATGAAACTTTTACAAAATTACAATGAATATTGAGAGAGCTATACAATGCTAATTGATTAAAGACTTAATTATGAAATCAATTCTCTTCAAAGCTCTATGGTGATGAAATGCAATTATAACAGACCTGCTTACAGTCTCAAAATGCTTTAGCACAGTATATAAGGAGGCCTTGAACATCATCATGTTATGGCAATGACTCATGATGGAGCTGTATGAGCACAGACAGCAGCCACTGCACAGTGGTACGGGTCTCTAAGAAGCCTGGTCCCTGCTCACATTATACATGAAAACAACACCAGGTGGTCAGAAAGCTTACTGAGCAGTCATTTAAATAAGAGAGTGTCTTCAGGACCCAGGTCAGGAAGACTCCTGCAGTCATAAAAAGGAAAAGACTCACCCACTGATCATATTAAAACTAAGGCTGTGGCTCATCTCAGTGAAAAAAAGTTTACAAGCAACAGAGTAGGAGAAAATAATGACTTAAAAGCCCACACAGTGCTTGCCTTCAGATGAACAAAGAAATCCTACACAACTGTAGAAGATGGCTAAAACTTTTGGGGAATATTATTTTAAGGTGTGTTACTTATATACTATTTTTGCTATGGAAAATTTAATGATGTAAAGATGTATTACTTTTGTTTATGCTGCATTTGTTTAACTCAGTGAAGCTGTGATTCCTTGCCTGTCTAAACCATCTGATAGTCCTGATAAAGAGCTGAATGGCCAACAGGGAGGCAAGAGCAAGGATATGCGGGGCTGACAGGTAGAGAGTATAAATAGAAGGAGAAACAAGGAAGGGGAAGAGCAAAGAGAGAACAAGGGGAGGAAGATGTCAAGGACCAGCCGGCCAGCCGGCCAGCCACCCATGGAGTAAGAATGAAAGTAAGATATACAGAAGAAAAGGAAAAAGCCCAGAGGCAAAAAGTAGTCAAGGGCAAAAACTGGGAACTTGCGGGTGAGGTGGCATGGGGCAAAGGGGAAATGGGATGAGAAATATGAGAAGGGGAGGATGGGAGGAGCTCGGAGGATTGGGATGGTTGGGATATAGGAAGGATGGATACGGGAGCAGCGAAGTATATATCCTATCTAAGGGAGCCATCTTAGGGTTGGCAAGAGACTTGACTCTTGAGGGGTTCGCAGGTGTCCAGGAATATGTCCCCAGCTGGTACCTTGGGCAACTAAGGAGAGGGAACCTGAAATGACCCTATCCTATACTGATGAATATCTTGCATATCACCTTAGAACCTTCATCTGGCGATGGATCGAGGTAGAGACAGAGTCTCAATTTGGAGCAACGGTCTGAGCTCTTAAGGTCCAAATGAGGAGCAGAAGGAGGGAGAACATGAGCAAAAAATCAGGACCACGAGGGATGCACCCACCCATTGTGACAGTGGAACTGATCTATTGGGAGCTCTCCAAGGCCAGCTGGACTGGGACTGAATAAGCATGGGTTGAGACTGGACTCTCTGAACATGGCGGTCAATGAAGACTGATGAGAAGCCAAGGACAATGGCACTAGGTTTCGATCCTAATACATGAACTGGCTTTGTGGGAGCTTAGCCTGTTTGGACGCTCACCTTTCTGGACGTAGATAGAAGGACCTTGGTCTTCCCGCAGGGCAGGGAATTTGGACTGCTCTTCAGTATCGAGAGGGAGGGGGAATGGAGTGGGGGGAGGAGAAGAGGAGTGGGGATAGGGGGAGGGAAGTGGGGGGAGGGCAATATTTGGGAGGAGGGGAGGGAAATGGGAAATGGGGAGCAGGTGGAAATTTTAATTAAAAAAGAATAAAAATAAATAAATAAGTAAAAAAAAAAAAAAAAAAGTGGGCAAGAAACAAGTCAAGGTAAGGCCAGGCATTCCTATGTAAGAATAAGCCTGTGTGTCATTTATTTGGGAGCTAGGTGGTGGTGCACCCCCCAAGAGTAAACACTGCACTACACAAGACTCAGAGAAGTGGGTAAAATATGATCCAGATATTCATTAGGCCAGGAAGCTCACACATTAGGTGTGTTCATGTCATAGGCTTATAATAACATAAATACAACACACATATCACAAAACAAAAGAATGCATATTTAACTCAATCTTTAAAACCTTAAAAAGAAGCCAAAATAACTAGCATTTTAGACAGAAGGATGGTAGTCACCTTGGGAAAAGATAGCAGACTGATTCTCTACAGCCCTACATCTGATGATTATTTTAAGTGTATTTAAAATATTTTTGCACATCTGCATTAAATCAGTGGAAAACAAAAAAAAAATAAACCAAGATATATTGCTTTTTCTTATTAGCAAAATTCAAGTGTCAGCCAGACGTTTTCTAGTGTAGCATATATGCATCATAACAGTACATGAGTGTTGGTTACGTGATGTGTAGTAGAAGCTTAGAGGATACTATACAAGGGCAAACCTAGATTTAGTGTCCTCACAGCTGCGAAGTAAACAGTAATTCTGAAATGAGAAATTATAAGGCTGACAAAATAATTTATGAACTATCAGGTTATGTTAGACACTTCCACAGAATCTGATGCTTTACACAGAACAGCTCTATGTTGTCCTATGACAACAAACTGTACAGTGTCAGTTATCACAATGCCCAAACTGCAGATGATGTCATGGTGGAGATGACAGTAAAGCTTAGAGGACTAAAATATTTAGCTAAGAAAGAAGTTCAGTGACGCCATGGCAGCTTCAAGATGGCAGATAAAATAAGAGCACCAGGAGAGATGCATTGGGAGAAGACAGGTTGAAAGAATTTCTGTTAATAAGATGTTAATAAACTTAACAAATTATAAATATTTTACTCCTATGGAGCTTTAAAATATAGATCCTGGGGTTAGTGAGATGGCTCAGTGGTCAAGAGCACTGGCCACTCTTGCAAGGGACCTTGGTTTGATTCCCAGAACCCACATGGTGGCCTCTATGGGTACCAGGCACATAGCTAGTGCATATATATTTAGAGAAAATATTAAAAAAATTCAGATCCTTTGGTGTCTTGTACATACTACTTTTGGAGGCCAACCTCAATTGTTCTTCCTCCAGAGCTGTCTTCTATTTGGCTTTCTGAGTCAGGGTCCTGGGGTTCACCTATTAGACTAAGCCTGGGAACTCCCAGAGATCCTACTATTCTCTGTCTCCTCAGGGCTGGGATCACAACATATGCAGTTTTCCACATGGCTTCTGGAGATGGAACTTTACCAAGTGAGCTTTTTTCCTAGTGTCCCTGCCACCCTCAAATATATACATGTAACTTTTGGGGTATGGAATGAGAGTTTAGCTCAGTGGATGAACACATTCATACCATGCACAGGCCCTGGGGTTCATCCCTAGCCATGCAAGCCTGCTCTGCTGTCCAGCACCTACCTGGGCTGTCCCGTTTGTCCTCCCTGCTGTCCAGCACCTACCTGTGCTGTCCGTTTGTCCTCCCTGCTGTCCAGATCCTACCTGTGCTGTCCGTTTGTCCTCCCTGCTGTCCAGCACCTACCTGCGCTGTCCGTTTGTCCTCCCTGCTGTCCAGATCCTACCTGTGCTGTCCGTTTGTCCTCCCTGCTGTCCAGCACATACCTGTTCTGTCCCGTTTGTTCCCCCTTACACTCACTCCATTTCCCTCAGTGACAAACTCCTCATGCTCTGCTCTCCTTGTGCATTACTTCTACTTCTGGGGCAGCAGCTGGGTCTTACGTCCTACATCACCCTCTCAGAGCACGCTCTGATGGAAAACATTCCTGCCCCTTTAGCCAGGGCCTTTACCTTCTAGCTTCCTTCAAGATTCTTTCTAGTTTTCTGCTGTGTGGACATGGTACCCTGGATGTAGTTTTCTGAGACTCCTGTTTGCTATTTGTCATAATTTCAGAAAGTTTTCAGAATACTACAAGAATCTCACTGTTCTTCCTTCTCCTTCTATTTCCAGTATTCACATTACATTTTTTTAATTGTACCCCATTTTCTTTTTGCTTCTCAGGTGGGTGGGGATTTCCACACAAGCTAGTTTTTTGTCGATTGCATACGACTCACGAAGAAGTCCATCAAGAGTATTCTGTTCCTGACAGTCATTTTAGCTTTAGCATCTGTTTTTCAAGTTTCCACAATCTGAACAGACTACTCCTCTATCTGGGAATGTTGGTGAATTTTCTACTAGACCCCTTTACTTGCTAGTCAAAGGGATTTTCAACCCTTCCTCTGCTTACCACATGAACTCTGCCATACCTCATGGGGCTCTGATGCTTGTCTTCATTTTTCAGCCTATACTCTCCTATCTTTTGTAAAACCCTGTCACCTGAGTACCAAGCAGTCCCAATTCCCAGAGGATGCCATGCCAGATAAGTGCCTCTAGTCCCAGGATCACTGAAGGGCCACTTTCCCAGGAGGTCTGCAAGTGCTGTGCCTGACCCCAAGCTGCTGAACATGCCAGGATCTGTTCCTGGACCTTAGTGCATTTTAACCAGCTTCTCACATTCCCCTTACAGCAAAGTCTCAACTCCACATCATTGCCACTGCATCTGAATAGTAAGGCGTGGCTAGAGAAGGCCCCACTACAAATAGAAGATGAGCCTTTGTCAGCACTCAGCACCATGGTCAGTCTTCTCAGGTATTTGCTGCCAGCTTCCTCTCCCAGTCTCCTCCAAATTCCTGAGATTTTACAAAAGTCTCAGGTGTTCTCATCCCTGACACTGAGCAAGTGCACGTCCCACTTGAGGGCCAATCACACATGCTCCCCTGCATCTTCCCTGCAGTCATCTCCTTTGGGTAGAGCCTATCAGCCACCTTCTTTGTCTTTCTTGGTTCTTCCACCTCTTCCCTGTTATTGTCATTCCCTATCAACATGGCCACCTTATCTTTTGGGTAAATCCAAATAGTACTTTCTTGACCCAAAGCCTCAGAACAATCACCTCTTGCCGCCTCTTCATCTCCCAATATGTAACTCCTGTCTTTGCAGCCTCAAAGTCCTGTTGACCTAAGGTCACTGGAGTGCTCCAAATGTCAAGCTCCACGTCCATTTAGCCCATGAAAGTCAAGCTCCAATCAGACCGCAGGATATAACACTTGGGAATTGACACTCCTGAAATTTATCTGTGTCCAACTCACCAGTTTGCCTTCTGTTGCAGTGTGTGCTTCTGAGGGTTTCCTGACATATTATCCTGGGCCCAGCATGACCTCCACAGAAAGTACCTATTCCAAGATTCCAACAGCCCCAGTCCCCCACCCTCAGTGAAGAAATTCAGAATCATTTTTAACGGTTCTGGAATTCTCTATCTCAAGCCAAAGATTGGGGAGTTTAAGTCAGTAGATACTATTTTCTAAGACAGACTTAGATGTTTAGTTTAGATATTTCCAAAAATTCCATGCAAACTCATTAAAATTAGCTATTTTTATCACCCCAGACCTTTATGACTGCTTCTTTAGCCTACATCTAAGTTCCAGGAAGTGGTGAGGGGAATCCTGTGGCATGTAATAAGAAGGCCGTCTTTGATGATCATGTGACAGTCCTGTCACAGGCATGGGCTCAGCTTTACCATTTCCTCACAGCCACAGTGCCATGTATGTTGGGGCTTTCCTCTCCAGTCTGCTCCTTCCTGGGGAGCAGAAGCTCATGGCACTCTTGCTTGCATGGTTCTTGCAGGATGTGGGGTGTTCCCTGGGCTGAGACAGCCAACTAAGGTTGGCTTGAAAGAACTGTGGCACTCCCACGGGGATGCCCACCATGCAGAGACACGGGCAGACATGGCTACTATATGGTTTACACACCTCAGCCCTAGGAGCATTGCAAAAGAAAGGAGCCTACACCCATCCTCAGGACCTGTCTCTCTAATTAGCTCCCCCACTTATGGAGGTCACATGGGGACATTTGTGCTCCTATGCCCATCACTTAATCTCTAAACTCTGCTGTGATTCCCCGAAAGAATTATTTCTTGGATCTCAACAGTATTCAATCCCTCAAAATCAAACTTCTCTGTGCTTAAAATACTAGTGCTAGGGAGGAAAAAAAACCCAAGAGTTTGGCCTGCTTAGGCTAAGATTAAGTATTTGGAAGTCAGTGTAGGCTACATGAAACTCATGTCTATCTCAAAATGTGTGCGCATGTATATGCATGCATACACAGACAAATACACACACCTCAGCATTCAAGACAACTGTTAAGATTTTTAAAAAATCTATTGAGAAGCTCAGTAGCTGAGCACCAAACTCTGTGGTTTCTTTATACTAATGCTTGAAACCCCAGGTTCCCTTGCAGCTTCTGATTATGATTCTGAGCATTTCTGACATGAGAAGTATACAGAATGCCTCACACTAATCTCATTCACATGTCATGAAGGCTCAATAAAAGGCATCAGAGGTTGAGAGAACTCTTATTGAACAACAGGGATCCAGTACTGTGCTTCCTCTGTACCCACCCTGAAAAAACTATGATTAAGCTTTTTTGGTTTTGTTTCTTTTTCTTTGTCAGCAGACACAAAGTTACATTAATTTAATTATATTTACATGGTTATTTTAGTTATACACATAGAAGGTTGTTCATTTGGCAATCTCATCAATCCAGAAACTATTAAAATGGGGGGCTTCATTTATTTATTTATTGGTTTTTTGGAGACAGGGTTTCCCTGTGTAGCCCTAGCTGTCCTGGAACTCACTCTGTAGACCAGGCTGGCCTTGAACTCACAGAGATCCACCTACCTCTGCCTCCCGAGTGCTAGAATTAAAGGCGTGTGCCACAACCAAAAAAAAAAAAAGAAAAGGAACCTTGGGCCTCAGGAGGGAAGACTGCAAAAAAGACGATTGGCACTTTATATTCCATTTAGTAGGAAACAAGGCTCATTGCAATTTCTATACAATAAAGTGATATTGAAAATTATATGCAGAAAATAAACAGCTTTATATCAACTAGTAACAGCAGTGATGGTTTGACCCATATGCAACAACTAGAACTCACCTATAACTCAGATCAACAGTAATGAGAAGCAAACAGACCAAGGGCCACCAAAAATTTCCACCTTCAAAAATGAAAGAGGTAAGGCCAAAGAGTAGTACATTGTGCTTTGAAACATGACTTTGTAGCATTAAGAAAATGACACATGATGTTTCTATATACTCTGTGAGTAGATTATTTTCCTCTTAGGGAGGAAGAGTTAGCTACTCTTTATTTGCTCCTAAAGTACACAAAGGCACGACTTTTTGGAAGAATGGGAATTCTATGTTACATTATCGGTTCAGAATTGGGTCCTTTTCTTTAATGTAAAATCAGTTTTAAAATGAAACTGATGGAGGAAAGAGGAAGAGGGCCAACGGTGGGTGAATACTTGGGCAGCATCACAAATCAACAGAAGCCAAGACAACAGAGCAACCTAGCATACAAATCAAATTATACAAATAGCACAAATAACAGATAATGAAAAATAATGTTCAAGAAATATTGTTTTGTTTTGATTTTAGATAGGGTCTAAATATGCAGCCCATAGAGATCAGTTTCCAGAATGCTAGGACTAAAGGTATACACCACCATGCCTAGCTCACTTGTTTGTTTTAGTAAATAAGGTAATAAATCACCTCTAGATTGTTATCATTTGTTATCCAGGAATGTTTCTCAGAAGAGCTTGGACTACTGTTAAAGAGAGCAAGGAGACGAGTCCAGCCTTCTTTCAGCATCACTACCTGGTGATGCCAGCCCCATGCAGGCTTTGTGCTCAGCCTGCTGGGAGGAAGAGGTAAATCCCATGATCTGTCTCCACCAAACAAGAGGAAAATGCATCATCTGAGGCAGAGACTCAGAGTAGTCATTTTTCTTTATATTGTTTGGAATTAAAAGCGTATTAAATTGATCCATTATGAAGATTCTATTTTCTACATTGTATAATTCAGACCATGTCTATATCTTAAGGCTATGAAACAATTTTTGTAATTGTAATAACAAAACAAATTATTGACTTTAAGTTAAGAAAATTGTTGCTTGAATGACTAAATATTCAACCAAAACAAAACAAATCTCTCTCTAAATTGTGTCATATACAACTTGCTCATTCTCACAGGTTAATGAACTCTCTGGAGCTATGCTATGTTTGTGCTTGTTTTTATTGGGGATGAGGGAAATGTGCCCACAGTGCAGTTCAGCAACTTTATGACTACGTGACACCATTAATGTGAGCCATCAACATTACTGCAATGTAAAAAATATACTTCATGTCAGCATCAATGGCAAAGTTAGCAGGAATCTGGTTATGTGGCTTAAACACTAAGTTTGAGTACTAGGCCTAGACCCTTAAGTCTGTCCATTAATACTAAGGTTACTTAAGTCAGAACACAGTTTAAAAGAACGTGCATATTGGATGTGATCATAAGTCACTCCTCAGACTATTTACAGTGTACGCTGTCATTCTATTTACAATGTGCAAAATACAGGAAAAGAGGCAGGAGACAAAAACACTCTTTGAATTAGCCTCTCACTAAAGGCAATGTTGCTTCTAGTTCTCTACCAAGAAAAATACAACAGACCTGCTAAATGAGAGGTTAGGTGACACACTTGCTAGTAGTTCCTTCCCCTAGGTGACAACCTGATAGTAGCTTGGTGGTGGTCGTGGTGGGAGCTTTGAGTAACAAAATCTGAGCATAGTTGTCTATGGGAAGATGGATGCTATCCTATGGTGTGTCAGCCATTTGCATATATATTCCTTTAAAAAACAAATACTATTATATATTCACCATTAGCCTTTTTAAACATACCTTTCATTGATTTATGCAATGAAACCATTTTATAATGGTTAGTAAAGGAAAGAAAATAAGCAAGGTGAACTGGTACAAGACAGCAGAACTCAAATATACAGAGATATAGGCTAGTGATAGTAAAGGGACTACATATATAAGAACATTACAGATATTAGCAGTTTCACAGTGTAAGGGAAGAAAATTACTGTACAGAGAGGAAACTAAACAAACCCTGTAGACCTGAACCAGAACTGGAAGTATGTCTGATTCAGTATACATAAATAAGAAATAGAATTTAATACATGTATGCACACCCATCTACTAACTTAACCATCCATTAACTCATCTGTACACCTATCTACATACCTGACCCCTCCTTCTTTCTCTCTGCTGTAAGGGCCTGACACACCATAGCTCAATAGCAATGACTATGCCCCACTCCCAGAACTTAATTTCTGAATGCCACTCTTTGATGAAAGGAATGTGGGGTGATCACAGAGCTAAGAAAGAAGATACAAGAGGAGCCAGACACATCTTTAGTGGAAGAAAAAGCATATTCAGGGTGGTGCTCTTATAGTGATAAGACAGAACCTGCTTCAAAGGTTCCCACAGGCCAAAGGAAAGAGAAAATGGTTTCCATAGAGACCACTCTTGGGAATATACCCAAGAAATGCCCTATCATACAACAAAAGTATATGCTCAACTATGTTCATAGCAGCATTGTTTGTAATAGCCAGAACCTGGAAACAACCTAGATGCCCTTCAATGGAAGAATGGATGAAGAAAGTATGGAATATATACATATTAGAGTATTACTCAGCAGTAAAAAACAATGACTTCCTGAATTTTGCAGGCAAATGGACGGAAATAGAAAACACTATCCTGAGTGAAGTGAGCCAGACCCAAAAGGAGGAACATGGGATGTACTCACTCATATTTGGTTTCTAGCCATGAATAGGGGACGTTGAGCCTATTATGCATGATCCTAGAGAAGCTAATTAAGAAGGTGAACCCAAAGAAAAACATTTAGGCGATGAAAGGAGACAGAGACGAAGACCCACATTGGAGCACCGGACTGAAATCTCAAGGTCCAAATCAAGAGCAGGAGACAGAGCACGAGCAAGGAACTCAGGACCGCGAGGGGTGCACCCACACACTGAGACAATGGAGATGTTCTATCAGGAACTCACCAAGGCCAGCTGGCCTGGGTCTGAAAAAGCATTGGATAAAACCGGACTTGCTGAACATAATGAACAATGAGGACTACTGAGAACTCAAGAACAATGGCAATGGGTTTTTGATCCTACTGCACGTACTGGCTTTGTGGGAGCCTAGGCAGTTTGGATGCTCACCTTACTAGACCTGGATGGAGCTGGGTGGTCCTTGGACTTCCCACAGGGCAGGGAACCCGGATTACTCTTAGGGATGATGAGGGAGGGGGACTTGATGGGGGAGGGGGAGGGAAATGGGAGGTGGTGGCGGGGAGAAGGCAGAAATCTTTAATAAATAAATAAATAAAATAAATAAATAAAAAAATTAAAAAAAGAAAGAGAAAATAAGCAGAAATCCAATGAAGTAACAGATTACATAATTCCTCAAATAAGAGCAAGCCAGAGTTTGCACAGGAAAACACAGGCAGAGCCTGGTACCCAACAGCAAGTGCTCATTGTCTATGTACCCTATAACATTCTCTCTACTAGCAGAGTGCTTCTACAAGCATGCATGACAGTTTTATAGAAGATGTGGTCACCATCTCTGCAACTACTATTAACAGGTAAGAAAGAGCCATTTTTATTTATTTTAACTTTGTTCTGCTGTCCAGCATCTATCAGCTGTGTGATGAGCATTGGATATAAGAATGCACACGGCACAGTTCTGCTTCCATAACATTTAAAACCTTACGGAAGGCAGGGATAAATAACTAAATAATTGTCCCAGGTGGATTGACCTTCAACCAGCATTTACTGAGCAGCTAGCTTATGCAGAGTGCCAGAAACACCAGGATGACTGGATAACCCAAGCCAAGAAACTGGTAGAGGGGGCAGAATAATCGCAGATCTACACAAGTGTGTGACTAAATGGCACTCAAGCTTAGACAAAGCCCCTCCAAGAAAGGCAGTGAGAGTAAGGAGAGGAGGGGTGGATGGAGGGAAGAATGGCTACATAGCAAAGAGGTTACTGTTTGCTATCAGAGCAATGATAAGCATGTGAACAGTTTCAGGAGGGAACAAACCTTATGTGAAAATATATCAAGGGTTCTCTGCACAATGAGCTGCAGGCTCCTGGACCAATGGAAAGGCTGTCTATTCCCTTATAGGCTGACTGGCAGGGTCAGACACCCCTGGACAGAGCCCGACTCCGTGCCATAGAAGGGGTCTTTCCCCAATCCCTAGAGTGAATGAGAGAGGCAACAGAAGGCAGGCAGAGTACATGCTCAACAGAACCCCACTCCACCCCAGTGGACTTTGGCAGGGAGCCATGATAGTCCGAGCTATCTAACTGACTGCTAGCTCCAAATTATTTCCAGAGAAGTCTGCTTCTGAACCTACAGCATGTGTGTGACCCATTGATTACAGGTGATGGCTATTAGAAGACTTCTATTTACATAATAATGGGCAGTAGGGGACAGGGTAGGGTGGGCACAGAAACCGGTCCAGGTCAGCATCAGTTGCTCACAGAAATCTTCTGGCCTGAGAGAGGTGGCATCATGCATTTCTCTGAGAATGTGAGTAACAGAGAGGGCTCACCTCCACTCTTCCTCTCTAACAACAGGTTCCCTCTCCTGCCCACTGCACCACACTCCACAATCTTGTCTGAGTATTGCCCTGCCTTACTTTCAGACCATGTCATCAGAAATGTATCAGAATGATCTGGGAGAAGAAAAAGTTACTTTCACCAGAAATGTGAAAAATAAGTATTATCACAAGCTCCTAACAGTTTTCAGGGCCTCAGGGTAAGGAATCAAGTAGTCCAATAAATGAATATAATAATGAAATTGCCTACCTGCTTAAAGTAAAGTGTATGCTCACAATGCAAGCAATGCTGTGTGTGGCTGTGATGCCGCAGTGCGCAGGGCACATACTGGTAACCTGGGTGCCAGTACACTTCAAGCACGGGTGTTTCTTGCCTACTAGAGGGCCTCATGGTTGGCTTGATGATGGTTCACATTTTCCTGGTGAGGCTTGGAAACACTATGGTTTATTAATATCAGTAAACAGTTGTGAAGAAGGCATCCAGGTCTCTCTATCCACTGAGACCGGCCGCAACACTAGGTTCTCCCCATATGGCTCTTGCTGAAGTAGAGCAGCACACATTAAATTGGAGAAATTACTACTCAGGAAAGCAGCTGTTAGAAAAACAAAGGGGTTTTACGATGGCATACAACTGCAGAAAGACAAAAGCAAGCTATTCTAATGTAATGTTTTACTATAGATCAAGAGGACTCTTAAAATATTAATAAATGGTCCTTTTTAAAATAAAAAATCCATTTTCCAAAACTGTCTTGGTATTTCAACTGGGAACATAACCGCAGCTGACTCTATTTTGTTCTATTGTCTGAAAATGCCTTCGCAACAATCCAGATAACGAGAGGCAGCTCCAATTCCCGTAATGGTACATGTCACCTGTCTCTCTGTCAATGGGACATCTGAAAGCATCTTTTTATTAGAAACACAAATCAATATGCCCGAGGGATTACAATAACTGCTTGAAGCAATTTGTATTATCATTTCATCCTTGATGCTCTTGCTCTCAGCAACTTATTATTATGAACGGCATGAAAATGGCAACCTGTCACGATTGATTTTCCTTAACCTTCTCTAAGAATTTTTCCCTCTTAAATGTAATCAAGTATCATTTTATTAAATACATCTAAGGCTAGGTTTATAAAGTAGTCCATTACTCAAGTTGTAGTCCTTGTAATTTAAACTTTCACCAAATTTCATTGTGAAGTTGCTTAGTAATAAAAACTTTTTATTTGTTCCAAGTTTTATAACTTCCAAATATGAGTAGAGTCACTCTCCGGACTAAGCCCTATGATTAGGGCAAGTTTTCCTCCATCTAGAAAAAGTAGAGAGCTCTATCTCTGTCTGGATGATAATGCTGTGCTCTTGAACTCCAGTGACCCCTGAAATAAGCATAGAGCTCTGTTTCCCAGTTCTGAGAGTAAGAAGGAATCTAAAAACCACATCAGAGTTATAGTAGTCAGAGTTGCTCTACTTACAGATGTCCTGACTGACACAGGACCTTTCTGGAACAGACACCAGAGCAGAGGTAACCTCTAGTGTGCACCAGCACCACAGGAAGAAGAAGGCCTTTGTTTCGGATTTAGGAATTCTCACCTATGAGTTTGTATTTCCAGGTCCTACATGGGGATAGGGTTGGTGCAAGCAGCCAGCCATATTGCTGGCACTACCAACTGCAGGGCTGCACTTGACAGCCCAGTAAAGCAGAAGCAATGACAGACATCCCATGCTACAGAAAATGGATGTCAGGTCAGAAGTTAGGCATATTTTATCTATATTTTAACATCAAGAAAATGCATAAAGGCTTAAATGCCAGCTACCTATAACCCTAGAGAAAAAAAAAAGGAACTGGGGTGTCTCAGGTCCCACCTGTACTTCACAGTAATGAGGTTACTTTCCCTATTGGCATATGTCACACCAGACTGCAGAGCTGGCTTTTTATTTTTAAACTACTAGAAAGAAAACAAACAAAATACAAGGTGACGAAACAAAGAGAAAAGGGAAATTGGCCAAAGATATTTGAGTTATTAACTGAGGCGAATAGCAAGTTTAAAAATAGATTTATGAAATTATCAAGGAAACTGGGTGAAAATTCAATGTCCACCTGCTAGGTTGTGCAGATACACCAGCCTAACTGGGAAAGTTGACACTCTGACTTGAATCCAAGGAGAAAGAGGGCTGGTGGGAGCTGGTGCCCTTCTTGGCATAGAAGAGATCTACTAGAATAGATCTACTAGATGATCTACTAGAATAGATCATCACCAAGAGCAGAGAGCCTGGCAGGCTAATATGACTTTGGGGATTGATAGTGGGAGGTCTGAGTACAAGATAGTTCTTAGGAAGGTCCCAAGTGATGACCTTTGTGGGTACAGTGGGTGTGCACCGGAGGGTATGCATTAAATTTCTGCTAGAACCACAGAGCACATTACAAACTGTCGTTTGTGACAATGATTATGAGTTCATTGCCAATTTCACAGAATCTAGAAGAGATGGGCCTTTGAGCATGCCTGTGAGGATTATCCTGCTTGACTTGAGTACAGAACACTTGCACACTATGGTGTTACCACTCAATGGTGGAGACCCTGAACTGTGTGAGCAAAGAAAGGCATCTAAGAAGCAGCTCTTTCTGCATTTTGACTGTGGAAGTAACATAATCACCCTCAAGCTCCCAACACCAGCACTTCTTGGTCATGATGAACTGTACACTCCTAACTGGGAGCCAAAACAAATCCTTTCTACCTGAAGTTGATTTTGTCACGGTGTTTTATCACAGCCACTGAAAATCAACTAAGCTAGACGATAATGTTACTCTCAAAGTCTAAGTCACAGACAGAAACCTGCTAGGGAGCCACACTCATGGCAAAAGACAAAGTCAAATAATGGTGCAGGTATCAGTGAAGTGCCAAGGATGAACAGGGGTGAAAGCACAGAGAGGTGACAAATGTGGGAGACCTCATCTGTGAGTCAACAAGCAGCAGAACTGCTAAGCTGACTCTAAGTCATTAAAGGGAGCCAGGTTTGAAGGCTTCCTTGGATAACAAAACTGAAGATACGAAAATTCTTGGAATGGTAGTCCTATGTCCTTGTTTGTCAGCAACAATTGCTTGAAAACACATTTATTTTATGAGATGAAGAGGCAAGATGGCTTCTCAAAACATTCACAGGTTAGTATCCAGGACACCATGATACCTTCACTCCACAATTCCTTTCCCTGGCTGTATTCTTCCTCGTTACCAAGTGCAGTCTTACTTTCTGCTGTGGGTTGTCCATCTGTATATGTGTTGCTTTTATTGGTTAATGAATAAAAGTTGCTTTGGCCTACGACAGGGCAGAATACAGTCAGGCTGGAAGGGATATAGAGAGAGAATAGGCAGAGTCAGAGAGATGCCATGTAGTTGCCGAAAAAGACAGATGCCAGAACCTTACCAGTGAGCCACAGCCTCATGATGATACACAAATTAATAGATATGCCTTAGTTTAAGATATGAGTTAGTTAATAAGAAGCCCGAGCTAATAGGCTGGACAGTGTTGTAATTAATATAGTTTCTGTGTGATTATTTGGTCTGGGTGGCCAGAATACGAAAGAGCAGAGTCCGCTTACAACTTCCTTTGGCAGCTATGCCTGTGGATGACCATTTGCAGTGCTCTTTGATCTTTTAGAGGACTTATAATCTCCAGCCACATGAGGATTCTGGGTCGGCATAGTTAGCTGTGCCTATCACCTGCTGGTCTTCCTCTAGGGCGGCAGCCCTCTTCTGATAGCTTCTCCTGTCAATCTGGAGACCTGGATGAACCGGCATCCATCTGTTGGTGTCCTGAGCTGAGGTTCTTATATATGAGATTATAAAAGGCCTTTGTTCATTTCTACTATGGCACTGTCATGTAATTCTAAGAGCTATATTGTTCGAACTGCTCACTAGAGTCAAAGCTGAGTGGCTAGGCTTCAATCCCTGCTCCTGTGGGGAAGTGTGCTGAGCCCTATCCAAGTTTCCTGTCAACTCGGCTACTGCACCAGCTATTGGCACTCACTACCATCAGGTCAAGATTGGTTTTCCTTAGCACCTTAACCTCAGGAGTCCCCCAAAGTCCCACAAGTTAGCACAGTTTTCTCATATGCACACCATAATGAAAGCAGGATGTCACCCAAGCAGGAAGAGAGTGGTCAGGAAACACTATGTGCTTTTCTTCTATGTGCTCAACCTCACATGAACCCTCTACATCCAGGGAGCCTTGGATGACTGCACGAGGCTTGATCTTTCGGGAGATGAGTATTCTCCTTCTTGATCAATGCCCTTTATACCCTTCTCTGAGAGCAGTGCCAGAACCTGTGATGCTAAGTCTTCTTACCAGAAAAAAAAAAAAATCAAATCAATAAAATCGTCCTCTTATAGTGTAACCTTTTCCTCCCTTAGTTTCTTCTCCCTTCCTCACTCCCTCTATTCCTTCCTCTCTCCTCTCCTTTTCTTCTTCCTCCTTCCTCTTCCTCAAAGTCTTTTATTAACATGACTTCCTCCTGGTTTGGCATCCTGATCATAAAACATGTTAGGCTCCCTTCTCTTAACCCTGAGCCCAGTCCCGCATCATGACAACCACATCCCGCAGTCCCCCTTAAGCTTCCCTAAACCTGAGAACCCTACCTGAATCTGGAAAATCTACTGCAACTACCGAATTTACTAAAGTGGACCAATATTTTTCAGACTTTTAAGTCTACTAACCACTCCCCCCTCCTTTTTTTTAATCTCAGTGAATCCTGCAATCTTCACCAATGCTTATTGCTAAGTCCCACTGAATAAAATGTTCTCTTCACTCAATTTTCTTTTTCCTTCATTATTTCCTTCTTCTGCTAAACTTTTGAAACTAACATTCTTTGGGACTCCAGTTTTTTTTTTTTCACCAGTTGCAGGACTCCAAGAAAATATCATTCACAAACAACTCTAAGTGTACTAAGACTACTCAATAGATATCCTCTCCCACTAGATCATAGGACAGGACTGTACTTTCCTGATACCTTGAACTCACATAAGACCGCTGAATTGCTTTGGCCAAAGAAATTAGTCCTATGTCATTCATAGGTAAAAGTCATTAAGAGACGGTAAATGAGATGCCAGTCTTTATCCCTGAGGCACCATGATGAGCGAGCTAGATGGAGTTAGACACAAAATATGTGTGGGCCTACTACAGAGGTCACCATAGTTTGTAGAGTATGGCATGGGTTAGCTCATCTTGACTGGTAAGCACTTACTCACTTATTCAGAATTATGCATATTTCAAGCAACAACTATTCTGCTAGCAATGAGCTCCACAGCTGAATCTTGGCTAATCACTCTTTTAATCAAGGTCCTGTGCTTAGAATCACTGTCAGAAATGAGAGTTCAAGATACATTTGTTTGCTGGATGAAACCCAGTAAAATAGGAAAATAACCTGATTTTCCTCTGCAATGTTTAGTTTAGCTTGCACTAATCTATGAAATATAAAAGCTACAAAACACTGGAATACAGTGATGTGGAATGTCCCTCTGTATGCTATAAATATGTTTTTACTACCATTGGTTAATAAATAAGTTGCTTTGGCTTATGGCAGGGCAGAAAAAAACTAAACAGAATGCAGGAAGATGGCGAAGTCAGGTAGATGCCATGTAGCAGCCCAAGAAGAAAGATGTGTGCTAACAAACCACAAGTCTTATGGTAAAATAAAAAATAATAGAAATAAGTTAATTTAAGATGTAAGAGTTAATAAGAAGCCTAAGCTAATAGACTGAAGAGTATATAATAAATATTAAGCCTCAAAGTGGTTATTTTATAAGTAGCTTCAGGAACAGGTGGGTGGAGAAAACCCAGTCCAGGGGGACCAGCGGGATGGGGAACATTTCTAGCAACAATAAAGCTTTCAGAAAACGTCATGCACATAGCAAACATTCGTTTCTGTCTTCTGTTCTGTAATTACAGTCGAATGTCACATGTTCTTTTTCATTTAACATACATCAAACCCAGTAATTTCCCTGAAGAAATCATAGCTGTTTTGTGCACTGTAGCCTGGCTCAAGTCCTTTCTGGAATTTTACTCTTATAAAACTAGTACTGAGCACTTGGAAAGACTTCACTGCATATAGAAACACATCTAATTTATTCCTCTCTCGGCTTAACTCCCAATTTACAAATAGGTATTTGAATATGAAGCCTGAGAAATACCCCCCAGAGAAGCCTCACTGTACGTAGACTCAGTTGCAGAGAGAAAGCCCTCCTGAGCACTCAGGGTCCCCAGCAGTCATCCCCACTGGCATGTGACCTTCTTTAGGGACCCACTGTGTGGATATGCAAACTCAGACATGAAGATGCAGATGTCAGTGAAATAGCAGAGGTAGAAGTAGGTGCACAGAAGGGACAAATTTTGGGGAAAAACATAAAATCATTTACAAAATGATTTTAGGATTAGATTTTAGAAAATCTTAAAAGTTTTAAGATAAATGATTTTTAAAAAAGATTCTAAAAACTATCCACAGTGTACTAAGTGTTCTGCAGACCTCAACTGTCACTGCCATGAGTGTGGCTAAAAGGGGAGACCTGAGTACCAAAGAAGGCCCAGGTGGGACTGGCTGAAGAGCACCTTTATAGCAGCCTGCAAAGGTTCTGATGGGACCTGGAACACTCTAGTAATATCCTAATACCAAGGAAACAAGAGAAGGCTCACATCACTGGCTGAAAACACTTGATGTTCTTTCAGAGGACTCGGGTTTGTTTCCCAGCATCTACATGGTAGCTGATAACCATCTTTAACTTCAGTTCTAGGTAAACTACTGTGCCCAAAGAGGCCAGAGCGGGTATCAGATGCCTTGGGACTAGAGTTACAGTGATTGTAGGAGCTGGGAATTGAATCGGGCCCTCTCTTTAGTTCCACATATGATGTCTAAATACGAATCAGCAAGTATTTTTAAATTGGAAATGAAGACTGAGACTAAAAATATTTCATGTCACAGGACAGCATTAGGATATGGAATATGGCTGAGTGTGGTGATGCACACCTTTAACCCAGCACTCTAGATGAGCAGCTGATCCCCATGGGTTTAAGGCCAGTCTGGTCTACATAGCAAGTTCCAGGCCAGCCAAAGCTACACAGCAAGACCCTAATAACAACAACAACAATAATAGCTATGCAGTATCTACTGAGCACTTGTTAGAAATCAAGTTCTTTACTAACAATAATACGTGCAGGGGATAACTCACAAGCACATGTGGGCACCATCTCTATTTTACAAATGTGAAAATTAAGATGCAGAATTAAGCCATTTACTAAGTTTCGAACCTGGTCCATGGCAAAACCCAGATTCTTCCTCAGTTGACAAACCTCAAGTGACAGAATCCTTAACCATGACTGTAACTTATCTGAACCACAAAGAGCCCATGAAATGTGTAGAGAATAAAGTTGATAAATTGTAGACAATAAAAAACAACAGGATGTAAGTTCAGCTGAAGAATAAGGTGGAATTTAAAACTTTGATTAAAAGGTAGCTTTTAAGATATTAAACTTACTGTTTAAAATTAAATTTCTTCTCAACATCCCCATACATTCAAAAGTAAAAACACAAAAAAGCTCTTGAAGTTGCATATGCATTGGAGTACTCTACCTGTTCTTGTGAGGAAACAGAACAGGTCTGAAAACGTGTATAAACACGAGCATCATTCTATAACTAGCTTACTGAACTGAAATACTAAATAAACTTAACACAACTTTAGTTCTATTGGTGAAGTAGTGACTAAGGTATATTTGATAGCCAGAATAGAATTGCTAATAAACCTAAAGGGAACAGTAGTATATACATACACATACATGTGCATACACACAATATCATTGAATTTTAATCTGGTGAAACTAACACTGAACACTTGGCAAATTCTATCATATATACAAACTTTCATCAATCATGTATCTATCAGGTTACTACTGTCTCTTTCCTCCTTTCCTTGCTGTCTGTCTGTCTGTCTGTCTGTCTGTCTGTCTGTCTGTCTATCTATCTATCTATCTATCTATCTATCTATCTATCATCTTTAGAGTCACACACAAACACTTGGAGACTCATAACTGATCAGTAGTGCTGGGGGAGATTCTCTGGCAGGCCCCACTAACATCAGCATGCACAGAGGTAAATCTGCTGTAGTGGAGATGGGCCATGCACTGGGGCTGATGATGTTTTCCTGTTTTGTTTGTGTTGATTTGGTTTTGAGACAGGGTCTTTATTATAAAACCCACTCTGCAGCCCAGGATGGCCTTAATCTTAGGATCTTCCACCTGCCTCAACTTCCTAAATAGTGGACTTAAAGACATAAGGCACTACATTTGGTTTGTTTCCATTTTTTTTGAAGGACTATTTTAAAAATAGTTCTGAACTGAAGAGGTGGATTATATCATACCAGACATGCACATATATTTTTAAGGGTGTATTTCATTTCTACTGCTTAGTAGAAAATTTTCTAGCAAAAACCAACTTTCACTATTACAAACCTACAGAATAAGGCAAGGATAAGTGAGAACTGTTAGTTTTATTTAAATACATATGTTATATATATTTCAAATAAACATAAACTGAACAGTAAGAATGAGTTTCTCATTCAACTGTACTATCGAACAACTGAGTTCATTGTGAACAATGAATCAACCACACAGTAAATATTAGAATTCACACTGATTTTAGTCGTGATTTAACTTATATATTGATTGCATAAGTGATAATTTTAGGAGTGTGACCAGGAATCTTTAGGTTTTCAATATGCATCTGAAATGAAACAAACAACCCAGATTTAACAACTAATATTATCAAGAGAAATAATATTAAAGATTAACAGAGTATTTTAAAAATAAACCATCAAGATAAAGAACACAAACTACAAAATAAACTTGAAATGAGAAACCAAGAATTAGCTCTCCAATATAAGGCACATGAAACTAGGAGGAGGCAGAGGATGTTTGATGAGAATGTACACAAACACAGGGACTCATTACAACCACCAGCAATTGAGTCTAATTTTAATATTAAATATTAAGCTACATAAATGAGCTGTTCGGGACTACATAGACTTTCTTACTGAAAGGAAAAGCAAGTTGATGAAAGCAGGCACTCCTTAGTCTAGCCTACCTTATTTTTTGGATTGGATGTGTTCATTACACTTCGAGTCTCTTTTCCAGTATAAATGACAACACCTATTACAGTACCTGCAAAAACAGGAAAGTGGTCCTTATAGCAACACTTGAAAGCAGAGATAACACTTTCTAATGAACTGTCGTGATAGAAAATATACGATACCATTTGAGCTTATACACATTTATCCAACAGTCTATTTGATTTGGTTAGTTCAAGAAACTTAACCTTAGCTTTTAAAAAGGACGTAGATGTGAAATGATTTGTTAAACAATACAAATTTGTCTGTATATAACACTAAAAATGTATTAATGGTCATGTTCCATGACAATGGAAGTGACATGGCTTTTCCTTACTGCCTACAGAAACAGTAAAAAGTTCAAGTTAAAATGGCATCAAAAGGCTATACTATTGCCTGGCGGTGGTGGCGGACGCCTTTAATCCCAGCACTCGGGAGGCAGAGGCAGGCGGATCTCTGTGAGTTCGAGACCAGCCTGGTCTACAAGAGCTAGTTCCAGGACAGGCTCCAAAACCACAGAGAAACCCTGTCTCGAAAAACCCAAAAAAAAAAAAAAAAAAAAAAAAAAAAAAAAAAAAAAAAAAAAAAAGGCTATACTATTAACAGAAAAGCACACTGTTGGACCTCAAAACCGTGGGCTAGGAGACAGAGCTCTTCTGCTTGAGTACTTTCCTGTGTGTGTCAGACCAGCAAGTGTCTGCTGCTGTTTCAGATGTTCATCATCAGACAACATCAGAGGACCAGGATGTTTCTCAGTGGAGCCCTGGGCGAGCAAGTGCTTAGAAACACATCAACTAGGCAAACAAACAAAAACCCACCAGAAATATAATTTTAAAATATTTGATTTCAGACTTAGAAGCTACTCATTTCTTTAATGGATATCTATAAAAAGTTTAGTTTTCTAAGTTAATAGGGAAAGAGGATTTTTTAAATTTAAGAAAATGGTAGTCTATGCTAAAATGCTGAGAGCATACATACATAGACTGCAAAACCTAAAAACCATGGATCTCCACATCACATTTGTACCATTTATGTCCTAATTGTCTTTCAAATTTAAAACTCTTGATATTGAAAACATAAAAGTAGGAAGACATTTATACATATACATATATTATTGAAACTAACATCCAAACAAAATTAACTCTTAACAATTATATAAAAATTGTTTTGCTTCAGAGGCAAAGGAAAAAAGCTAGTAAGCTCAAGGCCAGTCTGGAACACACAGCAAGACCCTACCTCAAAAGAACAACACTCCCAACACATATAAACCCTAGATGCAGCATTAACATATGAAACTTAGCAAACTATAAGTTAGGACCCATGAAGTAAATACAAGCTACTATTTGGCTCCATCATTTTGGCTCTATCTGAGCACTAACAGCAACATATGGCACATGATATAACTTAAGCTTCTGCTTCAGCAAGCCAGGAAGGGCAGAGCCACATGGTCCACAGCAGCAGTACACAGCACAGAAGCTATAGAGCTTGTAGCCCTGGCTGTGTATCACAGAGAAGCCAAGCTCTAGAAAGGAGCGACTGGCCGACAAGGGGCATGGAGCTCACCCAGAAGCACAAGGGTTGTCTCTGTATCATGATCCACTTACAGTCTACACAAGATTTACTTCTAAGATTTAGTGTATAGGATATTAGTACTATATGAAGTAATACTATCAGAAACTTTCACATAGAAAAGTTCATACCAAAGAACTGTTTCAATATTAAAAGAATAAAATTAAATGTTAAATATAAACTGATAAAGATTTTCTTCCTATTTGCCAATTTTACTTCTTCAAAATGTAAACTTGCCATTATTGTTGAATCATCACAACTGCACAACAATGCAACTTAACAGCAGCAGAACAAACAAGTGTCAAGAAGCCTTCAGAATGATCCATCAAGCTTTACACCCCTGTCCTAAAAACCAAGGCAGATTCTGAACAATGTAGATTCTAGGCTGGTGTGATTTACAGTATTCAAATTAAACAAAGAAATGCAAGACTAACAAGAAACAAGGCATATATAACACAATTCCTGATGTTGTGTAATGTGTTAACATTAGCTAAAGGCTCTCATTGTATTTTCTCATTTGATGGTTGCTAAAAATGACTACTCAGTGTAATTAGCTTAAGTGCATTATTGTTCTGAGCCTCATGCTTTTTAATTACTTGGAATTGCTTGAATTAGTCCATTGCTATACAAGACATTCAGTTCTCTTGGACAAGGAGTTTGCATCTATAGAATGGTGTACACTAAGACCATTGTACATCCCGTAGAAAGAAGAATGGGAAAGGAAGATGCCAGTCTTGACATTGAGTCATGAGAAGATAAGACATGACATACTCCTGTACTGCAGCAGATAAACAGAAGACAAAATATGACAGCTGTGAATGTGTTCAGATTTCCAGGGAGGGGGCATATAAGTGAAAGAATTTCAATCCATATTTGTAGTAAAAAATTAAGCTATCTTTCTGGCTCCAAACTGAGAAACTTTAGTAAATTTGTAAGTATGTTTGCATGTTAAACTCCACTCACAAAGAAATTTCTATCAGGTAGGTACAATGTAACAAAATCCCTAAGGGCAATGGGATACAAGGTCTAGAAGTGAATCACAATTTTAGCTGTTTGCAGCAAGAAAATATTTTAAGACTTATGAGTACTTAGCCCTGAAATATACTCATCCGGTCACAATCTATATCTTTGATTGACTGAAGTCACTTGAAAACCACAGTAAAGATTCATATGCTAACTGTCCCACGCATGGTTGGTGTAAGCATGACACAATGACTACTGACTAGAAACCCAGGCCACGGGCTGGCCTCTTGGAGTGAGTCTGAAGATCACTGAGTGGTCCATCTGTATGACTGCAAATTTCAGGTCCGTTATACTTTCATTTGAGGAGGTTGGTTATTAATGCTTTGGCTATCCTATGGCCTCTCTGCTATCCATATATCTAAATGTCATAAAACAGCAATTCCAAATAAATAGTTGAGTTATATTTTAAAGTAAATAACTTTTATATGAAAATTAAAGATGTTAACAGCATCAACCTTTGGGGGAAAAGATATTCTTCATATAAATATTTAACACACATGAATACAAAATCTAATCAGGCAAATAAAACTGGCTACTCTCATTAATTTTCAATGACTGGACTTTTACAAAATTTTCAGTTGTCACCTTTTAACCAGAGGTTGACAGCATGTGGAATTTACTCATCAACCAATGATTATAAATTCATAATCATTTCAGGTGATCTGGGGAAAATTACATATAGTTTCAACAAACTGATTAGTGGCTTTGAGTTAACAGATAGTGAGATGCCTACTCAAAAAACCCAGACAGAGAGTGAAAGAGTTAGTGTGCACTCTACGTATGTGAAAACATGTTAGACAAAGTACAGACAAAGATTGGTGAGGCTTCCAGAACCTGGGAAATAATATAAAGACAAGCCAGCAGGACCATGGTAACCAACCAGAACCTAACTACCAGTCTTGACAGAGAGTCATTGATAAGGAAGGTTTACCACCAGGCCCAAGATTGGAAAATGGGTAGCACAAAGGAAATAATCACTTGTTATTTAGACACCAGGTATATACTGACTGGAGCACACTTGAGGCCGGGCCTTGAGAAGTCAACATTAGACCAAGGTCAGGGACTCAAAAAAGGACACACACGAACAGCATCTATGTGTAGACTCCCTCTGGTCAGAAACAAAGGGAGAGAGACAACAGGAACAGAATCTAGGAGGATAAAATTATAGGAAGAGACACAGGAGATTTATAGCTGGATCAAAAGCACACAGATTGTGGCCTTTAAAAATTATCAGGCTCACACCATGCTCTAGACAGAATTCTAATGTTTACCTCCTCTGTTCATACAAAATACTGCAGTGAATAGGCAGTTTGTAGGAGTGTCCACCTACATACTGGTTCTTGGGCTGCAGTCAATTGCTCCATACTTCTCATGTCCTTAAGTGTCGGGGAATATTACTTCAACTATGTGAAAATATGTTATGTTTAGGTTACTTTAACTATGTAAAGGTGTATTACATTTGTTTATGCTGCATTTATTAAATGATGAAAGATGTGTTGTTTGCTTGCCTAAGGCACCTGATTAGTCTAATAAAAAGATGAACAGCCAATTGCTAGACAGTAGAGCAACAGGTGAGGCTGTCAGGCAGAGAATAAGTAGGAAGAGGAATCTAGTCTTAAAAGAGAAAAAAGAAAAGAGAATAAGGAAAAAGGAGGCAGGGATGTCCAGACCCAGCAGGCCAGCCACACAGTTGGACATACAGAATGAAAGAAAGGTAAAAAGCCCCAAGTCAAAATATAGATGAGGAGAAACTGGTTAATTTAAGTTATAAGGGCGAGTGTGACAACCATAAATAAGGAAGAGCATTCATAATTAATAATAATCCTCCATGTCATGATTTAGGGCTGGTTAGTGGCTCCAAAAGAAAGCATGCTACATTTAAGCATTATTAATCTGTAAACACCATTAACCACAATCTTTCTTGGTTGATATTTGAGTGACTTTCTACAGGACTGTGGTCTTTTTCCACTCAAACAATAAATTTTAGCAACCTATGCATGGCTAGAATAGGAATATATCAAACTACACACAGAAATCAGCCAGACTTTATTCTGAAAATTTGCTGCCATAACTATGCTACTTAGACAATAAAAATGAATTACCAGGAAAATAAATTAGAAGTCAAGCAAAAGAAAATACATCTTTATTTTTTCCTTTATTTTGGTATTAGTAGACTACACCAAATGCCTATAAATGTTTACAAATATTTATTCTCAGCTTCTTCATTTTTCATAATACTTCAACTACTTTTGGAAGCCCCATCTGCATGTATGCTACATCACTGTATAAGTAGCATATATAGAGGCAGAGATCCTGGACAATCCAATCTGTGCACATACATTATCATACATTGCTTCAGAAGGCTTGTTTTTAAGTTTAGAGCAACTCCATGTAAGGACTTGCGTTTCAAAGCAGTGCTTCTCAGCCTGTGAGTTTTGACCTTTTATGGGGGTCGAACAACCCTTCCACAGGGGACACCAAAGATCATCAGAAAACAGATATTTGTATTACACATCAAAACTGGAGCAAAATTATAGTTATGAAGTAGCAATGAAATAGTTTTTTTGTTGGGGGTCACTACAACATGAGGAACTGTATTAAATGGTCACAGCATTAGAAAGGTTGAGAGCCAGTGATCTAAAGGAATAATGTTCTCTGAGTCAATAGGGACACTGATGCACAGAGCAGCATAGAGTGGTCTCTCTTTGGTCACCTGGCATCTTACTGCTTTGTGTAACTTGAGTTGCTAATCCCAAACTTTTAAAACTCTATGACAGAGAAAAAGGCCAGAAACAACTCCATTCTAAGAGTTACTCTGGGGTTAGGGATGCACAGTGCAGTGGCACAATGCTTGACTACTATGTGCCAGGCCATGAGATACAGAAAAAACAGCACAGCATAAAAAAAGTTCCATGAAGTCTCACCAACATGAACAAGGATAACACAACAACTGGGAAGGTTCACAAGGCCTAAACCCTAGACAAAGAACTACAGGAAATTAAGGAATGCTGAGAGTGGAAGAAATAAGTCAGCTTCGGGAAAGAGCACACCAATTAGGTATCCAACACCAAATGGTCAGACCAAGAATAGATATAATTACAAATAAATAGATATAATTACAAACTGTATTAATTCTTAGAAATACAAACACACACACATATGTGTATATGTGCAACAACAGTTAAAGAAAGGACATGAATCTGAGAGGGAAAGGGGAATATATGCAAGGGTTTAGAGTGGGAAGGGGAAGTGATATAATCTAATTTTGAAAAGGTGCCATCCTAAATTCAGTCAAAAGAATTCTAAACCTGTGATCACTTACAGAGAGATAATGCTCAGGTTATTTCCAGTAGTCTTGGATTTGCAACATTCCTAAGGCCCTATGTTTTTAAAGATAGGAGGAACTGTGTTAAAGTATAACAGCAGTAGGAAGGTTGAGACCAGTGCTCTAGAACACCCTCTAAGATGTTCTAAAGTCAACCCCATCAAACCCAGTACTGCAAGGGACAGTAAAAATGAAAGGGCTGAGAGGTGACAGATATGATGATGCCTATGTTAATGTCTGTTGCAAAAGTATTCAAGAAGCAGCTACTGCACGCCAAGGTCATTCTGAAAATGAAAGTCAAACAGAAAAACTATGTCCAGGAAATCCTACAGGACGTCTCAGAAGCCTTAAGCTCAAGTTGCTTCTGTCTCCGAGAAGAAAGGCCACAAATCAATATTATACTAGGATTTGGTGTCAACAGTCTAATACATATTTAAAACAGAAATAACTAACAAAATGTGAAATATTTAATCCCTTAATGACTATCAATTTAACACCATAAAAAGTATGATTATTGACAGAAAAATTTAAATTCTGGGCAAAGGTGCTTAGATGTCCCATAATGCAGACGTTCTCTTATAAACAGATGTTGAGCTCAGTGACAACACGTGTACTCTAGTCTGGTGTGAATGCTGTACAGCTCTGGCCTGACACACAGGGGCATTCTGCTGCATCCTTCACTCTAAGGAGCACAACCAGTACTGGCATCACCTCACTGAACAGGGGCAGGGCTCATCAGACTGCAGGGGTTGCAAAAGTCGGAGGGGGGATGAGGGCTTCCAAAGATGCTATGAGCCCCTTTCTAAGGTGACTTCAAAGACCCCGAACCTGTGGTCTCCAGAGCTGAGGACCCAGCATTTCTACTCTGAGATATCTCTGCTTCTCTATCTACAATTTTACAAATATATGTGGGTATCAAAATATGAAACAATTCATAAAAGTAAACTTTCAAGATTCTCAAAATTTGCCTCCATGTTTGTTTGTAAAATATGAAATAGTATAATAAAATTTTCATATTTTAGCCCCAAATGTGAGTATCTGTAGTTCTCTAGGGCTGTGGTGTAAACAGGACCCATTTAAAGAAAGGATCACAGAACTGCCTTCCTGTCTGATATCCCTCTCTTCCCCTACACACACATCTGGGGCCAGGCGCAGGGACCTCAGCCTTCTTCAGGGCACTGTGTCCTTTCAAGCACAGGCCTTCTCCCACCTGTCTTTTGACAGAAATACTCCCACAGTTGCCCTGTCATCCACCACACCTGGTCACACCTGATAATCCATTTTAAACACCTCTTCTTCAGAGAAGTCTTTCTTAGACCATGTTTGTAAGACTCTTGGCTCACATACTTTCATAAGACATGGTACTTTTTGTGGTATTTGGTATAGCTAAAATTAACTGGACTGTTTTCTTAATGCCTTTCCTACCCACCAAAGCTGTCTATTGACAGGTTCCATTACCACATCATTCCAGCACAATAGAAGAAGAACTGACATCTTATTCAAAACTGCTAAGTGCCCTTTAGTGTCCCTAGGCTCCCATCTTCTCTAGTATCCTTTTCCCTGTGCTCCCTGACACCAAGCTTCATGCCTGGTACTTCCTTAAGGTCAATTAACTACTTCTGAGATTCCCTCCTAATATCATCATCATTGATGTCAACCTACTTCTGACCAGGTGGTAAAACTTTGCATTTCCAACATATTCACAGAAATTTATTTGCAAAACTGTCAACTTAAGTAACCTCCTCTTTAACCACCAGTATTTCACAGTCTTCCAATTTCTCCCAAGCAACATTCAGACCTTCCCTGCTTCCAAAGCCCTGGCTAGTCCTATCTCTTCTGACCTGAATGGCTTCACCTAACCCTTCACTCTCCTACATTACCCAATCAGTCTCTTCTAGGTTTTGTCAACTGGACAAAAAGTGAGTAAGAACCATCAAAAGTTATTAATAGTCTCGAGCCCTCATCAAAGCACACTGGTGAGCATCAAGTAACATATGCCCAACATAGAGAAATGGCCCTTGCTCTACAACAATGGGTAGACCACACTCATGCTTCTGGCCTTGTTCTGCCATGAGGGACTAGTAACCCAGGCCTCTCCACAGACTCCCAACTCTATCTCCTGGTTCCTCAGCTTCCAGTTCTTAAATCCCACAGGGAAGTTTAGGAAAGCTGTTTTAGAATGCCTGGACAACACTAACATCCTATCTGTGAGATCGATGCAAACTTCCCCCTTACCTGATGCAACAATGGTGCTTGCCCACAATGTGTTTTCTATACTGAGACTTTCATGAATGGGAGGGTCACTGTCTTCCTGTTCAGGGAGAAAAACAAAACAAAACAAAACTGGAAAATTAGCAATGTTCTATTCACATTTTAGGTAACTGCAGTGTTAGAAAAGAAGCATACCCATCTTCTATACCCAACAAACTACAAATATAAGTTTCAAGGGGAATATAAAAAACTGAAATTACAGTTTGATTCATCTATGCATAAACACTTCAGTGTTTACATTTATAATAAATAATTTTAAATTTTCATAGGTGCACTTATGGTATGCTGATTATTTGTAGAGAATAGGATAAAATATTTTTTTAAATGCATGGTACAAGCAATGCTCCTAATTTGAGATTCACTTTTCCTGGAAAGTTTAAAAATTAATATTAGCACAGACATAACCATGAGTAAACAATTTCGTAAGTATGGTAGAATTTCCTCTCCTAATATCTGTCAAAGACAAGGGCTATTCTTTAAAAGATAAATATGCTCATGAACAGCAAAAAATGCTTCTGTGAATATTAGTAATATCATACACAGGAAGAAGAGGTCGCCTCTTGAAGCCCCCTTTTCAAATACAATGTGAGATATTTTTCATTAATCAGAACTTAAATACAAGCTGTTTGTTGCTAATACACATGTGAACACCAAATGCACCCAAATAGCAATACTATGATATGTAGTAGCACATACAGTTTAGTTTTACATGTACATGTTTCATGCTGATGTTCAGAGATAAAATATAAAGCTGAGAATGTCACCCTGCTGTGGGTTTCTCCTCTGAATGCTGTGAATACTCTTAATGAATAAAAAAACTGCTTTGGACTTATAGCAGGGCAGGGAAAACTCTGAATGCTGGGAGAAAGCAGGCAGAGTCAGAGAGAAGCCATGGAGCCGTTGCTGGAGACAGATGCACTGAAACTTTGCTGGTAGGCCATGACCTCGTAGTGTACAGATTAATGGAGATGGGTTAAATTAAGATGTAAGAGTTAGCAAATAAAAAGCTAGAGCTAATGGGCCAAGCAGTGATTTAATTAATATAGTTTATGTGTGGTTATTTTTGGGCTGGGTCAGGTGGCTGGGAAACAAACAAGAAGCCTTTCCAACAAATTGGCTCACCAACATGGTAGACTAAATCCATGTAAAACCTGAAAAAGCTGAAAAAGTAATCCTAGACACAAAAGAACTGCCAATATAGGTGGAACTGTCTTTGAGATATCCTGCTTCATGGAAAAGTCTGCTGGATACTATGGGTCTTTAGGCTGAAGATGGATGCCCCACTGGTACAGAAGAACTTTGGGTGAATGTCCAGGTAGTGAGATGTTTCTGTCAATTCTAGAGTTTTGAAAGTTGCTTATAATGAACTTATTGTTTACTTAGGTAATATTATATCCTTCTGGAGTTTTTGATGGAGTTAAAGAATTGATAATTATAGTTTTCCTTAGTTATGATAAAAGATAAAATAGATATAAATACTATAACTGCAATTCTTGCTTGATAACTATTTTAAGTAATTTTACTATGTTAAAGTTAAAACATTCCTTTTTATTTAAACAGAAAAAGCAAGGTGATGTGGGATTCCCCTCTGTATGCTGTAAATACCATTAATGATTAAAGAAAATGCTTTGGACCTATAGCCAGGCAGAACTTAGCTAGGTGAGAAAAACTAAACTGAATGCTGGGAGGAAGAAGGCATAGCTAGGAGAAAAGCCATGTAGCCTGGCTGGAGATAGATGCCAGAACCTTTCTCAGTGAGCCACAGGGTCGTGGCGATATACCGATTAATAGAAATGGGATGAATTAAGATATAAGAGTTAGCCAATAAGAAGCTAGAGCTAATGGTCCAAGCATTGATTTAAATATTATAGTTTCCGTGTGATTATTTTGGATCTGAGCTGCCGAGCAGCCAGGAAACGAACAAGCGGCCTCAGTACAACATTACCCTAATGAACAGCTTCTGTCCAGACTGTGATTGTGGGAGACTTGCTGGAAGATCATAGGAGCCCAAAGATCTGAATCTGACAGTGACACGCTGCAGTAAATGGCCCCAATGTCTGCACAGAACAGCTCACATTGTGTCAACTGTTAGAATTTTTCCCTAAAACAGCAACTTTCACAGGATCTTTATTATAACTTGATAATCTGCTATCAAGACACATTCCAAGATAAAGAAATATGGGAGAAAACAGAGTTTTGACCTATGGGTGTGCCTTTTCCATTAATTGATCAGGCCATCTTCAAATGGTACCTTTTTCAACCATCTTGCTAGGAAATGAATATATTTGGTACAAAATTATCTGATTAAAGATAAGGCAGGGAACCTAAACTCTTATTTCTACTTCAAAAATATTACCAATAATGCCAACATTTACAAAGTAAAAGGTTTTGCTTGTCCTATAGGTGCCTGGTATGCACTTGACAGTAAATCAGTAATTATGAAATCTACTGCCTTCCTGCAACTGCTCAGGCTTGTGTCTTAGAACTGTGTGATTCCTGCATTCCTCTCCAGTACCCAGAGAAGAGAGCGCCCTAACCCTAGTCGGGCCCTGGGTTTCGGGTTTTGGGACTGTGAAAGCTATCATATCAGTAAGTGTTTAAACATAGACATGTCTTAAAACTAAGTGTATCTTCATGTGTGCGGAGGGGGGCATTGATGCTTAAAAAGAACTCTTCCAAAAACACAGAACAAAGCTTAATTCATGTCTGCTCTGGTGACACTACTCATAAATGCAGGAATCTAATACATGTAGACAATTGCTCTACCACAGGCCAGTAACTGTAGACCAGCTAACACCTCTTTATGTGGAAAAGCCGAGGGTTATATCAGCACAATATAAATGCTCAGGTATGCAGGGGGAAAACATAGAGTCAAAATTTAAGAATGACAGAGTTATAAGCATGGTTATACTTTAATCAATTTACTTTGATATATTAAAGGCGATAAAATGTTTACTGGGGTTCTTCATGGGAACTCCCACATCATCACTAGTCTTTAAAACACACATTAAACATTAAAGTAACCTGCTTCCTATTTCCCAACACTATCTTCTATAGACAATGCCAAGAATACACTGCTTTTTCTTTCTCCAATTCAAAACTGAAATTACTCTTCAAGATAAACAGATAATGATTATCTAAGGAAAATTAGGTTTACTTTATTTAATGGTTTAATAGAACAAAAGAATCAAATTTTAGAAAACACAGGTCATCTCGATGGACCACATTGCTTTTTATTTGACATTGTGGCTGAAATGAAATGACAACTTCTGAATCACTTAGAGAGTATGGTTCTGATAAATACTGTTGGAGATAGATCCAGATGCTCTTTGCGTTATTTACTAAATACAGCCAATATGGTATAGCCTTCAATTCTATATTGGTCTAAGAGTTTCAGCAATGGAATGCAGATACTTTCTGATATGCACACTTATCATTTTATGAAATTACTACCTAACTACACATTTCTATTAGACCCTAACAATTAATATCATTGTCACCTAAGGATCATAACCTAAACAACTATAGGGTTAATGTTTGCCCTCCACACATGGAACAGTAACATAAAGTGATCCAATACATTAATAACTGAAAAATAAAGAGGAACTCTCTACCTTCTACAGGCACCATGAGCCCACAACCTTGGCAGCACACAAGGCCATGCCAACCACTAAGCTAAGCTATCGTACAGAATGCCATGAGTAGGTGAAGCATGGTGCCTCAAGAGAAGAAGCAGACACACCAGGGAGGGGTGTGGACAGCCTTCCCTTTAGCATGTCCTTTATTTACTTGGTGAGCACAAATGCACAAATTCCTTTAGAGCGCTTTCTAAAGGCACAGTGGTGGACTGAAGTTCAGCCATCAGAAAGCACAGGCAACAAACTACCAAAACTGGAGGTAGGGCCTGGTCTAGACAGCAAAAATATATAGCCAGGAAAGGTTACAACAAGAATCTGTCTCAATAAAACCAAATTAACAACACAACTTTTCCTTAATAAAAAGTGTTAGAGATTATTCACACATGTTTACCATTTGGCTTAGTATTTTCCCTTTATGTCAAACTCTCAGAGACAGACAGGAGTTAAAGCAGGTAACAGTCTTTACAATTATCTCACAACTACTGAGATAGTGGACACAGTCCGAGATCAACAAGTCTGACCTGAGGCAAACTTGGTTGGAAGCAGTAAGAGCAAGAGATGAGACCTGCTTTGGGAATCTGGATGGGGAGAAGGCAAATTCTGACTTTGGATTTTAGGAAGGTTGCCTGATGGGCTTAACCTTCTGGACATAGACAATGAGAAAAAAAAAACAAACAGGAGAAAAGGATACACTCAGAATAAGTAAGGGACTCTATGAGAATTGAAGTGTAAAGTGAGGGGGAGCTTTCAACACCTGCTGAAGGACATCCACATTCCTCCTAGGAGCAGGACTCTCTGTGGAGCTCACGCTGGAGTGCAAAATCAGCAGTCTCAGAACTACACGAACACGGAGAGATGCTCCTGCAAACACAGCTAGTGGCATTCCTCTGCAAATGCTCAGCAATGTCTGCATTCATTCTATTCTGCGCTTATTTCTTCAGTTGTCCTCGCTGCATCCTTCAGCGTTTTGGTTTTACATTTTTTAATGTGAGGTAAATAACACACAATGTAAAATCTGCTGACCTTCTTACACCTGTAAGAATGGCCAAAATCAGAAACGCTGATGACAGCTTTTGCTGGAGAGGTTGTGGGGGAAGGGAACACTTCTGCATTGCTGGTGGGAATGCAAGCTAGTACAACCCCTTTGGATGTCAGTGTGGCAATTTCTCAGAAAATTAGGAAACAACCTTCCTCAAGACTCAGTAATACCACTTTTGGGTATATATCCCACAAGGACATGTGCTCAGCTATGTTCATAGAAGCTTTGTTTGTCACAGCCAGAACCTGGAAACAACCTAAATGCCCCTCGACCGAAGAATGGAAAAGGAAAATGTGGTACATTTACACAACGGAGTTCTACACAGCCGAAAAAAATAACGACAGCTTGAATTTTGCAGGAAAATGGATGGAGCTAAAAAACATTACTTTATGAGTGAGGTAACCCAGACACAGAAAGACAATTATCATATGTACTCACTCATAGGTGTTTTTTAAACATAAAGCAAAGAAAGCGCAGCCTACAAACCACAATCCCAGAGAACTTAGACAACAATGAGGACACTAAGAGAGACTTACATAGATCTAATCTACATGGGAAGTAAAAAGTAGAAAAAGACAAGATCTTCTGAGTAAATTGGGAGCATGGGGACCTTGGGGGAGGGTTGAAGAGGGGAGGGGAGAGACAGGGAGAGGAGCAGAGAAAAATGTAGCTCAATAAATATCAATAAAAAATGTATTTAAAAAATCTGCTGACCTAACCAAGTTTACCTGCACAGCATTAAACCATTTATCATGCTGCACGGTTATTCCCCACTAACCATCTTATTTTATAAAACTGAAATTTTGTCCCTATTAAATATCATCTGTTACCCCAAAGGCCCCAGTACCTACCATCCACTTTCTAAGAATCTGATTACTCACCTCTTACAAGCATAATCATAGAATATTTGTTCTTTCAGGATAAGTTAGTTTACCTAAAATAATGTCCTTAAGTTTCACCCATTATGTAACATGTATAAGAATATCATTCTTTTCTGGATCAATTTCTAAGAGTACTTTCCTAATGCAGGTTAGCCATATAGCCACAATGTAAGCTACATATATTTTCTCATAACTCATATAGCTTTGACATGTTTGTGCTTATTTCTGATATGCAAACTTTTATTTTCATTCACCCAAATGTATCAACTTTTCAAAACAATTCTAGAGTTTGGGTCACAGTGAAAAACTCTTGAGACAGTTCATGATCATAAATGTTTTCTTCCAATACTGGAACAATTTTTAATTTCTCTTTTAATCAATTCTTTAATTTATAAGTTATTTAAGATATATTATTATTATTAAAGTTTTAGAAACGTTAAGAAATATTTCTTCCTAATTTAACTACACTGTGGTTAGAGAACATGAATGGATTTTTTTCAAAAATATACTAAGATTTGTTTGACCTACTTTGATAAATTTCCCACACACATATAAGTATATATTACATTCTACTGCTGAATGATATCTTGTATAGCTGTCAGTTCAATCAACTTTAAAGACAATCCTCAAAGCTATTATGTTCCTACATATTTTATACCTGTTCAATTAATTCATAAGAGGGCACTGAAATTTCCAACTACCATTAAGAATCTGTTTCTCTTTCAGTCCTAAGAGTTGGCTTCATGAATTTCAAAGCTGTTATTAGGGATATAAATGCTTATGGTTTTATGTCCTGACAATAAATTAACCCTTTTCTCATTATCCCCTGAACCCAGCTTCTTGTGATACTGCTATAAGCACTTGAGTTTTACTTAGCGGCACCCTACGGCATACTTTCCTACCTCCTTACTTGTGAAATATAAGTGGCTGTAATGTGTTTTCTTAGAGACACCATATATTGGGATCTAACTGTGTACAGTCTGACTACTCTTTCCATGGAATTGGCATATAGATCATTTACATTTGTACACAAGTTATTAAGAAGTCTCTAAATTTAGGTTCCAAATGCCTGAAGCTATCGGGTAGTTTAATTTTTATTTATTTCTAAATCTATACTGCAGTTATAAATAAATATATAGGACTTCATCTACAAAATATATACCAGGACCTGAACTGTACCCTATTGAATACATTTAGTATAAGAGATCCTTTTTGACATGACCAGGTACCTTGTACTATAACTGCCAAGAAAGTCTGAGGACCCTTGCTGGGTTTTCCTCAAGCAGCTCCTAGCACAGAAGAGACAGACAAGCCACTGAGTGACAGGAGCAAGAGCTGTTAAAGTGTTCCTCTGCCTTCGAGGCTTTCTTTGTTTCTTTTTGGAGGATTTCTATTAAATGAAAAGTTTTGCTTCTCCCATCTTCCCATTTATTCTTTTATATACAGTACATAGGTACTTTCTGTTCATAACAAAGTGTTGTTTTCTTGAACCAGATACACAGAGGGGATTCTATTCTCAGACGGGAACTGGGATCTGCTCTCAGTTTACACAAGGCACCTCCTTAACTCATCATCTATGAGCCACAATCACTGTGTGGTATTTGTGTGGTGGGCTGACTCTCCTGTGTGCTCCAGGGTTGTCTCCCTTTCTCACTATGCTTCCTTGATACAAAAACCTTCAAGAAGCTCACTTCTGCCTCACAAGTTTCTCAAACAGTCATCAGTGATATATTCCAAAAGTCCATTGGGGATTGCAGGGCTATCCTAACCAAATCCATACAGAGGACATGTGATCCTACCTACTCTTCAGAGAGCAAAAATCTATCTAACATCAATGTCCAAGGGTGACCTTTTTCTTCTCCCAACACCGAAACTAGCCTGGCACGGACTCTGCTATTTTGGATTTTACCCCATTTTCAGAGAGAGAAATATGAGAAATTATCAAACCCAAGTTTATCCATGAATAAAAAGGAGTGAACTCAATCTACTCTCACTGTTGGCAGGTGTTGTTGGAGGTCTGTCCAACAGAGAGTTGGGTGGCCATAGCAGCCTGAGGTGACAGGAAGTCTAAAGCAGCCTCTCTTCAACTCACCAACACTGCCACTTTCCCCTAAGCTGATGGTTCCTGCTGAAGGAACTGTGGGCCTGCTTTCCTGCCGCCCAGCTCCGTGCCGCCTGGCTAGCTTATGCCCCAAAATAACAACACACAAACTGTATTCTTTTAAATACTGCTTGGTTAATTCTCATATCCTGATCAACCCATCTCTAATAATCTGGGTAGCACCAGTCTTACCGGGAAAGATTCAGCATGTCTGACCTGGCAGCTTGCTTCATCACGTCTGCCCTGGAGAGCAGCGGCCTGGCATCTGTCTGAGGCGCCTTACCTCACTTCCTCTTCCTCCCAGCATTCTGTTCTGTTTACTCCACCCACCTATGTTCTAACCTACCAGGGTCAAGCAGTTTCTTTATTAATTAACCAATGACCTTCCTCCATCAGGTTCCTGTGTAGCTTCCTCCAGCATGACTGATTAGGTTTCCAGTTTAACATCCCCACCCACAATGGCACACATGCCCTCCAGGCTCTGGACAGCCTACTCTGACTCGTAAATTTTGAGGTCTGCAAAGATCTGTTTAGCAAATATTGCCAACATTTAAAAAGTGAAAAAAAACAGAATGCCAATAACATTAAGATTTGTAGCCGGGCTGTGGTGGCACATGTCTTTAATCCCAGCCCTCGAGAGGCAAAGACATTGGATCTCTGTGAGTTTAAGACCAGTCTGCTCTACAGAAAGAGGTCGAGGACAGACTCCAAAGCTACAGAGAAACCCTATCTTGGAAAAAAAATATTCATAATAAAGGTTGGATTAATTTTTATATTGAGAGACACCTGTTTATATGTTAAAATTTTTGCACAGAAATACCACAGAGCATCATGTGCACATGCTTCCATTACATCCTGGCATGTAGTTATACAGCATGCATGTAAATAAGCAGCTACAAAATGATCTCCATCTCCCCCATGAGCTCTAAATGTCTCACAGGTGTCCTGAACTAGCATCCCCACAGCTTCTATATTAACTGTCAATCACTTAGCATCTGCAAATAGTTTTGCAAGTGATAATGGTCACGAGCTAAATCGTGTATGATGAGTAACAAACATGTCCATGTTCCAATATTAAAAAGTCTTATAATAAAGATCCTTATTAAGAAATATGTTGTCGGGCGGTGGTGGTGCACGTCTTTTATCCCAGCACTTGGGAGGCAGAGGCAGGCAGATCTCTGTGAGTTCGAGACCAGCCTGGTCTACAAGAGCTAGTTCTAGGACAGGCTCCAAAACCACAGAGAAACCCTGTCTCGAAAAAGCAAAAAAAAAAAAAAAGAAATATGTTAACCATTATAAGCTGTTAAAACAAGTATTCAGTTGTTCTATTTCCAACAGTCATGAGAGAAATGGGGCTTCAAGCTTTAGCAAGTCTCCATAATAACAAGCATCACAGAAGTAAAAGATGTACGTTCATGTAAACACGTATTTTTCCTCCAGGGAAATAAGAAGCTAGAAGTGCTGGGCACATTGGTCACCAACTATTATCTGAAGTCAAGACTGTACTATTTTTTTTGACTCTTACCCTGTGGGAACCGGATCTTACAGACTGGACATGTGCTAAAAACAAGGAAGCCTGCACCACATGTACTCCAAAAGGAAATGGCGCAAAGGACATACCTCTAAGAACTTACACATTTTACAGCTTTTGTTTCATGCTTAGAGCTTCTGTGTTAATCTATGCTAGACTGAATTATTCTCTCTAAACAAAGGTGCACTGCCATTAGCTTACACAAATGTTGAAAATCTTTAACTTACCCTGGTAAATGTTCCTTCAAAACTATGAATATCCAGTTGTGGCTTCTGAGCATAAACATAGGCACTGATAGAAAAAAGGTCCTGGAATATAAAAAATAAAAATGAACATAAATCTTATGATTGAGCAAACATGGTCGTAGAAATTTTCAACACATGAAACTTCCACAGCACACAGCACCTTTTGATACAGGGACATAATGAACAAGCTGGTGACAACCCTCATTTCCAGGCACACATGAACATTTACAAGCATGCGTTTCATTTAGTATATTAGACATCAAATGACTGAATAATGGCACAATAATGAGAGTGTCATTCGAAGCGTTTCATGATAATTTAAAAATCATTCTGAAGTTTTCAATAATGTAGGAAAGCCTCCGCTATTAGGTCAAGGGCAACATTTGTTCGCATTACTTAAAGGTCATTAAAATACATCCTTAATCATAACATGTGTTTCATTACAAATAAAATTGCCTCTTGTTCAATAAAACTAATTAAATGTAAATGGTATTGTTTACTGCTTTATGGATCTTTTGAAATAAATCAGCAAGTCATGATTTATTGAAAATTGCTGGGGCCTCATGGTTGTTAATAAATTTGCTTGATCACAAAAGCCAGAAGCATATTTCCCAAATGTCTACAGTGTCTGGAAAGTGCTCTGCCAACTCGGTAGTGGCAAGTGGAAACCACATCTGGGACCAGAGAGCAGCAGGGGAGCCTTGGTCTCTTGCTATCTCACCATCTACTATCGCCACTATTCTCCCCTCTCTCCCATTTCTCTAGCCTTGGCCATGCCCCATCCGCTAGCAATGGACAACCTACTTCTTTCTCTCTCTGCTCTGGACTCTTCCAGACATCTCTGGCTATCCTCTAATCCCAGGACTGGGGAGACAGAGGCTGACAGATGTCTGTTAGTTTAAAGCCATCCTGGGCTACATGAAATTGATCCAATCTAAAATAGAAACAAAGCTCATACAAAGGTGATCCTAGCACTTGGGATCACATGCCTTTAATCTCAGGACTAGGCAGGTAGAGAAAGGAAATGATATGGCTGGGCAGAGGGAGGAATATAAGGTGGGAGGAGACAAGAGCTCAGTGCAGTCTGAAGCAGCAGTCTGAGGACAGGATCGCTCACCCCTTTGGTCTGAGCACTGGAAGAGGTAAGAACACTAGTGGTTGGCCACTCTGCTTCTCTGATCCTTCAGCTTTCACCCCTTGATAGCTGACTCCGAGTTTTTATTATTAAGACCAATTAGACTTTGTGTCACAATGATCTGAAAGGATCTCCCACTTCCCTCAGCATGAAAGACAGCAGCACTCACTTCCTCAAGATCAGTTCTCCTGTCCTCAGAAGGAAAAGCTGCAGGCAAAAGACTTGGCACAAAGTCAAGGCTAAGTCAAGGCCTGTTCTCTTCTCCCGGAATACCTTACCCAGCTATTCAGTGAATAGCAGTTCTCAGAAACAGACTCACCTGCCTGGCACTTCAAGGTCAAACACAGATTATCTAATTAAGAAGCTTACAACAAATAAAAACACAGATGGTCTAAGTATCAAATCAACAGGACATCCAAAACCATCTGAAACAGTCTATCAACCTGGAACCACATCATCTTTAATGACCTTGAGGAAAAAGAAAATGACACAGAAACTTCCCTTACCACCTAGAAATCACTTCAAAAGAAAGAGAGCAAGAAAGAGATAGAGACACAGGCCGAGAAAGAGAGACAAAAGACACACACACAGAGAGAGAGAGAGAGAGAGAGAGAGAGAGAGAGAGAGAGAGAGAGAGAGAGAGAGAGAGAGAACGAACGAGAACAGTGCCCAGTGGTGCTCACCCCTAGGGCTGGTAGCCGTTGTGTGCAGCTCACCGCCACCTTCAGCTTCCAGTCGGTCTCACCATCTAGCTGGTCCGTGCGGATAAAGCATGAACCTTGGAGGTAGAGAAGAACATGTCACCATCTGGAACTGCACTGGAGAAAAGTTCTACTGAGTTATGTTTTCAAGCAGATGTCAATACAATAGGAACAAGAAAATGATTCATCTAAATAGCCCAAAGAAGAAACAGCTTTAAAAGCCCTCATTTCAGATGATATCATTTGGTTCAAAGAACAAATCTGTAAAAAGACAGCCATCAATCTAATTTTTAATTACTTATGTCCTGTTTGGTGCCCTTGTTTTTGTTGGAAGTGGTAGTGACAGTATCTGTCTGTGTTCTGCATGGTGCTATGGCTCAAACCCATGCTTGAGCATGCTAGACAAGTTCCCTAACATTGAGCTACAACCCTGCTTGTGCCTGTTAAGGTCTAATATCAGCTATTTTGTTTTAGAAAGCTATCCTGATCATTTACTTTTAATCTAAGTTTTGATGATGACAACATAATAAGATACATACAAAAATATCTGAGTCTGACATTACCTTGGTAATAAAATGTTAATTGACCAACATAACATTCAGTAATATAAGCACAACTAAAATGCTAATACCCAGGTAAGTACTAATACGTAATAAGAAACCCATCAAATTTCAGAAGGGGAAAAATTTGAATCACAAGAATCTAATTACCCCCAGACCATATTCACCATCCCTTTTCTCAGAATTGATCTAGAGATAAAAGCAAACACAAATGCACTAAACGATACACACAGATCATTCGCTGCAACAGTGTTTACAATAACGATAGATTGGCACAGGGATTAGAGAACTAGTGGACTAAAACAGCTGAGGCAGCAATTAAAAGAGAACAAGAGCAAAGAGCTCAACATTATGAAAAGAGCCATAGGACACATTGTTAAGTGGAAAAAATATGGTGTACACACATGCAGAGACAGAGAGAGAGACTTGTTTGAGGCATGAGGGCACACACTTGCAATGTCAGCACTTGGAAGGTAGAGTCAAGAGGAATTCAAGGATGTTCTCAGCTATAAAGAGAGTTTGAGGAATGTTTGGGCTATAGGACACCCAGTTCAGGGGGGAAAAATTGAAACATTATGTTTAAGAACAGCAGAAGGTAATGGATGTGCAATCAACATTTTTAAAGTGGGGTAGTCTTGCAGTAGTAACTGTTTGCTTGAAAAGGAAGTTGATAAACACTGACATGAAGTGGGGAGGGAGTAAAAGAAGGGAGGGAACAAAAGAGGGTAGTGCATATTAGTTTTCTGCTCATATCTCCATGTGCTGTTATATAACTACAAGTATGCATACCTGCATCTTCTTGTGCCTCTTTCTGTGAGCGCATATCTTTTGGATGTATTCAATGCAGTCTTGTACATACATAGATATTTGCTATATATCATACATGTGCTTCTGTGCTCTATGTACAAACATACCATATGTATATCTATATAAAGGCATTGTTACACACATGTACAAACACAGATATGTGAAATATACCTATATAGGGAAGAAAGGAACAGAGGAAGGAATAGAACAGAAACTAGAACCTTCCTGATCGTACCTTACAATGTTCATTTGGAAATCATGCATGCTTTACAAAAATTAAAGAACAAATTACAATAAGCTTGTAATAAGCAATTCTTAAACAATAAAATTTGGAAGTACATGAAACATAAACTCAGGGCTGGGAATGTAGATAACTTGCACTGCACTTGTCCAGTATGTGAAAGGCCTTTGATTTAATTCCCACACCACAAAAAGCAAAACAAAGAATCATCAAATTCATACTTAAATCAGAGAGAATTCTTTCAAGTCACTTATAAGCTTTAATTATAAAATGAAAGTTAAAAAACCCACAAAACTTGTTATACTCCATACATATTATGCACCTATATGAAAAGGTACACACCTTGTAAACAACTGAGAGTCCTGAGAAGACCCTCCATCTATGTAGACGGATCTACCTGTCCCCATCAGCGCCCTCCCTGGCTCCTAAAGGAACACTACTGACATCTCTGCCTCCTGGGTGCTCTTTTCAACATGGTATCAAAGTCACTGTTAATTTTCAGGCCCCATCTGTTTCCTCCCTTACCAACTCATCTGCTGAAGGCCTGGTCTATACTCCACCAATACCATTTGCTAGTATTCTGAGCCCATCTTACACTCCAAACATGTCAGCCTTTGGTCCAGAGGCACCAAGGATAGCTTCTGTTCTGCCCTGAGGCTGGAGCCATTTAGCCAATGCCCAGTGCTGCAGCAATGGAGGATACAGGCAGTGATGTCTACCTTTCCTGTTCAGTTGCAGTTGTAATAAAACCCAAGTACAGGCTTCTGTCCTTAGGATTCACTGGTTTTGAGGTAGGTCCCTACGAAGAGAGTGGCGTGTCCTTTACTTCAACGCTTCAAGACAAGGAGCTTGAGTGTGGGGAGAGGAGAATGAGCTGCTACACTCTAAGTTTCACAGAATGCCATCACTGTTATTTTACAAAGTCTCAAGCATCCTACATTTTCAGTGTTCCCTGGGCTATTGGCTTTTGGGAGGATCTTTAGAGTGTGTCCCAGTTCCTTTTCATGGCTCCTAGGAGCCAAGCACAAGCACGCAGAAAGAGCATGATCGAGGAACTACCTTAGAAGTTTTTGAACATGCTGCCACCTTTAAAAAGTTAGCCACCAAGCTCTCCAGTATTTCTAACAAGGCCTGTTAGGCATGAACCTTGCCAGGCTCTTCTCTAGTTGTCTGGTAAAGGTACAAAGATCTTGTCCTCAGTATCTGTTTCTTCCTCTGAGTAGATGTTCTGGGCCACTTCTCTGGACCTGCAGAACGCTTGCTCTCCAAGTGACTCTACAGAATATTTAGTACAGTTGTTTGAATAAGAATGGCCCCTACAGGCTCATAGATTTGAATGCTTGGTCACTAGGGAATGATGCAACTTCATAGGGATTAGGAGGTATGTTGTCAGAGGCTGCTCATTTGTTCTCAGCTGCTCAGTTCTGAAATAATCACACAGAAACTATATTATTTGTAATACTGTGCCAAAGGAGTTTCTTTATTCATTAACCAATAAAAGCAACACATAGACAGAAGGACTTCCCACACCAGAGGTGTGGTCTCGTTGGAGTAGGCATTGCCTTGTTGGAGGTCGTGTGTCACTGGGGGTGGGCTTTGGGGTTTCAAATGCTCAAGTCAGGTCCAGCGGCTCTCTCTCTCTCTCTTCCTGCTGTCTATGGATCTGGATGTAGAACTCTGAAGCTACTTCTCCAGCACCATGACTGCTTGAGTGTCACCCTGCTCCCCATCATGATAACAATGGACTAACCTCTGAACTGTAAGTGAGCCCCAATTAAATTCTGTCCTTTCTAAGAGTAGCTACAGTTCTGGTGTCTCTTCATAGCAATAGGACACTGACTAAGACACTTGGAAGAGCAGTACCTTCACTAATTTCCTTCATCTTGTGAACCTCACTAGGGTGATAGAATTGTGAGCCTGAAACAGAACTCCTGGATATGATGAGGAGCTGGCAGCAAAAAGTTAGTCAAGTGATCTAGCCCAAGTCTACTTCGACAGGGCATCTGCAACATGGGTCTGAGGGAAAAGAGACACAGGCCAGATCCTCCTAGTTAGGGCCTTTGTGTTAGTCTGAGAGTGGGAGTTGCAGGTGCCTGGAGAGTTGCTTGATTCCTGTCTACAGGGGCCTACCGTAGATCTGGGGGGCAGGAGGGAAGGTATGACTCAGTTGATTCTCTATGGGAAAAGGGTTTGAAAAACACTGAAGCCATTACTCTCAAGAGATATATAACTGAGCATTTAAGGTGAGCATTTAAGGTTAGCACAGGGGTTCTCTTGAGCGAGAACCAGAGCCCTACACTGGTTTACACTTGGTAGCGTTAGGAGACACTTGGTTTCCACAAGATCATGTGCTGTAGTTGCTCCAGGAACCCAGTCTCTAAAATACGGGTATTTTCAGGAAGCTACAATGCAGAAGGGTACCCCTATTTCAGTAACTGCTCTCATGTTGTGAAACAATGCCTGTCACAACCACAGGGAGAAAGGTGTATGTTGACTCGCGCTTTCATCACATATAATCCATGGTCACCAAGTCTTATGTCCAAAGGACAGCAAATCATTATGGCAGAAGACAACTAGTCATATGACCAAGGACAAGTGCTTGTCAAAGAAAAGTGATAATGCTCGATATGTTTTCTACTTTTTCCCTTTGGGGGGAGAGATCTGTGAGATATCACTGTCATTCAGCGTAGGTCTTCCTCACTCTGTCAGCCCTCAATGGAAATGCTCTCACAGGTGCACTCAGTGGTATCCCTCACCAATCTGAGGTGATCGAAATTCTGTCAAGTTGTAATGAAGGATCAACCACAATAGACCCTCGAAACAAAACTTAAGTGTAGCACAATGCAGAAGTAAGAATTAGACAACCTAGAGCCAAACACTATTCTGACAACACCTAACTGTTGTGCCATGTAAGGTTATAGTTACAGTTTTTCTTTTTTCTTCATCTGCACAATGATAAAAATATCTTTGAAATGAGAAATATATTGTAAAACTTATAGAATAATTTTCCTGAAGTCTGCAAAGAATGTATGTTATATGAACTTATAACTGATTGTTCATTACTTTTACTATTTCTCAAATCTGAAAAGACAAAAGTAGGTAAGACTGTATCTTCACATAGCTGCATCCAATAACCCTTTCTATGCAATCATTTGAAATGAAAAGAGATGCAAGTCCATACATATAATTACCATGTTTCTCCTTGACTGCCAGAAAAGGAACGGTACCTGTACCAAGCCCCTACTCTATAATGTTCATTTTGCTGTTGTTGAGCTAAAGCATCTCAGCCAAAGCTGTCAGCAGCCCAGCATCTAAACTGCCCAGTTCCGTCAACTCATCACTACACTATTCCCTCTAATGACCCAAGCGTGAGCACTATCACTGTGACAAGGACTCTGGGACTCTGAGGTCAGAACCTACTCTGGAGCATGACAAGAAGATTTTTGTCTATTTGCTTTATCAGCTGAAGTTACATTAAGGGACTTTCACTTGAGTATATGCACTCTGGAAGATAAGCACAATTGAATTTAACAAACTGTTGTACACTGTCAAAAGGATTATGAAAAGGAAAACATTCTTCACATGCTGAATAGAAAAGCTAAAGAGCAGTAAAAAAAATGCAGGTAACTCTAAAGTTAAATGTTTACTCAAAACTGAGGTTTTTTTTCCATCTGACATGTGACTATATGCATTCTGATGAAAGAGTAAATCAAACTTCAATGGACAAGATTCTATTTTCTGCCTGTCCACTGTTAAAACCTTGTTTTCCAAAATTTATATAGGAACAGATGAGATGCTCTGAAATGTCTTCCAATACTAGCACAAAAGCGAAAGCAACACAGCAAATACTATAAACACAATAAGCCTGCACTCTAAGTCCTTTAAAGATAAAAGGTTTGTGCCTGTTAAATAAGCAGAGACTGTTTTCACATTTTAAAGGGAAATTACCTAAGAAGACCAAAAACTACTAACTTCAAGAAACAGAGGTGCAGATTTGCTGAAGGAGGCAGAGGCAGGTGGATCTGGAGTTTCGAGGCCAGCCTGGACTACACTTTTGCCGGTTGTGGTGGCGCACGCCGGTAGGATTTGCTGAAGGAGGCAGAGGCAGAAGGATGACGAGTTCGAGGCCAACCTGGGCTACACATTAACCACAGAGAAACCCTGTCTCGAAAAAAAAAAAGAAAAAAGAAAAAAGAAACAGAGGCAATAGAGGAAGCACTACAACAAAATCTGGAGTGCAGCTGGGATGGTCTGTCTTCCCGTCTTACCAAGAGCAACATAACAGAAAGTATAGCTGGGATGGTCCGTCTTCCCGTCTTACCAGGAGCAACATAACAGAAAGTATAGCTGGGATGGTCTGTCTTCCCGTCTTACCAGGGGCAACATAACAGAAAGCACTAGCTATAACCGATACTAGTTAAAGCTCAGTAAAACTGAATTATTAAACTGGTCTGCTTAGATCCTATTACAGACTTCTTATGAATACTTGATCTCATTTTGTATAATTGACAAGAGTTGACAGGAAAGGACAGTTTAATGACCTCGAATTAAGATCACCTAGTGTATGTGTCACATTAAGAGCTACATGAAGGGATGATAAAGTGAGGGGACCCTGTGATAGCTGAAGCTGTCACAGCACTAACAAGCCATCCTGAGGCATCATTGGCAACTTGCAACAGCTCACATATCCAACAGCTCTGAAAGGGAAAAGCTAGAGTATATGCCCTATGAAAGAAAAATAGACGTTGACTTTGAATTTATAATATCAGATCTTTGGCCATTAAACTTGATTTTTAAATATTTATATGACTTAATGGCTGCATGAAATTTTTAAACTGGTGGCAAGATATATCTTTCTATAGAGATAATGTGGATGAGAACAGTGCCACTTGCCTACTATCATCCCACTAACAAGTGACAGCTGAGGTGCTGTGTTGTGTTCTAAACACGTAAACTATAACGTTATCACTTAGATACAAGTGAAAAAGATATTGACATTTATAAGAGATTGATGAAAATTAGTTCTAAAGCATTCATTTCTGCTAACACCACTAGAAGAACTATGTGCACTCAGGAGATATTTGATCTGAATTAAGAAACTGATGGAACAATTGATTAATTGGAATTTAAGTCATCAGTCACCAGATCCATCAACAGCTCCATTTACATTCTAAACAATCCAGTCATGGCTCAATAGAATACTCTTATTAATACTCAGTCAATACAATGCCACAGATTGACTTACCATGCTATATTGACAAGCACCCGGATGCTAATGTCCAGCTCTAAACTACAATGTTACTTAGGACTTGTACACTGACAAAAGTTTAGAATTTTATTATAAAAAATGACATGCTATAAATAATTTTTTAAAGCTAAAATTGAAAAGCAAAAAAAATAGTGTTAGTAAATAAAACAAAAATCCTGAATATGTTTATTTTCTGAAAATAACTAGACAACAGTGAAACTTTAAGTAATTACTTAAAACCACACAAAAGACAAGTACATTTTGCTGACCTCCATGTAAAATGCCCCTCCACACCCCAGAAAAAAGAGTTGCAAGACAGTGTAAAATATAATTGCCCTCGTGAGGTCTAATCCAGAGGAAGGAGAGATGGTCATGAGTGTTACAGGAACCCAGTGAGGAGCCATCACAACATGAAGAACCAGCAAGCAAAAGTAGGATATTGGAAACAAAGAGAAGAAGGCTTGACTGTGGTTGCTAAGGAAGGTTGGAAGTTGCTGGTCTAAAGGTGATACACAACCAAATGTTTAAGCAAGATTAGCTGAATGTACACGGTACATTCTGATTGTTTTACAGTTAAAAGCAGAGCGCAAAAATTACCCAAGAGTTTCTGAAACTAAGAATCCAGAATCAAATTTGGAAGCCATTTGATCCATTCTATAAAGGAGGACTCAATTAAAAGCAATCTGACTTCTTAATATCTGCATATGAATGGGTAGTAATGTTTAAATTTGACAAACGGAAGGTTATAATAGAACCAGAATAGGTTAAGTCAGACCTCAGCTACACAGAGGTCCTAAACTCAAATCCACTAGTACCCACGCAGTATTATGTATGTAAATAATACGAATGTAGTAACCATGTATATACTGTGTACATTTTTCTGAGACAAAAAAATCAGTATTCTCAAGGGACACAGGGCGAGACTGAAGAAATGGTCTTCAATTGGACTGCCCCCTATCTGAGGTTACCATAGAATATCTCATCTGCTAACCCACTGGTGTTCCATTTATTCTCTGGTGACTTCTAAGGCCATGCAATGTTGCAGTGAAAAATGACGAGGAAACTGGATAATTTCCAAAACTATTAGGAATTTCATAATTTTAAAAATTGGCTGGAGAGATGGCTCAGTGGTTAAGAGCATTGCCTGCTCTTCCAAAGGTCCTGAGTTCAATTCCCAGCAACCACATGGTGGCTCACAACCATCTGCAAAGAGGTCTGGCGCCCTCTTCTGGCCTTCAGGCATACAGACAGAATATTGTATACACAATAAATAAATAAATAAATAAATAAATAAATAAATAAATAAAATTGTGTTCTCAGTCTTCAGCCCTCACATACCTCCTCTGAAAATAAATCAGTATTTATAACATCTCCCAACTTTACAGTACTGCATGCTGTTCATCATTTACTCCCCAACAAAATCTGTATACTCTTTTCCTTGTTTGCATTTGGAATATTATTTTTTTCTGTCTTGCTTGTTTCATATTAAACAGTGTCTGACTCTGCAGTGCAGTAATCTGGAACTCAGAACACAGGGAGCAGACCTCATGGCATCTCAGTATCCCTGCTTCAGCCTCCTAAGTGATGAGACTAAAGCTGGGAGCCACCAGACCCAACTATTTTTGGTTTTACCACAATCATTCAATGTAAAAGTACCTCTCAAACACAGCTGTTCAGTTTACTGTCTTACATTTCTACTGCCACAACAAAACATAGGGACGAAAGTGCCTCATAAAAGGAAGTGTTAGTTAGAAAGCTTGCTTGTAGTTTTAGATGGTGAGTCCATGACCACAATGTCAGGGAATGTGGCTGCAAGCAGAGAAGCACAGTGCTGGAGAAGGAGCTGAGAGCTAACATGCTGAGTATCAACCACGAAGCAGAAAGAGAGAGGCTTACTAGGAGTGGCATGGGCTTTTTAAAAGCTCAAAATCCATTCCCAGTGATGCAACTCCTTCACCAAGGCCACACCTCCTAATCCCTCTCAAACAGTTCTACCAACTGTTTGATAGAACAGCATTTGGTAGAACAACGCAGAACAAGCATTCAAACACAGGAGCCTATGGGAGCCATTTTCATTCAAACTACCACAGTTACCTATTATACTACATGTATGCTATTAGAGAGCCTAAGAAAATAGCTATTATCAATAGGAATGAAGGTACAGATAAACCCTTTGAAAATCTACTTCTCTATATCAACAATGAAAACACTAGTTGCAAGTGATAGATGTAAATACTACCTTTTCAATAATTATACTATATAGAAATGGATTAAAGGCCCCAAACAAAAAGCAGAGGCTGACCAATTCTATTTCATTATATCCTTTAAGTTATCAGTCATGACTCTCCCAAATGACCCAAAAAATAACCAGTGGACAATGATTATTAAAGGAATATGAGGACCCCCTCTCAAAGCACAGAGTTTTAAATGAATGCATCTGCAACAGAACTCTGAGAAAAAAAAATTATGCTGGAGGTGATAAGAACAAGCTCCTTGCTATCCCCTATGGCAGCTTGCATTAAAATAGCCCTCATAGATTCATGTATTTAAACACTTGGTCCTTGGTTGGTAGTGATATTTGGGAACTGTGGCTTTGCTGGTAGACATATGTCACTAGAGTTAGGCTTTGAGGTACTCCTACCCCACTTTGCTTCTTGCTTCTGTTCAAGGTAGGAGCCCTCAGCTTCTCATACAGGCACTATGCCTTCTGCTTGCAGCTATGCCTGCTACAATTACAGACTATTAGCCCTCAAGAACTGAAGACCTACATAAATTCTTCCTTCTCAAAGTTGCCGTGGCCATGGTGCTTTATCACAGCAAAGAAAGTAACTAAGACATCGCACAGGAAAAATAGGAGAATAACTAATTACACGAGCTCACAGATGAAGGCTGGGGTGGGGTGAGAGTGGGACTGGGGGCATAGAAAAATGTCTATAGCAAGAAATCAGCGCATCTGGAGAATGCAAAGAAGTCGCTGGGGTAGCTGTGATGGAATTCCTAAGCCAGTCATTAGCAAATGGCCAAAGAGACCCTGACAGAGATTCCCTGGCTTTTCTACTTAGTCACATGAGGTTTCCAGTTGAAAGCTCAGGTCCTAAATATTGCTTTTCCCACAAAGCCCACGGCAACTCCCAGAGGCCCAAATGTCTATGCCTGTACACAGAGTGCTTTCCACTATGAGACAGTGCCTAGAGAATAGGATATTACCCTGGGGCAATCTGTGTGCTAGCACACACACAGACCATGAACTGGCCATGGCAAATACCCATAACTACAGGGCAGGAATCCACAACTAGATGCTGGTCTCTTCTGCAGCAAACACACAATTACTACTGTGTACAAAACAAATGGAAAATAACAATATGTGAAATTAAGTAAAACTGAAAATGTAAAATAGCAATCAAATTTTGAGTTACACTGTTATTGAAGTAATTAGGTTCTCAAAACTATTATGAAAGAAAATCTACTCAGATAACTTTTCAAGCAATTATTAAACACTAAAGTCAGATTATTTAAAATAGCAACAATTAAATGTCATTTGGAAATTAATTTGAAATAATAAAAAATAAGTTTTCTAGGCAGAAGTCTTGCTTTTACTTTTTAAAACAAAGAAATCTAGCAAAAAGCATGGTGGTGCATGTCTTTAATCTTAGCACTTGAAAGGCAGAGGCAAGCAGACTTCTGTGAGTTCAAGGTCAGCTTGGTGTCCAGATCAGACATAGCTAAATGGTAATATCCTGTCAAAAGAGAGAGAGAGAGAGAGAGAGAGAGAGAGAGAGAGAGAGAGAGAGAACTTCAGCAATGTAAAAGAAAACATTAAAAGTTACCTGCTTTCTCTGAAGTCCTAAGAAATACCATATCTGATGGAATTCTTTGGTTCTGCAAAAAAGTAATATACTAATTGTTATTTGAAGATGTACATTAACATAATACTATTACAGAGAAGAAATAGTTACTAAAAAGACAAAATATTAAGTAAAATTCTACTAAAATAGCTATTATTCATAATTTTACATAAAAGTTAACATTTTAATTCACATTCAGATGTTTTGTTAAACAATAGCAAGCCATATACATGGCATTCAGACTTCTCTTGTCTAGAAAAGCTTAAATATAATCTCCACAGCATCTTAACCATAAATAACACTCCACAATGGTGATGTCACATAACAACTGCATCCTCCTCATTCCAAACGCCCTGGAAAATGGGCAGTGGCTGCTCCAGGTCAACACCAAAGAGCACATCACCAGAAGATAACACTGACAAACAAACAAACAAACGAGAATAGGCAATACAATTGCTATCATATAAGGCTTACTTTGAAAACAAAACGTTGCTTCCTGGGGAAAGGGGAGGGGAAAAGAACAGCGAACTCCTGTAAACAGTTTCTTTAAAAAGTTAGCCCTTTAATACTGGGGACAACTTAGAAATGTTAGAACTTGTAGTTTTCCACCCAAGACACACACTGCCAGGCATGTAAGTTAATGCACTGGAGGATGACCGAGCTGTTCAGTACCATTATCAAAGCAGCACAGACCATCAGACACAGGGGGAGTCTAAGGGAGCTTAGTGGCAGAGTACTGCCCAGCACGTACAAGGTCCCCAGCACCAAGCTAATTACTTAAACCTAAAAGCTTACACATAAAGAAGCAGACTTCATGATCAGTGGCAACACTCAAACCTTCAGTATTATGAATGTACTGTTATGACATTATTTTAAGAAAAATACTTAGATCAAGTAATTAGGACTAAACAGTAAAGTGAATTCACTTCACTCTTTACTTAAATTCTCGTATGGACCAAGCCTTAAAACTGCTTTTATTGTCCTTTCTGTTGCTGTTTGCATGTGATACAAGGAATCAACCTAGGCAAAGCCTGAACACAAGTGCCACACCCCCAGGCCCAAGTACAACGCTCAACACAGGCATGAAGCTCTTCCATATACTAAATGTGGCATAAAAACATTGTACTTAATCTAATCTGACTTCAAAAATATCAACTCTACTCATGATAGCTTAAAATTCCCTATGAGTCCTACATTCTGAACAGTCACTAACCTTTTCAGCCATTTCCCTTACTTGTAACAGCGTCCTCCCCTTCTAAATGTAAGATATAATACTTAAATTGCAATAAAGGGCTCAGTGGCAGAATACATTCTTGGCATAATGGAGGCCCTTGGTTCACTACTCAGCACCAAAAAAAAAAAAAAACAAGGCGAAACTGTGTTTTAATCAACACAGCAGACATCTAGCCTATGCCAAGAAGCAAACACTTAACAAAATCTATATGCTTAAGATATGAGTCCTGCACCTTTGTCAGAATCTACCTTACAGAAGTGTGCAAAGATACAAGAATGATCACTGAAATAGTTCAACCGCATAAGAAAAATACATAAAGCAGAAATTTTCCAAAAATTGAATGGATACAAGGCTAGTAATTTCCAGCATTTATACAATGAAATACTACAGATGTTTGTGTTAGTACCCTGTGCATACTAAGCATTGTTCCACTTTGTAAAATCAAACCACATCGCCTATATACAGAATAGAGCAACAAGAAGATGGTTTCTATGGGAAGAAGACACCCTCAGCCCCAGGCAGTGGAGATGCAGGCCAACACCAAAGACTGTAGACAGCTCTGGAGGAAGTCCAATGGGAATATGCCAGAGAGACTTTAAAAGTCAGTAAAGAATTCCCCAAGAATATAGATGGCAAAGTAAGGATATATCCAGAGAAGACACACCCACACACTGACATCACACACCAGGTAGTGTGCAGAGCACTCACAACACATCAAGAACAAGGCAGAGACAGCACAACAGGAAGAATCTTTTACAGAGAGACACAGCAGCGCACAGGCCTTTACATGTCACAGACAGGCAGGGTCAGCACCCCAAGAGAAAGCCCTGACCTGTATACTGCCCATCCATTCACTCTCCATGCCTGATATGCTTTTATTAGAGCATGGCTTCTTCTCAGCATGGCCTAAACTATTTTTCTAATGCTTTTTAGCCTTCATTCACTTTATCTCTTTACAATTTTAAACCAAAGGAATTACAGCCAATAATTTTGTCTAATATAGCCATCTGGACAAGTACATTCTGAAAACTGATAGAAAATTATTAACATATGAACATAATTCTTAAGACAAATGGGATACATTAAGCAATTAACACAGGTCTTACATTTAAAAACATGGCTTTATCTAAAGACATTAAAATACACTTTAACAAAACAGAAAATGTAAATAATTAATTATATTAAAATACATCAATTCTTACAAACACACATTAAGAATTAAAATATCTCAACAGTTCCTTCAAAATACAAATGACTTGTAATTAAGCTAATGTTAATGACTGATGTATATACAGATGTAAAGTATATTAAAATGCATCAACCTTTTCCACTATGATGAGGTCTCCAACTTGTATGTCTGAACTCTGAACTTGTACTTTCCCTAAAAAAAAAAGAAGCAGTACAATCAACTCAGGGAAACAAAAGTGCACTGGAGGAACTTTGATACGTAGTACTTTAAATACCTCTAGGGCAAAAAACAAATACAAATTTAAAAAAAAAAATTAAAAGCAGAATTTCTTTCTCTTCATATTATCAAGTTATATTTTAGATATGCAATTACACCTAATTAACCTTGTTAAACTACCAAACACAATTAAATAACTACCCCCTAATAATAGTAAAAATAACAGAGCCAGGCCTCCTCGTGATAAGTTAGTTAGGATCTTATGTAAATAGTACTTCACACACTTCGCTAGCATTTTAGTTCTCAGAAAAGGTAGCAACGATCAGGAACATTACTGAATAAAATAATCTGGTGACTGAAGCTGAGTTATTTTGGAAATGTACAGATCCTTAACTGATATAGGAGGGTCTTCTATCTATCTGTTGTTTCATTGGTTAATTAATACAGAAAACTGCTTGGCCTGATAGGTCGGAACATAGGTAGGCGGGGAAGACAGAACAGAATGCTGGGAGAAAGAAAGCAAAGTCAGGCAACTGCCATGAAGCTCTGGCCCGAGATGGACGTGGGTTAGAATCTTCCCAGTAAGCCATGACCCCGTGGCGATACACAGATTACTAGATGTGGGTTAAAGCAAGATATGAGAGTTAGCCAAGAAGAGGCTAGATATAATGGACCAGGCAGTGTTTAAATGAATACAATTTGTGTGTTGTTATTTCCGGGGCTAAGCTAGTCATGTGGGAGCCTGGCTGGACGAAAAGCAGGCCTGCTCGTCATATCACTACACTTAACACTACAAATTACACAGACTGGCACAAAAGACACAAAGTAAAGCAAATAATAAATGAAATCATCTGTCACTAGTATCTTTGCCTATACAAGTCAGAACTGAAAACTGAAAATTTCACTACTAAAAGTATTTTTTCCATGTACATATTTGAGTAAATCCTTAATGTCTATCTAATATGGAATATCTGTTAATAAAGATGAATATGTATTACATTTAAGTATCTACAAAATATTGCATACAATAGGATGTTCAGCAGATTATCTAAAAACTCAAGTAAGTGTTCCCTCCTCCTGTTTCAGCCTTCCCTCTGCCTTTTAGAACAACGAGCACCCTATGGGTCTGTGTTCACAGCTACAGCTCTATGGCACCAATAGGTTTGTTTGCAACTTTTATATTCATTGTGTTCTAACTGCCAGCATAGTTGGAGCTTTACCAAAATCTAACATAATAAGACTCATTACTCAAGTTTGCTCCCATCAACTCCTCATTAAGCCTGATTTCCTAAACACCCCCTAATGAAGCTGAGTCTCATTGGCAAAGTTTCTGGAGTTGCTTTGTTTAGCACACAGCACATCTTTCCCGTGTTCTTCAATGAGGCAAACTAAGAAAGGCTACAACTACATTTATTCAAAGACAGCAATGTTCTTTAGAACTATATATAAAACAAATCTTACCATAGCCTCCCAGTCAGTAAGTGTAATTCTAAACACTTACAAAAGAATTAGTCTTTTAATCATTGCAAACATGGTCATGCTAAGCTTCTAGCCACTGTTGTTCTCACAGCTAAATATGAAATAAGAAGGGTTGTCATGGATCTTTCGGGCCACTATCCACAGAATCCCTATGCTGTCTTTTAATTTGCTTTCTCTCCAGGCCAGCCAATTTAGTTTAAATAATACACACATTTAAAAAGGAGAAAAAGAAAAACTTGTAGTTAGATGATGTAAAATAATAAATTGTTTAAAATAATTTTAAAACATAGAAGGCACAGCCGTTTTTTATTCTTTTATAAAACCCTTAAATCCCCAAAAAGTTGGCTATTTTACCGTATGGTATTTAATATTTAAACATGCTATAGTGACTGCTTTTCATTTCTATGGAATCAGTGATTACATGTTTAAGGGGAAAGTTTATGGCAAATCGTATCAAAAGTTTTGAGACAGTAATTTTATGCTATGAACAAAATGTTAGAAGGCTAAGCTGGTCATAGTGGTGTATGTCTGTTGTCTCAAGAGAACCACTTGACCACAGCAGTCTGAGTTAAGTGTGGGCATACAGAAAGACTGTCCTCTAAAAAGGAACTATAAGAGGGCTAAATAGCAAACCACAGAGCATCTGCCTAAAATGTGTCTAGTTAAAAGGTCATGATTTTACATTTTGAAAATTGGTTCACATTGTTTTAATAGGACCTAAATTCCTAGACAGTTTAACCTTACACTCACGAGACTGCTTACTTTTTATTTGGTGACTCTGTCACTACAGAACCTGAATAGCTTCCTTCCATGCTCTGGCAAGGAGCCCTAGGGCACTGGAGGAGCTGCCTGCTCTGCACAGTCACCATATGACCTGACACTGTGCTGCCAAGGCAGAGCAACAGAGTGGCCCTGCCAGAGAAAAGCATCCACATGGCTTAATTATCCCCGGAACCGAGCTTTCCTCTAGGCAAAGCTCAGCGGTATGTTCTCCCTTAGAAGCTCCTTACACATATGCCCACTCTCTCGGTTTCAGGGATACTCCTCATTTTACCTAGGTAGAATATAACACAAAATAGACTCCACTTGTAATTTATCTCCTTCAATCTGAATTCCAAAGAACTAAAAATCTAAACATTAGGTCTATCTCTAAACCCCCAAACTTCCATTATTTGACAATAACTTAGAAGACAATATAGATTTGTATAATAAGTTCTTTATAGCTGACCTCAAATCAGTTTTCTGCCTTTTCTTAATGTCTGCTGCTATTTCACTGGCATGCTCAGTACCAACCTAGTAGCTCACCCTGCACCTGCACAGTGGTCCTTGCTTACTCTCACTCCTGCACTTGTTCCATTAACAAAACCCCTCTATCCCAGAAATCTTAATCACACAGCAAACACAGTTCTGTAAACTTGCAATGACTCAAATCAAGACCAGTTGTATTTTTCACACACTGCACTGACAGGTTTTGTATCAACTTGACACAAACTAGTCATCAGAGGAAGGAGCCTCAGTTGAGGAAATGCCTCCATGAGACCCAACTGAATGCATTTTCTTAATAAGTGATCAACGGGGGAGGGCACAGCCCATGGTGGGTCCTGGTTCTATAAGAAACCACATTCTATAAGAAAACACATTGAGCAAAGCCATGAGAAGCAAGCCAGTAAGCAGTTCCCCTCCATGGCTTCTGCCTCAGTTCCTGCCCTGTTTGAGTTTCTGTCCTGACTTCCTTCAATGACGAACAGCAATGTGAAAGTATAAGTCAAATCTTTTCCCCCCCAACTTGCTTTTTGGTCACGGTGCTTTATCTCAGCAATAGAAACCTAAGTAAGATAAACACCTTTAAAGCTTATATGCTTAACCTTAAAATGCTAAACATAGTATCTGAGTGGCTATTAAACTTCAGGATGAGGATGCATGCTGCGGCATGCTCCACTCCACTTTTAAAAAGTAAATTTTATAACTAAAAAGCAAACAAAACTAAGAATTTATCTGGTGACCAAGGAATTTCACCTTTAGGTATTTATCCCAAAAAAAACCTAAATCTTAAATAAAAACATCCATAGAAGTTTGGTTCAGAACGGCTAGTAGTTGGGGAAAGCCAGGCACTGATTCCTGGGAGAAGACGACTGTACAGTGGAATCCTACAGGGTAGTAGAAACACTGGAATTTATATCATCAGTCCTATCTCAAAAGCATACTGAAAGAAGCAAACACAATAGAGTACACATGATACTGCTGGTGCCAAACACCAAAATAAATAAATAAATGGAGCCAAATTAAACAACACATTAAAGCACTGTTAGGTAGAATCATACAATGACTCATCTTTTGCACCAGGGTTCTTGTTTTCTCAGTGTTTTGGTTTTGAGGTCCTGGCCCAGAAGAGCTCTCATGCAGGTAGACCATAGTTGGCTTGTTCTCAGTTGTCAATTGAGAGGTACAGCAAACCCCAAGTGAGACATGAAGACAGAATGCAGCATCTCCACTATCCAAGCCCTGGCCTAGGGACCTTCCTTACACATATCGCAAGTCAAAAATTTAAAATGTCATATGGCAAGTCAGGAGGTGGTCAGTGTGACAGAAAGCAATGATGAGAGCAGAGCATAAGGACCTGAGGTACTAGTGGAAGAGTGGACATGTGGACAGCTGGAGAAGACCCTGCCTCAAAATTTATACGGACTGGTGTTATAACTCAAAGGTAGAGAACTTAAAATCCTGGGTTCAAGTCCCTACATCACCAAAACAGTGGCAATAAAACACGGGTAAAATCCGAGTACCTAGGGCAAAGCAAAGGTCGGTACATACCCTAAAAATTAATATGCTCAGTTAACCAAAAGGTCATGTAGTTAGTTAGTGCAGAGCTACATGCCTGTAATCTCAGCACTAAGGAGTTTGGGGTGAGCCTGGGTTACATAATCTTACCCTGTGGGAAAAAATTATTTTTAATTATAACTATGTACCTTTTAAAGCTCAGAAGTATCTCTTACATACAGACCTGAAAATGTTACCATTAAAAAAGGAAGACTGGCCAGGAGGTGGTGGCGTACGCCTTTAATCCCAGCACTTGGGAGGCAGAGGAAGGCGGATCTCTGTGAGTTCGAGACCAGCCTGGTCTACAAGAGCTAGTTCCAGGACAGGCTCCAAAACCACAGAGAAACCCTGTCTCGAAAAACCAAAATAATAATAATAATAATAATAATAATAATAATAATAATAATAATAATAATAAAATAAATAAATAAAAATAAAAAAGGAAGACTTCTGGCCCCTTGTGGTGGTGCACTCCATAATTCTTACACTTGGATGTGGAGGCAGAGGCAGGCTTATCTCTGTGAGTTCAAGGCCAGTCTTGCCACGTGGCCAGTTTCAGACCAGTTAGGATGGCATAATAAAACTCTGTTGAAAAACAAACAAAAGATAACAAAAGCCTGAGCAGTCTCATTTACCTTAACTATAACCCTCAATGTCTTTTATCATTCCTTACTATGAGATGCCATATTCTTCCTTGGCTTGCTGATGTTAACTGGGTTAAAAATCATTACTTCTGGAAATAAAAAATTACTAGTCTCCTCAGCAGCTTTGCTTTAGACAACACCTCTAGATAACAGCTGCCCAGGTTACTTTTCTGGACTTCAAGACTGTTTTTGTTAAACCACTTTACTTGATTCTACAGAGTGACTAATGAATGCCCTTTAATGTCAGAGGACCCCGAATACCACCACCACCGCAGAGCATACTAAAATCACCAGTTTCTCAAAGTGCACTTTAAGTATCCTCCTCTTTTATTGCATAGATAGCCTTTAATTCTACCCTGAAAGGCAGGTTTGATATTTGGGTTCCCCCTTCCTTACAAATAAACTGTAACTTGAAGTGAGAAAACAATAAAAGAAAAGAAGGAAGTTAGAGGAGAGACAGAGAAAGAGAAGGTGAATGAGAGAAAGAATATGAAAATAAATGTCTGGCCATATGGGAAGCAAGTGCCCAGAAAGAATAGTGGAGGGTGATCACAAAGAAGTCCATCTCACTACAAAATTTCAAGAGTCCACATTGACAGGTAAGATACTCAAGCAACTCAGGCCTTCTTAAACCATGGGTCACCTCTGAATGCAGGGTTTACAAGAAAACTGGCAACAGTAAAGGGCTCTGGATGAACAACACCCAAAGTTCAAACTGCTTTGCTGCAGTCTGGATTCAAAACACACCACATGGATGCTTTGCACTAAGCAACACCAGGAATGCTGCCTGAAAAATCACAGCTCAGATGAAAGATGGTATGAACTGCACTATTTTTACTAGCACAAGAAGTTTTCTCTCCTTATAGAACTAAAATGGTTTAATCATGGAAAGCAGATTTTTAATGTCTTACTACTGCTATTCCTTAGCATGTATCAAAATAATAGACATTTGAACTGAATTGTGTTTGAAATATTTAAGAACACTTGCTGCTCTTGCAAAGGTTCAGTTTCCAGCACTCACAATGGAAGCTCACAATCTCTTTGAACTCCAGGGAATTCAATGCCCTCTTCTGTCTTCCACTAGTGCACATACACACACAAAAATAAAGAAGTAAATATCTTTTAAAAATGACTAATTTTAGAATGGGCATTGGCTTAAGATTAGGAAAGGATTACTAAAAATTCCTCAAATGAACCTAAACATAGTTTGGCGTTCTGTACTAAATATGCATGTGAAACAGGATGCTCATATCAGTGATAGAAGTCAGAAATACTGGTCAAATGTGAAAAACATTGAAGTTGTTCTATACCCTGAAATATCAAATATTCATCCAAAGATTAATGCTTTAAGTAGAAAATTTAAAGGAGACATAGAAAATACCATGACAACCTCATAAAGACCAATATAGGTGTAAATGAATATTGAAAAGTGGAGAGGCAGAAAAATTCATACAAAGAAACAAAGGCTTTCCTTCCCCCTTGTTTAGTGAGATCCTAGATCAAGTTCATCTAATGAAAATCAGAATTCAAGACACTCACTGCAGGACGACCATAGAAAATATGAAGAAAATTATACCAACCCTGCAATAAACAAAATATCAACCGAGAGATCTTAAAAAAGCAGTGTAGGAGGTCCTTCCTCTCTTTGCGTGTTGCTTTCATTGGTTGAATAAAGAGATTGCGTTGGCCATCCTTAGGTGGGCGGAGTAGACAGAACAGAATGCTGGGAAGAAGGGAAGTGTGGCAGACGCCATGATTTCCTGCCCAAGATGGACGCTGATTAGACTCATGCCAGTAAGCCACAGTCAAGTGGAGATACACAGATAAATAGAAATGGGTTAATCAAGATGTGAGAGTAAACCAATAAGAGGCTAGATATAATGGGCCAGGCAGTGTTTAAATGAATACAGTTTTTGTTTAATTATTTCAGGGGTAAAGCTAGCCGGGCGGCAGGATGCAGCCCGCTCCTCCATACAACCAAAAGGCCTAAGAGTAAAGGGAGTGGTAATGGTGACTCTCCCCAAGGTTGAACAGTGTATCTAATGTGATCCCAACCAACAGTCTGGCCTCTAGTGAATTCCAGGGAAGAAAAGATTTTTATTGACAAGATAATCCTAGGAGTACAGGGAAATATCACCCCCAAACTATCCAAAATTTCTCTTAAAATGAATAGCAAAGTGGAAAGAATGACAGTCCCATAAGAATTATTACAAAGTAACAGCAGTTACAAAGACAAAAAGCCAACTAAGATGATGGAGTAGGAAAAAGAACCCAGAACCAAAGTCACATGTGAAAAGGTGTAAAGGCTAGGCTGTAGGGAAAAGACCACTTTTCCAAGACACAGAGCTAGGACAACTGTGTACCTGTATGCAATAACAGAACCTAGATACATACTATGTACTAATGGGAGATTTTACTCAAATGGTTATGAATGAATACTTAATCTCTAGAAAATACAGAAACAGAAAAGAAAATCTTTATGAATCTGAGTTATGCAAAAAGATTTTAGGACATCATAACCATAATAAAACAAAAAAGATGGTAAGTTAAACTTTATCAGATTGATTTATCAGGAGGCAAAGGTTAGTAGGAAGATTATGACCAACAAACAAGGGCCTGGAAAACAGCTGCTCTGGTCTGTCTGTACAAGAGGAATAAGCTGAAAGACAGGAGAGGCCTGTGGGGTTAACCTTCATTGTCAGACTCTGAGAAGGGAAGACCTACCCTGAATGAAGGTATCACCATCCCCTAGGCTATGGATCTAGGACAGATTTAGGGTAGGAGGGAGAGAGCACAAGTCGGTCAAGCCCGTTTTCCTTTTTCTCTGCCTCTTCACTGTGGATACCATACCAGGCTGCCAGGAACCTGCTGCCATGATGGACTGTAACCCTAGAGCTGTCAACTCCTAAGTCTTTCTTTAAGCTGCTTCTGTTAGGTATATATCACAGCAATGAAGACAGTAACTAACACAAGACCTAACTATGCCAAGGGCAAAGCAATCAGAAAATCCTTAACTCCTGAAGAGGCCACATTTCAACAATGTAGAAGCACACCCCAATAGAGACCTGTAAAGAGGAGAGGCCAAATACTCAAGGGCACTGAATTCTAAGGCACACAGTAGAGTGAAGGAGTATGTGAGTAGAGAGGGAAGTCTGACACAGAACTTGATGGCACTAAAATCTGGTGTCTGGATTTTCAAGTTAAATGACACAAAGGAAAAAATCCCCATGAAATCAGACCAGAAACAAGCAGCCATTGTGGGGAAAGGGCTGTGATGACTCAGAAAATCTACTTCAAATCCTTGCAATTCTTTTATTGTTGTTGTTTGTTTGTTTTTAATATAAATATCTTATTGGCACTTTTTGTTTTGTTTTTAATTGGTGCAAAATGACTGCGTAAAGGGTAAAATGTGAGATTTTGATGCACATATATAAAATGTGTATTAAATCCACATTTGTTATATCTGTACCCTCTCATATTTATTAATTCTTGGAGATGAAAAGGTTGTATTTTAAAATCTTCACTGAGACAGTGGGGCTGATCTATTGGGAGCTCACCAAGGCCAGCTGGACTGGGACTGGAAAAGCATGGGATAAAACCGGACTCTCTGAACATGGCGGACAATGAGGGCTGATGAGAAGCCAAGAACAATGGCACTGGGTTTTGATCCTACTGCATGTACTGGCTTTGTGGGAGCCTAACCAGTCTGGATGCTCACCTTCCTAGACCTGGATGGAGGGGGGAGGACCTTGGACTTCCCATAGGGCAGGGAACCCTGACTGCTCTTCAGACTGGAGAGGGAGGGGGAGAGGAGTGGGGAGAGGAGGCTGGGAGGAGGCAGAAATTTTTTTTAATAAAAAAAAAAAATCTTCAAGAGTGTTATTAGTCATAGTCAGCCTCCTGTGCTAGAGAACACCAGAAGGTATTTCTCCCATGTCTCCAAACTTAATGTCTGTTTTCTGATCACTTTGCCTCCTCTGTCCCCACTGTCAATCATTCTTCTACTCTCCACTTCTATGAGATTAATTTCTCCAGATTCAAAACATGAATGAGTTCATGCAGTGTTTATCTTTCTTTCTAGTTCCACCATAATTAATTCCAGATTCATCCATGTTGGCACAAATCACAAGCTTTTGGTCTTTTTTGTGCCTAAATAGTATTATTATTTATACTTACCTCACTTTCTTTCATTTATGTACTGATAGATACCATAGAAATATAAAAGATCCAAGAGGCTATTCAAAGGCATTACATTCCAGCAAATTCAATAACTTACAAGAAGTGAATAAATATCTAAACACATACTTCAGTCATCATAGAATAATGATATTAAACAATCTTCATGATTTAAAAAGAGAGAAAGAACTACTTAACGATGGCTGGACACAGCTGAGTGGTTGGGAGCACTGTTGCTCTTCCAAAGTCTGAGTTTGGTTCCCAGCGCCCACATCTGGGAGCCTATAACTCCAGGGAATATGCTACCCTGTCTTCCAGACTCCACAAGAACCTGAACATACATACATACATACATACATACATACATGTTCATATAACTAAAGATAAAAACAAATATTTAATGAGCAAAAAGATAAAATGTTAAAAAATTTCGTTCGGCCTACATTAGCAACAAAGTCATTAAAAAAATATTCTTCTTTAGCTATAATCGACATAATTTAAGATCCTCATTTTTTTCTAAATATCTTAGCAAAAATGAATTTGGTAATTTTAGAAAGAATACTGAGTTAATGAAATATGAAATGGTAATTGGTGAGTTGTATTAGCCAACTACTCTCCCTCTAAATCTACCTCAGTAACTGAAGCACCATATAATCAAAAAATAATATGAATATTGCCACAGACTTCAGAGAGCAACAATGCACACACAGTTTGTCTAATGTGATATGCAAAACTAGACACTGAAATAAAACTCCTAGTTTATTCACATCAGGTAAAGAACTCATAAAAATATGACAGCAGCCTGAGACGTCTGGCAAACATCTCGAAAAGTAAAGACTGTCTCTATCAGCAGGTCAGACAAAAGGCACGCACAGAGCTGGTGCACAAGGGCGATCTGTCTGCCTGTACAGGCTTCGGTGGGTGAGTTTAAGAAAACAATGCCATTAGCACACTGAATACCCTCCGAGACTCATGGATGACAGTGACAAGTAGTAACACAGTCCTACACGTAGAGAAAGGAAGTGAGGTAGCAGCCAGAAATGCAGATAACTCCTGTACAAGGCACGCAGCTTATCAGATAATGAGGTAAAGAGCCAGCTCAAAATCCATGCCGCGAGTAGGTGATATTCTTGAGCAGATTCTGCTTCCAAACAAAACATTTTCAGAACATTAGCGTATTTAAAGCAAGAAAAGGCATTCCTTTACAAAAGAAATAACAGACCATTTCCCCAGCTACCTTCCATCCAAATTCATCTGTGAAGTGCACAGTAAAGCACGAAAGGAAGCCACCACAAACACTATTCCAACAGACCATCTATGAAATACTAGAAATGAAAGTCTTTAAATGCATATTTACACCGTGCTTAGTCACAAGCTAAACAGATGCTCCCTTCACACTCTAGCTTCCACTCATCATGCATTCTGTCAAAATACTCATTCACAAAGCAAGGACACTGCACCACCTCACACGCAGCTGTGACTGAGGCATGTCAGTCCACACAGACTTCAGATGTCCCCTCTGCAGCTCCCAAAAGCACCCAGAGTGATGGCATCTACACTATGAATGGGGTCAAACAGCTGCCGTTTTCACTTCCACATGTAAAATTCTCATGTCTTCCATTGCTCCCGATGGTGGCTGACTTTTAAAAAGGTATACTGCTATTTGCATTAGAAACAGACCTACTGACAACTGACTTTAAAGTATGTTTAATTCAAGCACTACAAAAGTGGAAAATCCATAAAAGTGATGCTTCCTCAACCTGAGACAAAAGTTCTTTCTTCCAGAAGCCCTGCTTCACCTCAACATGTATGGCCATGCTGTTGTGGACACATTAAAAACAACCACCACACAGCTTTGCATGGAACTCGCAGGCTAAGGAGGCAATAGTAGTCCTGGGAATTCCAGAAGCTAATTTGTTTAGTAAGGACAATAACATTTTGCTCTTTTCATGAAAAAGTTAGCATAACATTTTTCTAAGGTGGTTGATTTTATATTTTGAAATTTTATACCGATAAAACATAAATAGGAAACTGACTTATAAGTAACTGTGGGGCTTTTTGACTATAGATACCTATTTTTCTCCCCAAATTCACAGGCCACATTGGAAAAACTCAAATAAAAGAAAGTACCCTGGCCAGTGTTTTTTGACTTTATATTATTTGACTAAATAATGAATTAGATTATTGTCATATATTTCAAGCTGCATGATGAGGTATTAACAAAATGCACTCAGTCACAAAACAATCTATTACATTAATTAAATCACTATTAATTGGTGATTGCTGTAAAGGTACTAAAAAAAGACAGACTATCTCCTTCTGTATAAATAGCATAGAGTTTGAAATTTAATCTCAATACAGAGGCTCATATACATTTTCTATTTCTTCTTGCAGAAATTTTTTAAGTCCTTAGATATCCCAGGATCTGACAGCATATATAAACAATACCAACAGAATATGTGATTACTGTATAACTTTAAAACACTTGATTACTTCTGGTTTAACTCAGTCATTTGTAAAGCTATACTTTCAGGTTACTTTCTTTTATTTCAATAGTATCTTTCCACTAGGGTGCTTGAGATATTTATTTTTTATCTTTCTTTCTTGTATTGAAAATATTTTTTCATACAACATATTCTGATTATGGAATAACCTAACTCCTCCGAGATCCTTCTCACTTCCCCTCCCACTCAAATCTACTCCTTTTCTGTCTCGTTAAAAAAACAAAGGGGCCTGGCAGTGCTAGTGCACCCCTTTAAACCCAACACCAGAGGTAAAGACAGATCTCTCTGAGTTGCAGGCTAGTCTGATCTATATTATGCCTGCATCATGAGCACCCCAGAGACCACCAGGAGTCCAAGTTCATATGCAAAAGCTAAGAGCCTTTATTGCGAGCTCGAGTTAGGGCTCTCTGTCCCTCTGCACAGTGGTTGGATTAGGGAGAGCAGCATTGAGCTCAGTTATGGCAGCGGGGAGTAAAGGACAGGGAGGTAGGGGAATTCCGGATTCAAATGAGGGTTGCACTCCTGATTGGACAGGAGTGGAGTGGCAGGAGTCTTGCCAAACAAAGACTGGCAATTGACAACCTACATACAAATTAGATAAGCTATTCTTAATGTGCTGGAGCACCTAGTACTTGTTTGTCCTAATTCTGATTGGTCCCCTGAAGAATATAGTCTGTGGCTTTTCTTGCTTATTGTTAATAGTGAGGTCTAGTCCCAGGAGTGTTAGTCCGCAGCCTGTCATGGCTGCACTAATGTTAAATTAGGCCTCTTCAGCCTACAAAGTGAGTTACAGAACAGCCATGTCTACACAGAGAAACCCTGTCTCAAAAAACCAAAAACAAGAAGGAAAAAAGAAAAGAAGAAGAAGAAAAAGGAAAAGGAGAGGGAGAGGGAGAGGGAGGGGGAGAAGGAGAGGGAGAAGGAGGGGGAGGGAGAGAGAGAGGGGGGAAGAGGAAGGGAGGAGGAGGAAGAGGAAGAGGAGGAAGAAGAGGAGAAAGGAAGGAAGCAAACAAAGGAGCATCTAAAGCACAATAAAATAAAGAAAATAACAGAATAGGACAAAACAAACAGAAGAAAAAGCATTCCTCACCCTCACACCCAGTAAGTACTTGCTGTCTCCTTCCTCCTTTCCCTAATTCATAGTAACTTATAAATCTACATTCTGCACTTTACTTAGGCATTTAACCACTCATAGACTCTTTTCATTTGGGCTGTCATGAATATTAAAGACTATAATAAACATGGGCAAATGTTCTTGGGTCTCTGTATTAAATTCTATCTAAACATGAAGGATGTAACTGTGACTGATTAAACATTGATAATACCCCCAATTAATGTTCCAGGATACCAATATTTTTACATCAGCCCTTACACTTTGTCATCTTACAATACCTTAGTGATGGCCTTCCTAGTAGCATTACCTTGCTGAGGTTTTCTTTGCATTTTCCTATAAGTTAATGATGATAACTGAACACCATGTGCTTATTAGCTATTTATCTTATTTGAAAAAAAAAACCTATTTGGATTCTTTGTCCGTTTCTAAGTTGAGTTTCTTTTGCTGGTAAACTGCAAAGTTCTTTACTTATCTAGATATTGAGTCTTTATCAGGTCATACATATTTTCTCCTCTGTTTTTATTTCCTTTATAATATTTATCTATTATTACACATCTGTAGCTAAGTGTATGCTCTATGTATCAACAGGTACACATGTCTGAGGAGATCAAAAGAAGGCATAAGAGCCCCTAGAAGTAGAATTACAGAAGGTTTTGAGCCGTCTGAGGTAGGTGCTGGAAACTGACCTGTGTCTTATGCAAGATCAAGTGACTTTAACTGCTGAGTCATCTCTCTGGCCCTTTTTCCCACTTTCTGACTATTTTCTTCAGTGCATAAAAGCCAATCAGTGGACCAAATAGAAGGTTCAGTAGGTAAAGCCGCTTGCTGCTGAGCCTGATTCTCCGAGCTGGGTCCTTGGGAAACAAATGGGAGGAGGAGAGAACTGACTCCTGTAAGTTGTCCTCTAACATCCACGTGCATGCCATGTACAGACACTAAACACACACACACACACACACACTCACACGCACGCACGCACGCACGCATGTGAACAATTTTAAAGGTTAGCGGGGAATTTTATCTAAGAATGTTTTAATTCCTTCTTCAGTTTTTGTCTCCCCCACCCGAGACAGGGTTTCTCTGTGTAACAATCCTGCAATCCTTAGAACTCACTCTGTAGACCAGGCTGGCCTTGAACTCAAATAGATCTATAAGCCTCTGCCTCACAAGTGCTGGGGTTACAGGAGTGCACCACCCCTGCCAGGGCCTTCTTCAGTTATTAACTCAGGGTTTACCAGACAGAAGACCTGGCTGATAGTCTATGCTCTCATTGCTGTAAACGCCTGCCCTGTCACCTCCATGACTGCTGATCTGAGTACATCACATCTGGACCATTTGTTTTGCTTTCGGCCTTTCCTCCAGGTTACCAAGTTTCAACAGTCTGATTGTGCCTTAGTGATGACCTCTTCCTCTTGATCCTTTTTGGGGTAGCTGCAATTTGAAGGCACAGGTTCATGTCTTTGATCAAACAGAGCAAGCTTCTTCCCTACTCTGTCCTTTCTCTGCCTCCTCTTCCAGGACATCTATGACGGACATGTCATACACTTTATGTTGTTGTAATACCTCTCAAGAACTGCTCATTTGTGTTTGTTTTATGCCCCTCAAACTGGATCATTTCACCTGACATAGAGTCAAGGTCACTGACATTCCAGTTTGCTTAAGTCTGCGACTAAAACCTTCTGGTAAGTTTCTTTTATTAGTTAGGCTATTTTTCAGCCCCTGAATTCTTTTACATATTCATATAACTGCCATATCTCTAAAGTTATTCTCTAAGTATTCATATATCATTCTCTTGATATCTTTCTACAATTTCTCCCATGGCTTCCTTGTCTTCTTGATCAGGGGAAAGACAGTTGGTTTAAACTTCATGTCTTGTAGGGTCACATCTGACCCTCATCAGAAAAAGTCTGCAATTATTTTACTCCATCAACACACTCTGCTTAACTACAAACATCAAAGTAAAATTAATTTCACAATAAGCTAGAATCTATAAACTGTTCTCAATATAATATAAAATCAAACCTAATTTACCTGGCCATTTGAGGGTTCTTTTTCATAAATCTTTCTTTTCTAGTACTTACATGTGTTGATGTGTGCATGCACACATAGATGAAGGTCAGAGGTTAATGTTGGGTGTTTTTCTCCATTGTCCTGCTTCTTTTGGGGGCAGAGTTTCTCACTAACTTGACGCTCAATGTTATGGCTAGATTGTGGCCAGTAAGCTTCAGGAATCTGCTGTCTCCCTTCCCCAAACATACATCCAACATTACAGATGTTCATCCCAATACCCAACATTTTACATGGGTGCTGGGAATCCTAACTCAAGTCCTTATGTTTGTGCAGTGAGCACTTTATTGACTGAGCCATCTCCCCAACTCACTTCATTTCTTTTAATGGTCTAAAATAGAGTGGAGAGATTAGTCTTTTAGCATATGGTTACAAATAACTTCATATTTATGAAAACTAAGGTGGACCAATATAACACCGTGTACATGAAAATGGACCAGACTTAAATGTAGAGGTAAGTCTATAGCCAATAGAAAAAAAGAGAAATCATTACAAAGTTGGCCAGTTATTTCTTTGCTACAACACCAAACAAAAGGGAAAAGTAGATGAATTAGACCAAATAAAACATTTTATGCATCAAGAAAGTGAAGATACAGGCCCACAAAATGGGAGAGATATTGCAATCATAAATCTGGCAAAGGCTTACCCAAGATAGCAAAGGAACACTTAAAATTCAGCAACAGAAAGACCAACAGTTCAGTTAAAAAGTGGTTGAAGGAATGAATATACAATTGTGGGCAAATGTCCAATAAACATACAAAAACACTCAATCTCAATAATCATTAGCAAATGCAAATAAAAGCCATACTACTACAATAAACATGGCAGACAGTAACTGATGAAAACATGGCATAATCAGAACCCATGTACACTGTTGGCAAGAATGCCAATGATACAGTCTATTAAAAAGTAGGGTGGTGGTTCTTTCAAAATGCTAAAGAGGCATTGCCCAGTCTAGGAACCTCCCTGCTGGAAGATAGCCAAAAAAAATGAAAACAAAGTTTATGAAAAGCTGGTAAACAATGTTCATAGGAGTGTGGTTATTGGTAACAGTTACAGAATACAAACAACTCAAATGCCCACCAGTGTTGACTAGATGAACAAAATGTGGTGTGTCTGAAGCAAGGTCTTGTCGACAAAAATAAAATACTACTTCATGCTACAGCATGTCTAAGCCCTGAAAACATGACAAAGAAGCCAATGACGGAAGATCTCACAGTACATGATTCCATACATTTGACTGTCCAGAGTAGGCAACCAGAGATGGAAAAGTAGAGCACAGGTCACCTAGGGCTTCAGTGGGAGAAAAGGAGGAAAGCATGAAAAGATGATCCAATGAATTTTGAGTTTCTTTTGGAAATGCTAAAAATGTTCTAAAATTAGATGATGGTAATGGTTACACAACTTGATGAACAGAGCAAAAACACTGATCGTAAGTCTTAAGTCATACTCAATAAGGTATTAAAAACAAAAGGCTTAAGGGGATTTTTTTGAGTAAGAAAAAAATATGTCCAGAGACAGAACATACAATATCCACTCGGACCTTACTTCTCAACAGAACTCCAGGCTATAGCTCCCATTTAGAGTTGCAGGGCCCCGCACTACTTACTCATCAGGTCTCTTTTCTACTATCACAAACCCTGTTTGTAACAGCGTGCCCCATTCTCTTCCCGATAAACTGACTCCAATACAGACTCAAAATGAGGAAAATGGCTCTTAGGCATCTGTAAAGGCCCACATGCGGGGAGAGAACTATGTGTATGCACCTGCGGTGCACTGGATAATGACGTTTACTCAGATGCTTAATGCCATGATATCAACATTGACTTCTGTGGCTGTCGTTAAAACTAAGATGTGCTTTAAAGAGCTACTGTGGATCACACAACACATGTTTCTTTCATATCTGTTACAGCTTTCTAACAGAACTTAGCATATAGGTTTGTGTAAGTGTATGCATACATTTGTTAGTGTATAAATATGAAAATATACATATGTGCACATGTACAACACACAGACGTACACATGTAAGAAAATGAATAAAACTCTACCTGAAATTCTAGCATTATAAACTATAAGAAAAAGTCACATGAGCTTTCAAGCCCAGAACGAGCATGCGCCCCTTTCTACGTTAACTCTAACATGCTTATACTATGCAAATGCTAGGAGATTAAAAGTCTCTTGCTAACCTCTTACTGTAAGCTTGCTATATAATTGTGAATTCATTTCCTTGTCTCGCTGAAAACGTCGAAATTCATCAATCGCTTCTCGTGCAATAGTAACAGCCAAGACAAATCCCTATAAAACAAAAAGTATTTTAGAAAGTAGAATAAAAAAAGCAGAGGAAATTATTATTTAGTTTTACTTGTTCCCCTTCAATTTATATTACTCCCTAAGACACAAAATGAATGAAAATAAAAACACTACAAAAACACACATACTACTCATTGGGAAAACAGCCTCTTTAACAACTGTTGCTAGGAAAACTGGATACCCATATGTAGAAGAACGACCTAGACCTATATTCTCTCATTCTGCCAAAAATCAACTTCAGATGGATCAAAAACCTAACATTCAACCTGAAATTCTGAAAATGCTGGAGGAAAAAAAAAGTAGGGTATGGGCACAGGAAGCACTTCATAGAACTTCAGTATCAGGAAATAAGGCCAAATATCAACAAATGGGGCCTCATGAAATTAAAAATGCTTCTGTACAGCAAAATAAAAAGCTAATTGAGTACAGAGTAAATGGGGGCAACGACAACACACAAAGAACTCAGAAAACTAAACAAAAAACAGGCTGAGAGCTGAAGAGAGGGTTCTCAAAAGAAATTAACATAACCAATAAATACTTTTTAAAGTGTTCAACGTCCTTCCACATCAGAAAAACACAAATCAAAACCACCCTGAGAGCCCAGCTCATCCCAGCCAGAAGGACTATCTCAGGAACAACCATGCTGGGATAGGAAAGAACACTTTCTGCTGCTGCTGGGGATATAAAGCCACTGTGGAAATCAGTTTGGAGGTTTCTCCTAAGCTAGAAACAAAACTTCCATAAAGCCCAGCTATACCACTGCAGGGTCTTCCTGAGGTTTCACCTATTACAATGGAGACACTGCCATGCCCAGATTTACCACTATTCTATTCAAAACAGCAAGGAAATTGATTTGGCCTAGATGACCATCAACAGATGGATGGACAATAAAAATATGGTACACATATGAACAATGAGTTTTATTCGCCATACAGAAAAATAAAATTATGCAACTTGCAGGAAAATTAATAGAATTGGAAAAACTACATAAAATGAGGTAGCACAGGCTCATAAAGACAAAAACCATGTGTTCTTTCTCATGTGTGTAGTTTTTATATAAGTGTATCTATGTGGGAGTGAGGGAGGGTAAATGCCAGGAAACAAGAAAAGGGGCCTGTGACAGGGGAAAAATTACTTTCAACAGAAAATTACCCTATAATTAAATCACAGTAAATGTTATCTATGCTATATTTAAAACCTAAAAGTCATGATTGATTCTATTAGCATCTAATCATTTATGAAAACTTTAAACTCTTGATTATGCTCTCTCAGGAATTACTCAAATTCACTTCCAGATATATTTCTGCTTGATTAGTAATTCTACTGAAAACGTTGTGATATCCTGTTTTTGCAAATTTCTACATATTTAACAATTTCCTGTGAGTTTCATTTTTATTTTGATCTTGATAACATATCTTTTGTTAGTTTTTATTGTATAAATTTAGACTTTCTAATTAAAAAAAGATCCAAATGAATGGAAGGCTGAATGAAGTAAATTTCATAAAAAATATAAACTATAGAAAAAAATTAGAGGATGGGGAGGAGATTCAACAGTTCAGGCCACTGACAGATCTTCCAGGAACAAAGTTCGATCCCAGCAACCAGTTGGTGGCTCACAGAACCCTGTAACTCCAGTTCTAAACACATATACATTAAATACAAAAAAAAAAGAATGGGACTGAAAAAAATACGACACTTTTTAAGCTGATTTCTCATCCACATTGACTACCTGCTTGGGAAAACAGAACTATTGTGGATGGAAGAAAATAGAGTAATAACTTCAAAATATACAAACAACAACAACAATAAAAAAGCACCAAGTCAACAACCCAAATGATAAATGGGCTAGTAAAATGAAAACAGTTCTCAAAAGATGAAACACAAATGGCCAAGAAACAACATATGGAGAAGTGCGTAGCTTCAACAGCCATCAGAAAAATGCAAATTAAAACTACACTGAAATCCCATCTCCTCCCAGTCAGAATGGATGTCATTAAGAAAACAACAGACTCCAGCCAGGGAAGCAGGCAGGCCGACGGCAGCTCCAGTCCTCCCAGATTCATCCCAGTCTCACCACCAGGACTGCAGCAGACATGCTGCAGCACCCCCTCTTCTCTGCCTCCATATCCAGAAGACCACACAGATCTTCTCCAGCCTTCCTCCCCACCCCTCTTGTTCCCTCAGGCCCCAGCTCCAGTAGGCTTTTTAGGAATCCTCCACTCAAGGCTGCCAGAGAAGCAAGGAGATCAGTGAAGCAAGCAGCAGAGCTTCCGAGCTTCTCCCCTCCTCTCCTCCACACCCAGCTCCCAGGTCCCGGCATCAGCTCTATAGCAGACTACATGCTGTAGCCTCTCTTCACGTTCTGCTCCCATTCCCAGGGGCCTAAGCAGATCATGGTGGGACTCCCTGCTTTCTTCCCTCCTGTGTATCCCTTGAGCCCCCAAACCAGCTCATCCCCATTTCTAATTATCAGGTCCCAATACTTTTTACCTGGAACCCACATTGGCAATGCCTTTCAGGATCCCAGAAGAACTACCTACCAGACAACACATAGCCACCACACTCTCCAAAGAACCAGAGAGGGACACAGAACCCAAGGAACAAAATACCCACGAAAGACAAGACCAAGTATCAGCACCCAGAATTTACAATCTTTGCCAAACCCAGATGACTAAAAGTCAGTATAAAAACACAATGACAAAGAGCTAGGACAGTATGCCTCTACTAGATTCCAGCAAGCATACCACAACAGTCCCTGTGGACTGGGTATTGCCACATTGCTAAAAGTACAAGACAACAACCTTTAAATTGCATTTATAAACATGATAGAAGTCCTTCAGAAGGACATGAATCAATCTCTTGAAGGATCTAGGAACAAACAATGGAAGAAAATTAATAAAACAGTTCAAGACCTGAAAGTGGAAATGGAATAAAGAAAACCAAAACTGGGAGAAATCTGAAAATGAAACATTTAGGAACTCTAATAGGACAACCTCAGAGGCAAGCCTCGCCAACAGAAGGCAAGATGTGGAAGAGAGACTCAAGTACTTGAAAACACAATAGAAAAAAATAGATATCTCAGTCAAAGAAAATGACTTTTCCTGACACATTCAGGAAATCTGGAACAGTCTGAAAAAAAGAAATAATAGGAACAAAAGAAGAAACCCAAGTCGAAGGCACAGAAAATTTTAAAGGAAATCAGAGAATTTCCCTAACCTAAAGAAGGAAATGCCTATTAAGGTACAAAAAGAATACAGAACACCAAATAGACTGGACCAGAAAAGAAATTCCCCTTAGCACATAATAATTAAAACACTAAACGTACAGAACAAAGAAAGATTATAAACTGAAACAGGAAAACCCAAGTAAAGTATAAAAGCAGACAAATTAGAACAAGTGACATCTCAATGGAGACTCTAAACACCAGAAAGGCAGGGAAACGTTCTACAGCTTCTACCAGACCACAGATGTCCACCCTGACCACTATACCCAGCTGAACTTTCAATCACAATAGATGGACAAAGTAAGACATTCAATGATAAACCAAATTTAAGCAGTATCTGCCTACAAACCCTGCCCTAAAAACAGGACTAGAAGGAAAGCTCAAATCTAAAGAGGTTAATTACACCCAACAAAACACAAGAAATAATCTGGGAGAAGCAAATCAAAAGTGGGGAAACACACACAGAGACACACCACCATCACCATCACCACCACCACAACAACAAAAAAAGCAATAGACGCTGTCCATTGATATACCTCAACATGAGTAGTCTTAATTTCTCAGTAAGCAGATACACACTAACAGAATGGATACACAAACAGGACCCATCTTTCTGCTGCATCCAAGAACTACAACTTAACACCAAGAATAGACGTCACCTCAGGGGAAAGGGGAGGAAAAAGATATTCCAAGTCAATAAACCCATGAAGCAAGTCAGTATAGCCATTTTAATAGCTGACAAAAATAAACTTCAAACCAAAACTAATCAGAAGAGACATGAAAGGACTCTAACCCCCAAACAACCCAGGCTGTGACCAAAACTATAGGTTGCTCTAGACAAAATGGTAGCAAGTCCAATGACTGAAGATAATGCCTACACAACTCGTTACACATGGAGGGTTGAGCTGGTGCCTACACAGAGCCTGCAGCTCTGTATGCTAGTGTCTTTGCTACAAGAATGTTACCAAAAGAAGAATATGAACACCAACCCAGCTACAAACCCTGGGATGGACGATGGTGTTCTGCCTTTAAGATATGCTAGTGCCATGGTGACACAAAGTTTGTGTAAGTAATCAACCAATTCCTGAATTGACTTAAGGCCCAACCCATGAGATGGAACCCATATAAAACAATGCTTGGGTGAACAACCTAAAACTAGATAGCCCAGAGACAGAGTAAAAGCAAATAGTACTCTTCTTTAAAAAAAAAAAAAAAAAGGAGGAGGGGGAGGGGGAGGAAAGGAGGAGGAGGGGGAGGGAAGGAGGAGGGAGGAGAAGAAGAAGAAGAAGAAGAAGAAGAAGAAGAAGAAGAAGAAGAAGAAGGAGGAGGAGGAGGAGGAGGAGGAGGAGGAGGAGGAGGAGGAGGAGGAGGAGGAGGAGGAGGAGGAGGAGGAGGAGGAGCAGGAGCAGGAGGAGGAGCAGGAGGAGAAGGGAAGGAGAGAGGGAGAGGAGGGAGGGAGGGAGAAGGGAGAAAGAGAAACAAACAAAGAAAACCATCAATAAAATGACTCCTAATTACATTCTGCTATACTCATAAATCAGTGCTTAGCCATCATCAGAGATATGTCCCTGTGCAGGAAATGGGAACAAACACAGAGACTCACAGCCAGACACTGTGTAGTGAGGGACCTTGAGACACTCAGTCCTAAACAGGACTTCTCCACCACATTCCTCCCCTCAGGGCTCAGGGAAGATAAAGAAGAAGAGGGAGAAAAAGTGTAAGAGTCAGAGGACACCAAAAGAAACCAGGCCCTCTAAAGCAACAGGAGCAATGCACATATGAACTGAGACTGAGGCAGCACGCACAGGTCTGCACAGGTCTGCACAGGTCAGCAGCAGATGGGGTCCTACAGTTGAAAAGAGAAGTGGACACATGTCCCCATCCCTAACCCAGAAGCCATCTCCAGTTGATAACCACTTGCAAATGAAAATTTCGTTTCCTTCAAGAGAGTATCACTGGGAAACAAACTACTCTTACAGGTGGCTGGTCTATGTCCAGTAGATGCACAAAAGAAAATGAACTCAAGGATATCTTTGGAGATTCCTTGACTCACTATGTTGTATCAGGAATATTCTTTACTTTTTAAAATTTGATCCATTATTGTTTATCATCATTTTATCTTATTTATATTTTTCTTCTCTTTTTACCTTATAGATCATAATAATATTATATATAATATATAGTATTCCTATATAATATACATACATATATATTATGGCCTCCAGTTTAGTATTTTGATATGATTACCGAGAGTGTGAAGGAATGGGTCTCTATTCCTAAAGTTTGCTCTGTATAAATGGGCATGTGAGTTTTTGCTTTATCTTACTATATTTTATTATCATCCCATAGAAGCCTGTCTGTTTTCTTTTTTGTTTTGATTTGCTCTTTGCTGTTATTATTGTTGTTCCTTTGGGTTTTTGAGACAGAGTGTCTCTGTATAGCCCTGGCCATCCTAGGACTTGCTCTGTAGGCCACTAGACATAGGCTCGGAATAGAAGGTAAGATTGTAACTTTCTGCGTTTCTTAGTAACTTCTAGGACTCATGAATATATCAATAATATAGGGTACACTATTGTCTTATATTCTTTAAAAGAATTCTGTGAAAGTTACCTTATTTTGTATCCTACTGCAACATGTTTTTCTGGCTTAACATAGATTTATGAAATTGGTCCATTTTTGCACATGTATATCCATTTCATCTTTATTTCTCTATTTTTAATTAGATTATATTGTAATGTATATGCCCATTCTCTTGATAGGTTGTTTCTAAATTTTTTCTATTGAAGAATGTTGTAACTAATAATTTGTTTCTTCATAACTACTTATATGCATTTGGAAAGTACTATGTATGCTACATAGTTTCTAGGAGTTTAGAGTTTATTTATTCATTTTTGAGAAGGCCTTACCATGTAGCCTGGGTAGTCTGTAGCTCACTAGGTAGACTGTGCTAGCTTCAGCTTCACAATGATCTGCCTGCTTCTGTCTCCCAGTGCTAGGATTAAAAGGTGCACATCACCATGTCTGGCTTACTTTTATTATTTCTGATAAAGGTAATATAGCATTAAAGAAAATTTAAAACAAATACTTGCTAATATTAAATAAAATCATATTTATGCTTTTAATGTATTTATTTCTTCCCTATTTTCTATAATTCGCTCATCATTTAAATGATATTTGTAGTTTGGATTAAAATTTATTTCAAGTAAAACAGTGATAGTTTGAGACTACAAATTCCTGAAAATCTAAGGCAAAGTGTATGTAGTCATATTTTGTTTTGGCACTTTGCCTTTATTATTAACTCTGGTTTCACTTTTTTTTTTTTTTGTTAATTCCTTTTTACTACTAAGGTTTGACTATGTAGTCTTGGCTGGTCTGAAACACCCTATATATACCTGGCTGGCCTCAACTCATAGAGATCTATCTGCCTGGCTCTGTCTCCCAAAGGCTTCTCGAGGAAAAAAATAAAAGGAAAATGCTTTTATTTGGATACTTCATTAAGAATTTTATTTGATCTTTTCATAAAGTTGGTTATTTTACCCAAGGTTTAGGATGAACTTGTATGTATTTGTATGAGTGTGTGTATGTCTGTGTGTATATGTATGTGAGAGCATGCACATGTGCAAGTGCTTATGCATCCATAGACCATACAGTACACCAAGGCAGTGTCCTTGCTTTCATGTTTTTACCCATTTCCTCTTCCGACTTCATTTTAAGTTTGTTGGCTTGGTTTTTTTTTTTTTTTTTTTTTTTGAGTATAATAGAGGGTTATTTATTTAGGGGGGACTCATAGATCACAATCCTCTGCTCGAATGGAGAACAGCAACCGAATCCCACAGCCGAAAGAGAGGCCAGATGTGTGCTTTACATCGGCATATATAGTATAAGAGGCCATGCCCAAGTGTGTGGGTAACTTAAAGGAATTCCTACAGCACTGAGTCACTGGCCAAGTATTTATAAGTAAGATTAAGCTCTGAATGGTTATTTTAGAAGTGGCTGAGGGACTGGACAGTACAAAAAGCCTCCGTTTACATGAAGTCTCTCTTAGGGTGAGCTTTTAAGCACACATGATATCTTGAGTTGACATACTTTAGTTGATAAGAACTGTTGTTCTTAAAGTGCTTTATCATTTTTTGGGCAGATAAGGCTTTAATTGTATTTAGATATGTATTTTAATATGAACTAGTTCATTATGCAAGTAAGGGGTAGAAATGAAAAGTCCTTTTTGTTTTATTTCTTTCATGACTTGAATTTGGTTGTCAAATTTAGATATGAGAATTGAATTATTTTTTGAAGTTTTCTTTTGTTTCTTGACTTTGCAGTAGCAAAACTTGTATCTGAGAGATCAGAAGGATGACTATTGATGAATGCTTGTGCTGTGGACATGTCTCTTAACATCTGATTTAGCAGAAATCTGAAAGAGTTGGTGAGCACATTGGTTCATCATCAAATCTAAGAAACAGGCTTCTGGTATGTTATTGGCTCTTTAATTACAAACTCACCAAAGAAATTCTTTTTTAATTTAACCATATGGAATTTATTTCAGAATTGTAAGATAGGTTTGATATTTTTATTATTAAAAATCACTTTATCATAAAACATCGCACAGTTAGATTAAGGTAGTCACGCAAACATTTACCCAGCCCCCGACACTACCTCACAGTGAAGCAGAATGAGAATGGCCACGCGAAAACAACAGAGGTTTGTTCTGGGCTTTGCGTTTTCGCTGTGAAATGCAAGTTTATGCACTTGTTCTCTGACCTCGCCCAGTATCTGTTTCTAAACTATCTTCTCCCTGACAATTCGGGTTCTGTTAGGGGAGGATTTTGTCTGGCTTTGTTCACGTTATCAACATTACCTGTGGTAGAGCTAGACACAAATGAGCTCTCAAGAGTTGTGAATTCAGCCTACATGCACTTTAAGATCTTATAATGAGAATGTATAGTATTCCATTTCATTACAGCCTTTTCACACAAAATGTTTCTTTTCCCTCCTGGGCTCTTCTCCTCTACTCCCACCCCACCTTACACTCTTCTACCCACTCCCACGCTTCCTTGTCTCACATGTCCTACTGGTCTCCCTCAATGAACACCTCTCTGTCTCTCCTGTGGACTTCTTTCTAGTTTCATAGCCTTTGCAGTTTTATACTAAAATGTCTCAAAAACAGTATTAAGCATTTTTTGGTCTTACCAAGCACCACATTAGAATAAACCCCTTCAAAATAGTAAGCTCATTTTAAAGGTCTTTAATACATACTGATAACCCTCTAAAGGGGTGGCCCACACAGATTTATGCTACAGTGGTTGTGTGTCAAAAATCACATTTTCTGGTAGATCAGTGCCAATGTCTCTTTGAACCTAACTGCTTGTGGTGATTTTAATGAAAATGGCCCCCACAGATTCATAAGAAAGTCATTATTGGCAGTGTGGCCTTGGAGTAGATGTGGTCTTATTAGAAGAAGTGTGTCACTGGGGATGAGCTTTAAAATTTCAGATTCTCAAGCCAGGCCCAGTGCCACTCTCTTGCACCCGAGCGCCGCCTGCCAATCCAGAAGAACCCTCAACTACGTCTCCAGCACCATGTCTGCCTCCATACCTTCATGCTTCCTGCCAAGACAATAATGACCTAAACCTCTGAACTGTAAATAAGCCAACTCCAATTAAGTGCTTTCTTTTATAAAAGTTGCCATGGCCATGGTGTCTCTTCACAACAATAAAACATTTAGCAAGTAAAACATGCATTAATTTATTCAGTAATTTTGTATTTATATCCCATACAACTATGGAATGCTGCTGTTATTCCTCAAATAAACCGTACTGCTAGGGCTTGTGGACTGGAAGTCATTAGTAACGCCTCGGTACAACTTTACTGGACCTGACCTGGGCCAAAGACCTTACTCCCCTTCAGCTCTACAGCCTCACTGAGAAGTCTCTAGGTGGGAAAAGGGCCATGACCTAGCATGGATCAGCTAAAGAGCAGACCTTAGACCTTCAATTCTAAAGTCACATTTAGAGGACACCTGAACATTTCACCTTCTTGCATGGAGGGAATAAGTTTATCTGTTGTAATATTTCTGGTCATATAACCAAAGAAAGAGCAAGCAAAACAATCAACATATCATTTAAAACTATAAAGAAAGAATATATCTGAAAGAGGTATACCATTATCAGCCTTTGAGAAAACACTGGGCAAGGAACCAGAAACTATCCTGTAATCAAAGACCTCAGAGCTTTCACCATCGCCAAGTGTCAGGAGAGTAATCAACAGAGCCAGCCAGCAGCAGTTCCTGCAGTGCACAGGCAGGAGCAGCAGGAGCAGGCAGGACACCGCTACCCCAGTACAGATGTAGAGGGCCACAGGCAAGACACAATGTGACCCCCTCCAAGAGGAGGGACCTACACTCCTGCAGCTCTTACACACTTACTACAGGACTCGTGCAAGTTCAGCATGGTCTTTTACCAAAAGTTCAATGATGCACAGAAATGCCATATAAAAAATACAGTCAACTTAAAATTGATATACTAAGCATTAAATAATATAGCATAACTATAGAAGTATTTTACCAAAGGAGCCCAGTAGGTGTAGAGGTAGCCAATTTTCAATGCTGGCACAAACTGTGAGCAGGACACTACCAGAAAATAAAGATTCAAGAAAAACTTGAACTGTTCATACAAAACCTAAAAAGGAATAAAGAAATTAGCAAAATCCCCTCAACAAAAATGTATTAATACTTCAACCAATAGTTAAACTCAACAAAGCAAGCAAACACATTTCCATCATTGAAAGTATGCTGATTCAGAGTAAATTACTTCAGACATTAGCTTTCAAAAGGCATGCTAAGATTACCCTAATTGTAAGATATAATTTTAAATATAATTAGGACTTTCAACTATATTAAAAGTACACTTCCCTAGAAATTTTTTTGCATGAAATCTACATTGTTCACATACACACATCACAGCAGATGACACCCTTCTGCTTTAAATGAGCACACAGATAATATCTGAGTACCAAAGAGTCTTAAAAAGCTCTTAAAAAGGAAAACTCTAAATGTCCAATATTTATGAAACAGGATAATATACATACATACATACACACACACACAAATGAAATATAATACCAGTGTGCTTTTTAGCACAGACACTGAGCCTTACAAACATATAATGAACAAGTCAATAGATCTAAACATGACTAAGGATATTTGACTTACTAGCTCTCAAAATAGAAAAACCATTCATATGAACATATGTAAATAACAGACCAGTTTTCAGAGGACAGCAGCCTACATCTGCTTTAGTGTCTTTTAGTACTTGATTTGTTACATTATTTTCAAACATGAAATAAATTTCATCATTTAATACATTTTAAGATTACTAAAACTGAAAGGTTTTGCTACTTTGCTCGTTTTGGTTTTCTTTTCCTCTTTTTAATCCAGAACAAGTCTTCTGGAGCTGAAGATAATAGTTCAGCAGCAGGCTAGCACATATGAGGCCCTATATTTAATCAGGACATAGCAAAAAACAAAACTAAAAAATAATTTTAAAAACAAGCAATTGGAGTTATTGTTAACAGAATAATTTTAGGCATGCACAGTTATACACAACTTTAATCCCAGTACTTAGGAGACAGAGACAGGTGGATCTCTCAAAGTTGGAGGCCAACCTAGTCTACATAGCAAATTCTAGCATGGCCAGGGCTACATAAAGAAACCCTGTATCAAAAAAAAAAAAAATGAAAGGAAAGAAAAAATAATCCAAATAACAAACAGTATTTTCAGTTAAGCTTACAAAGCTGTAAAGTCATTCCTTGTGTCAGGTGTAAGACCCAGCAATTTCCACAAGAGAACAATGGGGTAAATGGTTACTGTGGCTTAAAGAGCTAGAGCCAGTTTGTACACACGGAAGCTACCTGCATCGTCATACAATTCTATGTGTAACAAAGAGTTATACTCGATATGTTCATATCCATAATCATGCTCAATTGCTGTCTAAAAATGTTTTCAATTATTTCATAAACTAATCTCAGCAGGAAAGAAAGCTCTTTTTCTTCAGCAATTTCTGTAAAATCTCAGCACAAATTATATCTATTAGCAATTCAGAAATTGCCATTTGTGCTAAAAATGGCATAGAATTCCTACTGTGTAATTACTAAATGTTTCTGAAATACTACGTTTTAGATGAAAAGACTAATTTCCGAGACTTGATAAAGGAGAAAATCATGCCCACAGTAACCAAGCATTGTGCAGAGCCATCAACAGGTATTCTCAGAATGCAGCCAATGGCTGTGGGAATTTATACTCCTCAAAGCTGAGCTACACTACTGGCTTTAACTATGACCGATACTTTACAATATACTCAGTGACCAGTGACCGTTAGGAAAATGTACCATCTTAGACACTTTGCGTTTAGTACTTTATACTTAAGGAGAAAACAGTGATTTTGTTCAATAAAAATGAGAATATCTGATTCAAAATGGATAAAAGATTTTATTGTTAGGATAAAAGATTAGTCTGTTGATTATGGAGTCATTAATCTCATGTTTTAATAAAGAAGCACATTAGATATCAAGTCTATTAGTGAATGGTTGGGGACTGGGGTAGAAAAGACCATTACAGTCCAAAAGAAACTTAGCATAGTTAGTTGAATAAACATATAAAACAGAGCATTTCTTACAAAACAGAGTAAGAACCAACAGCTAAACTTTGCCAACACTTTTGTTACAGAAATGTAAGATACACGATTGAATTTTTTCTACAGATCAATCACGTTGATTTATCTCCAAAGAATCAATGATTAGAAAGAAAACAAATTCCTGTAGAATAAAAAAGACTCATAATCCATCAGTTGCCTTTATGCTTATAAAGAAACATGAACCTATTAAAAAAAGGAAGTGATATAAAGCAGAAACCAATCCACTATTCCAAATTCATGATAAAACTAGTTTTATAATTTAATCAAAAGAATTAATAACAAAAAAGGATTAAGATATTTAAACTTCAGATTTTAAATTTAACAATATATTCAACTACCAATAACTCATGAGTTAACAATGTAACAAGGCCTGAGAATAACAGCTTGAATATAGAAAGGGCATCTATAAATAAATACATAGAAATACTTTGTTTATATGAACAAATTGTGTACTTCCTTTATAAATTCCTTGGCAGACTTCAACACTACATTCTACTTTTCATTCCAAACAAATTTCAAGTGTCCCCAAAATTATGTGCTTCCTGATCATTTACATTTTCTTTAGTATTTCTATACTTTTATATTCCTATAACATAAATGTTTATCAAGAACTGAAAGCAATAACCAAACTGTGCACTTTTTAAAAGTAGACAGAGCTAGAAAAATGCAAAAGAAAAAAGTCTTAAGTCATCATTTGAAATGGGAAGATGCTGGCGTGGACAGACAGTGACATCAGCCAGCAGTCTCTCCATGTATCGGCAGAAAGCAAAGAAAGGTAGCAAGCTCAGACATACAATTGACATTGAAGATGTAATCATCTTACCCCAGGTATAAAGGTGAATACATTGTATTTCTGATTTTTTATAGAATTCCTAGGATGTTTTTCTTCACACTTCTCTGGACATCCAAGCCATACTGTTCGAGCTTTCAGTTCTTTCTTCCTTTGACAAACATTTATCAGCCAATCACAGCAACTACATGAAACAAAAAATATAGATGTATGCCTTTTTTAAAAAGTCTAATTTAATTCTACAAGTTTAGAGTCAAAACTGATTGTCTGTATTCCTTGGCCATTATCTAATGCTAATGTCATTACTGTATGCCTTTTAACATCCTATTACAAAGTCACAATTTTTGAATGTTGATTCTGGTCCAAAAAGACCTACACTGACAATCCAATACAGAATACAGTAGCCACCGATGGGCATTTTAATTTTAATTAATTTAACTGACAACTCAGATTTTTTTTTAGAGCAGAACATCTTTTTTAATATTTATTATTTATGCATACAATATTCTGTCTGTGTGTGCCTGCAGGCCAGAAGAGGGTACCAGACCCCATTACAGATGGCTGTGAGCCACTATGTGGTTGCTGGGAATTGAACCTTTGGCAGAGCATGCAATGCTCTTAACCTCTGAGCCATCTCTCCAGCCCCGACAACTCAGATCTTCAGCTATACTTCAAGAGTTCAACAGCCACCGTGGTTAGTGGCTTCCATGGAACATTAGAGATCAGATGCTTCCAGTACTACAGTGAGTCCTACAGGACACCACTTGTCATAAACAAACCAACTAGGGTCAGGTACCTCAAGCAAATACAGCTACTTATGAACACATTTCTTTTCAGCATTCAAAATGCAGCAGTAATTCCTCAAAATTGCACTGTTAAAAAGCTTTGTTCTTCAACAAATAATCTGATATATAAATATACAGAGACAGAGCTAAGTTAAAACAGTAAATACACAAGACTAAACATTTGAAAACTACATTACAAATTTAGGAAATGTGTTACTGCTAATTATGTCATTGCACACAGACAGAATTATAGAGTTGTTAGAGAGCAACTATCAAGTCCCACACTACTACACAGAACTGAATAAATCTACTCATGATGAGCTGGAAGTGTCCTGACAAATCCCACTCGGTCATACAGACAGACCACAAAGACCGTCAAAGAGAGAAGGTAGGTGACTTTGGTGCTCAGAGGAAAGGGCATATGACTATACATACACACATACACACTCACACTCACACACACACACACACACACACACACACATATATCCTCTAATAGCTGGGTATGATGAGTTACACTTGTAATCCTAGTCCTTTGGAGGAAGACTGACACCAAAGTATAAACCAAACAGTGCAACACAGTGCGTTCCAGGCCAGCTTGTGCTATATTGTGAAACCCTAAATCCTAAATACCTAATCCCACCAAAAAAAAAAACACTATGTGTGAACCTTACTGACTGGTAGAACTAGGGAAAAATTAAATTATGGGGAATATTTTTAGGGTAAAGTAATGTAATTAAAACATCAGAAAACACTGAAAAATAAGAGGGACAAGAAAAGAGAAATCTTGAGGGTGATGGTGGCACACACTTTTAATCCTAGCACTGGGGTAGGAGGGTAGAGGCAGGCAGATCTCCAAGTTTGAGACCAGCCTAGTCTACAGAGTTAGTTCCAGGAAGCCAGGTATACACAGAGAAACCCTACCTCAAAAAACCAGAGGGGAGGGTCCTCTAGAAGAAGTAACTGAATATTTCCTTAATAATATTTCTATGTATCCTAAATAAGTATAAAGAGAATACTTTCAGATTTGACAGCATAAGGCATTGTATAAATCTAGTAAGCAAATCCAGTAATATACAAATTATACTTTTCCTTAAAATGTTTTATAATAAGCTTTTCATAAATGTCTCTACAATCAAAGCAATCTTCTAGCATTAAGTAAAATATATTTACATATCAAGAATCTTTTAGAATTTTATTCACAATGAAATTCTCAAAATAGACCAGTTCTTTCCCATTATTTCCCACAACTTAAGACTATTCTAATTGCAAGCATCTTTGGTTACCATGACCAAAACAACATAGTATTCATGTCATCTTGCAAGATGAGCATTTTCCCATGCTTCTGCACCCCAAATGTTTTACAGATTAACTCAAAGCCATTTAGAACCAGGAATAAGCCCAGCATCTGATATCCCCTTTCTCCTCCCTTCATATGGAAATGCCATTCCTGGCTCCAGTTTTCTAGGGACAAAGTGATTTTTGATAACGAGTGAAATGTAAATCTCGTGAGAAAGATCATCAGCCCCGATCAAAGAAAGAGATAGATCAATACATCAATGTCCCACACTGCATCTACAGGAAGCAGCATTCACTCTCATGACAGAAAGTCAAATTGAAAAAAATAGCAATAATAAACATTTCAGCAAGAAATTTCTAAGTCTTCAGGTTAGAAATTCTGCCAAACAACGAATCTGAAAAAAAAACAAAAAAAACAAAATAAAAATAAAACAGTTTGGAATCATAAAGTACTGAGTAGGTGATACTAAAAGTAATTTTAAAATGAGCCTTAACCACTCACAGGATGTATAAGCAATAATGTATTAAAACACTACAACTCACTAATCTTAGTTCTAATCTAACTGTACTGAAATAGTCACTAAAATTTTCTTCCTGCAATTAATATTATCCATCTGCTATGAGAACCACCATAAGTAGCCACAAAAATTCTGAATGCAAGAATGCTTGGCATTTAGAAAACAAAGCAACAAACATTCAAAACTGAAAATATATAAGGAATAAAGAAGTAGGTCCGTGCTGATTGCTAAATATATAAGGATTCTCTAAGCACAGTGTTTAATTTCTAGCATTTCTCTATAGAGGAGACCCCCAACCAAACACAGGACTGTAAGGATCTCAGGTTACACGTTCCACAAGACAATGGGACATGCATTAACACCATATCCACTATCAACCTACTCTAGATGGTTCTATTAGCTTTTCCCATGGGATCACAACTTATTCATATAAAGTATTCATTTATAAACACATCTTTAGATTTTATTGAGCTGTTTCACTATCCTTAAACCTGGGTCCTTTTGGTATTGACATAAACATTTAAAAATATATTCTTAATATTTTCCATGAAGAAAGAACCATATTACAAATAAAAACTAAAACACAGCTATATATTCCATTTAAAAACAAGTCATAAAAGATAAAAACAAAAATCAAAACATTGGTTTACTAGTGTATTTACCACTATGTTAAAGCAGAGTGCTCAGGCCCCTGTCTTCTTCATAACCAGAGAGAACCAGTACTCAGACCTCCAGTTTCTGTGGGACCAAAGAGTGCCCTGAAACCAGGACTTCAGTCCAGTGGTCTCAAAAGGTCAATGCATTGCTCGAGCTTCAGGTCCGGTATGCCGAGGGTCCCCTGGGAGTCTGGAACATTGATTCTAGTGATCTCTGACATCACTATGGGAATGAGTTTCTCATCTCTGAGGTTCCAGTGGTCACTGCAGGAACCAGAATCTGTACACTGCTGTGGTCCCAGAGGTTTCTTTGGGCCTGTGGTTCTAACCATCATCCCCAGAGAATAGACAGATTCACTGGGCATAAAGTTTTTTTATTTTGTCTCCATCGAGGGCACAGAATCCAAATGGTGACCCAGGTTTTCATTCAATCTGATCACCTTGGTGTTAAGTATTCAGTCCCATCCTTGATCCTGTTAGCACATAGCCAAGAGAGGACTACGTTAGCAATCTATACCATAATCAATACCAAGCTTTATCAGTCTCCCTAGATTAACGTTGTGCAGAAGAGAATATCTCAAAGGGTTTGAAGGAAGTCAAACCAAACCCACTCCAATGGACTCATAAAACACGACAAAATCAACACAAAACATATGACATAACCACCACCCAGCCCATCACCAACTGACCAACTCCTGTAGAAGGAAATCCAGAATTGGAGAGCTGAAATGTCTGAGAAAGAATTTAGTCTTATTGTTCAAAGAATTATCTTATCAAACATGCATGAATTAAGAAAATCTGTCCAGGACCTTCACAAGACAATCTCCAAAGTAAACACAACAATTAATAGATTGAAACTGAAGTTCAAAAAAAAAGAAAAATTAAGAAGACTGAAACACTGAAAAACAGAAATAACTGAAATAAAGGAGATGGCCAATGAAATAAAACCACAACAGATACTATAAGTGACAGACAAGACCATGAAGATCAACTAATTTCAGAAAGGGAGGACAAAGAAATACAGATATAGATACATACATACGGTATGTATGTAAGGGGGGAAACAAAAACAAGGAACAAGAATGCTACGTCTAAGTAGTACGTGGTACATTCAAGAGGCTAAACCTGAGAATTTATGAAACTGAAGAAAAATTGAATGGAATAGAATTACCGAATTTACAGAAACTAGGCTTCCAGACACACGAGATAACAGAAGACCAAACAGACATAACCAGTGAAGAAATTCTCCATGACATTTAGTCAGGATGTCAGAAATACAAAGTTAAGAAAAATCTTAATATTAAGATGAGAAAGAGAACGACTCACATAACAAAGGTAGAAATACTAGAATTATCAGACTTCTGACACGTAAGCACAAAAGTCAGAAGAGCTTAGACTGAAATATTCCATGCTCTAAAGTAAACGACTGAAACAAGAACACAGAGTGCCTGCAAAGCTGCCTTTCAACACTGACAGAGAAATAAGGGGATTTGGAAAGAAACACAGTTGAGGCAATTCATGACAACCAAGCCAGAACTCCAGAAAGTTCTTAGGGCAATACTCTAAATGGGGAAGATGAAAGATCATGGAACTATATATAAATAAACCAGACTTAGGAAAAAAGCAACCATGTCCACAGCAACTTCGTAAGACCACAAAACTAATGCAAGGAAATGAAAAGAAATGCCAATAGTTCAAGAAAACCGAAGACCACTTTTAAAACTTATAGAAAACAGCGAACCCCTTCTCTATAATAACCTTAAATGCAAATGGCCTCAACTTATCATTTAAAAGATACAATCTAATAGACTATATTAAAACACAAGAGTGACCACACCAGGCTCTGACTTGGTAGGCAATTTTCACTATCCTTCCTGTCTTTTATTTCTACATCAGCCCCTAGTACTGTAGCCCTGCTTGCAGGTGCCCCTCGTTCTACCCTGGGGACAACACTGAACACTGGTGCAACCCAGCTTTGCCTCTTCCTATCGACCAGCGGCTCTCAACCTGTGAGCTGCGACGTCCACAGCGGTCACCTGTCAGATATCTTGCCTATCACATATTTTCATAATATTAGCAAAATTACAGTTATGAAGTAGCAATGAAGTAATTTTACTGTTGGGAGCTACCACCACATGAGGAGCAGTATTAAAGGGTCACAGCATTAGGAAGGTTGAGAAGCAGTGCTGTAGACCCTCTTAGCCCATCCTCATTCCCTGTGTCAGGCACTGATTGCTGAAAACACTGTCTACCTGGGAACCCCAGTAGCCACACCAGACTGGGAATCAGGTAGGTGCTACCGACTGTCCTTCCTACCCACTACCTCATCTCTCTACTCTCACTCTCAGCCTGTAGCAGCTTGCTTATAGGTGCCCTTCCTTCAACCTCACGCACATTAGCTGGAAGACTCTTGGTACAGATCCAGGGTCCTCCAGCACTTTCATCTCTGTCTTCCCAAACATATTCTATCTTACTGCAACCTACTCGGAGGAGCCTCTCATTCCCAAATACCACCAAATCCCTGGATGCAGCACCTATTGATGTGGGCAGCTTCCCCAGGAGACGGCACCTCCTGCTGTGGCTTTCTCAAGGCCCCTCTCAGCCTTTTCTCCTAGTCCATCCCTACTCCTGCCTCCACCAACCTACAGAAGCACCTTCTATTAGAGAATTCATAGCTTTCCTAAAATCCAGAGAAGGCAACAAGAACCAAAAATGGAACACCTGCCCAACAAACATGATATCAGACATCAACACCTAGAATGGAATACCTGTCCAACAAAGATAGCAGACATCCAACACTTAGAATCACAATCACCCTAACGCCAGCTGTCTAGAAATCCATGCAGAAACACAAACATCAAGAGCCAAGACAACATGCCTCCACCAGAAACCAGTAACCCACTACAGTAAGCCTGAGAAATGCATTATAACTGAAGCACAAGGACTTCAAAAAACAATTATTAATATACTCAAGGACATTAAATAGGATATGAATGAATCCCTTAATGAAGTCTTGAAAATATAGTTGAATAAAATAATAAAAACAATTCAAGGCATAAAGGCAGAATTAAAGAAATAGAATGACTAAAGAAAATCCAAACTAAAATACAATTGGAAATGAAAAGTTTAGGAAGTCAAACAAAAACCTCAGTGGTAAACCTCACCAAGAGTACAAGACATGGAAGAGAGAATTTCAGGCACTGAAGACAAGGTAGAAGAAATGGATGGTTCAGTCAAAGAAAATATTAAAACAAACAAACAAACAAAAAAACAGGCATTAAACATCCAGGAAAGCTGGGACACTATGAAAAAAAATCTATAAATAATAGAAATAAAAGAAGAAACCCAGGTCAAAGGCATAGAAAAGATTTTCTTTAAATCATAGAAGAAAATTTCCCCAACCAAATAAAACCTCCTACCTATTAAGGTACAAGAAGCATACAAAGTACGAAATAGATTGGACCAAAAAAGAAATTCCCCCTCGCACATAGTAATCAAAACAATAAACATACAGAATAGTGAAAGAATATTAAAAGTTGCAAGAAAAAAAAAAAGACTAAGTAACAAGGGAAGACCCTTTTGAATAATGAAGTATTCAGAAGACTCCAAAAGCCAGAAGGGCTTAGATGGATGGTTCTACAAACTCTGAAAGACCACAAATGCCAGCCCAGACTACTATACCCAGCAAAACTATCAATCACAATAGATGGAGAAAGAAAAACATTCCAAGATAAAACCAAATTCAAACAGCATTTATCTAGCAATCCAGTTCTACAGAGCATGCCAGAAGGAAAATTTCAGTCTGAAGAGGTTAACTATACCCCCAAAAATAATCTCAGACCAAGGGAGTTGTGGGGGACACCATAACAAAATAGTAGGAATTAATAAATATTCGTCATTGATAACTCTCAATATTAAGAGTCTCAACCTCCACAAAAAAAGGACAAACTAACAGACTGGTTTAGAAAACAAGATCCATCCTTCTGCTGAATCCAAAAAGCATACTTTACCATCAAGAATAGATATCATCTCAAGGTAAAAGGACAGAAAAAGATATTGCATGCAACTGGACTGAAGAAGCCAAGCAGGTACAGCTATTTTAATGCCTGACAAAATAGACTTCAAACCAAAACTCATCAAAAGAGATAGGGAAAGACATTACACTACTCATCAAAGAAAAAAGTCCACCAGAGGATATTGCAATTCAAAACATCTACGCACCAAACACAGGGGCACCCAAGTTCATAGAAGAAACTCTATCACATCTAGAATCACACATTGACCTTCACACAGTGATAGTGGGTAACTTCAATACCTTGCTCTTGCCATTCAGACAAAATTTAAACAGAGAAATGCTAGAGCTTAATGACATCATAAATTAAATGAACCAAGCAGATATTTATAGAACATTTCACCCAAACGCAGAAGAAAAAACTACTCTCAGCAGTTCATGCTACTTTCTCCAAAGTTGACCACATATTTAAACACAAAGCAGATCTCAACAAAGGATTAAAAAAGAAAAAAAGAAAAAAGATCGAAATAACCCCTCATATCCTATCCGACTACCATAGACTAAAGCTGGCTAAACCTAAAAGAAACAACAGAAGGCATAAAAACTCATGGAAACTGAACAACTCACTTTTTGAATGACCATCAGAAAAACTAACATCATTGTAAGAGAAAACAAAACAATCAAAAGAAAACCAAAAATTAACAAAACAAGAATCAAACACCCTGAGAGGAACAAAGCATCACTTATACAATATTGCACTGAGAATATCAGTCAACCTAGATATAATGATACAGAGGAGGCTGAGAACGTAGCTAAGTTGGTTGAGGATTTGCACAAAGCCTGGAATTAGATGCTGTGGTCGTTTGAATGTAATAGGTTCCCAAAATCATATAGGGAGTGGCACTATTGGGAGGTGTGGATTTGCTGGAGTAAGTGTGGTCTTGTTGGAGAAAATGTGTCACTGTGGGGGTAGGCTTTAAGATCTCCTTTGCTCAAGTATCTCAATGTGACACTTAGTTCACTTTCTGTTGCCTGTGAGGTCAAGATGTAGAACTCTCAGCTACTTCTCCAGCACCATGTCTGCCTGCATACCGTCATGTCCCACCATGATAATAATGGACTAAAGCTCTGAGCCACCCAATTAAATGCTTTCCTTTACAAGAGTTCTCGTAGTCATGGTACTTCTTCACAGCAACAGAAACCCTAAGACAGATGCCTACCACTGCTAAATCTAGGTGTGGTAGTACAGGCCTATAATGGCAGCATTTAAGATATGGAAGGAGAAAGATCAGAAATGGAAGGCTATCCTTGGCTACACAGTGAGTGGGAAGCCAGCCTGAGAAACAAAAGACCCTGCCACAAAAAATAACAACAGAGGAAATCAGAGAGCTGAGCAGTGTCTCATGCCTGTAAGTTCAGCACTCAGGAGGCTGAGCACAAAGGACTACTGCCTCAAGCTGAAGGCAAGTCTGGGCCTCAGAGTGATTTCCAGACGGCCAGCCAGAAGCCTCAAAATAACACATATCAGACAAACCAAGACTTGAAGCATTCTGCATAATAACTCACCTGCTTTCTTCAAAATGCCTAGAGACAGAAGATAAACACTAAATAACTGACCCAGATAAAATCAAGAGTAGAAAGGCATACCACCTAGATGCTACACAAGGATCCCAAGGATTGAGGGAAATGGACCATAAAGAATGCTGCTCAAAAATATACGGCATTGAATATGGGCTTAAAAATATACAAAGTATTGTAATAATGGTAAATTTCATTAATTTGGTTACCGGAGTGTGACTGCATAAGAAAATACTTTTTTCTTAAGAATAAGAATATTAAGGGGAGAGGGGTGGAGAAAAGGGAGAAGGGGAGGATGGGAAGAGCTTGGGGGAATGGAATGGTTGGGATAAAGGAAGGGTGGATATGGGAGCAGGGAAGTATATATCTTAATTAAGGGAGCCATTTTAGGGTTGGCAAGAGACTTGACTCTAGAGGAGTTCCCAGGTGTCCAAGGAGATGTGCCCAGCTTGTTCCTTGGGCAGCTGAGGAGAGGGCGCCTGAACTGACCCTATCCTATAGCCACACTGATGAATATCTTGCATATTACCATAGAATTATGTTTTCCCTTTCAGACCCGCATGCTCTGATGTGGACAATGTTGTCAATACACTCCATGATGGTCCATTTTCTTTAGCTTTCATACCAACATAGATCGACACAGCTCACAAACACTCTAGCCACTAAACGTCTATCCATACTCTTCATGTACACACTAATCAGGTAGTAACAGAAGACGAACCTGGTACAGAGGAATTTCCATCCACCACACACAAACCATTCTAGTCCTCTTTTTCTCCGTGTTATCCTAGCTCGGGGTAAAGTGTGGTAATCACTTTCATCATTCTCAAAGCCTTCTTCAGACATCATCAGTGGCATTTCATCCAAATGGGCAGATTCATCCTCCAGCTGGTACCTAAAGGGAAAACAGAGAGCTAAGCAGTCTTGTTACTGTATGTTTCTAGAATAGTATCAGGCTAAATTTTACAAATCCCCTGTGGTGGTTTGAATGTGAATGGCCTCCAAAAGCTCATGTTTGAATGTTTTGTCCCTTTTTTTTCTTTTTTTTTAATTTTTTTTAACATTTTTTTTATTGAAAAAAAAATTTTCCGCTTCCTCCCCGCCTCCCATTTCCCTCCCCCTCCTCCCGTCCCTCTCCCCCTCCCCCCACCCCTCTTCTCCTCCCTCTCCAGTCCCAAGAGCAGTCAGGGTTCCTGCCTTGTGGAAAGTCCAATTGCGGGGCAAAAAATTGGAATCTTAGGGGTGGGGTGGGATGGGGGTGAGGGGAGATGGGGAGAGAAAAGTGTGAAGGAGAGGATGAGGGGAACTGGGGTAAACGGGATGATTGGGGATAAAGGAAGGTTGGATAGGGGAGCAGGGAAACTCATATCTTAGTTAAGGGAGCCACCTAAGGGTTGGCAAGAGACTTGAACTTGGAGTGGCTACCAGGTGCCCAGGGCAACGTCCCCAGTTAGTTCCTTGAGCACCTGAGGATAGGGAACCTGAAATGAACCTATCCTATAGTCATACTGATGAATATCTTGCATATCACCATAGAACCTTCATCTAGCGATGGATGGAGATGTTTTGTCCCTTTTTGGTTGAACTGTTTGTGAAAGGTTAGGAGGTGTGGCTTTGTTGGATGAGATGTGTCACTGGGAGTGTGCTCTGAGGTTTCAAAAGACCATTCCAGGCCCAATCAATCTCTCTCCTGCTCTCCTTCCATCCCTCCCTCCCTCCAACCTGCAGATCAGCTACTGCTCCAGCACCGCACCTGCCTGACTGCTGTGCTCCTTGCCATGATGACCACAGACGAATGGACTCACCCTCTGAAACCATAATCAAGCTTTTATAAGCTGCCTTGGTCATGCTGTCTCTCTCTTCACGGAAATAGAAAAATAACTAAGACATCATCACCTGTTTTCTCAAAACTAAGTTACCTTCACCTGAGGCAAACCACTGTTAAAAGCAAACAAACTACTACTTAATGATATAAATTCCCTTTGCAAAAGAACAACAACAAAAAACTTGATACAAGATAAGTTAGGGAATAGTAAATATAATTCAATATATAGATATAGGCAAGTGCTCTCTGAACTGTTTCCAATAACAAGGGAAACAGCCTCAAGAATAGTGAGAAGATGAAACCTTAAAAGTTTCTGCTCAGCAAATAAAAACAATAGAAGTGAACACAGCCTACAGGATGAGCTCACTTCCCAGCTCCATTACAGACAGGGTTGTCTAGACTATATAAAGAAATGCCACACACAGAGAGAGAGAGAGAGAGAGAAAGAGAGAGAGAGAGCGCTGACAGTTGACAAATAAGCTTACAAAATGAACACATCGACCTCAAAAACAGAAATATAATGCCCTGTACGTATTTAAATGTTAGCCACTCAAAATTACTTCACAATCCCATCTCCCTGCAGTCAGGATGGCATAAGAAAAGGTACAACAAACGCTGTGAAGGATGTGGGACAGTGAAGGAAACTGTACTCATGGCTGGAGGAGCGAAAACTCGTTACAGAAATCACTGTGCATGTATCGTGTAGGAGGTCTTTCTGTTTGTGTGTTGCTTTCATTGGTTAATGAATAAATAAACTCCCTTGACCTAGTTGATAGGGTAGAACTTAGGTAGGTGGGGAAAATTAAACGGAATGCTGGGAGGAAGAAGGCAGAGTCAGGGAGCCGCCATAGAGCTGCCAGAGTCAGACATGCTGAATCTTTCCTAGTAAGCCACTGGCACATGGAGATACATAGATTAATAGAAATGGGTTAAATTAAGATGTAAGAATTAGCCAGTAAGAAACTAGAGCTAATGGGCCAAGCAGTGTTTTAATGAATATAGTTTCTGTGTGATTATTTCAGGTGTAAGCTAGTCGGTGATCAGGACAAACAAGCCACCTCTCCTTGTAATACATGTATGCCACAGCAGAATTTATTTCAGCTGCAAAAGAAAAAGAAAACTGGCAAGAAAATGCATGGAATGGAAAGTAGTATAGCACGAGACAGCTCAGATAGAAACAGCATGTTCTCTATGTAAGCAGACACAGTATGGAGGCTATACTGCTAGAAGGTGGACCGCAAGAGGAGGAAAAGGTGTTGAGGAGGGGAAGAGAGCAACAGGAGACATCAAAGTGGGAAGAGACTAAGTAGAAGGGAATGAACGGAGGGCAGAGGAGTAGGAAAAATCTTCCAAACTGTTTAAAAACACAAATTTTAAAATGTTACAGAGTATTAGGTGGGACCCACAAGGTGAAGTAAACCGTTACTAAAGGAACAAAGAGTCCAGGTAACGTGGGGTGCGCATCACTCTGACCCTCTGCAGCCACTGCATTCTTGTCAGTCATCCAGTTTCACAGCTTCTTCAACAGATGTGCCTTTACATTTGTTCATGGAAACTTTAGTTCATGCCAGATAGAATGCTATTCCAACAAAACAAAACATTCTCAGATAAGGGAAAGCCAAGACAACATTTTGTCTGCAGCTCTGCCCTACAAGAATGCTAAGCAAAGTTCCAAGATAAAAATAGTATCCAAAGGAAAATGAGAACTATAAGATCAAGAACAACAAGAAGTTCTTTAGGAATATGCAGGACTAAATGTAAAAATGGCAGCACTGTGTAGTTAAGTTTCCAACGTCAAAACGCGAAGACAACTGGTAAAAGTAGAATAACAAGGAACAAAGGTCCTCTAGTTTTACACGAGGTGTTAGCAGACACTGTTCAAGGAACACTGTTAAGTTAATGATGGCTACTGCAACCCTCAGAGTGGGGCTTCTCAACAGGGGCATAATTTACATTGTGACCACATATCCTTATTGTGAAGTGTTGTTCTGTGCATACAGAATGTTCTAGAGCATCCCTAGTTCTAGGTCCTAAATACCAGCAGCATCACCCCTTGTGGAGACAATAAAAATGCCCCAACAATGTCTTTGTGTAGTGCCAAAAAACTCTGGAGTACAAAAATCACTTCCTCAAGGAAGAACCTTAAATACAGGAATATGTAGTGTTAAAAAATTAAAAAACAGTGAAAAAGACATAACATGAAGACCACTCAAAAGAAAGCTAAATAGCTGTACGAAGACAACTAAAATACTTTTTACAGATTAATTTTTATTCATGTATATATGTGTGTGACTGTGCCACTTAAGTGTGGGAGGCCAGGAGTAGGCATCAGAGCCCTTGGAACTAGAGTTACACAGGGTTGTCAGCTGCCCAACATGTGCTGCAAACTGAATTCAGGTGCGTCCTCTCTCTCCAGCCCCCCAGAACAGTTCCTTAATCAGCCAGGACTAAAAAGGCCACTGTTACTTAAAAGGCTTAGATCACTAATAAAATCTAATAATCAAACAAAAACAAGGAAAAACAAAACCTCTATCCAACCACATTCTACTTAATTCATTCACAGATCACGCCAGGGCTGTTGCCATTAGCCATGTATGGACACATGGCCCTATAGAAGCCAGGGTCTGAGTTAATGTCCGTGGCTTCTGTTACCACCGAGAGCTCTGTGGATGTCCAGGGGGTCTGGTCAGCTACCTGAGACCATGTTGATGTCCAAGGGCCATGCTGCTACCAAGGGCCATGGTGACATCCAGCCCTGAGCTGCAGCTAAGGGCCATGTCTGGATCAGTAGTCACACTGCAGCTGGGGTCTGTGCTGATGTTTATGGCCCACATTAGCACAGGGGGGTCATTAGAACCATGCTGTGATGAGCCAGTCCCACTCTTCAGTGGCCCTGGTGTAGCTGGCCCTGCCCTTCGCTGGCTACTGCAGCAGGAGAGTTGACTACCCAAATGTCCCCTACAGCAATCCAGAGAGAGAGGGCCCTGAACTTTGCCTGGACAAAACAGTAGAGCTGGACTGGTAGGGGGTGACTGGGATCTGAGGTCCTGAAAGCAGAACTGACCCTGCTCCTTGCTGCAGGCTGCATTGGGTGAGCCGCCTGAGGTGGCACTAGAGAGCTCACCCAGGTAGTGACTGAGGGAAAGTTGATGGGTTGACCAAGCCAGAACCAGGGCTGTGAGTTGGCACCTCATCTATGAACTGTTGGGGCAGGTAGAGGATGAACCTACAGTTCCAAAACAGCAGGGTCTCCACAAAACAGGATATCCAAGAGGAGCCCCAGTGAGAGCCCAGCATCAGTGGTGTAGCAGAAGCCAGAGCCTTGAGCCAGACCAATGACATCAATGACATGTGTCAGTGAAGACTTGCAAGCAAAGATGAAGGACTAAAGGCTATACTACAGCTTCCAAAAAGAAATTCTTCTGTTGCTGTTGTTGTTTTGTTTATTATGTTTGGTCTTTGGTTTTTCTTTTAAATTTTGTTTGGTTTGAGGGGAAGATTGCAAGAGCAGAGAGAAGATGTGAGGGGATGGAGATGACTGGGATCGGAATTCATGCGAAAGTCACAAAGAATGAATAAAAGAAGAATTTTTTAAAAAAGAATCATATAGAGCAGTTTCTCAACCTGTGGGTTGTGACCCCCTTTGGGGTCACAAGCAACCATTTCACATGGGTTGTATATCAGATATTCTGTATATCAGATATGATATATGATTCATAACAGTAGCAAAATTACAGTTATGAAGCAGCAACAAAAATAATTTTACAGTTGGGGTCACCACTGTCAAAACACAGGAAGGCTTTGACAAATAAAAAGTATATTTGTCACTTATATTACAAAGCAGGATGCAAAAAAACTTCCTAAGGGCTTCTTCAGTCAGCAGGTCATAGAGACTAGACAAGCCTGATGAAGCCCACACATGCTACACTTGTCCTAGGCATGAACACACACAGCATTAAACAAGCACACGTGCCCTGCTCATGTGACGGCTACAAGCACAAAGGACAAAACAAGTAAACTAACAGTTTACTTACAGAGAGATCCAGAATGAAAGCAAACCCAACAAGCCTCCCTGTTGTCAACTTGATGGGTGTTAGAACCTCCTCTGCCTACATCCATGAGAAGAATATTTCATGGGAGGTTTGGTTAAAGAGGGAAAACCCATTCTCAATGTGTGTGCATCCATGCCATAGACTGATGCCCCATGATGAATAAGCAGGAGAAGACAAGCTGGCAACCAATATTGTGTCTCTCTGCTTGGTGACTTTGGACACAATGTGGCTAGGAGGCTCACATTCCTCTCTCCCAATAACAACAGACCATACAGTAGGACCAAAGCAAACCCTCCCTTCCTTAATTGTTTTTATCAGGTATTTCTTACAGTAGTAAGAGAAATAGCAGTGTACTTCCTTATGTACTGGGAAACAGTCACCCAATGGAGGGTCTGAAAGGACCAAAGAGAAGAGACCTTCATTGTTGTTATTGTTTTCGAGACAGGGTTTCTGTTTTAGCTTTGGAGCCTGTCCTGGAACTCGTTCTGTAGACCAGGTTGGGCTCGAACCCACAGAGATCCTCCTGCCTCTGCTTCCCAAGTGCTGGAATTAAAGGAGTTCACCACCACTGACCAGAGAGAGCAGGGATCTTGAAGTTGAGGGAGAGGTATTGGAGCAGCAATGTGCAAGTATTGGAGATGCATCTTCAAAGCACACGCAATAAACTGATACAAAGCAAATCTAAACTGACAAAGCCATACTACTCTGAAAACTGTTCTTGCCATGTTTATAGAAAACTGTTCTCGCCATGTTTATAGAAAACTGTTCTTGCCATGTTTATAGAAAAGAGAGGGTCGTGACACATAGCATGGACAAGACACAGACTGCCAGGGAAGCATCAGAATGGAGTTTTATTCTCATTTCAATTATCATTATTTATTAGCAGCTCTAAGCCTGAGAATAATTTGTTTCCAAAAAGGACTTTAAAAACATGCTTTGCCTTATTTGTCAAGAGGACAAAGTAATTCTTCTGCTGTTGCTATTTGAGATAGGGCCTGACTAGGTCAGGCTGGCCTAGAACTCACTTGAGACCTTACTGCCTCTGCAACCATAACTGCAGGTTCACATTATCCATAGAAATAAATGTGCAGAAATTGATCTGCAAAGGTAACCAGAAATGCACTGGCTGTTTGAAAGAGGAGCCAAGGAAATAGAAAAGGTTTTAATACCCATGACCAAATACACAGCGGAAGGCTGAAGTGATAGCTCAGTGGTTAAGAGCACTTGCTGCTCTTGCAGAAGACCCAGGTTCAGTTCCCAGCACTCACATGGTTGCTCACAACTGTCCATAACTCCAGTTCCAGGAAATCTGACACCCTCTTCTGGCTTTTATAGGCGCCAAGACACACATGGTACTTGCATACATACGTGCAGACAAAGTATTCATACATGTAAAATAACACACACACATCCAAAATGGATTATCATATTGCTGGTACATGAGGGGAAAAAAAACAGAGAAAATCTAAAGAATCATGAGAAAGGAAAGGGGCTCCTAACCCTTGCAGACTGAAAATCAAGAGGGTCTCCCAAACCAGATTAGGAACCATGTCATCAGTAAAAACATGTCTTGGTTTCCTTATGACCTGTCTATAAATAAGAGTATTGCTTAGCCCTCTGTGACCTATGCTTTTATCTTATGAGTCTATAGATGATCAATACACCTCAGAAGCCACCTTAAGATATCACTCTTGTTTGGGATTTAAGACGGGTTAGGGTGATGTTTTTAAAACACTGTCTCAAGTAGCCCAAACTGGCCTCCAGTTCACTATGTTCAGTTTCATGAGAGGCAAGCAAACACTCTAACCAACTAAGCCACACTCCCAACCCACGACCTCATTTCCTCAATAAAGATGCCTTAGGTAAGTTTACCAAAACTTACTCTTTACTAAATCTTTTAGATTCTTAAAGTACTATAATTTCAAAAGCCACAAAATCATGTGAATAGCTTTTAGTGAGAAACTTCAACGTTTTGAGAAGCCCATGCACACTTCTGGATATGTAATACTACCTTCTTGATGTCTTATTTAATATTACACATGTGTACACATGTCTGTGCACATGTGCAGGTCAGAAGGACCCTTTTTAGGAACTGGTTTTCCTCCCATCTCCTCGACTTACACAGCAAGAACTTAACCTAAAGAACCCTCTCACTGGCCCAAAACTATTTTACTTTTTTTTCTTTTCTTTGACAGTGCCTCACTATATAAAGGCCAGGTTGGCCTGAAACTCAAGAGACCAGTCTGCCTCTACCTTGTACATCCTGGGACTAAAGGCATGTGCCTAGAGCTCTTCTTAGACCTGTCCTATGTTCTAAACGTCGAGCTTAAATCTGTATTCAAACCTCAAGTCTGACGCTACTTCTTGTTAACTTGGCCTGAAATTCTTTTCTGCAGCAGTCGAGCATCCGACTCAGCGACAGAGATCTCTACAAGGAACTCATGAGGCTTCAGGCAACAGTGCAGGGTTACAGCTCCCCTGCCCTCATTGCCACCAAGGGTGATGACGTGGAAGACCTCTGTGAAGTGTAAGTACACCGAAAGAAATGGCATCTATTTTCTCCCACTTTAAACATCCTCTCTACCAATCAAACTGTCAGCTCATCTTAGGGGCTCCATATTGTAGATAAACTAGATTCTAAATAAACTAGATTCAAATTACATTGTAGATAAACTACATTCTAAATAAACTAGAAAAATGAATATTTATTCAAATTACAATCAAAATTCAAAACACCAGCTAATATACATAAGAGTTTTTAGTGTATTTTTTTCATTAAGGTTCTCTCAATGATCACGTTGCAAGAGTTGCATTCTTACCGATCTGAATGCTGGAAGAGCAGTGTGATGGGCTCCGGAAGCTCACTCTGAGCAATACCAAGTCTAGTAATGCAGCCTTTGAACTGGCAAGCAATTTGTTCCCTCTCCAAAGCAATTTTCCTATTGTATTGAAAATTTTACCTCAGTATTTAAAAACAATAAGATGATGAATAATGTATTTTTTTCCCAGAGGCAGGATAAGCAGAGAATCCTAAGTGTCTTTGTTGCCTGGTGTCATACACATTTAATTGGTTTGTCACTCAAGAGAAATCAACGTTTCCAGCAATTAAGTATAATTCTGGAAACATTTTTAAAATGAGTAAAAACAATGCGAACAAAGAAAACAAGAGCTGACACAGACCCAAGTGTACTGCCTCATTCAAGGAGGACGTGCCACCTCAGCTGTTGCCACAGGCGGTGACCGACTGCTCAAGTACTGAAGGGCACGCAGTTTCCACAGACCTCAGAGAGAGAAGGCCAGAGCGGTGGCTACCTCCCACTCACCTGTTACCTTAAGTGTCTGAAGCTCTGCTGTTTCAAACTATTCTTGAGAATTTATATTAAAGAAATTTAAAGTAAACCTAATGCTCAAAACTTTAGAAAAAATAACCTCCTTTTCCTGCACACTAACAAAGTAGAAAAACAACAAAACAAGTAAGTGCTATATAAGTAAATTGCATATATCCTGTTAAATGGAGCCGAGGAGTTCAATTGTGCCACTAACGAGTCATTAGTAAGAAGCGGCTGAGAAACTAAGCCTCTCCAGCCTGTATGAGCAGAAGAAAAGGGTTCGAAGGCTGGAATGCTCTGCCCCTTGGCCATGAAAAATGGCTTACGGAAGTAGAGGCACAATTACTACAAAGAATTCACCAAGTGCATGGAAAGACATAAAGAAACAATGACAAAAAGCAAGAGAGTTTATCAAGCCATGGGGTGGTTGAAATTCTTTTATTGCTGTTGGAGGGAAACTGCTTGGTCTCCTAACTATGGGTCAGTCATCTGAGATCTATCTACATGCGGGTGAACTGGCAGGCATCTCATTATCTTGCTGAGTAGTAAATTTTATACCTTAAGTTGTTTTTGAGTCTGGTCACTTCTGTCTCGTGGTCATTTCTGTAAGGTACCTCGGTCATGGGTGTTGAGCTCCAAATGTCTTTGTAAGGTACTATGGGTCACTAGAGATCAGACATGATTATTAAAGTGTGGGTATTCCGCTTTTATTTTGAGCCTCTCCAAATGTGTGACAGAAGCTTAATGTCTCAGTGTCAGGACAGGACCTAACCCAAGGTACTCCTGTGTGAGTCACCCTCAAAAAGGCCGAATGGGATCATAGAGGAGGCTGGCTCTCTCATGGTCTTGTGCCACCCAGAAAAAGCAAGACATGCTGGCATTAAAGCACCTTGACACTGAACCACGTAGCCCTAGAGAGCAACGTCTGCCTTTTACCAACAGACTAAAACTAGACTAATGGTAGGCAGTACTGACCAGCACCGTCATCAAAGGAACAAGGGAAACAGTACCAGGAAGAAATGCCATGGTCCTGGCTGAAATAACAAGCACAAGGAGAAAGGCTAGCCAGTCCCTTGAGCTGGGAAGTAACCACAACATTAAACTAGTAGGGTTGGGTTTGTCTTTTAAATTTTTTATTATTTTCTTCTGTGTATGGGTGTTTTACCTGCCATGTATGTATGCGTACCACGTGTATGCTTGGTGCTCATGAGGCCAATTGAGGGCATTGGAATCCTTGGGACTGTATTAGCAGATGGTTGTGAGCTGCCATAGGTGCTGGGAATCAATCTCCTCCAGGAGAGCCCCCAGTGTTCTTAACTACTGAGCCATCTCTCCAGTCCCAATGTATTAGTGATTTCTAAAAAGTCCTATAAAATTCTTAGAATAAGAAATTATACCAATATTATACATAGAAACTTTTGAACTATAATTAATGACATAATATCCACTATTAAAGACAAAAATAAATACAAATACAGAAATGTTAAGGGCTATGACCTGTTAGCTCAGGACATAAATTCTAGTTGCCTATAATTATTATGGACTCAATTCTATCTTCATACTAATACTTCAGATGTGAAAAAACTAACTGAAGCATGCCTACTCTGAAAAGTGTAAAGAATTTCTTGTTTTCAAGTTGAACTATGGATCCCTTTCCAGAGAAATTCTCTGTTAACTTCTACAAAAAAATTCTAAAATCTCCTCCCCAAAAAAGCACGGGCCGAAGAGCAAGCAGAAAAGCACCATCTTAAGACACACCGTGAGGCTGAGTGCTCCTGACGGAGTCTTGGGCTCATCCCCAACACCACAAATGAGCCAGATCCCTTTAGCTGTAATTATCACAGCAAAAAATTTCATCTTTATAATTACTAAAATATTAAATCATCATAATCATGAAACTTTTAGAATTCAAAAGAAATTATGTATAGATCATCAAAATAAGAAAGCTAGCATTATAAAAATCTGTGTTACATACACCAAGAAACACTAATATTTTGCAGATAACCAGACAACACCCATCTGTTCTCAGCATGAGTCTCTTATTAAAGAATGAAATTTAGCTATTATAATATGGCAAGTGCCTCTAAGCAGGGCCAATAACTCCAACACTGGGAAACTCGAAGAAAAAGTACTAACGAACATGGGCAAACAACATCTTGATGTTCACTGTCATTCAGTCATCTTCCAGCTATAAAGCTAATCTGAGTAAATCAGTCATCACTTAAAACAGAGAAACAAGACACAAAACCAACAGATGCTTTACTTTTTCTATTCAAGAGAAATCAAAACCTCACACGAACAAAAAATAAAACAAAAAACCTATAGATCCGAATGACTCAGAATGAAGGGTATGAAGATGAAGGCTGAGGTGGCTGGGGTACGGTTAAGGGTACAGGGCACAAAGCAGTTTGTTCGCTTGTCTGTTTGCTGGGGATGATGATAATGCTCCAGCACTGACCAGTAATGGCTGCATAGATCTATGACTGAGCTAAAAAGCAAAAAACTGTACACTTAAAATTAGTGATGTGTATGGGATGACAAATATACAAATATCAAAATATAAACAACAAGAAATACATAATAAAAGTGATTTTCTCCTTCCTTCCTTCCTTCCTTCCTTCCTTCCTTCCTTCCTTCCTTCCTTCCTTCCTTCCTTCCTTCCTTCTTTCCTTCCTTCTTTACTGGTTTTTAGAGACAAGGTTGCTCTATGTAAGAGCCATGGCTAACCTGAAACTGGTTTTGTAGACCAGGCTGCCTCAAACTCACAGAAATCCACCTGCCTCTGCCTCAGCCTCTGGAGTGCTGGGACAAAAGGCGTGCACCACCACCGCCCACCCAGCAAAAAAGTACTTTGTAAATGAAAGAGTAGAGCTGAAGGAATGCACTGGTGACAAGGGGTTTGGCAGCAAATCAGTCCTTGGGTTTATTTAAAATCTCTCTCTCTCTCTCTCTCTCTCTCTCTCTCTCTCTCTCTCTCTCTCTCTCGCGCGCGCGCGCGCGCGCGCGCGCACACACAGAGGCACACACAGTGGAGGAGGGTGAGAAGAGGGAAGAAAGGAGGAAATAGGGTGTATGAAGAACCCAGACCACTTTCCAGATATAAAGACCTTAAGGCTGTGGGGCATTCAGGCTTCAGTAACCAGACACTCCTCTCCCAAGCCAACAAGACTAGTGGGAATTTCAAATGGGAGCAAACAGAACACTCTTGCCCACTCAGGAGCTATGTAGGGAACCTGGCCATTCAAGGCAGTGTCTCACCATTCCCCAGGTACTAAGATGATACCACAGGAAGTCTGGTAAAACTGGAGGATTAAACAAGGTTCAAGTCTTATCACATATCCAGTGTCCAGGATGCAATGAAAAGAAAATAAGAAGGGACGGAAGAAAAAAAAAAAAACTCAATTTGAATGAAAAAAAGAAAATCCAGAGATGTTAGCATCAAAATTATATCACAAAATTTTCTGACATGAATTTTAAAAATCTATCACTAAAAAATGCTTAGCTGGTGTGGTAGTTTGAATGTGGCCCCATTATCTCACAGAGAATGGCAGGAGATGTGGCCTTGTTGGAGGATGTGTATCGCTGTAGGGGCAGGATTTGAGATTTCCTATGCTCAAGAAACCAACCACTGTCACAGACAATTTCCTATTTCCTTTTGATAAAAATGCAGCCAGAACCTTTTCTGCCTGTACACCACCATGCTCCCTGCCATGATGATAATGGACTAACCCTCTGAACTGTAAGCAACAATCTCAATTTAATGTTTTGTTTTATAAGAGTTACTGTGGGGATGGAGAGATGGCTCAGTGGTTAAGAGCACTAGTTGTTCTTCCAGAAGATCTGGGTTCAATTCCCAGAACCCACATGGCAGCTCACAACTGTCTCTAACTCCAGTTCCAGGGATCCAGCATCTTCACACAGACATATATGCAGGCAAAACAACGGTGCACATAAAATAAAAATAAATTATTTAAAAAAAGAGTTACTGTGGTCATGGTGTCTCTTCCCAGAAATAGAAACACGAACTAAGAAAATGGGAAGCTATGCAGATGGCACAGTTGGTAAACTGCCTGCCATAAAAAGTATGAGGACTTAATTTTGGATCCCTACCATCCACATAAAAGCCAGAAGCAGCACGTCTCTAACCCTAGAGATGAGGACTTGAAGACAGGCAGAACATTTGAGCTCATTGTTCAGCCAACCTAGCCAAATGGTGAGTCCAGATTCAATGAGAGATGCTGCCTCAGGAAATAAGGTAGAGCCAGGTGGACCTCTATGCGTTCAAGGCCAGTTTGGTCGACACAAAAAGTTCCAGGACAGACAGAACTACACACACAAAAAAAAAAAAAAAAAAAAAAAAAAAAAAGGAAGGAAGGATACCCAAATAGATTTCTGGCCTACACACACACATACACATAAATACATATACATGAACATATGGATACACCCACAAGAACATATACATTACATACATACACAAGCTTCAGTGGGCAACTGTGAATATATGAATAATAAATGCAAAAATAATCCCCACAGAGAGCTAACATAAAGAAAAACCAAGTGGAATTTAAAGATGAAAAGGCGAGCAGAATAGAGGGGAGGACCGGCTAACTTGAGACAGAAGAACTGGCCAATAGAACAGGAAATGGACCTCAAGCAAATGAGACACTTGGGGCCTGGAAACAACACAAGGAAAAACTTCAAGTATTACCAATGCCACAGATAAAGAAATGCCAGAGAAAGAGGCTCAAAAGTATTCCCACAAGGACAAAAATTAAAAGGATGAACCAAAAGAAATCCATGAAAAACTCATACTATCAAACTACTGATCTTTCTTTAAAAGAAATCCCATCTAGAGAGAGAAAGCAACTCAGCTGACAACGGATTGCTCATCAGAACCACGAGCTCTCTGTGGCGTAACTTTTTCAGACGCTGAAAGAATTGTCGTTCTCATTTCCAATATAGTTCTTTTCCTTTTCCTCCAGGAATGCCTCCTGGTGGATGTCTGAAAACACACAGTACCAAACAATACACATGGCTATGATTTTTCCTATACATATACACCTATAATACAATTTAATAACAATACATGTCTAAAGAGATTGACACATTCATTTCTTTTGTGCTTGGGAACACTATTGGGTAAATGGGAATTATTTAAACACTGAAGTTGCATGACAGTCAACACAACAACAGTAGAGGCAATGTTCAAGTGGTTAATCGTCAGGTAATAGAGACAGAGCACAGAAGGGATGGCTCACATCTCAGACAGGATGGGCTAAGAGACTTCATGCATTATCCAGAGCAGCACATCTAAACTGCTTATTTCTGGAAATTTGCATTTAATATTTTCAAAGCATGCTGTGTATAATACATCCACCTGAAAGCACACGAAGTAAAAGTGTACGGGGGTAGTTATTATACTGGTGAAATTGGCCTTCAGGAATGTTGGGGAAACAGAGACCTCCTCAGATGAAGGAAAACTAAGAGAACTTATTTTCAACACACCTACTCCCAAAGAATCACTACAGAATTGTTTAAATGGAGCAGAAATAAGAAATTCTAGAATATCAGAAAATGGGCAGTCAACAGAAAGGGCAAAAATATGACTCAATGCAAGAAACTTTGTCTTCTTGAGGTTTCTAAACTGAGAGATGAAGCAAAAGCTACAACAGTGTCAGATGTGGGCTTCCAATATATGCAAGAGAAACATCTGTATACTTTCAAAATGCAAAACTTACAATGAACATTACAAGTACATTGCCAAGGAATTGGCTAAAGGGACATAAAGAGGTAAATATTACACTTAAATATAGTATACTGTGGTGCACTGTACGTATATATACTACAATATCTAGAGCCACTCTAAGTATCTGCAACACAGGAAGAGGCACTGAAAAACACTCTACACGAGTCAAAACAGTTCTATGAGTGCAAAAGACTAGTCTGGGCTAGCCTGGTCTACAAAGTGAGCCTGCCTCAAAAGAAGTTTGTTCAAATAACCCAAAAGACAGCCAGAAAAGGATGAAAATGAGAAATGGAAAGTTAAAACGCTACACTTAGGTTCTAACGTACGGAAAATCAGCTTGAAGATTAATGGCTTCAGATACCTATTTCAAAAAGTACTGAGCCAGGCATGATAGTGTATGCCTGTAATCTCAATACTCGGGATGTGGAGACAGGAGGATAAGGAGTTTTAGGCCACTGCTCTACAGTGTCAGACCCTGACTCAAAAAAAAAAAAAAAAAAAAAAAAAGAAAGAAAAAGAAAAGGAAAGGAAAGGAAGAAAGAAAGAAGGAAGGAACGAACGAAGGTAGGAAGGAAAGAAGAAAAGAGTGGGGGATGACCTAGACAAACTGAACAAAGAAAGAAAATAATCAGAAACAAAGAGTATTACATAATCATAAAACCAAAACACCAGCATTAGACACTGACTCTCAGGAGTCATCAGTCAGTATGTAGGTATCAAACAGTAGAGCTTCAGAATATGTACAACAAAAAGACCCAAAATATGACAAGAATGAATTTAAAAGGCTGCATATCTCCAAATTTCCTAAAATTGAATCACTTATAAAACTACTAATGCAGTTCTCTTCTGGGTACCATCAAAGAGAATGGGAGAAATGGTGGCTTGGTGCATCCACTTCTTCGACGCTAAGCACTCTGAAAAGGAGCACCTAACAACCAGTGTTCCCATAAGAGTAAAATATATGAACCACCAATTTAAAGATGAGGAAATTGGGGCTTAGAGAAAAGAAACGACCCCAGGTCACAGTAGTTAAGTACATGGACAAGATCCAAATCAGTTCTCTAACATCATTCGAACACTTGCCCTGTTAGTCACTCGGCTTCCAATAGTCCTTAGTGTCCAGCCTGATGACCCTTGCAGTATACTCAATAATTTCCATAAAAACAAATCTGGCAGGGTGTTGTGACACATGCCTTTAATCCCAGCACTAGGGGAGGCAAAGGCAGATGGAGCTCCATGATTTAGAGAACAGTCTGCTCTGCAGAGCCAGTTCCAGGCCAGCCAAGGATACACAGTGAGACCTTGTTTTTAAACAGAAAAATAATGTTCAACCTAAAAAGTTTTCAAAAGCTCTGATTCGGAAGGGACTAGCTATTCAGTGATATCTACATTTTTCTTCTTCGTACTAAGGACTGTTTCTTCAATACAAAGGTATTGGTAACTACGAGGTAATTAACTCTCCACTTTAAAGTTTCTTTTATAAACCACAGTATTACTTTCTTTGTGTAAGATATTATATATGAGTATGAGACTTCCGCTTGAAGCAAGGTCTGCACATTTTAACTGCATTGATAAACTATGGCCCCTCTCTAAATAATCCGTGTCTACCCTCCAAAACAGCTGTTAACAGAAAGTACTGTGCCGTACACTCGTGGCTCAGGACAAAGTGGGCCTAATAAGCGCTTCGCGTCGGGAAAAATCAGTGACACTCAGAAGACGTGCTTTTCACACTCAACATGAGTTGCACCTGTCACCTCGGCCAGCTCTCCCACACGATAAGTTCTGGGACTCCCGACGCACGGGAGAGGCGGAGCGGCGTCCCTGAGCGCCTGGGCGCGGCTCAGCCCGCCGCCCTTGGCTTTGGAGTCCGCGGCCTGGCGGACGCCCGGCTCGGCGACCCCTCACGGACCACGGGCGGCGGGGACGACCCGCGGCGCCGGGAAGGATCGGGCCCGAGGTTACCTGCCGCGCCGGTCGGCACCCGGCCCGGGCCCGGTGGCGCTGTAGTAGGCCGCGCGTCTGTGGCTGGCTGAGGCGGCCGCCGCGCTGCGCACCGGGTACAGAGGGATCTGGTCCGCCATGCTCAGGCCAGCCCCGCCAGCTAGACTCAACTCCGCGTCTCCCAGCCGGGTCCACTCACTTCCAGCCAGGGCCGCAGCACCCCAGGGCGGCGCCCCGCCCCCGAGTGTCGCCTGCTGATGGCGTCACAGAGCGGCGGAAGACCGCTCGGAGGCGTGGCTGTCACAGGTCCCACCCCTGCCGGCAGTGTCTGATGACGGCGATTTGAAAAGAGAGTCGCCATGGCATTCTTAAGCTCCGCCCCTGTCCTATGTCCCCCCCCCAACTGTTACAGTAGTGCCAGAGGCTCTTTCTCTTAAGTCTCTCTTCTCTCTCTCCCACACTCTCTCTCTCCTGTCTCTCTCTCTGTGTCCCTTCTGTCTCTGTCTCTTCCCTCTTGTCTCCTTTTCTTCTCTTTCCTTGTCTTTCTTTCTCTGTGTGTGTCTCTTCTCTTTCTATTTCTCTGTGTGTCTGCGTCTCTGTCTCTCTCTCTCTCTCCTCTGTGTGTCTACTCTGTTTCTTCTTTTTTTGTTTCTTTCCTCTCTTTCTCTGTCTTTCTGTGTCTATTTCTGTCTCCATCCTCTCTGACTCTTTCCTCTCTGTGTCTCTCCTCTCTCTCTCTCTCTCTCTCTCTCTCTCTCTCTCTCTCTCTCTCTCTCTCTCGCGCGCGCGCACACACACACACACACACACACACACACACACACACGGGCCCTGCAACCGACCCCCTTTGTTGGAGCGCTCTAGGCCAGTGGTTCTATCGTCTCCAGTTTCTTGGAAGCCTGGCTGTAGAAGTGAAGGTGAATGCAGCCTGCAAGTCAGGTTCTGGCAGGATTCACATGCTTGGAAACCCTACCTGTGTCATTCCAGACCTGAACTCATTCAGTCATCGAAGGTCCAGTCTTCATTTGCAAAGATGGATGGTGAAAGCCACTACTCTTGTCAGCCTAGACCAGCCCAGGATTCTCATCAATACCTGTGGGGCTGTCTGTGCTACACCAGGGTTAATTCGTCTCCGTGTTCCACTGCCGACCAAACCTCTCCATATTTATGCTAATAGTTATCTTTCATTCCATCTGAAGAATAAGCTGGGCCTGCTCTGAGTCACTTTGTTGTATAGAATAGCCATTTTCAGGTTCTGCCTATCCTTGAGTAGCTCCATTTGACAAACCAAGAGCCTTGAACTTAGCTCTGAATCTTGTTTATACAGGTAAGCGCCCGCCATCTGCCAGTACTCCAGGAGGCACAAACTGATCATTTATTTTATGCCAATAAATAATAACACCTATGAAAATATCAAACCAGAAGGAGCAGGCATGTGCATTTATCAATCAAACCTTGCACCTGGGACTATAAAAAGAACACCCCAAGACCAAAATGTGGCAGGCATAGCTTAAGGAACCTCTAGGAAATTGCCATAGCAAAGGACTTCTGCCTCTGCCCCCAAAGACTCCAAAACAGTTTCTCCTGATTATGACACCATAGTCATTTCATAGTGACACTAGAAATGTCTGTGCCTCATGTGACTTCTTGTGTGATCCACTACAGATGTTCTGCCTCCCACTTAAGACAGTTTTTCTGAGCTCTACAGCCTTCAGCCCTTCCTTTGCCGTTGAGAGAGGGGGAGAAGGTATTTGAATGGGTGTGGTGTGTATGCTCTGAGAGTTAATGTTAGTGAATTAAGAGGATGTGGTTTTCATTGATTGTCAAGTTGAGACTTAAAACCATCCAGAAGTGTGACCCTAGTGAAGAGTCTTCGTAATGAAATATATGGACTTGAACCAGTCACTTCTGGATCCAGATCAGTGTCTAACATAACTGTCAGAGAGGCTTCATTCAGCAACTCATGGGAGCAAATGCAGAGACCCACAGCAAACATTAGGTGCAGTCCAGAAAATCCTGCAGAAGAGATTGAGAAAGGATTATAAGAGCCAGAGTGGTCAAGACATCACAAGAACCCGGCCCACTGAACCAACTAACCAGGACCCACAGGGGCTCACAGAAACTGAACCGACAATCGGGGAACCTGTAGGGTCTGAGCTAGGTTTTCTGTATATATGTTATGGTTATGTAGCTTGGGGTTCCTGTGGGAGCAGGGGCTACCTCTGACTTTTTTTTTGCCTCCTTTGGGAACCCTTTTCCTTCTGAGTTACCTCATCTGGCCTTGATATGAGAGGATGTGCCTGCCTAGTTTTACTATAACTTGATATGTCATGTTTGGTTGATGTGGCTGGTAGGCCTGCCCTTTTCTGAAGAAAAAGGAGGAATGGATCTGGGAGAGAGGGGATGCTGGGGGTGGGACTGGGAGGAGAGGATGCTGGGGGTGGGACTGGGAGGAGAGGATGGAGGGGAAACTGAGGTCGGTATGTAACATATGGGAGAAAAAATATATATATATATGCACAGGAGTTAATAGAAAGAGGAGGCCAAACTGACCCAAACCAAATAAAATGAAGACAGAAAGCTAAATAAAAATAAATAAATAAAATAAAACTGTCTGGAACATAACCCTCTGGATATGACTAATTTTCCAGAGAGGTTTTAACTGAGGTGGGAACACCCACCCAGAATGGGTGACATCGTTCCATGTGCTGGAGTCCCAGACTGAATGAGAAAGAGGACATGAATGGAACACTAGCATTCTCTCTCTCTCTCTCTCTCTCTCTCTCTCTCTCTCTCTCTCTCTCTCCCCCCCCCCCCGTCTCTCCTCTCCGCCTCCCCTCCTCCCCTCTCCTCCTCCCCCTCCCCCCTCTCTCTCCCTCTCTCCCTCTCCCTCTCTCCTTCTTCACACTGCTGCCACCTTAGTTAGAGGCACTCTGACCATGAAACAGAACAAACCCTTAAGTTGCTTTTTGTTTCCAGGCATTTTGTCCCAAGATGAAAAGTATCCAATACAAACGGGAATAAAAGAATCCGATTTGCAAAGGACATTCTGCAGAGTAATTAGATTGCATGGTCAAAGGCAAAGAAGCCGGTGTGACTCGTGAATCAAGTGTTTGCTGAACTCTGACATTGCAGAGACCTAAGCGTGTCGATCTAGGTTTCTGAGGCAACTCAGCTCATGCCACTGTTTCTTGTGTGCTCATGCTTCTTGTCTACACTGAAACATACTGAGATTTTCCCCTTATTTCAAAAGTGTATTTTTTTTACTAGTGTAGTTGAACAGTTAAGTCTCCAGAGAGTTCTGAGTTATGTTTGCTGTTTTTGTTCATAATTGTTTTTTAAAAAAATATGACTCCACATGGTTTCATATAATGTAAAAGTCAGAAAAGTTTTAAGAACAGCAACAGGTTTCTGAGTTTTAACAACCAAAAATTAGTTCAAAATCAAACAGCCTATCTGAACTCTTTTGGGCAGTGCTCGCCTGAGTTGCGTCATGTGACTTCACTGCAGTCTTGTCTCTGAGCACGCACCCACACACTTTGCACTGGGCATGATGTCACACCAAGAAGTGCCAATGAACTCTGTCTGAAGCAGCTCAGCTCAGAGTCGCGATGTTTTATTATGCATACAAAGTTTTCTGCTCTTGTGGAAACAAACAGTTTAATTAGAGAAAACAAAGATGTGTGATGTTTTCCTACCATCATTACATAAATTTCAGATTAGTATATCTTTGAGTTGACTAGTGTTACAACGTTTGATTTGGAAATGGCATGTGAGTGGCTTGTGTTTTACTAAAAAATCATTAACTGAATTTTGACTTGGAACAAAGACAAAATTTTACAATTCTCAAAATAACTCTGAATATACTTCTACCATTTTGTACTTTATATTTATGTGAAGCAGCATTGTTAACATTGATGGTTATAAAATTAAAATATTGATGAACTCTTGAAAGTATTGAAGCCACCTTCAATATTCTGCAATATCAAATCTTCCAACATATTAAATTCGTCATGGGAAAGTAAATAGCACATCCATCTTACTAGTGTGTAAGTTTTCTTCCATCTTTAATAAGCTGTTAATTTATATGTACATAATTTTTCTTAAATTATGACTTGCTATCAGTAATTGTTTCACTTGGATACCTATCTTATATGCCTGTGGTGTAAGGATTCTCTTGCAGTTCTCAGCCTTCCTAATGCTGTGACCCTTTAATACAGTTCTTCATATTGTGGTGACTCCCAACCATAAAATTATTTCACTGTTATTTAATAACTGTAATTTTGCTACTGTTAACTGCTATGACTCATAATGTAAATATCTGTGTTTTCTGATGGTCTTACACAACCCCTGTGAAAAGGTCATTTGATCCCCAAAGGGGTCATGACCCATAAGTTGAGAACCACTGCTCTAGAGAAAAGATGATAGAATGAATATATAGAATAAAGGAAATTTATTGGATCAGATTACATAGTTATGATTAGGTAATCCAGCCATAGGCTATCTGCACACTACAGAGCCTGAGAATCTCATAGTGGCTCAGTCCATGAAGCCCAGTACATCGGCAGTACCAAAATGGCACTAAAGACCTAGAAGATTCTTGAAAAGTCACTGGGCTTTCGTCTGCATTGGGATGCAAAGAATCTAGAAGTCTGATAGTTAAGATGGCAACAGCAGCAGAAATAAAGACTCAAGAAATGAAGACAGGCAGACAACCAGCATGCCTTTTCCTTAGACTTTTTTCTATCTGGGCTGAGTCAAAAGGTATCCTCAGGATACCTCAGTTAATTCTTCCTAAAACTGGGCACACAGACATTCCCAAAGGCCTGACTCACTTGATTCCAGATCCAATCAAATGAACTATCAATATTAACCATCACACCTATGTATCCAGGGGTCATGAAAAAGAGTCAGAGCAGAGTGGTCCTGCTAGGGAGAAACAGGACCTATAGGAGTGTATGTGTGTGTGCGCGCATGCACGCACATGTGTGTATGTGTGTGTGTTTGTCTATGTGTGAGTGTGTGTGTATCTGTGACCAGATATGTAACAAGGTATAGTACATTGATTCACATGTTTATGGAGGCTGACAAATTTCAGGACATATCAAGTCCCAGAAAGGTCAGTAACATCATCCAAAGGCCCAAAAAGCCATGGAGTTGGTTGCAGGATGTATCTGAAGCCTTGAAAACCTGGAGCTCCACAGACACAGAAGATCAGTACCCAGCTCACATAAAGTGAATTCAACCTTTTCTTGGCCTTTTTGGTTTATCGCTGGTGTTAGTACATCGGATGACGTCTGCCCACATTGGAGAAGGCTGTCTGCTTTACTCAGTCCGTTGAGTCAAATATTCGTGTCCTCCAGAAGCAACTTGAGAAAGGGAAGAGTGATGTTTACCAGATATCTGTGCACCTTAGTCAGAGTGAAGACTCAAAAGATCTGGGCAAAACAATCTAAAAGAAGGATTTATTTTGGCTCTCAATGGCAGAATTTCAGTTTATGACAACTGTGAGGCGTTAGGAGGAAGCAACTCACATCTTGGGATACAGGATACAGAGAGTGGGGGATGGAGACAGAGAGGATGGTTATATCAGTAGGCTTCCTCCTTCCCCTGCCTAGAGAATGCTGCCACCCACATTCAAAGCATTAGCTTATCCTCTCTAGAAATACCCTCAAGGGTACACCTAGAGGTGTGATTTGTTGATCTCCCAGGCTCTTCTTAATCCAACCAAGTAGACAATGAAAATCACTACCACACTGGTCCTCCCATGGCTTCATTGTACACATAACTCACTCCTCAGATTACATGCTGTAAAAATCAATCAAACAAACAAAAAGGCCCACAGAAATGGCAAATTTCATTTGCTCTGAAAACAGCCAACCATAGAACCGCCTTCTATTCTTAACTGTAGACAGTTCTTTTGGAACGCCCTCCCAAACTGTTTATTGTCTTATTTAATCAGGCCCTGTCAAGTATACCCCAAGGCCTACTGGACCATCTCCCATGCCTCCCAAACTCCTGACTTCTACCAGGCTGTCTCTGTTTTCACTCAGCCTAACTTTCTATTGCCCATTCACGCCTGTTGAACTGCTCCAGCACATGGCTTCCTTTACCCCATTTCCTAAAACAGACTTTGTGAAAGCTCCCAATTTTGATTTGCTATTTCTTACAATGACTGCCTCAGTTTGTGTCCTGAATAGTTAAATGTCATCTTGTCACAAATTAAAGTCATTTGAGAGGGGGGACTTCAACTAAAAAGGTACCTCCATAAGGCAAGCCTACAGGTCATTTTCTTAATTAGAGATTAGTGGGGGAGAGCCCATTATGGTTAGTGCCATCCCTGCACTGGTGGTACTGGATTCAAAAAAAAAAAAAAGCAGGCTGAACAAGCCATAGGGAGCAAGACAGTAAGAAACACTCCTCCATGGCCTCTACATTTCCTGCCTCCAAGAGGTCCCAGCTCTGCTTTAGTTCCTCTCTGGATTTCCTTCAGTGATGGACTATGGTGTGGAAATGTAAGCCAAATAAATAGAGGTCAACTTACTTTTGATCATGGTGTTTCACCATAGCAATAGTAACCCTAACAAAAACACGTAGCGTTTTGAAACTCTCAGTGACAGGCATAGGATTGTCAGAGGCATGGTTTGCTAGTAGCATGGTTAACTTTAGGTTATCAGTATGTGTCCGTGTCTTCCCACAGCTAAGCTCCTAGCTTGCTGAAAAGCTCTGGCCAAGGAACCAAGCTTATTAATGTTGGATGATTAATGCACTCACCTTGGGGTTTTGTTGCTAGTATAAACCAAACAATTGCTTTATTTTTTTTTAAAGGAGGGGGTTCTTGTGTAAACCTAGGCATCCCCAAGGCTCCCACTCATAAAAAGCATGGGCAAGCCATGCTTCTGCCCTCTTGATTCAGAACGAGAATTAAATGTCAACACATTTTAAAATTTCAGCCTTTGGACGTTGAATGGATTGAATGGGTGGTTTGATTGATTTGCTTGACTTATCCCAGCCAATGTCTGTCTGTCTCTCTGCCTCTGTCTCTCTCTCTCTGTCTGTCTATCCTCGCTTCTCTCTCTGTCTCTGTCTCTGTCTCTCTCTGTCTCCCTCCCTCCCTCCCTCCCTCCCTTCCTCCCTCCCTCTCTCTCTCTCTCCCAAGTACTGGGATTAAAAGTGTGCACCACTACACCCAGCTTCAGGTTTGGACTTTTAAAGCTACAAAACAAGTAAGAGCCTATCATCAAAGCAATGGTTGACTGTTAAGGATACTTTAACTTTGCTCCCCAATCCAGAAGGTCCAGTGCCAGCAAGATGGCTCATGCTGTAGGGGTTTTGCTGACTCACATGATGAAAGGAAAGAACAGACTCCCTCAAGCTGTCCTGTAATCTGCACATGGACACTATAGCATGCGCATGTACAAACATACACATACATACATGCATAATGTGGTGGGTTTTCTTGGTTGTCAAAACTTGATTACATCTGGAATTAACTAAAACCCCCAAATGTATGGTATACCTGGGAGGAATTTTGCTTAATCTGAAGTAGGGAGATCCACACTTCTAATCTAGAGCGTTAAGGTAGGAAGAGATGCCTTTAAATCAGTACAAGACACCCCTACAGTAGGCTTTCTCAGACTGCCAACCCCCAAATGCCACAGAGAATGGTTATTATGCTGGACCTTATCGTACACTTGTCCCACTAGTCCCTATAACTTACTTTAACCTGATTCTCTGTATCTACATTTGCCTTGGGTTTTTACCTTTCATTCTTTATGTACTACTTTCCTGCTTTCTCTGTGTCTGTCTGTCTAGCGTTTCCCTTTCTTTCTCTCTGGTTCTCTCCAGAACCAAGTCCTCCTCCTACTTATTCTCTCTGCCCACCAGCCCCACCTATCCCTCTACTGCCTAGCTATTGGCCATTTAGTTCTTTATTAGATCAATTAGGTGCCTTAGGCAAGCAAGGTGAAACAAATGTAACACATCTTTACATAGTTAAACAAATAGAGCATAAACAAATGCAACACATTGTTACATAGTTAAACATACTATTCTGCAATACACAGTTTGAATCTGGGCCACACCTTCTGCTGGAAGCTTATATAAGGACATGGAAGAAGGAAGCTTTTGCTCTTTGCCTGTTTTCTAGCACCTTGCTAGCAAGTCCATTTCTTCACTGGCATTAGTGCCTACTTCTTCTGGATTTCAGAGTATACTGAGGACCAGTTGAGACATCCAGACTTGTGAACTAAGCAACTCATGTATTTCTGTATTGCATTTTTCATTCATAGCCAGCCATTGTTGGATTAGCTGGGCAACAGCCTGCAAATTTTATATTTATATACACATATATGATGTATATGTATATACTATATATACATACATATATACATCCTATAATATACACATACATTATATATAATATATACATTATATGTTATATAATATACATATATACATATTTATGCAGCATTCATTAGAATATTAGATGGGGGAGATTTATCTGTAAGTTTTGTTACTCTAGAAAAGCCTGACTAATACACAACCATACATATATACATATACATACATAAATACTGTCTTAGGGTTTTTATTGCTGTGAGGAGATACCATGACCATGGCAATGCTTACAAAGAAAACATTTAATTGGGGCATCTCACTTGCAATTTCAGAGGTTCAGTCTATTATCATCATGATGGAGATGGTGAAACGCAGGCAGACATGATGCTGGAGTAGTAGCTGAGAGTTCTACATCTTGCAGGCAAAAGGAAGTCAACTGAGATACTAGGCTGTACCTTGAGCATAGGAAACCTCATGGCCCACCCCCACAGTGACACACTTTCTCCAACACAGCCGTACCTACTCCAACAAAGCCACACCTGTGAGTAACACCACTCCCTATGAAATTATGGGGGCTAATTACATTCAAACTACGGCAAGATGTACAAAAATATGTTTTAATTTTTTATAAAAGCATTCAAACCCCTTTAAATGAAGTGTCTATCTCAAAGTGAATCTTATCTGTCCTACTTTATCAACAGTCTAGGTCTAGGATAGAGCAGATCCTAAAGTCAACTATGTTGTTGAGCAAACAGGTCAGGCTCCCTCTCCCCAAGCCTCTGCTTTGTTGCTTAGCTGCACCTGTGGACAAGCACTTGGACCATTGCCTTGTTTACAAAGAGTTCTTCATGCCATATGGGAAAACACAAACAAGCAGGTCGCTGTAGCACTGTAGGTTTGGGGGTGTTGCTGAAGGCCAGCAATGACAGACAATCCTCCTGTGAGAAGGTCCCCAAGACTGGACCCTATTGTTCATTTTACCTGAAAGGAGACAGGGCTAGAACCTTCTGTACTGGACACTTGGTGTTCAGGATTCAGAAAAAAATACACTGGAAACTGCTGATAAAGAGATCAAGACACCTGGCAGTAGGGCTTCCCTGTGTGTATGTGTGACCCACACAAAGACTCATGGGAGGCAGACTGTGATATCTGGGTAAGTCAGATGACTCAGCTGTGGGCATGCCTGTGATCCAGTCAGCCCTGCCCTTTCTTGCCTGATTTGGGGGGGGGGGTGGTAAAAAAAAAAGTGGCATTTTGTATAGATCAAGCTAGTGAGTGCTCGGCATCAAGATTTCTACTCAGTGGGGCTATTTGGCTACGGCCACTGCTGAGGACACACAATAAAGCAGCCACAGGACCACACTGCACCTTTAGTGATACTTCCCAAGGCATGTGGCTTGGCGGCAGTGTGGCAATGCTGGGATGCTGCTGCCATCACAGACGGGCTTGGCGGCAGTGTGGTCATGCTGGGTCGCTCCCATCACAGTGCAGTGCTTTGCTCTCACTGCACAGAAATGTCCTGTCAGTCAGTTTGAGCTGCTAGATAAAACCATGGAGTGGGTCATTTCTAAGCAACAACATGAATTTCCTATGGTTCCAGAGGCTAAATAGTCCAAGATCAGGGTGTCAGCGTTTGATAAGCCCTGTGAGTAACTTCTTGTACCATGGCAGGAGAAACAAAAAGAGCAAAAGAATGAACAGTAGCTATCCTGACTTGAATGTCGAACATCTCTACAGGATCCTGTTTGGACATTTGGTCCCCAGTTGATGGTACTTTGTGGGGTGTAGGAGAAAATACAGACATGATTCGGCAGCCGGTCTACTCGGCATACTGACGTCTAAATAAGAAGCATGGAGCCCCAGAAGCCAGAACAGTAAGTTCTTAAGTACTGTGAGTAGACAGTAGCTGGCTCCCTGGTCTCCCTAGTGCTGCTTCTACTTAGAGTCCATGGTGGTGTGAGCACTCACTGTCCAATCCATGGTAATGTGCTGACCAATCACAGCCCATAGGCTTCCACTCTGTAATGGTTGCTCATGTGCAATAAAGCAGAAGCTGATCTACGTCTCCGGAGTGGTTCTTCTCTGTGTACTTTACCAAACCTTGGACTTGGACTTTGCTGTCTTGTCTTGTTGGGGGAGGGGAGTGCAGATGGGGAGGGGTCTGGAATGCCCAGGGTACAATGGCAGGGGTAGGCTGTGGGAGTTTTGTGATGTGTACTGGCTTGTTGCTCAGCTTTCCTCTCCGCTGCTGTGGAACTTACCCTCCCCAGAGCTGCTGAGTTACCTCCTGACTTGTTCTTTGTTGTCCAAAGTCATGCTGCTGCTTGTCCCATTCTCTTCTTTCTAGCAGATTTCAACTCATTTCTTCATACTCATTTAAGGAGTTTATGAATGGACAGACGTTAATGTAGCCAACCCAACATCATGTTCAATCAGATATTTTAAAAAATCTTAGAGGACTAAAGATTCATTCCGGCTTATGGTTTTCAGGGTTTCAGTCTGTGGTCAGTGGGTTCCATCACTTTGGATGGTAGCTGTGGTAAAATATATTGGAAAGAACATGTGTCAGAAAAGGTATCTCACCTCACAGCAGCTGGACAGGGTTGGGTAGACAGAGACAAAGATGGAGACCCAGTGATTTACTTTCTCTACCCCCATGCCCCAGGAGAAAGGATGACAGCTGAGCCAAGACGAATACTCCCGTTTGACCAGATTCTCCATGAATACTCCCGTTTAACCAGATTCTCCATGAATACTCCCGTTTGACCAGATTCTCCATGAATACTCCCGTTTAACCAGATTCTCCTGTTCTCAGCCATCCCTAGCTGAGTATTTGGCCTTTGGTTTTAAGACAGTTGGGTGTCACCCAGAAGCCTTCTAGTATTGCCTGTTCCACTCTAGTTACTGGGAGCAAATGACTGGTCCAAGCCCCTCTTTCCTCCCACAGTTCCCTAAGCTTTCAGAGATAAATTGGAGGTGGGGGGCAATCCTTCGATTCCCCACTACTTTCTGTTGCCTGTTTGCCATATAGAAAGAAAGTGCTGGGACTTGTGTGTCTGGTGCCTGTCACATCTCACCTACTTGGCTCAGAGTTGGTGGTGTCTGACTTTGAGCAAGTAGCAGAGGAATAAATAATCCTAACTGTCCATAATACTGTGTGGGTGATTGCTTTCTGCATTTATAGCTCTTGTCTCCTACTTTGTATAGCCATCATCCAGTGAAAAGTAAACACCCACTCATCTGCCTTGCTCCCATACCCTCGCACGCCTCCACAGGTAGAGATGAGGGTCTCGAAGACATTCTCGATGTGGCATTTCTCACCCCTCTCGGTCGATTTGACCTCACAGCCACCTCAGTAGTTGGTCCTACTAATCTTTAAAACTGAGGAGCACTCTCCATCAGATACCTCCTAATTCATAATTTATAGGTGTCTCCTTCACACCTGCCTCTTCCCCACTCCCAATTCTCTGGCCATGCAGAAGAGGAGGGACTGCAATCACTCATGATAACTTTATTAGCTATAATTTACATTTATCTTCTGAAAGGACAGAGTGATGATTCTGGGAGCTACATATTAAATCCCAGGGCTTGTACTTGACCCTGCCCTGATCCATTCCACGCACAGCAGTGTTCTTTCTTGCCTGGAAGGATGGCTACAATTTGTCACTACGCAAATTATACTGTACTTGATGTTGACATTCTTTTATCAGGTAAATTACCTGGACCTATTATGCCAGAGGTAATTTCCATGAAAAATTCATATTGTGAAAATCTTAGTTTAAGTTGAAGAGTGGAAGGAGTGAACAGAGAGGCCTGGGTCCTGGTTGTCTATTTCTAGGGATGGTCCCAGAATAAACCAGCCTTTTGTGGCTCCCAGTTTGCTGGATGGTTCCAAACTCCAGCCATCAGTCCTTGTTTGGAGATGGGACTGTGTAATCTTGTCCATCTCTGCATCCTACTGGGTCACTAGGGCAAGCTACAGCTGAGCAATCCCTCTCCTACTCCCACTAGAAAGCAGGAAGTGATGTCAAAATATTAATTTGAGCAACGTTTAAAACTTAATCACAAAAGCTTAAGAAATTGTGTTATTGCCATGATAATTTCATCCCTAAGGGCCGTCCATCTCCTCTGATAAAGGGCCATACAATTTGAGGAAAGATGAGAAAAGGTCTGGGTTATTGTTCTATTTAGTAAATTCTTCATTGCCCAAGAATAACATGTGTTCACTATGGAACTTTTTAAAAAATTTAAACTTTTCAAAAAAAGATTTTGTTTTTAATTTTTAGTTGTGTGGCTATTTGTGTGAGTAGATGTGCCTGTGAGTCCAGGAACCCATGCAGGCCAGAAGCTACCCCTAGAGGTGAAATAACAGGAAGTTGCTGGGAACTGAACTTAGGTCTCCTGCAAGAGCAGTACATGCTTCTGTTGAGTCATCTCTTCAAACCACTGTGGAACTTTTTACATTTTAAGAAAGTAAAATGAAGAATTGAAAGCAAACTTTTCAAGCTTCCTTTTTTTTTTCAATAAGAAGCATGCTAAGGAGTTTGTAGCCTCCTTCTCACCTGCCCCCCTGTGCACAGACACACACTTACACTAGCTCCTGTGCACACACACACACATTTACACCTGCCCCTGTGCACACAAACATTTACACTAGCTCCTGTGCACACACACACACTTACACTAGCTCCTGTGCACACACACACATTTACACCTGGCCCTGTGCACACACACACACTTACACTTGCTCCTGTGCACACAAACATTTACACTAGCTCCTGTGCACGCACACACTTACACTAGCTCCTGTGCACACACACACTTACACTTGCTCCTGTGCACACAAACATTTACACTAGCTCCTGTGCACACACACACTTACACTAGCTCCTGTGCACACACACACTTACACTAGCTCCTGCGCGCGCACACACACTTACACTAGCTCCTGCGCGCACACACACACACTTGCTCCTGTGCACACATACACATTTACACCTGCTCCTGTGCATAGACACACACATTTACAAAAAAGGCACTGGAGAATTAATTTTCTTTTAAAGGGTCTGAAATTTCCTAGTGATAAAAATGTATTCCCTCAGGAAATGTTGACTCCCAACTTTCATTCTATACATGTGTGACTATTAGTGAGGGTCAAGTTATCAAAGCCCAAAGGTGAACTCTGGTAAAAGGAACATTTCGGAAGGTGGGAGATGGTTAGCTTGGTAAAGTGCTTCCCATACAAGCTTGGAAAGTTTAGATCCCCAGTACCTGTGTGCACATCTGTAATCCCAGCACCAGGGGAGCAAAGGCAGGAGCCTCTCTTGGGCTTGCTGACAAGCCAGTTTAGTGAGGTCAGTGAACTCCAGGTACAGAGAGAAAGCCTGTCTCAAAACGATAAAGTGGCAGCCAAGCATGGTGGTGCAGGCCTTTAGTCCCAGCACTGGGGAAGCAGAGGCAGGCACACCCCTCTGTGAGTGCGAGACCAGCCTGGACTATGTAGATAATGGGTTCTAGGGCAGCTGGGGCTGTGTTGAAAGATCCTATCTCCAAGAGGGGGAGTGGAGAGCAATGGAAAAAGCTATCTGATTTTTGACCTCCATATGCTCTAACATAAGAAACACACACACATACGAGAGAGAGAGAGAGAGAGAGAGAGAGAGAGAGAGAGAGAGAGAGAGAGAGAGAGAGAACAGAGAAACAGAGAAACAGAGAAACAGAGAAACAGAGACAGAAATATTTGAGCCTGCCTTGTGTTAGCTGCACTCTGGATATTATAAAATTGTTTTAATATTTTTTCTAAACCGTTTAGCAACTTATCATCACTTACTTTTCACGGACAGACAGGGAGTTTGATCAGGTCCATGGAAAATATGGTGGTTTGCTTTTTGTTTTCATTTTGTTTTGTTATTATCCAGACAGGGTCCTAGCTAGGAACTCACTATGTAACCCAAGCTGGCTTTGAATTCATGGCAGTCCTCCAGCCTCAGCCTTCTGAAGGCTGGGACTCTAGGCGTGAGTCACCATGCGTGGTGGAGACCTTGACGCTCTTTAATTCAAGCCGATTTAATGAAAGCTGAAGGGCACGGTTAAGAGTATTCCAATTGTCAAAGACAACGTATTTGACCCATTTTAGCCACAGTCCTTGCTGACCTTGCAGATTTATAAACCCAGTTTCTTCATTTGGGACATGAGAGCTACAACAGACCTCCTAAGGCTATGATGAGAGACAAACGGAATGAATTAGCTTAAGCTTCGCGCCTAGGACTAGATACAAAGGGTGAAATATGAAACAGGATTTACAGTGTATTTTTGTAGTTATCACAAAGCATCACCCTAAGATTTCCACCGGAAAGTCTAGCATCCATTTAACGCGTGACTGTTCGCTAACTAACGAGCGGCAACGTGCAAGCATCTTAAAGCTGACGTTGTCTGCCTTTGCTTACACAACTGCCATAGTTGCTCTGAGGAAGACCCAGAGGCAAAGCAGTGTGGTGGTCTAGCCTTCTACAAGACGAGATGGGAAGTGACATATCTCCTGTTCTAGGCAGCAGGGTAGGCACAGGAGTTTCCTTGACATACGGGATGGGAAGATGATCCACAAACAGCACAGAGATCGCTTAGCTGCCCAGACCTTTCCCAAGCCAGTGGGATCTAGAATATGGCCATCCAGCCATTTTCTTTGCCTGTTTAGTGACATCAGGATTAGGATTCAACACTCTTCAAACTTTTCAGCCAGATGCTGTGTTGTTTGAGGCTGCTCATTTGTTCCCAGCTGCCCAGACTCAAAATAACCACACAGAAACTGTATTAATTAAATCACTGCTTGGCCTATTAGCTTATGCCCATTTCTAGCTAGATCTTACATTTTAAATTAACCCATTTCTATTGTTTTATATTTTACCATGAGGGTTGTGGCCTACAGGCAAGGTTCCAGCTGCCAACTAGTGTCTTTCTCCTCTGACAGCTACATGGCATCTCACTGACTTTGCCTTCTTTCTCCCAGCATTCAGTTTGATTTTCCCACCTTGCTCTACTCTGCCCTATCACAGGCCATCTGTGGAAAATCCTTCTGTATATGTGTTGCTTGTATTGGTTAATGAATAAAGAAGCTGCTTTGTCCTGTGATAGGACAGAATAGGGTGAGGTGGGGTGGGGGGAACTAAACTGAATGCTGGGAGAAAGTAAGCAGAGTCAGTCAGTGAGATGCCATGTAGCCATGCCAGAGACAAATGCCAGATGCTGGACCGAACTTTACCCAGTAAGTCACAGCCACTTGGCGATACACAGATTAATGGAGATGGGTTAATTTAGGATATAAGAGCTAGCTAAAAATATGCCAAACAGTATTGATTATTTCAGTTCTGGGCAGCCAGGAACAAACAAACAGCTTCCACCAACAATGCTGGACATGTGTTTTTAATTTTTTTCCAGATAAGATAACTGAAACATTATGTTACAATATACTGAGTATCTACTTGGAGTCAGTTGGCTTAGAGACAGACTGAAGCATAAGTGCTATGGAAACTGCTTGCTTTGAGCTCAACTCTTTGCAACAACGTATCTTTCATGTGGTGATGAATTGGTTTTCTGTAAACCTGCCTTTCTGGAACACGTCTGATCTCACTTCTATGGTGAGGAAAGAGCACGGGCCACATAATTAGCGGCACTATGTCACTGGCTGATACCTCGGAGGAACTCAGTAGTCCTCAAACGGTGATGTGACAAACAGCGACCCTAAGCATTTACAATAGTAAGAAAACAGGCCATTGCTATGATTTTTGCCAAGAGTGGTTAAAATGTCTTAGACTTTTAGTGTATATGTTCAAAAAGCCAGACAATTTCTAAGATAAAATCAATTCAGTAAGTTCCGTTAGACACCCTTTAGTAGTTACACACTTGCTACGGGCGAAATCAGGACATTGAAGTGTGTGTGTGTGTGTGTGTGTGTGGCTCAGAGGTCAACTTTCAGTACTCAGCTCTCTCCTACTGTGTGGGTTCTGAGGACTGAATCTATGCTATCAGGCTTGGCAACCTAACCACCTCACCAATCTTTAAAATAATTTCATATTAATTCTTATAAAAAGACTGTATGTGGTAGTAGTGGTTCTCCTTGTATTAGAATGTTTGTGTTGGTTAGAACCTCCAGCTCGCTCCTGTACAGTCTGAGAAGCCCTATGTCTCTCTCTTCAAACCCTGCCCTCTCTTAGAGAATCTCCAACAAAGAAAAGACACCAAAAAGCCCAGTTTTGCATTCTTGGCAGCTATGACAGCTCTTCCCCTGAAGTTGCCAGCAGCCCAAGTCCCTGCCTAGAGTATTCAGTTTTTGACCATACTTGGGCCCAAACCCAGCTTGTGGCAGATACGTCACCACCCCTCACCTGCAGGCTATATAACCTCACTGCTTTAGTTCGGTGTGTGACTTCTCCAGCCTCAATCTCTGGGACTGGAGAACTCACCTGGGATTTGCTTTGCTCAAATAAACCTGTTCTTTTACTTTTTCAATTCAGCTTGGCCTGTCTTACTGCATTGGCGAAGAAACCCACTATCAGGTCAGGCTACAGAAAACCTATTAGTTTGTACCAACTTTGAAAAAACTAAAAGACATGGTATGTCAATTTCAGACATTTTGTAATAGGAAATGAAATGCTTTCTTATACCAGATATTGTCTGCTTCTACAGTAACAGTGTTAAAAAAAGAATCCCAAAGCCAGAACACACTCTGGAATTCTGTATATCCGTTGAACATCATTAAACTGCCTCACTTTCTGCCTTTAGTTGACTTATTATAAGTGTTCTCAACAGTACATTCAGAACCTGATTTTTGTTTATATATAGGGTTTGGGTGGAAATAAGGCTGAGGGCAGCTGGAAGCCGTGAAGGTATGGGACAGCCAAGCTGTGACTGAGATGAGCTTATGTGGGGCTCTAGATTTTCTGGGGTCCAGACGTCAGGGTGGATGATCAAGCTTCCAGCTTGTTTAGTGCCTTGTTTTCCCGTGTAGCCCTTCAGTGGCATCTGTAGATCATATGGTCTTTCTAGAAAGAAGGTATGAGCATTTCATTCCCAGTTTCAGGTTCTTCTCATGGCCCTCTGGGCTAAGGAAACTGCCCAGAATTAATATCTTTTTTGTTTTTGTTTTTTGGGTTTTGTTTGTTTGTTTGTTTTTGTTTTCAAGACAGGGTTTCTCTGTAGTGTTGGAACCTGTCCTGGAACTAGCTCTTGTAGATCAGGCTGGCCTCGAACTCACATAGATCCACCTGCCTCTGCCTTCCGAGTGCTGGGATTAAAGGCGCACCACCACTGCCTGGCTAGAATTCCTATTTTAACTAGCTAGATGCCACTGACTGTGACAGACCCACTCTCTCCTGCCCTTCATTTCTGTTTGGGATCCACAGTCCTAGGGAGCACAGACAAGCAGCTCACCTGGCAAACCAGGCTCTCATATGACTAGACACACAGTCTGCCCAGCAAGTCCTTCTACCTTCCATTCTTTGTACTTAAATTGTTTCGAGTGTGAATGTTTGTGTGTGTGCAGGTACATATGTGTGCATTTGGAGGTCAATTTCAGGTATTGTTCCCCAGATGCCAATCACCTTAGTTTTTGGAATAGTGTCTCTAACTGGCATGGAACTCTGCGTAGGTGAGTCTGAATGGCCAGTGAGCCTCATGAACCTGTCTGTCCCTGCCTCCTCAGTGCTAGGGTTACAGGAGCAGGGTACCACTCCTCCATTTTACATGGACGCTGGGGACCAAACCCAGGTCCTCATGTTCGCAAACACGTTACCTACATTTTACTACTCCCTTTCTGATGAACACTTCTAACAATAGAACTACAAGGGCCCCCAGAATGTGTGAACACTGATTTTCAGATGTTTTCTAAAGAGGGCTGCCATTAAGGTCAAGTTTGGGGAACTAACACGGCATTTGAGATAACGCTGTGGAATATGGAACCCAGGTTTGTTCTTCTAGATCCCACTTGGCCCACAGAGGATTTGAAGTCTCTCTTAACTCAGAGAAACCATTTCTTTCTCTTTTTCGATATCATATTTGTTTATTTACCATGTGTATGCACGGGTGCACCTACACGGATGTATGTCTGGGGTGGGCACGTACCGTGGCATGTATGTAGAAGTTACAGTTTTCCCCATCTACCGTGTGGAACTCAGGATCCAACTCAGATGTTGGGTGTGGTGGTGAGGGTCTTTACCCACTGAGTTGTCTCACCAGCCTGTGCATTCATGCCCCCCCATCTCTCTTTTAATTTTCTATGTGTGTGTGTTGTTTGCATGCCTGCAAGCTTGGGAACTGAAGAAGCCAGAAGAAGGTGTCAGATTCCCCTAAGCCTGAAGTTACAGACAGTTGTGAGCTGTCATGTGGGTGCTGGGACTCAAACCCAAGTCCTCCGGGAGAGTAGCCAGTGCTCTTAACTACTGAGCCATCTCTCCAGCCCTATATCCATTTTCTTGTCCCCAAAGTGGGGCTGATTACAGGAGAGACTTCGAAAGATTTACATGAGAGTCAAATAAGGGCACGTACACAGCATTTAGCCCGGTGCTGACTCACTAGCACGCGCACAGTGAGCACCAGTGGTTATTAGAACAACTGACTCATCGGTGTGGCTGTCTCCTCTCCTGAGTTCTTCAGCCCAGAGAGCTGAGATGCTAAGAATCATGTCACACAACAAACCTGCCCTACAGGGAACAATAGATGGCAAGACAGGGTGTCAAACTGACATAACAGTCAGCGGACTGCATTGACGTTCGCCCAGAACCTTAGAATTATAGTAACGCCACTGTGATTAGAGTGTGCACCCAGCCTCTCCTCCTCCTTCTTTATCGAAAGTTGCTAATACACTCTGAATATTTCATCACTTTGAGCTGCTCCCTAATACTCAACTCTTCTAGAGGGGGAAGGAGAGCTCTCTCCTCACAACAGCCACAAAAACAAAACAAAAAAAAAAAAAAACAAAACAAAACTCAAAATAAAAAAAAAATCCTCATTAAAGAATATTAATACTCATGAATTAAGAAAAACAAAAGGAGAAATTGTCTGGAATAAATTCAGATCACCCTTTGATTCTGTCCACTGAAACGTATAAATGACTGCTCCACTAGACAGGAGTGGTGTGGACCAGAATAGGGGTTCCGGCTCGAGCCTGGGCTTTCTCCCCCAGCTCCTTACTTCAGGCCAGACTCACCTGGCCTCAGCCTGCAACTGGATAACTGAGTGATGGAGACGGCCGTGGAAGTTATCCTTCAGGGCAACACAAAAGCTAGCAGCTCTTCCTCCCCGAGAGAAAAGAGGATGCCATCCACAGATCAGACACCTGGAGAGCTGGATTCAGCCTTTGCTGCAAGAAGCCATGGGATTTCAAACGAGATGCACAATGAAAAGACACAGCGACTGTGTCTTAGTTTGAGTAACTATTGCTGGGATAAAACACTGTGACCAACACCAGCTGGTGAGGAAAGGGTTTATTTCATCTTAGCTCATCGTCTAGGGAAGTCGGGGCAGGAACTCAAGCAGGGCAGGAGCCTGGAGGCACGAACTGAGCCGAGGCCAAGGAGGGGTGCTGGTTACGACATGTTCCTTATGGCTTGCTCCCTTATAGCACCCAGGACTACCTGTCTAGGTGCATCCACCCTCAGTGAGCTGGGCCCTCCTATATCAATCATTAATCAAGAAAATGCTTCACAGACTTGCTAAAAGGCCAGTCTGGCAGGAGCAATCTCCCAGGTGAGGTTTCTTCTTCCCAAATGGCTGTAGCCTGTGCTACATTGACAGAAGACCAGGCAGCGCAAGTCATATGTGAATACATGCCTGCTGATACCGGCACAAGCACTGTTGCACTAATGCAGCAACTTTTGATTGTACCAAACGTTTAGACTTCTACACTTTATTTTCAATGATTAGGAACACTATACAAATCCAAAGATACCATTTTGATGTTTTCCTTCCTTCCTTCCTTCCTTCCTTCCTTCCTTCCTTCCTTCCTTCCTTCCTTCCTTCCTTCCTTTCTATTTTCCCTAGCTGTGAGCCAGAGATAGTCATCAGGACCATGGGTGGCCAGAATCCTTGAGATGCAGTTCACTGTGTTGCTTCTCAGTGGGTATTTGCTGAGGGCAACAAATAAGGAATCACTGCAGCTTGGGAAGTGTAGAACGCCACAGACACAAAAGCCAGTTTTAAAAGCAGCTCACGACAAAGGTTAGCCGCGTGAGAGTACTGTTCTTACTCTTCAAGGGGTCTGCTCCTGCTGTCGTGCACCTCAACAAAGGCACGCAGAGCAATGTCAGCAACCCTGAGATCTGGGTGATTTTTCCTGATTTACACTGAATCCCTTGCCATATCCCTATCTGAATGTAAATAAACCAGTGGTCAGCAAAGAAGAGATTGTAAATAAAATTTTATAAGGGAATTTTTTATTTTATTTATTTATTTTTTTTACAGCTACAATATTTTATTTACTTTATCTTTTATCATAACTAAGATAAACTATAACTATAAAATTCTTCAAATCCACCAAAGAGTCTAGAAGGCTATATTATCAAAGTAAACAGAAAGTACATTGTAAGCAACTTCCAAAGCTCTAGAATTGACAGAGACACATTGCTGCCTGGACAGTCACCCACATTCTTCTGTACTGTTGGTGCATCCAGTCTTCAGCATTCAGGCCCATAGTACACAGCAGACTTTTCTATAAAGCAGAAAATTTCAAAGATAGTTCCACCTATATTGGCAGTTTGTCAGTCACTTTCTTCTGTGTCCTAAAGAATATCTACCATACTCTTTCATAAAGCAGGAACCCCAAAAGATTGCCTAGCCTTATTTATTATTTTTTAAAATTATTTGTTTTTATTGTATTGCATTGGGGTTTTGCCATGGGTGCCGGGCCCCTTAAACTGAAATTACAGACAGTTGTGAGCTCCCATGTGGGTGCTGGGAATTGAACCCATGTCCTCTGGAAGAGCAGCCAGTGCTCTTAATCATTGAGCCACCTCTCCAGCACTTCCCCCTTTTTTTCATTTTAATCTCCTAGTTAGAAATTAAGTTCAGACACCCCGTGAAGAAACACACGTAATATAAACAGTCCTAAAAATTAAATAGTTTTTGTCCTCTTTTAAATTTTGGTCCTCAGTGACGGAGAAGCCCCACAGGGGGTGTAGACAGGCTGGAGCAGCCCCACAGGAGGTGTAGACAGGCTGTATTTTGTACATTTTCCCTGAAAGGAACGGAATACCTACACTCCACAGCACAAATGAACCTTGTGCCCCGTGAAATAACCAGTCCCCAAAGGTCACATATTGGGTGGTTTGATTAATTTGACTTCTCTACAGTGAAAAAAGTCACAGAGAAAGCAGATTAGCATCTGCATGGGGCTGAAGGTTTTGTAGAGTTCTGTTGATTTATCTGTAGTGTTTTGAGCAGATCTCTTTGCATAGCTTTATAGCAATTGTTCCTCTTATTACATTATATATGCACAACTATGGCAGTCTGCCATTGTTTGAGCAGTTCAGCTGAAGTAACAACATCTTAACTCTACATCCCTTTAACATCTGCCACTTATAACCGTCTTAAATATTCTTCTCCGCATAGTTACAGCCACATCAGACAATGTTATAATTTACTTCAATTATCAAATATAATTGAGTCAATTCAAGAGGAGGTGGAAAGCCTGCTATATTCAGTCATATTTTGTTTACTCTGTTATTTCTTCTGCTCTGGTTCTTTCTTTGCTTTCTCATGCATGCATTTATATATTTATTATTATTATTTTTGCAGATCTCCATGTATCCGCATTTACCCCCAGGAAGCCTGCTTGCAACGGTCTCCTAGTTTGCCACCCTTGAGACTGTTGGCTTATCACAGTTTCCCAAAGGATGCTTTTGCCGACGATGGGATCCAGAGCTGCAGGCTCTTTTTTCGGCTCCTGAAAATATTGTGCTTCTTTCTTTAGGCCTCAATGGTTTGGGTTGAGAAATCTGCTGTGATTCAAGTTGACGTCCACGGTAAAGAAAGCTGCTTGAAAAGTGTTTTGTTAGGGTTGAGGAGACGGTTCGGTAAGAGCACTTGCTGTGAAAATCGAGGACCACGTGTTAGCTGGGCGTGGCCGTGCCTGCTGGTCCCACAGAGTGGTGGGCATAGCAACAAATCTCGAGCATCCACGTGTTAGCTGGGCATGACTGTTCCCGCTGGTCCCACAGAGTGGTGAGCATAGAGACAGGTCTCCAGCATCCACGGGTTATCTGGGTGTGACTGTGCCTGCTGGTCCCACAGAGTGGTGGGCATAGCGTCAAGAAGACTGCTGAGCCTTGCTGGCCTTACCCTCAGGGAGCTCCAGGCTCAGTAAGACATCCTGTCTCAAGGTGAAGGGCCACAGAGAAGAATCCAGATGTTTCCTCTGGCATCTGGTAGAGTTTCAGCACTGTTCTCTCTGTTCTTCTGAAACTCTCTCTTTTTTAATGTAACTTTCTTCTTAATCACTCGAGAATTTCATACATTCTCAGTGTGTTTTGATGATATTCACCCCCAGCCTTGCTTGCGACCCTCCCCAGACCTATACTCACCCCACCTTCTCCCAACTTCATGACCTCTTTTATGTATATAACCCATCCAGTCCAATTTGTGCCGCCTATATATCCCATGGGTACGGAGCCATCTGCTGGAACATGGTCAACCTACCAGGGACCACAGAACGGATTCTCCTTCCCCTAGAACCCAGAATCTGTCAATAGCTCCTCTGCTCATGGGCCCCTCCCATCCAGGCTCTAATGCGACTGCCTTGAACTTGGGTAGATCTTGTGCACACAAGCCACCACAACTGCTTCCCTTTCTCATTAGTCCCCATTTGTCCCTTTGTCCCTGTGCTGGCTAGTTTAATGTCAACTTGATACAAACTAGAGTCATTTTGGAAGAAGAAACCTCAATTGTTTCCACCAGACTGGCTTCTGGCAAGTTTGTAGAGCATTTTATTGATTGATAGTTAATGAGGTAGGGCCCAGCTCACTGTGGGTGATGCCACCCCTGGCAGGTTATCCTGGGTGCTAGAAGAAAACAGGATAAGCAAGCCCTGAGAAGCAAGCCTGTCAGCAGCACCCCTCCATGGCCTCTGCTTTAGCTGCCGCTTCCAGATTCCTACCTTGCTTGAATCTGTGTCCTTCCATTCCTCAGTGATGGACTTTTATCTAGAAGTATGAGATGCAATAAACCATTTCTCTCCAAGTTGCTTTTACTCATGGTGTTTTATCACAACAAATGAAACCCCAACTAAGACAGTTTCTCCTGGAAAATTTAATTACACTTTCATGTCCTATATACCTACATGATTTTATTATCTATGTAAAACCTAGAAACGGCAAAAGGAAGAAGACCCATGGTATCTGTCTTTTTGAGACTGGTTTAATTTGTTCAGTGCAGTTGTCTCTAGTTAGATCCATTTTCCTATGAACCACACAGCTTTGTTCTTTATGGCTGAAAGGAATCCTACTGTATGTATAAACCTTTGCTGTATTCTACGGCATGTATACACCTTTTCTTTGTTCATTCTTGGATGCTTAGCTTGGGTCCATAACTTCCCTATTTAATATTAAAATCCTTTTAAGAAGTAAAAGAAGAATCCACTTCCCAGAAGTATATAAGCAGAGTATTTCATAAAACCATGCATATTTTCTACCCCTACACACGGGCACAATGGGCAAAGAAGACATTACAGAGAGAAGCCTCCACTCTGTTTCTGCAAAGTGGCTCCTATGTCTCTTTCCTCCAGTTGTAGCCTCTCTATAAACAGACAGAAAACGCTTGGCTAATTCCCTGATGTTGATCAACACTGTGGCAAAGATACTGTTATAACAGTAAATCCCACAACCTTGTGATATCTAGGCAGATGTTGACAACCAGAAAGCCAGGCGTGAGTGTCTGCATGTCTAAGGAGAGGCAGTGTCTTCCTTTCCTGGCAGAAAACAGAAGGTCGATATGAGTGCTGCCATTTTGTCTCACTCTGAGTGAAAGGCTGTCTGGAGACATTAGGGAAAAACAAGAGTGTGTCTGAAGGTTTCCCCAGGCCCACCCCCACAGCACCGCAGCACGGAGATGTCCCACAATGCACTGCTGTTTTCCAGCCTGCTCATGCAAAGTCTGAAAGCCCAGATGCACCTGACAGCTGTGGGTGAGTATTATCATGCTTACACAAACCCAAAGCTTACAGAGATTCGTGTGGACATCAGTGTGGGGTGTGGTTGTGTTAGGGGGACCTGAGGAACTATAGTGCTGCTTAGGTGTTCCCACCATGTGGCAGAGAGCTTGCACACAGACACTAGTGGGCAGAGTCACATACATAGCATTGTGCCCTTTGCAACTGGTGACACAGAGATGAACATCTTTGTGACTGTGGGTGTGGCCTGGCTCTGCACATCTTGATGTTCCTGCCTGGCTCCTTGTCAGCACACATGACTACTGAGCCATTTTAAGCTTAACTGCTTGGCTCCGGTAAGATGCCTGAGAGTGAGGGTTCTGCCTCAGTCACCACTCCACCAGGCCTTTGGAGATGGGGGAAGGGCTCCTCTCATTGACATTGAGTCTTGGTCAGGGTGAGAGTAACACTAATATCTCGGGATGTCATCTGCAGCACTGCCCAGACCCAAAGGAGCAGACACTCCAAGAAGAGTAGAGCGTTTGCTTTGAAAGCTTCCGGAACCACCACAAGTTCATCTCAGTTCTGCACCTTGCTGGGGTCCTTCTCCGATATATTCCGATACATCCCATAACAGCCCACCTGAGAGAAGACTATGGCCCAGGAAGGCAATAGTCTAATCTGGCTGCTTGGTCTCTCTCTCCAGTATTCCAGTTGCGTAGATATGTTAGTGGGCAGAGTTTTCTTCTTAAAATTTGTTTCAGCCAAAGTGGGTGTCATGGCACATGCCTGTGATCCAAGTATACGGGAGGCTGAGCTAGAAGACGGCGAGTTCCAGGCCAGCTTGGGTTACATTGTGAGTCCCTGTCTCTAAAAACAGCAGCCCTGCCCTCAAAAAATCAAAAACAAAAATAAAAACCAAACCAACAATATCAGGCTTTCCTGGAACTGATTTTCTAGAAAATGAGGATTTAGGTGACACCATGGTGATTTTATCTGAGTCCGAGAGCCATTGGCATGGACTTTCAAACATTAAGTAAATGGGAACACTGGCAGACAGTTTAGACAGAAGCAGTTAATAAACAAAGCAAAGAGCAGGTTAAAGGGATAATACGGGAAGAGTTGGTGGTCAGACCTAAGCAGCTCGAGCTGCTTGTTCCAGGGTCTGCAGAACTGCGGTGAATCTGGGAGATTTCTGACCCTTGCAGCAGCATGCCGGGTAGGAGTGTTTCACCCAAGGCCTGACGACATGACACACTGTGTCAGTTATAATGGCCGCTTAATGAGATGCCTTCAACTTGACCTCCAGGGCACTGGGTCAGTCCTGCACGTGTTCCATGTGTGTGAGACCCAGTAGAAATCCTGGATGTTACAGTCAGGTTGAAGCTTCTTAGGTGGCCACCGCTGCCAGGTGTTGCCCATATGGTTTCTGGAGAATGCCATGGTCCTGCAGCTGTGCTGGGGAAGTCACACCAAAGCCTTGCTCTCCAGCCTGTAACCCCAGTGCTGTGCAGGAGGATTGGGATGGAAACAAGAGGATCCTTGTGGCTCCAGGTTCTGTGAGAGACTACGTCTCAAAAAATGAGTAGAGAAGCCGTGGTGGTTTTAAGAAGAATGCCTCCCCCACCCTGTATAAGCTGATATATTTGAATGTTTGGTCAACAGGGAGTGTGGAACTGTTTGAAAGGATTACAAGAATTAGGAGATGTGTCTTTGTTGGAAGAAGTGTCACAGGGGTGGGCTTTGGGGGTCTCAAATGCTCAAGCCAGGCCCAATGGTTTTGTCCTTGACGGCTGCCTGCTGATCCAGATGTAGAACTCTAGCTACTTCTCCAGCACCACGTCTGCCTGCATACTGCCATGCTTTCCACCATGATGACAATGGACTAAACCTCCGAACTGTAAGCCAGCCTCAGTTAAATGGTTTTCTTTTGTAATAGTTACCATGGTCATTGTGTCTCTTCACAGCAATAGAACATTGACTATGACATAAGTGATTGAGAATGATACCTAACATTGGTCTCCACATGTGAATGCACATACACACACACACACACACACACACACACACAGAGACACACAAATAAATACATAAACAAATATTCCTTCTAGAGCTTCCAGGGTTGAAAGGTTGTACTTCTGGGGACTGGAGTATTGAAGTGTGATTCTAAACATCAGTTTTTTAAGACAACTGTGGTGATTTGCCTAGAAAAGGCCCCCATAGACTCATGTGTTGAATTCTTGACCAATAGGGAGTGGCACTATTAGGAGGTGTGGCCTCGTTGGAGGAAGTGTGTCATTATGGGAGCCAACCTTGAGGTCTTATATGCTCAAGCTACACTCAGTGTGGCTCACAGTTCGCTCCCTGATGCCTGTGAATCAAGATGTAGAACTCTCAACTCCTTCTCCAGCACCATGCCTGCCTGCGTGCTGCCATGCTTCCCATCATGAACGTCTGAAACAGCAAACCAGTGCCAATTAAATGTTTTCCTTTATAAGAGTTGCTGTGATCATGTCTCTTCACAGAGAAACCCTAAGACAATGACTAAGATAAGTAGAGCCAATAGTTAAATTGAGGGTTTTGTGACCACTGGGTTATAAGCCCTGAACAGAGCATGCCTGCAGAAATACAGTGAATTTTCCTCTAAATTCATCTTTTGGTTTGTATGAAACTATTCCAGCACACCTCAGTACATACAAAACGTGCGTGCAGGTGCCGAGAATTTGATTCTTTCTGACAGCTGAATTCCAATGATAGTTCCTATATTTCTAGACCTTAGCTCGATAAAGCAAGAGCCCTGAGCAGACCATCAATTCTAATAACAATATTACACTATGATTACAATGCAAGCCAGACACACGTAAGTTTAATACATGGAAATGCACCATCTACTTTGGCCTGTTTATTCATTCCAGGACCAAAACAGCTCCTGAAATTTCTGAGTTTCTAATTCAGAAAATCTTAAATAGGGAGAGAACGGTTTGGACAAGCCTGGCTAACAGTTTTCAAAAAACTCATTAGTCCTGTAAAATTTCAATTTATCCTCTCAAATTTGCAAGGCTTCCAGCGCATTTACCAATAATACCCTTTTCTTCTCCAGTTATCCTCACCTCCATCTGCCGCTGCCCATGTCATTAAAACACAGTGATGTGACCGCAGAGAGCCGATGTGCATGCCCAGCCAACAGCCACTATTAAAACAAAGGAAAGGGGAGGGGAGGTATTATCAAGTTTCTTGCGGGGGGGGGGGGAGGAGGCTGCCTTTTCTCTGGTCACTCAGACTCTCTTCAGGTTCTGAGAATATTTCTGCATGCATGCCATCAGCCGTCCAGGGATTAAAAGCACACCCGAATGTTGAGGCTTGAGAGCTCCCTGGAGAGGTGGCATCCAGCAGCATCACCCTCAGGCCAGCAAGGTTCACACTGGAGGTCATATTAATCATCACTGTCCACCCTAGAATAAGGTAACGACTAGAAAGGCCTCGGTCCCCAAGGTCTCTCCCTATGTAGGTGGCATTGGGCATCATCAGCAGAGGGAAGGCAAATGTCTCTTTGACAGGGGTTCCTGAAATATACCAAGACAGCAAACACAGTTGAGAAACTGGGCAGAGAAGCTAGCTCTGTAATAGATGGCTGTGACCGGGGAATAAGAACTCATGGTTTGGTGTGAGATACAGGTCCTGGATGCTCTCTGGTCACCTAGTGGCTGGCCACTCAACTTGCTTTTTTCAGCATCCCACCTGTTTTTGTTTTATTTTTATTTATTTATTTATTTTGAGATAACATCACACTCTGTAGCTCTGCCTGTCCTGGAACTCCCTTTGTAGACCAGGCTGGTCTCAAACTCACAGAGGTCTACCTGCCTCTGCTTTCCAAAAACTAGAATTAAAGGTGTGTGCCACCATGCTTGGCTGCCCATTCTTAAATTTGATCCCTACCAACCACCCGTGTTCACTGTCCCCTTCAGAGGCTGTCTCCTCTCTGCATAGGTCTGAGCTTGCCTGTCCTCTCACGTCTGCCTTACTTACTTTGAGCTTGCCCCAATAGACCTCAATAGAGAGCAAGTCATTAACTAAGCCTTGACACTGAAGTGACCTATTATCTGCCTCCCCACCAGTCTTCTGCGGGGCTCCAAGAGCAATATTCCCAGACCACCTGGTCCTTTTGCTGCTCAGCTTGGAAATGATGATGACTCCCTTAGGATGGATGGGTGCTGAAAATGTAAGTGACACACACGCAGTTGGGAGTCCTGGGCCCTCACAGCAGTGGCGAGGGAGTGTATTACACGGTTAAGTCACAGACTCATCCCAACAGAAGTCCAGAGGAGCTGCCTCTAGGGCTCCATCTCACAGATCCTAAATTTAAGAGTCAGAGCATGCCCTGTGGTTACAAAGTGACCAGGATAAGGGTTGAAATCCGCAGGTCTCTGTCCAAAAGGCTGCACATATCAGAGAACAGCATGAAAGACTCTCAACTGCATGGCTCCCAGACCACCTTGCATAGCAGGCTGAATGGAGAGAGCATAGGAGACTGCACTGGCTGGGTACTAGGAAGATGTGGCTGTAGGATGAGGCAAGGGTACTTGGCAGTGGCCAGCAGATGTAATTCCCATCCACACACATTCACCCTGTGGTTGGAGGCAGCCATATGACCCAGTGTTGGCCCAAGAAATTCAAGCTGAAGACCAAAAATGACTTCCACTCCTGTCGTGACAGAGGACGGGGTTGGCTTCCAGGGTCTGGCATCCTTCCATATCTTTCTTCCTGGTTGGAGAACAAATGCACGCATTGCCTGAGGCTGTGGCAGCCACCATGTGGTAACACGGCATTAGCGCGAGGAAACGCTACTATGAGGTCCCTGAGGAGACACTCATGAGCAGCTACCCAGCGCTGGACTTTGGGTTCTGCTGTAAATGAGATTTCTGCTATTCATAGCCAAATACAAATTTAACTGGTAGGACCAAGTGTTGTAACTTATTTAAAAAACGCCACAAAGAGAAGTTACACGGTGTAGCAAAACTCACATGGGAGGGCTATTGGAAGAGGAGAGAGAAGGGGCAGAAAAGGGGACAGAGAAGGGGGCAGAGAGGGGCAGAGACCAGAGGACAAGATTGGTGGAAGAGAGGGGAGGGATGTGGGCAAGGCCCACCTTTTAAAAGGGAATGTAGTGAATGTGCACAGGAGGTGCTCTTAGTGGCTGCAGCTGAGGATGCATCCTGTCAGGGGCCTGAGTGAATACTAACACCAAGGCCTTGAGACACTACTGTGTGTCCCAGGAGATATGAGAGGCACAGTGGTCAGATGTCCTAACAGCTGAGGGCCAGTTCTGTGTTGACGCTTATTCCCCTCCCATCTGCACGTGGTGTATTCCAGGGTCAGCAGTGCAGCAACAGCAGCGTCAAGATCTGTGTGAGGTCCCAGGCCTTCTATTCCAGAGATGAGGCTGTGACATTGTGGTTTAGAGAGCCCTCTGTAGACCTATGGTCTTAAACCCTGGCATGGTGCTGAGCAACACCCAGGATGCACTCCTAGATAGTCTGCCTGGCATGTTCTAGAGACTGTGCTTCGGATTGACAGGCACTAGGGGACCAGACCAGCTCTGGGCATCGGCGGTCTCTGCAGCCCAGCCTCTGGGGAGGGCCAGAGATCTCAGGTTTAACCAGTCCAGCATTTGCATGCCTGCTTGGGTAGAAACATGGTACAGCAAAGAGCAGGACAGTTACCAGAGAGGTGGCTGGAGTGAACCTTAGAGGCCGGACAGAGCAGGAACACGGATTCTGGTGCTGCTCATATGGTTTCTTGTCACCTCCCCCTAAGCAGGCCCTGACCCGGCAGGCGGGAAGTACCTGTGAGTATCTCCACGTTAGTGAGCAGCGAGGGAGAGGTCAGGTGTTGGGGATATTATGTTCAGGTGTGTGACCTTTGTTGCATTTAACTCTGTGAAGTTGTGGTATTTGCCTGTCTTGACCACTTGATGGTCTAATAAAGATCTGAACAGCCAATAGAGAGCCAGGAGAAAGGATAGCCAGGAATGGCAGGCAGAGAGGATAATAGGAAAAAACTAGGAGAAGAGGTTCTGGAAAAATAGCCAGAGAAGGAGGAGGCCATCAGCGGCCAGCCATCCAGCTGCACAACAATCAATCCATGGGGTAAGAGTAAGATTTAAAGCAAGAGAACGGGAAAAACACAGAGGGCAAAGGTTAGACGCGTTAATTTAAGAAATGTAGGCAAGAAACAAGCCAAGCTAAGGATGAACTTTTATAAATACGAATAAGATTCCACGTGCGATTCATCTGGGAGCTGGGTAGCGGATCCGTCCAAAGAGCATAACAACACATTGCTACAGACAGGACGTGCTGAGCCTTTCTGGTTATATCATATGACCCTTAATCATCTCAGCTACATCATCCTAATAGAACCCTTTCCTCTAACTCAGTGGGTCTCAGCCTTCCTAATGCTGCAACCCTCCCTTCAGTACAGGTTCCTCATGTTGTGTTGCTACTTCATAACTGTAATTTTACTACTGTTATGAATCATCATGTAAATGCTTCTGGAGACAGAGGTTTGCCAAAGGGGTCACGGCCCACATGTTGAGAACCCCTTCTCTAACTGTGAAGAGTGTCAATCCCTGGGTTTTCTGAGCTGTGCTTGTGAGTTCTATAGCAGAACCAACTGGTGCTGTCCCCGAGGGGGCCTGCATTGCTAATCAGCACCCCCCCCAACTGGAGGAGCTCTACACTGATCCCAGAAGATGTGGCTTGGTGGTCCTCGGCCCTGTGGGCCTACTCATGCTGGGGGTTTCCAAGCAGGGAGCAGGAGTGTAGGAGAGCCAATATTTAAAATTAAACCATCGGAACAACATGGTGGCTTATAGCTGTAATCCTAGCACGTAAGCTGTGACAGGAGGATTGCTGTGAATTCAAGGTGAGTATCGGTTACATAATAAGCTCTAGGACAGTTTACAAACTAAACCTGTCTCAAAGCAGGACAAGCAATGACATGAAGCATGCCAGTATTTGGAATTAAAAAGGAAATGACATTATCTCTCACTTCAGAGTAATATCTCCTGAAGCCAGTGGCTATGGTGACAGGCAGGTGGGTGGGGGAATGTGTCATTCCTGTGAGTTGGTGGTAGGGTGCTTAGGGAGTAAAAAGCTGGGGTCTGCCAGTCCACTGAGATACCTCTTCCATACACCATCCCAAAGGAACGCACCTAGAGATGAACAGAAACTCTGGTAGTATAGAGGAAGTTGCCTTTGGTAGGGATGAGCCGATGTGCCCACCCTACAGACACCTTTACAGGTGACAGAGGAGGCCTTCCCCGTGCTGTACCTGCTTGGGGCCTCCAGGGTTGGTTCTCCTTTCTAGGGCAGGGGCTCCATCCACTCCCAGCTCATCTGCATTTTAGAAGGGCCTGGACAACAAACTCTATAGATGGAGTGCCTGCCCAGGCTGCTCTGGTTCAACCTGATGAGAGTTGGTCCTTTTCACAAGGCTACAGGATCTTCTGAAGCCAGGACAGCCATGGGGTCCTGAGCAGCCACCCTTCCTATTGCAGCTCCAGAATGGTGGTGCTCCCTGCTCATGCTCTCTGCTTGGTCCGGCCTTGTTTCTAGGAGCTGCATGGACCAAGGGACCCAGACAAGGAATGACTATGAGCACTGGGCACCCAGGACCACAGAGGCCCCACACAGCTCCAGCTGTCCTCCATATCCAAATCCTCAGGTTGTTCCCCAGGGCTCCCCTCACCAGCTAACTGCACCCACTACTGGGTGCAGATCCCAGGACTCTGTATGGGTGGGGACTGAGGTACTCTTCACTTGACAGACTCAGCCCTGCCCCACCCTCAAATTCCAGGGCCAGGCGTCAAAAGTGTGTGTGTGACTCAGGTATGTGGAAGTGGACATGTGCAGACATGAACACACGGCTTGTGACTGGGGTCACCATCCAGATAAGCTCTTATCACATGTAAGGCTTCAGCTCAGAAGCCAGCCCTCAATATCTTATGGTTGACACCGGAGCCCAAGCCAGGTGCCACCAAAGGCATGGGAGCATCCCGTGAGTTCTCAGGAGTCTCTGGAGCCCAGCAACTTGTTTAAACACATTTTATTTATAATCCTGAAAGGCAGTCAAGTGTTTGGAAAGCTCACAATGTTTTATGTTGGCTTCCACACGTCGTGAAAGGTTCCCTCTGTAGCTTTTAGAAAAAAAACAGGTGAGTTGCTGCATGCTCTGGGGAGCCCTACCTCCCGGACAGGGTGTCACCTCCCTGGGGCCCAAGAAGTACTTCCTCTAAGCTACATGAGCATTCTGTTACCAGAAGAGAGGCCTCCAGTCTCTTCAGTTACAAAACCTGAGAAGGTGCAAGTGGTACTGAGATGTGCTGGGGCAAAATGGAGCCATTTTTTTTCTTCCTGGAATTACTAGGCCAGCTTTGCAAACACATGCTGGTTGTTTTCTCTGAGTCTACAAAGTGAAGGAAGACGGCCGAATCTTCGCTCTGGAAGAACGACTTGAAGTACCTAAGCTTAGCCTGCTTCCTAGCAAAAGCTGAATCTGTCATTCTGGAGGGGCAAATGGACGATCTGAGTCAGCGTGCCTCTCCTGCAAAGCTGAGTTTTACTCTGAAGTCTGTCTTGCAGGGACTTATTTATTGCCTGATAATAAATGCAGAAATTTTTACTAAATGCTAAAAACTCGGAAGCAAACAATTTGAGTTTGTTCTTGCCAAAAGGTTGTAAGATTAAAAATTGGGGCTTAAGATTTTTAAAAGTGAAATTTTCAAAAGGTTATTTTAATCCAAATACCATTTTATTCTTCTTACAATTTCCTGCAAGTAGGTTCTTTCTATCCTTCATTGCCAGACAATAGCATGGTGACCCTTTTGCGGGGGTTATCTGTGACTATAATGCTTTTTTTTTTTTTTAATGCATTTACGTTTACATAGCCTACAATTATTCCCTTGATGCCCTTGATGGATAGCAAGCTGGCTCCATCCCTTGCACATGACAAGTGAAAGAGCCAAAGCCAGTTCCTTTGGTTGTCTCTATAATGTGATCGATCCTGGAGTGAGCTTGCATTCCCATGGCAGGTGGGCCACACATGGGGGCAGAAAACACATGCATGGAACATAGCTTACTTTATGCTTGTCCACAGGTTACCCCAGCCCACAGGTACCAGGAAGGGCTAGACTGAGCATAGCACCATCTAGGAAGGGTCTCTAGACACTCAGCAGCTGACTTTTCCTTCACGGTTTGTGATAAAGTTTTGACTGTTGCTTCTAGTAAGAGCAGGGTCCATCTGTGATCTTAATTTCTCCTAAGACCCCCGAGCCTGCAGTTCTAAAACTGATCATCTAATCCAGTCCAGAAGAAGAAGATGCCAGGGGTCACAGCTTGACTTAGAGGACCATCCTGAAATAACCAGGTTGTTATTCTAATTAAATTGATATCCCACATTCTTCAGTAATCCAGGACAGATGGGGCAAAAAAAAAAAAAAAAAAAACAACAACAACAACAACAAAAGGACAAACAAAAAGCCACACAAGTAAACAAGCCATCAACTAAATTCTGGGTAAGGGCAACACGGAGAGTGGGTGGACAAGGGAAAAAAGGAGCTGGGGGAGCTGGGGACTTACCTGCCAGGCTTGGTCTCAGACCCTACAAAACTCCCGAGATTCAGAAGAACAGGCTCAGAGTTCAGCTGGAAAAACTGCTCATAAATATCAGTGAGGCTCATTTGTACCAATTGCCAGAATCCTGCTCAGAATCGTTCATACGGGTCTTTTCTCAGTAATAAAGACCCAGGTACTTCTGGCCTGAAACTTTCGCTATTTCAGCTCATTACTGGAGAGGCATCTATACACTGGTGACAAATAACAGAACTGGTTCCCGATGCCTATGTCTTTGGAATTCGAGTATATATTTTTTTAAAGCTCCAGGTAAAAAAATAATCCCTGGCTGTTAAACTTGTCTCATGGGAGATTCCAGATGTCATGCCTGATTCTGACAAAGGTCCCAGGGTATCTGCAGCATTCTCAGGGAACTCTACATACACTACTAAAAGTCACAGTGCAAAACCCACAGAAAAATAAGGGCTGGGATGGATTTCTGTCGAAATCTCATTTATATGGCAATTACTTGAAATTGTGGGGAGGAAGGCCTCAAGCAGTTTCTTATAAAATATCCCTAAAACTTTGATCCTTTGCAGGGGAAATTATTTTTCAGGCTCCTTTTTATTCCTTCAACAGCAGCATTGGCACAGAGGTAGCCACACATTTCCTGTAGGTAAATTAGGATGAGGGCAGTTGTTCCTAAATTGTTCTTGGCATAACAAATAGGAAAAAATAAATATAACAAACATTTTTGTATCTTAAATATCATCAAAAGATCTGCTGGTTCTAAAAATTAAAAAAAAAAGTGGTGATCTTTGACATTTAAAAATTTTCACCTCACAGGTGTAGTAGTTTTTAATCCCAGCACTTGGGAGGCAGAGGTAGGTGAATCTCTGTGAGTTTGAGGCCAGCCTGGTCTACATAGCGAGTTCCAGGACATGTAAGGGCTGTGTAGAAAGAAACTGCCTCAAAAAACAAATCAATAAAATTCATCTCTACTTGTATTAAAACAAAACAAAACAAGACAAAACAGTGTCCTTCAACTGAACCCAAGTAAGTAAAACCAGTGAGTGTTTAGCATACCACATGGATGAGAAGTGAAAGGAACGATCCATGCTTCTCCATGAAATTTCTAGTTTACAGACGTTCTAGGATTTATTTTAGAGTATGTCATACCAATTTAGAACATGTGGGGGTGACTATAGAACCCCCTTATTCACAAATCACCTTTGGAAATGTATACCCCAGGGCTTATTTTCCCAAGTGAGGTCCCGTACAGTAGGCACGCTGGTATGGTCAGGTTCTCCCCCTCGGCCCACGGACAGGACCCAGCATACATTTGTTTTGTTTACACATGCTGACACCATGCACTTCTGTCGAATGCCCCTCCTGATTTTCCCACCAGGTTTTCCCCAGAGCCCAGTGAATGTTGTACCGCAGGTCTCAAGTGGGTGCGCTCAAGGCTGCCTTGTCTAGCTTACACACTGGGATGCTGGCAAAGAAAGGAAGGATACACATAGAGCTGTAAATCAGGGTGTTGGCTGTTTAGCTGATGTGGCTTCTCGAGTATTTTTAATGATCAGGAAATAACCACCATGTTAACCTGAGCATTCGGATCTTCCTCAGGGGAGTGTTCACTTGTGCGTGTGCTTGTATGCGATGTATACAAAAAGAGCCAAGTCACTTTAAAAAAATCTCTTTTCTGACAGAAAAGGAAGTCAGCATAGTGCTCATAGAAAGTGCTTTTATTTCACCATAGGGACTGCAGCATTGAAAAGAACTCCAATGAGCTGAAGGCTTGCTGCTGTTCTTTTCCTGAGTAAAGACAGAAACACATTTCCACAGCCCCAAAACGACCCTGCAGAATTCTTCCAGCTGTCTTCTATAAGAAAAATGTTGTGTTATGGGGTAATATTTTCGGGCAATTGTTCACGTTCTCTCTATATATAAATACCGTCAATTACTCTGTCCATTGACTCATGTCCATTGACTCATGTTATGAGTGGCTTAAAATCATGGGGTTTTAGAAGTGGAGGGATTTGAGTATATCATCAACTTCTGAGCTCCTTCAGGCAAGGAGACCAAGTGAGGGGAGGGAGAGGCTCCATCTCTTGCATGTTTGACCCTCTGCTGAGCCTACCCCAAGAACACATGGAGATCCAGTTACATGCATGCCTCTGACTCAATACCACAGTACTGAAGATGACGGTATTGTGACTTGCTCTTAAGGCTCTCCCTCTATAAAGAATGCCCAGAGTTAATACCAGTCCTTTCTCTTTAAGTAAAGAGGAAAATAATTTTCCATATTATAATCAGAAATGCTTTTGTAGATCAAATTTTAGCCTTTCCCAAATCAACCAAGAGACAAAAATGTGTTCCATCTTGTCCTCTGGTGAAGCGCTCAGTCACAAGAAACCTCAACAGAAAACAAGCAAGTGTCCACCCTACCTTAGCTCTGGTATTTAGTAAGTGAGCTAGGCTGGTCGGAGTATGTGGTGGGGACAGGCTAGACAATGAGCCATGGTCACACATCATCACTGCTTTGCCTCAAGAATGCACCAAGAGGGAGACACAAAGGGTTCAGGCGACTGCAGCTAGAGACATGCAGCCGGGGGACAAGAGTGGTCTTACGCTGGTGGTGGGCTGGAAGTGAGACACTACTTAGGAATAAAGAAATGCCCCTGCCATCGACTGTGCTTACGAAATACCACAGGGGAGCAGGTATTGTCTGCCACACAGGAAGGAAAAGCAGGAGGGATACCGCAGTCTACTGTCATTCCTGGAGACAAGAGTATTCCTGTCTGGCCCTGCAGTGCTGCTCCTAATTAGTTTTAAATGTTAGCGGATCCTGCAATGGAGTTAGAATAGAAATGCAGTTAAATAATTTTTAGGGATGGTTGCCACTTAGGATTCTTTTGAGTACCACAGCTGGAGTCAGAAGTAGAACCCACATATGCTAAGCCCAGATACCTCTGACTTGCTACTTAAAAATAATTTTGAAATAGAAGAGATAGCTCCTTTTTCTCTTGAATTTTAATTTGTATTAGGGATTCTAAGCAGTTGTGGGGTCTTTGCTACGTCTCTTTTTAAAAAAAAAAAAGATTGAATTTACTATCTGACTTAGTTCAAGTACATCAACACGGTTTTGTTCCTAAAGCTTGGGAACAGTGAAGGGTGGCCTGGCCCGCTGGATTAGCTGCTGGTGCCTTTCTCGCTCCCAAAAGAACTATTCTTCCACCATGTTCCTGACCTAAGCCACTTCAGCTGCTGGGTATCAATAGTTATTTAATGTTTAAAAATGAAGAAATGGGTTCTCCAACATAATACCCAGGAGCTCTTAAATAAGTCAGAAGCCTTAGCAAAGTATCTGTGAGACAAAGCTAATTTAGAAAGAAATGACATCTCCACTGGGAGTAGACAGAGGCCGGTGTCGGAGAGCGTACAGGCTGTCTGCCGCGTGTGGTACCCGGGAGCACACTCTTATTCTTGTACTTCCTAATTCTAGAGCATCTATTTGTTCAAGTGACCTGGAAGCTGCTATGTCCCCTCAGCGCAGATGATGGGAAGGCAGTCCCCAGCATGGCCGGGACTCTCCGGCAGACATCTCTTACTGCATTGTCTCCCACGACAGAAGGAAAACAATATCCACAATGAGGTTTATTTTTATTTGGGGAAAAATAAAAAAGAAATCAGGGGAAGGATAAACGGACGAGTGGCAGGGTACTTGGATACCATGCACGCACAGGGCCCTGGGCGCTATACCCAGCACTGGAAAAAAAAATTTCAAGATCAATCTAAGTACTCCTAGACATTGCTGAGATTTATGTTGTCAACTCTTGCTGACTTTTCCCGTGGAAAACACCACAGACGCCCGTTCACCACCAGTGACCAGCACTGCAAATTCCACCAAGAAGAATCAGGGGACACAATTCAGAAATAATATGACATCCTGCATTTTATTCGGTTCATATGACAAAAATAGTAACCTAGACTAAGACATCCATTTCAGTCAGTAGATGTGTCAAGCCACAAGATTTAATCATAAAATATATTGGATCTACGAAACAGCCTGGCTGGTTCTGGGTGGCCCTCTCCCCGCGTGGTTTTACGTTTATAAAAATAGTGTCTCTCTTCACCACGCAGAGGGACAGCTGGCCCTGAACACACAATGGCGGTGGTCACGGCACCTTCCTCAGCCATCTCAGTTATAATGCTTTACATTTCTCTTAAGTTATATACACATCGTTTTGAGAGAAGAAAGAACACTAACATGGTGCCAAATACCAACCAAGAGTGGGGACAAACACACCAGGACACAGATAAATAACAAGACGTTCAACTGCCCAGAGCCCGGCAACGTTAGCCACTTTTCTTCCTTTTCCCAAAGCCGAAGCACCCGGTCCCGTCCCCCAGCAAGAGATGGCATGGCCTGGAGACGCTCCACCTCACTATGTGGAAAAGAGAGTCAGAGAGTTCCGTGTTCATTTCCAAAGACAGAAACAGATAACGAGCCCCAGAAGCTCTCTGCTTAGCCACGGGCCAGCGGGCCAGCGGTAGTCACTCCCCTGCAATGCCTTTTCCTGTTGATTCAGTTGTTTGAGGTGACTGCTCTATCCGTCTGTCTCACACTGTCTGGTTCAGCCTCCAGGCGCAGACCACTCCCTGTGGAGGTACCCAGCTACCTAGGTATGTCTTGAGCAATTCTGTTGGAAGGTCATCATGTCACATCCCAGCATGCTTGCGATGCACAAAAATGAGGTAGTACACACAACACTGACGTTCAAGTTTGGGTTCAGCCCCGCCTCCCTGCATCTGGCCTCTTTGCTCACTGGATGCGGTTTAGACAAGTCATCAGCAAACCATCAGACTTTTGGATCATCAGGACACTGCACTGTGTTGGCTCTTGGAAAGACAATAAATCATGGACTCAGAAAACGTCAAAGCTATGACTGACTCTACTGCCAGACACTCACGGTTCTCATTTACGTCATGGCCAGAGCTATGAGGCAGTCACATCTCATGTGTATGGGAGGAAGAGGCGAGCCTACAGTAAATCACACCTACATAACGTTCACTCTGTTGGTTTTTTTTTTCCTTTTCTATGTCACAGAACTAAGATTAATTTGTCAAAGTTTTGGTAGGGTGCTCACAGTTTTTCAATGGGTTTTGTAGAAAAGTTAAATAAATCATGTTAATTTAAGAAATGGCAGGCCTTATTTTATTGAGGTGCCAACAAGCCTTGGTGGCTTCTCTGCTCAAACAGCACAGATTTCTCACGTTCAACTTTAAGACAAAACAAACTGTGACATTTTTTCTCCATTTTCTTTAAACCGAGGTACTATTTATAAAATACTTTACATCTTTTGTAAATTCTCAAATTATAGACAAACCTCCCTAATACAAAATACTAAAAGTGCAATTGTATAAATTAAGATTTGCAACCACATTATACAAACATTACCTCTTTATTATACAGCGTCGATAATGCGAAATATTTACTCACAACTGTTTATAATGCTGCGAATCATTTTATGGTGATGCTTGTCTGTAACTTGTTCCCAATCAACTGCTGGGCTACAGACCACACTAGAGAACAATCGTTCACATAGCAGCTACAAACATTTAAATTAAAAAAGGGGAGGGGGGTGTTACTGACAGGTACTTGCACACAAAAGCATGCTATCTTTCCCAATAGAACATCACAATTTTGCCTGCATTTAATTAATCCACTTATTTATAATAAAGCAAATCTTGCTTTAAAAAAAATCACATAGCCAGATGTATTCTGTGATACAAGATCCTCATTTAAGGTTGGGTTATTTTATTGTCTGTTACCCGCATAATCTTAACATAAATACTATAGACGAAGAGACTGTCATAACACACAGCATTTGAAGCACTGAGCTGCTTCCTCAAGATGAAGAGTCCCTAAAACAGAGTTCAAGTGCCTACAGAATTTGAACAAAACCATGGAATGCAGCTCACTGGATTACCACAGGGGACCCTGCTCCCCCACACAAGGAGGTCACTAGGTTCTAGGAGCAATGAAGTAGATATGGTCTGAGCTCTTTCTGTTCCTAAGGCAGTTTTCCAAGCACTTAAGCCTTTGTCTGAAATTTGCTTAAAAGGTTGCAGAGTTCTCAAGAACAGTCAAACTGTTGAAGACGCGCCGAGGGGCACTCACCAGGCCACCTTACAGCAGCCACGCGGTGCAGGTATTTCCTGCCATGGATAAAACATTAGTGAGATCCCAGGCATGTGGGGTCCAAAGCCTGATGCTCAAACTGTGGACTTGGGACGGAGCAAGAGGGAGAAGTCTGAAGTATATCTGCCTAGTTTATTCCAATCTCCTTGTTATCCTCAATGAACCTTGTGAATGGCCGGCTGGCTCCCGTCTCTGAGCTTGTTTTGTCCAAGCTGACAATGGGCGGGCTACTGCCAGTGCGCGTCTTGTCCACCCCACCAGCCATGGCACCCAAAGGCGGGATGGCACCTCCGCCTAGACTTACTGGGAGCTGAGGAATGCCTCCATTCTGGATGACGGAAATCTCATTGTTCTTCATGGCAAGTCCATTGGTGATGGCAGCGGCATACTGGTTCCAAAAGCTAGGGTCAACGTTCATGGCCCGAGCCGCCAGGTCCTTCTGGAACATCTCAGAGAACTTCAGAGCGTCACCACCGAGCAGGGCCATGGGGTTTTCCACAGACAGGCGGCGGCCACGCCTTGCAGGTGCATTGTTCCACATGTGGGTGCCCATGTGTACCTGTGGGAGACATGGAGAAACAAGCCACAAGTAAGCAAGTCTAGAACTGACAGGCAGCAATGTCTTGGTCTCAATGTCTAGTGTGGCTTACTTGCATTCTAAGCATTAGCATGGGGGCAATAGCATGCAGTTAGGTGGGCTCTCCTGGGCACCTTGTACAATATACACAGTATTGCATTCTGTGACTCTAAAAAGCACAACCAGCATGTAAATGGACAAACTTGTTAGACACCAACATCCCCTCCCCCAAGACTGCTCGAGAAGGTTCTAGAGCTTCGAGGATAAAGGACCTTTCCACTGCTTCATCCATCCCCACTTCAGTGTGTACACTGGAGGTCAGTGGACAACTTCTGGTGATTCTTCAACCATACTACACCTTTTTTGGGTGGGGGAGGTAGGGTCTGCTATGGGCCTGGAACTCACCAAGCAGACTAGACCCAGCCTCCCCACCCCAAGTCCACGTTCAAGCTTGTAAAAGGTCTTAAACTTGAACTCTTTGACTGTCCTTCTCTTCTCTTGCTTTCTTTCAAACAAGAAAAGAGAGCACTAAGACCTCATGGGCCAGCCAGAGCGCAGGGTCCTCAGGAGGCTCCTGTCCCATCAGCACTGGTCCAGCACAGAAACCACAGGGACTGACCACTGGCTTTCTTTAGAGAGGAACTATTTTAGCCCCGCAAAGGTGGTGTCTGCTTGGCTGAAGCCTGGAATGGGGAGTGGCCTGTGGCACCTGCCAGCAGTTGGTGAGAACACTCATCTGTGCCTGGTCTTCAGTAGGGATGCAGGCTTCACATGGTGGGAAACCTCTCACCCGGTGTCCCTCCCCTCCCAGGGCCCCATCTGTAGTCACACAGACAATAGAACATTCTATAATTCACAGAACAAGTCTTGTTTTGCTCTATGCTAAGGTTTAAGGACCAAATTCATTTTGTTTAAGGATCAAGATTCAAGAGCTTTGAATCCTGGGCCTGCTCACCAAGTGTCTGCCATGACCTGAGGCCCTGGAGCAGGCTGATACCATCGAGGGAGCAGGCAGACATGAGCCTCATGGACTCACTTACTGCTATTTAAATGGGATGCACGTTTTTTTGAGTGTGTGTACACGCATGTGCATATATCCATTACTCATATACACACGTGTATACACAAGCACATACTACATACACTCTTACTGTACATGTACAACCAACCCATTCTACACATGTGTATACATACATACAAGTGTGAAGACAGAATCTCTGCTTAGACAGGGGGTACAGGGCCATCCACAGGGGCCATGTGGCTTGGCCATAGCCTCAGGCCTGTGGCCCTCTTACCTTGAGATTGCCCTTGGTGGTGAAGGCCCTGCCACAGATGGTGCAACCGAAGGGCTTCTCCCCAGTGTGGGTGCGTTCATGGATCTGCAGGGCACTGGCGGAGGAGAAGGTCTTCCCACATGATTGACAGTTGTGTTGCTTGGGTGTCCGTCGTGGTGGGGGTGCCAGCATGGGAGCCAGGCTAGGGCTCATCACTGTCTGGGGCCCAGCGGGGACCTGGACTCCGGCTGGTAGGGCTGGGCCCTCACCCAGTGCGATGGCCTTGCTGTGACCGTTCACTTCCATTTTGATCATGGTGGGCGCGGGGCTGGAGGCCAGGCTAGGTGTGCTGTGGCTGGGACCTAGAGTAAAGTCGGAGTCAAACTGAGAAGGCAGCTCTTTCAACTTGTGTGTCAGTAAGTGCTGCTTTAAGTTACCCATAGTGGAGCAGCCTCGCCTGCAGACCGTGCAGACAAATGGCCGCTCCTTGGTATGGCTGCGGTGGTGGATTTCCAACGCGCTTTTGCAAGCAAAGGGCTTGCCACAGACACCACACACAGTGCTCACACACTTACCCCGCTCTCTGCTCAGGAACAGCAGGCTGAAAGGGGCCTCCTCCTTGATGAGCGGCCGCCCAGGGTGGCCTGCTGTCAGGTCCAGGGCACCTCCATTTCCTGGGCCGGGGGGTGGGCTCTCCAGCCTTTCAGTCTTCAGTGGGATCTCCTGGGGATCCTCCTGGTGGCCAAGACCTGGTGACTTGGAACGGAAGCTCTCACCATTACTGTGAGCTGGCGACAGAGCCTGGGAGGATGAGGACTCAGACAGAGCAGGACTGCCTGCACTGCGGCTCTCCAGGTCACCTACCGCGGATGAGGAATCATTGCTCAAGCGGTCACTTTCCCCAGACCCGTTTTCCACTGATTTCAAGCTGGCCAGCTGCTGGCAGTTCATGACCGAGTCGATCATTTTCATCTGATTCTCGAGGGCAGCAATGCTGGAGATGACAGATGGGGGTGAGGGCGGACAGGACCCCGAATAGGAGAGAAGTGGTTTAGATGACTCGCTGGCCGTGTCCTTCAGCTCTGAGTCCTCCTCCATGGAGTTCTCATCAAGGTCATCGTCGAAGCTGCTGAGGGTCTCTGCGTTCTTTTCGTCAAAGGGCAGTTCAGCATCCATGGCCTCCTGCAAGCCCTCGGGCAGCGGCGTGTTTGGGATCTGCCCCCCCATGTGCATGCGGATGTGCTGCTGCAGCACCACGGCGTTGGTGAACTTCTTCTGGCAGATGGGGCACGAGTGCTGCACTCGGAGCGGGGGCTTTGCACGGTGCACCCCGAAGTGTGTCTTCAGGTTGCCCTTGGTGGTGAAGGCGCGCCCACAGATCTTGCACTTGAAGGGCCGCTCCCCGGTGTGTGTCCTGTAGTGCATCTTCAGGGCGCTCTGGCAGCTCAGCACGCGGTGGCAGATGACGCACTGGTTCGGGTCAGTCATCTTCTTATCAATGTTCTCCACCAGCTGCTGCAGTTTCGAGGTCTCTGACGTTTGCATAGAGTCAAGCAGCCCGCCGAAAGGAAACTGGGCCTTGAACTGGTCAGAAACAGCCGGAAGACCGGGGCTCCCGAGGCTTGCACAGGTGCTGTCCGTGACAGTGGTGGCGGTTGAAGTGGGCAATCCACTGACCTGCCCGCCCACCACAGGGGCATCCCCCGTCCTTGTACTAGTGCAAGGCAGGCTGACTGGCTCCGTTTTAGTAGCTGAAGGCCCACCGAGGAGCGGCTGGGGTGACTCCGGCCTTACTGGGATACCAGACTCAGTATTGTTGAGGCCTGGAGACAGAGAGGTACATTCGCTGGATGCTGGAGAGGGCCTCTGTGGGGAACGGCTGATGGGGGTGATGCTGGGGGAGTCGGTGTAGCTGTGGGTGCCAGGGACAGTGGGGGGTAGCTGCAGCCCTACTGATGTGGGCACAGTGGGCAGCACTGGCTTGCTGTCTAGCCAGGTGGTCACTGGCTTCTCTGGGGGCAGGGACATGCCATAGGGAATGCCGGAGCAGGTGGGCACGTTGTCGAGGTATTCTGGGACAGGATAGGGGTTCATCTGGATGTGGGGGTACTTCTCCTTGTGCCGCTGGAAGTGGACCTTCAGGTTGCCCTTGGTGGAGAAGCGGTTCCCGCAGATGTTGCATTTGAAGGGCCGCTCCCCGGTGTGGGAGCGCAAGTGGATCTGCAGGGCGCTGTCACTGCCGAAGACCTTGGCACAGAACCTACACTTGTGCTTAAAGAAAGGGTCCTCGGCACTGGCCTTGGGCTCGAACACTGACACGTTAGGGGGTTTGCCCTTGCGGTGTTTCATGAGAGCCGACAGCGGGTCCAGGGCATTGGCTGTGGCAGCAATGCTCACCAGGGGGTTGGGGAAGATGACGCTGCTGGATGAAGTCTGAGGTAGCAGAGGGTTTGGCAGATTGGAGGCTGAGCTGAGGAGAGACCCGGGACCCAGGGCCGGGGGCGTAGATGCGTTCTGGGGCTGCACTGTGTTGCCCACTGTACTGGATGCTGCGGCCACGACTCCCGGAGCAGGGCCGGTGCTGCAGGCGGGGTGTGCCCCAGATTCGGTGGGGGCAGCACTGGTGCTGCAGGGAGTGCTTGTGCCAGAGGCAGGCTGAGACAGGTGCTGGGAGCCATCGAAAGGCGCTGGCAGGGTGGAGCCTGAGCCAGCAGAGGCAGTGGTGGGTCCAGTAGAAAGCTGGAGAGCTGTGTGTGGAGCCAGGCCCTGCAGCTGTACCGAGGCGGTGCCAGGGGCACTGGCTGAGGGCTTCAGTGGAGGCCCAGGCTGGCGGCTCATCAGGGCCACCTGGCTGCGGATCTGCTCAATGAGCTGGAGCTGGTGGATCTGCTGCTGCTGCAGTGCCACCAGCTGCTCTAGGATCATGGGGATGGCCACAGCGCCCACGGTGCCACCGGCGCCTGCCGTGCTGCCCGCACGTGCACCCTGGGAGAATTGTGCCACCGCCACCTTGGTGCTGAGCAGCGTCTCCAGCGTCACATTGGTGCTAGGCATGCTGAAGGCCACAGGTTCCGGTTGTGGTGGCAGTGCAGGTGGCGGTGGGGGCACACCTGGGCCTGGAGGGCCCTTGTCCGTTGATGCCTCCACATCCATGGGCTCAGCCTCCTTTGCTGGAGCCTTCACCTCGCTGCCCTCCGTGGGTGCCACCTCCTCAGCCACCTCACTCTCAGTGTGGTCGCTGGGCGAGCTGGCGGGAGAAGGTTCTGGAAAGTCCTCGGAGGGCGGCGCTGGCTCATCGTCATGCACGATCAGCACCAGTGGGTTCTTGGTACAAGTCTTCTTGTGCTGCAGGAAGTCTGCCCACTTGAAGAACTCTGCACAGCACTTCTCACACACGCTGGTTTCCTCGCTGCCACTCCTGCTCTCACTACCGCTCTCCCCGTCCTCAGCACCGTCCCCGGGGACGCCTAGGAAACCAAGAGATTACATCAGCCAGACAGCCGCCCTCCATTTCAAAATTTTGCACATCAGTAAAATCAATATTTTTTATTTTGTACAAATTACCCCACTTCAACATTTCTGACGTCCCAGCGTGTGTGTTCTATGACTCTTTCTAGCTAGCTAATCATTTTCTTAGCACAATCTATCAAATTATGAGGCTCTATCAATTGTGGATACTGCTTCTTAATGAAATTCCATAGAAGCCATCGATTTCCAATATCTTCATACAATCCACAGCCACCCTGTCTGTTGGGTACAAAGCCAGCCTTCGACGGGCTCATTAGGATTCCCCTTTACCATGGGCTTCCTCATTTCCAACAAAATTAGAGACGCCTCTGCCAGTTCACTTAACATCGCTGAGCTAATCCGTAACCTTTCCCACACACCAGCACCTGACAGGAAGCCGGTGTGGTGTGGTCTGTGCTCCTGGATTCATCATCGCTAAGCCCAGCTGAGGCGGTGCTGATCAACATGATCCTCCAGAACCTTTGGAATCAATAGGCATTTATTTCATGTAGGAAATTTAGGCTAAATACTATGATTTGTGATCGCAACAAAGAAACTACAAGCGCTTCTTCGGATCCTAATGGTGGTGTCCTTCTCTCTCCTACCTCTCGGCTCTTTTGGAAGGCAGAGGCCCTCTACACTTTAGGACTTGCCAGATGACTATCAATATACACCAGGCCTAAAAATGAATCATGTTTAGTACAATTAATCGGCTCTGTCAGATGCAATATTCTTTGGCGAAATGAACTTGAAATTACATGTTATTGTGATTAGCCAATAGAGTTCAGTGGTTTGTTAACAAACCAGGAATTATATATTTAAAGTTCATTTATGTTGACATGTTTAGCATGAGAATGTTGCAGTCAGACACACTTTTTGTACCTATTTTCATCCATGCTCATAGAAAGACTTAGCAAATTATATGCTTGCACCATCGTGGAAAAGCCTCTAATTGGTTACACATGTTTAATTACTGTTGTAGGCAGCTACTTCCTCTGTCTCCTAACCCTCTTGTGCCGAATAACAACCGTGTTTAATGAACAACTCTAATTCACACCTGATCAAATAAATAGCTGTATGGGAACGAGAAATCGACACCCCGTGACACTTTTGGCTTTGGCTTTTTTGGGTCACTGTGGTGGGGAGAGATGCCCACTGCGACCTGGTTTTGTGTACCAACTTGGGTGCCACTGACTAGAAGGCTTTTTGTTTTGTTTTTGGTTTTTTCCTGGGTTTTTATTTTTTTTTTCCAGCTTGCAGATGGAGTGACAGCAACAGATCCGTTGAACAGAGCAAATGTCACAGAAGTCAGCTCTTTGTTGGATGTACGGAGTTGAGCCTGAGAACAAAACATCCTTCAGTCCCATCCGAAAAAGCACTGGTGACATTACACATGGACTTGCTAAAAAGTCTCTAACATTTTTAAGGGTTTTTTTTTTTTTGGGGGGGGGATTAATTCAGTTATACGTTGAGCAGAGAAATCTGGGTTTTGTTTTTGTTTTTTAATTTTGTCCAGGAAACCCCACTGCTTCTCTCTTGGAAAATGAAATAAAAATATTTTTGTGGCTGCTCTGCTGTGTTCCACGAGGCCATTATTTCCAGGTAATTTCTACATGCCTTTAAAAATGATTAGCAGCATTCAATTAGCATTTTCTTAACTGGCTAAGCCATTTGAAGGGGAAAGAAGTCAGAGCTGCAGCCCATAAACCCCATAGACTTTTAAACTAAACTCAGAGCGAAGAGCAGGCTGCAGCAAGCAGTCTCATTACCGCATGGGGGAAGGAGCGTAATAGGTATCTGTAATGAGGTTGAGGGTAGCTGGGAGCAAAGACACAGCCGATTTCTATAGCAGATAGGCACATTAAGGAAACAAATACTCCATGCTCAACTTTGCTCAGTGTATGTGAAACTAATTGTAAACCTGGTTAAGGTCATGGAGCAGGGCTGGGGGAGGCTAGAATTTTTTAATCATTGAATAAACAAAACAAAACAAAAAACGATGAGTTCCTCAAAATTCCAGTAATTTAATTTAAAAAGTTTTAACAAAATGCCAAAAAAATGTATCTATGATTTCTCTTTAACTGCACAATGTTCTTAAAACATATACATATCACAGATACATAAATACACACATATGTATTTATATGTATCTCAGCAGACATTAGAAAGCTCATTTGCATTAAGCCCTAAGACAGATGCACAGAAATAGCTAAGCAGGGAACTGATTTTAAAAAGTTGCTTTCCAATGTGCAAAGCTATGATAGAAAAAGTGTAATTCCTGTACTTTCTAAAAAAAGGAAATGCCAAAACATTAAAAATTGCTACTGCCTTGAAATATTGTCTATAGGCACCTCCTTTAAGAAGATAAAAATGAACAGTATGTACAATGCTTAAAAACTGAAGGCATGCGCACTTTAAATTTTATGAAATCAAACAAAATCTTATGAAAAGAATACCTTTTCTCTATGTTTAGTATGCTCTAGGGACAATGCATTCAGAGAATGCTGCAAAGTGGGCTGACTCAGATCACTTAAAGTGCATCCAAAGTAGAGAGAATTAATTTACCTAACTGTGAGTTATACCTTCAGAAATGAACTTTCCCAGATTTTCCTTATAAAAGAGCATAGTGCGACACAGAGAACCCGGGCTTTTCAGGGGGGTCTCGACCCAAACAAACCTCTATTCACCTTAAAGATGTGCAGTTTTACATTCCCATTAGTTTTTTCTGTGTTAAGTGTTTTTAGGGTTCACTTCCAGACACACTGAAGCTGAGAAGGGACCCCTCAGGTAATTTTATTTTTTCTTCCCTCCACAGCAAGAACTGGTAAATTACAAGCGTTTCCCAGCTCTCCGATGTGTGCGTGGAATATATAAGCACGTTCTGCCAAATAATGTCGTTTTGTTTAATTCAGTCTTAAGTGACAATGATCTCAACATTAGATATTTTGTTCAAAGTAAAACGACCCTCCACCAAACGGAAGGAGGAAATTGTAGGGAAGGCATTCTGACCCCTTGCACCCTTAACAGTTCTTTATGTTACTGAGTCCAAGGAAACCAAGCCTGGCAACAATTTGCTTATGAGCCAAGCTTCATCACGAATTTCACTTTTGGCAAAAGAGTGATCTTAAAAACTACAGTTAGCAAGGGGAAAATTCTTCAAAAACAATTTGTTTGCATTTCTTCTTGGGGCAAATAAATTAGAATTACCACTTAACACGGTAGGTCTCAAATGCTCAAGCTATGGCTATGATTTCCAAATTCGAATGGAACTAGACCTCTTTTATAAAACAGGTCTAGAGACAAGCAGAAACTTATTAAGACTCATGTTTTCTCTATGGAACTGAATTTGTTTGCGTATATTTGAAATGTTTTTAAGCAACAAAACACTCTTTAGCTGAACGGACAGTCAGGCAATGTCTGAACACAGTAAGGACAGGACTCTCTGGAGTGGCATAGTCTACTGACTCAAAAGAGTCCAAGTACCGACCCCCAATGTGTTCTAAAGAGTGAGAGAGATTAAACTAACCTGCTTTTGACACTGTGTACATTGCAGTGTCTATGTGTGAAGCTGGTATTATTGTTTTTTATAACAGAAAACCCAGGTAGTCACCCTGACTGCAGTTTATAATTCTATCAAATTGCTGTTAGTGTCCTTTACGTCTGCCTTCCTGTATAGCCAAGACTATATCCATGTTTCTCTTTAAGTAACATTCTGAACTGGCCACCATGCTCAAAAGTTATTAGCCCACTAGTTAGTATTGCTTAATTTACGGGTAACCAGGGTCAGGGAGGCACACTCTTCAAACGGACAATAAAAACACTTTGAAAATTTATTAGCAATGTATGTTTTTATTCTTTCTTTTTTTTTTTTTTTTGGAGAGGATTCAAAAACAAGCATTCTAAACATTCTCAATTGTGTCAAAGTAACTTGTATTGTTGCCTGCTGGTGGCTCAGCAATAAGATCTGAAACCAACCACACAGCGACTATGCAGGCATTTTACAGGACTTAAAGGTTACAGACAGTTACACACAGAGGAGAGAAAATGCTAACCAGTTGGTCAAGTGCACCATCTGAGTGTTGGATCTCCCTCCTGGAAGGCCTTCCTCCTGTCTGGGGACCAGCAGGTGAAGGTGGCTACCAGGTGAAGAGAACTGCGGAAGGACCACACAGTCCTCAGAACCCTGGAAACCAGTCACCTCCACCGAGGAGGACGAATAGGAAATTTGGGGTCAATTTATAGTCATCCCAGAACCTAGAGTTCCTAACTCCACCTTGAGTGACAGTCATGCCTTTGGCTGGTAGAGGAGAAGGGGAAGGCCCACAGCCCCTCAGAGAAAACCACAGGCCATTAGCTTCAGGGCGCTCCTCTTACAAACACGCGCGTTTTTCCACGCACGGACAGCACAGCATGTTTAATAACAATCCGCCGATTCCCGGTGCATCCTCACCGATCACAGCTCTCACTCCTGGTTAGCTGTGGAAAACGGCACTATGCTTTCTCTGTCTTCTAGAACACCATCTTTTCCAGGCCACATGTGAAAAACACTGCAGTGCATAAAGATATTTGAGATGCCACGCTTTCTCTATGCAAATATTTATGCACAGCTCTTAGCAAGGGTTATTTTTATTTTCTCTTTTCAGAAGGGTCAAGAATTTCACCCATTTCAAAGCAGCACTAAAATTGCTGATTTATTGTTTCCTTTATTTTGCTACATTTTCATTACACATTTTTAATTCAGCACAATTAACAAAGGGAGAAGTACAGAGGGAGGCACGTTAAACTTCCCCTCTTTAACTATTAACTTTAAAATGCCAGGTGGGTCTTCGGGACAGGAAGCCCTACTTTTTTCTTTGTCTTTTCATCTCTTAAAATTGTAGCAAGCATTTCTCAAGTTTCCCCCAAACTCTTAGGAGACACTTATTTTCTTGCAAATTAATTCTTTTTAACTCCTTATGATAGCTTTGAATCCCATAAAGAAAGATGAATTATCGCCATACTGAGCCCAAGCTGTGTCACAGGAGGAGACAAATAGAGACCCCCACTGTGTTTAACAATGTAGAAGAAATTCCAGGCGCAAAAGAAAAATTTCTGTCCTTCTCCCCCAGACCTGGAAAGCGCGTGTGCTCACAGAGCTGAACGGTGGAGGGCAGTCTTGCTATGCTCAGCGTGCGGCACTGACCCACACGCTCCCTCTCACTCACTGGTCCACATCTCAAATTTGTTAAGTCACGACCACCTGTGGCACAGGCCCCAGGCATCTACTGTTTAAACTGGTTCAGTTTTAATCTGTGAGGTGAGGCTCCAGGGACAGAAACACTGTCCCTTTATGGGACACGAAGTTGAGGCAGCAACACACACACAGTGACTTTGATAGAAAGATGTCTAGTGCACTTCAAGTCTTACACAATCGTCCTTCCATCCAGCTGCCATGCTATACTCACACTCACATCACTATTTGTGCTTTAGAAGAAGCACAGACCTGAGACATGTCAGCAGAAGCCAGCAAGCTGAAAACAAGGTTTTGTTAAGTCACTTCAGGTGAAGGTGGTGAGCTGTTTAAGTACAGAGAACTCCTAGATTTGATACAAATATTCCACATCATTTTATGACATAGAAATAGAAAGTGTCTATTCCATTGCAATCCACTAACAGAGTATGCACAAACTGTCCCATTCCCCCCATCACTTAGTTGGGGGAGGGGGAGAGATCGAGTGAGCAAGCAAAATGCACTTGGTGAAAAAATGCCTCCGTTGAAATAGCCCTAGTCACACAACTAGGAAAGAGGCCGAGATCACCTGTGAGCATTTGGCTCCAGGCACCTGGACTAGGCAATTACATCCTTTCCCTCATCTGCCATGACTTCGCGATGCTGTTTCATGTCTATGGGAGAAATTTGCATACAAGCAGAAAGTCATCCTGGAAAAGCCACCGCCCACCCCATGATGCCAGGGACTTTGCATGTGTACAAATTACACAAGACTATTATCAAACAGCTCCGGCTGAGGCCACTCTGAGGACCCGTAATACTGAGGAATGAGGACAAAGTGCCCTGGCACCTGCAGGGTTAATTAAACCGTTCAAGATGTAATGGCTACACAAAAGCAAGCCAGTTTCTCTTCTTCCAAGAGCTATAAACACTTGTGCTGAACTGGATGGCATTTGATAAGCCTGGACCGCACGGAACAAACTCATGGGATCTCTAGTTAGCACGGACTCGGAGTTCACACTTAACAGAACAGAGCTGAGTCCTGTTGCCAAGGTCAACAGCACACACGCACTAATTGTATTATGAGCTTGACATCTAGTGGCCGTCCTGGCAGGGCGAAGCAGGCAAAGGCTTGTCACAGCACTCCCAAGGACTCACCTTCAGGGAGAGAAGGCGCAAGCTGGCCAGCTTTAGGCCACCCACCTTTCCTAGAACCACACTTTAAAAAGGTTCCACGCCATACCATGAAGTCACCAGGCTTTCAAAGAATGCAAAAGGGGCTGAACCTCCTAGAGAGCACGCAAAACTAGCTAGAGGTGAGAGAAAAGGTCCACCCTCAGAGGAGAAAACGCTTGGGTACCATCAGCTTCCTCTGGTGGCCAGAACCCCCTTCCTTTAATTAAGAAACAAATCAATCTTAGTCTCAAGCATAAAGGTCATCTCATTATTTTGTTTAAAAAAAAAACTGTATTTTTCACTTTCTGGAGTATGCCTTGCCTTTTTTGGCAGTCATACAATTAACTGCATCTTAAATCATAACTGCGTTAAAATTACAAGAGTAAAAAACCAAAAAATACTTTAAAAACATTTTTCTTAAAGTAATTCCTAAAATTCGATTTTCACATAGATTGTATGTGAAATGTGCAGTACATGTAATTACACACTGTAATTACAATAGTCCCACCAGCAGTAGTATTAGCTCACATCTTCATGAGATTGTCTAAAATTCACTGGTGTTTCTTATACTGGCAGCCAGTCAAGAGACCAAGGAGGACAAGAGAAATCAATAAAACAGCAAAGGAAAACAGAGAAAGGGAACCCTTCCTTGATTGTATTATTTTTAAAAATGGCACTCAGAACTATGTCGCTGTATTAAAAGATGCTGAAAAGCCCACAAGCAGCCTAAAGGATTTTTAATTTACTTACAGGAGACCTTGTGCCAATACTTACACATAAGAATGCTAAATTCCAGCTGATGGTCAGTTCACAGAACAAAAATCTTGGCTCTGTTTGCTGCATTTCCTATCCCCAAAGAAAATGTTCTTAAGCCTACCGGGAGAAGGGTGGCAGAGTTGAATATGAAAGCTGACCCACTTTTGTCTCTTTCCCCCATCATTCTGGATACAAAGAAATCCTCAGCACGCTAAATAATTCCCGCTGCTCCTCCACACCTTTCCCTTCCCTGCGGTCTAACGCATCCAAAAACCCTGGATTACGCTTAGCTTTGAAAAGTTTAGAGCAAGCCCTTCTAAGAATTCCCTAACTCTTGCCTCACAACCAGCTCTCCTTAAGGTGGAATTAATTGGCACCCATTTTAGGAGTACGCATTTTTAAACAGGTTAAGTTTTTTGAGCGCTATTTTAAAAAGGAATGTTTGCAAATTCTCCCCCCCTCCCCTCTCCCCCTTCACTTACTTTCCACCTTTCATGTTTCAGAGAAAACAATCTGCCAGTGGATGTAAGAAAGTGGCTTCTGTTTTGTCCCTTTTGGTATGCTGAATTGTAAATGTGAGGCTTGGGGGGGTGGGGTGGGGGGAGCTGGAGGCAAACCCTGCACACACAGATAAAAGAAAAAAAGATCCCTTCACTGAGCACGGGTGGCTTTCTCTCCCTGAACTTAAGCAGTCTATGAATTCCACGCCTTAGTGTTTAGGTCGCAGACTCACCACACTGGAAAAGATTTTTAAGATCTCCATAAACTGTACACCGGTAGAAACTAAAAACACCACGAGGTAGTGGATGCCACAAAGAAGATGCGCCCCCCAAACTGTTTTAAATTACAACATTCTTTTGTTCTTCCTTAAACACAGACTTTCCCAGGGCAGAGAAATGCATCTTTAGGACTGCTTTTCTTTTCCTTTTGCCGGCACAAGGCTGCCGTCTTGAAAGTTCGTGGTGGGGCTTACACGCGACACTGTCACTGGAAGTTTTAATGAGTTTTTCTTAGAACAAAAATGTTCAGCTGGCTCAGAGGATATCATTACCGGTGGCACAGATCAAACTGAACCCCCCAAAGCTGCACCACATTTATTTCTAAAAGGGGAAATAATCACAAATAAGCAATTTAAAATGACAATTTCTATTGGGGATTTAAGGCTCAGTAACTCAAAATAAAATGCTATCACAAGGTAACTCCAGAACTTTCCACAAGGCAAGCATTGCTTGTTTTCATTCAGACCTGTCATTCATTCCTTCAGTGCTATGGTCTGGAGAGAACCAAAGCTATTGCTGTTTTTTTTTTCCTTCCCATTGTTTGTCTAAAAACCAAATCCTGAAAAATAAACTATAAAAATGTAGAGTTTCTACTGGAAGTCAGCATGACTATGTATCTTTGCTCTCCACTATTCTCATTTTTTTAAACATATGCTATCTGTCCTGTATGGCATTAACAAAAGCCTTCAATTTTACTGCAGGATGGACCTAGTGCTTTAATTAACACGTCACACCCAAAGTGATACAAAGGAATCATTTACTCCATTTCTAAAACACTGTAGTAGACTTAGCTCACTTAGAACTTCATGCAGCACACATTTGTCTCCTGTGCCCCTAAAAAGAATTAAAAATTTGAAATGACAATGGAGTAATTTAGTTTACACAACCATTTATCTTTTTTTTTTTTTTAAAAAAATACTTTTCTTGGTTATCTCAGAGTTAAGACAGCGTGAGCATTCCTTGGCTTTAGAGGAAACAGAGATCTTTTATGCTCCATGAACAATCTGCTTCAGAACAATTAAATCAGAAGGAACTTGTTTTAATAGTTTGCCTGAACTATTCTTCAAACACGAATAGCACATTTGCTTTACTAGGGCTCAGTCTCAGACAGGCTATTTTTGGCCTGTTGCAAAATATGATGAGGAACTGTGGCAACCTCGGGAACAGAAGTCTGAACCACTGTGCAAAACACAGCCTGGATAAAAACGCCAGTCCTGAAAGGATGGAAAACCTGGATATGGGAGAGTCTCGAAATAAATTAGAGCAGCGAGCAGAATTCAAAAGAGAACTCGTAAATAATTGACTATCTGGGGTTTTCAACACTGTCCAGGTTATATATCCTCCGACGTGTTTACACGATTAACTTTACCACACTCACATTTCTGAAGCGAAATTAAAAATGAACAACAGTGCCTCAGCTTGTTAACTGTTAAACACATGAGGTTTTACTCTATTAATTAAAATATGCTTTAATAAAAGGAGACATTGCACATTTTGATAACGACCCTACAAAGCGGAGAAGTATTTACACTGTTGCATTTTAGGGCGGCTGTGAAAGCGGATTTTGAGCTATTCAGGAGCCGCAATAATGAAGCTTTAAAATTCCTCACTGGGATGCAGTGTAGTTCTTTTGAGGGAAAGACTGTCTTTCTCATTCGGCAGAAATAAATCCATTCATTTGATCATGTAGTCATTGAGGGTAATACAAAACAACCCAAGTGTGAGAAATTCTATGTGAAGAAGTAAACAAAACAAAAAAAAATCCATTTCCATGACAAAAAGATTCTTTGTCCCTAATCTACCCAACATATGCAAGCGTTTCTTTTTAGCATATCGCCTGTTCTAATCTTGGCTGACTTGGCTGCAGAGCTGCCGGCTCCCTCACCTCACAGCAACAAAAAGACCCAACGAGTCCCATTTGATTTAATTCATCCCCGGGCTGCTGTGGGCATTTTCTCACTTTCTACTGCGACTTGCATGCTTTGTCAAACTTTAACGCTTGTATGTTAAACCCTTAAATTCCGCCTATTTGCTAGGGTTTTGAGTTTGATTTTTTTTTTGGAAGGTGGTATAATCTTAGTTAAAAGATTATTTAGTATCTGCATCTAAACAATTTATAATAGGTTGATCATAAAAGTTGGCTTTTAAGGAATAAATTATTCCACCTCTAACTAGTTGGGGGGGGGGATCCGTGTCATATGCGGCCGCCCCTCCTCGGCCTCCTTGCTGGCGCCCTGGGGACCCTGGTAAGGAGCGCCAAAACTGGCACCCAGGGCTCAAGGATTCGGGGTGCCATAAACTTTAGGGTGCCAAAGTTCAACCACACTAAATTCGCATCTTCCGTAGCGCCTGCCCTGCACTTTTAGATGGTTCGAAGAGGAAGTTGCTACCAGCGAAGTAACTGAAGGTATCTCCATCGCCCGATTTCGGTGTATCCAAAAGAGTACGAAAAGGCCGAAGGGAAAACTTGGAATCCGCCAGGAACGTGCTGAGGTCCTAACGCATGCATGCACTAGCCCCCGAAAGAAACAGCTGTGCTCGCGCCCCACAATTCCCTAGTCGGCCATTAAGGAAAGGCCAAGAGACATTTACTTCCCACTTGCTTCCCAAAGGGATGATTGGATTTGTCAACGCTCTGGGACACCGCGGGGTTCGCGGCCCGAGGGTCACCCAAGGCGGCCTGCTGGTGGTATCGGGGACAGGCAACAGAGACTGGGATCACCGAGGTGGCGTTGGGGCCCCGGGTAGGCTCCAGACGAGCACCGGCTGGGCACCAGGACGCGCGGTGCCGAACAAAGCTGGCCAGGCGGAGGCTTCCAGGGCCCGCGTCCAGCGGTAGGTGAGCCCCGGGCGCGTCCCCCGCTGCTGAGCCAGCCCTGGGGACATTATTGAGCTAGACCAGGGTCTCGGAGCTTTTGGAGGCTCCGGGCCCGCTGAAGCAGGGTGGGGGCGCAGAGACCAGGAGCAGCTAAGGGTGGCAGCTCGGACCGGACCCCCCCAGCCCCCTCCCCCGCCGGCTCTCGGCGTACTGGCCTCCGCCTCCGGCCCAGCCGATTCCGGTCCATCCTGGAGCCGGCCCGGCCTCAACTCAGTCGGCGCGCAGCTCAAATCGGAGCAGCAGAGCCAAGTTTACTTGGCCCGCAACTCTTCTGCGCCGCGCGCTTCGACGGAGTACCGATCCCGGTTGGCCAGACTGGCCAAGTGACCGGACCTCTAGCTAGCACTCGCTCACCGGAACCAGGGAACTTTCTCCGACTCCAAGACGCGCTCAGTCGCTCCCACCGCCCGCGCTTCCCAACCTGGGTGGGCGCCCCAGAACTCCGGGCCACCCTGAGGTCCCCGGCCCTCACCGTGCTCTGAAGCCCCGTCCTGCGGCGGTAGCTCCTCGTCCGACTTGAGGTGCTGGGGCTTGGCCTGCTTGCGCCGAGACATGCTGCTAGCGGCGCTCCGGCCCCGTGCGGGGCAGCGGCATCAGCGGGGTGGCCGGCGGGGACAGCGCGGGGTGGGCGCGGGGTGGCCGGGCGGGCGCGGGGCGCGGGGCGCGGGGCGGTGGCGGCGGCTGCGCGGGCCGCGCATGGGGCTGAGCAATTAGGCTGGTGAATAATGCATGTCCATTAGCGGAGGGCCGCGCCGATTGGCCGGCCTCCAGCGGACTCCGGCGGCCTATGCAAATGAGGCCGCTCTCGCAATTAGCAGCCGCGAAGGCGAGGAGGGGCCGCGGCGCCTGCGGACCTGGGTGCGCGCTGCCCCACGCCGCTCACATCTCGGGCTCCGGCGACCGCGCTCGGGCGCCGAGCTCCTCGACTGCCCAGGTGCGGCTTCGGCGGGCCGGGGTGCGGTGCGGACCGTGGCAGCGAACCCTCCGCGTCGCGCAGGCTGCAAACTTTGGTGGCGTCCGCGCGGCGCCGTCTCCGCCGGCGCGCCGGGCTCGCCCCTTTATAGAGTGCCTGCGCCTTCGCCCGCGCCCCCCCCCGCCGCCGCCGGGCGGCCCCTCCCGGAGCGAGCGGCCGCGGGCAGGGCTCCGGCCCGGCGCCTTTGTCTCGCGCCCCGGCCGATCGGGCGCCACACCGCCTGCGCTCCGGGTCGGTCGGTCGACTGCCTATGGTCCTCGGCAACGGGTCGCCGCGCCGCTCAGCTCGCCCGGCCCGTTCCGGTTCAGGTGTCCCTGTCTCCGGACTTTCTCTCCCGGCTCTTTCCCACTTCGCGGGGTCCTCCGGCGGCCCGCCAGGCTCAGAAGCTCGAGGCCGGAGCGGAGTGCGCACGCTAGGGTGGCGGGACTTCGGCAAGACCAACTTTCCGGTTCGGAAGCGGCGCGGGCCGCGCGGCTCCTCCCCTCCCTGCGTTCTCCTCCCCTCTGCTGCCCCCCCCTCCACCGGTCCCCACCGACTTCTGAGTGCCCGCCCCGCCCGCCGCCACCACTAGGGCCTCCAGGGCTCCGCGCCCGCCTGCCAGGGCCTCCCCACGGCGGACGGCTTCTTAAGTCCAGGGTAGGGAGGGGGCAGCGGGACTTCGGTGCCGCCCCCCTTTTCCCGTTCCCGCTGGTTCTGTGGCCCCAGTGCCCACTGTCCGGGCCCGCAGAGTGGGCAACGAGTGCGACTCAAAGTTCCAAGTCCACGAAAGTCCGGCGAGCGGGCCGCGAGTTGTTGGGATTTCGGGGGTGACGTGGGGGGGGGGCAGGTGAGGGGACCGCGCATGTCTAAGCCAGCCTGGCACCCTTGGCCAGCTGGCGCGGCGCGCTCCCCGCACCGGTCTCCCTGCCCGCGGTCACGCGAACGCGGCCTCGCTCCCGCGCGCTCACTCGCGCGCTCTCCCACCACACCGAGCACACGCATCCGTGTGCGACCTCTGTCCCGGAGCTGCCACCAGGATGTGCCCCAGGCCTCGCCGCAGCAGCTCCAATGCCCTTCTCCCCAGTATGCCTCTTTTTTATTTCTTAAATTTCTTATTTTTGCCGGTGCAAGTGACCAAGAGTACAAAGCTTCGGCTCAGATGGCCTCCCGGAGTTTACCCTGGCTTGTTTCGTGGGTGGAGGGTGGGAAAGTAGGCAGTGACCCTCCAACCCGAACGTCCAGCGACCCGCGAGCTTCCCGCAGGGCTGGGGAACGGGCTGCCTACTGATGGAATCCCCTGCCCCTTCCACAGGACCCAAGGCTGGCTAACTTGCCGAGCACTCCAAAAGCTGCCTTTCGGTTTACTCCGGTTCCCACATTGCGTTCGCCTTTGCGCATCTAGTCAAAGTTCCACGAAGCAACAGCTTTGGGCTCCGGGAAGTGCGAGAGAACTGTGCTGAAGAACGAAGCGCACAGGAGGTTGGAGTCGCCTCCAAACAGCCCTAAGAGCTACTTATGAAAAAAAAAAAATAATTCCTTAAGGTTGGTTTGTTTTTCCTTTTGGTGGAGGGTGTAGTCATTTAAATGGCAAAAAAAAAAAAAAAAATTTAAAGAAAAGCAAATAAAAGATGTTCCAAATCTCGAGTTCCGTTTTAACACTCACGCCCACGGATGGCATGTTTACAGTTAAATTATGGGGGTGAAATGTCTGTGTCGCTATACACGCGGTGAAGATTTGAAGGGGCTGCAGACTGGGGAGGGGGGGACACAAGTGCCTGGTGCAAAGAGGCCTTTGATGACAAAAAGTTTACAACTAGGACTTTGGGGCGATCATGGGGCAAAACTTTTACTGTCAAAATTTGAACAGGAGAAAGCAGTAAGGAAGAGAAGAGGAAAAAATGGAAGTGTTATGTTGGAGGGCAGGTGTGATGTGTGGAATGATTTTGGGTTTTTTGTTTGCAAAATTTGTAGAACAATTAAGAGTTAGAGAAAAGTTGCAGCGACTTGTTGGGAAGGTTGTCATGAGAAAACACAGGTCGTGGGTGTCCAATGCCTGGCCAAAAGTGCACTTCTTTTATGGTTCGCTTTACCCTCCCTCCCTCTCCCCACCTCCTGTTGGCAGAAACCAAGGGAGAAGCAAAAAACGGGTTCCCACAAAGGTCTAAAGCCTTTAGGGAGCATGGGTCCCACTGGATCCCACAACCACTGGGTCCCCATCAACCCTTCACTGGGTGACTTTAAGCCTCTGTTAACTGTTAACCTTTTTCTTGTTGCTTGAGGTCCTCTTCCACCCTCTTGCTGCCCACTGCTCCTGATCTCTTTAGCAACCAAAATGCTTGCCCAGGTCTTCCTTCCCAGTATGAGTGTTTAATTGGGAGACTTGCTTTGCATTTTTTGTGATGCATAGTTCTGGGTAGGATCCGCCTAGTCCCTCCAATGGAGGTGAATCTAGCCCTTGCCCTTCTTGTGAACGGAGCACTCCCTTAGATTCCAGAGGTGTGGAGTGATTTTTAAGCCGTGAGTGAAGCAGGTGGGGCTCACGCAGAAGTGGACATTGCTGATCAACGTCTCCAGCTAGCCTTCATGGATGCCAGGTCTCCACGTTGGATCCAGCCTAGGGTGGTTTGCCATGGCAGAGTCATGGTGAAGCCTGGGTGAGCTTGCAGGCTACCTAACTCCCCTGAGGCTGACTTAGCTGGAATTTTCGTTGAGAAGACGTCAAAGACATGGAGGAAAGGACCAGGTTCATTGTGTATAACAAAAACCTACAGAGATCCTCTCCATTGTGGAAGAGCCATACTCAAGTGAATAATTCTGAAGTGTACCTTTCAAAAATTGGAGTCAGGGAGAGGGTTTTTTTTTTTTTTTAAAAAAAGTAAAATTGGAAAACAAAAGCACATTTCTCTCTCTTTACCTGTTCACTCCCTCCCTTGCTTTCCTATGCTTATGTAGAAAACCTTCCATTGTCACCCTGTGTGGTAAATTTTGAGGAAAGGGTTGCCCTCGGAAGCTTTATTCAAAGCTTTATTCAATCAGTATATTGCAAAGTGACAATGTGTTATGGAGTGTCTTCGCAGATGGATCAGGAAGCAGTCTCTCTGGCTGTGCCCAGGTTAACACAGAAGAGGTACAGGCTCCACTGTGGCTAGGCACACCAAACATGGACACTTATCACATGACCGCTGTCTATTAAAATATTGCAATACCTAAGCTCCATTGAAAAAACAAAAGTTGCTTTTCCTCCCTATAATTAAATCTAATTTGTTAATTGTCTTTCCTCTTGCAATGTTGTTTTCATCTTAAGAGGTGACACGTTATTATTTTGTCTGCTTAATGATATTATTTACAAATTAATACTGTATATTTTACATTAATGGAACATATAATTAGGTGTTTGGATTAATTTGTATCATTTCTTCAGATAAAGCAGAAAGCTTGTCTGCAAGATTGACTTGACCAGAGGAGTTGAATAGTTGGTTCTGACTTCCCAGCCACGGTTTATGGAAGATACATGGCTCTGGATTCACAGCAGACAGACTTGCAGAGGTGCACTTGACATTTGGTTCACAATGTGTTCATTCCCCCAGCTCCTTTGCACAAAACAGGCCTTCTCTCTCCTTTCATCCCTTCCCCGCACAAAATTCCTATTTTGTTTTTAGTTTTTGTTTGTCCTACTCCCTGGCCCCCTCTCTCCCTCTCTCCTTCTCTTTGGTTCCTTTCCTACCCCAAGTTTTTTTTAAAACTCCTTTGAGTTAAATTCAGCATGATTTTGTGTCTTTAGTGCTGTGACAAGTAACCGCTAATTGGTTCTCACTTGAGCAAAGATATTACCATACTAATATTATTATTGGTAAGAAGAGGTAATTGATAACACCACCTGCCACTCTGGGGCAATCACAATGATAAATGTTTCCATCAACAGGAAATCTGTGCTTGGTGTACCACAGCCCAACGCAAACAGCATGTCAAGTGCCAATTATAGAGATGTTGCTTTCCTATTACAGTGTGTGTGTGTGTGTGTGTGTACTAGAAAACATGTAGCCAAAAATTGTACCTGTGAGGTATTTTTGAAAAACGTTGAATCTGAGCGTCTGTTCTCCCCTTCGAAGTTAAACTACTGAAATCAGTCCCTAACCATGCCCACACTGCCCACACCAGATTCAGCTCAGCTCCTGCTCTGATCACTGTTTGCAATTCAAAGTCACTGAGATGAATTTGCCCAAATACTTTTAAGAGGAGGGGGGCATGTGCTTCGTATATAAATCTACGTTGTTTCCTGTGCTGCGGAGCCTAGCTGCACATTCACTACAGGACATCATGCAGCTCCACTGTAGGCGTCTCGGTGGAGCATTCGATGGCTTTTTATGGCACGTACACACACAGAGAGACACACAGAGCTCACAACCATCATCTGATCTCCGGGGGGGGGGGGGCTACAGATGATGTGGAAGTCCTTCTCCCCTGACCACCAAACTTTGAATCTGGGCTGCATGAGGCTGGGAAGGGATGCTTTAGCATATATAATTATATAAATAATTCCAGGACTGGAAACTTTGACTCTCCTGCCTATGGGGAGGCACAAGTGATTATTATTAGCTTGCATTAATAGATGCAGGCCTCAAAAGGCGAAATCAGCTATTGATAATTGCAAGAAGTATACGGCAGCTACTGTATCGATCGGCTGGCCTCTTATTCCCCTGGTATGGGAGAGATAAGAAGACTCACTCTTTAGTGCAATATAATTTCTTTTGACCTATCTGCTTGCTACAGACTTATGATGAATAGCCGGAGTGGTTAAAGTCCTTTATCACGAAAGTTACCCCTTGATATAATATTGATTCTTTATAACTAGCTCCAAACACAAAAATCAAACTGTCCTCTTGACCATCATCATCATCAATATCATCACAAAGCCTTTGGAATAAAGATCAGCTGCAGCCTGAAAACGCTTTCTGTAATCTCCCTGGCTAATCTTTATTTGCTGATGATGAAAAGAAAAAAAGGGGGGGAGGATGGAATGTCATTTGGACGAACACTGTATTTATACGCTTACGTGTCTTAGGTCAAGCAGGCTTGTCTCTCTTGGGGAGTGCGTCGCGGCCAGCATGGTCAGGCCTGCTAGGCCTGGCTTTGGTGCTATCCCTGAGAGTCTTTTCTGGGGAGACCAAAGGGACTCAAGGGCTCCCCGTGAGCTGCCTTGCTTTGGAGATAGGACTGGCCCAGAGCTTCCAGATCAATCGGAAAGCGTCCTCTTCCTGGGTGCTCTGGCCTGCCCGAAGTCCTGGCGCCCGAGAGGAGAGGGGACTCGCCGGGTGGGCTGGCCCGCACGGAGGGGCCGTCAGCCCAGAGGCGACATCAAAGGCTGCCCCTGCAATTCGTGTGCATTTCCCTCAATTAAGGGCATTTCCTGTCCTCTCTGCTTCTCCGCCCGCCCCGCCCCCCGCGCCAGCTTGGCCTACGGGAGCCGGGGACCAGAGGTTTGTAGTCATTTCCCCCAAGAGCGCGCGTGAGGACGCATGTACACGCGTGAGCCCCGGAGGAGGCCACACTGAGGGTCTATCGAGGCCAAGTATCGGGCACATCTGGGGGCGTGTTAGGTGGTGGACTGGGTGGAAGGCGAAGGGAATGTACCAACGCCTGTCTTCGGGAGCTTTCTGGTCCCCAGAGTCCAACCTTATTCCTTATTACAGGCTTTTCGTCTGGCCTCCACCAGTGACTGTCTTTATAAACCCCACGTACAAGGTTCTCAAGCGGCCCCTCTATTCAACACACTACTGACTTAGGTCCCTTCCCACCCGCATTTCTGCAGCCTACAGATGTCACGCGCCAAATTGGTGGGGGTGGGGCGAGATGAAATAGTTGTAAGAATGTCGCGGCTGCTAGGGCCAAAGCGAGGATACCACCCCCTGCAGTTTCCTAATTAGTATGGCGGTAGGGTCTGGGAGGGCAGTGGAGGCCCCTCGGAGGTCTGTACTGCACTAGGCAGGGAGGACGAAGTTCCCGAGTTCCCGCGCGAGTCCCTGGGAGCACGGACCATAATTTCTGACACTCCCAGGCGGGCGGCGCAGGTTGGCGGTTTCAGTTCCCAAAGCAGTTGTCAGTGCCGCATCGCATCCCTCTTTCTCTTCCTACCTTTTGAGCCAAGAACCACCTCTCCTACCGCTCCAGGTCTCAGTTCATCAGAGGTCTCGGGGTCCTGCAGGACTCCACCGCGTGGAACATGGACCGCTTGGAGTGACATACACAGCCCTGAACCTGGCAACTGCGCTGGGCTGATCTAAGGCCCTTTGGAGAATCCAGGGCTCTTTTCCCTGTTAGGATTCATGCAGGAAACCAAACACCACTTTTCATAAGGGAGTCTAGGAAGTTTGAGAAAGCCGGCACAGTTACTGTGAAGTAGCTCTTTGCATGGTTCTCAGCCTCCTCATTGTCTCTGATGTCATTTGTTTTGACTTCAAGCTTTGCCTAAGTTCAGAGATGCAATTCTGCAGAAGGAAGAGAAAGATGCCTACCACAAGGCCAGGACTACCTACTTCCTCACAAAACAGCCAGTTCTGGATGGGGGCTCCTGCTCTCATTCAAGGGTTACCTAACGCTGACTTCTGAGGCCAGGTAAAGGCTGTCCCATTAGAATCTGATCAGTCTTCAGGAACAAGACATGACATCAAGGTAGAATCAGCACCGGGACCTGGGGAAAATGAGTTGGGTCTGATTATTAAAGTTATTAAAATGGATCAAGGAATTTCCAAGTAGAGGAGCCAGGTTCAGAAAAAGAAAGAAGGGGGGGGGGGGAAGGAGCTGTTTTCAGAACTAAAGTGCTAGCACAGAGGTAACAGGATCCCTCCCAGCACCCTTCCTTCCTTCAGTGTTCTTTCTGGCCACTGCAGAGAAACTGGGCTAAATGCATTTTATACTCTGAATTACAGATGTCTGATTCATCAGGACTTTTCTGTTTAAAATAAAACATAAAGCTGGGGAGGTGGCTCAGTGGTAGAACACTTGCTGTGTGAGTCCCTGGCGCCCATCCCAGCCCCCTCCACACAAAAGGGGAAGACTATAGTAAGACACTGCTGTCTCTGGGAGGATGAATGTCAGTCACAAAAAAGGACAATTTAAATGGCCGGTTCAGCAGCACACTAGAATGCCCACCCACACTGCAAACTTCAGAACACTGGGCTCCCCACAAGGCTGGCAGGGTTTACCATGCATCTTCAGGAGCAAGGAAGTGTCCAGTGTCCTTTAGTGACTCACTGAAGGGTTGTGCTTTTGTTTTATTATAGATGTCTTACCAAGAAAGGACAACTCCCTTCTTCAGCTCAGTGACCCTACATTATTAGCCTACGGCCTTGTCTTAAGGCAAGGTGGCCTCCAAGGCTGAATGTGAAGTAGGAAGGGGTCTTGAGAGTACTGCCACTGTGGTCAGGGAGCAGCCATTTATTTGTCTGTCCTAGCTACATGATGGAGAACAAGGTAGAGAGGGCACCATCAGAAGAAGGTGGCACACTAGGGAGTATGAGGAACAGCAGAGTGTGAAAGGCCAGAGAGAAGAGAGGAGGGTCTGCCACTGAAGCTCAGGACAGCTGGGAGAGTCCTCAAGGAGAGAAGACCTGGGCCAGTAGTGGGGAGGGTGGCATCCAGGGTCCCTAAATCAGCTCCCTCCTGGAGTCCGCACCACTCAGACTGCATGGTCTAGGATGAAGTCTTTGTAGCCTAGTGTGAGGTCCTCCTTCCCATGGGGAGACCCCCCAGGGAGCAGTCCTCTCTGAGCATGTTTGCTAAGCTTCTGTGGAAACCATTTCTGTTTTCTGGCAAACTTGAGAAAAAGTGATATTCCTATTCCACAGGGTCAGAGGACAGGCAACACCCCCGGTGCCCCCACCCCCGCCTCACTGCCACGACCATCTCCCCCTCCCCCAGCTGGGTCTTCTCTGTGGTTCTGTGTCAGCACAAGTCCACACAATCAGCTTTCTGTGAGAGACTTCAGAACCAGAAAGAGCTTCCAGAAAGACTTTCTCAGGGAAATCCATGTGCAGGACTGCATGGATGTCTGACAGCTCAAGCAACGAATGTGTGAGTGTACATTCACAGACATGTGCATATGGTACATCCACTGATCCTGGTTGAGTTCCTCGTTGCTGACTCCCCTCCCCCGTAGCTAATCTGGAGGCAAGAGTTGGAAACTCTTGCTACTCTGTGTGTGTGTGTGTTCTCTCTCTGGCTTTAACCTCCCAGATGCTCAGATTTTTGTCTACGAAGTCCACGTTATCCCTAGGCACCATGTCTGGGCTTTCCTGTGTATTCTCTAACTGCTTTGTTTCTCACTCCTTTATCAAATGCATTCAGGTAGATTCTGAAGTAGTAGTGACATCCATGGCCAACCCCTCCCCTGCACTGGTGGAGATGGAGAAGGAGAATATTGCTCATCTTAGTCCGCCTGGAAACACATTCTTGATGAGACCGTGTGCTGCGCCTCTGCCCACACTGTTTTTCCTTTTGCTTCTTGTGCAGCAATGATGTCATTATCTTCCTCAGAAGTGACCATCAAGATGAGCCCGACCTTGCCCTCCCTGACAGTGTGGCTGTTATTTCTTTGGATATCTGAGGCAGAGTCCATTTTCTCCGGCAGAAGTGATCGTTCAAATGATCTAATTTCTCGCCCTTGCTGTCCTGGTCTTGCTGCACCAACCTAGTCCACCTTGGGCACCTACTCACCTCTTCTGTGAACATCAGACTCACCTGAAACAGACGATTTTCATCCTTGAGCAAATTCGGAGCCAGTGTTTTCATTGTTCTTGCTGCTTCTTATTTTTTAAGAATTACTTTTATTTTTATATGTATGAGTGTTTTGCATGTATGTATGTATATATGTATGTATGTGTACCATGTGTATGCCTAGTGCTCACAGAAGTCAGATGGTGTTAATATCCTGAAACTGGAGTTATAGATGATGTGAACAGTCATGTGGGTGCTAGGAACCAAACCTAGGTCCTCTGGACGACTAGAACGTGCATTTAACTGCTAAGTCAGTTCTCCGGTCCCTGGCTGCTTTCTTCTTTTGAGACAGTATCTTACTATAGACCCTGGAAACCCAGATCTTCCTGCCTCTGTCTCCCAAATGCTGGGATTATAGGTGTGCACCACCAAGCCTGGTATGAACCATTTGACATTTTTCTTTGAGAAAGTATTCCAAGATGGTACCTTCTTCACTCCTGGGGTTCTTGTGTTCTTCCCTTTTCTTTTTATTGTTGGAGGTCATGAATGGAGTTAAAAATGGTTTTTAAAGAGTATCTCCCAGACCTAAAAAACTGTCATGAAGTTATTCTGAAAGTAAGGTCTAATATAAACACACACCTGTGTCGCCATCTTTGTGTCTGTCCCGCCTCTGCCAGTCTCTGTGTCCTTGCCTCATGTCATCGGCACCTGATGCTGTCCCAGCGAAAGAAGCTGAAGATTGCTGCCTCTCACGCCTATCATATGATCTGTATGAGTCTCCTTAACTCTGGTCTTACTATTCATGCCCCAGGGTCCCCTCTGAGGGAATTACATCTGTCACTTTGATTCTCACAGGATGTTGCAAAGCACCTTTGAGGAAGCGAAACTGAACCAGTGAGTGTATTACATGGACAGATAGGTTGGCTTCATGACTGTATAGCGGTACCTTCACTTAGGTTTGGGATGCTTGTCTCAGTAGTAGAAACTTGGTTGTAGTTTTTGTTTTACTTTTTAATTTAATTTTATTTTTTTTGTACAGGGTTGGAACCCAGGGCCTTGTGCATGGCACACCCCCAGGCTTCAATGTCTTGCTTCTAAACTTGAGAAGAGGAAATGTGATGGCATACAAGTGAGTGATTTGTATGGGGGCACTGGAGTGTGGCAGAGCCACAGGGAACCCTGGCGCACATCTAGCCTTGCCCCGAGTTGCCACAGTGCTCAGTTACAGAAGGTCTCACAAGATGGGAGATTGGCTAGTGGGACAAATACTCTCAGAACAGGGCTGAATGGCTAGATGTCTTCTAATGTGCACTTCCTCAGATGGGTCTTCCTGATGACCAAACTATCTTCCAGAGGAACACTGCCTGGAAGCTGGGGACACCTGGGTAGCATTAGAGTCCTTCAATTCTCTCCCACACAACCACACCCCACACTGATGTCCACACGGATCTCTGTAAGCTTTGGGTTTGTGTAAGCATGATAATACTCACCCGCAGCTGTCAGGTGCATCTGGGCTTTCAGACTTCGTATGGGCAGGCTGGAAAACAGCACTGCATTGTGGGACATCTCCGTGCTGCGGTGCTGTGGGGGTGGGCCTGGGGAAACCTTCAGACACACTCTTGTTTTTCCCTAATGTCTCCAGACAGCCTTTCACTCAGAGTGAGACAAGATGGCAGCACTCATATCGACCTTCTGTTTTCTGCCAGGAAGGGAAGACACTGCCTCTCCTTAGACACGCAGACACTCATGCCTGGCTTTCTGGTTGTCAACATCTGCCTAGATATCACAAGGTTGTGGGATTTATTGTTATAACAGTGTCTTTGCCACAGTGTTGATCAACATCAGGGAATTAGCCAAGCATTTTCTGTCTGTTTATAGAGAGGCTACAACTGGAGGAAAGAGACATAGGAGCCGCTTTGCAGAAACAGAGTGGAGGCTTCTCTCTGTAATGTCTTCTTTGCCCATTGTGCCCGTGTGTGGGGGTAGAAAATACGTATGGTTTTGTGAAATACTCTGCTTATATACTTCTAAAAGTTCTGCTTTGTGTCTTTATCAATGTATCATTTGAACATATGTTTAAACTATACTTTACCCCATACATACATTTCTTATATTCTGAGATAGTTATTAAATTATGGGTGTTTACAAGAAATGAGGACAACTAATATATATTGACAATGTTTGTAAAAGGAGCTACTTTGCACATAAAAATATGATAATCACAAATCTAATGCCATTAAAAATGACAGAGCATGAAATTATGCACTAGTAGGGGGCTGGAGAGATGGCTTATAGTTAGAATACTGACTGCTCCTGCAGAGGAGGGTTCAATTCCCAACACTGTCTGTAACCCCAGTGCCAGGGGATCTGAGGCTCCTTCCACTTTCACATGCACCAGGCATGCATGTGTTACACATAAACACATAGAGGTAAAATACCTATCCATACACATTAAAAATTTTTTTAAAAAAATATGCATAAGGAAAAATTTGGTATGGTGATGTTCAGAAAGCATCCTGGAGAACTGAGTTAAAGATCACTCTCTTTTTTGTTTTTTGTTTTGTTTGTTTGTTTGTTTTGCTTGTTTTCTGTTTTCTTAGACAGGGTTTCTCTATAGCTTTGGAGCCTACCTGGAACTAGCTCTTGTAGATCAGGCTGGGCTTGAACTCTGCTGCAGGTAGAAAAATCACATGCCTTCTGTCGTCCATGCCAGGAGGCATTGACCCTGCAGAAATGTCAGTTGGGGCCCTTGGCCATCTGAGATGTGGGCTAGGGGACTCTCGGGACAGTGAGGCATCCTTCCTCGCTCTCAGCAGTCTCCGTCAAAACAGCCCGCTCTGGTTTATATAGCGTTACTGTACATTTTGCTCCTTGTGCTTCACCTCAGAAACGTAAACAACTGTTGATGTTTTCACCAGTCTTAGAACATATGTATGCTTTTGTGGATAAAGGAGCAGATACTATGTTTACCAGATGCCCAAAGGTTTACAGTAGATGAAAACGGCGGTGCAGAGAGGCCCAGAGTTTTCACTCACTCTAGTGTGTATGGGGGGTTATTTGGAAGAATCAAGGAACACTTTAATCCCACCGTAGAGTCTGAAGAGCTGTTTGTTTGGTGTGTCATAGAGTTTGAAGTTATTTAATTTTATAATGCTTAGACAACTGAGGAAATAACTCCCAGGACCTGTTATGGCGATGAACGCTGGAGACACTTTTGCAGATGGAGCCAGAGTTGTCATTGAAGTTGAAAGAACTCTGTTCACTAAAACTCTTTTTCATGATATGGAATAATGGAAATTCAGTCCAGCACTCTGTTAAATATTTAACATAAAACTCATAAGCTGGACTGGGAAGGAACCAGCATAGGATCAAACTAGTTCCTCTGAATGTGGTTGACAGTTGCATGGCTGGGGCAGATGGAGGGGCCACTGGCAGTGGCACCAGGATTTATCCCTACTGCATGTACTGGCTTTGTGGGATCCTATTCTCTTTGGATGGATACCTTGCTTAGCCTAGATATAGTAGGGAGGGCCTTGGACCTTCCATAAAGCAATCCCTCTCTGAGGATTAGATGGGAGTGGGGTGGGAGGGTGTGTGCAGGGAATGGGAGGAGGGGAGGGAGTGGGAACTTGGATTGGTATGTATAATGAAAAAAGATAGTTTCTTTTCTTTTAAAAAAGATATTATTAAGAGAGAACTCCATTTTAAAAATAGGTATTGTTTTTTCTTTTTGGATGAACTGGTTAGATTACAGTGACAGCAGACATCATGACTTTGCCAAGACAAAGAAGTGTGAGTGTGTGTGTGTGTGTAGTGTATATGTAGAGTGTGTAGAAGTACATGTGAGTGAATGATAATGTGTAAGTGTGTGAGGGTGTGAGTACATGTGACTGAGGTTGTGGCTGCATATAAGCATATGCACATGTGTTTGAGTGTGAGAGTATTGGGAGTATGGGTGTGAGCCTGAATTTGTGGGAGAGTACGTGAGTGTATGTGAGCATGGGTGGGAGTGTGAACATATGTGAGAGTCTGTGAATGTGTGCATGGGTATGTGTCTGAGCCTGAGCTTGTGTGAGTGTGAGCCTTGGCAGGCATGAAAGTGTGTGCGAGTGCACGAGGGAATGTGTGAGTGTGCAAAGGCGTAGGGGTATGAATGTCAGCACACATGAACGTGTGAGCATAAGAATGGGCGTGTATACATGTATGAGCGTGTATGTGACTGAGCATGAGCGTGTATGAATGTGAGGGTGTGGGGAATACATGGACATGAGACACATGCTTGTATGTGACTGAGCATGCGTGTGCACCCGTGTGTGAGCATACCTGTGTGCATATCAGGCACGGCAAAGGTGGTGGAGCAGCTGCCATCTTGCCATCTGAGGGCAGGCATCCGCTAGAAAGGAGACAGGCCACCACATTGCTCAGCAGCTCCAGGGACAGAAATATTCTCCATGGAATTTAGCTTACTAACAGTGGGGCAGAGAGGAAGCTTGTGCTTGCTCATTGGCTGGGCTTGTGGAGTGGTGGCTGTTCACTGAAGGCTGCCGGCCGGATTGGTGTTTGGGGGATTTTTATTAACTTTCAGGGGAGTGAGCTGTATGAGACTGTGAGCATCAACTTTTATTCTTGGATGTGCATCTTTCGCTTACTATACTGCAGCAGGAGTGTATTGAGTCAGGAGGGTCTGTCTGCACATCTCTAGTCCTTTGGTCTTTTTCCCACCAGGAAAAGCAGGACATGTGTACCGTGTGGATCTTGCTTGATATAAACCTGACGCTGCTGAGATCACTGAGGCCAGGACCCCTCTTAACTCTCTTGTGTTCTCCGTGTCTCTGTGATTGTGTTTCTCAGTCTGAGAGAAAATGGAACAGCATGGCAGAGCAAGCAAGATTGCTTCCACTGCATGTGAGCGCTGTTGAAGTTTTGAGGGTTTTTGGTATGGCTTCAGTAACGCGCCAGGTAAAATTCCTTCGCATTGAATAATACTGCGGCAAGAATGCCTTTTCCGTGAGTTTGGAAGAAATAGAATACACAGAACTGGGGACATATCCCAAGCTCCCTGTACCAGTGGCTGATATTTGAAAATAAGATGATTTATACTGAGTGAATAGGTGAGCATGTGCACCGGCTGGAGGATTTTCCTGCAGGATTATCCTACAAGAGATGCCGTCATCCTGTGGGGGATTTCCTCAGTTCCAAAATACGTGGAAGTGGCTGGGGGTGGGGAGTATGTGTGACAGACCCGTGCCATGATCTGGGCACATGTAGAGGTCAGAGGACAACTGGCGGGAGTTGGTTTTCTTCCCTGTGGATCCTCGGAATGAACTCAGGTTATCAGTTTAGGCAGCCAATGCCCTTACTGGCTGCACTCTCTTGCCCTCCCTATGGGGAGTGTTAGCGTGACTTTTATTGTTGTTGTTGTTGTTGTTAAGTTTCTGCAGTGTGAAACCACATTTTATTGCCAGTCTGAGTTCTGTGTCTCCCTGTTGATATTTAACCCCCAGCTCCATTTTTTCTGATTGAAGAATAAGATTTGTTTTGTTTAACTTCCTCTGACCTACTCTGATTGTGGTTAAACATACACCACTTGCACAGGCAAGTGTGCCAGCCTATGGGAGAAACTTGATGCCCTTGAGAGCCATCCTCAGAGCCTTTAGCTATTGGGCAACCCCCAGAAAATGTAGCCAATGAGCGAAGGTCACAGCCTGACCTGGTAGCAGTTGACATTACAAAACAACAAGGGATTCATGTTCAAGGGAACCCCCCACCCCAAGAAGTTCTCTTTTCCTTTCTGTGAGACAGTCTCACACGGTAGCCTACGCTGGCTTGGAAGTCACTATTTGGCTAGGATCAAATTCATGGCAATCCTCCTGTCTCAGCCTCCCACTGGGAGTGTTGAAAACGTTACTAGACATTGGTGTAGAGGGGCAGGAGACTAGGAGAGGATGGATAAATTGGTAAAGCCGGGCAATGAGAAGGGGTGAAAGTGAAGGGGAACTGATAAAGTAAAATCCACACCAGGTTTTACCTAACCATCATATTTAAATAATAATATTTGCAAAGAGGGCCAATTTCTGACATTTTTTACGAAAAGCAGATTTCATGACCCATACTTTCCATAGGGTATTACTATGGAATTACTCTTGTAATTCACCTTTTGGTCAATGTCTTCAGTCTTTGAGCTTTTGAAAGGCATGTAATCAGCCTTTACCTGAGGGAAGACCCCAGATGGGTGAAGGATTGCTAACTGATGGATACCCTCAGTCTACCTCAATGCCAACTCTTGCTTCTCAACGTAATGGCATGCTATAGATTCTTTAAAATGGATGCCAAGCGAGCAGAGGTGTACGGAGACTGCTTAGGACTGAGGCACACAGCCTGTTCACAAGTAGAGCACCAAAGCAGGGCTCGCTTGGCTCCAGATTCTCCATCAGTGATGTCATTCATTCTTTCTTTATATCCTATCCTGTTACACTCGCTCTTTGACTGATGTGTGTGTGTGCGCACTCACGTGTGTGTGTGTGTGTGTGTGTGTGCATGTGTGCCGGCCAGAGGCCAGCCTTGGGTGTCATTCCTCATGCCCTGTCCACTCCCAGTGGGCCAGGCTATCTGGCCATCACAACTTGAGATGCACACGTCTTTGCCCTCTCAGTGCTTAGTACTACAGTTCTGGGCATGAGACTCAGATGCTCAAACTTGCATGGGAAGCATTTTATCAAGAGAGCTTTCATCATAGTTTCTCTAATTTCCCTTTATAGAATCTGATTTTGGAAGAACAATGCAATGCGGCCATAGACTACAGTACAGAATCTCTAATACAGGACACACACGATGTATGCCTTGCAATGAAGAAACCGGCTTTCTGGATGCTCTTTACATTTCTGTGTTTAGTTAAGAACCGAGCTGTTACTGAAACTTGTATCTGGGTAATTACTTTAAAAATAATTAGAGTGATCACTAATTACTGGCCCTGCGCTAGGCCCTTCCAGGTAGAGCTCCTCTCCATTGTTACCTGTTAATTGTGCCCACAGTACCTTGCGCCATCTGAATCCATGCTGCTCACTGAGCACTGTCATTATAATTCATATTGGAATTAGCCGGAATTGTTTTCCTCCTGATCACGTGACGCTTGAATTTCGCAAGGACTTTATAAACACAAACATATTAACTGCTCTTATTCTATGTTCAACGCACATCTTAGTTATATCAACGCAGAGACATAATTTGGTTGCTATTATTTTGTCACAATGCACCAATTTCAAAGAGAATTAAAATAATATCACATGGTGATTTTTTTTAAGTTCCAGTGAATCTTAAATGTATTTTCACTAAGAATCGACCTATCAATTTCTCAAGCCTGTGTTCTGTTGTCTTTACTTGTATTGTCCATATAGACTTCTCCTGAGGTTTTTTTCCCCATTTTTTTCCCTTATCTCAGTCTCCACATATCAGTTCCAGGACGCTAGTCAACTGTCCCTGGATGTAATTTTAAGTGGAATATTAGTGGATTTGGTGTACTTTGTTGTGTTTACAGGAGAAAGAGCACAGAGGCCCATTTTGGCTCAGCTTTTTGTAGACTTGTTCAGAGGTGTGAGTCAGCTGGAGTTCAGCTCCCGGAGGGCATGTCACTGTTGTCCAGTAAGTGCTGAAAATTGCTAAGATGTCCCAGGAACCCTTGGCAAAGGACCTGGGGGCCTGAGTACCTGGGGTTCCTACTGAGGAATTCTAGAATCAGCCCAGAAAGCAGTGACCTCAGAGAGCCTTCAGGCAGTTTCCCTGTGCCAAGGAGTGGAATGTTGTGGGTGCATCTCACCCAAGACTTCCAGACTGAAAAGAGGTGGATTGGTTTTCCCTCTTTGTGTATCTCTTAGTGGGGTACTTTCTTAGTGGGGGAGGGGGAAGAAACTGTGAAAATTTTGAAAGAAAGTCTCTGTTTATGCAAAGCAGCAATTTGCTTTCTGGAAACATGGCTTCCTCATACTGCTCATACATAATTGGGGTGTTTAGCACTGGTACAGGCCCTGTCTTTCTGGCTGTGAGAAACAGCTAGTCATCTCAGGATATCTGTGGAGGGTAAGGGCACCCCCCACGGTTTTTGGGGTCACTGTGACCAGTGATGTAAGAAACAGTGTCCTCCATTATGTAAAGAGAGAGAGAGAGAGAGAGAGAGAGGGAGGGAGGGAGAGAGAGAGAGAGAAACAGCAGTAGAGAGGTTTGGAAAGCAAATTGGTGATTTGTATGTGGATACTTGGACAGACTTCTTAAAATTCCTTGGCTGATAGCTCTCTTTAAATATTAGAGTGCATTTATTCTTGGTAGTCGTGAGGTGAGTCAAAGAATAAATATATTCCTTTTGGGATTTCAGTAAAGGTTAACAGGTGTGTAATTGCATTTGACAAAATGTGACTCAAGGAAGCTCAACAAGAAAAAAAACGTAGCTTTCTTAAATTACTTACTTTTAAATCAGAAAGTGAAACTTGGGTATGTGTGTAGTGTGCCATAGACCGCTGTGATATCTCTGCAATGTGAAAAGGCTGACCCAAGGCATCTTAGCACACGTAGCCTATCTCATACACACCTCTCCAGTGGAGAAAACATGCTCTCAGCAAGAGTCGGCTGTGTGTGGTTACTAGCCATGTGGAGAGCCTTTTAGCTTAGTTCCATGCCATGGTATGGCTGAGTGAACCCTGTAATAATCAAGCCATGGAGATACCCCCAGGATAACTCCATTGCACAAGATGGTCAGGGTCTAGATGTGCCAGGTGTGCCCGGGTGTGCCCAGGTGTTCTGACACCTGTCTGCAGACAATCAGGTGCTTCCATGGAGGATCAGTATCCTCGGGGTGAAATAGAAGACCTGTGTGCCCAAATGTCAATCAACTCGGCATCAACAGGAGCATGCAGGTGAACATCTCCTTGGGTCAGGTCCTTTGCTCTCAGGGCGAGAAAGTCTAAGCCAAGGGTTACCTGCGTTTCTACCATCATGAATGCATAAGTCAGTATAGAGATTTGGGGCAGAGAATTCCAGAGAGCAGTGTGCTCAATTGTTCCAATTGTTCGGGTATCAAAATGCACACAATAGCTGGGGACCCACTGAACCCTGCTTGCTATGCATCCCCAAGAGATCATGACCATTTCCTGGAGGTGACTGAAGAGCTCTAGGTGGGATGATCACAGTGTCCAGGACTTTTTCTTCCCAGTGCAGGGTCCAGGCAGCTAGGGCTGTACGGTTTCTTCTTTTGTTCACAGTCCCCTCCCATCACTCTAGTTCAATGGGAGCTACCCGCAGGCCCCCATATGTAGTTTTTAATTGAATAATTCACAAGCTTTTTTGAGGGAGAACTGCCATTCAGTCTTTCCCTGGGACTTTATAGTAAGCTAGAAGGGACTCTTCCTCTGTGTACCCCCTCTCTTGTTCCCCACAAGTCACCTGGATTTACATTGATCTCAAGTGCCATTTCTTGCTGATGCTGAGTGTTTGTCTCTTTAATCTATAGGATCAGAAATAATCTTTCCTGTGTTCCCTTGTGACATCTCTGTTGACTCAGTCATGTGTTCTGCAGAGATCCTTGGAAGAACTTTTCATGGCTTGGAATGGGCATGGGAGGTTTGTCTATCTTTCTCCCTCACACTCTCTCTGGACATTGCGCTGTAATCCCCTCCGAATTTTTCTGGGGAGCTTGGCCTTACCCAGGCAGGAAGCAAGAAGCCCGATGTCTTTCCGAGGTCCTCCCAAGTCTTGTCTTCACTGTGTCTGACATCCTATTGGGTAGACTGTCCTCTGGGGCAGTCGCACAGTGAGGACTCATAACATTGCAGGCATATCTTCATTTCTCATTAATACTGGGCACACCTCCCTGTGCATAGGTAACTTTGGGTCAATTGTCCATTTCGGCACCATGACCATAAAAACTGGGCAGAGTATGTGGTTGTAGTGATATTTCATTTGTATTTTAATAAGTAAAGCTTGCCTGAAGATCAGAGAGTAAAACAGCCACACTGGTCAGCCATATAGACCAGGCAGGGGTGGCACCCATTTAATCCCAGTAGCCACACTAGTTTGCTATAGAAATTAGGTGGTAGTGGTGCATGCTTTTAATCCCAGCACTAGAGAGGAATATAAGATGGGAGGAGACAGATTTTACCCTCAGTCTCATTCTGAGATTCCTGGAGGCAGGATCGCCTTTTCGGACTGAGGTAGAGGTAAGAACCAGTGACTGGCTGCTTTATTTTCTGATCTTCAGTTGAACCCCAGTATCTGTCTCTGGCTACGTGTGGTAGCCTTGGTGTGCTATCGATAGCAGCAGTAGTAATGCCCTTCGCTCTTGCTGATTTGACCTCAGAGGGAAGGATGAGCGTGGAGCCTACAAACTGGAAGGTACTTCCTGCAAACTCCACTTCAAGGCAAATTAAACTTGGCGTTGTGTCTTGAATGACTTTGCGTTTGTGCCACAAACACGCTTCCTCCTGTAAAAGCTGTCTTGCTCCCTTGGTTCTTGCACTGTGCTACAAAGCAGTGAGGAGTCCTGGGGAGGCAACTGAACAAGTTTCTGCATCAGAGCAGGCTGCACCTAGGCAACCCAAGAAAGCCACTCCTCATGGTTCCTACCAGTTAAGGGGATGTGTAGGACCAACGTGCATGGCGTCAGGGCTATCATCGTCAACAGGAAAAGACATGTCACTTTTCTACCTAACTTTTAGCTCCATTTAGTAACAAATGGTAATGCTGGTTTTGACATTAAAAAACCACATTGTATGTGCTAGCAGTTGTCACCACTGATGAAGGATAGACTCCATCATTCCGACTTAGCAGAACTCTCTGTTTTATGGATACTTGTCCTGCAACCTGAGACAGTGGGAACAAACACGGGAAGGCTATAGAATAGGAAATAGGGGGTGACATGTATGAGGCGAAGGGGTGTGGCTCCCAGAACCATGTCTGATGGGGAGTTAGAGTGACTAGCAAAGCCATAGGTCCTGCTCATCCTTCTGCGGTGCTCCTCTTGTCTCTCTGCAGTGCTCCGCTCACCCCACTGTAGCGCTCTGCTCTTGCTGAGGAGGAGTGAGATGAAGCCTCGTGAGGGAGCTGGGCCTAGAGATGAGGTAGGTGGGTGTGAGGAGGGGCAGAGAGAGGTTGGTACCTGTGACTGATCGTTTGAGGAGCTTTGTCTGAGGTGAGGCCCTTGGGCACTTTGCAGGTAGTCCTGGATTGAGGTGTGTGTGTGTGTGTGTGTGTTGTGTGTAATATGTACTTGTTTGTTCATGTGGGCGTGTGTAGGTACACATGTGCATGTATGTGTATAGGTCAGAGGTCAATACTAGGTGACCTCTTATTTATTCTCCACCTTATTATTTGAGACAAAGTTTCTCACTGAACTTGACACCTAACTTGTGCATGGGTTCTGGAGACCTGAACGTAGGTCTTCATGATGGAGTGGCCTGGGCTGGGTATTTGAAACACGGCAGCTCACATATTTTCTCACGCTGCCAGCGATCTCTCTTCTTGTTTCTCAGTTTGTTCATTATTCATGAGGACTTTTCCTTCTGGAAGAACATTGCCATCAGAGGATCCTAGGCCCAAGTGTTCATTCTCCGATCCCTGGTCCTGAGCTCCCCTGCTGGGTGCATGGCCTGCTGACACTATCCCAACCTTGGCCTTCCCACAGAGAGGACAATGCCCTGTAGCTCTTGCTCAGCTTTCTGGCCTGTGGAATTAACAGTACATCTCAGGCAGGGCTGAATCCCAACTCCCCTTTGGACAGCCCTGCTACCATCATGGTAGAACTTTCTCTGGAGTCTGTCAGTATTTGGAGAGCAGACACCTGAGTGCCAACCATTCCGATGAGAGCTACTTTCTGACTCTCAGGTATCCTTGCAGAATCTCCTGCATCCGGGGTCAGAACACAGCCATCACAGGCCAGTGCTGGCAGAGCTGTCTTTGTTTGTGACTCTCCGAAACACACAGGATGGTGAGCAGACAGTACTGTAACTGAGTAGGGAGACTTCATGGCAAATCCCGAAGCTTTCAGAGATGCTGGCTAGGGGCAGGGAGTGTGTGCAGGGTGGCTTGGGGAAGGTGAGAACCAACCATTGCTTTACGTGGTCTCCACTGACTCAGTTTCCTCCTACATCCGTCTTCACATCTCGGGCCAGGTCCAGCATGGGAACCGTGTAGAAGCAGCTACTCTGCTCTGAGTCCACTCTCCCGGCTGGGTTCAGCTGTCTTCTGCTAGGCCTAGTTGGCCTCCAAACTCCCACCGAGACTTCTAACCTACCTTGACATGTGTTTGTCTCAACACTGGACTATGGTTGACAAAACATCGAGACAAAAATGGTGCTTCTTGCTCTTATCTGAGACCAAGTGAGAAGTTTAGGGAAAAATCACCAAGTGAAATTTCAGAAATGTGGTTTTCCTAAATGTAAGGTATAAGGTGATTGACCTTTGCCCTCATAGCCAGGACCAGCAAAATGTACTTTATTTTAGATTTTTCTTTCTGGGTCAAGAGTCTTAGAATAGTGAGATTGAGAATTTTATAGTGGCTGTGGTGTTCAGTAACACACAAAAGCAGAGGAACTGGAACTGGTTGGAGGCTGCGGAAGGAGTCCCACCTTCCCACGGTCCCTTACTGTCAAGTGGAGAGCACGGGGTTATGGGACCAATGCAGAGTCGTTTGTGATTGTTTGGTTTCACAATTCAACCTCATAGGAGCAAGGGAGGGAAAGGTTTTATAGGTGGGACTGAGTTTAGTGTTTTTCCTATAAAATAATCTCCACAAATTTAGCTTCAGGCTCTCTTCAGTCTGATATAGGAGGCCCCACTTAGAATTCATTTGGGGGACATCTATAAAATGCACAGTACTATGACCAACAACCCCACCTCTGTTGTTTATGTCATAGAACTGCCTGTCTTTCCAGAACCATCTACCTGTTCTATCCCTCCCTTCCTTTTCTCTTCTTTTCTTCCTTCCTTTTCCCCCTTTCCCGTCCTTCCTTTCTTTCCTCCCTCCATTCTCCCTTCCTTCTTTCCTTTACTTCCTTAAAACAACTGTGAGAATTGATCAATAATAATCTAAAATAAGCAGGATTATATACAAGATTAGAGCAACACACACACACACACACACACACACACACACACACACACACACTCCTTTCCCCAATTCAGGGTAGCCCTGACATCTGAGGGTCCTGTGATGGGCACAGCAGCTTGTCTGTGATGAGGGTGATGGCCATTGGAGTGAGGTGCTGCCAGCTGTGAGCACTGGCATTCTATGAGTGCCAAGGATGTCCGGGCTGAGAAAACACATCAGAGAATCTGGAAGGGGGCTATTGTGGAAGCTCCTTACAGTTCCTTAAAAAATCATTCACTGGGGCTGAGGGAATGGTCAGTTGGCAAAATGCCAGTCATGTAATCATGAGGACCTGAGTTTCCATCCCTCGCACCCATGTAAAAGACCAGGTGTGGAAACCAAAATTTGTCAGCCTAGGACTGGAGCGAGTGGAGCCAGGTGGATCTTCAGAGTCCCTGGCCAGCCAGTCTAGCCCACTGTGAGTTCTGGCTTCAGTAACAGACCCTGTCTCAAAACTAAGGTGGGGATGGGGGGGACATTTGATGTTGATCTCTGGCCTCCACAGGTGTCCTCACACATGTGTACACATATCTGTATATGCACACATGAGCATACATACACACATACACACATAAACATGCACACACACACAAAGGAATCATTTATACAAATACCCCACAGATACACACCCACACACATACACGCATAAACATGCACACACACACACAAATCATCTATATAAATACCCCACAGATACACACACACATACACACATAAACATGCACACACACACAAAGGAATCATCTATACAAATACCCCACAGATACACACATACACACATAAACATGCACACACACACAAAGGAATCATCTATACAAATACCCCACAGATACACACACACACACATAAACATGCACACACACACACACACAAAGGAATCATCTATACAAATACCCCACAGATACACACACACATACTCACACACATAAACATGCACACACACACAAAGGAATCATCTATACAAATACCCCACAGATACACACACACATACACACACATAAACATGCACACACACACACACACACAAAGGAATCATCTATACAAATACCCCACAGATACACACACACATACACACACATAAACATGCACACACACACACACACACACAAAGGAATCATCTATACAAATACCCCACAGATACACACACACATACACACACATAAACATGCACACACACACAAAGGAATCATCTATACAAATACCCCACAGATACACACACACACACACACACACACACATAAACATGCACACACACACACACAAAGGAATCATCTATACAAATACCCCACAGAGAGGTAGTAAAAAGACCTGCACATTTGTTTGGTTTGTGTGTGTGAAAGAAATGACAACTGGGAGAACACGGGCACCCCGTATAATACAGAAGTAAATTTAATGTCTCAAGATTATATAAGATAAATGGGAGAAAAATAAAATGTGAGGAATATTTAGACTTGAAGCAATTGTAAGTGACTGTTTTTGTTACTACTCCGACAAGAAGAGGGACCATAGTCAGCATCTGCCTCCACTCTTGGAGGGATAAGGTAAGTGGTACCATTCGGGTAACCAGTCCTCCTTCCTTCCTGAAACAGTCCAAGTGTATCACCTACAAGCTGTTTATACAAATTCAAGTGGGTTCCTCAACAAACAACCCTGGACTATCTCTATAGACGCTCCGTCTATCCCCATAGCCAGATAGCTGCTGCTCTGCAGGGACGTTTGCGGCAAGAGAGAAGATTACCTAATTGTCACACGTAGGGCCAGCCAGGACATTGTTCCAGGTTTCCCTTCAATTCTTATGTGAAAGAAGAAAAGTCCCCTGCAACAATGTCATTAATGTGATAAAAAGAAATACTTGTTAATAACTAGATAATTTTAAGAACTTAGGCTCATCCATCTGTTAATCTCAGCTGTGATTAAGGACCTAATGCTAGCGCCCATTATTCCTAATGACAAGACCAAGCAGGCTTAACGCACAAGCCGTTGCGGCCACGGTGAGGAGGCGGTGAAGGGTATCAGCAATCTCAGCCCCGATTGAGGAATTGGCCCGTCCTCCACACAACAAAAGTGATACAAAAGAATTACACCCGCACTAAAGTCTATTTCCTCGTATAATCACACAAAATGATTTTTCTTAAATATGATAATAAATCACAGCAAAAAATCAATGTGGCAGGGTCCAACTGCTATGGCCTGATAACGCATCAATCAATATTTAGTATTTAGATTTTAATTAATACACAGCCTTGCAGAGGCTTTTTAGGAGAGAAATATTTTCTCAGATAAAAAATCCAGCGCCGTTAGCATGCAAAAGTTGTTGCTCATATCTGTCATTGATCAATCTGCTGGTGTCGTGATTAAAACCCCTTGAAAATATCAGACAAGAGGGAGAAACAGATCGAGCCAAAAAGAGACTGTCGTGGGCTGTTTGCTGGGAGGGAGGGTGCAGAGCGGCCGCAGCCTTCCAGCCCAGTTGCTGGCTCAAGCAGACCCATGGGGGACTTGGTAGCTTGTGGAAACAGGCTGGGCTCTCTGCTTCTGGATGGGAACCAAGGGACCGTGAAAGAGCATCCCTCATTATGGCTGCCGCATTCCCCAGCCTTGTTAATTGTAGTTTAAGATGAAATTCTCCCTCAATGAGAACATGCTTAAAAATAATTTTAATGTGTGTGGGGGTCTACATTGATTTCAGGAATCATTTTAATTTCTGGCAATTCCCTTGACATAGGAACGGTGTGGGCTATTAAATCTGAAACTATAAATAGATAACCGGGATTTCCCTCTCTAAATCTCTGAATGAGAGAGCTCTGTTGCCAGCCTTCTGCTCAGAGATGTTCCTCAGGGCTGGTCAATGGCCAGCACCCAGCTCAGCCACTAGACATCTTGCCTCCTACATTTGTCCTGCGAACTGCAAGTTTACACACAGGTCCACGAGGAAATGTCTACTCTCTTGGTGTCGCCATCCTGACTCTCGCCAGGCACTTTATCACCCAGGAAGGATTTCCTTTTCCGTCCCTTAATTCAGAAATAAGCAGGGAAGATGGAATGTTCGCGGTTAGAGACCTTGGGGGCTGGGGACAGTAAGGGAAAGTGCCTTGCTTTGGGGCAGACGGGAAGTAGGCAGACCTTAGTGTCTCAGCCAGCCCTCTTCCTGGGTTGCTTCCTCTCTGTTTATTCTCCAGCTGATGTCTTTTCTCCCCTGGCATGCAAGCCATGTGTGGCCTCCCTTGAAGTGTTGATTCAACATTCTTGTCTTCTTAGCCAGCTAATCAAGTCTTCAGGCGACACCAGGTTAAGTCTTGCAAGAAGAGCCAGCTGTCTGTGTCTCCAGGCATCAGGGTGGAGCCTGCTGGCCACATGGGTCAGGCATTTTCCTTTTCCAGATCTCATAGCTCATGGGGTCTGAATCCGGGGTCAGTTGGCAACAGCAGGAAGACACATCGAAAACACTTGGGAGGGCTTCTCATCATGTCCGATGACTTTGGTGTCAAAAGGCAAGAGATAAAATATTTTGGGAGTTCATCTAGAAGGAAGGTGCTGAGGAATCTTTGTTTCTGGGGTATCCAAGCACAGTGTGTATGTAAAGATACTGTTGAAGATTTTTGTAAGGTGGAAGCTCGAGGATCAAGAGCACGGCTCGTTTGTAGTGCAAAGCACGGTCTCCAAAGCTGGGTGCTAGTGCCTAGTCCTCTAGATCAGCCCACGTAGCAAAGTGTGAAGGCATGTGTATGGTTGCTAGGGATCCAGGACACGGGCTTGAGCTTTGGATGACGTCTAATGAGCATTGTCTTCTTGGGAATTTCTGTGACTGTCAGGTTGTTGGCAATAGCTATGAAGGGAGGGAAAAATTCAAGTCTCTGGGCTGAGGAGAGAAAATGGGCTGTTATCCGATGGAGACCGTGGTCATATATGGGTCCTTGAGCACCATCCAGGGGTTTTGACCCTTCCAGCTTATTTGGAAGTTTAGGGTGGGGACTCTGAAGCAGTAGATGATATGGGGTCTTCCTGTCCCACATGGAATCCAAAGCTGATACAGTCCCACATTTTGACCTAATAATTCTCTTTATTTTATCCTAAAAAAATTGACAAGATGTCCCTGCAGTAGAGTAATGACAGAACAAGTCCTCAGCAACAGCCAGGACTGAGCAGAAGGAGGAACTCCAGGAAGGGTTGCCAAGAGGAACCTGCTAGGAGAGCATTAAATGATGCGGGAAAAGCATCAGTGCTGTTCAAAGGGAAAGCTGGGCATGGTGGCTCATGGCTGCAATCCTAGCACAGGGAGATGAAAGAGGATGGATCAAGGCGATTCTCAGCTTGTGAGTTCAAGGCTAGCCTTCGTTACATGAGACTCTGCCTCTAGATAAAAAAGGGAACAAAAACACCTGAAATAGTAAAAAGGTTTTTAGTTATATGTTTTTTTTTTTTCTGGATATGCCATAATCTTTTATTTAAAAGTGGAAAACTTATCTTTGCAGGTCATGGTTGAAGTTCATTCTCTGAGCCTCTGAGTCTTGTGATGATGTTGTGGGATAGCCTGCTCTATCATCTGTCTATCTATCTATCTATCTATCTATCTATCTATCTATCTATCTATCTATCTATCTATCTTATTATTAAGTAATAGTAGTAGTTTTTAGACAGTGTCTGTCTGTATAGGCCTGGGCCACTATATATCACTGTCTGTATAGTCCTTGAAGTCACCATATATCCGAGACTGGCCTCAAACAAGAAGTGATCCTCCTGCTTAAGCTTCCTGTGTTCGGGGATTACAGGCACATTCCACCACCACCACCATGCTTTTTAAGGGGTCACAAGTGAAGCCTCAGTCAGGGAAGATGAGATGGGGCTCCTTGGGGGATCCATCTCCCCTTTTCCTGCCAGATGACCCTGAATCTCTTGTGCTGACTTTCGGATGCTCTCTCTTATTGGTCTCAAATTGTCACCATATAAAGTGCCCCTACCCCTAAGATATTTAGGTCTGGTACCCTGTAGTGCTATAAATCAGTAGATAGAAATTTCTCAAGCCAGATTTGATTTCGTTCAGAGTATTAAGCCTGATGAAAATTGTCTTCACCTCACCATCAAGGAGCTGCGGACTCGACCTCTCCATCTCAAATGGGCTTTCTTTTTCTTAAGTGTCCCAGACAGTGCTAAATGAGAGAGTGATTGGAAGCCAAGGTCTTTGGATATCTGTGTGTCAGAGTGGAAGGAATGACATTTTGTTTTATTTTATTTTATTTTTGTGGTACTCAGATTAAAATAATACTCTTGCAATTACAATGAGACGTTTTCTCTCAAACGGAAAGCAAGGGCAAGATCCTCCTTGTGAGAGAGAAGCAGCAGCCTGTGCCAAGCCCTACTGAACCCTCTGTTCCTTTCATGGTCTCATTGTCTAAGGCAGGAAGAGGTGTGATGGTGTCCACGAGGATGTGCCAGCAGCTGGCATGTGTTAAGCCCTGACATCTGTAGGACCTCTAAGTCATGGGTCTTGTTCCCACACCTCATCTCTATTGATGTGAAATCTTGGGGCATACTCAATCAGGATTACAATCAAGAATTTTGAAGAGTCACAGGGGAAATAGGTTCTAGAATCATGGGGTCTTAGGACCAAGGCATGACATCTGATGACCCTCACAGAATCGTGGGGTCTTAGGACCAAGGCATGGCATCCAATGACCCTCACAGAATCGTGGGGTCTTAGGACCAAGGCATGGCATCCAATGACCCTCACAGAATCGTGGGGTCTTAGGACCAAGGCGTGACATCCGATGACCCTCACAGCATTGTATGAATGAATTGCATAGATGCCAGTGGTTTGAGCTGTTTATGCTATGGTCTCTCTGTGACAAAATCAAGTCCACAGCTGTAAACGGTTTGGGAAGCATAGACCAATAAACACGTGAACAAGTTATGCCTTCCAGATTCACAGAGATTCCATGTAAATTGAAACGGGGAGCTGTTGACTGTATCTTTACTCTGGGTACAACTAGGGAACATGTTCCAGACTTTTCTTTACCCTTCCTGCCCATGTTTGGAGAACCTATTTGTTTGACATACTTAGGAAGAACTGGGAAGGTAGACAAGGTAGGTCAGACTTGGGACAGGATTGAGCTGTGTCTGCCAAGCTTGTGCATAGCGGGGAAGGACCAGAGCACATAGCTTGTCCTGCTGTCTCTGTTTAGGCTTAAGAGATGGCTATTGTGTTAAGGCCACTTGAAGGTAGCAAGACTGTTACTTGAGAATCTCCGGGACCCAGCATTCTGCTGTGTAACCTGAGGTTTTGTGGGAAGGTGTGAGATAGACTAAGAAGGCGGGGAGGGGGGGACACCTCTGCATAGCCAATGACATCTTCCGGTGCTGCAACCCAGAGCCATGGCGAGGATGGGGACCCCCTCGTAGTGATGTATAATGAGAAGAGAGGCACAGGCAAGGTCATGGACTACAAGAAGAGACACTTCTGTGATGGACAAGCCTTTGTAGCAAAAGCAAGTCCCAGTGTGACCTGCCTCTTTTACCTGTGAGCAGGCTCAGCTCCGTCACCTCTCTGGTCATTGTCTTTTGGGAAGGGTATCAATGACTTGGATAAACTGAGATTTAAAAAAGGTATTTATTAGACAATCAAGGATGCTTTATAATAGGAATAATTTTAAGTGGGCAGCGGTGATATGATTTTGTTATAAAGGAGGTATTTCAATTGAAGTTTGCTCTAAGAAGGTATAGGGACACGTGACACATGCCTGCCATGTGTGCTCACAAATGCCAGGGTTAGGTGATGGGTGGGAATGTGGGCTTCATTATCTTAATCTGTCTACCTTGATGTGGATCTGAAAATCTTCAGAATAAGGTCTGTGTGTTTAAAACTCACTGGTATCCACATTGACAGCCCTGATCTTGCTTAGGGTCTGATCCATTTCTCTCTTGTGTACCTAGTCTGGAAGCAACCATGTTCCTCAAGAAGAAAGTCCAGCAAGCCCTTTCCCTCTGGTATTTTCTGAGTGCAGGGCTTAGTGTCTTTCTGGATTTCTTCAGTCTGTGATCTGACCACTTTGATACTTTGATCATCCTGAATTTACCTCTGAGAAAACCAAGACTTAGAGAATGTCCTCCCAGAGAGCTGAAGAGCTAGACTTGAAGAGGTAGACTTGAAGAGGTAGACTTGAAGAGCTAGATTTGAAGAGCTAGACTTGAAGAGATAGACTTGAAGAGGTAGACTTGAAGAGCTAGACTTGAAGAGCTAGACTTGAAGAGCTAGACTTGAAGAGGTAGACTTGAAGAGGTAGACTTGAAGAGCTAGACTTGAAGAGGTAGACTTGAAGAGCTAGACTTGAAGAGCTAGACTTGAAGAGGTAGACTTGAAGAGCTAGACTTGAAGAGCTAGACTTGAAGAGCTAGACTTGAAGAGCTAGACTTGAAGAGGTAGACTTGAAGAGGTAGACTTGAAGAGCTAGACTTGAAGAGCTAGACTTGAAGAGGTAGACTTGAAGAGGTAGACTTGAAGAGGTAGACTTGAAGAGGTAGACTTGAAGAGCTAGACTTGAAGAGCTAGACTTGAAGAGCTAGACTTGAAGAGGTAGACTTGAAGAGGTAGACTTGCTCTGGTCTCTTCCCTGCCCATTTCTCCCAGCACCCAGAATACCTATAATCCTACTGCTACCTGGGCAGACACTCAAGGTCACTGACCACAGCTTCACTTTTTATTCTGTTGAACTCCTAATGGACTAACAGTCCTCCTCATGGGAGGAGGTTGGCAAGGTCCTGAATTTAGTTCTTTTTGTGTGGATATTTATGTGTGTGTGTGTGTGTGTGTGTGTGTGTGTGCTCACATAAGTGCAGGCCAGAGGGCAGCCTTGGGCGTCATTCCTCCAGAGCCTTGTTTTTCAAGACAGGATCTTTCATTGGCCTTGAACTTTCCAAGTAGGCTAGTCTGGATGGACAGCAAACCCCAGGAACCTTTCTATCTCTTGAATTTTAGAGCTGGGTTACAAGGGACTATGCCTGGCTTTCCTTTATATGGGTACTGGGGATGGAACTCGGGTCTTCATGCTTGCAAGACAAACACTTTACTGACTGAAGTATCTTTCCATCCCTCTAGTTTAGTTCTTTGACTCAGAGACAATTTGGGATTCGTCTGGACCTGAAAGTGTATTTGTGTTCACATGGGCTTTGCTGGGGGTCACTGTCTAGCCGCTGGCTGTCTGCTTGCACCCCTGCATGGTCTTTGGTTGGTCTTGTATGTTGCTTGACTCCAGGATTTGATTCCTTCTTTATTTCTCTAATGGTTGATGGAAGGCTTGGGTTCATTTCCAATGCTGGACAAATGTCAGTTACCTAGCAAGGGTCTCGGGTCTGATGGGAGAACCAGGGCTTCTACTGGAGATGTCTGGAATTTCTCAGCTGTCATGATGGAGAGCAGAGTTGTTCCATCTCTTGCTGCAGGCTGCCTGGTAGGTTTTAGCCAAACTATCATGCATCTTGCTGTAAGCTAAATGAAATGCTTGTTCTATATTAGTAAGTTGTATTCGAAAGGCTGCCATTAAAATAGAACTTTTTCCATAATTTAGTCTATCAGGAATATGCACCCTGAATGCCTGTTTAATTAGATGGAAAATGATCTCCCTCTGGGGTGAAAACAGCAATATTTCAGTTTCTTATGGCGTACAGATGTGCCAGCTCACACATCTGAGGAAAGTAACTTGGTGTCAGTTGTGTTTGCAAAGATGTCGTAATGGACGGGTCCGAAATTCTTGGGCTAAGGTTTTCAGCCTCTTTCATTGCTCCAACTGTAACTGTAATTGCTGTTTTGAAGGTGGAGGCCTCTTGGCTGATTGAGTCAAGCACTTATTTAAGGTTGTGCCACCAATGAGGGGTCATAGCTGGGGACTGTCCCACAGTCCTTCCCACTAGTACCAGGGCCAGTTGTTCACCCCCCACCCTCGTCACTCTAAGCTTAAGCACACAGGTATTCTTGTCTGCAATTTGCTTGTGAGTGCATTTGCTTGTCTATGAAGACAGGTGCTTGCCCCTTGCACCTCACCCCTGCAATCCATCCATGGCCACACTTATTCTCCTACAGAGATTGAGACTCCCAGGCCCAGGCAGGTATATGTATTCATTCCCCAGATAATCAGAGGCCCAGATAAAATAAAGCTTCCAGCTGATGGACACTGGGCAGACAGGGTTGTTAGTTTATGTAGGCTACAGGCAGTGGGCTGGGAAATTTTGATCACTTTAATTTACTATATCCAGCATGCCTGCTGTACTCGGCTGGTGCTTTTATCAAGCCCTGTGAGGTGGTATTGATTTTTTTATTTTCTATGTAGGATAAGAAGACAGAGAGTTAGGAGCTCGAGTGAATGAAGAACTTTCCCCAGATTGCGCTATTCTCCAGCTTATTGCATCCTGTCGTTTGTGGTTCCAGATGACGTCCACTCTGTCAGGGTTGCTTGAAGCAATAAACAGGGTGAATAACAATGGAAGGGCGAGATGAGAAAGATTGAAAAAGGAGAGAGAGGCTGCTCGGAGAGTAAGAGAGCACATGTGGAAAATGGGAAAAAGCCCAGGTTGAAGGAAGCGCACACGAGGCTAGAGAACCCACCAGCCGTCTTCCTTTACTGTGCTGTGAGGGCTAGCATGGTGTTGCAGAGCGGGAACCCAAACCTCTGTTCCGCGGGCCTCTTCCTCGCACAAGCCAGTCCTTATACCACACAAGGACAGCTCGGGTCATCAGCAGTGAGCCTCAGATGTCTCCCTCTTAGTGCCCCAGAGAATGGGCTTCTGAATGGGTCTACAGGAGCTGGCCTCAACCCTCCCGATGCCAGGCTTGGGGGGGGGTAGGGTGCATGTGTAGTCAGTCTCGGAACCCATTAGAGACCCAGCCTCCTTAAAACATGCAGGCTAAGGGGCAGGGTTAATATTACCTGCTATTTGAAAGCCTCTTAGTCACTGTTGTGTGTTCTCAAAAGTCTAACAAGATCTGATAGAATGTTTAAGCACATGAATGCTGTTTTTATGATTTCTCTTTTGATAGGAACGAGTTTCTATTGCTTGGCTTTTTGCAGCAAGCCCCCTTGATTTTCTAAGTATAGGGCCACACACTTCCGTCTTCCTGTGCTCATAGATGCTTTCAACTGAGAACTGTTCACTGGGTTCAGACAGAGAAATGTCCCCAGGTCCCGGTCCAGTCATGAGCTTTGTCATGTGACATTCTGTTACTGCCTTTTAGTAACATGTCCAAAAGTCAGCACCACCTGCATGCAATGGCTGGAGAACGAAGCTTGTGCTGTTTCCCCTGACAGTTGGGCGGTGCAAGGCAGGCTGGAAAGTGTGAGGAAAACCGTGAACTAAACTACTGTCAAACAACTTCAGAAAACCAGCTCGCAGCGCCGGACAATGAAAAGTGCAAGACCTGGCTTTGTGGATGGAAGAGTGGAAGTCTGTGGGCAGGAAGGGGCAGGCTGCCAGCCAGGCATGCGGTGAGGACGGAGTGAGGGAGACTCTGTTCGTTAGACATGCTCTCTCAGAGAAGCTCTCTGCATACGATGGTGGATGCCTCTTGAACACGGCAGGGCCTCGGATAGTGGGGCCTGGCTTTGGGAGGGATTCTGAAAGCGGAAGTCAGCAATGCAATCTTGACAACCCTGCCATATTCTGACCGCTGCAGAGGAGTGAGGCAAGGGGCTGTTAATATAGTAATAGAGAATGCTAATAACAGTGTGCATGGATATGCACACACATACACACACACACACACCTTTCATTTTTAAATATTTTAATACTGACCCACATATGAGTCAAAACTCCAAGACTGGCTGGGAGACTGCTTGGTAAGCACTGGAGACTAGAGAGGGGCAGGAAAGGGAGGTCTATCTGCGCTGTGCTCCGTTCTTCCGAGAATCCAGATATTATCTTTCTATCCAGTGCCACTGCCAGCATGCATGTGTGACCAAAACACTCAAATAAATTTAAGAGCACAAAAATTTAGGACTTACCATCAAGGAGCCAAGTCTGGGGGGAATCCATGTTGCAGGGAATGAAAAGAATTTTGGATCCAGGCATTTTGCCAGCCTGTTGACTTTCTAGGACGGGAACCCTGGCCTTTCCACACACGGAAAGGCTCACTTTTGCAACGGTCCAGTCTTTTGTGAAGGAGCAGGTGATAAGGAGATGTGCCGGGCAGGACGGCTGCTGGTTTCTGCCCACTCATCCTCCTTTGCTTCACTCTGTCATCTTTAGCGTAACTATGGCATTGCCAGGGCGGCTCTTCGGCAAATATCTATGGCATGAGCAAACGGAAAGCAGTTGAGTGTGAAAATGGTTTGTAAAATCGCCATGTAAAAGTCCTTGAAAGGGTTTCGGTAAAGCATGAAGTTGAACCAGAAGTGGTACAAGTTAGACTCAAAAATAGGATTTATGTGACAATCCCTAGGGCTGACCCCTTTACTCTTGAATAATGACAGTTATTGTTTGTCATGGTATAAATAAACACCGGAGAACTTTACCCTTGGGCTGCAATTTGATACTTTTGATTTTTAAAGTAGTATCTCTAGTCTTAACGCCATACCTTCTGCTATGAAGAGTCAACCAAAGGGACCACAGGTAGTTCCTGGTGAGGACTCACTGAAGATGCCTGTGTATGTATAGATGTATGCATGGGTCTGATTTAAATGACGTTTCAGTTGGATAAGTTGATGCAGCATTTTGAAAGTGCGATTACCAAATCTATTTGTATTGCTGAGAAATTGATGCCTAATCCTCAGGTGACATTAAGGGAAGTCACCCCATCCCAGCTCTCTCAGATCATCATCCTGGTGTGCAGAGGAAGGAGAGGCCTCACAGCGGCGTGTGCGTGGATACCTGTGTGCCTTCTGCTGCTTCCAGCTTAGCTGGAGAGCTCAGGGATGCTCAGGGGAGAAAGCTTCTTTAACCCGGCCCTCATTCCTCAGGGACCTTGTTTGTCCCAACCCCGGGGGTGCACATGGACAGAGGAGTACCATCTGCCGCCACGGTCTCTGAATCACGCTGCAACTCAAGCCTCTTGAGTCTCTGTCCATTGTTCGGTACCCTTTGCCTTTCTTTTCTTTGGCATCCCTCCACGGAGACCCGGCTCTGACCACATTTCTCTCCAAAGAGGCAGGAGGATTGTGTTTGTGTGTGTGTGTTTTCCTGTTAGAGTACTTATTTAAGGACTAAGTGGTCCGGTGGAATAAAAAAAGAAGGGGTTATGCAATAGGAAATAAAAACAAATTAAATCTTTATCTTGAATATGTTTAAAAATGACGACGGGCAACCTATTCTCAATTATAGGTAGGATTATTTCAGAGAAGATAATAAAGTGTGTTTTAGGTCAACTTATAAGCATCATAACTAAACTGAGATCTGCTGTAAGGGCAGACAGCCTCCTCAACTTGGGAGTCTAGGCAGGCCTTGGTGCGTTTTTAAAATATTGTGGTTTATTCTCTTTTAAAATGGACAGCCATGGCTTTCTTTGCATCATGTGACATGCTTTCTAAAGAATTTCAGGTTAGTTTGGAGTACATCTTGTATCCTTGAAACACAGGAGGTTCAGAAAATATTTAAGGCCAGATGGCGGGCTAACTTCTTGGAGTTTTTTTTTTTTTTTTTTTTTTTTTTCAATTTCATTCTGAGGCAGGGAAGCCTCATTAAGTGACTCTATTAGCTTTCCCTTTCCCCACATGTTCCCATCTCATGGGGTCATGGGGATTCGAACTTCCGAATGGAGAGAGACTGGGCTTCTGAGAAGTGGGCACTGGCCCAGTGATCCAGAAGGACAGAGGGCTCTACTTCACGATGGACACGACTGAGCTTTCACGGTCTACTCAGAAGTTTTTGGAGGTACCTGGGGAGCACCAGGCACTCAGTAGAGCTCCAGGTCCCTTTCCCTTCTGACCCATGATAAAATCAGCATTTTCATGCACGAATTGTCCTCAGTGCTACACACACTTTTTCACGATTTTTAAAGAAGATGAATATGTAGCAGTCAATTCTGAAATCACTTAAAGCACTGCTTGAAAATCTGACCCCTCCCAACAGTCCTAGGCACTCAGAAAATGATAACAGTGAAAATAATAACAACGACAACAATAAATGTTTTATAAAGGGAAATTGGCATGTTGCAATTATCGGGTGATATTAGCTGTGGCTATAGAAAGGAGGGCTTTTAAGAAAGGCATTTCTTTCCATTCAAATCACAACCTGAGCGTTGAACCACACTGAACCAGAGGAAAATGCAGCCGAGAGTGGGACAAACGGCTTCCGTTTACCTAGGTTATTTCTAAACAGTAACGCAAAGATGTAATAGAAATAATTTAGACATATGGATAAGAACCTTCAAAATCAATAGTGCAGGGAGAGCTATGAAGCATATGCTGATGCAATCAAACAGAATTGAATTTCATACAAACGCCGGCAAATCTCTATGAGATTATCACAGCAAAAACTTCATTTTCATTGATTTATAATGTATTATTATTGTCTCCACCAAACTGCCATAGACAGCCATTTAGCAGCTGCCAAGTGCCTTAAGGGTAAATAAAGGCTCTCACTGACGGGTTGGGTTATGGACGTTTAAGAGGCCAATAACTCACAGGGCGGCAGGTGTGATGTCCCCCGATTCTCGACTTCTTCCTTTTAATCGCATTAGATAATTCTTGGGACTTTTGGTGAGCATGGTGGTGTTTGCTATTCACACCCGAATCAAGCAAAGAGGAAGGAAATGTTTTATCATACATAATTCAGCAAGCATGAAGCCTAGCAGGACTGTTAACATCCGCATCTCTATTGGTAACGAATCTACCTTGGATCTAATCAAACCTACCCCACCCACTCCATCTCTACACCTGCACATCTTCCCACATCCTGATTTCCACCCTCGCCCCGACCTCCACTTATAGAGTCTGGAGACCTTATTTAGACTGAGATTGTCTGCAGGAGCCTGACTCTCTCAAGGCCCAGCCCAACTGAGAGCCATGGCCATGTGGCCCACTTACCTTTCTGTTATGTGTCACCACTTTCATGGCGTTGGGGGCTTTCTAGTTTCTGATTTCTTGATCATCCATTCTCACAGAGAACTCTGTGACAGTTTGCTACCATAGTCTGGCCTTTGGAGGTAGAATTACAGAAGTGGTTACTCTATTTTTAAAAAACAAAACACCCCACTAACCAACCAAACAAAACAACAACAACAACAAAACATAAAGACCAGGAATGGAGCCAGAAATGGTGGCAAACACCGGCAATTCTGGCACTGTGGTGGCTGAAGAAGGAAGATTATTAGCTCAAGTCCAGCTAACACACAGAGATGACGTGTTCAAAAGCCAATGCAACCCAATCCAATCAAACACGAGAAAGCCCGAGATGAAATTGGTACCAACATGTGAGATTTTATGTTACAGTTTTAATAAACTAAATAAGACTTTGAAAGAAACTGAAGTCATTTGTGACGTTAAAAACAGAGCACATGGAGGCTGGGGCCGGGGACTGTATGATACCGGCCAGTTTAGGATGCACAGCCGGAGCCTGTGTCAAAACAATCAAACAAAATTAGAAATCTGGGTGTTAATTATACTGTCTTTTTGAAAGCAAGTAAAAAAAAAATAGTCAAAAGTAAGATGAAGACAGTGTTTGTGCCTTAAGGTATAACCTGGTCTTTCTTTGATCCATCTCCACAGACCAACTGTGGCTCCATTCTACAGAACTTTGAGACTCAGTTGAGGTTATGGTCTGACTGCTTCTTGTCACTGTATTGTTTTATGTCTTCCCCATTTCTTCTGTGAATCCCCTTTTCTGGATTGAGGTCTGGTTTAAGGAGTAGAAAGGCAGTAGGGTATATCAGGAGGTTTTAGGAGCGTGGCGGAAAGGTTTACACGGGCATTTCACCAAAGACGCAGCACAGCCAGCGGTCTGGAGGGTCAGCGAGCAGTACGCAGGTTGCAGACTTCACAGGGCTCTTACGTTATGAAAGCCAGGTGACCACTAAATGTCAGAGAACCCAACATGTGTTCTGTGTGGTTCAGAGAAGGATTTATCATAGCTGCGCTTTTGGTTTAGGATGAGTAAGCTTCTTAAATGTGTAAAGGCATAGGTGGTAGGTAGTGGAGAGGAGCAGCAGAAAGATAGTAAAACATCATCAAATCAGTGGCTTACAAACATCCAGCAGCAATCTTCCGAGGAAGCTGAGACAGACGACTGTGCTCTATGAACAAGCCTTCTCCATGTCTCTAAGGGGTAGCCCTTAAGCTCCTCTCACAGGGCTGTCCCCACCATCTGGAAATGCAGAGCCCCCAGGATGTAACTACTTCCCAAACACCCACCTCTTGATAGCATCACCTTAGTGTCGAGTTACAGTTCATGATTGGGAGGAATAAATCGATGCCTAGACCCTAACAACGGTCTTCATCCGACATAGGAGTTAGAGCCCAAGGATCAAGAGCTGACTGAGGTGACATTTCTTGGTAGTGTCACTTCCTGCGGGTCTCCCCTGGTCCTGCCACTGACTCCAGTAAGGTCCCTCGCTCACTAAGCTGAACTTGGACCGTATGCTTGCTTTGGGCTGTCTATGCTCTCTCTCTCTTTCTGAAGTGAATAGGCATTTCTTTTTGTCTTTGTAGGAAAAGTCACACAACATATGCACACACATTTTAACATTATGGAACTTGACACAGCTTTAAGCTGGCATCTGTTTTTCTCGTCATAAGTTTAAATAACTGCCAAGATAGCTTCCGTTATATTGATACACTTATCGATCTTTTACAATTAAAACTGCAACCCCCCTAGCGTGTTTTATATGGAGTGTAAATACAATAGCAATTTAATGTGTGCTGTTTCTATTTTAAAAAATATTTAAGTCTAGTGCACTGCTGTATGCCTGCAATTCTAGTACTCAGAAATCAAGGCGGGAGCAGTAAAGGTTTAAGGCCAGCCTAGACAACAGTAATACTCTATCTCAAAAACAAAGCAAAGCTCAGCATAGCAATGCCAGCCCTCAGGAGGCAGAGGCAGGGGGAATCTCAGAGAGTCTGAGTCTGGCTTGGCTTACATAATGAGTTTCAGGCCAGCAAGGAAAAGAGATAGTGAAACACAAGACACAAAAATACACAGAACAGACTCTTTAGATTTTTTTTAAAGATTTATTTATTTATTTTTAATTATTTTATTTTAATTATGTGCTTGAGGGGTTATGTGCACATGAATGTAGGTGCTCACAGAAGTCAGGGGCATGAGATCCCCTGGAGCTGGGGTTATAGGCAGTTGTAAGCCACCTGGTGTGTGTGCTGGGGATTGAAAGAGTCCTCAGGAAGAGCAGGATGTGCTCTTAACCACTGGGCTATCTTTCCAAACCTTAAATATGTAGTATTTATTTATTATGTATACAGTGTTCTGTCTGCATCTGTGCCTGCACACCAGAAGAGGGCATCAGCTCTCATTATAGATGGTTGCGGGCTGCCATGTGGTTGTCAGGAATTGAACCCTCGGAAGAAAAGTCAGCTCCTAACCTTTGAGCCACCTCTCCAGCCCCAGAACAGGATCTTTAGCTGTTGGAAGTTTAATATTATTTCTTTTCTTCCATATGCTCGAATTTCAGTTTCTTTTTCTGGTGGGAGTTTCTCCTAATAACGTACGTACATACATACATACATACACACACACACACACACACACACACACACACACACACAAACTTTTGATGTATCATCTTATCTTAGTCCTGTGTAAGAAAAGGATAGTTGAAAATAAATTTATTGAGGAGGTGGATCAGTACCCCCTGGGATGTACATTTGTGTATAATGGTTATTTATTGCTAGGGTGGAGTGGTCCTCCAATCTCAAATCTACTTTTGTGTTCTTAAATATTTGCTAACATAAACTAACAGAAATTGAGGGAACTTTGTGGTGTCAATGACATGCAGTATTTTAAATTCGTGCTAAGTCATCTGCCAATAACCACATGGTGATCTATCATAATTAGTAATGGGTTTACCTTCAAAATGATAAAGGCCGAGTCGGGAATCGACAGTCTTCAGATTTGTTAGCTATCCTTGAGCCTCTTGTTTCAAATCTGGCAGCAAAATTGTTTTATTGTCACAGTGTGTTTTTTGGCTCAGGGCACCAAACACAGAGGACAGGAAGGAGCTTGGGCAAACAGGTGTGGTCTTTCACGTGGGGGCAAGCTTGTTTTAAGATAAGTTCTATATGCGCAGTCCAGAGTGGTCAATATCCCAAGGAGAGATGGCCTCAGAGGAGAAGGCTCTAAAAGCCATTAGCCAACTATTTTATGACCAGTGATAGCACGGGGGACCCTCTGGTTCCAGCACCGTATACTTAGTGTAGTGTGGTCAGAGGAGCTCCTTGGTTGGGTCTTTAACTAACTGCTTGTCTTTAGTCAAAACAAGATCATAATTACCTGTTAGTTAAACTCAAACCGAGACCCAACCAAAGTCATCAATCAAGCATCTTAATTTTGCTGTGTATTCCTGAAACAGAAGTACTTCCATCCCCAGTAACTCAGCCCAGACAGAGAAACCCAGAGTCTGGGAAAGAACCTTTTCCAGTACTCCCCAGATATCTTTACACACACATCAATCACCCACCCTCCTTTCTTCTGTCATTTATCTTTTCCAAGTGACCCACGTGCGGCTCCTGTGTGTTGAGACCATAGGCAAGAATTACAAACATTCACAGTCATCCTTACAGAGTCCAAAGTCCAGGCAAGGAGGTAGGTATGGACCCTGACAATAATTCAGTTGACCAGGTGATTATGGTGACAGGCTCAGCCTTCCCACTTGGACATGATCAGGAGGGATGGGTGGCTAAATTTAAATACGAAAGTCTTACCCATCCTACTGATGACTATCTGCTTTTCCATTTGTGTGTATATGTATACAAGTTACACACGCATGATGCGGTAAATCGCATGTGTGTGTGCAAGGGAGTACATGTGTGCATATGTGTGTGTTTGGAGTGTGAGCCTCTATGAGTTCAGTTTATACATGTGTTCTATATTAGCTCCACTTAGGCAATTTTTGAAAACTTTACAGAAAGACAGTGATTGAGCCAGGATCATTCATTAACCAGGATCATTCATTAATGGGCAGAGTCTCAAGTAGTTTTTGACTTTAATAGTTAAACAAGTTGCCCATTGGCTTAGCTTTCTGGGGACCTCTTCCTTATGGAGGACAGAGATAGTGCTATCACTGAGTAGCACTCTAGGGACACACATCTTTAGTCTAGACTCATGAGTACCCAACCACCAGGCGATAGGGCTCTCCAGAGCAGTGTAACCCAGCTGGGTACCATCCCAAACCCAGCATTAGAAAGGGTGGATGAGGTTCTGTCTTCTTGGATACTAGAACTAAATACCTCTCGGTTTAGACATCACTCAGAAGGAAGGATACATTGGCAATTCTCTTCACTGATAGGCGGTCTGATTTTCAGGGGGAGGGGATGGAGGTGTGAATGCAGGAGCTGAGTGTACATCCTGTTTTCCTTTAATGGCTCTCTGCTCAGGTGAGGGGAGGCCACAGCCCCTCCATGGGCGAGTTCAGGAGTCTGCATGGGATTCCTTGAGGAATGTCTGAGTGTCTTGGAAGAGGTTTTCCTCTTTGGCGGGATGATAAAGGCATCTTAGCATCTCTGGGATGATGACAGCATCCCAGGCGCTGACACAGAAAATAAAATCCCAAGGACTTGATGGGAACTTTGCCTTTGATGTGGGCAGGTAGTCTCATGTGGTCAGCCCACCGTGGCCTTCTCATACTCTCTTCTTCCCTCCAAGTCCTCCTGTCCATCTTTGTTGACCAGGGCCCTGGTACCTGATGCCGTGACTTGCCTCTCTGTGTGAATAGCAGATACTCTATGCAGGGCTCTGCTCAGTGCCCGGAATCTTTCGCTGAAGAATCTGGGAGGTCTCAGGAGCCTTTGTGGGACCCTTCCCACATGTGGCAGTCTCCTCAGCTCAGCACTGCTGGTGCTCACAGGGTTGGCCAGACCTCCTCTGGAGGTTGTGTGTAGAGCGTCAGGCATCCCCACTCACACAGAAGAGCATTTTTATAGACCCCGCCTCTTCCCATAGAGTGGCAGGTGAGAATAACCTTAAAGGAAGGCAGTTAGAGCCTTCTTGGTACCTGGCCCCAAAAGCAAAAACAAAACCCAAATGCTGCCTATTTGAGCATGTCAAGAATTTTTTTCTGGCAGGTGTGTGGGTATCTGTTGCAACTTTTGTAATTGTGGATTTGTTTCGGAAATAGAGTTTCCAAATTTTAATGAACTTGTTTCAGAGCAAGTGTATGTCTGTCCCAGTAGTTGATTGTTCAAAATGAGCTGCCTCTGCACTGGACCCAAACCCAGTTGGTGTCTGGGAGACCTGAAAATGAAACCTGGGCATGGTGCTGGGAGGGCTGACCACAGACAGGAGGTTAGGGACGCAGCAGGATGTTTGGGGGCGGGATTGGGAGGCTTACTAGAGTACAATGAAGGCTGGGAGTTAGTAGAGGCTTGGGGCATGTCATTAATTAATTGATTAGCTAATTAATTAATCGTTTACTAGAAAAAACCTAGACTCACCTGAAAAGAGTTTCAATGGGTTGGCTACTGTGGGAGTGTCTTTGGGGACTTTTCATAATTAGGTTAATTTGTGTAGGGTGAGCTATCCAGCATGGGCACCGCTATTCCCTAGGCAGGGGTCCTAACAGGTAAGAGTGGAGAAAACAAGCTGAGATGCAAGTGAGCATGCTTGCACATCTTTTTGCCCTTAACTGTGGATGTGATGCGATCAGATGTCTGACGTTTCTGTTTGATGGACGGCAACTTAGAATTGTCATCTGAAAGAAAACCCCTTTCCTCCTAAATTTGTTTTTGCCAGGGTATTTATTATAGCAACAGGGATACAATTAGAACAGGGCAATAGTGGGGGGCCTGGGGCAGTACCAAGAGGCCTGGGGTGGTGCTAGGAGCGCCGTGCAGTGGCAGCAAGCGTGGGATTCAGGAGTCAGGCAGAATTCTCCAGGTAACTCACCCTGGGAGACTGGAAGCCTGTAAATATTTTATGCCTGATTTGCTGATTTTGCGGGTGTTGTGTTTCACTGAACAGTGGCTTGTTTTACGTGTCATGTTTTTGTTCCTGGAAGAGAGGATATTTTTATTTGCGAATATGTAAGGGACCTACCACTTTATAAAATGAGACAACAGATCTTGTTGTAATTGGCTGGCTTCCTTGGCAATGCCGTGAACATTCAGGAATTCTTGGCCCAGTGAATGCCTAACCCATAGACAAGTTGTTTTCACAAACGATGGAATTTTTATAAATAACCCATTGAGCAATTAATGAAGTGAGTGATATTATATTTTATAGACTTCTAGCTAAATATTTATTAATTAGGTTTTGTATATTTTGAGAGGCGGGAAGAAATATCTAGCACGTCTAGTTAAAAATGCAGCAGTTCAGTAGATTTTATGTCCATGGTAAAGACGAATAAATGAGCTTTTAAAGTTAATTTAGCTCATTCTGTGCATGATTATACCATGGTTCCGTCTATAAAGGAACTAAGGGTTTAGAGAAAGAAACAAAACATTAAAAAAGAAAAAAAAGAAAACATTGTTACCAGAAGTTGGAGCAGAGTAGGAGGGACCGGGTGGGATGCAGCTAGGAACCCTGCCTCCCCAACCCAGAGCAGCAGGAATCAGGAATCTAAACCGTCAGAGCAGGTCTGGGATGCTTTCCTATCAGAGGAAAAAATGCTATCTGACAGCTCCGAAGCTGTGGCTGCCTTGTGAATAATCTATGAATAGATAATTATCTATCTGTCCTGTATTATTGGTTCAGTTACACTCAATCTATACCCTCAACATCCATGCAACAATACCAGGGCATCTCTGTGACATGCAGAGAGCTGCCCCATCACTGGCAGCACGCCGGAGACTGCTGGAAGGGTGTTTGTTCCTCACAGAGGATCCCGTGTGTCCTGATAGAGGTGCGTGTTCTGTCTCTATCAGCGAAGCAGCCACATAACACGCCTTGTTTTGTGGGACTCAGCTCTGGTGGCTGTTCCTTGTAACCTGTGGGAAATTCCCTGTACAGTTCACCCAGGACGACTTGACTATGGGGTTAACATAGTAGGCGCCTGCACACAGTAACAAGCCTGCTTAGGACGCAGATGCTACTAATTGTGTGTTTTTGTTCACCGTATCGTTTAGGATGGCAGAATACAAATGCCCATCTCAGAATTCTGATTTGATCCAGATTCTGATTTGAATGAAATGAAGCAGCCTGTTCTCTTCAGTCTTTTGGCCCAGATGCAATGCTTGGGGGATGAAGATGTGAATGCATGGTGAACGGAGTAAGAAATGACATGAATTTTAAGGATGTTTGCAGGACATTTGGGTTGGTTTGTTTTTCTGAAACTGGACCTCAGGTAGCCTCGACTCGCCTAGAATTTGCTATGGAGTTGAGGATTGACCTTGAATTCCTGATCCTCCTGCCTTCTCCTCTCTGGTGTCAGGATTGCAGGCATGCAATACCATGCCTGGCTTATTACAGGATAATTTTAATGAAAAAACTAAATTTCTTTAAACTATACTTTAAATTTATTAATATCGTTCATAAAGAACAGGAACTGTTTTATAGGAAATATTAACTTTCTCCCCTGTTGGCCTACGTTTGGAAAGAGAAGGAACCAGAAGCATGTATTTTAAAGGAATTCTTCCACTTAGAGATAATCACTTTCTCAGGGTGTATGTATGATATTAGAATTATAAGTATGCCTAAATTAAAGTATTACTCTCTAGCCTACAAACTCTCTTCATTATATATCAAGATTATGAACATTGTTGATACTCAACTAATAATAATACCGATCATAATAACCTGGCAATATTCAACTAATAATAATACCGATCATAATAACCTGGCAATATTCAACTTCCATCTGGTCACACATTCTGCATATACAGTAATTGTAAAAGCATATCATTTCTGAGATTATGTGTTGTGCGAGAAGGAAAGGTGTCATAATCAGGAAATTAGAGTTAACGGCAGGAAGGGGACCTCTTTGATCACCCCCTCCGTGCCCCTACACACTCCTGCTAAATGCACCTCATTATGAATTCATTTTCAGCTTCATTGAGTCCCAGAAATTAATTCGACATAAATTTCATTGTAAAGCTCCGGAAACTTTAATTTCAAAGGTAATATCAGAGTAGGATTGTTGGCGCAGCCAATACTTTACTGAAGTGACTCTTGATTGCCACCTTTCTCTCTCTTTAGTTTTATTGTTGCCTTATATTTTATTATTGTTTTAAATTTTTATTATTGCTGTTGTGTATGTGCATGCATAGTTCTTTATAGATCATGATTTTCTCATTTTTATATTTCCATATTTATGTGTACCCTTCTTCCTCTTCCTCTTCTTCTTCCTGTTCTTCCTCTTCCTCTTCTTCCTGTTCCTCTTCTTCTTCCTCTTCTTCTTCTTGTATAAATGAGGACAGAACCCAGTTCCTTGTACATGCTAGGCAGGGGCTCTACCATTGAACCATCACTCCCTCCCTGTATCTCTGTCTCTCTTTGCAAATGTATTCATGTATCTATTTATCCAGACATCAGGGTTTAACTCTCACTAGGTTACTTAGAACCAACAGTCCGTTCTGGAACTCAAGAACATGAACTTATGATCCTCCCGTTTAAGTCTTCGGAATAGCTAGAATGACAGGCTGTACTTGGCTGCATTCTTGCCTTTACTTCAACACCCTGCTCTCAGGTGGTGTCATAGGGGGTGCGTCGCTTTCGATCTTGCCAGCCACAGGGGATCAAGTGCACCTTTATCTCTGAGCTGATTTTCCATCGTTTATTTCACACAGTTACAGAACTGTGTGGGTAATACAAAGAGCACGAAACAGATGAGTAGTTTCTTTGAAGGGAAGTCCATGTCGACCTTCCCTCTCTGGGTTCTCATGTTCTGAACACACCAGCCAGGCTGGCCTAGTGTGGGGGGGTACACACTGGTGTCAACATAACACAACTCCTGCCTTGTTTACTCTCTCTCTCTCCAAACTGACAGTGGATTGAATCTGCAGAACTAACTTCTCTCTCTCTCTCTCTCTCTCTCTCTCTCTCTCTCTCTCTCTCTCTCTCTCTTTCTTTCTCTTTCTCCCTTCCTTCCTTCCTTCCTTCCTTCCTTCCTTCCTTCCTTCCTTCCTTCCTTCCTTCTTTCCTTCCTTCCTTTCTTTTCCTCCTCAGATTTATTCTCTACTGGAATGACAGTGGGAGTGGCCAGTCATCTCTTCTCCCACCACGGATGTGGATGCGGTGACCACGAGGGCATGGCACACCCATGCTGTCTCTGGCCTCCTTGAATGGGAGTCAATTCCCAGGGTATGACTGAGGAACTCAGAGTACACCCTGGGGTTGTGGCTCTGAGTGAGCATGGCTGCAGATGGGCTGGGTCCTTGCTTGCCTCCCAGCTGGATTTTCATCTTGAAAACTAAGGGAACATGGAAGATTACTAGTTGGGGGAGCAACATAAATAGCTTTATTCTAGATCATTCTAACAGGTCCGGAGGGGCAAGAACATGCTTTCTCTGATTAGGTTCCTGGCAGGCTAGAGGGGTCAGACAGCAGGTACAGGGATATGTGGCATGGAGAAAGCAGGATATGAACCAAGAAGTCAGACTCCAGGATGTTCCTGGGTTCCTGCTTGGTGCCAGGGGGCTGTTTGTGACAGAAACCCAGTCTGGAGAACCCAGTCTTTTCTGGAGTTGTTCTTGCTCAGGTGGCAGATGGCCAGCCTTGAAGAATCTGACATTCACTTGCAAGCCAGTAGCTTGCCCAGAGAAAAAATACCCAGGCTTGGCCTGCTTTGCTGGGCTGCTTGTCATCTTCTCCTCTTCTTTCACCCCACCCTGCTCTGTGTCACAGCACCTGCACTTTGTCCTGTCCCATTTTTTTCCTCACTGGAATGCAAGCTCCGTGAAGACAGCCTGGCTCTGGCTTTCTTATCTCTAGCCCCAAGGTGGAGTGCTCAGTGGATGTCTGGGGGCTGCGGCCTTATCTTGCTCAACTCTTGCAAGCTGGACAGTTTTACAGTATCCCTTACCAAATGCAGGTGTTCTAGGACTGTGTGTCTGGAAGTGACCCAGCCTTCTGGAGTCTTCCGGGAGCTGGCTGTTAGGCTTTGGCGCCCTTGTCCTTCTGCTGTCTGTCACATGAGGAGATTGTGTTCTTCCTTTCTAGAGAATGCAGCCCTCACCAGACACTGAACTCACTGGCCCCTTCAGCTGGGACTTCCCAGTCTCGAGGACCATCAAAAAATTTTTTTCTGTTCTTAACAGATTATAAGGCCTTTGCCAATTTTGTGCCAGCGGTGTAAATGGACTAACGCAGCTGGAGAGCTGTGACATGCACCTGGCTAGATGCATGTGTGCTAGAATGACAGGGAGCAAGACCTAGGAGAGGCTAGTGGCACTCTCTGAGAACTGGAAGTTCACAGTGCCACAGAATTCTGGAACGATGTTGAGTAGATGATAAAAATGAATCATGAGACTGATTGCCCACCTTCCAGCCCTGGATATCCTGGAGAGCTGCAGGCTTCTGTCTGGAACTTACTGTGGCTTCACTGGGACAATGATATTCCACCATCAGGCATGGTAACTCTGCTTGGTCCATCTAAAGCCCCTGGGTAAGCCCGGGAATGCATGTGAGTCTCATCCTGGTGTCCTAGTCAGCTCTCAAAGGTCTTGATGTGAGATGTCTGCATTAATGGATACACAACTTGAAAAGATTGTTTCAGCACACAATCGTCTGGGTGCACTGGATGTCCACTGCTGTACCCCCAGCTGGGGTGCAGTGCTGTCCTGACTGGGGGCTGTACCCCCCAGCTGGGGTGCAGTGCTGTCCAGTCTGGGGGCACATGCTGCTATGGGAGCCTCAGAAGCTCTTGAAATACAGCCATGACAATTAAAAATTGTTCATTTTAGTACAATTAATTTTCTTTATCATGAAAATAATCTAGGGAAAACTGAGTAACATGTGGTGTGAGTTGGTGTGGAGTGGAAGATCTGGGTGTTCTGAGTGCTCCCTTCTTTCCAAGGTGGCTTGTGTGGAGGTGGCCTCTCTCCTGCCAAAAGTAAGCTTTGTGTGCTGGGAAGATGGCTCAGTGGATGAAGCACTATTAGTGCTGTGTGAAGGCCACCTAAGACCCATGTGCAATCCCAGCACACAGACACACAAACAGGAGATCCCCAAACAAGCTAGTCAGCTGGACGAGGCAAGCTCCAGGTTCATTGTGAGACCCTGCTTCAGGAAAGTGGGCATTGATTTAAGAAGACATGGGATGTCAACATATGATGTCATCTGTCCCTGAACATGCTTAAATTCACACCTGCACACACATGCATACATACACACATGTGCATCCACAGACATGCAAACACTAGTAAACACACTCGACCACACTGCACACATATTTCCCCAAACCCAATCCAAACCAAACCATCCTCCCCACCACCAAAAACCAACCAGAAACCAGAGCTTGGCTAAAAAGCCAGTGCACTGCTTCTCAATCCTCATGGTACGTGAATCTCACTGTAACTTCACAGTGCTGGCAGAATGTACAAATTACACAAGCTGAGGTTTTTTTTTTCACGCTCCATATTGAGCTATGTTTTCATTGAATACAATTACAAAAGAGATAATATCTCAGATATTTGAGTCACAATCTTAGCCTTATTACTGTCAAAAAGCAATTACGAGCTATTTTTATGCAGAGCTCAAACATAAAATTAAAGACTCAAAGATGAAAGCGAAACATTTTTAACCATACTATACAGTACTCATAACAGTGTCTGTGGAGCCAAATGTGGAGCATAGAAAATACGCAGAGAAAATATTCTGCAAGCCATGAAGGGTGTTCACAAAGATGCGCTTGGAGAGGAACCCAGGCCAGCTGCTGGTAGTAGCTTTATCTCCATGCTTGCTGGTGTATTACAGAAAAGTGAGGGGGAACATTTGCACCGAAACACTTAACTCTTGAGACAAACCGATGTATTTAGAATGGGGCTTTCTAAGCCAGAAGTAGAAAGGCTTGAGAGCCAATGTGAGTGGCCCAGGATGATGAATGACAGCTTCTCTGGCGCTGTGTCCAGTGAGTGATTGTGTCATCAGATAAAAGGTCAGGCTGCATGTACCAGGGAAGTGACCTGTTAGGACAGTGTGTGAAAAGCGTGGGTCCCTGAAACCTGTCTGTACACAGGAATGGTGTAGGATGTACTTGGCAAAAGTTTCTCCAACAGAAGCCTCTTCAGAAGGCAAGGACAGTGTGAGTGTGCAGGGAGACCAGCAAACCAGGAAGACTTGGACTGGGCTGTCCCAGTGTGGCTGGTTTGCCGTGGAGTTCAGGAGTTCCTGGTGAGCCCAGCTCTCAAGTATCTGGGGTACTCGGGTGTCTGGACAGAGTTTGTGGGTCAATTCTTTTTGTTGGGGAAGCCTGACTCTGAGACTGATGGACGGTGATACCCATGCACCTCTTACCAACTTAGAGATGGTGAAAGTGGCATTGACTAGCAGACAGTTTCCTGTTCTCCTAACCCTGCTACTGGCAGCACACTAGTCAGTAATCAGAGCAGACCAAGGAAGGGAAGAGGCATCCCCTTGGGCCCTGTCAGGGCTTCTGTGTCTGAGGCATGCTAGCATGCTGACCTCTGGGGTGGACAGGAAAGAGGACAGCACAGACAGCATAGGCATTACAGTGTTTGTGAGGAGCAGGGTAAGTGCCTGCCTCAGGCTGGGAGAAGCAAAGCCCGTGGGAATGGTCTTCTACCCACAGCATCCATGGTGTGATTCCTGTGTGTCTGAGGGTTTCTGTTGCTGCGACAAAACACCATGACCACAAAGCAACTTGGGGAGGAAAGGGTTTATTCGGCTCACACTTCCACAGCACTGTTCATCCCTGAAGGAAGTCAGGGCAGGAACTCAAACAGGGCAGGAACCTAGAGACAGAGCTGATGCAGAGGCCATGGAGGAGTGCTGCTCACTGGCTTGCTCCTCATGGTTTGCTCAGCCTGCTTTCTTATAGAACCCAGGATCACCAGCCCAGGGATGGCTCCACCCACAATGGGCCAGACCTTCCCCATCAATCACCAATTAAGCAAATGCCTTTCAGCTGGATCTTATGAAGGCGTTTTTTCTCAACTGTGGTCCCCTTTTTTAAGATAACTCTAGTTTGTGTGTTAAGTTGGCATAAGACCGGCCAGCATGCTATGTTGTTTCTTCTGGAAACTGGGTTCTTTGTGTTTAGGCATGGGTTTGTGAGTGTGCATGGAGGCCAGAGGTCAACATGAAGTATCTTTCAAACATATTCTCTGTACTGGCTGGTTTTGTATGTCAACTTGACATACATTTCCTCAGGTGAGGAGATGCCTCCATGAGATCCAGCTGTAGGGCATTTTCTCAGTTAGTGACCAATGGGGGAGGGCCCAGCCCATGGTGGGTGGTGCCATCCCTGGGCTGGTGGTCCTGGATTCTGCAAGAAAACAGGCTGAACAAGCCAGGGGAAGCAAGTAGATAAGTAGCTCCCCTCCATGGCCTCTGTATCAGCTCCTGCCTCCAGGTTCCTGCCCTGTTTGAGTTCCTGCCCTGACTTCCTTCAGGGATGGACAGTGCTGTGGAAGTGTGAGCCGAATAAAGCCTTCCTCCCCAAGTTTGGTCATGGTGCTTCATTTGCAGCAGCAGAAACCCTGGTGCAGACACTCTCCTCCTCATTTTCGGAGGCATGGTTTCTCAGCGACCCTGGAACTCACCAGTTTGCCTAGACTGGCTATCAGTATTGCCTTATCTTTGTCTCCCCAGTTCTGGGACTGGATGCCTGCTGCCACACACAGACTTTTACGTAGGTGTTTGGGGTGTGAAATTAGTTCCTCCTGCTTGTGTGGCAGGCACTGTACAGACTGCAGGGTCTCCTCAGCCCGTAGCTGGTTCTGTCTGTTGCTTGTGATTGTCTGCTTTCTCAGCACAGACTGGGCTTGTGGATTTTAGGGACAGTTGACATTGCACCCATTAGTGGATGGCCAAGGGCTCAGGGGAGGCCTCTGATGCTCTGCTTCGGGTGTTCCTCTTCTGGGGGAGCTTGATTCACACTACCCACACCCATGCTCCTAGTTTGTTCATGAGCTCCATAGACGTGGGCAGAGGCCAAGCTGTGTACAGAGGAACCATTCTCAAGCTGTCCCCGGTCTTGTCTGTGAGCTCCAGTCCTCGTGTCTGAAGGAGGGCATCCAAAGGAGACCAGGCCCTGTGGAGCGAGTCTGACTCACACAGAGAGAAAAGCCCAACTCCTCTATCCCCCTCAGAGTTGAAGAAGGTGAAGAGCTCACTTGCTTCTGTTTATGGGCCTCGTGCAAAGGAGATATAAGGTGATTCCTGGTTGGCATTGTGAGGTGTGATGGGTCCTCTTAGTTGCCTGGATTGAATATCACCTAGGAGATGTTCACAGGCGTGTCTGTGAGGGTGTCCCTAGAGAGAGTTAGCTGAGGAGGGAGCAATCACCTTGACTGTGGGTAGCACTCTCCCATGGGTTGGGGTCCTGGGATGAATAAAAAGGAGAAAGTTAGTGTGCACCAGAATTCAGCTCTCTCTGGGCTTTGTGATCCACCAAGATGTGAGCAGGTTCCTGCCACTACAGTTTAGAATCCTTCCTGCGCTGTGACTGCCAGGCCACAGCAGGCTCTGTCCCATGAACCAAGGGACAAAATTACCCTTTCTGCCTTGGCTGGTTTCTTGTCAGACATTTGGTCATAGCAATAAGAAAAGCAAGTAACACTGCTGGTTTGTAGCTTGGAAATTTAGTTAGCATTGACACTTTTGTTCTGCCACAGAAGTGCTTGTGACCCCCACTCCGGGAAACTATTTTTAAGTAGCCGTGATCTGCCTCTCCGAGGCAGAGGCTCAGTGTGGAAGAGTTCTGCTGCGCTTTTTATTCTCAAGGGTGAATTCTATTTTCAGTGCTCCGGGCTCAAGCATGTTGGATCAGACTTCAGGGAATCTGTAGGAATGAAGGATACATGGATTTGAGGTCATCCTGCCTCTTGTATGTATCCATGTAGCTCTTGGGTTCCACATTACTCTTGGGGTTCTGACAGAAAAAAGGAGGACTCAGGGGGTCCCAGAAGACAACATCTTCTCTGGAGACTATAGTTTCTTAGAACTATGAGGTGGTCTGCAATGCCCCTGCATGTGTGCCCTTCTGCAGATGTGCCTTAGCCTCGCAGGTGTTCCCTTCTGCAGATGTGCCTTAGCCTCGCAGGTGTTCCCTTCTGCAGATGTGCCTTAGCCTCACAGGTGTGCCCTTCTACAGATGTGCCTTAGCCTTCCAGATGTGTCCTTCTGCAGGTTTTCCCAGTCTTTTCAGATGTGCTTAATAAGCCTCATGCCAGGAGCATCTGCTGTCCTCAGATTCCCAACTAGAGAAAGCCTGAGTCCTGGGGAAGTTCAGCTAGCGCACTCAATTCTCCCCTGTCATGGAAGGTAGGGCAGCCTCTAGGGCCACATGGTGCTTTTCCAAGAAAATACTGCAGAGAGGAAGACCCTGCAAAACGAGGGTGGGATCCTGGGAAACAAATCCATAGATTGTTTTTTCTTCCCTGCTAAATACAAATTGTCAAGTTTTGCCCCCAAAGACAGAGTTCATAACCCATGTTTTTTTCTTCTAGATTTCTTTCAGCCAGTCGAACCCGATGAGAAGGGCACAGAGTCTTGACACACCCACTCATGCCATGCAAGAATACATATGTGTGCACACGGCACAGACATACACACAGAGCCCACTTGGAAACATCCTCTATGACTCTTGCTGTAATGTGGCTGTCCAGTGGGAACACAGCGTAGGTCGTGTAGATATTAGATTTCACCTTGGTTGTTGCTAGTGCTGAGAACCTTTGTGTGTCTACCTGTGTTCTGCCATTGATTAAGCCCCTGACTTTCAGGGTTCTTAAGAGCTCTTAAAATACTGTTCAAACTAGCCATAATTAGCAAGCAGACTGTATGAACACTCACACTCATTCCACATAGATTCCTTGTTGGCACGGAGCAATCCATTACCTGCTTCAATGAACCGTCCCATTGGTAATTTGCAGAGTTCTCACCCCTGGGTGATGGAGTAAGCTGCCCTCTTCCCAGGCACTGGCTACTATTGTTTAAGCCAAATGTATAATGCATGAGAGAAGTTTGTATATCAAACATTCCAGACAAGGTACTTAAATTCTAGACCAACTGATAACATTCACACCAATGGGGCTGAGACAGAGAGGGCTGGGAGGCTGCTTTCGCAGGGCTATTTCACTGAGGTAAAATTCATGCACCGCGCGGTCCGCTCAAGGAAAGCATACGACTCAAGGACTTCAGTATAGTCACAGATTTATGTGGTCCGCCCCTGTGGTCGCCCTGTAGAGAAGCCCCATACCTGTGGCACTCACTCCCCATTTCCCATGAGCTTTCTAACAACCAGGAACCACACATCCGTCCTCCATGTCTGTAGACTTTCCCCTCTGGAGATGTCACCTAAACAGAGTTGGCTGGCATGAGGGTTCTCATGATAGCTTCTTTACTTTTACAGTCTTGTAATTTAAGTCTCATCAGTAGCGTAGCCTGTGTTAGTGTTTTTTTTTTGTTTGTTTGCCAAATAATATTCCATCTTATAGAAATGCCCGTATCATTTCACTTATTTGTGAGTTGATAGACATCAGGGCTTTTATGATTGATGTGTTTAGAAAATTATAATTTATGATTCTTATCAGGTGAGTTTGTTGTGAATGCTACTAATTTGGGTATATTTTAGAGACTTCCTCACTCTTTCCTAACACATGGAACTAGCTGTCTCACGTGAGGTCATAGTTGTAAGATCCAGCTGATCAAAAGAAAAACTAAAATCAAGATGTAGCTCTCAAAATGTAAAATAAAGCAAGCCGTATGTGTGAATACCTGCACATGCACGAGGTAACACACCATCAATTGAATGTTTTTAAGTATGTAAAGTTTCCCCTATTCCTCTAATCTGCCGCCTGCAGGACACTATAAGCTGGACATCGTTCTTGATGGCTTTAATTTTAGGGACATCTCTCTTATTCTATGTCACATGTTATATAAAGCAGTGAGACTGGAATCAAACAAACAAACCACAGACATCAGGATCCAGAGAGATGGCTCAGCAGTTAAAGAGCACTTGCTGCTCTTAGAGAGGATCTGAGCTCAGTTTCCAGCAGCTACATTAGACAACTCACAACTGTTAGGTTAGGTCCACAGCTCCAGGGGACCTAACACTTTCTTCTGGCCTAGTGGATGGTACTGCACGCACACAAACCTACACACTGATGTGCAGATCCACCCATAGGTAAGAGCCTGTGGCTAGAAAGGTCATGGGTTCTAGGGAAGAACCTATCCCTATCACTCCACTCCACTGTATGGATGTAGTAGTAAATCCATCGCTGATGACTTATATTATACCTGCAGATTAATGCATCTCTCACCTGTCCTCGGAGGAGCTTCCATTTGCAGTAGATGCTAATTAGCATAGAGACCCCACAACTGGACAAGGTCCAGAAACATAAGGGACTGAAGAATGCCCAGTCTGAAATGGAACACACTCTTCCTCCAAAGGATGAGGGGGTCGGTGCAGAAAAGGAGGTAAGAAGGGTAAGAGGCGGAGGCGGAGGGGATTACAAGGCAACAGTGTCTTCTGGGCACAGCAGGGCAGGGGCCCATATGGATTCCCAGTGGCTGTGACAGTACACGCAAGAGCCATGCAGGCCTAAGCCAGATCAAAAGTAGCTGGGGGAGGGAGGGGATGAAATCCCAGCCTTTCCTGCAGGGTGACTGCCATGGCTGGCTGCTGGGAATGGGAGAGCCAGGTTCTCTCCATGCCTGTATCCTTTGGTAGGCTGAGCACACCTCAGCGAAGGACCACATATTTAGGCATATACGTGGCTGGCCCGTGTTGGGATAAAAAAGGCACAAAGTCTGTTGGATGGAGAAGGGAGATGGCAGAACCAGGAGAACGAGTGGTGAATGTGGTCCCCAGAGAACGAATACAAATTTAAAACCTACAGTAAAAACGTGAATAAATTAAATCTTAAAAATCGTCATGCCTAGATAATAAAAGGGAGTAGATTTTAGTGAAATGATCCAGGGGTTTCTTCCTTAATGGGCATCACCAACTATTTCTCTCTCCTAAAGATTGCTTTTCCGCCTAGGGCTCAGCCTTTGGTGAGCACAGTAACAAGTCTCTAATAGCAACATAGTTCTTCTTTCGTAGAGATGGCTCATCTAGGACAACCAGGGCTGCTATACAGAGAAATCTTATCTCTTAAACCTCCCCCACACCAAATCTATGCATTTCAATTAAAATATGACTCTCTGTTGTATTTTGGTGCCTTGGATGAGAACAAGGAAATCTTACAAAATGTAGTTTAAAAGGCTTGAGAAAGCCTAGAACATTTCCCAGTTTAAAAGGCTTGAGAAAGCCCTAGAACATTTCCCAGTTTGGAAATGCAAGCAAATGATTTACATTTGTAAATCAACCTCCCGACTGAGTTCTCTTGTTTTGCTAGGGGAAGAGGCAAACCTCTGGGCTTATGAAGAATTCAGAGTGGATAGCATCTAGGGCCAAGCCCTTGGCTCCTGGATGCTGCTGCTAATGGCAGCATGGCTGTGTAGTCCTGACTGGAGCTGGGCAGCAACAGGGCGTGTGTGCACATCTCTTAGAGTGGCTCCGCGTCGTCCTCCCCAGAAGTGTGCACACTGGGTGATAGTTAGTGTTAGTGGGTGCTGAGAAAATATCTTTCTATGCTTCTCACTTCCTGAACACAGTCGGAGACAGATTTGGTGTGTGCCACGCAGGAAGGGCATCAGCTCCACCGGTGGGCTCTGGGCATCCATGTTATTGGGTTAAGTAATTGAAAATCAGAATCAAACAGGGCTTTCTTTCAAAGTCTGAGGAAACTGGCTCCCGGAAGCCTGTCAGTAAAGACTGCAGGGCCTTTCTGAAAGATTCCACCACATAAATGCCCTTTTGGCTTTTCATTCATCTAGATTTTTTAGCCCCTTGTTTCTTGTCCCCACCAACTGCATCTCCCTATCTGATCCGATTGCAGGGTCTCTAGCCCTGATAAGTGGCCTTATCTTAGCTCCAGGGGTTGTTGGAGTGGTCTGGTGTGGGGGGCCGTTTGTCTCTGTCCCAGGCTGCTCTCTTCTTCCCTCACTTGAGGAAGCTCATCTGCTTCCAGGCCCGATTTCAGCCCCTTTGAAACTTCCTGCTATTCCCCTGGAGGTGACTCACCAGCCTCAGAACTCCCCCAAGATCTTGTCTCTTCTTTTATGGCCCCTACTCTGTTTGCGCACTCTGCCCCTCCCCCAGCACCTTTCAGGAAATCGAACGCTCAGGGTAGGAAAAAAAAAAATTAAAAAAGTAAGACTGCTGTCAAATCCCTACAGCCTGGAAGACTTAGTCCTGATAGGGATAGTGTTCATTACAACTTGTTAAATCCAACTGAGGTCATCGGTTTATACAGCCATACTCCAGCCATTTTTCCTTTGTGAATTAATTCTTTTTGGTACGTCATAGTAGTGTAGACTTTAGGAACAAAACCAAGCACAGCACAACTTGAAATGGCAGCCTCCTGTTGGGACCTGGGAGCTCTGGGTCCCTGCCTGGAAAGTGGGAACTGATCTCCACCCAGCAGAAAGCCAGGCCCTGGGGGGAGGGGCTCCCATTGGTGCCTGGGCCTTAATCATCCAGGCTTTTGTGTGGCAGTGGTTGCACCTGGCTTCATTCTTTATGACGCTGTTTTCGCTTTATAGACTTTACCTTCTAGGAGAGCATTAAGGATCCCTCGTGTGTCAGGGTTAACATAATATGTATGGCTAACATAAGGGAGAAGAGTCTAGAGCCAGGGGGCTAATAGCTCAGTCATTGTTGCAGTGGGGGCCTTTGTGGTCATAAGTTGGTACCAAGTGGAAGTAGAGCCAGTGGGTGCTTGGTTTATTCCCTAGGGGTCTCCCAAGGCTTCCTCCCCTCTTTGCTTCAGCTAAGGGGCGTTAGTGATGCAGGTACACGTGCCAGGGGTGGTGGCAGCAGTCATGCTGCGGCGGGTTTAAAATGCCTTTGTGTTCTCCTTGAGACAGGATCTCATGTAGCACAGGCTAGCCTGGAGCTCACTAGCAGTCAAGGATGACTTTGAACTTGAGATTCTCCTGCTTCTGTCTCTGGAGGGCTGGGGTCTTCCAGGCCTATGCCACTCCTGGCTTAATGTGTTCTCCAGAGGGAGGACCAAACCTGGGGTCTGTGGGTGCTAGAACAAGAGCTCTACCAACAGAGACCCCACAGCCCTAGAGACTCTTTAGTGAGAGCATCAAAGTGTGAGACTGGGGGCAGAACTTGATGGCCTCAGGGAAGGGGTCTCCAATTTCATCGTTCCTACTGTTAAACTTTTGAACCTGGTACACGTGTGTGAGTATGTGTGTATGAATGTGTGTGTATATGTGTGTGAGTGTGAGAGTGTGTGTATATGTGTGTGTATGTGTGTGAGTGTGCGTGAGTCTGAGTGTGTAAGTGTGTGTGAGTATGTGTGTGAGTGTGTGTCTGAGTGTGTGAGTGTGTGTGTCCGAAGCCTTCCCATGTCTAGAGGACTCAGTCTTCTTTTTCTACTTCTGAAATTTGGCTGCACCAGATGCTTGCAAATCAGTGCGCCCTCTGCTGGGCAGAGATAGTCTGAGTTTCTAAGAAGGCTGTTGGAAAGGGATTTCCCTGCAGCTGAACTCAGGGGCTTCATTTTAAGAAGTCTGGATTTCCCTGGCCGTTGAACTTATGTCCTCTGAGGTTGGGCGATGCCTTCCGTGAGAAGAGTGCTGGGCTGGGGGTTGTTTCTGTGCCTAGCACACTCTTCTAGAGCCTTCGTTGTATGTTGGATGAATAAGAGTCTTCTAGACTTTACTTGGCATCCTGTGGTCTGAGCTTCTCCCAGGGGAGTTTTGTTCAGAGAGGGTCATGTGATAACCTCAGCAGCTCCACGGAGGTGCCATTTTGGCCACTCTCATTGCTCTATGAGGAAGGACTCTTGATCCTCATTGTACCCATGAGGTCAAGCGGCTGTAGTCCACATAACTGGAAAATGGAAATTGTTTGAAGACAAATTTTGTAGCTCTAAGCCACCTCCACATCACACAGGCGCCACACACACACACACACACACACACACACTGAGGCAGAGTGTTAGTAAGTGAATGGCTGACTGACACAGGGTGAGGGATTTTTAGTGCCTAGAACACATGGTCCCCAGAGCGTCATCCACACGCAGAACAATGCTGTGTGACCTGGAGCAAGACCACTAATCTCTCTGTTCTCAGCTTTCTAATAAGAAAAAAGAGGATAAAAAAATCCGCTCTCATTGGGTTGTGAGATAACAAGTATAAAGCAATTAGAACATAGCATTAACTGTTATCTACCTGTTCATTATTAGCCATCAAATCTGTTGGTAATTTATTGGACAGTGCTAGACACCTGAGGTCTAATTAGAGAGAGGCTGACAAGTGAACAAGGGCTGGGTACCCACATTTGAGTACATGTCTTCAGGAAACTCTCGTGCCCGCTCGTCTGTTTGGCCAAAAGAAACAGACATGGCTCAAAATCATTGAACTGAACTGTTCTTATTTTGGGGTTTGCCTGTACTGCCTGCTGTGCTGTGACTGTCACTGATGACGGCAAGTGTGCCCACTGAGGTGGGTGGGACTTCATGAATGTCCTGGGATTTTAGAAGCATGTGTGGTGAGGAGAGAAAGGTGGGCAAGCGAGACCACGGATGGGGGCCTCACCTCCAGAGAGCTGCCTCACTGAGTCTGAAGACAGTCCAGCTGTGGGCCGCTGGATCTGCACGATTATGGTTGGATATGGAAGGAGCTATTGCATTCGAGCCAGTGCTCAGCTGGGATGTGAGCTGGAAGGCAGAGGCCAGATTGCTCAGATCGCGTGGTCTTGATATACTATAATAGTTTTATCTTACATAGGAAATGCTCATGTGGGGAGGTTTGCAGACACGAAGTATGTCTCTCGTAGCACCACGGCATCTTCTGATGGCCAGAAGTTGTCTCTGTCTATGTTCTGGCTCCTTGCCCCATGGTTCATCAGGTAATGCTCCTTATTAGGAGGGTTCAGCATATCAAAATTATGTTAGCAAATAGCTTCAGTGGAAAAAAAACCACAAAACTGAAAACCGTATGTTTTAACTAGGGTAGGGCTTCTCTGGTGGCAGCTGGAAGAAGCCCACATCTAGGCAGTGACAGCAGACACTGCCAAAGGCTCTTCTGAGTCTTCTGTGCTCAGGGGGGTGAAGGGTGGACCCTGCCTCGGTTCTGATCTAGCCAAGTGGAGAGTGTGCACATTTTCGTCTGTACAGATGTGTCATGCATGTTTGTCCTTTTCTACATGTGAGAGCTTTCTAGAATGACTTATAAACCAAGTTCTATTTCCTCATTTCCTCAACTGTCACACTTACACACACACACAGACTTTGAGGCTACCAGTAGGCATGAATTGCCACCATAGAGAAAGTCTTGGAGCAAGCCTGTTTCTGGTATTAACTCCTGTGGTATGTCACCCAGCACCCCATCAGGCCTTTGGCCTCAAAACTTAGTAGGAGACCTGAATGAGAAGGAATTTTCATTGTACCCTACTTGCTAACAGAGGTTCTAGATTTTGGAAAAACTTTTATATTTGGAAACATTCATTCAAAATTCAATGTCTTAATAAAAGTGTTAAAAATATAACAGTCAGTTGGGAGATTGGGGGAAAAGTGAAGAAGTATCTGAAAGTGAAGGCTTTTCAGCTGATTCAAACACTTTTTTTTTTGTGAAAAGGGAGTGGTGGGATTGGAATACAGGACCTTGCTCCCTTGCTCCCATTGAACGACCAATCTGCCCTGAGCCACAGTCCTTCACACATTGTTTAAGTTGAAAATTTTTACACAGGTTTGAACTTGACCTTATGTGTCTGTTTTTCTGCTGGTGGCTTCCAGCGTGTGTGTGCATATGTGTGTGTGTGTGCGTGTGTGTGTGTGCAGGTGTCAAGTAGAACCAGAGGTCTGCCATTCTGGTTCCACACCAGAAAAGAGGCAGCCCGGAGCCCGAGGTGGGCCCCTGGCAGCAGGTCCCTTCAGTGTGTGTAGCACTCAGGTCTGGCCTGCTGGACACACATATGGGGGGTTTGTCTCCAGCTGGGGGTGTCCAGGCTCTGTGGCAAGCCCCCAAGTGCGTTAACAACTGAAGCAAAGGATACTTTTGTTTTCTTTTTCCGTTTGGCAAATGAGAAAGCCTTCTCCCCTTTCCTGCTTAAATATACACAAAGGGCTCAGTATACTTAGGGGGTTAAGGCCAAGAAAAAGACTTTGAGAATTTTGAAGGAGTTTAATCTGACAATTGATGCTCTAGTTAATTCCTAAATGAATAACTGATTAGCTGCACGTTTTCCAGGAAATCACAGGGCTGCATCATGACATAATTCCTGATTACGTACCGTTTCATTTTATCTCAAAGAAGCACATAAAAGCCAAGCATTTTCAGCTTGGCACTCATTTCCTCCCCTCGCATGTCTGGACTAGCAATTTGACATCCTTGCAAAAGAGAGGCTGGGCTTTAATGTTTTAGGAATGGCTAAGTGGTTTGAGTCATGGGTTCGGACCCCGACAGGCTGGAGACTTTTGCAGTGTGTGCTGGTGTCCTTGTTTTTAAAGGAGAGAAGGAGAGATGCACTTGTCTGAATTTTCCCCCTTAAAATGCTAATTAGTATGGTAGTTAGTAGTCATTAAGTGGCATTTTATGACGTACCCACCACCCACAGAGGACTTTGAGCAGAGGGTGGCCCTCTGGCATAGGAACAGCACTGTTAGGTGCTCAGAGCAAGAATCTAGTGTTAAGCTTCCTCTGGGTGGGTGGCAGCCTCTTGAGAAATTCAGAATTACAGATACTTAAAAATGACCAATGTTATTCCCCAAACCATGAAGATAACACAGACCCCTTAGAAGGCAGAGCTACCCAGACTCGGATGTCCCTGTTTTCCTTTTGTGAACTCCGGGTTCCCATCTTGTCAATTTATGACCCATTGTCCTCGAGTTAATTTAAAACTCGAGGAAGGCCAAGTGCCACATCTTTGGCTTCAGCTCTCACAGTCCTCTATGAATTCCAGGACTTGTTAGAATTTGTCCTTTGTTGATAGAACACCTGGGTTCTTGGCTTTTGTTCCCTCCCACCAGCCCCAACCTCCATTAACTATGGCAACAGGAAGTAAAATAAGCCAATTTGGCTCCATCTCAGCTGCTCTGGATGCTTTCTCAGTCCTGGGAGGAAATCAGATACATTACACAGAGACCGGGAACAAGGAGACATTGCCCCACTTGGAAACTTTGGAGACAATGTAGCCACAACGCCCAGCTGGAGAGGAAGCGCCAGGGCCACCTTCTACAGCTTGGGTATCCCAGAGTTTCACTGGGCACTTCCCCCTGACTCCCGCATTTGGAAACAGCCTGTGATTGGCTGGGGCCAAGATGAATGTGAGGTTCTGGGCCAGCGGCTGACTCCACCATACAGCCTCAGTGCTACCGTTTTTCACAGAAGCAGGAGGCAGTTGGCACTTTCTACAGACATGCCCTGTCCCAACCCTGTGAGACGGTATGGGCATTTGCCAGGTTGTGGAAAACAGCATTGTAGAACTGTATCTTTAGAAAAAGAATTAAAATGGCAAGAGCTGTATAAAAACAAATTGTAAAAAAGTCTCAAAAGAAGATTAAAAAGGAACAGGACAAAGCAGGAATCCAGTGGCCTCTGTATGCTGGTTTAGAGATGGTCTTAAAATGAAGATTGATTGAGCTATCTTAGTGCCCTCTCCGTAATCCAATGCTATTTTTACATTAAGCAAAAAACAAACAAACAAACAAACAAAAAAACCACAAAAACCCTCCTTTGATCTCCAAAAATGAAATGTGAAAGAAAAAGGATTGTAATACATTTCATTTACTCAAGTTCCGTTGGCATGATACGCAAATTTCAAAGCCGAACACTCGGGATGAAGTAAAAGCGTGCAGGCAACGGTGGTGTGGAAAGAGATATTAGGGGGATTATGTCAGTAGCAATTAAAATGGAGAGCCCGTGCAGGTGACAGCTGGCCCTTCTGTTCCCAAGCAGAAAGCAAGAAAGGAAGGTGCCAGGAGCCCAGATCTGCTCTCTGTGTCTCTCCAGGAGTTACCCTGCTTGGATCTCGCTCTGGGAGCTGGGGCAGCTATTGGCTCACTCTTAGGGGTGGGATTTAAGTGATGCAGGGTCGGGGCAGGGCGATTTAATTGTAGAGGGAGACCTAGGAGGGTTGCATGCAGAAGGAACCTTGTTCAGGCCTGTGGTACACAACCTCGGAGTTGCACGTATGTTAACTTGATTTTTAATTTTTATTGTGTTCTGAGAAAGGGTTTTGGGTAACCCAGGCTAGCCTCAAATTCACTAGTCAAGGATGACCTTGAACTTTTGATCCTCTTGCCTTTACCGCTCATGTGTTGGTATTACAGGGGCACACAACTATGACCAGAGGCTCATTAATTCAGTCTTGTGACCATATGAGGATTTAATTGTTTTTTTTTCTAAATTCAGAATCTTTTTAGCCAGAGGACATTCCTCTCTATCGATAAACATGACATTAATTTTTCCATTGGTCTGGTTAGCTCCAAGAGACTGTAGGTCAAATTGAAGTCTCACTAGTTCCACTGGAAAAGCCCCAACTTGCCTTCCAGGCTGACCAGGAAGTGATGTCAGTCTCTGTTACCACCGTTTAGCGCATGCACAGGGTGACCCTTCTGCGGATGGCGGAGGCTTCTTAGCAGCTTCAGATGCTGAAGATGTGTCATTCTCTGACACGATTAACCCTCTGTTAGCTTGGGTGAAAGTTACTTCCTGGGACTGAGAACCCGCTCCTGCGCGTATCTGTCTCTTGTGATGAAATGCTCACAAGGAAGTTGGAGCCCAGGAGATGGGGGTGGGCGGTTGGGGCTCCCAGCTCCAAGACCCCGCTTAGCCTCTACATCTGATCCAACATCAGTGACTCCCAGTCCAGGAAAAACTTTGCTCTTCTGTTTTTCTCTTCCCAGACGGGAGTTAGCGGCCTCGCTGCTCTGCATCTGGGTGACACGGGAGATAATTACAGCCTCGTTTGGTCCAGATAAGCTGCACTTTCCCAGCTGGGCTGCCCTTTGAAGTCCAGACAGTTTCATGATAATTGATAATCTAATCTCAGACCAGGCTGCATGCTTTCCCCCCTTCTTTTCACAGGCTGTTGTGCAAGCAAGGGAATTATTACAGCATTCGTATTGATTGCCTCTGGAAGAGGTCACTGTGTGGGGACTGCCCTGTTAGCACGAGTTCTTCTGAGAGGAGAAATCTTGGCGAGACCCGAAAAGCAACCAGAGGCCTAGTTAGAGTGGGGCGGAGAGCTAGTAGGGCCAGGAGAAACGACTTTTCATTCTCCTGCCTCGAGGCTCTACATGGCAATTACTGCTGCAGAGGCAATAACGAAGTTGTTAATTACAGGTTTATACCCTTGTAGCTAAAGTAGGAACGAAGGGACTAAAGGTTACAAAGTGGCACTTAAAAAAAGTTATAGGTGATTTCTTCTTTTTCCTTTTTAGTGGAATAACTTAATTAATGGTCAGGTTTTAGCCCAATGGCGAACAGAACTCTTGGAGACATCTTATTAGAATAATTAAATTTGTCTATACCCTCCAATTTGCTTCTCGTAGCTGGCCATTCTGTTTTTATTTTCCTCAATTGTCTCTTGAAGTCTTTCAGATGTGGGACGGAGGAGGAGGCATGTCCTGTGGGCAACAGCACTGCACTCACAGAGACCAAAAGTCATGGCGTCACTTATTAACCCAGGTTCCCCTAAGATAGAGGAGTCCCACTGGGTCCCACTTCGCGTGACAGCATGCCCTCAGTCTGGCCTCAGAAAGCCACCTGTCCTTGCTCCCAGCATCTCAACCCCTTCTTTGGAAGGTTACAGCAGTCCCTGCAAGCTTCTGCCTGACATATTTTCTGGTCTCTGAGTGTTTCACTCCAAGCTACCCTAGAAGTCAGTGCTCTGGTCTGGGGTGTAGTGCAGTTGATAGAGTGCTTGATTCTCCAGCATGCACAAAGCCCAGAGCTCACCCATCCGCAGGGCATGAGCTAGGTGTGGTGGTGCAATCCTGTAATCCAGCAGTCAAGAGGCAAAGGCAGGAGGGTCAGAGTTCAAAGTCAATCTCAGCTACATACTGAGTTTGAGGTGAGACGGGCAAAACAAAAGCAAAAATACAACAACAACCCCCCCAAACTAAACCCAAACAAGAACAATACAACCAATTAAAGTTCCAGTCCAGTCTCCAACACAGTGGTAGCACACAGTAGGTACTTGAAGGTCACCATCAAACCAACGGTGGGCTTAGCCTTCTGAATGCTTCCTTGTGTGAGTCACGCCCAGAGTGTGAAGATAGGAAAAAAGACGCACTCTGGGTAACTTGTTAAACTAGTTTTTTTTTCTTTAAATTGGGGGCGTGGCCAACACAACTGCAGCTAGGTTCGAGGAAAACACTCTGTGGGTTATCGAACATACTTGGGGCTATTTGAGGAGAGGGTGGGGACTAATAGTGTTGCTGGGTCTGCAAGCTTCCTCTGGTGAATTTGGTTCCCCGAAGGAGAAAGGATAGACCTCACAGGCATGCTCAGAGCTCTCAGTAGAAGGCTGGCTGCTGGAAACTGCGGCAGGTGGAGGTGACTGGGTTGTACACTCACATATAAGTAGGTCCTATGTCTGAAGCCCACAGAGGACAGGCATGTGGGGACTCTGGGGACATCAGTGTGAGATCTGCCCGTGGATACTCAGAAGTCAAGCTCTCTAAGTTCTGGGAAATAGCTGCAGAAATGGGAGTGACATCACCAAGGACCTTGGCAAGATGCTAGCTGCTCTCCAAGGATCCCTCATCCAGCATTAATCTTGGTGCATATGAGGGGTCACCCCAGAAGTAGCTCTTGGGGTCTCAGTGAACAGCAGCCCAAGTGATCGGCTCTTCCTGCTGGAAGGGCTGCTTCCATAACAGAAATGTCATTTTGTTTTTAGATAACTTATTATATATATTCTGTGTGTGTGCATGCACGTGTGTGTACGTACATGTGCATGTGTGTGTAGGCTAGAGGTCAGCCTCAGAAGCCATTCCTCAGGTGTCACTCTTTGAGACAGTGTCTCTCATTGGCTTGGGGTACACTGAGTAGGCAAGGCTGCCGGCAGTCGGTCCTGGGAATCTGTCTCAGCACTGGGATTACAAGTATTCACTGGCATGCTTGACTTCTTTACTTGGTCCTGGGGATTAAGCTCAGGTCTCCACTTTTAAATCCTAAACACTTCCCTAAACCTCATACCCCAAATACAACAGCCTTTTAGTTATTATATTTTCTTTCCAAAATCATTTGCTCATGCCGTTTGCCCATTCACATAGAAGTATTAGTGGATTTTATCTGTACAACGGCTCACGACCTAGGGATGTTATTTGCTCATAGCGTTGCCTGTTTTATATGTTGTAATTTATTTTATTTTGACAGGCTATTTACTTTCCTCTCCTATAAAACTATGCTCAGCCCCTCCGAAGATGTTCAGTGGGGCCATCCATGCTAGCGGCATATTCATGCTCTCCACCATGACCAGACATGGACCCTTGTGACCAGGATCCAGTGTCCCACGTCCAGAAGTAGAATAGGAATGAAGCAAGAAGGTAACACTTCCTGCCACCATGTGGAATTCTCTTGTGATGGCAGAAAGAGGTCCCAGGAGCCTTTCTAGAGCCCCCCTTCCAAATTCTGCTAAGTGGGGCAAGGCCTCAAGCTCTGGTTCTAGGTTCTTCCTCCCCAGCATCCATTTCAGCTAAGTTTATAGGGAACATTAAAGAACACACTTTCCATGGCTGGAAGGTTTCTCCGATTGCTTGTAGAAATTTGGGCTGGATAACAGTACTTTTTTATTTTTTATTTTATTCTATTTTACATATGTCACACACAGAGTCTTGCCATATTAGCAGGGACAATGTGATAACACCCTCAAAAAATGGAATGTCCTCTTTTTTGTACATAGCTCCCTAAGACAGAGGCATATTGCCTTTCTCCTAAGGGTGATTGTAATGAGTTCAAGGCTATTCCCCACTTTCTCTTCTATCAGATGGAGGGTATCTTCTCCTTGATTCGTTTGGATTTGACTTTTGAGCAGGATAATACATTTGGATCTATCTTAAGTTTTCTACATGCATCCATTCAGTTTGACCAGCACCATTTGATGAAGATGCTGTCTTTTATCGAGTGTGAATTTCTGGATTCTTTGTTTAAAAAAAAATCAGGCTTTCATAAGGGTGCGAATTTACGTCTGGATTTTCAATTCAATTCCATTGATCACCATGTCTGTTTTTATGTGAGTCCCATGTTGTTTTTATTACTAGAACTCTGCAATACAACTTGAAATCTGGGGTGCTGATACTTCCAGCAGTTCTTTATATCATTTAGGAGTGTTTTAGCTATTCTGAATTGTTTGTGTTTCCATATGAAGCTGGAAATTATCCTTTCAAGTTCTGTGAAGAATTGTGTCAGAATTTTGATGGGGGTTGCGTTGAATTTGTAGATTGCTTTTGGTAGGCTGGCCATTTTCACAATGTGAATTCTACCAATCCATGAGCAAGAGAGATCTTTCCATCTTTTGATATCTTCTTCAATTTCTTTCCTCAATGTCTTAAAGCTTTAATCATACAAATCTTTCACTTGCAGGTTTGAGTTACTCTGTTATATTTCATATTTTTTTGAGGTGATTGCAAAAGGCATTGCTTCCCTGTTTTCTTTCACAATTCATTTGCTATTTGTATATAGGAGGCTACTTTTTTTTAGTATTAATTTTGTATTTACTGCTTTGCTGAAAGTATTTATCAGCTATAGAAGTTTCCTGGTGGAGACTTTAGGGTATTTTATGTATAAAATAATATCATCTGCAAATAAAGATAATTTAATTTCTCCCCTTCCTATGTGTATCCCCTTGATCTTGTTCTTATTGCTTTAGCTAAGATTAAAGTACTCTATTGAATAGGTATGTAGAGAGAAGGTATCCTTGTCTTGTTCCAGTTTTAGTGAAAATTCTTTGAGTTTCTTTCTGTTCAGGTTGATGTTGGCTATGTGCTTGCTGTAAATTGCCTTTATTATGTTGAGGGTTATCACTTGTATCTCTATTATCTTCAGGACTTTTATCATGTAGGGGTGATGGATTTTGTCAAAGGTCTTTTGTGTGCCTAATAAGATGATCGTGTGGCTTTTGTCCTTCAGTCAGTTTATATGGTGGATTAAGTTAATTGATTTTTATGTATGTTGAGTCATCCTGCATCTCTGAGATGAAGTTAACTTGATCATGGTGGATAACCTTTTTGATATTTTCTTGGATTCAGCTTGCAATTCTTTTATTGCAAATTTTTGTATGTACATTCATAAAGGATATTGAGGTTGGTATTGGCTCAAGGATCTGTTTTTAGTGAAATCTTAACCAACTATTCCAAATTGGTCAGCATACAGCTGCAGCCATGGAAGGCTTGGGGCAGATGTCAGAGCCTCCAGGGCAAAGATTACTTCCTATGAGTTGTGGCTTGTAAACTATCCTTACAGGCACAGCTCATCCACCGAGGCCACGCCTACTGTGTTCCAGCAAACTCAGCCACAGACCAGGTATCCAGATTGAGTGATGGTGCAAGAAACCAATCACCAAGGTGACTAACGCTGTTGTGGGATCAGAAGTCCCTGCCAGTCTTCGTCTCCAGTGAGCACCTCTGTCTTCCTTCTGAGCTGCCTCCACCCAGGCCTTTAGCCTTTAATGGGCCTTTTGTGGTGTGTTCATCTGAGCTTGAAGTGCTCTCGTCAGAATCCCGGCTTCTAGCTGAGAAGCTTCTCCATGGCTTTCTCAGGAGCCAGGCTGCTCTCCTGGGCCAGGTGTTGCGTGAGCCAGAGCCTTGTGGCGCTTTCTTTGCTTCATCTTTTGCTCTCTGTAGTCGGTCCACTTTGCCATGCCTCTCTGTCCCTGCTGCTCTGCAGGGAAAGTGTCTCACTGCTACATCACCTCCACTGCTGCCAACCCTTGACACTCCAGATGCCTTGACACTCCAGATGCCTTGACACTCCAGACACATCCTTCCCAGCAGCCCCAGAGCACCTATAAATTGAGTCCCACTGAGTGTTACCAAGTATCTTTTCTCTTTTGCCAATTCTCAGTTCTAAGGGCAGACACCTACTCTCATTTCACAGACTGGGGAAGGTAAGAGGGTCCCCAGAGCCAGGCAGCATGGGTGGGTGACCAAGGTTCTTAACCTCACCAATTCTGATGAAAATCTAAGGAAGACCAGCCTAACCCTTGCTGCATGTCGGAGGAAGAACAAGGTCTTCTCATTCTCTTCCCAGGCCTGGTCTCTGCCTGCCCTCACCGCCACAGTGTGGTGTTCCTGTCTGCCTTGTTCTCTGTAGCTTGCCTGATTCCACCATCCTTCTGGTTCCTTGTTCCCACTGAGCTATCCCCTCCCTGCTTCCTATGGACTCTGTGGGCCAAAGTGGCGATTTAGTGGTCAGGATAATCTTCATAGTTCCCTGATGTGGACATGGCCTGCTCCCACCTGAGAAGGGTTTCAAGCAGGTGTGGGGACACCTGCTCCGGTAGGAAGCACCACTTCTCTCAGTCGAACTCCTTCGTGCTCACAGAACCTCTGCCCTGCACCCATACTAGGAAAGGTCTCTCCAAAGACATTCCATGGTTGTTGGAGAGAAGCAGCTCAAAAGGACTGATTTGCATGCTGTCCTGGTTAGCTCCTGTCAGCTTGAGATGACTGAAGTCATCTGGGTGAGGGACCCTCAATTGCGAAAATGTCTCTATTAGGTGTTAGCCACATGGCTTGGTACCTTTTTCTACAGAGTAGGTCACATCTTGCTTCTTCCGTGTTCTGGGCAGGACTGCTGAAAGAGCTTCCTTCTTCCCAGAATACTCTTGTTCTCAATGCCCCACCTCTACTTCCTGTCTGGCTACTGGCCAATCAGCGTTTATTAAAATATAATTGACAGAATATAGAACTGTCCCGCACCATTTTCCCCACTTCTTATTTATTTACTAAAAATTTCCACCTCCTCCCATTTCCCTCCCCCTCCCCAACCCTCCCTTCCCCCCTCCCTCTCCAGTCCTAAGAGAAGTCAGGGTGCCCTGCCCTGTGGGAAGTCCAAGACCCTCTCCCCTCCATCCAGGTCTAGGAAGGTGTGCATCCAAACAGACTAGGCTCCCAAAAAGCCAGTACATGCAGTAGAATCAAATCCCAGTGCCATTATCATTGGCTTCTCAGTCAGCCCCCATTGTCAGCCACATTCAGAGAGTCCGATTTGATCACATGCTCCATCAGTTCCAGTCTAGCTGGCCTTGGTGTGCTCCCATTAGATCAGTCACACCGTCTCCGTGGGTGGACGCACCCCTCGTGGTCCTGACTTCCTTGCTCATGTTCTCCCTCCTTCTGCTCTTCATCTGGACCATGGAAACTCAGAACAGTGCTCCAATGTGGGTCTCTATCTCTAACAACATCCATCGCCAGATGAAGATTCTATGGTGATATTCAAGATATTCATCAGTGTGGCTATGGGAAAATAGTTACCTTTAAAAAAATTAATGAATGGTTACTTTAAAAAATTATTTATTTTGTATGAACATGTGTGTGTGTGTGCTTGTGCCTGTATGCTAATGAGTGTACATGGAGGTCAGAAGACAGCATTTCAAAGTTTGTTCTCTCTTTCTACCAAGTTGTCTGCTTGGTATCTTTAATCAATAAGCCATACCCCTGTCCTGAATTATTAACTTTAAAAATTGTATCAATTATTACTTTGTGTATCAGCATATTTGTATATTGTATGGTGGTGGTGGTTGAGGTGTGTGTATGTGTGTGTATATGTGGTGTATGTACCACAGCATGTATGTGGAGGTTAGACAACAATTTTGTGGATTAGGCTCCATTCTTTCATTATTGTGTGGGTTCTAGATATCAAACTTAGGTTGTCAGAATTGTGTGACAAGCACTTTATCCCTAGAGCCATCTTGTCAACCCCGACACACACACACACACACACACACACACACACACACACGAGAAGGATTTGGTGTAGACAGAAGTTTCTGTCATGCCCAGTACTACAGCTGTTCAGTCACAAAGAACATACAGAGGTTTATATTATTTATAAACTCGTTGGCCTATTAGCTCAGGCTTATTATTTACTAGCTATTAAAACTTAAATTAACCCTTAATATAGTTCTTATTATGTTTATCCATGTGACTTGGCATTCTCATCTTGCATCTGTCTGGTGACTATTTCTCTGCCTTTCCTCTTCCCAGAATCCTCCTAGTCTGGTTGCTCCATCCGTTCAGTGTTTTATTAAACCAATGTGAGTTACAAAGTTTTACAGTATACAAGAACATTATCCTACAGCATATTCCCCCTTTTCTTTGAGAGATGCAAGGAGGTGAGCTAGGTGAGCTGCTTGCTACTCAGCCTCTCTGGGAAGCAGGATTCTACCTCAACCTTGAATCCTGAGTTCTTTAGTGAGACAGAGATTCAGATAAATTCTCTTAGCTTTGAAAGAGTCGGTGCCTGAGCGAGCAGACTTTCCTCAGGCCGCGGCTCTCGCGGCCCTGGCTCTGTGGACAGTGGTGGGGTTGCAGTTGGTGGCTAGAATAGCTGTAGCTTCGAAGGCAGCAAATATTAAAAAAGAGGACAAGATTTGGTGCCTTGGTTTGTATCTGACTTCTTAGAACTAACTTACCTTTTCCTGGCATCTTTGTCTTGTACAGCCAGTTTACTAACTCACCCACAGGCTGCTCTGGGCTGTGGCCGAGGGCAGTAACACACCTCTGATCTCTTAGAACTACCATGAGCCTTTCCTGTATCACATTACATTTCTACAGTCACCCAACATTTTGGCTGAAATGTGAACACTTCTTCAGTTGCCCGTGGAAGTGTTTTTCATTTTTGGTCTTGACCAATCACTCCTAGGAAGACGTGTATAGCAGAAAACAGGCCTGTGGAGAGCCATATGGCATGAGCTAAAGGGTTTGAGGTATATTCAGACTCTAACAGGTATATTCCAAACTCCTTTTCAGGAGCAGAGACAAGAACTCAGGGTCCAGGGTTATACCTGGATTGCAGAGAACAGCTTTAGCTTTGCTGCACAGATCTCTTGACTTCTTGGCAGTGAGTTTGTGTTCATATCTGTGTCTGCATGCAATGCTTTGTCACTTGGCTTTTTTTCTCCCTGAGACCACACATCTATGATCAGAGCTGATACTCTTACTCTGTGGTGAGTTGGAGGGATGCTCAGAAGAGCTGGGAGAAAGGGAGATGTAGTCTGTCTTCTGGCCAGGTAATGGCTGGGGCTGGGGCAAAGCAGGCATCTCCACCCTTCCTGAAAACTTGCCTGCTGACAAGAGAGATCACACCTCCAGCACTGCCTTGGCAGTAAGGAAAGAAAGGAAAGTTATAATCTGCCTCCCTCCTGTTATCTCTAGCTTCTCTACAGTCAGTCCCAGGGGTGATGATCATTTTATTCTAAATAAATGTCAGGAGAGTTGCATTTGATCAGAACTAGGTGGGTGCTTGCCATAAGGAGCACACAGTGAACATCCAGGAGCTAGGGGGTCACCTATCCTCTCTCTTATAGCACTGTGAAAGGAGCACACCTGTTGGCCAGAGCCAGCTTAGAATCTTTGCTGTGGCCTTTTCTCACTTCCTGAGCAAAATGTTCTGTTTTTGAAGTAGATCTTCTCAGACTATTGATTTTAATGCAGAGTCATCATGCTACAGGTTTGAAGAGCAGGCTAAGGAAAAGAGCTTTAGTTTAGGAAAAGTCAGAACTCAGCGTATGTATGACCAGAGTTTCCAGATTGTAGCAACTGAACCCCAGCTCTGTGATTGGGAGACCGTTAGGACAGGTGGCTAAGGTTTTCATGACCAGTGGCTGTTCTGGTACCCTACAAAGAAGAAAGACCCCATTCTACTTTCAGAAAGCATGGGGTCTGCCTATGATAAATGTGCAGAAATGCAAGACAGGGCTGGAGTGCAGCTCAGTGGGGTAATGCCAGCCTTGGTGGTGTAGGCCTTGCAGTCCATCCTCAGCACTCAATGAGAACCAGTAACAACAGTAAAACCCATAAATGAACTGGGCCAGGTCAGGTTAGCACACAGGTACTCCCCGGTATACATGAGACTCAAAGGCGAATTTTAAACAAGGTGAGCCTGGGTACCATGGTTAGTGTTAACTAACATCAGCTTGGCAGAATCTAGAATTACCAGGGAGATGGGCCTCTGGGAATGACTGGTTATCTTGATTGTGTTAATTGAGATGGGGAGATTTGCCCACTGCAGTGATACCTGGGAGAGGGTATCCTAGCCCATAGAAGATGGAGGAAGGGAGCTGAGCACAAGCACTCCTCTCTGTTTCTTTCTTCACTGTGAATTAGTGTCACCAGCTGCTTCCAGCTCCCGCTGAACTATGGAGTCAGTGTCACCAGTTGCTTCAAGCCCCGCTGTCGGGACTTCTCTGCATAGTGGATTGTAGACAGCCTGGAGCTGCAAGCTCCCAAACCCCAGACAAACGATCAACTCTTCTCTTAGGTTGCTTTGGTCTCTTAGGTTGCACAGTTGCAGGGAAAGAAACTGAGACACTAGGCATGTCCGGGAACTGTGACTGGTCATTCTCCATTTCCTTTTCTACATAATTTAGGAGATATCATGTTCTTTAAACTTCTCCTCAGTGAAGGAAACAATCCACACAGTGAAATTGAAGTCCTTAGATGAAATATTTCCAAACCACATATCTGACAAGCGATTCATATTCACATACATAATTTATATGTATTTATGCTTTTATCCATGCTTGCATAAAAGTATACCATGAGATATCAGTAAATTGAAGAGATTGTCTAGCTGACAAATGGTAAGAGTTCTGATATGTCATTGAAGCTTAGCTGGCATAAACATAAAGTGTTATCAATTTAGATATAAATGTGATTCCAATTGTATCCCCAAAATAAGCAACTCTAGAATATGTACAAAGGGGATAAGAATGGACTAAAAATACTCCACTACAAAATCAACCGAACACACAGGAGTTATAGAAAATAAATGGGTAAGAAAGCTAGTAGTCACATAGACAACAAATAGCCACAAAGTGAGTCTCACGATATTAAGAAAGAAGGGTGTCTTACAGGATATTTTTTCTGACCAAATACAATGAAGTTGGAAATCAGAAATAAAACCGGAATGTGTGGAAATTAGATGACAAACGCTTAATCAATCAAAGAGGCATCTCAGAAAGAACTAGAAAATACTTAGAGGTGAGTGCAAGAAAAAATACAGCATGCTAAAACTCACGAGATGCAGAAAAAGTCACGCTGAAGGGCTTTAGAGCTACAAATGCCTGTAGTTAGAAACAGGTGAGAACTCAAATTAGTAACCTAGATTTTCAACTTAAAGTGCGGGCAAAGAATAGGCCAAACTCAAAGCTAGAAGTGGGAACATAATAATGACTTAAACAGAAAAACAATAGAGAAAATCACCCACATCAAAATCATAGATTTTCTTTTGTTGTTGTTGTTGCTGATTTTTATTGAGCTCTAAATTTTTCTCTGCTCCCCTCCCTGCCTCTCCCCTCCCGCCTTCAACCTTCCCCCAAGGTCCCCATGCTCCCAGTTTACTCAGGAGATCTTGTCTTTTTCTACTTCCCATGTAGATTAGATCTATGTAAGTCTCTCTTAGTGTCCTCATTGTTGTCTAAGTTCTCTGGGATTATGGTTTGTAGGCTGGTTTTCTTTGTTTTATGTTTAAAAACCACCTGTGAGTGAGTACATGTGATAATTGTCTTTCTGTGTCTGGGTTACCTCACTCAAAATAATGTTTTCTAGCTCCATCTGTTTTCCTGCAAATAATGGATTTTCAAAAAGACTTAAGAAAACAGACTGAACTATGGATCAAGAAATGAGAAGGATGAGAATTAATGTTGATCCACAACTACTGATGATACGGAATACACAGTCTTGTCCAAGAGTTCTCTAAACATCAGATGGCAACACAAGATAACCTGTTTGAAGTGGACCAATTCCTACAAATGCAAACATGTAGCAAGGTGGAATGATGGAGCAATAGAGAAAATCTGAGTGCAGCTGTATCTAGGAAGAAGACTGAGTCAGTCATCAAAAACTTCTGGGGTGGGTGGGGAGAGCCTTAAAAATGGTGGTTTCACTGGTGATTTTTATCAGACATTGAAAGAACTATCAGAAGTCCCTCTCAAATGTAATAAAAGAGTTGGAGAGGAGGCAATGCCTAGTAATTCATTCTCTGAGCCCAGTTTTGTCCTGATAGCAGCATCAGAGATGGATGCGGTCAGCAAAGAAAACTATTCATCAGTTTTGTATTGAAGTTGTCTCAGAAGTCTTCAATAAAATATTAGCAACGTTACCAACTAAATTTCAGTTCAGAGATAAAAGGATTTATCGCTGGCATGCAAGGATGGTTAAATATATAAATAATGATTTATGCAATATATCCCTTCAATGGCATGAAGAAAGAAAATAAGATGAATAATTTGAGAAGATGGAGCACAGTTTTATAATTAAAACAGTAAAAAAATATGTTTTTAAGAGTAAACTCCCTCTACATAAAATGTGTACACAGTGAAGACTGAACTAACTGAAGAGCTAAATTCCTGGAACAAGGAACAAGGCAAAGAGGCCTCTTCAGTCTGCCATGGCAATTGGACAATATTTGGTTTTGGCAGTGTTCTTGCTGAATGTTCTAGCTGGACCAATCAGACCACAAAGAAGACAAAAGATAACTGACTTTGAAAGGGAGACGTAAACTTCTGTTTGTAAGCACTAAGATCTTACATGTGATCTCCAACTTCATAAAAATGTTAAAACTATCAACAATAAACACAGAGGAGCAGCAGGCTATAACGTCAATGCACTAAAATCTCAGTTGCTTTCTTTCTTTGATAACACTGGGGAATTGAACCCAGGGCTTCACACATGCTGGGCAAGTGCTCTACCCCTTGCTACAGCCCACCTCATTAGTTGCCTTGCTCTACACCGACAGTGGGCATCCTGAAAAGGAACTGAGGAACAACTCTACTTCCAGGGGTGTCACTAAGAATAGAATACCTAGGAACGAACTTAGCCAAAGAAGGAAAAGACTTACAAAGGGAACTTGACAAAATATTGCTGAAAATATCTAAGGAGCCAGAAGCAAACAGAAAGATCCCATGTCAATAGATTGGAAGACAACACTGTAAAAGTCAATACTACCAGTTAAACTCAGTCTAGGTAATATTCCTATTAAAATTGGAGTGGTGCCTTTTGCAGAAATAGAGAAATCCAGCTTATGGTCAATAGGGAATCTCAAGGAATATGGAGTACGTTGAAAGAGTCATTCTGACTAACTTCAAAGTCTCCTGTAAAACTGGGGTAGTGAATATTCGCTCTGTCCATGACCTTGGGCTGTCTGACCTAATGGAGGCAGTGCTTCTCATTTGCCCATGTGGCCTCTTGGGTGGTGTGAAGCAGTGTGTGGTCAGTCCCTAGCTTGCCAAAGACTCTACACCTGGATTTGCTATATCCTGTATTTGCGAGTGTATTTCTCCCATTCAAATCTTAATAAATCCTTGATACGCCTTAAGCAGATGCACATGGATTCTCTTGTCACCACAGACATTAAAATAATGCTGCACTGACATGGAGACAGCCACCAAGATATGATGGCACACCCAGAAATAACCTTTACACACGTGCTCAAGTGATTTTCAACATGGTGCCAAGGCCGTCCTACAGAGAGAGAAGAGCTCACAAACTGAGAGAAGTGGAATTCTGAAGTCTCTTGTTTGTCCCTCAGGAGGAAGAATCTACAAGTCACGTATTTAATGAGGGATATACAAACACGCATAGAATATATAGAGAACTAAATTAACAACCAAAGCCTAAGAAATCTGATTTTAAAAGCCAGCAAAGACTGGAATAGACACCCATCCTGAGCAGATCGAGGAAGCTCATTGGTAGATGAAAAGAGCGTTGGCGTCCAGAATCTTGGAGCAGTGCACATAGAGACCACATCACCACCTCCCAGCTCCTTACCCCTCCGAGACAGAAACACTGACTCCTCGGTTTGCACATTTTCTACACCTGTGAACTTTGTCTAAGTGAGGAGGAGTAGGTAGGAAGCGTAAGAAAGCTCCATAGTTAAGGCACCGATTTGCCCTTTTTGGAGAGTTCTTGAGCTACTAACCTTGGAGGCATCCCTGAGGCTGAAAGTTGACCCCGAGTGGCCTTCGAGGGTCAGTAGACATACAGTGCCTCTTTGTGTCAAACTATCTCTCTGTAAACACACACAGAGAAACATATCACACCCATACACACACGCACATGCACACACCATTTATATACCATGCCCAGTCCCTCTGTATGCAATGCATACATATACACATTTACACTGTGATCATTCACATAATACTATACATACATACTTTCTATACATACATACATACCGTGACAGTTACACTCACACACCATGACATAGTCACACTCACACCGTGACATAGTCATACTCACACTGTGAGATCACACACACTGTGACATAGTCACACTCACATGCCCTGACATGGTCACACTCACATGCTGTGACCCTCACATAGTGTGACATAGCCACGCTCACACTGTGACATAGCCATGCTCACACGCCATGACGTAGTCACGCTCATACACCATAACACATTTATACGACATCATGCACTCGCACACACTCACGTACCACAACACATTTGCACAGACACAGGCATTTCTATGCCCATCCCCCCACTGACATACACTCTCATATATACCCTCTGTGTACCTGCTGGTGTCCACAGCATCGCCAGCAGGCACTGCCAGATCTTGCTGAAGAGTGGTGCTGGCAGCCATTCCCACAGCAGCACTCCACATCTGGACAGATGGCTTATGGGGTCAGTATTTCCTTCCCACATTTGACCTACTGAGTACCTTCCCAGCTCACGTTGGCCCCTGCCTTTTGAGGGCACCTTAGAAGCCGGCTCCTGACTTTTTGGCCCCCTTCCTGTCCATGTGGTAGGTGGCTGCTCCATTTCTGTGTTTCCACAATGCTTAGCCCGAGGACCCTTTCTGAAGATACCATCATTGTGACACTTGTCTAGTTGCTTGTTCCCAGCCATGGGGGTGTCAAGAATGAGTCAGGGATTCCATAATGTGACACGTGTGGGGAGTGTGTAGACGAGAGGGGGTTACTGGCTTGATGTGGCTCTGCCGAGACCCTGCTGCCATCTGCAGCATCAGCTAAGATTGGCAAGTATTCTACCTTGATAAGAACTCAAACCCAGTGGCCCACTGCCTTTTCATGTGCACACAACAGGGCACATGTGTCCACTCCTACACGGGAAGAGTTCAGCTGACTTGACTCTTGGCCAGAGGCTGAGGACTCAGCAATGATGACTCATGCATGTTACAGAGTGGTTTTAGTTCTGTGGAAAGAAGTTAGATGTGGCTGCATGTCACGAGTGCTTGGGGGTCATGGATGGGTGGGGCAGGTCCATTTGACCCTGTGATCACCCCTGATTTCTGTGCTGAGGGTTTGCTGACAGAAGGCGGTTAGCTGGGATGAGTGATGTTGGCGGTGGAGTTAAAACAGTTTTTTTTTCCTGTGTGAAAGCGCTTCCCCCCCCCCCCCCCGCCCACCTCTCCTGGCATGTGGATGTCTGCCACTTTAAAAGCTATGAGCATAGGCTGAGAATTATTTTTGATAATTGCCTGCATTTTCTCAGAGAAAAGAACCCCAGGATCCCGGGGATGGTGAGTGGGTGGAACACCAAAGAGTCCAGCAGTTCCATCCTACCCAGACACCCACCCCAACAGAAGCAACCAGATCTGGCCGTGGTAGCCAGGCTCCATTTTCTTTTCTCTCGGAGAGTGCCTTTTGCAGCTCAGGCCAGCGCCAGCCAAGCCCAGAGGCTCCTGCTGCGTGTCCTCTTATTTAGAATCCTTGGCTCTACTGTGAAGATATTGTAAGTAGAGCTGGCTGGCAAGTCTGAACTAGGGGACAGAAGTCCCATGTACAAAAAGATATGGGACTGACTTGCACACGTGACCTCAAACTACAGATAGGCATGGATGCACACAGTTTGTGAATGGACTCAGATGGAACTCGTACTCAACTTGCTTGAATACATACACAGATGACCTCAGAGAGGTGTGAATACACCACAGTACATGAACTATGCTCAGACACACAAACATATTTAAGACAAACCTCACACTTCAATAGATTTGAATAGACTTGAATAGACTTGAACTTACACTCACAGATAAGTGTGAATACACAGCATGAGAACACACACTCAAACACATGTAAAGCAGATATGAACTCACACTCAACAGACTTGAATATACACAGTATATGCATGGAGACTCAACTCAAACACTAAAACTTACAACTCAAAGGATGGACTTGACATACTCACAGACAGAAATGAATTTGCACACAGATAATCATGAATTCACACTCATGGGCAGACCTGACTTCTCTGTCCCAACTTTGAGCTCCTGGCTCCAGCTGGGCACCATCTCATTCTCTCAGAAGTTCTAACTCAAACAGTTGACCAAGGGACTTGCAGGCAGTCACTGTTAGCTGTAGGCAAAAATTTCTGTCCCTCAGTCACTCCCTAATAATCACTCAGAAATTTAATATAAATTATAAACACTCAGTTGATAGCTTAGGCTTATTATTAACCAGCTCTTATAACTTAAATTAACCCATTTATATTAATTGCTGCGTTGCCACATGGCCCGTGGCTTTAGCTGTCTTCTAGCATGTTTTTCTCCTTCTGTGTCTCCTTGCTACTCCACCCTTCTTCCTCCCAACCTCCTCAGTTTGGCAGTTCCACCTATATTTCCTGCCTAGCTTTATTGACCAATAAGAGTGACGTACATTCCCAGTGTACAAAAGGATTATTCCACAGCACAGCCTCTTTATTTATTTATTTATTTATTTATTTATTTATTTATTTAGTATACAATATTCTGTCTGTGTGTATGTCTGCAGGTCAGAAGAGGGCACCAGACCTCATTACAGATGGTTGTGAGCCACCATGTGGTTGCTGGGAATTGAACTCAGGACCTTTGGAAGAACAGGCGATGCCCTTAACCACTGAGCCATCTCTCCAGCCCCCCACAGCACAGCCTCTTAATTCCCTACAGTGTCCAAGCACTGTCCAAGTTGGTTCCAGTTGCTATGGCAAACTATCACATACGGGTGCTTTAAACAATAGATGCTTATTTCTTGCAGTTCTAGGGGCTGAAAATTCTGGTGGCTGGTGAGGGTTATTTTCTGTTTCTTAGATGTCTTGTGTGCTCATGTGAAAAGATAGGCTACTTTCTGGGGTCTCTTCCACAAGGACGCTAATCCCATTTAGGAGGGCCTCACCCTTAATGACCTCAATACCTCCCAACACTACCACCTTGAGAGTTGGGAGCTAGAGTGTGGATGTTGAGTCTATAGCGGGTTCCCATTCCTAATCCACTCAGAGATGATGACAGAGGAAATCTGGCATCATCAAGCCTCCTGATGGGCCCAGGGCTGAGCATGCTGTGTTTATCATAACCTGTCACACCCTGGCTCACATGGGTAGGGCTTCCTCTTCTGTTTCCTGGCTTCCCTCCACCCCTCTCTACCTGCATTCCTGTATGTCCTTCCAGTGCGGTGTGGAGGGCAGAGATCACACTCAACCGACATCAGCTTCTCCAGTCACATTCACTCCATGTATGGTTGCATTGCTGTCTCTTTACTTCATTCCGGCGGGTTTTTATTTAACCACATTGGCATGCTGCATGCTTGCTTGTTTAGCTAGCTGCCTTAGCTGCCTTACATACATATCCACCCCAGAAATGTCCGGGCCCTCTGCGCTCTTGGCGCTATACCTTAGAGGATAAAAGAGATGTTAGTGACACTTCCAAGTTGACTACACTTTTCTCTTTGCTGGCTTCCTTCGAGACAGGATCTCACTATGTAGCCATGTCTTAAACTCATTGTCCTCCTGCCTCAGCTTTCCAGTGAACTAAACTTTTGAGATCATTTATGTTATGTCTTGAGAGAAGGGAAGACTTTATTGTGCCAGCGTTTGTCCTCACTGCACATGTGTGCATGTACACGCATGTTAAGTACCTGCAGAGGTCAAGGGACCTCAGGTGTCTATCCTTGCCTTCCATCTTCTTTGAGACAGGATCTCCTTGTTGCTCATTGCTTCGTGTGTGTCAGGCTATCTTGCATGCCTGAGGCTTCTGGATATTTTTCACCTTCACCCCACCTCCCTGTAAGAGCGCTGGAATTACAGATGTGAGCTATTGTACCAAGCATTTATGAATGTTCTGGGATTTGAACTCACACTTCACACTTTAGTCTCTAAGGCATCTACTTTCGTTTTTTTCTTTATTAAATATCAGTGTAAACAATTTAAAATTGGCCTGTGTTAGTAATAGGAAATGTGCTGGGGCAAACTGTGATGACAGTCCTGGCCTTGCAGATGTCCAGGATCTGAAGAGTCCCCTGTAAAGACCTCTTTTTATGTAAGCTAGCTTATTGGTTTATAGAGGGGCTCGTTTTCTTGTGTTGCCTTTCTCCTTGAGAGATTATGATTAACTGGATATTTTGTGAGTGACTGGTGTGTGGTATGTAAGATGTTTTGGAGATTTCAGAGGGAGATAAAGTCCTTCACAACTTTTGAGATGAGGAAGAAGGGTCAATAGACTGTAAGGGCCAGAGGGCAGGGGGGTCAGGAACAAAACTGTGTCTTCTGGACATGGCAGAGGACTCTGCTCGTGGACTCAGTGCAGCTGTGGTTGCCCTCACAACACCTGTACAAGATCAAGTCAACCAACGTTCTAGCATGGAGTGAGAAGGGTTTCCCAGATCCTGCCCCTGAGGAGCTAAGGAGGGCTCCGGGCTGCTGGGAAGGAAGAGTCAGGATCCTTACAGGATGTGGTTGCTGGGCACCCAGGCTCCAAAAATGGCCTTTACCCAGAAGTATATGGGCAACAAAATTCAAGTTGACATGTTGTTGAATTAAGAACAAAACAGACACCAAGCTGTGGGCATATGGAGGTGGGTGGATCAGAGTTACCGAGAGGAACTGGAGGTCAACCTGATCCAATTACATTGTTCTCAAGGAATTAATAAAAAATTTATTAAAAAACCTTTTGAGGATGTAAGTTTTATGTGCACGCACATGAAACAATGAGACAATAACACAGGTACGGGCATAACTATAAGGACATATTCGGAAAGGTTAAATTCTTTGTGAGACTGGCTGTCTTGAGGCAAAAGGGGAAGTCAGGGTTTGAACCCGAAGGGACATTTGTGGAGGGAGGGAAGACAGGTAAAGACATGTATTTCTGTTTGTTCACTGTGGAGGGTGTGTAGAGCCTCTCTCATTATAAAATGGGCGGCACACCTTGCCTTCGCTGGCCACTCTGTCTGACAGCTCTGGACTCTTTCCTTATGGCGCCGGTGCTGGCCTGCTACCATTCCCTTTTGCTCAGCTCTCTCTCCTTGACCCCTAGGACACCCTAGATTCTCTACAACATCTATCGTTTGATTGAATAGCATCCTTGTGGATGGGCCTGCCGTGGAAGTGTTCAGAGGTGGAGGGGGTGAATGCTGGCATGGGGCAGGCACTCCCTGAGCATGGACTGGCTTTGTTGTTGGAACCCTTACTGGCATTACATAGTCAGGTTATGGAGGAGTGTGTCTGATGACACATGGCTCAGTTGGGCACCTCATCTATTGCTGATGACTCCGAGGAGCCGGATACAGAGTGGCGTGTCATGGGAAGCCATAATAAATGACTCAAGTGTCAAGGTAACAGGGATGTGTGCTTTTCCTTATCAGTGGGACATGGGGAAGCCTCTGGCTTCTGTTGAGTCCTAGTTCCTTCCTGAGAAGAGCCAGGGTGGAGGACAATTTTCAGTGTCCCAGAGGGTTTGAATACCCAGGATCAGCAGAGACCATGAATCCATATCACTGGAGGACCCAGCTTGTCACCAATTTGGGGTGTAAATCACCCCCATTGTAAATGTGCCTTTCAGGGTGCTGCACCTCATTCCCTTAGTCAGAAAGCCAGAGAGGTGCTGCTTCCATTCCTCCAGTGTATTTCTGGGCGGCGCCACTGCATGGCTAAGTCTCTGCCATTGATTCCCAGAATAGGTACTTGTGACCCCTATTTATTAAGTCACTTGCCTGAACTTTGGTGGCCAAGCAGAGCCTCACTACACGGAGACTACTACCCAGAGTCCCTGCTCATGTCGCTGGGCCACCAATTAATTGGTGAGAATTCCAAAGCTTGGCCCTGGTCGCTAGAAGCAGGGAAGCTTTGGGTGAATGACAGCTGAAAATCGCGGTTCCCTCTCATACTTAAGCTAGATGTGCTGACGAATGGCAAGGCGGGTGGGGGGGGGAGCAAGCTCAGTTCCTTTCTTTCTTTGCTTGTTGAGAAATCATCTTTATTCTTGGCCCACAAACAAGAATCGCAGAACTCCAATTCCTTCCATTGCTTGTTTCAGAAGAAAAGAATTAGCTGGGGCAGGTACCTTGTTAGGGACAGATTATGCATAAAAGACAGGAACAAAGCTCCGAGATAAAAGGCCCTTCATGTCATTGAGATGCTTCAAGTTCGCCTCTGGGACAAGTGCCTCTTAGGTCATTTCAAACTGGGGCCCATTCTTGGGACCTCCGTGGATTAAGAAGTAAAACAACACCCGTTTTCCCGGCCGTTGTGGTGGCCCTCGTGTCAGTGTGGGTTAATTGAGACTTGTGCTCCTTCCCATTCGGAAACTTTGTGTGGGACACAATGTGTGTGGCTGCAGCTTTTTAAAGTGCAAACTAGGTAAGATTGCAGGTGCTTGATTTGCCTTCCCAGATAATCACACACACAGACGACACACACAGACACGCACACACGAGCGAGAAAGACTTCAATAGGCAAGAAATTTAACATATTTCTCAAAATATTGAACGAAAAATTATCCAATGACTCCACTCATAGGAGCATGCCCAGGAGAAAGGAAAACACACGCCCACATGGATCCTTAAGCATGTGTGTGTGGCTAGCATGAATGTACATCAGGGTCCCAAATTGGAAACAACCAATGCGTCCCTCAGTTGATGGATGGGCAGATGAAATGCGGTGTGTGTGCACAGTGGGACAGCGGGTGGTTGCATAAAGAGGGGATGTTTTGTTCTCTGATGCTGCAACACTGGGGACACTGGCATCTTGTGTGGAGGGAAATAAACCAGTAACAAAACATCCCATACTGTATGATGCTATGTTTGAGGTGTCCAGATTTCTGGGGTCTGGAGATGGAACGTGGCTTGGTGTCCCAAGGGTGGGGATGGTGACTGATGGGCACAGGCTTCGTTTTGTGGTGAGGAAAATATTGTGAACTTAGGATCTGGCTGGCGACGGCGCAAGACTTGGAGAATACCCTAAAACGTGGACTTCTGATGTCAATAGAGACATAAGACGGGAAAAGTCCTCACATGTAAACAGGCCAGCTGCCTTCCGCAGGTTTGGACCATGACCCCATGGAGGACCCTCTTACCTGAAGGTCTGGCCCTTCTGTTGAAGATCAGAAGGGCTTTCCTCTGGGCCTTCCTCACAGCGACAGAAACATGTGTGTCCACAGGCTTTCTCACAGCATTCTCTCAATGTCCTCGGGCAGAGCCTGGACAGCTGGACCCTAGCCTGCCCTCGTGGGCCACACGTGACACTGGTATCTACTAATTAGCAAGATGCCCAGCTGGACTCAGAGATTTGCTCATTGGACAAAGAACCTGCACTTTTTTTTTGGAAGAGCAGAACGAGGGTTGAAGTTGCAAAAGGATTCTCACTCCCAGCTCTAGGCTAGGTGCTGGGAGAGGGAGGAAGGGAAGTATTGAGGAGTCTTGCTTGGCTTTCCTAGGAAGGCCTGAAGTTTCCTTTGCTCCCATCCAGTCTGAGATATTTGATACCGACACAGCTTATAAAGACTCTACACACAGCTGCCCCCACTCAGCAGCTGTCATTCTGAGAACACACAGTGTGACGACATCATTCCTGGTGATGTCCTGGAAACCAAGAAGGAGGGGGCATCTTTTGTGGGCTGTGATGACCCTTGCTGTAATAATAGCACTAAGGTTCCTGAGGATGTGGGTGTAAAAGCAATGTAAATAACTATGGATTTTGCAGTAAAAGCGAGCTGTAGTGTACCAGCATTTGGCTGGCAAAGCCCTCTGCCTGCCATCCTGCTGAGATGCACTGCACATGGAGACTCGGTGCTGCCAGTGAAGTGAGGCTTAGGGTTGAAGTGGGGCATAGGGTGTGGTGAGATAGTAGAAGAAGTATTGCTACAATTGCTCATACTGCAGATCTCTCTGTACTAGCCTTCCTTCTGGGGATCGGAGCTGGGTGCCTGGTCACAGCCATAGACTGTCCTTCATTGCTCCTGGAGTACCACCATCACCTAGGGAGCACTTGACTTGTGCGTCTTCGACATCCCAGTAGTTACCTCTCCTGGTTAGTCTGTGTTGGTGGCCAGCATTGGGGGAGGGTCTGTGTGCAGGCACTGAGACCTATCTCTTCTGTTGAAGTCTTTGGGATCCCTCTGCCTCTCTCTCTGCCCTCCCTCTCTGTTTTGGTTTGGTTGAGACAGGGTTTCTCTGTGTAACAGCCCTAGCTGTCCTGGAATTTGCTTTGCAGACCATGCTGGCCCCAAGCTCACAGATCCACCTGCCTCTGCCTCCTAAGTGCTGGGAGGACAAAAGGCATGCTCTACCACACCTGGCTGCCTTCCCATTCTTTGGAAGAGGAAGGAAGCATGTAGAAACTGATATAGTTTTTTTTTTTCTCTCCCTACTTGTCTTGGGATTGGATAACTGCATAGTTCCTATGGTCTGGGTGATGTGCTCCATTTGTCTGCTAACCAGATATCCAGGGTGTGTAGAGGATGAAGGCTACGGGCATCTGCATCCCGGGTGTGGGCATCTGTATCTATATACAGATAGATACCCTATATCTGCATAGTGTGTGGGCACCCGCATACAGGGGTGTAGGTATCTGTACACAGGGGTGTGAGCATCTGTATACAGGGGTGTAGGTATCTGTACATAGGAGTGTGAGCACCTGCATACAGGGGTACAGGCATCTGTACACAGGGGTGTGAGCACCTGCATACAGGGGTACAAGGCATCTGTACACAGGGGTGTGGGCACCCACATACAGGGGTGTAGGTATCTGTACACAGGGATGTGAGCACCTGCATACAGGGGTACAGGCATCTGTACACAGGGGTGTGAGCACCTGCATACAGGGGTATGAGCATCTGCATACAGGGGTACAGGCACCTGTACACAAAGTATGAGCATCTGCATACAGGGGTACAGACATCTGTACACAGGGGTGTGAGCATCTGCATACAGGGGTACAGGCATCTGTACACAGGGGTGTGAGCATCTGCATACAGGGGTACAGGCATCTGTACACAGGGGTGTGAGCATCTGCATACAGGGGTACAGACATCTGTACACAGGGGTGTGAGCATTGCATACAGGGGTACAGACATCTGTACACAGGGGTGCAGGCATCTGCATACAGGGGTACAGACATCTGTACACAGGGGTGTGAGCATCTGCATACAGGGGTACAGGCATCTGTACACAGGGGTGTGAGCATTGCATACAGGGGTACAGGCATCTGTACACAGGGGTGTGAGCATTGCATACAGGGGTACAGACATGTGTACACAGGGGTGTGGGCATCTGCATACAGGGGTACAGACATGTGTACACAGGGGTGTGGGCATCTGCATACAGGGGTACAGACATATGTACACAGGGGTGTGAGCATCTGCATACAGGGGTACAGGCATCTGTACACAGGGGTGTGAGCATCTGCATACAGGGGTACAGGCATCTGTACACAGGGGTGTGAGCATCTGCATGTGGAGTGTAGGCATCTGCATATAGGGTATGAGCATCTGTGCCCCAAAGATGCTGTGCCTGCATGCACTCTGTCCGTAAGGCTTTTCTAACCCATACTTCCTACTCATGGCAGTCAAGACTGGCAGGCAGAGCTTCTCAAGCTGAAAGTGAGTTTTTTAAAAAAATCATTGTAGCATGATGAGAAGAAGAAAACTTACCAACAGGAAAGAAGTGCACTCCAGTTGGAGCCTGGTCAAGACTTCAGAGGAGACTCTGCGTCACAGGTGAGAGACATGAACGCTCAGACAGGACCAGCTGAGCTGTGTGGCCATTGCTGCTCGCCAGCTACAGCCCGGTTCCTAGTCTGCTAGTCTACTGTAGCCTACTCCAGCGGCAGAGGATTCAGACCTGACGAGAGCTCCTTGTGGAAGGGACTTGATGGCCGATGACCAGTGTCCTGCTGCAGTAATAAAACGTCTAGACAGCAATTAGCGTTCATTTCCCCGAAGAATGCACCATGTCATTGGAAAGTCCTCCACTCTGCACGGGAGCCATCAGGGTCTGCTTCCCCATGAATCAATTCTCAGATCTGATCAGGGTCTGTTTGGGAGCAGCCAGGGCTCCGGACAGGCCCTTCTCACCCTTCTCTCTCGCTGTGCCTTGCATTCTGGACCCCCAAACAAAGCAGTCATCTCTAGTCTTCTCATCCTACAAACCTGTCTGGCCCGGGGTTTGGGAATGTTTTGTCCTAGGAGAAGGTGCTGTGGGTCTCCCTGTTTCCTTTCTGTTTAACCCCAATCCTGGATTCCAGATATAAAGGCTGTGGCCACCAGGAAGGTGGCTTAACCAGGCTGACCACTAATCTGACCTGTGGCTAAGCCTTGTGGTACCTGTTCCTTTCTCTTCTGAATTTTCTTTTTATTGTTTATTTATTTATTAAAGATTTCTGCCTTCTCCCCGCCACCACCTCCCATTTCCCTCCCCCTCCCCCATCAAGTCCCCCTCCCTCATCATCCCTAAGAGTAATCCGGGTTTCCTGCCCTGTGGGAAGTCCAAGGACCACCCACCTCCATCCAGGTCTAGTAAGGTGAGCATCCAAACTGCCTAGGCTCCCACAAAGCCAGTACGTGCAGTAGGATCAAAAACCCATTGCCATTGTTCTTGAGTTCTCAGTAGTCCTCATTGTCCATTATGTTCAGCAAGTCCGGTTTTATCCCATGCTTTTTCAGACCCAGGCCAGCTGGCCTTGGTGATTTCCTGATAGAACATCCCCATTGTCTCAGTGTGTGGGTGCACCCCTCGCGGTCCTAAGTTCCTTGCTCGTGCTCTGTCTCCTGCTCATGATTTGGACCTTGAGATTTCAGTCCAGTGCTCCAATGTGGGTCTTCGTCTCTGTCTCCTTTCATCGCCTAAATGTTTTTCTTTGGGTTCACCTTCTTAATTAGCTTCTCTAGGACCACGCATAATAGGCTCAACGTCCCCTATTCATGGCTAGAAACCAAATATGAGTGAGTACATCCTATGTTCCTCTTTTTGGGTCTGGCTCACCTCACTCAGGATAGTGTTTTCTATTTCCGTCCATTTGCCTGCAAAATTCAGGAAGTCATTAGTTTTTACTGCTGAGTAGTACTCTAATATGTATATATTCCATACTTTCTCCATCCATTCTTCCATTGAAGGGCATCTAGATTGTTTCCAGGTTCTGGCTATTACAAACAATGCTGCTATGAACATAGTTGAGCATATACTTTTGTTGTATGATAGGGCATTTCTTGGGTATATTCCCAAGAGTGGTATTGCTGCCCAAGCCCACTCTGCTGTTCTTTGTCTGGCCATTTTTTTCCCCATCCTGGCTTTTTGTAAAAGATCTCTTTATGTAGTCGTGTATGACCTTGAACCATTGATCACCGTGACTCTACCGTCCTAGTGCAGGGATCCCAGGGGTGCCCCACCAGTCCAGTTTCATATAGTAGTGGGAATCGAACTCAGCGCAGGTACTCCACCTCAGTGAACTGTATCTCAGCTTCGTTACAGGGTTCTGAGTGGGTCTCAGTGGACCATGATCCAATAAACAGAAACAGCTTCTTCCTACCCCGGCACTCCTGAGGCTTTTTCTGTGTAACTAAGAGCCTGCTCCCTTCATAGGCAGGCTACAGAGTCAGGGCGCCTTCTAAAATGGACGTGTTTTGCAACAGGGCTTGTCCCTGGACAGCCCTGTGCCTTCTATAACAGAGAGGCTAAGAAAGGAGCCAGAGGTACCTTTCACATAGATGGAAAAACCAACCTACAGACTTTGATGTATAAGAAGAAACTTTCCAGAGGAGTTTGCTCCTTGAAGGTATACAAGTAATTGCTGTAAGAACATAACTCATTTATGTGTTAAAGGATATGAAGCCTATTTAGTACATATTAAAGAATATGGAAAAAACATACTGTTTGCAAAGCTGAAATGACAAGTTATTTGCACCAGGATGACACATATAGAATCTATTTGACCAGGTAATTTGTTGTGCAAGCATGTGGCAACCAACCATCTTGCGTATGGTCTTTCTTAGCAGTGCTGTGTAGCTTGCATCTAATGCAGGGGTTCTCAACTTGTGGGTTGCCACCCCTTTGGGGGGGGTCAACTGATCTTTTCCTAAGATCAGTCGCCTAAGACCATCAGTAAACACAAATATTTACATTATGACTCATCACAGTAGCAAAATTACGAAGTAGCAACAGAACTAATTTTATGGTTGGGATCACCACTACATGAGGAACTGCATTAGGAATTGAGAACCATTGATTTAATGGAAGGACAGTGATCTCCTATAATCTGGGGCCCAATTTATACTTCTGCAGGGAGGCATAAGAACTGCATGTTGTTTTTATTCTTGGGACTCTCTTCTTGGTTGGTCCCATGCTGACTCTTGTTTTGGGACATTCTTCCTCATTCAGGTAGGAACCCCAGCAGTTCTGGTAGTGAGTCCTGGACGTGTACAGTGTCCCAGTCCACTGCTATAGTGACAGAGAGGGGCTCTAAGATGGATTCTGTCTTTGTTGTCCGGCGTCAGTTCAGTTTTCCGGGTTCCTGTGATTATTGGTCTCTGGGGAGTGTGCTGCAGAAGTACCACTGACATGGCATGAAGCACCCTGTGCTTAGTCACAGCAGCGATGGCGTGGTGGCTTGCTGCCCTGGTGAGAGTGTTCTGCAGAGGGTGAGTGGCAGAGATGCTCCTGTTTCCTCTATGCCCTCCTTGGTGCTGCCCTCAGATGTCCCCTTCTGTGGCAAAGGTTGCCATAAAGTTTTCTAAGAAATTTACATAATTGTACATTATTCCCGTCTCTGCCTCTCAGTATTTGTCCCTCCTAACATCCCGCAGTATATCTGCTGCCAGCCGCTGGCACGGGTACACCCCATCCTCTCTGAGACATATTTTTGAGATTGTAAATAAAAGCCACAGCACCGAGACGCAGACAAGATGGAGCCCATCGGAGCTGGAAGTCGCAGCAAAGTTATAATTACAGCGGAGTGGCGCGGGGTGAATTCCTTCCACCCGTAGATTTAATTGTCGTCAGCTGCAGAGGACAGGGTGCACTGACCAGAGAAGTGGGGGTAGGGGAGAATGGAGAATGCAGGTCCCAGGCGGTCTGCAGCCTCCGGGAGGGGCGGCTGGTCTGAGAATGTGCGCCCCTGGGCAGTCTGCAACTGTGTATCTATGTGTTCCTCAGGAGGATGACAGGAGCCCCTGAGATCTGATAGGATTTTTGCACAGTGGACTAGGTTAAACTGTAGCACTGGGAACCTTTGGTCCAACCTCTGACACAAAAGGACATCCGGACAACTGAGAACCAGACAAATAGCAATTTAAAAAATTCAGAGAGGAATATGAGGTTTTAAAAGTGTAACTTGTTGGTTACTTGCCTGAGCGACTAGCTCCCCAGAGGCACAGGCTCATAGGCAGTGGGGGCTACTTGGTGCCCCTCCCCAGGCTTACCCCTTCTCTGCTTTGTGCAAGCAACATTAGGGCATGCAGGGTCCTTCTGGGCTCGCTGGTGGCCGAGTGGACAGGGAAGGGAGGCAGCCTGGCTAATTGCTCCTTCACAGGGTGGAAATTCGCTTGCTGCTAATTCAAGACTCCAGCAATGATGATAATAACGATGCTAATGACTGTGGGAACAGGGATTATAGGTAAGACACAGTTATAATCAGGAAGCTGGTAATTACCTTGTAGCCACAACTGGGCTTTTGAATTTTATATTTCTTGCATTTTTTGGTTCTTAATTACAATAGTTCTATTAATGAGAGATGGCCTTCCAGAGGTAGATGGAGTTCATTGCGAGGGAAGGAGTGCATGCTCATGCAGCCTGCTCTTCCTCTGGCTGGGGAGAGACTAGCGGAAGTGAGACATTCCTTCCTGTGGGAAGAGCAGCAGCACCAGTGGGCTCCTGATGGCACTCGCGGTAGCCGTGGGATGTGGTTTCCATTTGTTTACTGTCTTGTGGATATCAGGAGCTCAAAGCCATTCTCTTTAACCAAAGGCCATGTTCAACAAAGCCCGCAATCATCAGGACACTATGATGGGGCATTGCTGGAAAGCCATGTCACCAACACGGGGGTGGGGGCTTCAGATAGGAACCCCTCTGACCTGTGACGTCTGACTTCTCTCACGGAACTGAAAGACCCCTCCGTTCAAGTGCATAATGAAAACTATGTCTAACAAAGAGCCCTGAGCACATAGTCAGGGCCACCTGCACAGGACATATGATCATGTGAATGGCTGGCTGGCATACAGGCTCACATCTATACCTGTGTGTACGGTTGTTGTGTGTTAATGTAGGGCTGTTTCTCTTGCCATGGAACTCCTCCAGCTAACCCCTGTACCCTCAAATCAAAAGCCTATTAGTGACTTTTTAAGGTTGTAGCCCACTCATTAAGTCACTTCACCTGCTGGCTTCAGGTTCTAAAGTCCACTTGAGTTTCTCAGGATTCCAGCTGAGCTCTGTTGATTCTTGAAGTAAGCAAACTTCACATGGACTTTCAGGGATGTGAGGTTGGATCTACTACCCAGGGGCAAGGGAATATTGCTATGATAATCATCATGACTAATATCAACTAGGGGATAGTAGGGTTTGCTTCATCTTATAGCTTTAGTTCATCATCCAGAGAGTCGAGGCAGGAATATGGAGACAGAAACTGATGCAGAGACAATGGAGGAGTACTGCTTATTGGCTTGCTCTGCCTGCCTTCTTACAGTACCCAGGATTACCTGCCCAGGGTTAGCAACATCCACAGTGGGCTAGGCTCTCCGGTATCAATCACTAAATAAGAAAATGCATCACCATAGGTAGGCTTGCCTACAGGCTAATCTAGTAGGGGCATTTTATCACAAATGACTTAAGATCATATCAAACTGATGTAAAATCAGCCAGCACCGGGGTGCTCCTCCACTGGGGACACTTACAGTCTCAGTTTGAGAAGAATTAGCCATCAAATGCCAGAAGGACTCAGGTCAGAAGGTCCCTGTGGAGTTGGCAAAGGGCTTTCTGGCACTGCCTTTGTTGGGGTAACTATCTGACTGTGATTCAGATCAGCCCTACGCTGCCCACTAACCCCAGGGCACAGAAAGGTACAGCTCTGGGGGTGCTGACAGGGGTGGTGGTACAAGGTGAGTGTTTCCCAGGCTGCAGGACAGTGTGTACATGGGAGTTCTTGGGAGGGTCTGTGTCACCACACACATCTGATCAAGATCACCTCTGTCTCCTAGGGCCATAGGAAGGCGCTGATGATGCTGTGTTTCCAAGCCAATCTGGTCAAGACCACTCTTGTTCCCTCCTTCTCAGGCCATAGGAAAATGCATGTGTGAGAACTTGGTGGTGGCCTATGTTACCAAATAAGTCAAGTCAAGACCATACCTGCCTGTCCCATCCCTGGCCTCTCAGGATGCTGGAAGGTACCTGTGCAGGCTGGAGCAGCAGTAGGGTCTGTGTTACAAAATGACAATCTACAGCACAAATGTTTGCTGTTTCTGGAAATGAAAAGCTCACAATGCTCCTATGAGGTCACTCTGTGTCTGATATGTTCCCAGCTCCTCTTCAACAAGGGGCAGCAGAGGAGGAGGAAGATGCTATGATGAGTGTCATCCACCAAAAAGTGCCATGTCATGTTTCAGTGAAAGAAGATTGGAAGGCCAGCTGGGGTTGGAACAAGTCCTCAGAGAAGGGTCTAGGTGCAAGACTGCACACAGAAAGTGCTGGGCAGGAAGGGATGGAAAAGGGTTAGAGTCCAGGTCAGGACTGGGTTGAACAGGGCCTGATATAAGCATGGGAAGTAGTTTAACATTGGCAGAACAGTTCCAGCAACATTCAGGCTATGAGAGACAATGGAGACAATGCCTGGACCCTGGCTGGGATGAGCTGATGGGTGATGAAGCTGCGACTGTGGGTCTGAGGCAAGTGTGAACTGCTGACAGGTGTGATGCAGGTGTGAACTGCTGGCAAGTGTGATGCAGATGTGAACAACTACTGTAGGTCTGATGCAGGTATGAAGTGCTGGCAGGTGTGATGCAGGTATGAAGTGCTGGCAGGTGTGATGCAGGTATGAACTGCTGGAAGGTGTGATGCAGGTATGAACTGCTGGCAGGTATAATATAGACTTGAACTGCTGACAGGTATGATGCAGGTATGAACTGCTGGCAGGTGTGATATAGGCTTGAACTGCTGACAGGTATGATACGGGTGTGAACTTATGGCAGGTGTGATGCAGGTGTGAACTTCTGGCAGGTGTGATGCAGATGTGATCTGCTAGTGGGTATGATGCAGGTATGAACTGCTGGCAGAAAATCAGAAGCTCAAGAATGGCCCATCCTAGACTGGTAAAAAGTGACTAGGACTTTGGCTGGTGATTCAGTTAAGATCAGGGTGGCTGCTTCTATACACCGCATCCTGTGGTACTCGTCTTCACTCTCTATGGGCACAGATGGTCTATGGGGGAGTTTCCTTTCTGAAGGAAAGGACCCCAGAGTTCTATTAGCCTTGACTTTGGACACTGCTGGCTTTTGTGAGCTGGGAAGGAGCAGAATCCCAAGTCCATTAGAGGCAGAGGATGGTATAAACTTTTAACTAAGAGGCAGCATCTGGCTATCTGTTCTCTGCACCCAGGTACTATAGGGAGTTTGGTAATGCAGATGCCACAGTGAGCATGGAAAGACACCATGTGCTTCTTTCACACTGTAAAGCTTGAAGAGAAGAAACTGCATATCACCTGTTATACCTCCAAGGATTATGTCAGGTCAGAACCCATGCCTTCAGAAAGCTCCAAATTATTAAAAAAAAAAATACTCCCAGATACAAATGACCGATTGTGCCTTGTGGCCTCCATTCATATGCAGTACTGTGTGACAGAGAGGAGCCCATACTTGCTAAACTTGTTTTAAACACCCCAATTGGTTTGGAAGAGGAGGCTTCTCATTGTCATCAGTGTTAAACCATAGGTGAAGCCAGTGGCTTCAGAGTGGCTGACCCATGCCCGGGCCACCAGGAGCAGCATGCACAGGACAGACACTCGAGCCTCAGCCTATCCTGTTTGTTCTTTGACTGAAGCCATGTAAACTACCCGGGTGACCTGGTCACTGTCTGGAAGAGTTCCTTATATCAGTGTAGAATCTAGACTCACTGGCTGTGTGGGATAAGTATCCGATAGCTGCTTTTCTATTCCTTCTTCAGCTGCATTGTCATAGAGCATCCTTTTCCTTAAAGACAAGATGTACATTTCTTTCTTTGACAACCAATATTGATTGTCAGCTTGATAGACTCCTCTCGAGTCTCCCAGGATACAGGCCTCTGGCATGTCTGTGAGGTAGTATCTAGACTGAGCTGATGGGGGTGGGAAGAACCCTCCTACCTGTAGGTGGTGCTGTTCCATGGGCTGATGTCCTGGACTGCGTAAAAAGCAGAAAAACTTGTATCAGTGTTCATCTCTCTCCCTTTCTGACTATGACTATAATGTGACCAGCTGCCTCATGCTCCTGTCCCATGTCTCTTCCTCTCTGATGGTGATTTATAACAAGAACAGATGCAAACCTCATTTTCCAAGTTATGATTTCTTCTGTCTTTCAGTGAAGATGCACCTACAGGGACAGATATGATAAAATGATTGTCCTACAGGGTGGTGGACTTGCAAATCTGGGACATCAAAACCATTCGTATCAGAGACACAGACAAGAGCTTCCAGTTACCTTCCTTCCGAGCTCACTGTAGTGAGCACAATGAGAAGGGCTGGCTGTGGGCTACTGCTCTGCCTGGGATGTGCAGAGCGATAGGAGTGGGCCTTGCCCTTGGCTGCTCTCCGGGGGGCACTGACAGCATCTAGCCTTCCCACTGTTAATGTGCTTGGCAAGGTAACATTCGAACATATTTACATTCTGTACTTAATTAAAGATGCTCATCGGATCCATTTGGGCAACTTGATATTGAGAAGAAGGGAGCAGATCTTTATGGGGATCGTCCTCCAAAGGAGGATGAAGTCACCATCATGGAATCTAAGGAGGAAACATTAACAGACCATCTGATGTTCTGCAAAGGGAGCTTTGGGAAGAAATAAAAGAAGTCCTGGATTGTCATTGCAGTCCATCTCATTCTCAGGCTGTGCCCAGCCAGGCCACCCGTGAGCTGGGATCCCATTAGGAGAGCTGGGCAGCGGCTTGTATTTATTAAATCTGGGAGAGGTCCATCAATCATAGCCATGGGCCTCAGTGTTTGCTGGGCTTGGGAGAGTCTCACATGTACCCTTTGAAGTGTCTTTTACTGAAGGTAACATCTGAAGACTGTAAACAATGAGTTCCTCTTTCTGATGGGGGCTTTGTAGGGGATGCTGGGAGATACAGAGCCAGGCAGAGAAGGGGCAGCTGCACAGAAAAACTTATGTGGGCAATTTGCACATTACCACTCTCACACTTAGTAACTAGGTCCTTAAAAATGGAATTCTTTGTCTGGGAGGTCTGTAGGCAATAGGGCCATGTGGGCATGTATGTGCTTCCTTTGCCACACACCTACCTCAGTTACGGGGAAGAGCAAGGAAATCCTGCATGAGCGAGCTTCTCCCTGCATGCGGCATTGGAGCTCAACCATCTCCCTGCGTAAATCTGGAGCTTTAACAAAAGGGAACATTTCCATTCATAAAATTAGCAGTGAGAATGAGAGATGACCTGGGGGGCAGGGCGGGAATCAGTAGCCATACAAATGTGAAGACCCAGGTTTGAATCCCCCAAACCTACATAAAATTAGGTGCGGTAACACGTCTGTTATTTTAATGCTCCTACAGATGGTAGGTAGAGACCGGAGAATCCCTGAAGTCTGTGGGTCAGCCAGCTGGCTTACACAGTGTTGAACCACAGACGCTGTTTTGGACAATGAGGAGGATGAAGCCTGACCCCCAAGTTGTCCATATACATCAACACTCATGTCCTGATATGTGTGCGCTCATACACAGACACATACACACAGAGAAACATACGCACACAGACACACATAAATGCATTCACACACATGTTATACATACAGAAATACATGCACATAAAATTAGCAATGTTATAAGTAATTATGCTTTAATATCACCAGTCATTTTAAGACTAAATATTTCTGGATTTTTTTAAATTTACTGCTTTTCTTCTTAATTTTCTTTTAAAATGCATATTTTAAAATTTATTTTTATTTTACATGTATTAGTTTTTTTTTCCTGTATGTATGTCTGTATGAGAGTGCAGAATTCCGTGGGACAGGAGTTACAGATAATTGTGAGCCATGATGTGGGTGCTGGGAATAGAACTCAGGCCGTTTAGAAGAGCAACCAGTGCTCCTAACCACTGAGCCGTCTCTCCAGCCCCTTCTTTATTTCCTTATTCTTTTTTTTCTATTAAAACAGGGTCTTGCATAGTCCAAACAGTTCCTTGAGTTTTCTGCCAAGTTGAAGTTGGTCTTGAACTCTGGCTCACCCTGCCTCCATCTCCAAGATGCTGGCAGTATAGGCACTCACCACCCCACTGTCTGAACTGATTGCTTTTTATTCTCAACAAAGTATGTTATTGTCAGGTCTTGAGTGGTGTTGTATCTTTGAGACATAATACATGATAGAAATCAACAACAGGCTGCAAAAATCAGTAGCAAACCTGAGAATTCCAGGAATTTGGTCAGCTGAGTGTGTGTGAAGACTCTTTCCTGGAGACAGGTTCAGGTGCTGGAATTTCAGCCATGTCACACTTTTGACTTTGAAAACTTATAAGCTTTCCAATACTGGATTAAATGAGATTTTTACTTCTAAAATATGCTCTTAGATTTGATATTTTTGTCTCTTTGCAAGCAAAGGAAGCAAGATTTGTGTGAAGACTCGTTGCATGAGCAGTTGAGATCTTGAGGAGCCATCTACTTGTAAGGAAGAAAGAGTTAATGCCAAGGTTTTGTTCTAAAAAGAATAAATGACAAGGAGATGGTGGCACTACAGGCCAGAGTCCAAGGAGGACCACGTCTGGGCATGCTCCATGCTCACCCTGTGTGTGGAGTGGTGAAAACCAGCGATGTTAGCCGTAGTTTCAACAGGCACAACATCAGTGGCCTCTGTCGGGTGTAGAGCTGGTGACGGTCAGGTGCTGTGCCAGCCTTGTTCTGACCTTCAGTGGACAACGAGACAGTCACTGCATGGCAGTATTAGCTTTGCTTCAGCAAATGAGGACCCAAGGATTATGTCCCTTCAGCTGCACAGCCAAGTACAAGACAGTCTGGTGACAGTTCCTTGTTTAGGGAAGATCCCTGAAGCTGTGTGCCTAGGATGCTACATGTGTTTATTTTAGTATAAATTAAATTAAAACATTTTTATGTATATACATGGTGTATATTTGTACTTGTACATGCGTGTGTGTGTGTGTGTGTGTGTATGTAGCACGCTATGGTGCGTGTGTGGAGGTCAGATGGCATTTTCAGGAGTAGACTCTCTCTTCCTATCATGTTGATTTTGGGGACTGACCTCAGGTCATCAGGTGTGAAGCACCTTCACCCACTTAACCATATTTTTGGTTCTGTTCTGAACTGGAAAACTCAGAACCAGGCTCCTAGTGGTTCCACTGCCATGCAGCAAACAAGTGTGGCTGGATGACGCTGTACTTCTCAAGGGCCTGGCATCCGGGGAAACGGACTCTTTGGAAAGAGGGGGCTCTCTATGGCTGCTCTCGGGTGGCTCAGGTCTCTCTGGTGGCTCAGGTCTAGGGGGACCTTGCTGTCCTTTCTTCAGTGATGCTAATGCTTTAGGCTTCCAATGCAGAAGTGGAATATGACCAGCATCTTTAGTGTCATGCAACAAGCAGCATGCGATGAAATAAAGCACCATGCCGCATCTTGTGTGTGGCCAGGAGATGTACCTTACATACAGCTTCCATCTTTGCTCCATACAGTCAGTATCTCTAGATGCTTGGCTGGCCTGGACTTTGTCCTGTCTCTTTGGATCTGCTCTTGGAGCATCCTGCATTCTCAATATCTTTTCAATGTTTTATTGTCAAGTGACTTGCCAGGTTTGTAATCTCTTGACCATATCACCTGCTTTTGGATGGCCTCAGATCTGGCTGTACTTTACAATGCCTTATGCAGTGACTGCCTCAGGACAAACACTCGTGTACATGTGGTCACATGATCTCCAAGATGAATGGCATGATGAGAGGATTTTGAGGGCAGAGTTGGCAATTGGGTTGCATTGCCTTCTGGGCCAGACTCTTGGCATTGAAGCAGTACTTCCTGTTGGCCTTGTAACCAAGATTAGGAGTTTTCAGTCCACCAGGGCCAGGGCCCATCTTCTTGGCCGACCCAGGATGTAGGCTCTTGTGGGGGAGCACTTAGCCTTCTCTAGAGGAGCTGGGTATGAACTCATGCAGACAGTCATGTCTTTACTGCCTTTTTACACAGGACCTTTCGGTTTATCTTGTTTTTTGAAGAACCCAAAGATGAACACCATTTCAAGGAAATCACATTGACACACTAATACATTTTTATATGTCGTAAGTGTCAACCTTGCTTTTGAAGAAGACTTAAATCCTATTGGACTGCCTGGTTGTTTGGGTCCTGGGAGACTGGGTAGGGCACAGGACACAAATGCGGACAGTGTGGTGGCCTATGAGAGGCTCCCACTGGTCACACAGTGAGAAGCCATCATGGAGGTCCCTGCTGGCATGGCTGGGATGGCCACTGGGATTGCTGCTGCATCATAGCTACTTTTGGAGGGAGTGTGGCTTTCTCGTACTGACTCCTGTTTCCTGCTGATCTCATGATGCAGATGCTGGGAATGGCCAGGGAATTTGCAGCAAATTAAGACAAACTACCTCACATCCTGCTGTGGCATCTGCTCTTCAGGGTGGACAGTTACCAAATTCTGTCACTTAAGTAGCCTCTCCATTGGTGGTTACAGGTTTGAGCAATGGCCAATGGAGTCATTCTTTTTATTGTTGTTGTTCAAGGCTTCATTGCTCCAATTAGAAATCAGATGGCTCTTCATGAGAAGACAAGGTTAAAATGCAGTCCTGTCCCAGTGAAATATAAAACATCTTGTTGAGACAATAGAAATTTAACACTGTGTCGACACAGCCTTGCCTCAGCACAGCCTAGCTCGGTCCTCATTACGGAAGACAGGACACCTTAATTCTTGCTTTGGGATGGAAGAAGCGTATGGGCACCAACGTAAGCCATCTATCCACCTGCATGACTGCTGGAACCAGATCTGAGAACTGAACATTGGGTTCCAAAAGCAAATTTTACTGCCAATTACAAGACTACAGAACACCTGAAAAATCCTGGCATTAAGAAGTTTGTTGGGAAACATCGTGGTGGGGATGCTGGTGAATTTATAAGCATGATAAACAACGGGGGGAGGGCAATACCCCTCTGAGGTTATTTGAAGCCTCATTCTACATACCGTCAGGAAGTAGGTGTGAGCCACAGGTGTTCTCCTCCTCCTCCTTCTTCTTCCTCTCTCTCTCTCTCTCTCTCTCTCTCTCTCTCTCTCTCTCTCTCTCAGACAATTGGAGTGGTGTGGGAAGTACTTCTGTATATGAGTTGCTTTTAGGCTAATACATAAAAAAAAAAGCTGCTTTTGACTAATGGCTTAACAGAATATAGCCACACTGGAAAAGATATATATAGAGAGAGTAGGCAGAGCCAAGGAGAAGCCATGTAGCTGTTGCCAGGGACAGACGCCTCCGCTGGAGCCCACTGAAACTTTGCCATAGGCCACGACCTTGTGGTGATGCATAGATTAATGGAGATGGGTTAGTTTAGGATATAAGAGCTAGCAAGAAATATGCTTAAGCTATTGGCCAAATAGTATGGCAAATAATATAGTTTCTGAATGCTTATTTCAGTTTTGGGCAGCTGGGAACAAACAAGCGGCCTCCCCCAACAAGTATGCAGTGCTTTTCTTGTTTTAGTGGCTTGTTAGGACATCATCTAGGGGATGGGGCAGGACTGGGTGTCAAGGATGCCACCAACTGGTACCCTTCTTCCTCCATTCCTCAAGGAGTCTTCAACTTTCCTCTGACAATAAAGGTCAGTTCATGTATACAGAAACATGAACTACATAAATGTAAGACAATGCTTTCTTTATTTCTTATTTATTTCTTGTTTATTGGAGGTGGTCATGATCTCCAAGGTCACACACTTAAGTAGACACTGAATTAGGGGACCTTAAGTCCACAGATTCCAGACAGGTTCCTACAGGTCTGGAGTCATCAAATGGTCACCCCCAGGCCACCTTTACTGTGTATTCCTGTATAAAGGTGTCTTATTCAATGTAGTGTGGAGTACTGGCACACTAGCATAAAGCCCACACCAACTGTCGGAATGAAATTTCTCAATGCACATCTGTGAGGCACATCGTGTGTGGTTGCTGCTCTGTGAGAGCCACAGGCAACTGCCAGAGGGTGGAGTATGGGCTGTGGAGACACAGGTTTGAACGTATTTACAACTAAGTTGCAAGGAGGAGAATTTTCGGCTACAGAATGAGCAATAATGAGGGCTGAATGTAGGCAATCCCAACAAAATACGTGAGATCAAATAGTCCTAGCTTGCCCAGGAGGAGGAAAGCTAACCCTCAGATCTTGGAGCACATGGAGATTATGAGTGGTGTCATCTTTCTGAACACGTCTGTGGTCTTCAGGGCGTCGTTGGCAGCTTTGCAGTCCTCTGCTCTCAACCAGCCTGCCCACGTCTGCCCTATGCACTGGAGGCAGCCCCTGTCCTTCTTTCTCTCCCCACTGAGTCTCAGTAGACACTTGCTGGTACCCTCTCATTGCATTGGCTCAATTAAAAATGTGGCCCCCAGGACTAACGAGATGGCTCAGTTGTCAAAGTTCTTGCCTTGCAAGCATAGGGACCTGAGTTGGATCTCCAGGACAAAGTTTTTCTTTTAAAAGTCTGAAAATGTGCCGGGCGGTGGTGGCGCACGCCTTTAATCCCAGCACTTGGGAGGCAGAGGCAGGCGGATCTCTGTGAGTTCGAGACCAGCCTGGTCTACAAGAGCTAGTTCCAGGACAGGCTCCAAAACCACAGAGAAACCCTGTCTCGAAAAACAAAACAAACAAACAAAAAAAAAAAAACAAAAAAAAAGTCTGAAAATGTCATGTGGCAGTCTTCCATGGGTGGGCACGCAACCACAAAACAGCAAAAGGCATGGGTAGACTTAAAGCTGAACGGACTTGTGTTGAAATTCAAGTGTCAATGACTGTAGTGTATAACCTTCATCAAGTGATTGCTCAGTCATAGTTAGTTTCATCTCTAAGATGTAAGAAACAGACATGTTCTAGGATCAGCTGAGAAAGGAACACAGATACTTTAGGCTCCACACAGCTCCTAAACATGGTTGTCTGCACTCTGGGATGGGACAGTAGTAAAGAGAAATGTCAGTAGGCAGCGGAGAGGCACTGCAGACTTCGGGGCCATGTGAATAAACTGTTCTCCAGCCTATTTTCATGTTGCTTTTCTGTTATTTCTAGAAATGTCAATGTTTTCAACTTCTTTTTATAAAATCCACTGTTTAGTAAAATTCTATTTATTGTAGAGGTTAACTCCATTTAAGAGGCTGGAAATATTGTTTATCATTACATACTTATCAAATAATTGAAAAAATATATAATTAAATTTAGTGACTTTATTAGTCATTGCCTTGTTAATTCTACTGTAATTAAAAAAAACCTTGTATTTACTATAGAAAATACAAACAAAACTGGCTGGATTAGGTTGAATAAAGAGTTTTTATGTTAAGAAAACTCAAGGCATGGTAGTATACTCTGTAATCCCAGGGCTGAGGAGGTGGTGACGTGTGTGTATGTATGTGTGTGTGTCCCTGAGGCTTCCTTCTCAGATAGCCTAACTTGCTGAGTTCTAGGACAGCGAGAGAGCTGACTAAACTATGAAAACAAAAACATAAGCAATAAGATCAAACAAAACAAGCACCTCCCACTCAGGCACAAAACCCCCTCTAAAACCACGGTAGGTGGAAGGAACGACACTGAGGACATTCTCTGTATGTGTGCACACGCGTGTTCTCCCCACCCCTCCATGCTACATGCATCTCCTGTCTCTGTTCTGCCTCCTTGTGTTCAGCATTGTCTGGTTGTCAGTTCCCTTTTCCCAGGTGAGGAGTAAGGAAGGAAGTGAGCTACACAGGGTCTTGTGGACCTAATGGCAGGTGAGAGGCAGGTGTGGAAGAAAGCAGGCTCACTGCGGGTGACACCAGTTCCCGCTAATGACATGATGGATTTTCCCGTTAGTTCGCTAATATTGTTTTATTATTGGCATGCACATCAATCCCTAAGAAAATGAATATAAACTAGGAACCGCGTCCCGGCCTCCTTGGCTGCCAGCGCATTGCTTTGGAGAGTCTGTCTCTGTGGCACTGAGCGGAGTCATTTCCATTTACCCACATTCAATCAAGGGTTTGTCTTTTGTATCCCTGGGCAATTGCATAACTCTAATATTGACCTTAACTGAAGTCCTTTGTTTTGTACCCTAACAGCCCGAAGCATTAAAAATGCGTGTTTACTTAATTTGTCCTGGCATGCAGTGTAATTACAAGCAGTTTGTTTTCTCTGTTGTAAAATACGGTCTGGAGAAGGGATAAAGTAATGTGGAAATTAACATTGTGATGTACTGTATCGTGAAATAGCACTAAAAACACTCAGCCGGGCTGGCTTTGGAGGTCCTATTTGTGTGTGTGCAAGAGCAATAAAGAACTAAATGCCTCTTCCTGAACTATATTTGCATGATTCTTGACTGTTGTAAAATTAGTCTTATCTGCCTCCCAGAATAAACAACACAGCAACAAGCTCAAAGACCCCACAGCATGCATGGTGCCCTGTGGCTTTGAACCTGAGTCTCTGTGCCTGGGCTACCCGCAATAAGTCCTTGTGATGGGGTAGGCAGGAGGGCAGCTGTCCTTGGCTGAGTCCCAAGGGCTCAGGTTCTGCTGCGGTACTTGTGTATCTGTGCTTGGTTCCCTGGGGCTGGGACATGCCTAGGTGTGGGTAGGGGATGCTGGGTGACACCGACTAAGGTGAGTGGAAAGGTTTTGCCACTGTGACCGAGTCCTTGCTCTTCTTCCTCCTTCCTGCTGCTAAACATCCTGGACACTCATCACGAAGGACACCGTATAAATAATAAATTACCCTGTATCATTTATCTAGTGCTGAGATCACAGATAGAACTGTAATGAGTCTCTTAAAACAAAGATGGCAAATTCACCATCTGCCATGGGCCACCTTAGGACATGGTCCAGGGACACAGAGCTTTATACAAGGTAGCCAAGCTGTGCTTCCCTTTCACTTCCTGTCCAGCCTGCTCCCTGTTGGTTTTAAACAGGTAAAAGAATACCTTGTGAGCCAGACTGATCCAATGTCTTTGTCCTTTTTTCACAACCTGCCTGAAAGTGGCCTTACTCCATAGTGTGGCATATTTTTTTTTAATTAAACAAAACAAAATGACCCTCCCCCACAAAAAAATGATTGTCTTTGCCTATAGCCCAGGTTAGCCTGGAGCTCTTTATGTAGCTCTGTCTGGCCTTGTGATCTCTTGCCTCTGCTCACCAAGTCCTGGTATTACAGGTGTGCATCACCACTAGGTTGTATGTGGCTTTGAAATGACTCTGGGAGGTCTCACAGGCTTTGTCCTTCATTTTGCTGTGACGTAGAAGATGACCAGGCTCTCAAACACCTTGGCACATGTGCTCCTTTAGTGCTGGGAGTGGACCTTTCATTTCCCAGTGGGAGGACAGCTTTGTTCCCGGAAGAGGGCATGCTCCCCCACCTCAGGTGTGGCCGCAGCTATACAGCTGCAGCCAGGCTGTGGACTCACCTTCAGAGCCCACAGAGGAGGGTGGGGTTGACTGTGAGGAACAGAGGACTTCATAACCACAGCCCAAGGGTGAACATCCCCCAAACCTGGGCTGGCTATAGATTATTGGAGAAGATCAGGTCAACAAGTACCTTAATAATTCCCCCCTGTAATTTACGACCTTTAAGAAAGGGAATCAATAATATTAAACATTGGCCCAGCCAGCATCAGTTTACAGTGTGTGTGGGGGAATCTTCTAGTCATTGTCTTTGTTTTCCATCTGCTTCTCTGCAATTCTGGCTATGTCATCCACTCCGTACAGGAAGAGGAGACATGCTCTCTCACCTCAGAGCTCTGGGTCCACTGCCGGTCTGCTGAGATCTGATTCCCGTGGGACAGGTGTCAGAGTATGGGCCTGTGAGAGTGAGGGACTCAACTACAGTCCCTGCTTCTGCTGCCAGCTCTACCCTGGGTGATGCCACCTCAGAGGCTGTTGCCACACTGCCAACTCTAGTCTACACTGTAACACACATTTTTACTATCTTAGACTAGGAGAGGAAAATGAAGTGGATAAAGGGAGATGGTGGCCATCTTACTGCATTTTCTTTACCTGCTGACCCTTCCTGAAAGAACAGGAAAATGAAAAAAAAAAGGCATTTTCCCCATGACCTAATTCCATCCATCCATCCATCCATCCATCCATCCATCCATCCATCCATCCATTTCCTCATGTGCTGAGTACCTTCTGGAGTCACAGCAAGTATGTCTATATAGTGTGTGAGTGAAAGTGGCCTTAGGAAACCCGCAAGGCAATGATGCCAATGGATCAGGGCCAGCTGATGCCTAGCAACCGAGTTCCAACTCGGTGCCCGGGCGTGGGTTCAGTTGCATTGTCTGGGTCCTGATGAAGTTCACCTTCATCTAAAATCTTGTTTTATTAAGATGTAGTACTGAATACTGAGAACTCAGTACTCTCATGGGTTTTTTCTGCCTATTGGAGCGCCACACAGGAATCCTCCTGGGCTGTGGAGATTCCGAGGGGCTCCCACTCAGTCTGGCTGCTATCCTGCTTACACACATTTCAAGACGAGATGAGGTTGTCTTTACACTGAGCTTTTGGGGTGATGCTGGCGGACAGAGCATATGTTGGTACACCTGGCGGCAGGTCTTTCTGCCCCAGTGACATCTGGAGCCAGAGGTGGTATCCATGAAACCCACGGAAGTGGGTACAGTGAAGGAGACACTTGTGACTTCCCCTCAGGAAAGGTCTGAGAAGAAAATCACCTGGTGTCTGTGGCTCAAGCGACCAGATCCTGGTTGGACCTTTGTCCAGGTATGTTGTGGGGAGCAGGGAGTCTCTGGAAAGACATTTTTAGGCATTGCAGGTCATGCTTTGTCAACAGTTGCAAGGAACATCCTTGGCAATGCTGAACTGGAGCAAGCAGGGCGGTCTCCCCTCTGAGGTGTCTTGTAGGCATTCTGTGGACAGCAGCTTCAGGATCCAGCTTGGTGCCACGGAATAGACTGTAACATCCCAGAGATGATCTGTTCCAAGAATATCTGCCAGATCTGAACTGGTCCACTGGGCTCAGTGATGCTTCTTGGCTCAGAGTCCTGTTCTGTCTCTGCCTGAGCAGGTCTAGAGGACGGGGTGGGCCAGGACCAGCTCCATAGGCCTTTGGGGTGACTTTATTTCTTGTGATTCCACCCTGTGCGTGCCTTTAAATTTCCTTAATTATATTTAAAATTGTGTGTATGTGTAAGTGTAGGTGACTTTGGGTGCTGTGGAAGCCAGAGTGTTGGCTCCCCTGGTGCTGCAGGTACAGGTGTTTGCCAGCTTCCCAGGGTAGGCGCTAGGAACAGAAAACGGGCCTTACACAAGAGCAATCCCCTTCAACTGTTGAAATACCTCCGGCCAGCTTTGTTCTGTTCTCTAGCCTAGCATTTGGTCTCTGGTTTTACTTTGATCCAGTGAGGGAAACGAAGCAGGCACTGGGGTTCCTTCTTGTGAGTTTCCTTACCAGAGCCATCCTGAACCTTGTGTGTGGAGCGGCAGAGCAGGGAGAAGCCAGGAGCTGGAGGTGTTGACCTTAGAAGCTTGAGCAAAATGAGTGGGCCCAGCTGTGAGGGTTGAGTCCCTGCAGCGAGGCCCAACCCTACAGGATGAGCCCAGCTGTGAGAGCTGATTGAGTCACTGTGGCAAGGCCCAACACTATGGGATGTGGACAGGGTGAGAAACGACAGGGTCTTGATGTCACAAACGTCGGGATGGCACGTGGGTCTAGAATCACACTGGTAGGCCCGAGGGAAGCCTGCCAGTACTCACTCCAGGTGACTGACTGGAAGCCCCCTGAGCCTGAGAGTGCTTCTAGGCAACTCAGGGGTAATCATAGTTACCCCATCGCTACTAAGCCCTGCAGGGAACCCGCAGTCCTGCCATTTGCTGAGGTGAGAATCAGAAGGCAGTGGTCTCCTTCAGCCATTCCTAGTCCCAACTCCCACACCCCAAGGTTTGGAACCCATTACAAGTTGAGTTTCTTGGGGGCCAGAGAGAAATTATAGTCAGTACTCCCAGAGCTTCTTGGTGAGCGAGGCCATGAGGGCTCTCTGTGTGCCTTCTTCCTTGTTACCCTGGCTTTCTGTGGAACGAGTGACTGATTCAGAGTGAAGTATGGATGAGACCTGCGTAGACAAACGCTATGTAGACAGATGCTACATATATTACAGTTGATGCAGAAACAACCTGCGCACCTACAGCTGGAGATCCCACGGTCACGCCGTTGGGTTCCTCTCTGACTACTTCTCCAACGACTATGGCTTTCCCACTTGTTTTCCTGAATTGTCTTGTCTGCTTGTCTGCAAGAACAAGACTACATAGAGTTCATTCTATGACATCCCTGGGTTAAGCAACCTTGAGAGAAGAGCCCAACAAAACCCCACTATGTGAATGAACAAATCCTCAAGATGCATGCCTAGCCAGAGAGGCAATGTCTAGAGAGGCTGGGTAGTCAGAAGCCACAAGCGGCCTTTTCTGTCTTCATTCTCCTTCCTTTGAGTGAATCAGACAAGAAAACCATTGAAAAGACAGCCCCACATGTGCTTAGCTCCTAAGCTTGCTTGACTTTCTACACTTGTGTTTCTTTCTCAGAGATGGGTACTTTGCCTCACCAGCTCTCTATCCTGGAGACCTGGCACCAGAGGCAAAGAAGTCAGGTAGCCCAGGCTGCAAGTCATGACTCTCAGGGAGACAGACTCTCTTGGAGTCTCTCCAATGGCAGACTTCTTGCCATTTGATACTTTATGTGAGACTGCGAGGTCATTGCTCAGCAGGGAAAAGACAGTAAATTATTTGTCTGCTAACAATTTGAGAGGATTTCTTTTTTTTTTTTTTTTTTTTTGGCACAGCCTAAGAGATTGTCTGTCTGCACCTTTGACTATTGGCAGACCTCCCCTAGGCATCACAGTGCCCAACTCAGAAAGAAGCGCATTTGTATTTACACACTTTCCCTCCAGGGCACCTTGTCACCCTCTGTTTCCTACCGCCCTACATCTGCCTGCTGTGACAGCCCGTGTCTTATGATGGATTCTGCTTTGAGGAAAGCTGTGGATGGGAACTGAGGATGTAGTGGTTTCTGAAGCAAAGGTTGGATCATACCAGAAGGTCAGATGCCTAGGTGGGCAGAACTTGGTGGGTAATGAATTGGTGGAGAGAAAGGAATCCCAGGCTGAGATGTACATTCATGAATGACCCGTGTCATCTGGTAGGAGGCAGAGCTTAAACCTGATGAACCCGAGCCTTGCTGCAGTGTGAAGCCTTACCTGACGCTGGCAGTGTGGTGCAGGGCAGGGCACAGCAAGGATTGCCCAGGCTTCTGGACTTGCCCCCAAGGTCTTTTAGTTGGCACCAACTGAAACTCCGAGCCTCCAGTTTTTTCTCTCCTGCAGACTACAGGCGATGCTAACAGTGGCAAACGGGACACAAGGGCTGGCCACCTACTTGGTGCTCAGTAGAGGTCAGCCATTTACTGGCATGGCCTGCTGACATCAGCTGTGTTTGTAATTCTTCCCTGGATAGTGGAATCTCACAGTGTGCTTGATTCTCTTAAAGAAGCTCTGAGGTTTCCCATATAATTCACCCCCCATCATTCCCAGCATCGTGGACTCTTGGGAAACCCTCTTCAACACTCGTCGGAGATTCCTGAGACAGTGCAGCTTTGTGGCCTGCTTTTCTCCTGTAGCCTGGGCTGTCTGTTGTTGGGGTGTGCTGCCCAGGGGCTTGTCTGTTGTTGGGGTGTGCTGCCCAGGGGCTTGTCTCTTCTTGGGGTGTGCCACCCATGGGCTTGTCTGTTGTTGGGGTGTGCTGACAATGGTCTGTCTGTTGTTGGGGTGTGCTGCCCAGGGGCTTGTCTCTTCTTGGGGTGTGCCACCCATGGGCTTGTCTGTTGTTGGGGTGTGCTGACAATGGTCTGTCTGTTGTTGGGGTGTACTGACAATGGTCTGTCTGTTGTTGGGGTGTGCCAACCATGGATTGTCTGTTCTTGAGGGTGTGCTGACCAGGCTCTGCTTTGGTCTGGAAAATGCCAAAGCTCTGCTTTAGTGTTGAAGATACAGAAAGGAGCCGGCAAGAAGAGCGTGGTGGCTCGGCATGGGACTCAAGCACCAGCACACCTCAATTTCCATGCATTGCCTAGTTAAGACTATGACAATCTTTTGAACAGGTGAAAATGTTTTCTGAATATCTTCATCAAATGTAGTGTGTGTACACATAACTAATTCACTACAAAAATCTAATCCCAGGGTACAGTGGGAAAGTTTTTTTTAAAATACCTCATGTAATTTTCCTTTACACATAAATCACATAACAAATGACAGACGGTGTTCATGGAAGAACCCAGGGGCCTCGTGTATTCTGGGCAGGACTACAAGGCCTGTAAAACACCGAGGGATGCTCCCAGTTCAACGACAATACAGAGATGTACGCGATGGCAATGGGCAACATTAATTATGTTCCACGTTCAGTTCATATAAATATTTCAGGACTTGCTATTTTGGCACAGTGTGATATTAGGTGCCTGAAGAGGAATGTCGTCGTTTATAATCTTCAATAAACTTCCTGAGAGAAGGCGTCTGTAGAAGTGACTTTTCCCCCATCCTCTTAACCAGGAGGCATTTCACTTTAATAACACCATTTTCTGGACCAGAGACACAGCTCAGCAGGCGACGGTGTTTGTCACACACCCCAGGGACCCAAGTTCTATCCCCAGCACCCAGAAGATGGACTGACTGAGTTCTCACTACACTCTTGGGCAGGCCCCATGCCTAGGAATAGCTGGCCAGCACAAAAGGTGCTCCATTTTTCTTTGTTTGCTTTCCCCACTGTGAACTCTTAGTTTGTTTTGGTATTTTTTTGCCCTGTTAGATTTTTGTTTATTATGTTTATTTTTTTTTTGAGGGAAATGAGTGTGAATATGAAGTTGGGTGGGTAGGGAGGATCTAGGAGGAGTTGTGGGAGGGGAAATATGATCAAAATATATTGTATGATTTTTTTTCCATTCCCGGCAAGCATCAATGACAAGCAGCTTCTTGGTTAAAGGTGGGGATTTGGGGTTTTGTCTGGTTTTACCTCTGCAGGTCCGTACACCTCTATGAGTTCCTAGTGTAGCAGTCCTGGTGCGTCTGGAAGACACTGCTTCCATGGACTCAGCCAGCACCTCTGGCTCTCAAACCACTTTCCTCCTCTTTCACACAGACCCCTGGGCTCACAGGGCAGGATGGGATGAAGACATCCCCGCGGAGATTGAGCTCTCCGAAGTTCTCCCTCTCTGCACAGTGCCCACTTGTGGGGCTCTGTTAGTACCCATCTACTGCAAGAAGATACTTCTCTAATGATGGCTGCCAGGAGCTCCAGTTTGAGTCCCAGCCTGGTGTGGCCAGTGGGGGTCACTGAATTTTTTTTAAGGTAGAAAATGAAGCATAAAAAATGTACTCAAAGATTCTATCAGGGGCTCATACTGGCCATTCTAGCACTTGGTCAGTACTAAGGCAGGAGAGTACACACAAGCTCCAGGCCAGGAGAGGATATAGAGTACCCCGAATAAATGTCATAGAAATTTAAAATATTAAAAAGTATAATTTCTCTCTTTGTCTTAGTTTGCACAGGAGACACATCATCTCTTGCACTGGAGTCCAGAGGAGATATCAGGGTCACATGCTCTGGAGACCAGAGGATATGTCAGGGTCGCATGCACTGGGAGTATTAGTGTGCAATTTTTGGAACATGTCCTGTGATGAACTCTCTGTCACTGGAAAGTGGCTTCTTGTCCACAGAGACAGATATTTGGCTCGCTCCCCATTAAGGGTTAAGGGGATGCAGCCCTATTGAATTAATTAATCCAACCCTAGCTGGAACCACATACAGGGAAATCTGCTTTGTGGCCTATCACCCCTAGATCATTGAGCTAGGTCAACTCTTGGCCTGAGATCATTTCCATGTGTGAACTTTGTGTGAACAAGACTTTTAGAGCCACATGTGATGAGGTCCAGGAGTTGAGAGACCCTATGAGTGTCCACCTACCATTGAGGGCCCTGGTGGTGAGCCATCTACCCACAAAAGCTACAGTGATACCTGCCTTCACTTCCACTCCCTCAGAACTATATGCCTTTTGTAAATTTTATTTGTAGATAACTTTCCTTTTTGCCTGTAACCCAGTTCTAAGGGGACAACGTTGGACCATTCTGATGATATAGGGAGTCAACCTCCACCCTCCCTGTGCAGCTTAGCAAGTGATGTCACAGGGATGTCTTCTAAAGTAGACCGAACTTCTGGTTAGAAGTGTGCTCCATGTAACTTAGCATGATGGGACAGGGCCTAGTCTCACATGGTGAGGCGAGGAGGCCAGCAGCTCTGGAAACACACTCCCACTTCCCTTCTGGAGGCGCCATGCTTCAATCACTTCTTATCATAACTCATTTGTTCACCAGTGAGGATGGCTATGTCCTACAGGTGACATCCTACAGGTGATGTGGCCAGAATCTCTGGTGGTGACTCCTCTCTGTTGGTAGGGAAACCAGCAACCGGAAGCTCCAGATGGGGCTTGCATGACTGTCCTATAGAAGCCACCTGTGCCTTTCTCTCCCCTTCTGCAGTTATTCTATGAAGCTGTTCTCCTTCCAGGGCAGGATGCAGCGGTGGGTCTCCTGAGCTTGTAGGAAGATACTACAAAGGAATCAACAAAACTTTAGCGTGTGCTCCAGAGACTGTTTTAAAATTTTTGAAATGATCTTAGATTTCTAGAAAGGTCACAAAAATCTGCTTGTCCTGATGCTAGCCCCGCGTATGACCATGGAATGATAGTAAAACGGAAATTAACATTGGCACAGTGTTATCGATAGGTGGGAGACTTCATTGCTTTCTCACGGTTTTTCCAATAATGCCCTTTCCTACCTCAGGATCCCGCAGAAACAGCAGGTCTCCCGGAACGCCTGCATGTCACATCTCTTTAGTCTCCTGGATTCTGGCAGCTCCCGAGTATTTCAGTCTTTCATGACCTTGACATTGCTGAAGGGCACTGGCCAGTTACTCTGAGAAAGGTTTGCCTCTTTTGGGTGTTTCTCTAATTAGACTGAGTTGTGTGTTTTTGGTAGGAATACCAAAGACCCTAGGAGAGCTTCCCTTGTGATACAACAGAAGGAATATGATAAGAGGGCCTGGGACTGTCGAGTGCCTGGTGACTTGACCCAGTCTCCTGGCCAGGTCTCCCCATGGTTATCTTTTCCTTTGTGACTGACATGTCTTGGGGCTTTGAAAGGGTGGGAACACCCTGTTCCTACTAACACTTGCATCTCCAGTGTTACTTAGCATTTCATGGAAGGTAGGTGTCCCCAGCTGTCACTGCCGAGTGCTGGGTGGCCTCAGCAATCACAGGGTACTATTTATTTGGCTTGCTCTCACTCCTCCCATTTTTGCTTACTGGAATTTTTCTAAAAGGAATTTCTCCCCTTCTTCCCATTGTTTTAATTTCTGATTCCAATCTGAGAGTTTCAAACTTTAGTTCAGTCCTAATGTGGAGAGAAGAGGCCCACCGGAGACCGGGCTGAAGTCACTGATGTCAGGCCTTTGTGTTGGTGTGCATTTAGGACACACTCCCAGCCTATTCTCCTATTCCTTTCTATTGTACGCTACATCATTTTGCCATGCGCTCACACTTGTGCCCACAGTGGTGAGGAGGTGAGAGCCCCCTCATCTCATCTGACATGGAAGGACTGTGTCAGAACTGTTGTCTCCTTAAAACCCCTAGGGCATCAAGACAGCTCAGGGTAAGATTGCTTTAGGCACAAGCCTGATGATGTAGGGTCAGTCTCTAGAACCCATGGTGGAAGGAGAGGAATAAATTCACAGAGCTGTTCCCTGATCCACTCTCAATAATATTCAGTAAAATAAAAACCCGCCATCTTGGTATTCAAATTCAGGTAACATTCTGAATTCTTTGCAATAATCACACACATTATCAGTATAATTTTATACTTGAAAGTGTTTTTTTTTTAAGGACTAATTCATGTGTGTGGGTATTTTGCCTGTAAGAATGTCTGTGCACCATGTGTGTGCAGTGCTCACAGATGCCAGAAGAGGGTTTCCGATCTCCTGTAACTGAAACTTCAGACAGTTGTGAGCTGTAACATGCAATTACATGGAGATAAAAGGCCAGCAAGATGGCTCAGGAGATAAAAGAACCTGCAGGTCAAGTCTGGTGACCTAAGTGTGATGCCTAGAACTCACAGTGAAAGGAGAGAGCTGATTCCTGTACTCTTGCAAGTTCTAACCTGATGCGGAACATGGACACAGCATGCACACATGAACACACACACAGAGAGAGAGAGAGAGAGAGAGAGAGGGAGAGAGAGAGAGAGAGAGAGAGAGAGAGAGAGAGAGAGAGAAGAGCAGATTGTTGACTGTTAATGTTGCAGAGATGAGAGGAACAGAAGATGGTTGAGGCACCTGATGGCACCGTGTCCCATTCTGCAACTTTCTACCACACGATGCACAGGCATTAAAGAACACTTCCTCAAGGTTGGTGGCTTGGACGTGTGCTCTTGTGCATATAAATGTTTTACTGCTCTTTAGCAGCTGGCGTTAGCCAAGACACCGAGAGATTTTTTTTTCTCAGCTCTAAATCACTTGTTTTATAGAGCACAGAGAATTTTTATTATAACATAATTCTCTACATAAAATATCACATTAGAAGAAGATAAAGTTTTGTACTTTCATTCTCCATTAATTTGACGGAAAACAATTTGCAACAAAATCCACCAATCAGAATGCATCGTTAGGAAGCCAGTCAAGTACCTAGGACAGTACAGAAGTCGTTAGTGACCAAATCTTGGAGCCACAGTGGAACATTTGGGCAGCTCTGCTAAAAAGATCATCTTCACCATGCAGCAATTGGCCAGTTGTCAACGACTATGTGTTGCCCCATGTAATGTTAGTGAGACGTCACATAAGATGTGCACAGACCCAACCTTGGGACACATACCCTACTGAGAATGTCTGTGCTGAGTCTTTCCAACAGTCCATTCCCTTCAGAGGCTGGGGCTGAAGGTAGGCAGCCTCCTGGCTGTCAGTCAGCCAGTCTAGCCGACTTGGTAACTTCCAGGCAAGTGAGAGACCTTGTCTCAAAAACTTCAAGGTGGATGATGTCTAAGGAAAAACAGTTGAGGTTTTCCTCTGACTGCATCGCACCTACCTACTCACATGCACCTGCACACGCTCACACACACACACACACACACACACACACACACACACACACACACACCAGTAGTTACTGGTGGGAGGGCTGGGATTAAATTCTTGTTCACTTTTAGTTTTAGATGTCATGGTCCCTTTGTTGTGTCACATTGTCTAGATACAGTGACTCAATGCTGTCATGTTTCCACATGAGCAGCTGGGTGGCGCAGTTCCAGGGCAGTCTTGGGTACTGACTCATTGGGTAAGCCAAGCTTCTCACTTGTACAACTGTGCAGCTAAACTGGAGCCAACACAATGCTCACTCTACTTTAAGGAATCTTCTTTAATCCCAAGCCTTTTGCCCCTGACTCACTGTGAGTTCTTTACACAGCCAGAGAGGTCTGTGTGTTCCTGGCTCAGGGGACTTGGTTGCCAAAGGCAAGGCTTACTTCCCGTTCTTCCTGTATGATTTTTAGATTGATACAGGAGCAGGTGTTTGCTCTGCTGGCACTGGCTAGAAGATGGGAAGTTTGCAGGTGCGGTGTTCAGTGCTGAGCTGATCTTTTCTGAAGATCTGGTTATTTAGAAACTGCTGCCCCAAGGTTGAGATGATTCCACTGCTTTGCTTGTTGTTTGTGAGGTTTTCTCTCCAGTGAGGTTGTCATTCTTGGGTCCTCAGAGTTCCCAAGGTTGTGCAGAACAGAGATTTGCAGGCTCTCAGGTTAATGCTGGTCCCACTACAAATCAACGCAATAGAAGCCAAGAGTGTCCTATCACTAACAGTGACAATTATCAGTCCTCTTATTAGCATTTCCTGGGTTTCCAAGTGACCTCAGTGGCTGGGATCCTGAAGCACTCATTAAGCATGCAGATCTTGCGGGATCTAGGATGAGTAAACTGTGCCTGGCATGGTGGTTCCATCAGATATGGGGGCATACTAAGAATTTTACTGTCCACAGGTTTGGCAGACATTGCCAACAACCCCAAAGCTCGTGCTCCCTTGGCATGGGCTGTTTCCTGGCCCCCACTTCATCCCATTGAGATGGTCCATGCTGCAGGCATTGTGAGGGGTTTGTGCACAATGACACATGTCTCTGGAGGCTGTGGTGGGGTCCTGGCACCTTGTATCCGGCTATCTGATGTCCCATCTTCCTTATCCGGCGGTCACGCTAATGTCCCCCTTTCCTTGTGGATGGTTTTGCAAGGTTCTCTCTCTGACTCTACTGCCGGGGCTATCTGCTCTGTCTGCTCACCTCCCTACAGGCTGTGGTGTCCCTGTGCCCAGCTGTTGTTCCCATGACACCCTGCAGATCCCGTATCCCATCTCCTTGCTCTTGTCTTCACAGTCCTCTGTCTCCACCCTGCTTGTCTCTTCTATTGTGTTGCCATAACCCCAGTCTCTCACACTAGGAGCCATGTGCTTTTCCTGTTTTAGGATGAACATCTCATACCCGTTTTCTAGGGCAAGGGCATATGTTGCCTCCTTGTAGCTGATGAAAAGAGACAAAACTAATCACTGGCAGTTTTTCTTTGCAATGCTACAAACTGGTTCAGAGAAAGGTCATGTAGTAGTGAGGGTCACCAATGCCAGTGTCAGTCCTGGCCACTGCTGATTTTATCTTGCACCAGGGCTCCATTAGCCAAGCCTGTACCCTCTTCCCTCTGCCATATGAGCCATAGGCAGGAGTGTGTTCTTGGTTCTGTTGCCCCATATTTGAGCAAAGGTTACTCACTGTGTTCATGAAATGCTCTACCTGTCTAGATCTTTCTGTTGAGTTCCAGAGGGTTGAAAAGGATGGGAATAGATGGATACTTGGTTCTTAGAGCTGGGGGGTCGGTGTCAGTGGGCCACATTCTTCAGAGGGGACTGTGTCATTTGGAAGATGGTTTAAGGGACGTCCATTTTCAATGAGGGTGCCTAGCAATTGGTTGCCACACTTTCTCTGGTGGGACATTGGGTGTTTCTTCTCCTACCTACAGTTCAGAGTAATCTTGGGTGGAATGAGCAGATATGTTGGTGCCAAGAAATTGAGCTCTGTGGGTGACCTATGGGCTGTTCACAGTGATGGTAGATTACTGCCATTCCCAGTACCTATTCTCCATCTCCATGGAACTCCATATGGGATGATTGTGTATTTGGGACAGGATAGGACCCAGACCACTCCCTTCCCAGGCTCCCTTCATGGGAGACAAGTGGCAGTCTCTCATTGGGCAACTTGAGTCTCTGAACTCAGGCCGATGTTGCTGGGAGTCAAGATGAGGGCAGTGCTTACCTTCTAGAAGCATCTATAAGGTTTCATAATAAAGGCTAAGCCAACTTTGCCTATCAATAGGAAGAAAAATTCAAGAGTAGTCCATAAAGACTTAGCTTGCACTTGACTATGTTGAGCATAAGATTTGCCTGTGTCCAAGGTGAGCAGCTGCCAGGCTGGGCACTCCACCCCATAGTTGTCAACACCCATAGAGCCAGAGTGCTCTAGGAGAGCCTACGGGGAGGTGAGGAGATCTGGGGACTTGAGGCTACACCACAGTTACAGTAACTCCCCACACCACCTCACAAGCTTTTTCTCCTCAGTCCCCAAGTGAGAAATGTGGTAAAAATTGATATCTCCTTTCTTCTTTCGTAGAAAGCAAGTCATGAAGAACTAGGGCATGTGTTATGTATCCAGTTTGCCTCATTCCCCAGATATCACCTCTTTCAGTTCTATTTCAGTGGGAATGTCAAGCCTTTCTGTGAAGGAACCTTCTGGATAAGGTTTAGTGACAGACAGTAAAAAGCTATGGCACTGAGCTTCACTTTGTATGCAGAGAGTTGAGAGTTTTGGTTTCATCACCAAACTACCAAATACAAGCACAAACACTAAATGTAAATCCATACATAGGTGCTCCTAGCCTTCTAGCTCATTCTCGATTTATTGGAGATAGATGATAAATTATATGCGTGTACACACACACAGAGAACAATGGAATGCAGGCTGTCAAGAGCTCTGATGGGCAGGATGCTGAAGACAGCGGTTGACGTGTCTGGGTCCATTTCCTGCTGTGTTGCTGAGTTCAGGACGTGCTCCAGGTTACAATGCAGTGCCCGCAGCATTCACAGTGGCACCCGTCTATTCTAGCACACTGCAGCACAGATAAAATGCACAGAGCATTTGCAGAGCAGAGGGTAAGGGTTTCCTCTCGCAGAGTTGGAATTTTTTATGAACGATTTGATTTCCTAAGAGGAAAATTATAACTTCGGAAACAAAGCATGCTTTTCGGGATGAGTTCTTTTCAAAGACCTTATGCATTTCATTTTGCTATTAATTTTACTTTGGGCAAACTAAATGATGTTATGGATCTATTCTCAACACTCACTGCACATTATCATCTGCATTTTATCACCAAATTACAAATTAAATATTGCCTTTGTTGGGAAACGATTCCTACGCAGCCCCCATTATATGACCTACTCAGTTTTTTTTCTTGTATAGCTTTGATTTTTTTTCGCAATAAAAATAAAAAAAAATCAGATTTCTGTTCTGTCGCCATATTTCATCTTTTGGGGGATTGCATCCTGACAAGACAATTGCATTAATTTTGAGCCTCCTGTTTTCACAAATCATAAAAGACAGTGGGAGGTGAGAAGATGAAACCATCAAGATGACCGGCTGGCCTGTGCCGTTGGGACAGAGTGTGAACTTGATGTTCCTATTACCTTAATATTGCTATTTGGAACCCCTACCTACTCAGAAGCAATTTTAACCATAAGTTCTAGAAAACCTGGGAAGAGCCATCTTTCAAAATGAAGACTGTGTGAACAATGGGCTTATGTAGGTGGGAACAACATGCACGCATGGAGAATGTTCCAGACGTTCTCTTCCTTTCTGCCTCTTCTGTTTCACCTGTGGCTAGCGCATCCCACAGTTGGGGTTGCGGGGTTGCGGGAGCAGTGCCTGGGTGCATGTCCTGTGCTCAGAAGGGCATGACAACAGCCAGGTGACCATCTGTAGCCACGACGGCTGACACAGCAAGGAAGGGGTTAACTGGAGAGACGGGCAGAGTTCTGATCATCTCAATGGAGGGTTCCAGCGAGTAGTGACACATGCTGTCTGGCCAGTGGTGTGTTCCCACAGCTGAGAAGAGGTTCCCCTGTGAAAGGAGTGGTTGGGACAACAGGGGCAGGGGAGGAAGGGGTGAACCAGCTGGCACAGCTTCCCAGACTGGAGAACTTGTGATGTTATCCTTAGCATGGGGGCGGGGGGGGGAGTCAGGACTAGGTCACAACAAAGAAAGGGCTGGTTGGATTTATTTCTGAAGAGATCAGCTCACTGCCGTGTGCCACAACCTCTAGAACCCCACCCTCAGGCGAACAGGTGTGTATGAGTAGGTGTGAGCCACTGAGGTGACGCTGGGAGGCAGCTTGTGTAGAACTCTGCTCCTGAGGACGGATGGCAGGTGGATTGAAGACATCGCGTGTCAGCTAACACCCAGAAGTTCTGGGTCAGGGACGTTTACAAAGGGAAGCTGGCGTGGGCTTCTGCAAGCAGGGAGCTGAGGGAGAACAAGGTGGAGTGGAGAGGAGTATGGAGTCCAAAACTGGCAGTGGCTACAGTGTCTCCTCCCACCAACGACTGCATGTGGGATTCTCTGCCTTTGTATGTGTGTATAGATACATTTACACACGCAGGATGACACATGTGCAAAACTGGGGTGGGGGAGGATCCATGGAGGAAGAGCTTGTTTCTGTCAGGCCCTGGAGCAACTAAGAAAACGGGAGGTTAAAGAGCTTAATAACAAGCAGGTGGAAGACCTTTACCAGAGTTCTGTGATAGCTGTTTAGACTCTCTCTCTCTCTCTCTCTCTCTCTCTCTCTCTCTCTGTACATGAGTGTGTATGAATGGGTGTTCACCAGGGTGAATGAGCACAGACACGTGTGATCATAGAAATGTGCACGTGTGTTCTTTTGTAGAGTGTGAGTATGCGAGAGTATGAAGGTGATGCTTGTGTGTGGTGCACAGAATGTGTTTATGCGCAGGCTTGTGTGCATGTGTGTGAGTGTGCAAAGCATATGATGTGCACGCATGGATGTGCACATGCATGGACAGGAAAGGACACTCCTGGTAAGTTCCCAGGTTTGGAAGAGATTGGTAAAGTTCTTGGGACTCATTCCTGCCACCTCTCAGACTTCAGGGTGGGAGATGCTGGGAGGCCTGCAGCTTCTAACTGAGCCATGCACACCCTTCTGATCTGTTACTGGGGCCCACTTTTGAGAGGAGAGTCTGTCAAAGCCAGTCCACCAACTTCACACTCGTCCGGCTGGGCAGTGAACTGTAGGGATCAGTACACAGGTCTCTGTTCCCCTAGTACTGGGGTTACACGTACATGCCCCCATGCCTAACTTCTTACCTTGGTTCTAGAGACCAAACTCAGGTCTGTTCTTGCAAGGCAGGTGCTTCACCAACTGACCTCCAGCTCTAAATCAATTTTCTTCACAAGCTTCTGTCTTTAAATTAAAATAATTCTGACTGTCAGAATTTTCTACAATTCTTTGGGCTGGACTTTGTAGCAGACAGAAGGATTTGGTATTTCTCTTAGTCGAGGGATTTCTGAACCCTGAAGAACCATGAGAAAAAAAGTTAGAGACCTTTTCCCTTAAGCACTTCAGGAGTGGAGGTGTCTAGGGTCTTTCACACGACAGGTAACAACCCCTACCTCACTCACCCCGAAAACACACTTTTTTTAAAAATAAGACAGCAAAGTCTCCAAAGGTCCAGGAACATAAAACAAAACAAAACAAACAAACAAACAAACAAAAAACCAAACAGTCAGGGAGAGCTTCTGACTCTTGGAACATCTTGGGGCTCAGGGCAGCTTTGGGGGTGGGGTGGGGGAGCATCAGGCCCTGTCCTCCATTGACTGTCACTTAGGAAGATGCAACCTGGCCAAGGCAACCTGACACTGGCCCTCCCTGGCTCAGTCCACCTGATCTCTGGGGTGCGCACAGCCTGGCTCGCAGCCCCTAGAGCACTCAGACCAATTGTACAGCCTGTAAGCCTGCCGAGCTGGACCAGTGCCCCCTCTTTTGACATGAAGGAGGACATGTGAGAGGTTTTGGGAAGTATGAGTGTTTCCTGACACCTGTCGTCCACCTGGAGGAGGCTGTGGGCGAGTCTCAGCCCATCTGAAGAAGAAACTGAGGACATGGTCCTGAAGGAGGTCAGGGGAGCTCAGAGGCCTGCCAGCGTCACCCCCTCGCTAGGGTCCCGATTCTTGATGAGTCTCTTGTTCTCACCATGTGGAAAGATGACATGGGAATAATCTCATTTGTTCCATGTGGGACAAATGTGTGGATGGAGGTTGTCCCCAGACAACAGGTTTCTGGAACTCTCCAAGCAACTGGTGCATTCTTGTGTGTTCTAGCTACTCGATGAATACCTGCTGGGCTGAGAGACCTCCATTTGTGTGACAGAGAAGACCTAAAAAAAGCTTGGGGATTGACTGTCCAGTGTAAATTGGCCAGCTCCAAAAACATATACTCCCAAGCGACACTAAACAGACTCAGCAAGATGTACGTGTGTGTGTGTGTGTGTGTGTGTGTGTGAAGATAAAGAGGCTATACATTTGAGACGGGAGGGGTTTTGAGAGGGATTGGAGGGAAGAGTGGGAGAATGATGTAATTATTTATTTTATTAAGAATTTAAAAACTGCTTGGGGACAGACTGTGGTCAGTTCTGAGATGATGGATACAGGAATAGGACCAACAGAGTATAAGTTCATCCCCAGCAATCTTATTCAAGAGTGACATCAGGTGAGCTTTCCACATCAGCCATTCTGTGATCGGTGGTGCAGGTGACAGAAGTGTCACCTCGACGTCTCTCAGGAGTTTCCCTCCCAGAAAGCACTCGCGACAAGGATGGGGTGAGATGAGCAGATGGTGTCCCCACACTCATTTCCTCTCCAAGTCCCTTCCAGAAACTTCCCCTCCAAATTCTGTGTCCATCTTCCTCAAATCTACAACTGAGTGTGTAGTTTCTGCTCCTGTGGGCAGGGATAGCTGTGTGTCCACATGCTCACTCTCTCCATTCAGGGTGAAAATGTGCTTCAGTAAAGGACAGTTTTCAAGGATTCTTTCAGAGTCAATGGATGGACACACCCCGCCCAGTGTGTGTGTGTGTTTGTGTGTGTGTGCGCGCACACACGTGCGTGTGTGTCCACGTAATCTTCCATTCAGGGTGAAAATGTGCTTCAGTAAAGGACAGTTTTCAAGGATTCTTTCAGATCCAATGGATGGACACACACACACACACACCCTGGTGTGTATGTGTGTGCGCTCGCGCGCATACACACAAGTCATGTGGGCGGGTTCACCTCTGCACATGTGTGTGGAGGCCAGAGGATGACTTGGGTATTATCCTCAGCCATGGCACCCTTTTTTATTTTTTGGTCAAGGTTTCTCACTGCCTGAACGTTGTGGGAGTAGGCTAGGTTGGTGGCCAGCACAAGGAGCCTCTGTCTCTTCCTCCCCCGTCTGGTATTATGAACGCATGTCACCGTGCCCAGCATTTTACTCAGGTTCTGGAGATCAAACTCAACTCCTGAGATTGCACAGCAACTGCTTTACCAGTTGAGCTTTCTCCTTAGCCCAGATTCTTCACTTTTTGTAAAAAAGTCACATTGAACTGGGCATGTGGCTCAGAGAGAGGTACATTGCTTGCTTATCGTGCCCTGAATTTGGGCAATAGCATAGTAGAATGAAAATAAAATGAAGGGTTATCAGGCCCAAGGTACCCACAGCTGGTCTAGGAAACACAATATGTCATTACCTAATGTCTCCCAACAGCTGACCACACTCAGCTCCAAACCATATCCAGTAATGGTGGCCTGAAGCTTTCTGGAATGTAGGCTTTTCCTCTGGGGAACTTACATTTTCACGACAAGAAACTACTTGTCACACAGTTTTGAACTGTCTGTTTCTCTCAACCAGGAACAATGAAGATAATTCTTGTATTAAAATGTGTGTTCCATAAGATATAGGATGGGTTTCTTTGTTCTATTCCAGGTTAATTTTACGATTGACATCAGTTGGAAGATAAAGATTAATGGTAGTCAATTGAAAAGAATTAAAGAAATATTATAGTTTATTTATATTTTAAAATCTGCAGGACATTGTAGTGTACACCTGTGATCCCTGCACTTAGGAAGTGAAGGCAGAAGTTCAAGGTCATCCATGGCTATGTAGCAGGCTTAGGGCCAATCTATTTTAATGAGTTCCTATCTCAACAATCAAAACAACAGCAAAAGCTGCAGAAACATTGGCTCCCACACAGGGCATCCCCTGCATACTATTAACCTGAAGGGCTTCAAGGAGCTGTGCTCATCCCTCTAGACCCTGACCCTTGCCTTTTGTCACCAGGGCGTCAGAAGGGTGCTCTGTGAAGAGTCTTCACTGGCCCTTCATGAAGGCGACACTGCCTGCCAGGTAATCTGTTGACCCGTGGGACACTGCAACTGTAACCCAGCCATTGCGGTAGCCAACAGGGCAAACTTCCTCGTGTCACAGGTGGGGGTATTGTTCCATCAGTTCAGATGAGGGCCAGGATCGGTCTTGAGGTGTGTGGTGGTGGTTTCACAGCCCAGATACGCCTCACATGGCATGAATGAAAACCTAGAAGCATAGAAAGGGGTGGGGATGAAGAATACAATAAAAAGGAATTTTATGATCATTGTGAAAAATTTATGGAGTGTCTCCCTGTCCTAGGATTCCATAAAATGGAACCGGCTCCAGCTGACCCAACAAGGCAAGAATATACTTACAGGTTCCTTGCTTTTTAGTTCTCAGTGTTTACCCAGAGAAGAGAAGGAAAAACCCAGGTTTCTTCTGGATTGCTCTGTAGAATGCACACATATAATTTAAATATTTATCCACTGGGCAAGGCAGTGATCTGGCCCAATGTTGCCAGCAGTATAGTCCCAGGGTAGGAGCTAAGCACCTTGCTGACTGCAGCCTGGTTTGTGTTGATTGAATAACACGTAGCACTTTTCTTGAGAGACCCCCACGATGGTTTCAAAACACATCAGTTTCAATTAAACGCCAAGGAAAATCTGTGATGGCTAATTTGGGGCTGCCGTTACTCATTGAGGAGCCGGCTCCTTTGAATTGGAAAGAGTTTTATGGGGACTTAACCAAATCACACATAATCATGGATATTTTTCATTGTACCTGGAGTGACAAAATTGCCAAATGATGTACAGTGTGGCTTTTAAAAGAAATTACCCCAGCAGCTATCTGCCTCAAACATTTAAAACATGGGGCCATGCAGCTAGATCAAATAAAATGGAGTACCTGAACCAACAGTAAGTGTTTTTAAGAAGTGTGAGGAGAGGATTTTAAATCTTCTTCACTATAAGGATATGATAACTGATTGGGGAGACAGACATTTAATTTGATTTCACATTACACAGTGCATATACGCATTGAACTTCCCATGGCTCTCCTTTAGTTTGTGTAATTTTTATGTGTTACTTAAAGTTAATTTAAAGTTTAAAAATCCTTAAAAGAGTAAAAGGACACGTAGATCTTGCTCTGTTTGGGTAGATAGTGACTGGTTAGGACAGTGAATTTATCTTAGCATTATGTTTACTATTCATAAAGAGTAAGATACCAAGATCCTTCCTTACTATTATATATATGATGTTTTCAGCTCGTTTCTGCTCACAATCGGAAGTGGTCTTTTTAATTGGGCACACATCAGTCTTTGTTGTTTATTAATGGAGAAATTGGGTACTCTATATGATACTTTTAAATGTTCAATGAGACAGATGAGCTGCACAGAACAAAGAGCTTCTGGGTTCTACATCTCAGCAGAGGAAGCTTTAGTCTGACCATTGTCTGCTTTCTGTTCCACAGGTGGACAGCCTCAAGGGGTCAGAGCATCAACTTCACAGAGAGCTGAGCTGACCATAGTTCAAATCTGGTTCCAAGGGCAATGTTTTTGCATCGAGGGAGGTCTGGAGGGCAATCGGCCTCTGAGTGCCCCACTCCCACACATATTGCAGGTACGTGAGAGCTGGCTGTGTTTGGTGAGTTCTCATTGGAACCAGCAACAGTCGCTGGCCAAGACAGCAAGCCAGAGGCTGCAAGCGCCTTTTGTGTGTATGGGACTTGCTGCAATGCGGCACGAGAGCCCAAGCTTTGGAGGGGTCAGAGAAGTCTCACGCTCCTTGCTGGCACAGCAGTGGGCATAGCCAATCTCAGTACTCTGCTGTTACCTGCTTCCCATCCAGGACATCCCACACAGCAGTGGCCTCTGGGCTCCCCATAAGTGGAGCTTGACTGGAAACAGAAGGCTTTCTTCTTCCCTGGCCTGCTCTCCCAACAAAACTATCTCCCCTTGTATATAAAAAAGCCCAATTCCCAATAGATAAATAGTAATTGCACTTACAATTGCGTGGAAGTAATAAATACTGAATTGGCTCTCAGTGCAAGAACCTCAGGAAGCTTGCCTTTTACCAACAAACTGATGAACACACTCCCTGGGGCGGCCTTACTTTTTTTTTTTAAGTAATATTTAACATCACTGGGAGCTATTTGTTGTTTAAAGGAACTGATTAGCACAGTTGTCCAACGCAGTGTGCGCCTTTCCTGGGTTGAAGCATTAACCCAGCATTGTCCCGTCCCTACCTTCATCTCCATCACTTTTCTGACTTGCCTATTAGCTAAGTGCTGTGTACCCATATGGGGAAGGTGACTGACCAGATGTTCTAATTTTTAAAAGATCTGCTGGTGTCCCAGCGATTTCCATCAGGAGAGTGAATTGCCCCAGATTACTTTGCTGAGGGCCTCATGGTTGAAGAAGGTATATTTCTCTTGATACCTACCTCGGTGTCAGGAGAATGAAGGAGAACGGCCCAGACAGAAAAGTCCTTCCCGGTATGTCACAGATGTATGCAAAAATAGTGACGAATGGTGTTTCTGATATAAACCAAGCCACTAACTACGCTGTGTAGGTTATCCTAAGCCACAATGTCCAGGAATGAATATGTCTTCTGGGGGCCAGGAGTGTTAGGAACGATAGTCTGCCCTGCTGAGCCAGCTGTGACTTCTGGGAAGGGAGGATTCTGGAAAGCTCTCCACTGAATGATCGAATGGCCAGGGGGGTAAGTGCCACAGCTGTTAGGAAGCACACCTCCCCCCTTAGCAGGAACATCTGTTTAATATGAAACGAAGGATCTGGATATGAGGGGCTCAGGTTGCAGCAGAGAAAACAGTCCCACTGATTCAGCCGAGCAGCCTCCACCTGCCGGGTCCCTTCCTCTGCATCCCAGAACCACTCGCTCAATCACCTGCAGACTCATTCTAATGTTTTGCTTTCTAGAGAGATAGGAGAGCACCTGCCATTCCTTGGGCATTTCCTCCACGACAAAGCACTCGAGGGTCCAGCGTAGGAGTGTGCTCCTCTGTGCCAAGGTGTGGACTCAGGGATGAGCTGGGCGGCACGGAATCCAAGCAGAAATTATTATTGATTTAATCACATAATCAGCAGCAAGCACTTCAGGCTAAGATAGCAAATCCATAGGAGCCTCCTGCGCAACTACCCCCCCCCCCAGTCACCAGCCGTGGCGCACACTAACAAACAAGCTGAGTGGGGGTCACCTTCAGTCGGAGGCAAAATATTGACATTCCCCAAGCTGAAATATGTTTTGAGTTAAGCGTTATCAGACAGTGATAGGAGCGGCTCGTCTGTTAAACATAACTGCATTGGCAGGAGGATTACAGAATGCTTTCTTGCCATAATCTAGAAGCGACTTTCAGACAAAACTCTGCTTGAAATCAATTGTGTGCAAGAAGCTGCCTGCTGTGGCCACTCGGCATGGACAAAAGGAGAAGACCTCTCCTGTGATCTCTCACCAGAACTGCTTCATCTAATGAGAGCACGGCTTTAATTTCTTTTCACATCAAACATAGGATCAATGCTCTGGACTTGATGGTGTCTGGAAGCGGCCATGCAGGCATATCCCAGTGGCAGCTAAGCCTGGGAATATGCTTTGGGGATATTCTGGTTCCAGGTAACAGCTCTCTGGGCCATCTGATCATGGCAGGCACTGGCAGAGCTGTCCACAGCCATGGCAGGCAGGGATCAGCTGGGATACAGCCGTATTTGGGAAGAGGAGGCTGGCAGAAGCCACTGTCGCTCCTCACACCAGATAAAAACACATAAACAATCTTCAAAAGTTAACCACCTCACAACAGCTGTCGAATCCAGATGGGGGCTGAGGGAGAACCTTAATTAAAAAGTTTAGGTTGCCTCTGAGTTCCTGGTTATCAAATGGCAGTGTCTTTGGGGGACCATTTCTTCAGGGAGCAGCAGGAGGTGCAAGAGCTAAGGTCTTGCCACATTCCCATAGTCTGGTGCAGTTGAGATCCCATCCTCAGCTACTGGAAAGAGCGAGCCCAGGTGATCGGGGCTCTTTTTCGGGTGAAACAGATTACGCAGCCTAGGAGGAGGGGAAAGGTGATATATGCCCACATCCACATTCTGTCTGTGATACATGGGGTCACTGTGCCTTCCTTGCCATCTTGACCTATTTATAGGCGCTGAGGCAGTACTGTCTGGAGATGCCGTACATCCTACATCCCATGTACAGGGCCTTTCGCTTGTGAGGCAAGGGCTTTACTGCTGAGCTTCATTCAGGCCCTGACATGGCACTTTGACCCTTATGGGCCAGTGTCTCTGTAGATGGAGAAACAAGGGTCTAGTGTTAAGGTCATTTAAGATGTAGGGAGGTAACAAGGTCAAGGGTTACAGGTCCCTAGACTACAGAACCATAGGCCCCATATCCTTAGACTACTGGTTTTATAGACTCATAGCTCATCAGCTTATTATCTCCACATGTTGACTTCAAAGGTCTCTTCTGTTCTGGAAATATAGGAGTGTAGTTATTATCTAGTGGAGTGAGACGAACGGCACAGGCGGAATTAGCTGTGCTCAGTGAAATGCCTGCTTCTCGATGGCTCCAATTGCCAGTGGCCCCACCTCCCTGACCAGGCTCAAAACACAAGCCTTGTGCTCCCTTGCAGCATAGGCCATTCCTTCCACACGCTAGACTGGAGGAAGGGCATTCCTTCTTCCCCCTCTTTCCCTACTAGCTCCTGCTCCTGAACCCCCTCACTCCGCAGCATCTGGTCTCTACCTACGTTGTAGTGAGGGCAGAGGGTGTTTGACCATTGGAAGCCACTCAGTGTGTATGGATGATATGGGCAATGAACGAGAGAGCCCACCAGTTCTCCACCCACCGGGTCTTGGGGATGAAGCTGCATGGTGAGCATCCCTTCAGAGGAAGGTCACAGATCAGGGTCCCCATTCCCATGTAAATGAAGACACCAGTGCTGCTAAGTAGATCATGCTGGCCTTGAACTCACAGAGATCCACCTGCCTCTGCCTCCTGAGTGCTGGAATTAAAGGCGTGTGCCACCACCACCTGGCCTTTCCCCCTTTTTATATTGTTTTTATTGTGCTTTACATTTTTATCTGTTCTTTGCCCTTCCTACCCTCTCCCCTTCTACCCTCTCCTGTGACCCTGGTTATGTTTAAATGGCTTTGATTGTCAGACAAAGGATGCACTGGATAGGAGCTTAGGTCTTTGCCTGTAAGACTCTGGGGTGGTCCACAGGTGCAATGGAGAGATACTGGCTGTACATTCCTGCACCAAAGACTTTTTCTGTCAATAGTCAGTTGATTCTGCTCAGGGTTTCAGGAAGTCCGTTTTCAGAAAAGTCCATATCTTCCCAATGGCAAGTTCAGCCTTGCCCAATTGTGCAGCACTGCTTAGGGATGTCCAAACAAGGAGGACTTTGAGGAGGACTTGACAGTCCAGTGTGAGCTTGCCTTCATCCACAGATGTTTTTCTCTGGATTCCTGTTTCTGTTGGTGGCCCTCGTTACCATTGATCTCAGGGATTGGCCTGTCCCGACGCCCTGATGCCTTCACAGTTTTGAGATATTCCCTGCGTTCTTACTGAGCAGGTTTACAGTCACTGGTCAGTCTGTTCCATCTGTCTGTCTCTCATCCTTTTGTGTATGTATGTGTATATGTGTACATGCGCATTTGTGGGTACACATGTATATGCAGGTACACATGCATGTGTATGTACCTGTCTGTGAAGGATATCTGGCTATCCTTCCTCAAATGCTGTCTGCCCAATTTAGTTTAGACAATGTCCTTCACAAACCTGAAGTAAGGTAGACTGGCTGGCTAATAAACTCTGGGAATCTGATTGTCTTTGTCTACCCCCGTGTACGATTACAACCTTGTACCACCATGCCCTCTGTTCATGGCCATTACTCTGTCTCTTCTGACACTGTCTCTTCTGGCCGTCATGTTAGCCAGCCCGCCCTGGTCTTCAGCACCTTTGCTTCTAGTTTACTTGGTTTCTCTCCCACATCCCTGGGTTCCAAGCATCTTTGTACAGGGTTGGGTCTTACTCATCTTTGGATTCCCATCCTGCTGCTCCTAGCAAGTTGAAGTCAAGTAAAAGGCTTAGAGGTTGTTTATTGCATCTTGAGTGATAGAGGTTAGCAGAATAGGAAATAAGGGTGAATCTACCTCTGTGATTATTAATACCTTAAGCCTTTCTCAGACCAACTGTGTGAATTAGCTCATAAGGGTCTGTCTTTATCACACTAGAACCTGGAGTGGAGGTGCTTTTGACCAGTCTCGGAGACCCTGTTACATTGTTCAAAGTTTGAGGGAACCTCAGGTAGACATTGGTTTACAGAAATGCAGAGAGCAGCTTTAGAAACTGTTTGTGAATGGAAACATCTTGACAATGTTCTAAAGTTACTGAGTCAAATTCTTTGAGACTTTGGACACCTCCACTTGCTACATTACACAGGCTTCCCATTTGCAACATGCCTGCTTTCCAGAGGCAGGGAGAATGTTCGCACTGCCTGTTTGCTGTGGGGTCAGTGTGCAGGTTCACCGGCAGTCCCAGAGGAGCTGCTCATCAGACCAGGATAGGTACAGAGGTACGAAGGAAGAAGATAAGTTGGAGTCCAAGAGGAAGACACGACACTATTAACTGGAGGGAAGAGAAATAAGGGCAGAAACCATGGCCCCCAGCTCTGTGTTCACAAGGTAAACACAGTTTTGGACAGGTACAGATACATGCTGGGAGGTTTCACTACTTGAAATTTATTTTGAAGAAAAATGGATTTCCTTCCACACACTGCATCTTCCTATTGAGCAAGAATGGACAGACAGCTTAGAAACAATTTTGCTTCATTAGCAACTGTTTTTATTTATTTTTCTTTATGCAATGCTACATGTGCTTAATGATGCTGTAGAAAATGGCACTACATTTTTATGAGATGCTGTCAAATCATCATCATTAGGGAAACAAAAACAAAACCAACCGCCCCCCCCCCAAAAAAGCCGCTCACCAACTTCCTGTAGCTTCACTATACACCGAGGCTCTCGGCCCCATGGCCTCTGGAATGGAGAATAGAAACACGGATATGAAAACGTTACTCTTTGTATTGGAAGTTTTCTTTGAAACAAAATCATGTTAATAGCATCTTCCAACCATTTCAATACTCTCTGTACCAGGGAAACAGAAAGACTCCATTCATTAGGAATAAATTATTAACTTAAATCTTCAAAGGAAAGGTTTGAAAAAAAATGCTCACCAAATTCCCCGAGCGGCGCAGCGGCGCAGAGCCCCGTGCCCTTGTTTGTGTGCTATTATGGCTATTATAACTAATTGATGCACTAGCGGTTAATTAGCAGCCTGGAGTCCCCAAAATGTTTTTCAGGACAATTATGCTGTGCTGCTTTCAAAAGACTCAATGTCTGAGAGCCGCATTTGGCTACCTCCACTTTGTGGTCCTGTCGTCACCCAACACACTCCTCATGGCTTCCATGGAGGAGAAGGTAAACACGAAGCATCTAATTGCACCGAGCTTGCTCTGTTTCCTGCTCCTCCATTTTCTTTGCCCAAATGCAAACCGAAGCATGGTTTCTGCTTACTTAATGCTGGGGAAAAGATGGGAAGAACGGGTGAACAGGAAAACAACATCCATGGCCGCAAACACACAGAGCTGAATGTGGGCATGGTTCACAGCTTTTGATGGATGGCAGCGTGTTTAACCATGGCTAGAACCTGGAGTCAGGGGCCCCAACAGCATGCAGTTGGAGCAGGGGATGCTTCTTCACCTGTCCTTCCAGACAGAGAGGACATATTTAGCATTGTAGTTGTGTTCTCCTGCACTTCTGTTTTATCCAGTCTCTGTTTTGGTTCCCAGGTATTTGAGCTTGTAGGCAATCATGTGCTAACTAGAATCATTCCTGACTTAAGAAGGGCAGGTGGGACAGCCAGGATCAGGTTTGATAGATATACTCTCTTCTCTTCTTGGGTCATTTCTCAGAAGAGTTAAAACACCATGAATAAGGGCACCATTGGCTTGGAAGTCAGATCCCACCTGAGGAGTATCCCAACTCAGATCCCACCTGAGGAGTATCCATCTTGATGCTTGTTTTTGGTTTTTGTGAACATCCTCTGGCTAGAATGGGGACAGACCCCAGATCCAAGTCCTCATCCGGAAATGCTGTGGGGTGCATGTAGGTGTAACAGCTCAAGAGCACACACACTGTTCACAGTCCTTTGGTGACCTAGTGATACTTTTGTTTTCCTTGACATCAACGTGATTACCACAGAGTTTACTCTCCTGGGCAGCTTGACGTGCTCAGGGCCCAGTGGATCTGACAGAACATGGTTCTTTTCTGAATGTTGGCTCATCCACCAATGACAAGCAGCTTGGTCCCCTATCTGGGCTGCTGTGAGTGGTGTCACCATGAATAGGTAGCATAGGTGTCTGTTGTACTTGCTCATTTCTCTTCATCTGGATGCATACCAGCTGCATCTGCTACCTGAGGAATCCCCTCTGGACATCCATAATACATAGATGTGTCCATTTCCTCCCAGTTGCCCTCATTGCCCATGGTTGTTGTCTTCTCCTCTTGCCGATAACAAACATCCTAATGTGTGTGTGCTGAGGCCTCGCTCTGGTTTCTATTTACACGCTTCCTGACAGTGTGTGACACTGAGCACTTTCTCACGTACTCACTGGCCATTCATAGGCCTTCATCTTAAAAATGAGATCATTTACTTCCTTGCTGTTAACCCTGTATCAGATATCTGGCCTGCAAACATTTTCTTCCACTGGGAGGGTTGTCTATTCACCTTGTTGCTTAATTTCATTGCTGTGCAGAAGAATTCTGGTTTGACGTGATGTTTCTGTTTGTATTGCTGCTTTGGGTGTAAATTAAGACAAATCCCACCCCTTGATCAGCATCAGGGAGTGTGCTCCGTAATATCCCCAAATAATTTCTCCTGTTTAAAAGTATTTTTTTCATTTTGAATGGCTGTGCATTGTTCTGTACATGGGTATCAAGTTTTCTTGATACCGCTTACTAAAGAGACTCCTTTCTCTACTGTGTGTTGTGGCATCTTACTCAAAAATAAATTGTAAGTACATAGAGTTATATGGTGGTTTTCCTTTGTGTCCCATTAATCTATGTGTCTGTTTTAGTGTCTGCATGTCTGTGCCATACTCTTTTGATTACTACCAATTTGGAGTATATTTTGAATTTAGCCCAGGTAGTACCATCAATTTCTCCTTCCTTTTTTCAAGATAGCCTTGCCAATTCAAGATTTTTTGTGGCTCCATAGAAATTTTAGGGTGGTCAGAAAATTCCTTAAAAAGTTTGTTAGGTATTCCATTGAGTCTGTAGCTCATTTAGGGTATATGTCTATTTGAATTAATTTGTATTAATTCTTTCAGTCCTGGAACATGTAATAACTTTCATTTATTTATGCCATCTCCCATCTCTTTCAGCAGTGTTTTATACTTCTTATTCCATGGGTCTGCTTTCTAATTCCTTGGTTGCATGTATTCCTAAGTATTTGCTTTTGCTTTTAATGTAAGTGAAATTGTTTTCTTGATTTCTTTTCTGGATCATGCGTTGCTAGTGCATAGCAACTCTGGTGCTTTTTGTATGTTTGTTGATCTTGTATCCTACAAACTTTACTGAACTGTTACATCTAAGAGTGTTTTTTTTGGGGGGGGGGGGTGTTTGGTTGTTTTGAGTCTTGATACTATTTATCCCTGTACAGGAAAGAAACCCTGCCATTTGTGACAAAATGCATGGGCCTAGAAGACATCATACTGAAATAGACCATAGAGAGGACAGCATGCTGAAATAGACCATAGAGAGGACAGCATGCTGAAATAGACCATAGAGAGGACATCATGCTGAAATAGACCATAGAGAGGACAGCATGCTGAAATAGACCATAGAGAGGACAGCATGCTGAAATAGACCATAGAGAGGACAGCATGCTGAAATAGACCATAGAGAGGACATCATGCTGAAACAGACCATAGAGAGGACAGCATGCTGAAATAGACCATAGAGAGGACAGCATGCTGAAATAGACCATAGAGAGGACAGCATGCTGAAATAGACCATAGAGAGGACAGCATGCTGAAATAGACCATAGAGAGGTCTTCTGATCTCTGTGATACGAATCTAACTCTGGGAGAGACTGATGGTAACCACGGCTGTACAGTAGAGGTGGTGTTGAAGAGGTGTCAGTCAAAGGTACAACATTTCTGGTGGGAAGAAGAGCAAGTTCTGGAGACCTGAACAGCATGCTGAGGAGTTAACAGCACTTCGTCATCCACAGAAATTTGAAAGAGAGAACCTAAAAAATCAGCAAGCCTTAACAGATGTGTTAATCAACATAATTTAATGCTTCCGAAATGAATCTGTTTATAAACATCATTTTTATGCTCACAAGTTTAAGTGGAGTCAACTACCACGGCCTGCTTCCAGCTGGTGAACTGGAAGAACAGAAGCGGGGCAAGAAAACAAAGTCTATGGACTTAGTAATTTCTGGTCCCACTACAAAAATCTTACTTTTGATTAGAAGAGTACCATCTCAAATCTTCTCTACACAAACCATCCAGCCAAACCAAAAAGCTTAAAAAAAAAAAATCCAGAAGAAAACAGTCATTTCACTCCTTTCAAAACCTATATACATATAAGTTGTTTTCTGTGTTTTTTTTCCATTTTTTTTATTTTTTTAAAACGTTTACTAAGTCCCTACACACCTACCCACCCCTCCACCCCCGACCTGCAACCCTGATTCTGCTGCACGGAAAGTTCTCTACCTGCTGCCAAGGCACAACCCCTGGTATCCTGTGAAGATGCTGCAGCCCAGGGCCCCTGGAGGCATCAAATGTGTGGCATTGTGATTGTTCTTAACCTGTGATAGCAGAAGTAGGTGCTTTCCTTCCATCTTGGGGCTGGGGCTCTGGAGCTAGGTATGAGAACTTACCCTTGTCCCCAACACCTCCTCCGTCCCCCAGCCTCTTGATGGTGCTACCTAAGAAAGTCTTCCCCACACCCCTTGCTAGTCCGGTCAGTGGTCAGACTTGGAGGAGGATCCGACAGGAGGGTGTAACTGTGAGATAAAATGTCTTGGTTGTACCTGTTTGTGGCTTAGCTTTGTATTTAAATAGCAAACAAAAAAAGGAAATAAACTTGAAAATTATTTGTCATCGTAAAAGCAAAAGGAATTAAAATAGTTATTGCCAGGCCAAAAAAAAAAAAGAAAAAAAAAAAAAGAAAACAAAGTCTATAGACCTTCAATACATGACAACTATAAGCCTTTATTTTTCCCATATCGTACTATATACCATCTTGTACATACATATGCATGTGACTTTTGTCGTTGTTCCTTAACGATGGAGGGAAGGCAAATGCATCTGGAGAATGAGGCACAGTAGCTGCCCATTCCTCTGTGGCAAGTGCCCTCACTGGTTCCCTCCCTAAGCTGTGGCTGCCCTGTATGCAGATCTGCAGACACAGTGGCTGCATGTGTGGTCACCTCACCTCGCCATCCACTCACCTGCCACATTGACTGTGTTTCCGTGGAGAACCGAGTACAACTTTCCTGCGACATCATGCTGTGACCTCATACCGCGGCGACAAGCGAAGGAGGATGGCATGTGTACCCCGAGAGCTCCTTCTTCAGCCCCCCTAAGCCAGCTGGGGTAGCAGAAGCACCATTCTCAGAAAACGTTACTTGCCTGAGCTGCTGCAGAAGGACCACTGTGTTCTTTCTGCGCTAGTGACTCAGCAAGACAGTCATGTCCCGCACACTGCTTCTCCTGGCCACAGCGCACACAGCAGCCTGCGTTAACAGGCAGAGTTTCTTGGAGAGTCAACAGCTCCGCCATTTTCACACAGTCCTTCCTTCTAATGGGGTTTCCATTAGGTCTTCCTGATGGTACTATGAGATTGGACCCTGGGAAGGTGTTTGAACAACAGAAAAAGAGCATATTCTGCTGAGAATGTACCTACTGAGACAATGCAATTTCATCTGTAAAAAGAGTCTTATTCAGAAATCGTCAGTGATATGATACAGCTAATTAAGACATGCTTGGTGCTAGCAGTTTCATTAGAGGGGATAATATTGCACAAGAAAAATAAGAAATCATTATGATGGATGTCCCAACATTACATTACATGTTAATGAAGTGTAAATGATCTAATTATTTTTGAAAGAACACAGATTCGATTAAACTGTCGGCATTAAATTGGAAAGGACAGTCTATTGTACTTTTTATGTACAGACAAGTTAGCGTTAATTAGGCACGATCTACAGGAACAAATGAGGCACGACCCTCGGTGAGCAATCATGGATCCTTTGCTCAAGGCAGGTTTCATAAAGAATTATATTAGGGAAAAATTGTAAGTCAATTAGCTGCAGTGCTGTAACAGTGGGAGGGAGGATGAGGGAGAAGGAGGGAACCGAGGGTTCCCACCCCTTGGATTTTGGCTGGTTTATGGCGGAGACGTCTTGTGGATGGATTCCACGTTAGTTTCATAAATCCCTAGTCCATTGGTCAAAGGCAATTGATTTCGATTGTATGTTCTGGAATCTGCTCCAGGGGCAGCGACTTTGACAGGTGGTATAGCCTCAGAGGAGGACGTGTTTGTAATGTCCTATTTGCTGGGATCCCAGCCAGCTTCTGATCTCTGGTTGCCTGTGGTCTCTGTTAGGATGTCAGGAGACACTTCTCTTTACACGACAGGACTGGCTGGGCTGAGTCACTACCTGGAACCCACCCCCTTACCTGCTTCAAGTTGGTGGAAAGGAGGTGAGAGAAGTCATGGAGAGGCAAGAAGACAGCTATGCCTCCACCAAGGCAAGCCTATTTAAAATAACTTAAACAGTTCAACATTTTGGGCTAGAGAGATGGTTCAGTCAATAATGTTTTTCCTTGTAAGTATGAAGACCTGAGTTCAGACCCCCACCCCTTTTATAAAAGGCGGTGTGCATCTATAATCCCAGAGCTGATGAGGCGGAGCCAGGAAGACCTCTGAAGCTCATTGGCTAGCCAAAATTGGGGAGCTTGTGGTGATATTTTGTTTGTGATCTAACAAGTAAAGTTTGCCTGAAGATCAGAGTCTGGAGCTGCTAGTTAGCCACAGTGGTCAGGCAGTGGTGGTACAAACTTTTAATCCGAGCACTAGGGAGACAGAGGCAGACGGATCTCTGTGAATTCAAGGCCACCCTGGGTTACACAAGATTGATCCAGTCTAAAAGAGAACCAGAACCAAGCAGTGGTGGCTCACACCTTTAAGCTCAGTACTTGAGAGTCACATGCCTTTAATCCCAGCACTAGAAAGGTGGAGACAGGAAGGGATATGGCTGGGCAGAGAGAGGAATATAAAGGCTGGAGGAGACAGGAGCTCAGACCATTCAATCCGATGATTCGTGGAGACAGGATCTTGCAGTGATAGGTCTGAGGTAGAGGTAAAAGGTCTCTTTAGTGGCTGGCTCCTTTACTTCTCCCATCTTTCAGCATTTACCCCAATATCTGACTCCGGGTTTTTAATTAGTAAAGATCAATTGGATTTGCATAACAGGATCTTCTGGTTCATCGAGAGAATCTGCCTCAAAATACAAGGTCGAGAGGGGCTGAGGAAGACGTCTGTCGTCAGCCTCTAGCTTTGTCCACACATGCACGTGCACCCATAAACACACCTGCACATGTATGTACACACATACACATAATTGGCAGATTCTTTTTTTGAGCGTTCTGCTTTCAGTTTAGTCCCTATCCTGCTTTTTATGCTCAGAGAGTCGGATTCTGGGTGAGAAGAACAAGCTTTCTTAGAGGATTAAGCTACGGGACTCTGGGAAGGCTAGGCGTGAGTGCAGTAGCAACCTGGACCCAGAATCCACAGAAAGATTCCGAGGTGAGCTTGTCATGACTCACACGTGATGTTCTCAGATGGCCTGACTGTCACAGGACCAGTGGTCCTAGCTCACTCAACCCCTGGTCAGTCATTTCAACTCTCTGATGAGGACTTCTGCTTCCACCATGAAGCAGTAACATGATAAAACCACTCTTGCCTAATTAATTGATTGACTTTCACTAGCATCCTCTCCGCAAAAAATAGGTTGAAAAACTCCAGATAAGTCAGACAATAGTTGTTTATCAATAAGCCTTTATATATTGTAATATTTATTGCCGAGGTGTGATTAACTTTCCTCATTCATTAAAAATAGCCCATAGTTGGTGCTATATTCCACGAACATGTTTATTTCATAAAAGGTCAAGTGCATAATGGCTCCTCCCCCTCTGTTCCTCAGGAGACTCCACTGGGGGCTGAATGGGAAGGGGGCCATGGGCTTTTGGTGTGTAGGAGCAAGAATATTTCCTTTTACACTCAGCTCCAAAACTTTAGGGTAATTATTAATAATTAGAATTTAGAGAAAAGCCCATACCAAGTGAGTTATTCAGTGTAATTTGCAGTTAACAATGGCTTTCCTTAGGGAACCTCGGGTGTCAGAACAAGGAGGCATATGGCCTTTTTGTTTTAATTTCTGGCAGCCGAAAGGATCAAGACTTAGGAAAGCCATACAGAAGGGACCACACGCTTGAGCATTACCAGAAATTAAGAAAGCACACACATCAACAACAACAAAAAGCAATTTGTAAAATGCATGGAAGTTGGGTTTAAAATATATTTGGATTCCGCTCAAACGGAACTCTCACAAAAGGTGCTCACAGCAAGCTGGACTTTTTGTTTTTTAATTATTTTTTTGTATATGCTAACAGTACTCCAGGCTGAAAATACTGAAAGTTTTCACGCTTGTGAGGACCTTCAGTTTCTAGGAGCACAGATGACCCCTGAGCAGTAAGTGGTGAACAGCAGAGACCTGGTGCTGGTAGAGAACCTCTAGTGATGACCATGGGACAGTGCTGACCACATGGATGAGTGTTGAGAGAGGACACAGGTGCTGACTACGGCCATGGTGCTGAGCCTGGACACAGGTGATGATAATGGGTATGAGTGTTATTCACAGGCTGAGCCTGGACACGGGCTGAGCGTGGACACAGGGGCTGAGCGTGGACACAGGGACTGAGCCTGGACACAGGGGCTGAGCCATGGACACAGGTGCTGAGCCTGGACACAGGTGCTGAGCATGGACATAGGTGATGATAATGGGTATGAGTGTTATTCACAGGCTGAGCCTGGACACAGGGGCTGAGCGTGGACACGGGCTGAGCGTGGACACAGGGACTGAGCATGGACACAGGGGCTAAACCTGGACACAGGGGCTGAGCATGGACACAGGTGCTGAGCCTGGACACAGGGGCTGAGCATGGACACAGGTGCTGAGCCTGGACACAGGGGCTAAGCGTGGACACAGGGGCTAAGCGTGGACACAGGGACTGAGCATGGACACAGGTGCTGAGTGTGGACACAGATGCTGAGCATGGACACAAGTGCAGAGCGTGGACAAGGTGCTCATAAAGGGCATGAATGCTGACCATGGGCATTGGTGCTGACCATGTGGGCAAGGTACCTATAACTGAACTCTGTACTGATCTATGAAGGACTCTTCTGAATTGGAATCTGAGTCCTCTGGCTTTGGTATCAGGTACCCCTGGGCATCTTGCCCTGAGTAAACCTGGGTAGGCCCAGGCTAGTGCTGTATATGAAAACCAAGAGCACCCATAGAGCCTATGCCATGGCTCTGCAAGGACCAAGGATAATGCTCAGAGAGCCGCCTGGCTCTTCATCACTTCCCTGGTGACAGTTGAAGGGTGGTGCCCATCCTGGTGCTCCCGTAGATCCCTGTTTGCAATCAGGATGACATTGGCAGTGAGGTTGACACTTCGTCTTCACAGTGACGAAGGCACCATGGTGCATCACAGCTGTGGATTTAGACCCAGAGCAAGTACAGACACTGGGCTGTGAGGGGCTGTGAATTTCCCCTACCAGGTCAGCATGATCAACCAAGACAGCTTTCTCGTGGGGATAGAGAGATGTGGTTAGGAACATTTGCCGCTCTTGCAGAGGACCAAAATTAGGTTTCCAGCACCCAAATGATAGCTACAAATACAGACAGGATAAGATATAATTGTGTGTAATCCCATTTTATGCGATCAAACACCCACTTCTGACCTCTACAGGCACAAGGCATGTAGAGAAGGCACACATACACACACACACACACACACACACACACATGCCCGGCCAACACTCACACATAACAATTTCTAAATAAAAGAAAGAAAGCTTCCAATCAGTTCAGCAGGAGGCCTCCTGGACCATCCCACACCAGGCTTTTAGGTTTGGAGAAATTTTATAAGGAGGCTAAAGATGAACATAAGGGGATGATGTGCTGGTAGAGATGAGGCTTGGCACAGTGCTGGAGTCAGGGACTCTATTGAGTGCAAGACTTTGACTAACAGGCTTGAAAAGAGCACTTCAATGGGCGTTAGAGGTGTCCTTCCAAAGATAAGGACAAAGACAACACAGCCTGTGGAATATTACTTTAACTAGGCAAAGATGTGCTACAATTGTTTATACTGCAGAATATTACTTTAACTGTGTAAAGATGTGTTACATTTATTTATGCTGTATTGGTTTAATTATGTAAAGATGTGTTCCTGTTTCACCTTGCCTGCCTAAGGCACCTGGAACAGCCCACAGCTAGGTAGGAGAGGGATGGGTGGGTCTGGCAGGCAAAGAGAAATAACAAGAGAAGAAACCTAGGCTCAAAAAAGAGAAGAGAAGGAGGAGAGAACCATGGAGAAAAAGAGGGAGACACTTGGGGCCAGCCAGCAAGTTAGATGTAGAACATAGAGAAGAAAAGAAAGGTAAAAACTACTGAGCACAATGTAGAGGGAGCGAAACAGGTTAAGTTATAAGAGCTAGTGGAACAAGCATAAGGCCGAGCATTCAAAACTAATAACAAGAGTCATGATTTGGGAGCTGGTTGGTGGCCCAAAAGAAAGCCTGGTATAGCCAGGCTTTGGATGTGTTGAAGCAAAGAGTGGCTCAGGCTGGGGGCCTGGCCTGTGTGCGGCAGGGTGCTCTTCTGTGCCGTGAATTTGCCTGCACAGTCCCATACTTACCTGGTGTCCTCTTTCCCTGTGGCGGCCTGGTGAGAGACCAGCCACATTCTCGCCCCTGCTCTCTGTGAACTGTACTTAGTAAACAAAATCCCTGCCCAGGAAGATGTGAAGCATTAGATATGTTGGAAACCACATCTTTCCTTTCTGAGGAAAGGATCTCTACTTTCTGAGAAGAAAGGCACTGATGGGCGATGGGCTGTCTTGACATGATGATCTTTGCTGGTCCAGACAGCATCATTTTCTGTACCTGTTTTGTAAATGTAAATTATTTTGCTTTGATATTCTGAGAAGTAGTCTTTGAAAGTCCCTGAAAATGGCTACCATGTTGGCAAAGATTGTGCAATATAAATGTGTGCGCCAGGATACAAAATCCGTGTAGTAAAATGTAAAATACAGTATTTTGCCAACAGCTAATAATGCATTAACAATCACTCTCTTGTTCCTCCCAGTCGATTCATAGGATAATCAATTTCCGGTAATATTTATTAGGCTCATATCCTATATATCAAAGACTTAACGAGGTTTTGCAAATTTCTCACAGTGGAGACAAATATAATATTCCCATTCAAGGTATCCAAAATGGTAAAAAGCTTCTGTTTAGCTGAGTTTCAAAGGCAGTGGGGGCGTTTGGGATAAGAAACCTACCACTGCATTTCTACCTTGGGCTCTATTGGCTCCATTTACAGGGATCCAGGCCCTTTATTCCAAACAGCACCGAATCGGGCGGTGCCGCAGTAAAGGGCTCGCAAGAACACGGCTAATGTCAGTGTTATTAACATGGTCACTCAGAGACTAATTGCAGAACACAGCGAGGGGGGCAGACACATTGTGTACTAATGCTACATAACGGAAGATTAGCAATGGCAAAAAAAGAGAGAGGGAGAGAGAGAGAAATCCATGCTGCCAAACATCACAACTCAGTTGCCAGAGGGCTCCACAGGCCAAGGGGCTTGCCAGCCCAAGAAGGCTTACCAGAGAATCGAGAGTTGATGTCTGCAATTTGCCCCAGCCCATGGACATAGTCTGCCCTTCTTTTAAATTGATTTTTCAGTTTGATTTCAAGCCATGCTGTATGTGATCTAATGAAATTGTGGCCCTTGGGAGCCTTGACTTCACTTGTCCAAAACTAGTTGGCTGGTGTCCCATGGAGAAGGTGGACCACTCTGACCAAGTCCCAGAAGAGCCACTGAACTGTCTTCTGAGCACATGCTGGTTCCAGAAAAGTAGAGACCCTGTCCCCAAAGCCCGGGGATGAAGGGTGTGAGCTGTGTGGGCTCTCTTCCCCACAGTGCTACCTGGCCTTGATGTGAGCTTGGTAACACTTCTAGTGTGTGGATGCGTACCACTGAGTGAAAATAGTTCAGGGCCTGGAAAGTGTGAGCATTCAGAATCAAGTTCACCTCTTCCTATCCAGAGAATGGCTGAAGGAATGATGGTGGACTTTTGAGAAGGAATTTTGCTTGAGCCAGTGCCTCTGGCTGGTACAATAACGGGTAGATCCATACTGAGCTGAAGCACTTGCATGGTAAAGGCCTAGGAGGGATCCCACCCTTGTGTTGCGGCTTTACCTCCTGAAGGCTTTCACTGCAATCGAGAATGCGAAGGAGCCAAGGCATGAAGATGGTGAGCCCCAGCTCATCACAGACACTTTCATCCCCTCCTGCTGGTTCCTGAGCTGTCCCCTAGTGTGCTCAGGCAGGGCTCAGAAGCCCAGCCCTCAGAATTCAGTTCGCAGGTCCACCTTCCAAGCCTTGTATCTCAAGAGTCTTTCTTCCTCACCCGTTTCCTTCCTACTCCAGATTCTGACTCTTTTCCATCCAACCATTAGGCTGAAAGTGGTGAAGATCGGGATGGGGCAGAGTAGCTGCTGACGCAGCCATTCTTGCTCCAGCATTTGGATGGGATGGCTTCATATGGAGATGTGTTGAGTCCAGATCCCTTGATGGTGGTACAAGGGTAGTCTTTATAGCATTTCCTGTTGCTATGATAAAAAAAATACAGTCTACAGGAGGTGGATAGTTTATCTTGGTTCACAGCTCAGAAGGAATGCGGTCTGTGGAGGTCTGAATAGGTATGGCTCCCATAGACTCACGTGATTGAATGCTTGGCACATAGGGAGTGTCACTATTATGAGGTGTGACCTTGTTGGAGTAGGTATGACCCTGTAAGGGCAGGCTTTGAGGTCTCTTATGCTCAAGTTGTGCCCAACATAGCAGTCTTCCTCTGCTGCCTGTGGATGAAGATTTAGGACTATCAGCTCCTTCTCCAGCACCATGTCTGTTTGCACACTGCCATGCCTTCCATCACAACAGTAATGGACCAAACCTCTGAAACTGTCAGCCAGCCCCAACTAAAAAATATTTTCCTTTATAAGCATTGCCATGCCCATGGTGTCTCTTTAAAGCAATAGAAACCCTAACTATGATGCCGTCCACTGTGCTGGGTGGAAAAACCAGCTTGGCCTGTGATGGCCACCAAGAAGCAGAGAAAAGGGAGGGTTCTGATCAGTCCACTTTCTCCTTTCTTCTTTCATGTAGTCTGATAGTGCAACCCATGAAAGCTGCTGGGCAGTCAAGTATCGGGGTTAAAGTGAATATTAAAAGGCTTGTTTCAAGGGCCTGGTAAGATGACTCCATGGTTAAGAGCAATTTCTGTGTTTCCAGTGGACTCAGGTTCAATTCCCAGCAACCATATCAGGCAGCTCGCAACTGTATATAACTGTGGTTCCTTCATGAATGTGCTACACATAAAACTGCCTCTCTCTTTCTCTCTTTCTTTCTCTCTCTCTCTCTCTCTCTCTCTCTCTCTGTCTCTCTCTCTCTTCTCTCTCACACCACCCCCACACTTTACACACTCACATACACAAATAAATGAATAAATCTTTAAAATAAATGAAAAGAATAGGGTTAAAATAACAAGACTGGGAACACTGGGGACGAGAAGTGAAGGTGCCACTGCTGCCTATGAGCTAACCAAGCAGACCAGAGAAGAGGAAGAACTCTGGGGAGAGCAATCACGTCGGTCTGGGGAGGCTCTGGCAAGCTCTCATGACAGTCGCTGTGAGGAGGCTCAAGGCACTGTGGCCCTTTCACTCATTCTGGCGCCTAACGCTTCTAATTGGAACACCCTAAATTGTGAGTAAGGATGGCTTTCTAAGAAAGAGTCCCCCATGCCAAGAAGGTCACCCCAAATTGCTCCACAAGGAGTTAGATACGAGGTGACCAGGGAAATCTGCAGCTGCTTCTTGATTCCTGGATCTGCTCATGGACAGAGTGCCTCTTTGTAGCTAGACATCCTCACCGCTGGAGTTAGGCCATTTGCATCCTATCAGAAGCCAGAGCACCATGGATTTGCCCACACACAAGCAAGGGGCCTGCATCCTCCGCAGACAACGCATCATGAGAGTGTCCCTTACGCTGTGCTTTTGACAATCCTCTCCTTTTGTGGAGATCACAGGAGAAAATAGCTGAAAAGAAAGATCTGGTTTGCCACTATTTGGTATAAAAAGGGTTACCTTGCCTCATGAATATGCAACTCATCTCATACATATTCATAAAATGCCTCTAAACTCTACAGAGCTGAACCCTCTGTGTTGCTGCTCTCTCTATGGGCAGCCCACTCTAGTCTCTCTTTGGAATGCTTGCTTTGCTTCTGCCATTTTGGTAAGTAAACTTCTGCTCACGCTGTCTATGTCTTTCAACTGAATTTATTCCTCGAAGAAGACAAGAAACCAGAGACCCACCCTATATCTGAAACAGAGTGGTGCCCTCACTCTCCGGATGGCTCTGCTGGCCTCAGGAAATGCCCTCATAGACATGCCCACTGGGTCTCCTAGGTGATTGCAAATCCAGTCATATGGCAGGACAGACCTGTTCTTTTGTTGCTGAAACATGCAGGATTCACCCCGAAGATGCTGTCATGGTGAGCAGACAGTGCTTGCTGTCCCAACAAAAGAGGAAAGGAACTCAGAGGTTCATGGCTGTCACAGAATCTTATAGCCTGTTGATAATTAGACCAGGGAAGGAAAGAAGTCTAAAAAGTTGGAAAGAGTTCTAGTTATCATTTGCAGAAATATAGTTATTTATTTAATAAGTCCAAGACGATAAACTTAAAAAGGGTAAAGATAATAAGTTAGAAATAAGAGAATTCCATGAAACAGTAGAGTATAAAAAACCAATATAATCATCTATGTCCAAAGTATCCAATTTAAATGATTAAAGATCCCACTTACAAGTCAAACAGTTAAGGTGAAAATATTAGCAGAACTTAAGATAGCTAAGGCCCACGTATTGAAGCCTTGAAATGTCTTGAGGGTTATGAGAGAGGGTAGAAAAGTAATAATGCATGCCTCCTTCAGGTGACCCTTATCAGAACGAAGTCAGTTTCCCCCAAGCTAACCTACATATTTGGTTACAGTCCCAAGTGAACATAGTTGAATTTTCTAAAGACAGGATAATATGGGCAGGTGAGTACCGTGCCCTAAACTGTGAAGTCATGTAGTGTGTGCTCAAACAGAAATCAGAGCCATGGCCTGTCCCCACTGCACTGTTGATATGCGATGGAACTTCAAGTTAGGGAAAGATGGATTGCTCAGGGAATCGTCAGAACACTGTGTCGTACTCTATTAAAAAGATAAACCACCGACCCAGGAAGATGGCTTCGTCTTTGAAGAGCTTTCTGTACAAACACAAGGATCTGATGCCAGTTTCCAGAAACCACACTAACACACACACAAACAACAAACAAAAGCAACATATGGTAGTACACAGTTGTAACCCTAGCACTGTGGGGGGCGCAGGTGGGTCACTTTAGTTTTCTGGACAGCCAGCCTAGGTTACCTGAGCAACCCAGGCCAGTGAGAGACCCAACTTAAAAAAGAAATAAGGAAGAAGGGAAGGAGGGAAGCAGGAGGGGAGGCAGGAAGGAAGGGAGGAATGAGGGTGTTGCTACCTCAGGATCAACACCTGGGCTCCACACTTAACACATGTACATATACACATACACAGGGTTGGGGTGGGGTGTGACCAAACTTCCTAGCTGTCACCAAAACAGATACCAAGTGGCCTGAACAGTAAATTATGGAAGAAAGACATGCAAGTTCTCAACAAAAAGCACACTTGTTTTCCTAAATCCCAGACAGGAGAGCTGTCTGTGCAGCTATGATCTGGACAATACAAGGGAAGGCTCGAGACATCTAACTGCATTAAAACAAAGCAATCCCTAACTACAAAAGCCAGGCACACATATTTGAAATGTTCACTCTTGATGGGCAGGGCTCATCTTCAGATGACATGTAGTTAGCAAGGTGCTAGGGACACATGTATAGCCACACAGACCTTAAACATGTCAACATGCTCAATCTTGCTTATAACTAAAGACAAACTGAAAGGTTTTCATCTGTGAACCATCCAAGAGAAAAGAGTTTGGTAACATTATGGTTTACAAGAGTGTTGAAGCCAAGTCCAGCCTTCTGATACTGTGACAATTTGCTGCTATCTGCAAAACTCACTCCCAAGACTCATGCAATCAAGTTAAAAACAAACTATTTGGTAATGCAAGGGAGATAATCTGTAGGAATTTATCATGGTGCATATTGACATATGTGAAAACGGGTGTGTGCGGGAGGTCAGTGTGTCATTCTTCTAATAGCCAAGGGTAAAACAAGGTCCATTCTCACTGAGAGGTAAACTTTTCACGGCATACCCCTCCTACAGAATGGGTCTGCAGTTGTGAGAAGTCTAAAGAGTTCAGAATGCATGAACGTATTACTAAGAATAGAGAGGAAAAACTTCCAGAACCTGGAACAACCTAGATGCCCCTAAACCGAAGAATGGATAAAGAAAATGTATATTTACACAATGGAGTACTACACAGCAGTAAAAAAATAATGACATCTTGACATTTGTAGGCAAATGAATGGATCTAGAAAAAAAAACATATTGAGTGAGGTAACCCAGATCCAGAAATATAATATGTACTCACTCATAAGTGGCTTTTAGACATAAAGCAAAGAAAAACCAGCCTACAATTAACAACCCCAGAGAACCTAGACAACAAAAAGGACCCTAAGAGAGACATACATAGATCTACATAGGAAGAAGCAAAAGATAAGATCTCTTGAGTAAATTGGGAGCATGAGGGGTCACAGGAGATGGTGTAAGGGGAGAAAAGAGGAAGGGAGGGAAGTGGACAAAAATTTATAGCTCAATAAAAACAATTAAAAAACTATAAACCTTTATATGCTTTGTCTTATTCAAATCACCTATATTAAATTATCATATATACATATCAACATATGTGAGATGATATGTGTGTCTATTCATCCAGACATTGTTTAATGGAAAGAGATTAACATAAAACAAAGAGAAAATGAAATACATAGCTCATGGCACATACTCTGTGTGTGCCATATCCATGTTCTGAGAAAGAGCTGAAGAGGTTCAGGCTGCGAAAAACTTACTGGGGACTTTCACACAACTTTAGAAGCTGAGAAATCCTACAAGGATTATGTACAAGCTGGTATTGTGTGTCAACTTGACACAAGCTAGAGTCATCAGAGGAAGGAGCCTCCTCTGAGATGCCTCAGAGAGACCCAGCTGTAAGGCATTTGCTCATTTAGTCATCAATGTAGGAGGGCCCAGCCTCTGGTGGGTGGTGCCATTTCTGGGCTGCAGGTCCTTGGGTTTTATAAGGAGGTGGATTGAGTAAGTAATGAGAATCCAGCCAGTAAACAGTTCCCCTCTATAGTTTTCGCATCAGCTCCTGCCTTCAGGTTCCTGCCCCTTTTAAGTTCCTGCCCTGACTTCCTTCAGTGATGAACAATAACGTGGAAGTGTAAGCCTGATATGCCCTTTCCTCCCCAACTTGCTTTCTGGTCACGGTGTTTGATCACAGCAATAGAGCCCCTAAGACAAGTTGGTGTTGCTGTGACAGACCTGGCCATGTTTTGAGGAATATTGTAGAAAGATTTGGGGACTTTGGGCTAGAAGAGCCACTGAGTGTTAAGAGCTCAGTGGGACCTGGAAGAAAAGAACGTTAAGAGCAGTACAGAGGATGAAGGCCCGGTTTGTCAAGTTTCTGAAGAAGTTTAAAGACTCTGTCAGGTCCATTTGTTATTTTGAATTAAGATTCTGTGGTTCTGGTTAGCAGGGGCCGAAGAATCAACTGTGATTAATAAGATACCAGAACTGCTGAAGTAAATATTTTGCTGGGATACTTGATGCTGGTTGCTGGAGCTAAGAAATTAGAGGTGTTTAAGAAGAGATCAGCGTCACTGAGGTGAAATCTTCTGAGAAGTGTTTTTTGAGAGCACAGAGAAGATATGTTCCAGGGGCAGCTAAGATTGAACCTCATGCTGGAAGCCGGACTTGGTAATGTGTGAGCGTCACCTAGGTGGTGCTGGTTTTGAAGGCACGAAGGGGTCATGGAGAGCAGCTGAGGCTTGGCACTGGGAGAGGCCATTGGTGAAGGTGCAGTCTCAGTGACAGTGGAAGGCCCAGGACTAAAGGGGTCATGAAAAGAAGTTGAGGTTTGGCACCATGAAGAGAGCCTATGAGAGGCTATTGGTGACAGTGCAGCCCAGTTGCAACAGAAGACACCAGTGTTTTGGAGATGCCAGTGCCATGGATGACCAAGAACAGCTGCAGCAGTGGAGCTGAGAAGACCAGCTGTGTGTGCTGCAGAGGGTGGAGCTGGAGAAGTGACCAAGACCTTCAGAGGAGTCCAGAAGATGGTGAGTGAATCCCAGACAATTGGACATTGAATTATTTATATTGTGGGAGTTTGAGTTTGCTTGAGTTAGATTGTGATGGTGCCTTGGTTCTTCCTTCTTGATGAAGGTATTGAATTAATTTTGGTTTTTAAAGGAGCACACAGATGAAAAGTCTTGAAATTTTAAAAGAGATTGGATGTTTTATAATGACTGAAATTTTAATGTGTTTGAATTTGTAAAGACTGTGGGATGCTGAAAGTTATTTATGATTTTAATGCGAGATCTTGGGGATGAATAAGAAAGGAAGGGGTGTGGCTTAACAGTGATGTGTTTGTGTGTCAAGTAGACAAGGGGTCAGTTGTACTGGCTGGTTTCATGTGTCAGCTTGACAGAAGGACCCACACCATGGTGGGTGGCGTTGTCTCTTGGTTGGTGGTCCTGGGTTCTATAAGAAGCTGGGCTGAGCAAGCCATGAGGAGCAAGACAGTAAGCAGCACCCCTCTGTGGCTTCTGCATCAGTCCCTGCCTTTAGGATTCTGCCCTGTTTGAGTTTCTGCCCTGACTTCCTTCAGTGAAGAGTAAACCGAATAAACCCCTTCCTCCCCAACTTGCTTTTTGGTCATGGTGTTTTTGTTGCAGCATTAGAAACCCTAAGTAAGACAGATGGCTTGTTTGCTTCAGATCCAGAGAGCTGCAGAGCTGACCTGGTAACTCTTTCTCTCTCTCCTTCTCTCTGGTCTGATAGTCTCTTGTGAGTCTAGAGCACTGTAGTTATGTGTCCTAAGTCAAGAGCAAGAGAACCACCTATCTCTCCTACAGAGCTTGCCAACACCTTGGTGCTGTCATGGCCCTAGTGAAACAGACTTCCGACCTCTGCTTGCCAGAGCCCCTGAGGAGGTATGCTTGTGACTTGAGCTGTGTGGTATTTTGTTAGAGCAGCAGAAGGGAACACACATGACTGCTCTGTCCCTGGAGAACATGTTCCTATTGGAAGCCCATGCTTCTGTGTACCCTCTAGAGACTTGGTACCAGGGTTTCTGGTGCTGGCCTTCTCTGTGATTACCCAGAGTACCACACTCAGCAGCGTCAAGGAGACTTTAGGAAATGCTCAGGGGACACCAATCCTTCCATCCGTCCTCTGGGTTATTGATACAGAGGCCTGAGCCAGTCTCTTCCTCCCCCTCACCATGGAGCAAGCATACTGAAGCGATATGGCGCTTCCTGGCCCCCACGCTGAGTCTTCTGAATATGATCCCTGCTTTGATTTTACTGTCATTTGTGCTTAGTGGAGATGGTGGCTGGGCAGAGGAGGATCTGCAGAGGAGCCGCATTCTCTCGTCCTGCTGACGGCCGCAGCCCTGGCTGCACTTTGTAGGGGCCATATTCACTGTTAAAGACAAGGGGCCTATTACAGAAGGGCTCCTCTTAGGATGAAGGGGTCTTCTCTGGGTCCTCTGAAACAAGCCATGTGCTGGTCAGTGTCCATTGAGTGAGGCATTTGGACCAGAAGGAAACATCCCCACCCTGTCTTTTGCTCCACCTGTGAAATGTGTGTCTTCAGGAATGACTGGCGGTGACAGAGGCAGCTGTGATGTTGGGCACCACTGACTCTAGTTTATGTGACTCAGAAGTGGTTGTGCTATCAATGTCAGGGGAGTGTTGGTCCCCCATTTTCAGTTTGTCATATGTACATGGGTTTTTGGGACAATTAATATTGACTGTCAACTTGACAGGATTTAGAATAATCCTGGGGACAAGCCTCTGGGGTCCTGTCTATGAGAATTTGGTTAGCTTAGATTAGTTGAGTGGAACACCTACCTTGACTGTAGGTGGTATCAGTCCCTGGGATGATGATCTGGGCTGCGTGTAAAGGGAAAACTTAGCACCAACGTTTACCATTCTTCATAATTTATATATAATATAATTTATGTATCATCTTCCCCTGCTGTTGCAGTGTGGCAACTAGCTGCCTCTAGCTCCGGCCACCTTGACTTTATCATGATGGACTATGTTCCTTTTAACTAGAAGCCAAAATAAACCATTCATCTTTAAGTGGGTTTTGTCAGGATATTTTTAATCACAGAAACAGGAAGAGTGGCCAATGCAGCTGCTAGGAGGGCCATGATTTTCATCAGGAGAAGCCTGGGGCCTGCAGAATGGACCTTGTGTTCTTCAGTATGATGAAGGGGCCCCTTTGGGATGAAGTGTCTCACTAGATTCCATAGGGCAGGAGCAAGGATAGGTGGGACTGGCAGGCAGAGAGGATAAATAGAAGGAGGATCAAGGAGCAAAGGAGAAAATAAGGAGGACATCAGGGGTCAGTCACCCAGCCAGTCATGGAGTAAGAAGGAAAGAAAGGTATACAGAAATAGAGAAAGATAAAAGCCCAGAGGCAAAAGGTAGTCAGGATAATTTAAGAAACGCTATCAAGAAGCAAGCTAAGGCTGGGCATTCATAACAACGATTAAGCCTTCATGTGTGATTTATTTGGGAGCTTGAGTGGTGCTCCCCCCCCCAAGAAAGCTGAAAGAATAAACCATCATACAACAGGTTATAGTAATGAAGGGGAAGTAAAATATGCTGTGGGTGCCCGAGAAGCCAGTCAACCAGCAGCTCTTTAACCATATGTGTTCTTTTGTTAAAGAACCTTCTCTGACCCAGGTTGAAAGCAACACAGAGTTATGGGTAGAAACATAATTAGAAAGCAGGTTGACAGCATGGGCATTTAGGGAAATAGCAATAGGTAGGACGCATTACTACACTCCCACCTCGCCCTGCTGCCACCGTGGGTTCTTGACCAGGGTTGCAGTACCAGACATGAAAGTCCATACTATGGAGAAGGCTTCAGATCCAATGGGAGCTTAGTTATCCTATGTGCCACTAATGCACCCGTAGGCACATCTCACCTGGCAGGTCAGCATTGCAGCATGTAGGGTCCAGTATGGGCTCTTTTCCTTTACAGCCTGCAGTACCATCCAGCTCGGTAAAAGCTAGCCAGCGGGAGGAAGCTCCCTAGCCAGTTTGAGACTTGCTTCTCTATGTCCTGTAGCAAAAGTGTGTCATGTCTTCAGCAGTAGAGTTTTGCTATGGATATAAAGGCAATGTAACTGGGTCGTGTACAGCCGTGTTCTTCGGCAGTAGAGTTTCGCCATGTGGTTATAAAGGTGATGTAACCAGGTCGTGTACAGCTTTATTTTTAGCTCTTTGAGAGGTTTACAGGTTACAGTGTGGTTTCTCTGGTTTGCACCCCCACCAACAGTGTGGTCTTTTTAGGGGAACAATACTGTAGCTCACAAAGGTGAACCACAGTCAAAGAGGCACAGTGTTTGCCTTTCTGTCCTAAGCAGAGTTAAGGGAGAATCTGGGGGAAGGACACAGACTGGGACTCGTGTCTGTGAGAACAGTGGAGCTATATTACAGAGCCCTAGGGGTGTCTCTAGTGGGGAAGAAAAGGTTTGGGTGGAGCCACAGCAGGAGCCAGGTGAGAAGTTAGTATGAAAACTCCAGTTTCTAAAGTTATATAGAAAACAGAACCCATGGGAGATAGGTAGATACAGATGATAGATAGAAGATGGTAAATTATAGATAGCTCGATGGATATCTAGATGATGGACAGATAAAAGGCCATCAGTGGGTGGGAGGTGGGTTGATGGTAGATGACATATAGCAGATCTATAGCGACTGAGTTTTAATGGAGCAGCTAGGACTTGTCTCCTTTCCCTCAGCAGCTGAGACCATTCCATGATGGTTCTCAGCTGGCAAAAGCCTGAGCACACAATAGAGTGGAGCCTGCAGGAGGTCAGGCCCAGGCAGTGGAAGGAGGCGTGAGTGGCAGACACCCCCGAGCACTGATGTAGGCTCTATGTGTGGAAGACACCCTGCCATGCAGTGGGGGTGAGGGTCCTGCAGTGCCTTATGTGGAACCTTAGGGACAAGGTTAATTCCCAGATTCAGAATGTGAGACCATGGGGCTGGGGCTGGGCTGAGGGTCAATGTTTCATGGAGACAGAGTGTCCTCCATGGAGGATGACATGTCCTGGAGATGGACAGTAGTGCCTGACTGCACAGCATAATGCAGGAACCATGAACTCAATGCATTTAAAAATGGCTGAAGTGGAAGAACCCCATGCTGTGTGTATTTTACCACAATTTTAAAAAGGAAAAAAAAACAACAACCCAAACAAAAGCCACACTACGAGCCACCATCCTGTAACAGTAACCAGGTCTCTGTAACAGTTACAGCCACTCAGAAGGACCAAGTCTGGAAGTGCTGGGAGAGGGACATACATGTGTGTCCACTTGCTGTATCCAGGGTCATTCCCTGTTGTCTTCCCCTGGGCATGCCATCTCCACTGCTGGATGCAGCCAGATTTCTGAGGCTGAGTGCCGGCAGGGTGTGTGCACCAGGCAAAAAGCAGCAGGGAAGGGGCTTTGGTAGGAGTTTCACTAGTGGACAGTTTCAGCGTATTGCAGTCAAATTGTTTGGCTGCATTTATGGAACAATTAGGCATCTCAGAAGGGGACATGCTAGAGCTGTGAGCAAGCCCACTTGAGCATAGGTGGGTCGGCCCGTTAGGATGGGTGATTGGTTGCTTCTGATGAACTTGGCAGCCTCTTCCTCTCCCGCCAGGAGGCGACCCATGCCATTGGCAGACAGCACTGGACACAGTGGCTGTAGTACGTGCGGCTTTTGGCAGTGAATTCTGAAGGACTTATACCAAGGGGGACAATCGAGAGGTTTTTAGTTGTCCTTTCCTGATGTTTTCCTGGGAACCCAGCGGCATCCTAGATGTGTCCTGATCTGCCTAGCTTCTCACAAAAGTTGCCTCTGTCCTTCCATCTCCTCCTGGTAGCCGTGGTGGCCACAGGTTGTGTGAAGACGTGGCAACTAGAGTCCTGATCTGATTCACTTGAGACCTTTGCACTTTCAGTGGCTGGGAAGTCACTGCAAAATTGATTTTGGGTTAAATAGCCATGATTCTTGAGCCTAGCATAGCTCCAGGGACATGGGACTTCATTTGAAGGAAGGAAGCAGAAAGCGAGGTGTAGAGCCGAGGGAGGGGTCATAGCTAAGCCTACTTCTCTATGCTGATCAGGGTGTCTGGAGACTCTGCCAGACCAGTGTCTCACACCTGAGTTTGCATCTCCCCCGCATCTTTTGGGACAATGAAGACAGACAGTTTGTAAAGTATCTGGAGGAACATTATCATTATTCTAATACTAATAATAAAATTTTTAAAGAGCGAAAAAAAATCACTGGTGTAAAGGCTTAAATCAGCTGCATTTCTCCACCAATGCATGTTCTTCTTCCTTTGATTTGCCCAGACTGACCCAGTAAGGTCTAACAGGCCTGAACTGCTATCAGCAGCAGGAACTACACAGGTCAGATAATGTGCCTTTTTGATAAATTATAAACATCGAAAAGTAGACTGCTACCTAATGTCAGCAATCACGGTAAAGCAAAAACATTACAGGATTTTACCTTCCCTCACTCTTTGATTTTTCTTTCCTCCTTTCCCCCTTCCTGCCTGCCTTCCTCCCTCTCCCTCCCTCTCCTCCCCCACCTGCTTGCCTACCTGTATACCTCCCTTCTCTCTTAAAGGTACTTTCCTCTACTTTTCACACCTCCTACTCTTCCCCTCCTCTTTAATGCACCTGCTTTTATCTACCCAGGTATTTATCCCTCCTCACTGTCCACTATCCCCTCCACCCACCAACCCACCCCTCCATCTTCGCCTCTCTGAGCTCCTTCAGACAGTTCCTGCCAGTGTTGGGCTTAGATTCCAAAGTACTTCCAGTACAACCTTCCTAACTCAGGTCCTGGGACCTGGGGGTGGGGGGTGGGGTATCAGTCTCAGCAGCAAGGCAGAAGGGAGGCGATGGTGGCTTCTCCTGCCCTGATAGGGAGCGTGGATGGTCCCCACAGGCTTCAATAGTTTCAGGGGCACCACTGAGGTCGGGCCCATAAGCTGTCCATTTGGAGAACTCCCTGTAACTTTGTAAAAGCTGCCCAGAGCTTGTTTTATGGATGGCTGCTTATTCAAGATGGAGGCATGCTTGTCTGGCCCTGGTGGATCTGTTCAGAAGCCACCAGAATGGACAAAGATGGCCACTGTGCATGAGGGAGAAGAAGAGAACGAGGCATCCTGGGACATTTTGAAAGAGTTCCTCCCAGGTCAACGTATCACCTCTGTCTACTTGGTTGAGGGCAGGGGAGTGTGTGACCACAGGATCCTGTTCTGTCCCTGCCAGCCCACAGAGCACTACTCCCGAGAAGTCATTCAAATGCAGCACTTTCTGGGTGTGGAGACACAAAGCTGTGTCACAGTTAACACCCCCGGGACAATTACTGCTGTCTTTGAGACATCCCAAGAGAACAGGGGGTTCATGCTGGCTGATGGAGACGGTGTTTAGAGACGAAAGAGCAACAGTGAATTCTCACACTGTAGTATAATTTGGCTCAGGCCAGTTTAGTCATGGTCTTTAAATAATGAAAGCAGGCCACAGACTGACTGATGCCAAAATTAGTCAGTCCCGAGGAGAGTGAGGAGCTGATTAAATCATTTTCTCAAAGGGGGGAAGGAAGCGAGGGCAGGGAGCGCTCAAGTGACAGCCAGTGGCCTCAAGACATCTGCAGGAGACAATTCCCCTTCCCTCCTCCCACATCCTCGGGACACCCAGCCTGGGACTGGTGGGAGGTGATGTTGAGAACAGAAGTAGAATTTGTGCTTAGACTTGAACTGGGAGCTGGCTTTTCCAAAGGGTGACAGAGGGCCAATTATTTCAATTCCCATAACCGTTAGTACTTGACTCATCTCTAAAATGGGATCTTCCATAGTCTCAGAAGCAAGGCTGCTGTGAGAACTGAGCGCCACAGTTATGTAAAATAGAAATAAATGGAAGGGTATAGAAAGGACGTATGTGCTCACTAACCACAGCCCAGCCAAACCATGTCACTATCGATATTCTAGCACCATTGATGTTCTCGTCCAGTCAAACCAGATCGTCATTGATATTTCATCTTCCTCAAGCTTGTCAGCAGCCTCTCCAGATACCGCACACACTCTGGGGGATGACATGCTGCTTTTCAAATAGACGCCACATCTTGTTCCTAAGGGAGGATACACCCTAGAGAAGATGCGCCGGGGACTGCACACACGGTTGCACTTACTGTGTGAAAAAGTCATCTCCCAGCGGTGTGTGTCACTGAGAGCCATGGTGTGTGCATATCCACACTTAGCCCTGCCAATCTGTTACCTCCTTTGCCAACTCCTGGCTTCTCAGACAAACAGCTTGGCTTTTGTGCTGCTGAGGGGTTGCAGAGGTGGCCGGGTGGCAGGGCAGCTTTTCTGCTTGCGGCTTGATGGCTTCTTGTCTCTGTGTGCTTCTCATTGCTCCACTCACCGTCAAATGCTCTCCGCTGCGCCCCTGACTCCTGTCCTATACAAGTTCTCCAGCTGCTGTTTGGGAGGGAAGCCACTGTTGGTGCCTCTAGAGAGGCCTGACTTGGAGTATAAATATTTTGTCACTTGAAAGTCACTTTTAGGGTGACTCAGGTCCCCTGTGCTCTGCGACTAACATGACCTTGTACATACTCACCACATACATGCTCACCATGCTCAGCGAAAGAAAGAGGCAGATCTCCAGGGTGACAAAAGTATATTTATGGGGCTTGCAATCCCCAAATAGCTTTGAGATGGTTTCCTGATGCCATTCAAAGCTGAAGTACACAAATTGCCCTTTTGTTGTGTGCCAGAATTTCCAAAAAACAAAACAAACAAACAAATGATAATGGAGAAGAAAAATCAAACTTCTCTGGCACACAAAGTTTAGAGTAGCAACATCAACCCTGGGAAAAGTCTGGAAGGGCCTAAGATTACAGGAGACATTTATCCTCTGCTCCTGCTGACTTTTTTTTTCCTTTTTTTTTTTTTTTTTTTTTTTTTTGGTACAATCCTGTGTTGTGCTCAAAACAAAAATCTGAGACTACTTCTTAAAGGAGAAAACAAAGCTCAAGCCGGGCCATACATCTGTGAGTTTTGAAACAAAGGTTTGTTTGTGTGCCTCAATCACTCTGCCCGTGAAAGCAGACCCTTCCTTGCAAACCTTTCCAGGGAAACACTCTAAACCAACATCCTGGTATAAATTTGCAAAACGCAATACAGGCCTGATTGTTTTTGGAGTGGATGCCGGCCGCATACGAATAGCTCTTTCTGAAACGTAATGTTCTTTGCACGGCTCAATGGCTAATGTACAATAAATCAACAAAAGAGCGCTTCAATAAAGCTATTGGGCAGCGGCAAGGCCACTGTTATTTTATCTTTTTACAGTATTTAATTGGAAGGTCTTTCCTGAAACTTTAGCCAGCCTTCAAATTACTAGACTCCACATAAGAAGAGGGTGATAAGGGAATTTTTTTTTCCTGGGATTTTTTTCCTTAGAAGAGAGCAAGTTTTTGCAGAGGGAGAATAAAGTTACAAGTGTCTAGCGTTTTGCTGAGAGAGAATGAAATTAGATGCTGAATGGAGCGGATAGGAAGGCTGGGAAAATGTGGAGCTGGCAGGACTGCCAGGTCAGCCCAGAGCCCCCACTGTCCGCCCCCTGCACCAGGTGTCCCGCATTCAAATGATACTATTATTCATAGACCAAGCAGAGTATTAAACTCCCCCCCATCATTTGCAACTGAATAAAGATATAATCCTGGAAATATAACTCTCCATTACGAGTCCTCATCAGCAACACAAGAGCTCCATTGTAAAGGAGTTATGTATATTTATCAAGTTAAAAAAAATAGTTGTCTTAGTGCTTACATGTTAATAGAAAACTTTTATAGCCCCGGTTTAGAACTAGTTATGCATAAAGCATCTATTATTCTTTGGCAAACTCTTTAACTTTGACAGTGGATTGCTGATACATGAATAGTCTCTGGCTGAGGGACGCCAATGTCTTCTTGGCTAGCCTGGGCTGCCTACAAGTGGGTGTGCACTTTCAGTGAGTGAGTCTCACAAGGGATTCAGGCATCTCCCCCTCCCCCCTTCAGGGCTTGGCTACCTTTCCCAGTCATCAGAACTTTCAGCTTATCCCTGGGCAGGTGCAGCTGTCTGACTCCCCCACTCAGTCTCATGGGCCAACACTGGCCTTGGTCTCCCGTGGCTGGGCAATTCCTCCACAAATTCTTACCGTCTCCCAAGGAGACTTGGCCAGTGGGTCAGGGTGTTGCCTGCCTTCCATTTTGCCCACAGAACCTGAGAGCTCCCTTGAGAGCAGCCCTAGCGAGAGCGGAAGCCAGGACAGAAGAGACCTGAAGGGAAATGAAGGAAGAAGCCTTTCTTCAAGGACTCTCTTCTCTTTCTCCAGGCTCTCTCACTTTTCACACGCAGATGTGACCCATAGCACAGAGGTGTGAAGCTGTTACCCATCTGGGGTGGTGGTGTGACTCTGTTCACACTGTCTGAGTTCAGCTTGGGATGGGGGCAGGGGTGTGCACTGCCTAACTGGGCCTGGAGTTCAGCTTGAGTCTGGGCTGTTCCTTCTGGGTCCACACCCTAACTGGGCCTACCAGCGATTCTTGGTTGGGAGAATGTGCCAGAGTTGTGGATGGATGCAAAGGAAAACAGAAGGGTCTTCATGGACCTGAACCCACACTAAAGGAGGCATGTAAATTGGGCCCAGGCTACCTTCTTTCCCTCCCCCTCCCTCTTCTCACCTTCCTGTCTATTCCTCCTTACACTGCTTTTCTGACATCCTTCCTGTAGTTGTACCTGGAAAGGCTTGGCTACCTTTCCCAGTCATCAGGACTTTCAGCTTATCCCTGGGCAGGGGCAGCTGTTCTAGCCTGTACTGGACCAGGGCTGCGTGAAGCGGTTTGCACCAATGACCACACCTAAGATGAGAGCCCCAGTTCTGCATGATCGTGCTCTAGGGACAAGGAGACCATGGATACAGACAGGTCCCTGGGGAATGCAGAGATACGCTGATGCTTTCAGGCGTCCTAGCAACCCAGAGGCATCCAATGACCTCCTGAGTTTAGTGGGAGTCATCTGTAGTGGTGTGCAGGGTCCTGGTCAGGTCTGCGAATCCAGTCTGCTATGACCTTTACTTGAACAACCCTACCAGATGGACCCAAGGAAGATGACTATCGCGGGCTCCTAACTCTAAACTGCAGCTTTGGGACCGAGTGAGACAGCTCAAGCCCTCCTTGAGTGCCAGAAAATATGGGGAATGAATAGTTTCTTTGGGGAAGGGGAGATCCCTGTCTGGATTTTGAAATTAAGCTGATAAAGACAGATTCTGAAAAAAAAAATCCTGAAAATTTATGTAATAGCGACTGGAGTGTGTGTGAGCAAACAAAACTCAGAAGAAATTTTTTTTTTTTTTTAAGACAGGGTTTCTCTGTAGCCTTGCCTTGGAGGCTGTCCTAGAACTAGATCTTATAGACCAGGCTGACCTCGAACTTACAGAGATTCGCCTGTCTCTGTTTCTCTAAAGCTGAAAACAGTTGGGATTAAAGGTGTGCTCCACCACCGCCTGGCTTTTTTTTTTTTTGAAGAAATAGTTTTTATGCTAGATTTTATGAAAATGTGGACACATCTGTGGGAGCCAAAGTGGGCAAAGGTAGAATCTGGTGGCAGCGCTCTTGAGCGAGTCTCTGAAAGTATTCTCACTTCTCTAACCCCCAAACTTCAGAGACTAGGGTCACCCTCTGTCAGTACAGGACATGAGCTCACAGGAGAGCTGTGTGACCTGATTGGGCAGATTGTCAGGAAGTTCAGCCCACGGCTAGTGGCCAGCTCAAGGAAGAAGGTCAAAAAAGACTAAAAAATACCTCTTCACTTTTGCCTTTTTTTCTACTATTGAGGCCTTACTAGGAGGTATTGTCCTCCAAACTCCTAAATATGAAACAGTTTCTCCATGATTTATTCAAAAGAGCCAGTGAGGCAAGTATCCTCTTCCTCTACTATTCTGAGATATTCTGAAGCATCAGCACCTCAGGGCAGGCACATCTGTATAGTCAGTCTAGGTAAAGAGGCTCACGTGAGTAATCATAGGAAGATAGACACAGAAATGGTGTACATTGCTGGATCCTTACTGGTGTGCTGGCCCTGTGTGAGTGCATCTGTTCCAGCAGGATACACCCTTATTCTGTATGGTCACAGCCTTGCTCTTCAAGGAAACATCCTTGGTTTCTATGGTCATACTGTTGATGTCCATGAACACACTCTCGTTGGATGTGGTTATATCCTCATTGTACACAACCACACCCTTCCTCTTCAAGGAAGCACTCTTGGTTTATATGCCCACACTCTTGCTCTACATGGCCACACCTTTGAGTTACAGGGGGGATACCCTTGTTCTACCAAGAAACACTCTTATGTCCATACCCTCATTGTTCATGGTTATACCCTTATTCTGCATGAGCACACACTTCCAATAAATGGTGGCACCATTTATATTGGCATAATTTTGCTGTAATTATTATATTTTTGTTTTGTTTTGTATTGTTTTTAAAACAGGGTTTCTCTGTAGCTTTGGAGCCTGTCCTGGAACTAGCTCTTGTAGACCAGGCTAGCCTCAAACTCAGAGATCTGCCTGCCTCTGCTTCCTGAGTGCTGGGATTAAAGGCGTGTGCCACCACCACCCGGCTCAATGATCATACTCTTAAACTACATGGTCATAATTTTGTCATGAATTTCTTCCCTGTACAGAGAAAAATAGTATGGCTTGACTTGCTATCTCTTGCAGATACTCTCCATTCTGTTGGTTGATCCAAACACACACACACACACACACACACGCACGCACATATGCATACAAATCCTAATACACAAATGCTCACACACCACCATTTGAAATAGCTGTATTTTCTACGGATAGGTTCACTTTGAAAATATGTGGCAGTATATCTTAGTCAATATAAATAAAAGACTCATATTTCTTTGTGTGATAAAGTTAGTATTCAGGGTGCCCGGACTATTGCAACCATTGTGGCCTATCTCTGGGTCTTCACTTGTTAGCAGAATTGTTGGACCACAAGGAGTTTTGGGTAGTTTTCATTAGAAGAATGGATTCCTAATACCTCCTCAGGGTCAAGGATGCATGTCAGAAGCCCATAACACATCTCTGGTGGTGCTGGGCCAGTCCTTTTCTTCCTTTTCATTCCCTATTTCCTTCCTTCCTTCCTTCCTTCCTTCCTTCCTTCCTTCCTTCCTTCCTTCCTTCCTTCCTTCCTTCCTTCCTCTCATTCCTCACACCTCTACCCCCTTCTTACTCCCCTTTCTACTTTTGTGATCAATGGACTCAAAAGATAAAGATTACATATATATTAAAAAAAAAAGAATTGTGTTGCTTGAAAATCCACAAGTCAAGCGTATCCACTCAGTGGGAAAACGTAGTGCATACATGCTGCTGTCTGTTGTGGCCTCACAGTGCATCTCACCAGCAGCGTCATTGCGCACTGGATGCAACAATATGAAGCAGTAGGGTTAGTTTGCTGGTGAAGCCATTTCTTCCATCCATGTCCAAGAGAAAGCAGGTCTTGTGCAAGCCCCACTACATTCTAACTACCGACTCTCACACTTCCCCCTGGGATCTTGCCTCTGGGAAGCTAGGTATTTTTCAGCCATCTTTAGAACAGGGTGGTGGACTGTATCTAAGGTACAGGCCAGGACTTTGCTTTGCTCTAATTAGCAGGTAAATTTATTTTAATTCTGACGGCATTATGGGGGAGGCTGCAGTTATCACCATGTCTCCAGGGGAGACACTTGTTTATCTTTGAGCTGAATTTAAATTCTAGTCTGGGAGAAGCACCTCTCTCTGTTATCCCAAGTCACCCCCCTGTCTAGAAGTTTGTGGCTTGCTTCTTTATGGAAACATTCAACAAACAGTATTTCAATAAAAAAAAATCTGGGATTCAGAAATGGTTAATATCATATATGGTGAACTAGCCACCGAGAAGAAAAATGGCTTGGCTACATATGATAGCAAACAAGCTTGTCAATTTGAAAAATGGAACCAGCAAACACATTTGTTATGATCTCAGCTCCTAGCTTTACAGTGAAGAACCTTTGTGGGAGCCCAGGTAGTTTGGATGCTCACCTTAATAGACCTGGATGGAGGTGGGTGGTCCTTGGACCTCCCACAGGGCAGAGAAACCTGCTTGCTCTTTGGGCTGAGGAGGAAGGAAGACTTGATTGGGGGAGGGGGAGGGAATGGGAGGTGGTGGGGAAGAGGCAGAAATCTTTAATAATTAAATTAATTAATTAATAAAAAAATCAGCAAGAAAAAAAAAAGAACCATTTAACAGGCCCTTTACTACACTAAGTACACAGTGAAGAATTTCATGGTTATTTAACCACACAGTGAGTGAAGTTTTGACAGGTCTTGGAAATCCAACAGTCTTGCATCGGGGTATAGAGAAAAATATTCCCACATTTTGATCTCTACTACTGTAAATTGAAACCTAATGTGTTTTTACGACATATTGCCAGCAGGTAAATATCCCTGAGAGGGCTTTCCCCTTGATCATGTTATTTCAAAGTAGGGGGTCATGTTCTATGAAGGGCTGCACATGTTTTGTTAGCTAGGTTACATGTTCTGTGCAGGTATGGCAGAGAAGTCCAGCTTGTGTGTCTATGTCTACACAGTTGGCTGGCACTGCACCTTTGTGTCTTTCTTCTGGACTAAGTAGAGTGGGGGTCAGACCTCACTTTTCACTTTGATCCATCTTCTTGCTAAACTTTCTGTTCTCTCGCTGTTCAGATAATCTCTGGATTTTTCTCCCCTTTCAGCCAAGCTTTCTTTAGCTGGTGGAAGGAAAGTCTGTTAGGAGTGTTCTGTTTGACATCACTGCTTGGACAAGAGGTACTTCTGTTGTTCAGGATTAATACCTCCCCACCAAAATGGGTGTTTTCTTCCACAGACATGTCTAGCCAGCCATGCCTACCCACGGTGGTCCCTGCTTGAGAACTCTAGGCTTACTCTTCTGTGTCCTTGCAGCCCAGATTAAATAAAGCAGGCAGGTGCGAGGCTTAGAAGCTACTGGTTATTTATGGCTTTTCCATACTTTGTGGGTTTAGCTGGTGAGAAAAGTTTTTGCTCCACCCACACAGACAAAACCCAACCAACTGTCTGGGCTGATTAAATTCAATTGTCGCATGAGTGGATGGCAGGCAGGAGAAAATTATGGAATCTCAGTGCCCATGCCATGGCAACTGGGCAAACAGCTTGCTAAAAGGACATGGATAATAGGAAATGACAGTATTTCTCTGTATGTTTTCCCTCCTGACAGTTTTATCCTCCTGTCTGTCCTGTGTCCAGTGTGGGCACTGGGCCATCAGGGTACCACCTTGTGCTGCCCCGACTTTTCTCAGTTTTTCTACAAGCTGCCTAGAAGGTGAAGTGAGGTTCAGAACACACACACGCACACACACACAAATGGAGGACATGGACACAGACACAGACATGGACACACACATGGTAAGCTCACATTTGAAAGGACTGAAGATGGGTGGGAAGATGTAATGCAGACAAAGTAACTGCCATTATCCATTTGCACGAATCCAATGTCCACGCCATTGCTTTTAGTTTACCACAATGACAACAATGTCAAAGGCAATACAAGGCCCAGGACTCAATACAATACAAGGCAATTTAAGAGATCAGGATGTGATATAAAGCAACACAAGAGACCAGGGCTTGGGAGCTTTGGACCTACAGAGAAGATCTGGAAAAACCCACACAAGCACTGGCCAGAAGTGGTCATGAGTCACTATTTTGATTCTAGGAAAAATATTGAAAAGCAAATACGCACTCTTCCTAGCCCAAGGAGAAAACACTGTGTAGTTATTTGAAACCCACTCTTTCTACTGTGAACCTGCAGGGACTAGTAATTTATAGAATTTTCTTTTGGTTCTTCCCTCCTGAAAAGCCTCTTGGTCATCAGAGTCAGTGGGTAAGGAGATTCATCAGGGTTCCAAGCAGCCCAGAAGCAAAGGAGTGTACAGGAGTTAAGACAGACAGAAGGGCAGGACCACGGACAGCAGCAGGCTCTCTTCTAGGTGTGGGACACTGGTTCCCATCCGTCACCATCTGCTTTCAATCATTTTGGAATCTACTGATTAGTGGCAGAGATTCTTTGGTTAAAAAAAAAAGCCTTACAATATATAGACATGTGTTAGTGGATGTCCATAAGTCCCAGCTCTGCCAGGCACTTTGGTGAGTGACTGATGGCTGTCACTTTGTCTGTGTGCCCCAGTTCTGGCTTGTTTCACAGAATGTCCAAGGTAGCTTATCATGTGGGTTTGGTTTTTTTTTTTTTTTTTTTTTTTTTTTAAAAAGTCCTACTAACAACCATACAAGATCACTTTATTTATCATGAGCCTGGATTCTTTTTTTTGTTTTGTTTTGTTTTATAAATATTAGTTCAGTTTATTTGTACTACAACATGGATAATTATTTACATTTTAAGGAGAAGAAGGCTGAGAGTCTGCAAAGCAAAGCACCATAAGTCAGTCAAGAACTGAAGGCTGTTTTATGCAGAACTTGAATGACTCTACAAGTAATTAGGTTCAAGGCAAATGATGCCAATTACCATCTTTCAGTCTTATTTTATGATTTTGAATATTACTGGTTTAAATATTTCTATCTTTTTGTTTGAAAATCTCTATTAATTTGAAGTTACAAAACTAAAATATCCATCTGTAAAAACAGTGCTACAAAGAGCTGGATATTCTTGTGTCCAGACACTCAAAAAAAGAAGCAGTTATTTTAAAATATGAACACTAAGGTCAAGGTACCCCAAAGACTAGAATCATTTGTATTGCACTAACAAGGACAGATAATATTTTCAATGTCATTATCTTTTTCATAAACAAACTATTTTTGAAGAGCTTAACAGCATACAGGATGGATTTCTAATAAAACCTTGACCTGTGGCTTATCTTTTTTTTTTTCCTCATTTTTTTTGACATTGGAACTGATTTATTGGGAGCCCACCAAGGCCAGCTGGACTGGGACTGAATAAGCATGGGTTTGAAACTGGACTCTCTGAACATGGCGGACAATGAAGGCTGATGAGAAGCCAAGGGACAATGGCACTAGGTTTTGATCCTAATACATGAACTGGCTTTGTGGGAGCGTAGCCTGTTTGGATGCTCACCTTCCTGGACCTAGATAGAAGTGGGAGGACCTTGGTCTTCCTGTAGGGCAGGGAATTTGACTGCTCTTCAGTATCGAGAGGGAGGGGGAATGGACTGGGGGGAGGAGAAGAGGAGTGGGGATAGGGGGAGGGGAGCGGAGGGAGGGGGCAATATGTGGGAGGAGGGGGAGGGAAATGGGAAACGGGGAGCAGTTGGAAATTTTAATTAAAAAAGAGCCTGGATTCTTATGGATCAAGCATTGGTACAAAATCCAGGAATAGGATCCTGTGGTATGTCACATGACTGTGGTGTCTGACAACATATTACCATGGGCAAGCATTCTGTAGAGTGCCTCAATGGGGCCCAGATGATCACAGTAGGGTTTCTGCTTTGCAGCCTCTTTTCTGACTGTGGAGATGGAGGGCAAAACAGAGATGTTCATGATCTGGGGGATGATATAACTGAGGCTGTAGGTGAAGAGAGCTCAGAGATCCTTTACCTGTGGCCACATAGTGCACACCAGTGACACAGCTGTACACAGACATGAGACATAAATTAAAGATGACAGTACCCTGAGGTCAGTGGCCATGTCCACCGTCACCTCCCTTGGGATGAGTAGTTGGCAGCAGTGTGAGGTGTAGCTGGGAGAATCTGCAGAAGGGCATTTGAAATCATTCTGCACTCTTCTTAGCAACTGCCTGTGAAGCCATGATTATTTTGCTTTATAAACTTTAAATCTGGTTTGAAAGATGGCTTAGTCAGTAAAATACTTGCACAAAGATCTGAATTTGATTCCCAAAACCCACAAGAAAAAAGAAAGGAAGGAAGGGAGGGAGGGAGGTGGGGGGGGGGGAGAGAGAGAGAGAGAGAGAGAGAGAGAGAGAGAGAGAGAGAGAGGAGGAGAGAGAAAAGGAGGAGAAGGAGAAGGAGAAGGAAGGAGAAGGAGAAGGAGAAGGAGAAGGAGAAGAGAAGAAGAAGAAGAAGAAGAAGAAGAAGAAGAAGAAGAAGAGAGAAGAAGAAGAAGAAGAAGAAGAAGAAGAGAAGGAAGGAGGAGAAGGAGGGAAATGTCAGTCTTGGTAACATATGCTAGTTACTTCACTGCTTGGGAGGCAGAGACAAGCAGATATCTGTGCTTTTCAGCTACCCAGCTATTCCAAATTAGTCGAGGCCTCACGTTCAGTGAAAGACCTTGTCTGAAAAAAAAAATAAGGTAGACAGTGATTAAAGAAGTCATTTAAGACCTCTGTCCTCCATGGTCACAGATAACACGCATGCATAGGCACACAATATGAGCATATACACACACACACACACACAATGAAAACAAAACAACAGGAAAAACCCTTTAAGCAATAGCAACAAAAGGAAATATTATTATTATTTAAAATATTTGGAAGCTTCTGAAAGTAGTTCTTTAGCTACCTTTCCATTTCTTCCAATCCTGGTTAGGAAGTCTTCCCTGTAGTAACATCTTGCACTCCTATTGTGAGGTCTTGTGATTCTCACCCTTCCAAGCTGGTTACTATATTCCCGTAGCACAGGCCGCTTTCTCCCAGGGCAGGGATGTCTTCTTAGTGGGGCATTCAGGAGCCTTCAGAGTTGTCATACAGAAAGCCATGTCTGGATTCTACACTTGCTCCAACTGACAATATCAGCCTCGCAGTGAAGCCGGCTCCTTGTTCATGTTTCCTGACCCTGCCTGGATTCTGCCTGCTGCCTACGTGTGTGCTTGCTGGGATTTGGGCATTTGGCCAGCTGCTGTCAATGACCCTAGGACAAGTAGTGTAGCGATCAATTGTTCTATTACAATGTTACCTTTGTAAAATCTTGGCAGAGAAAATGATGAAACAGCGTTGCAATGTAAACCTATGGCGAGAGTTGCTGTCTTGAAAAACAACGAGGTTTGATCTAAAGTCTGCATCTGCTTCACAGAAGGAAGGTCACTGTGGGACTTTCTCTATACAAAAGTGAGGACTCTGGAATTGAGTTTGGCCACTGACCAGAAGCCCATGGCAGATCTTTTGCAGGATGTGAAGTCAGTGGAGGAAACCAAGGAGCTTACTCTTCCTTTCCTTCTAGCAAGAACTCTCCATGCTTCTGTTTGCCCTTGAGGTTTTCCTCAAACAATTCTCTGCTCAGAAGTTCTCATTTTTGTCAAGTCCTAACCTTGACCTAAGGAGAAAATGGAACTTCTGGTAATTACGGTCTAGAGCTTGGTACAATCATTCAACTTAAAGTTCCATGACCAGTTTCATCACATTTTCAATATGATGAAAACCAGTTTTAGGATAACATTTTACCAGACAACCCGAGCATCTGTTGGTTCTGTAGTGCCTGCCCTGGAAGCTGAGCTCACTCCCAAAACACACCCATCAAGATGTTGCTTCATGAACTATTCTCCAGCAAGAAAATGTCGAGCATATGTCTGATTTAATGTGCTGGGACTGGGAAAAATGAACATTCAGGAGCACTAATCATATGCTGACACGAAAGTTTCACTGTTAAGGAAATTGGGAATAACAGATTATGAAATTTTATGAGACTGAGAATTTCTGCTTCCAGGAGCTCCAGTGGTCTCTACAACTGAGTTACATACATGGTGGAGCCAACCAGGAGCTGTATTAAGGACACGCCTGGGTTTTCTGTCCACAGAACATCTTGCCCCTGTCTGTACTGATCCCTTGGGCTTCTAAATCTTCATTTCCCTTCTTGAGGTGCCAACTCCTCAAGGGTGGTTGTCTCTAAGCTTCCTGTACTACTGTGCCTGGGATACTTAGCATCTGAAATCCCATCCTAACCTTCTGCTCAGGGCTACTCCTAGTCTGGCCTTTCTCTCAATTTTTTTTGTTTTTATTATTTTTGGCATTGCTAGAACTTCAATTCTTGTCTCACTGGGTCATCTAAGGCCCGGAACCCATTCTCTATAGGCTTTAGTTCAGGAGATTGGCTTGTCATGAAACTGCATGAAGGCTTCCTGGCGAGCATGGTCCAGTCATGAGGAAGGCTGATGATGGTGACATGTTTTGGGCAAGATTAAGAACCTAGCTCAGCCATTGACAGAACTTTTCCAGAGTGTGGGCTCTGTGTTAATGTTCCTGATTCTTGATGCACTCTTGGGAGACTAGTACTTTCTCTCTCTCTCTCTCTCTCTCTCTCTCTCTCTCTCTCTCTCTCTCTCTCTCTCTCTCTCATCCTTGTCACCCTGTCTGCAACTTTAAATGTCCCAAAGAACAAACAAGTTTATTCTGTCTTGCTAGGGCTTTAATTTGCTCTATCGTTTTGTTGCTTTGTAGTTTATAATGGGAATTCTCCATGTTTTCTGGCAGTTCACAGACATCTGCAGTCACAGGAAAGGTCTTGGTTTGATGGTGGGTTCATGAAGATATTTGTCATTTTGCAAGGGTTAGGGAACATTCCATTTTCCCTTGACATCCTCTTGGTGAGCATCTTGTCAAATGTCACCCCAAACTCATGAGCATTGACAGATGGCCAGACTGCTGCCCGCATCTGTTCCTTTTCTCCTTCCTGGGATTCATTGTGTTTAAGATCTAGTGGGGTTCACAGGTTCTTTGTACAGATTTTCATTAGATTTGGGAGTGAATTCAGGAGCATAGCCCACATTTTCTTTTGTAGTTACATAAGCAATTACACACATACTTAGGCATAGATACACACTTGCACACATGCATTTTCTTGGTGAAACTCAGAAGCAAGGGGATAGATTGTTGTTGGATATACTCTGCCCTAACCACATGGTTCTAGCATAAGCTGGTTAATAAAACTTTAGAGTCTAAAAAGCAAACAGCTTAAAACCAAACTGTATGGTGCATCATATGTACACACAGTTCTCACTCAAAGCCATGTTTTAAAAAGCAACACAGATACACAGACAAGTATGTGCACACACATATTCAGGGAGAGAGAGAGAGAGAGAGAGAGAGAGAGAGAGAGAGAGAGAGAGAGAGTTAGAGAGTTCATTTGTTGTTTTATTAATTGGCACAGTATTTCTATGTAACCCAGCCTGACTTTAAACTGATGATTATTCTGCCTCAGTTATCTATTGATGTCTGTCTGTCCGTCCGTCCGTCTATCTATCTATCTATCTATCTATCTATCTATCTATCTATCTATCTATCATCTATCTATCTATCTATCTATCTATCTATCTATCTATCTATCATCTATGCTCTATCTATCAAACATCTGTTTTTAGTTAAAGCCTCATTTCCTGAGCATGGAACTCTGTGAATAAGGCAATAGAAACACACAGCAAGGAAGGTGGAGAGACTGGGATCCAAGGATGACTTTTGAGGCTCAGGAGTGCTGAGAAAATGTTGGGGTGTGGGATGCAGAGGGACTCACTGTCCTGGTCTGGCTGTGTGGGGTATGGGGAACACAGAAGTATGTTTTCCTAATCTTAAGCACCAGCTCTTCCCAACAGATGAGCTACAGTGGGCAAAGTCTGTCTGTTTTCAAACCATGGATGTTGAAATGCTGATTTTTCTATTAACAAAAAAAATTTAGAAAGAGGGTTTCCAAAGTTCCCACACTAAAAGGATTCAGGAGAAGCAATTTACAAAAAAAATCTCTTTCCCTGCTCCAAAGCACTTTTTTTTTTTTGTAATTTATACTAAGCCCCTTAGAATGTCATATTGGTCTTTTATTAGTAACCTTGACAATATGATTAGACTCCAAAAAATGTACTTGTTCGTGAATAGCTTTCATTCTCCTAACTTTAAAGAGGCTACTGAGCTATGACCAAAGCGGGCTTTATTTTTAAGACTTTTTGCAACACAAAAGCACAGATGGTAATGAAATATATGTTTAGATCAAGCAATCAATTAAACATATCTGTTAACAGTTAAATACATGTGCCAGTGTTATAGATTTATTTTAACTGACAATTTAATGCCATAATTTGGGCAGAACTCTAACTTCCATTTTCTGAATTAGAGTTGACTTTGAATTATAATTACAGACATGATTTCGTTAAAATATAGAGTAAATGTTTGTCCTCTTAAATGTTATTTCCTCTTTATGCTGTGTTGAGTCCCATTTAGATTTCGTTATTGCTGCAAATAGTATAAAGATAAGTTGCTAAAGTTGAAATAATTGAGACAAAGCTTTACTTATTTTTTTATTAAAAGAAGACAATGAAATCATTAGCTGCATTAATCGAAATGCATTTGGACGGCATTGATTAAGCCTGAGGGGCAAATAACTACCCCCCCACCCCCAAACAGCAGCAGTGATCACAAAAACGGAAAAGAAAAAGCAAAATGCAGACCAAACACGCAAATGTGCAGAAAGACCAACGCGAGTCCTCCCAACAGTCAACAGCACTAACAAACAGAAATCAAAAGCTGTAACTGTAACCTCCCCGGGAGCTCCATGGCCAAGTCCCCACTGTCTCTTTGCACCCCTCTGTCCCTTCACTGCCCGTGTGTTATTTAAATGCTGATGATCTTGCGTGTGGCAATTTCAATGAGCCACAGCAGACATGTAACGCTTCCTGTTTTAATAGGTGCAAAGTGAGTTATTGTCACCAAGCAGATATGAAAAAAGACGTGAAAAGAGGGCCCTGACTAATCCCTGTAATGCGGGCGTGTGAGGGTGCTAACATGGTCACCTGAATTATGCATGGCTATTGTGCTCAGATATCATAAATCGGTGCCTGAATACACTCCAAATCATTTTCAGTCCGTGAACATTTATATACAGAGCTCTCGAACACTGAAAAGACAATTAGTCATATTTGTATGCCGGAATTAATTGAGAGTGAGAAGCGGGAGGCAGAACGAGAGAACAAAGAATGCTTTTTGTCAGTTCTTCCGACTGACAGGGATAATTAGATATATGAAATTGAAATTCCTCAGCAGGGGGCTTCTGTTGACAATGAATCTCCTTTTGATTCCATTCTGTTATTCTTTTATGCTGTCATCTGTGGCAATTTGTTATTCAGCTTGAAGCTTAAAAAACCAAAGCATTCCGCTTTTATGAGTAGATGATGTCAGTTTGTACACTGCTGGGAAATAGATATTAAATGTAATCTTTAAACTAAAAAAAAGAAGAAGAAGAAAAGAAAAGAAATAAAATAAAAATCAGTTAAAGAGACAGTGTGCTGTTCACCGGGCTGCAGGAAGAAACTTCCCAAGCAGCCCTCAGAACTTGCCTAAAGTTGCTCAGGCCGTTTTAATCCACTGCAGCGCAGCCAATCTTTCTTCCAGGTGGCTGAGGCTCTGTGCTGGAACACGTCCGCAGTGCCCATGTGCCACTCTTGGGAACTGCTAAGGGGACAAGAACATGATCTTGCTGAGACTTTTAGTGTGTCTCTGTCATGGCTTCATAACACCAGAGCGTTTGGTCATGACCTCAGTCTCTCGTTTTCATCCATCCACATCAGATGCTATTGATGGAGTACATATTCCCTCAACAGGAGTTGAAAGAAAGCCTTATACCAGCCCCTAAGACCCCAGTCTGTGTAGCCACCTAACCAGCCTCACTGGTAAGCCTGACTGTGGAAAAAAATAAAAATAAAAGCCTGTGTGATTTGCAGAGCTTGGTACACGCGGTCACTTCAGCATGCCTCTGTGTAGGTGTGATAAGACCATAACTTTTTAGTGAGTTTTGCAAATTGTTGGTAAGATTTTTCGACAACTGAGTTTTTTCTCCTTTGCTCATAAACAAAAGAGTTGAAATCGTTCTAGAATAAATCCAACATAACACCAGGAGTAGGAACCTCTCCAAGTTCATCCTTACTGCCCTTCCTCATGACAGTTATTGTTGACTTTCCTTTTAACACACACACACACACACACACACACACACACACACACACACACACACACATCTGTTCCATCTTCCAAAGTGTGCATATCAGGTATCGGATATCATAGGCACCATATCTGTTCTGGAGGGGGCATGAATGGAGGCTCAGGATGGTTCTTGAGCTCATCTTCTGTGCCTGCTGCTCAGTGAGCAATAGCCGAATCCATTAAATATAGTGTCATGGATTCTAAATAAGGAATCAGGAGGTCAAGTGACTGGGTGGTCTCATTCCCAACAGAATGCTGGGATTCCTGACTCCTATAGGTACCTGAACTTGGGGAGACTTCTTTGCAGTTGGGAACTACCATGGTTCTTTTCTGTGCTGAGAGCAGCCTGCTGTCTGCTTCTGCCTTGCTGGTGGAAACACACGGGCCAGCGTTGATGTGTGTCTCAGCATCCTGGAGGTTGGGGAGGCAGAGATGCTGTGAGGGGATTGCTTTGCCTTTGAGGCAGTGACAGCTCCAGGGTGTTTAACACGGGTTGATAATTCAGATACCTGCACCAGTGAGCGGGTGACTCAGAATACAGTCCTATGAGGGCGGCTGATTGCCACCTGTAGATGAGAGCGTGAGCTTTGTGGACCTGCAGGTCTCAGACGCCTGACGAATGAAGCTGGGAGGAATGGAACCTCGTTTCCAAATGCTTCCCCATTTTACAGTTGTGGTCACATGAAAAATGTCTGCTGTTCTTTCTGGGCATGTCTTCACATGCACTGTACCCGTGCCCTTTCCTGATTGTCCCCACTTTTCCTCTCGCTCCCCGTTTGCAGTTTTCCGTTTTGCTGGTGGAACCTCTGTCCCTGTGTTTCCATCTCATCCATTCAGGCTCCTCCAAGTTTGGAAGGCTTGTTCCCCCAAAATGAACGTTCCCTAATTAAAATCAGCACCCTGGAGACAGAAGCAAAAGGGGCAACAACACAAAAATCTAATTTTCGTCAAAAACAAAAATGTCATGAGGTGTTGGCCAACACTGCCTTCCAGCTCACCACTGTGCGTGTAAATATATCGTGTGGAAGCCCGCCGAAAGAGGCGACACCGAGCGCTGAGGGCCTTATTTAACTGAGGCGACATTTGACACAAATTTAAGGGAAGAAGGCCAAAGAAAGGAAGGAATGGTCACCTGCTGACTTACGGAGTAGCAGGATAGAGAACTCAGCAGCTCACAGACCCTCCGGAAGAGTATTCAACAGATTCCAAACAGAATAAAAGCCATATTTTTTTTATAGGACTGAACTACACTAAAGATTGATGTTTCCATTGCAAATCTCCCTCAAGTGCCTGATTACAACCATTTGGTGTTCTTTACTGTTAGTCCCAGTAACTGGGATTTCAGAAAAACTGTGGTAGGAGGCCTTGGGATAGTCTTGCTGGGTGTCCACAGTCGCTAGGGATACGAGGGAGGGGTATCTACCATCAACCACAGGGACATACACAGGGAACTCTTGTCAGACTCCCCAGCTGATGCTCCAGTGAGGACCAAGCTTACCCCACGCCTGCAGAGACCTCCCTCAGGGTCTGAACCCTTGTAGAGTGTTGCAAGATGCAAGGGCTTTCTAGGAAACTGGGGCTTGAGCTCAATGTTCCCTCAAGGAAATAGAGACATACAGTCATTGGAATGTTAGCATTTAGGCGAAAAAACCACCTGCAGGTTTGTTAACTGTTCAGCTTGGCAATTGATTAAGTGCTTGGGATTCAACATGATATTTCTTCAGAATCTGACTTCCCCAGCCAGAATAATTTAATATACTTACCTTACATAGAAATTACTGCATAATTTTATAATAGTATTTTAATGGTGGTAGTATCTAATCTATCTATCTATCTATCTATCTATCTATCTATCTATCTATCTATCTATCTTCTCTCCTTGTTCTTCTATTGAGCCATCTGTCTACAATCTATCATCTATGTATCAATAATCTATGTATTTATAAATTTGTGACTTTTCCATCATGTATTATGATATATTAATTTATTTATCATTTATCTTTGTCTACCTATTATCTTTTTATTATCTCTCTAGTTATTATCTACCAGTTTTATCTGCTATCTGTCTATCTTTCAATCATCTCAATCCATTATGTATTTCTATCCATTTATCAGATGTTATTAACTTATACACACACACACATATCACCTATGTATCCAATCTACCTATACCCACATATTTTACCCCTTTTCCCCTTCCTCCCTGCCATCTACCTTCATTCTCTGGGTTGGCCAGTCTCGTTCTATGTGTTTTGGTGCTGCAGGCATGCACAAACCTAGTCTACCAGGGAAGCCAATGGTGTGTACAGAAGTGGTAAAGACCCAGAGATTCACATTGTAGCTCTCTGGCTTTAGGGTTCTCACTCCTCTTAGCCACAGCTCTCTATATGGGAACCAATGACAGTACCGTTGCCTCTTGGTCACAGAGGTTAAACATAATTCACAAAAGACTGGGATGGATTATACCTATTTTAAATAAAATTACTTATAGTATTCAAAACAATATACATTCATAATTTACATGTTAAATGAAAACAAATTCCAGATAGATAAAAATTTAAGTATAAGATGGAATTATGAAATTACTAGAAGAAGCCATGAGAATGTTTTAAGAAATAAATATGTTCTTATGTTGTAATGATCTTAAAATGTGACATAAATTTCTAAAAATTAAATAATAAATTCAGCCATAATTTGATCAAAAATCACATACTGACACGATAAAAATTATTTATGACTCATGTCATAGCCAAAAGTTGATCCTTTAATATGTAAAGAACTCCTACACATCTTTGACTCAGAGGGCAAGTAATTAATAGTACAATGAATTAATTAATGAATTAATAGGAACAAAATATGAATATGTCACAGAAACACAGCTGACAGATACACAAATGGTATCCAACTTCATTCTTTTTAAAAATTAATTAACTACTTTGTTTATTTTTGTTTTAATGAAGACAATCTCACATAGCCTAGGCTAGCTTAAACTCACTATGCTATAAAGTTTGACTTTGAACTCCTAATTCTCCAGATTCTTATCTCCTAAGTACCCAAAGTACAAGTGTGTGTCACCATGCTCACACCAGCTAGGGGCTCGGCTTCATTTTTGATGAAAGAATTTTAGTTAGCTATTATCCTTATTGTTAACACAGAAAGAGACGCAGAAGCTTGCTGTCACACTGATGGGGCCGGATGTTAGAATGGAGTACAAATTGCCTCAGCCTGTTGGGAGACTCTTGGAAGACTTACCTAAAAGTCATACACGCTCATGCACTCAGCACTATGCCTTCAGAGAGGCTTCTTATAGTCACACCCACAAGGGAAGCAATGTTTGTAAAATAAAGATTAGTCAAGGAATGGATGCCTCTCCCCAGGGGCCTGGTAAGAGCTCCCTAGTGCCACACCATGGGACTAAACCCTTTATTATTTAGGGGCCTTCACAAGGGGTAATCCACAGCTGGGCCAAAAGGACAAGGTCGCCAGGACATGATCTCTTGGATAATATCAAAGGCAGAGTCAAGGTAAGAATGGGAAGAAGCCCTGTTAAGTTATGTAAAAACCATAGAAACCCAAAGAGAAAGAAGCCTTGTGCTTGCAGGGTACCCTGGGATGCCTGTAAAGACAGCAAGACCCTCTCCCTTCAGCGTTCCCTGAGAAGGAGAAGACAGTCCATAGGGTCTGGAAACTACACATTTGGCTCCTGCTTCTTTTGAAATCTGGAAGTGAGTTATCATTTGGTTTTTATTTATTTCTGAATGTAAAGAAATATTAATTTTATTTTATGTGTAAGCATTTTGCCTGCATGTATATATGTTCACCATATGTGCTTGTGGAAGTCAGAAGAAGCCATTGGATTCTCTGGACCTGGAGATGGTTATGAAATGCCACCTGGGTACTGATAATCAAATCCAAGTCCTCTGGGAGAGCAAGTACTCTTAACTGCTGAGCTACCTTTCTAGTCCTGTGACATATCATTTAAAGACAGTTTGAAGGGCTTGTGGATACACCACAGCAGAGAATGAAGTTCCCCAAAGCCTTTATGGGTGAGGGGGGGTGTGGATACCAAAAAAAAAAAAAAAATAACCACAGGACTGTGATCTGTGACAAGTGAGCAAGATGAACTGTTTATTTGTTTTGATCAAATAATTAAAAAAAAATCTTATGGCTAAGCCCTCCTCTTATTCTTCCAAAAGAGTTCAATCAATTAACAGAAGTGTCTGTTATACTTACCTTCAGGAATAAAATTTTTATATTAACAAAGGAAGTTACATAACTGTCACATGTTTTTTATCATTTATGCATTCTGGATTTTATTTAAACACATAAATTGGATGTGTGTATGAGATATGAAGATAGAGTCATGACTGAGCACACTAACGTGGGGGAGAAGGAGGGCTGGGGATGCATGTGGTCAAAGTACACAATACACTTGAATTAAAATGCCTTATGACACACATTCTTACGTGCAGTGAAGAGAAGCTAATACAATTATATTAAAAATAAAAATCTACTTCTGCCTCTCCTACCATTTAATTGTTCCAGAAAAATGCGTGCATCGTTTCCACTTTAGTGTGCTCCGTGTTCTTCCGGTCTCAGAAGCATTGATTACGACATAGGATAGAGAACTGAGGTGATGCACTTCTTCCTGGGGAGGCTTGTGGCTGGGGAGACATTTACAGCTACGGTTTCGCTAGTGTTTTATCCTCTCTGCCTTCTACTGAGGAGGAAGAGGAGCAGATACTCGGGTTGGTCAGATATAACATCCAGGGCTCTTAGGAGAGGTCCTGATCTGAAAACTTACCTCACCCCATCCCTACAGCTAACTGTGCAGTGCCCCTCAGCAGCAAAAGTTTGCAGTTACCAAGGGAACAAGAAGCCCTTGTTTGTGGTGCTTTCTGATCCGGCATCCCCAGTTCCTTGCCTTGTCCCCTACCCCTGGGAATGTGTTCCTAAGTGGAGGCTAGGGCAGCCTGTGTGTGAAGGATTACTTTGCCTTCTTGTCTTCGTGGGGGCAGTCACTAGGGCTCCTGCCACTTTCTGTCTAGGTGCTCTTGGCCTCATCTGAGTCGTGACACAAGCTAGGGAGGACTGCCAGGAGGACCCTCCACTGAGAAATGCCTCTGTAAGATTGCCCATATGTCTGCGGAGGCATTTTCTTGATTAATGATTATTGTGAAAGGCCAGGATCACTGTAAGTAGGGCCATTTCTGCACATTTGGTCCTAGATGATATAAGAAAGCAGGCCGAGTAAGTAATGGGGAGCAAACCAGTAAAGGACTTCCTCCATGGCTTCTGTTTCAGTTCCTGCTTCCAGGTTCCTGCCTCGAGTTTCTGCCCTGACTTTGTTCCACGATGGGTTGTGTTCTACAAGGTGAAACAAAACAAAGCAAAAACCCCTTTTCTCCCCAAGTGGTTTTGGTCAGTGTTTTATCTCAGCAATAGAAATGAAATTACGATAGAAATCCACCCCGGTGGGATATTCTTCAGAGGAGGAGGATGGCTTTATTGTGGGCCTGGAATGGGTTGCCAGGGAGGCCAGCTATGCCAGATCTCTAGGAATTCCATAGAACTGGGAGCGTCCATTCGGATGGACAGTCAGTCTTGGCTGGACAACCTGGTCCAGGACGTACACTTGTACCTGACAGGAGGGGTAGACAGTGCCCTTGCGAGGTGGTAAGATTAGCCAGGAGAGACCATACTGGTCTCATCAGTGGGCACCTCACAGAAGATCCAAGAAGAGATGGAAGGTGCCTACTAGTTGCTGTTCCTCTAGATGAGGGTGAGTATGGCAAGAAACATAAAGCCTGTCTTTGAGAGGCAGGGACTGAAATTGCCTCCTTGTTGCTTCCTCCTGCCTGGGATGGAGTTTCAAGTATGGCTATTGCCCTGCCAGAGGGACTTCACAGGCAATGGTGAGGTCCTGGCTATTGCACTGTGTAAACACTTGGTGCCATAACCCAAGAGCTATGCATCCTTATCAGAGATGCCACCAGACAGCACAGTACTCTGACGCCAAGACAGATTCTCTGAGATAAAACAAATATCCCAAGAAGAATGTCATGTCTGGTGCATCCTTGTGATCCTTGCGTGTTCCTGTTGGAGGCAGGGGGATCACAAGCTGAATGTCTGACTGGGCTACATGGTGGGAACTATTGTAAAACAAAAACAGCCTGAAAAAAGATCCAAATATTTTATCTGCAGTTTTCAAAGGAAGAAGGCATACAGGATTCTAGGTTGAGTGACACACGTCACCTGCCAACACACCTTGCCACTACAAAGAAGGCCCAAGCACTTTATTAAAAATGCATGGCTGGGAGAAAGGCACCAATTATGGTTCATATGATATGAGTGATCGATATAATTAAGAAATGACCTCCACTAGAAAGACTAATGAACAGCGTATTCTAGCCCAGTTGATATTGCATGAGCCAATTAAATATTTAGCAAGTGCTAAGGCTCAGGGTGGGGGGAAGATGCGATGGGTATGTATGCTATACTTCTGCAGCTCAGCGAGCTCTGAGACCACACCACAGTCTTGACACAGTGCAAGGCAGGTATGGTCAGTGATCCTGAAGGGGGCAGGAAGGATGTGGTGTGATGATTGATAAAGACAGTTTGGTGGTTCCTCTGATATATGTTGACCAAGGGTTCCTGGTTCATTTGATTGTGGCAGTGCTATCTCTACCATGGGGCCTCTTTGGAGTCCTATGCATCCCTTTTACTAAGCAACCAAAGAGCAGAGGGCTGTGGGAAGCAGGGACAGCAGCAATCAAGTCACAGATGTACCAAGGATGACATCTGCCTCTATTCATACAAGTAAGGACCATCTCCTGGTTCCACCTACTGTCAAAGGGGCCCCCAAAGAGGTGAATGGATTGCCCCTGATAGGCTTGTTTTTGAAAGCCATCCATCCAGGCATGGATGAACCGTCTACCAAAGGCAGACACGGTACTCCAGGGATCTTCAGCAAGAGAGGGGCTGGGAACTGCCGTTGTCCTCTGGAACAATTCTGCCCTTTCCCTGCGCGGCTCAGTTCTGGTTGAGGAACTCTCTGGAGCAGGAAAAAAACACCAAGCTGTGCTTCTTTCTTGATGTCTTGCGGGTTGCTTGTCTGGCAGGGCTGCCTTTTGTTCCGGTGCGGGCAACTGCTTGCTAACACAGAAGCTTAGCTCTCTCCCTTCTCTGTGGATGCTGAGGAAGCTCAGAATGTGGCATTTCAGCTGAGCAGTTGGGAGAACAAGGCAAAATAGAGCTGTCTGCACTGCAGCTTGTAGTTCTGGGTGGAAGAGGTGAATTGAAAACCTGTGACTTCCCCTTCTGGGGACGCTAGATGCTAGAAGCTTTTGTCCTAGATCCTTTATTTGCACCTTCCTGTCACTTGAGGGCTGGCTCCAGGGGCACCTGTGGGCCTATGAGACCCCTAACTTGGGGCAGCATCTTAGCAAAGCTAAACAGGTGACTGACTGGGAGGTGCAAATCTTCAAGTCAGTGCTTGTGAGGACAGAAGCTGGTGGACAGTTCTATAGGACGTGTCTTGAGTCCTGTGGGATAAGACAGTCCCACCCCCACGGGTACATTCCTCCTTCCATGGAGAGAAAATAGAAAAGCACTCAAAATTGAAACAGATATATTTGAACAAAATCTAAGGCATTTCTCATTAAATGATATAGATAGTGCCCGTAGCTGGAGGGTTGCCCTTCCTCATTCGATGGGGCTGTGGGGCTGTCCTACTTCCCTAGTGTTAGGAATCCTCAGGGCAGTCTTTGCTTTGCCTTCCCACATATTATCTCCTCACTACGGCACCCACTCAGCTAAGAAAAATGTTTGCTTAGAAATAAAATTCCCTTTAAACCCCCACTGAAACGGAGGTTTGGAACACCACGTGTATGTTCTGGGTGGTATTATTTGGGGAACTGAAGTTAGCACAGGAACTTTTCTTGTTCCCAGGGACAGCTATGGAAAAGATATTCTGTCTTAGAGACCTCCCAGTCAGGCAAAGAAATGATAAATAAATAGAAATAAATAAATAAACCTAACAAAGTAACTCACAAACATTTTTGTTGTTGTTGCCAATATGAAGTGCCTAAGCTATCGTATCCTGAGGGAATGGAATTAACTTGACAATGATAATTTATATTTTATGTGAGTTTTATTTTTATACACCTGCTTTTCTTTGCAATTCATGAAAAAACATATTGATATCAAGGCAATTGTGCTGTCACGGAATTCATAATCCTAACTGGGAGCTTTCACATCAATATGACACGTCTCTTTTATGCTAACTCTGGCAATTTAGAAAAAAAATACAGGTTATAAACAGCTAATAAAACTTCCCCATTTGAGAGTCTGATACATTTTCTTCCTATTTGGTGGAGTAGTTTTCAATGGCATTGAAGAGATGGCTGCTGTGTGGTGTGTGGAGGAGCAGTGTGCCCGTCCACTTGGTGGGGGGGGTCGCTGCACAGCTTTCTGTTTGGCTGAACCCAGCCAGCTTCACATTATGGCTCATTTTGGGGAATTTTAGCCTATAGATTTGAGGATAAAGCTTATAAAATGTATAAGAATTCTAATTGAGATATTCATCTATTTAAAGCATGCAGGTGAGTGAATTAGTTACTTTGGTCTGTACAAAGCCAGCTGTGAGAGTTTGGACTTCGTTAGTCAGGTGTCCCCTGTGTACTAGATCCCTGGAGGTACAGAAGCCATGGTAGCCACAACCCACCTGCCGTGGCCTGAATGTGAAATTTCTCCCATGCACCTATGTGCTTTATCATGGATGGTGCTGTTTTGAGGACTGTGGAACCCTTAAGAAGTGAAGTCTACCTGGAGAAAGTAAATTACTGTGGGTGGGACTGAGACTTGATAGCCCGACCTACTCCTTGTTTGCTTTCTGCTTCCTGATTGGGTACACAATATGATCACCTCTTGCTCCTGTCCCTGCCTGCCACCCTGCCTTCCCCTCCACGATGGACTCTGTCCTCTTGAGCTGAGAGTCCAAGGAAACCTTTGTCTTGTAAATGGGCTCATGTCAGGCATCGCATCACAGAAATGAGGGCAGTAATGAATGCATCAGCAGAACTGGTTGGAGAAACTGAACTTGCACCTCCTACAGGTTCACGCATCATGAGACTGTTCTCTGCCCTTTCCATCTCTGTGACGGCATCTTGGTCCATGGGCAGTCTCACAGGAGGTGGGAGCAGGATGAACTCCTGGCTGCCTGCACTGGGGATGCCATGGGACCGGGGAAGGGCTGTTATAGAGATGGGACTGAGCAAGTGTACATATTTACTCTTTATCCTCACATCCCACTGTTATCTGATTGGACATAGAGCTCTATGTCCCCATTGTAAAGGGGAAGGCACAGAGGCCACCACTGGGATTCCTGAGGTGTCTAAGTTGGAGGGAAGCATCTGCTTCTTTCCTCTAGGCTTTCCAGTCACGGGGTTCCAACCCTCTGTCCACTTGGTACCACATGACAATATAGGACAGGTCTAGTCTTGCCAAGCTTGCCTTCCTCGTGTGAACTGAGCCAGCGTCCAACTCTCTAGAGCTGGCTGGCTTTGGGTGCGCCACATCTCTCTTCAAGACAGAGCAGGCCCTCCTCCCTGGACAGCCAGAGAGGCAGGCTCGTGAACATCTTAGAGCATCCTTGTGTCAATCATGGCCATGAGATGGTACTACTCAGTGAGGAGACTGCTTAGGAGATGTTCCGGCATTTGAATGGTCTGACATCACAAACGTGGGAACCACTAGTCTATAAAATCTGGGTCTACTCTCCAACCCCGGACACACTCAGAACCTTGCAGAGGGACAAGGCTGGAACATTTCTCATATGGAAGGAAACTTGGGGGTCTTCTCCCTGGAAATCCTCAAGGACCCATGAGATTCCTGCAGAGAACTGTCCTCACAGACCTGGGCACTACCTCTAGGAACTGTAATAATTGAACAAGTCCCTCGGGGGTCAGGGGATTGCTTAACAATCTCTGTCTTGGGAGAAGACAATGGACTTCACATAGGTCTGGGTTCATCCCAGGAACTGATAACAATAGATGAAGAAAAGACAGACCTTAGCTAGGCTGTGCCTGGGGCTCCAGTCAGGGCTGGGGCAAGGTGATATGAGAGCTTCCCTCTAGGAAGGCCAGGCTCACAGGCACCTAGAGACTGTCCTTCCAGCTGCAACAAAAAGATCTGCTTTGCTCATCCGATAAGACAGAAAAATGAGAGGAGAAGTGGGAACAGAGAGGAGCGGAAAGGCAGCAGAGCATGGGGTGGATCACAAGAAAGTGGCTGCTCTCTGGAGTTAGCTAGGCTGTCTCAGGCCTCGGGATGGAGTTTGGCCTGTCAGGTCACGGCCGAAGGGTAGACAATGGAGCCTTAGCTAGAAACAAATACAGACCTAGGTCATTCACTTCTCTAATTTATTCTCCAGGAGAGATAGCACAAATGTGAACATTCACCACACAACTCATCTTGATGTGTTAGAGTCTAGAGTCAGGGACTCTCCCAGCTTCCCGGTTCTTTGTCTAAATGTCTGTGCCCCATGAGCCTGGCACTGTAGACTTGAATGCTGGAGCTTCAGTGCAAGAGTCCACACTTTGATGTTCTGGGATGCTCAGTCCTCAGCTGGAAAAGTCGAGACCCAGAGTGACTGGAGGGTCAGAGTACCCACTCCCTGTCTCCTCTGTAGAGGCATTGGCAGAGACAGACAGGACCCTACCAACTGCTCTCTCAGGACCACAACTTTTCCCCTTCCCAGGAAAAACTGGTGTTATTATTATATTTTTAATTCCCTAATGTGTGACCCAGCGGCCCGTATCATCTTACAGAAGCTGAATGGAAAGGCTAGGCCTGGGCTGTGCGGTCAGTGTTTTCAATATCCCCCCTGCCAGCCATTACATCACCCAGCTCCGTCTCTAAGAGGATTTTCAGCAGGATTGGCTTCGTTATTAAAATAGTAATTAATTTTTTCCTCTCCACAAAACCCGGGACCTTCAGAGGCAGCCTCGGGAGAGAGGGTGATCGCCTTTGAAAGTGGCCTTCCTGGCAGCTGTAATCGGCTCTCCAGCCTGCAGTACACATGTTCCCCCGTAAACGTGATTAAAGAGCCACACAAAAAAAACCCTTGCAGAAAATTAATTCAGTTTCCAGAATAAAAAGTCTGATAAAGTTGTGCGATGGTCCGGTGACAACGCATAATAGAAGGGTAGAGTTTGATCCCCTTGATGGATAAATGAGTGGCCAGAAAGGTCTGGGAGTTCCCAGAGTGAAAACATCTGCTGCAGCCAATTCTCTTCAGCTTGGGGTGGGAAATTCCTTAGCCATATCGGGCTGCAAAGTTTCAGATGCCACCAGGAAGTCCCGTTTCTCAGGCTGCGATACCGTGTGTCCTCCTGGGCTATTGTGAGGGTCAGGCGCACTCCAAACTGGGGACAGACATCTCTGGAGGACCTGGAAGCTGCCCCGCTTCCTGCGGTTAGTGATGGCATATCCTTGGCCCTGGGGACTGACTTCCCAGGTGGTGTCTATCACCTGTGCTTATGGTGGCTTTCCACATAGCAGGCAAGGAATGGACTGGTGGAATCTCATCCTGTGGTTCAGCAGCAATGTGGCTTCTTGAGTTTGCTAGTGTACATTTGGTGTCCTGTTCTAAGAACAGGTGTGACTGGATGTCAACTGGGGCCTGTACTGAGGACTTGGGGAGATACTGGATTCAGGGTCTGGTGCTGATTTTGAATGGAGACTCAGAAACCATAGTCTCCTTTCTTCCTACTGGGAGGGTATGGGAAGGAGAGGAAGCCATATCTAAGACACACCCTGGAGCCCTTGAGCTGAGTGGTTGGCACTCCTCAATCTGCCTGCACCTTGAATTTCAGAATATGAGTTCTGTGGGAAAGGTTTCTGTTTTTGCAGGTTTGATAGTAAAGGAGCTCTTGGTGACTATCCCAAACTTACAGTCACCTCTGGTTTAGTGACAGTGTTCTGTAGGAAAAGGAGAGGCTATCGTCAGACAGAGAACCCCAGAAAACCCCCATGGAGATGAGGGCAGAGGTCTGGCTGAGGCACCTGCATGCCAGGAAAGACCTTGCGTGGCAGGACCTGGAGGAGACTGGAAGATTCTGTTTGGGTCCCCAGGGGATTTTTGGTACTGTGGACACCTAACATTTGGACTTCTGGCCCTTGGAGCCATTTGACAGTTGGTTTCTATTATTTTAAGCCCCTCACCTCCCAGTTTTGTCCCAGATGGACAAAAAGAGGGTGAGACCTAGAAAGAAAGCCGCCATGACCCACAGACTGGGGTCCTAAGCTCTTCTTGAATCCTTGTGAGGTTGTGACAGGGAATTCCAGAGCTCCCCCCAGCATTATCAGCCAAAATAACTAAATGGATGCAGTCTAGAACCCCAGAGTTCTCAGTCAAATGGATGCAGTCTAGAACCCCAGCATTCTCAGTCAAATGGAGGCAGTCTAGAACCCCAGCATTCTCAGTCAAATGAATGCAGTCTAGAACCCCAGCATTCTCAGTCAAATGGACGCAGTCTAGAACCCCAGCATTCTCAGTCAAATGGACGCAGTCTAGAACCCCAGCATTCTCAGTCAAATGGACGCAGTCTAGACATCCCCCTGCCTTTCTTTGAGTGTAAAGAACCATGTTCCCATCAAGTATATGCTTAAGTTGCTATTGAACATTGGAACACACAGAGAAAGAAATGCAATTCTGAACACGTCTTTTGATATTTAAGGTGTTTAATATTTCTTGTTTAATATAGAAATTTGCAACTTTCCCAGACAGGCTTGCATTAGAGGAGGAAACCCATGAAGCCACAAACCAGAATGGCTTTACTCAAAGCTCACTTCCTAAGGTCAGAGGTAGAAACAGCTTTACCAGATATTCTTACTGCTTTAGAGGCGATAAGGAGACGCCAGGTAAAGTGCACCTTAACTGCGGCAGGTTTTGTACGGAAATAATAATTGCTAATAGAATTGAGTGAGAGGATGCTCTTCCACCGTAAGCCTCAGTCCCTGCAACCTCACACATTTAAACACAATGATTACTGACAATCATCCACTTGAAATCCCTCCAGGTTTTTGTGTTAGCGTGGGAATGAATGAGAAATAAAAACGGGATTTCCATTTCTGCTCTTTTTCCATGGCTCACCTTACATCTGGACGGAATCTCTCCAGAGCTGGGAGGGGCAGTAGCCTTCCCTGTTTCATAGTTGGTTTAATGCATTGATTGGCCTGCATGTGGGGCTGCATGTGCGGGTCCAGGCCCCCACCTGTGCGAACATCGTGGCTGGAACACGTGCTTCCAAAGCGAATCAGCGTGCTTACTTTTCTAGAGTATGCTCCAGCACTTGAAGGCTCCGTGGCCCCGCTGAAGTCATTTGCCGGTGTGGAGCAGCCTTGGGAGAGCTGTGTCATGAGGTAACTCCGTGGACTTGGGGAATCACACTCTGTAAGTCTCTTCTTAGAGGCACGTGCTGCCTTGCAGCAGCCAGGAGAGTCATATGGCTGCACCCCTCCCCCTGCTCTTCAGTGTCACTGTGAAGTGACTGTGCCTCCCCCTGGCCACACTGAGCCTTGTGTAGCTATCTAGAGTGGTGCCTGGAACCCTGCAAATTCTTGCTCACAGTATCTGTTACTTTGGGTTACTGTTATGGCTTCATAACAACTATGCTCATCTACCACAACTATGCTCATCTACCAGATTTCACTCAGAGACCTCTTAGTCTCCCTCTCTGGGAAACACACACAGGTGCAGAGTTGAGTCTGCTGCTCCATACACTTCAGGCACGAAGTTACTGACTTTGTTCTGTAGTTGTCAGGGAGCAGTGTCCCTTTAAGGACCCCCCCCCCACTTAGGAGCCCCATTCAGGGTTTGCAGGTATGGGCTGAAGGTTCAATTACATGTGGAGGAGAGATGAAAGGGCAGGAAATGACTGTCGTGGCCCCGGAGCTAATATCTGCAGAAAAGGAGAGCACCAGAAAATGAAGTGCTAATTAATGTCCCGTCCCAGCTCTGATGCAGGGACCACATCAGTGTGCAGGCAAACCCCTTCCTATGGCCGAGGGACTTGGCGCACCAGGCAGGATAGCCCCTTATTCTCAGATCTATAGATCTGGCCACTGGAGGCTTCCAGGGATCCCATTTCTCAGGTTTTTTCCCTTTTGGGGGTTCCTCAGCCTTCTCTTGCCCCAAGGGCAGCCTTTCACCCTACCCAAGGGCCCTTCTAGAGCACCATTCGGTTCTCCCCAGGCTTCCAGATGGAAGAGATGGTTTCAGAGTTCTGCACGGGGGTTGTGCATGTACCAGGGCAGCTTTCTGTAGGAAAAGAATCCTTGATTATAAACTCTCAATGGCTCCTGGACTTTTACACGAAGGACAAGAAATGGTTACATTAATTTTTTTTACTTTATTAAAAAAGTTTAAGCTGGATGGTAATGGTGCACACCTCTAATCCCAGCACTCAGGAGGCAGAGGCAGAGGCAGCTGGATCTCTGAGTTCAAGTCCTGCCTGGTCTGCAGAACAAGTTTCAGGACAGCCAGAGCTACAAAGTGAAACTCTGTCTTGGAAAAAAAACAACAACAAAAGATTATTTGTGCATGTGTACGTGTGTGTGCATGAGTGTGTATGTGCACGAGTGTGTGTGCATGTGTATGAGTGTGTATGTGTGCATGTGTATGTGCACATGTGTGTGCATGTGTATGAGTGTGTGTATGCATGCACGTGTGTGTGTACATGAGTGTGTATGTGCATGAGTGTGTGCGTGTGTATTTGTGCATGTGTGTGTGCAGGAGTGTGTGTACATGTGTGTGTATGTGCATGAGTGTGTGTCTTCTATTCCACATGCATACAGGTGCTCACAGACCCAGAAGAGGATGTCAGATTTCCTGAGCTGAACTTAGAGGATGTTCTGAGATTTGCGAGATGTCTGCCATGAGTGCTGGGAACACACTTTGGGTCCCCTGAGCCATGTCTCTATCCTCCAGTATACATTGAATAAAAATACAATCAGTGCTGCCATTTCCTGTTCTTATTATTTTACTTGGTGTTGCTGCAGTGTGGCTGGGGAGACCTAAGCCAAGGGATGAAGGAGAGTTTAATCCTTTGCTTTTATATAACACATTCTGCATTTTCGAGATCCAATGACCACGAATCAATGCATTCAAATCGCAGCAGCAGGTGGATGAGACACAATATATGAAGAGGGTAGATTTCTCCTCTAATCTCTGATTTGCTGTTCACTGTGGGGGCATTCCTGTAACCCTGTGAGAATGGGCACCTGACAGTTTGTGTCATGAGACTCTTGAATCCAGCTGCAGACCAGGCCATGGAGGACCTTGTGACATCGTGTCAGGTTGGGGCACTTGAAGAGTGGCCATTTGAAGTGGACAGTCTGCTGCCAGTTTCATCGTTTTAATGTTGAATCCTCATGCTGTTGATTGAGACTATGCCCCCAGCTCAGAGAAAGCCCCGCTTCTGTGATCTTGCAATTGGTACCACGTCTGACTTAAATGTGTTGCCAAGGAACAAAGGAAAGCCTCCATTAGCCAGGGAATGTCACGGTAATTATTTCTGGTGTGAGCATCTGAGAATCACGTCTTAAGGTAGACTTTTTGGGAGGCGCTGATGAGTGAATGCCAGAAGTAATAATCTGACATCAAGCCTTTGTGATCTGACCAGATGAATGTCTAAGAGGAGAATTTATGGCGAATTCAGATTGTGTGCTCCTTCATGAATGCATTCCTTTTCGAATGTAAATGACAGAAAAATTATTCATTTATACCTATAATCAAACTACAAGTTTAACAGATAATGAAAACTCACACAAAAACTATTAAAATGACACTAGAAATATGGCTTCAATCAACAAAAGGCAAGACATTCAAAGTGAGTCTCGAGAACTTTAACAAAAACGCCTTTATTATGTTGGATCGAGACTCTGGGATGGCAAGAGTAGTTTAATGGGCTACAGATACTCTTGATAGAAATTCATGCCTTGGGAAAGCATTTTTATGTAGTTTTTTTCCCTTTCATGATCTGAGTATTACAGAGGGCATAATGGAATAATTGAAGAGAGAAGTCTCGAATCAGAGGCTGTAAGAGTAAATAGTCTGAGAATTCCACAGGGGTGGGAGGGCGGCTGCTCCCAGGAGCTTGGCGGGTAGGGGAGAAAACTGAGCCACTTCTGAGTTCTACGCTCTCCACTTGAACTTTGAATTTGCATTTTGATTTTCCAATCTTTGATTTTTTAGCATGAAACATACCTGCGGATCATGTCCACCTCCTGCTGTTCTCCTTGTATTTGGTGGCCTCGTGTGGTCCTGAAGCAAAAGAGGAAAGCTGATCAGATACATTTAACAGTGAGGACAAACCTCAACCCAGGACGTCAGTAAGCCAGCTCATTTTAGCTGCAGATCTCCTCTCCTGCACCTTACAACGTGAACATCTCTGTTTCCCTCTGTTTTTAGTTCGAAGGCTTTATCTATCCAAAGCCAGTATTTGCCTTCCCTTGTTTCTTAGGAACAGTTGAGAATGATTGTTCTAATTGTTCTTTGATGTGAACGCTTTTTTCCCCCTTTCAATCATAACAGAGGATTTTGGCCTTCCCATATCTGTTTTTCTTGATGAATGATTCTGGTTCCTTCACTATTAAAGAGTTCAATTGTGGATTTTGATGACCTATACCTCTCTGCTGTATTCTCATCAACCTCCAGACTTTCCACTAAGGGCTATCTCCATGTATGTACACACTTACATCTTGCTGTCAACCTTTCCTCAGAATCGTACCCACACGCTCTACCTCTGTATTTAGACAGGACATGGCTCTACCTCAAGGCTTCCTTTTCCCCATCCACTGCTGCCAAATACTGCCTTTGGCTGAGCTACACTGCCATCTACCCCCATGCTCAAAGCAAGTGTCAGAGCTTGCTGTGGGCTAGATGGAGGCCTCACAAAGCCACCTAGAACCTATGAATGCATTTATACTTCTGGAGATAAAACCATCCTGTTGTCCCTAAGGGACACCTAATCTGATGATGTCAGCAGGATCAGGAATTCAGGATCATCCTTGGATACAAAGCAAGCTCAAGGCAAGACTAGGTTTCAAGGGATGGCATCAAAAATTAAAAGCAACAACACACAATAAAAACGAGAAATACATATATGTACTCCTGACATTTGGGAGAGAGGTCGGTGAAGGAGGACCTGGATCAAGGTTAGCTTTAGCTACATAGTGAGTTCAAGGCCACCTTGGACTACCAGAAGCCCTGTTTTACCTCCACTACCACCACGACCACCAGATGGTAATAGTGACACACAGAGTGGACACCAGATGGTGAAGGAGGGGGCTGCATGAAGAGTCAGAACTGGAGTGAAACCATTAGCCAAAGATGGTCCAGAGATTACCAATCCAGAATAAGCATGTGAGGAGACCTATTGATCATGAGCTGCCATTTGCCTGCATCTTGGCCTCTGGAATTCCACAGTCTTCAAAGGGAGGCTGGACCGATAAGATGGAGCCTAGTTGGCCATTATTCTTTGTTTCCCAGGTGTCTTAAAGTTTCTATTGCTATGAAGAGACACCATGACCATGGCAACTCTTATAAAAGAAAACATTTCATTGGAGATGGCTTACAGTTCAGAGGTTTAGTCCATTATTGTAATGGCAGCAAGCATGACAGCATGCAGGCAGACATGGTGCTGGAGAATGAGTTGAGATTTCTACATCTGGATCTTCAGGCAGCAGGAAGAGAGAGTGATCCATTAGAGGTAGCTCGAGCTTCTGAAACCTCAAAGCCAACCCCCGCAGTAATGCACTTCCTCTGACAAGACCACACCTCCAATAATGCCATCCTCTTTGAGTATGAGGGCCATTTTCATTCAGACCTCCACACTTGGTCATTCCTTTTTCAGTTTGTCCCCAAAGTGTTCCCAATTGTTGCCTGCATGGGGCCTTAGGGGCTCTTCCACATTAGGAATAGGGACATACTCATACCCCAGGTCCTCATGGCTTGGAGACGTCCTTAGGTGTATGAGTCTGCTCTTTGTTCAGAGGTGAAGGCTTGTCCACCAGAGGATTAGCATTGGCAGTTGCTCTAGACAAAGCTCTCCTCTCCCAAAGTCACAGGAGGAGGCACCGAGAGACAACAGTGAGGACAACCATCATGGAATTCTTGAGCCAGAAACAAACCTACCGCCAGCCCCTCCCTACTCTTGCCCATTTGTATGTTCAATGGCTTCTTCTTAGTTGATTGTGTCATCTTTTTCTTCCCTTTGCCCTGTCTTGCCCATTTCCATTGCCAGTGCAGGGCAAGCCATGCTCACCCCATGTCCACTGAGTCAGGCATTGCTCCTGCTTTATGAACCTTTTCTTTCGTGATGCCCTGTGAGACTCTGTGTCACTTGCTTCTGCTTAGCACCCTCTCTCGTTTATGACCTTATTCTCATGTCTCCTTTAGTTCAACAGCTACAAGTCCTCTGTGAGCAAGCTGCCTCCTTATGCTTCCCCCACTCCCAGGGTCAGCAGGGAGGGTAGACAGTGACTCTTCATGTGGTCACAGGTGTCTGCTCTCAGATAGAGAGCGAGAAAACATGGCTGATTCAATGAGGATCTCTTAAAAAGCTGTGCAGCCAGCAGCCCTTGGCTACCAAGGAGACAATGGAACCCAGGTCTCTTGCAAAGCCCGCCTGAGAAGGCCCCATCTTCCACAGCCCTGCCCTTCTCTCTTACTGTATGCGTTACTTCTGTAGTGGTTTCTTTTGATGCTGTTTACTCTGTAATCTCACATCCTCTCTCAGGCTCTCCTAAATCTGTCCTAAAACACAGATTAAAAAAAAAAAAGTCAGTCTTAAAAGTTTTCTAAAATGTTAGTTAATTCTAGGGTGTTAAGTTTTAACCAAAGAAAGAGTAATCTGGAGGAGGCTAATTCTCCTGAATTTAATTTGGGTAAACGTAGACATTTATTCTCCAAAATTTTACAACTAGATTTCACAAAAAAGTGGGTGACAGAACACACACACACACACACACACACATATTTTCAAAGTGCATTTGCAAATTGTTTGTCTTATTTGATCATTATAGTGGAGAGGAATTGAACAATGCAGGTGGAAAAGTTGAAGACTTCTTTTATCTTAGCCTTCTCTATCAACAAAGGTATTTATTCACAAACACACTCTCTTTCTATTTCAAGCTACCTCTTTCTATTTTAACATTTCTCTGCATTCAAAAGTTTTCTTCTGTAGCTATCTGTGTGAAATGTAACATAGACAATAGTTGTACTGATGTGTAAATACCTATATGTCACAAAAAAACTGCTTAGGGGACTGAAGAGATGGCTCATCAGTTAAGAATACTACCTGCTCTTCCAGAGGACCCAGCCTCATTTCCAGCACCCACAAAGAAGCTCATAGCCATCAGCAACTCCAGCTTAGGAGATTTGGCACCCTCTTCGGGTCTCCATGGGTACCAGGTATATATATGACGCCTAGACATGCATACAAGCAAAGCACCTATACTCATTAAAAATAATGAAAATGACTTATTTCTTAAGCAGGAAGGGTTCATGTCAGAACTACCACAAACATTTTTGCTTGATTTGCCTACACACAATACATTCATTTTTAGCCCTTTCTACATACTATAGAGTAAATTTGCAGTGTTAGCTGGCAGCTATCTTAAACTTTCATTTGGTAAAGACTCACTAAAAGGGGTATCCAAATGGAAAAATTCATTTGTCAGTCAGTCATAATCTACTTTGCTGAGCACATCTGCTTACTTGTTCCCCTCCCACAAACATCTCTAGAAACAGACAAGTTTAGGAGAAGATTTGGCAAAGACCTAGTGTTTCTGTCCTGCTTAGTCCCACAGCCATTCCATCCCAAAGAAACACACAGAGGCTTATATTAATTATAAACTGTTTGGCCTAGTAGCTCAGGTTTATTATTAACTAGCTCTTACAACTTAAATTAACCCTTAATTTATACCTATGTTTAGCCACGTTGATCCTTTTCTCAGTAAGGCATTTTCATCTTGTTTTTTCTGCTTCTGGCAGGTGACTGCATCTCTGCCTTTCCTCTTCCCAGAAATCTCCTAGTCTGGACACCTTATCTATACTTTCTGCCTGGCTACTGGCCAATCCGTGCTTTATTAAACCAATATGAGTGACAAATCTTTACAGTGTCCAGGAGCATTGTCCTATAACAACCTAGTTTGTGGAAAACTTACAGCATAGGAAGGAGAAACAGGAACCAACAGAGCTAGAAGTGACCTATGGTTTTTACTTCCTTTCCCTCCACATGGAGGCTTTAATGAAGATGTCATGTGCATGTGTGTATGATGTGTGATGTGCGTGTGTATGTTTGTGTGATGTATGATGTATGTGTGTGTGTGATGGATGGTGTGTGTGTAATGTGGTGTATAATGGGTGTATGTATGTGTGTGATGTGCGTGTATGTGTGATCTGTGATGTGTGTGTGAGGTGTGATGTGTGTGTGTGGTGTGTGTGGTGCATACATATGTATTTGTGTGTGTGTGATGTAGTGCTAGAGGTTAATTCCAAACTCTTGAACAAACTAGGTCTTCACTAAGCTCTACCCTCAGTATCGTGTAATGCTTAATTTTATTGCTTCAAGGGACCACATTGACAATTACCTATGCAACCTAGGTTAGTGTGAGTGTGCTCCAATAACGCTCACACACAAAGATGACCTTCCTTTTTCATTTAGAAGAAATGCCTGTCATTAAGCATAAAAGGCAATCTGACAAACATAAAACAACAAAGACAGACCCTCGAAAGAAGAGTCCAGCCTCTCTCCTAGGCTCTCCCTATCTTGATTGACAATCAGATGGAAAAGATCTGTTACTAATATGAAATACTGGGAAACAGAGGAAAGGATTCAAATAGATGTGGCTCAAAAGATAACAGACCTTCCAAGGCTCAGGGTTGGCTACCAAGGGATAGATTTGCCATTGTGGTGGGGAAGGAGGGTGTTTAGGATACTCTGGGCATGACAGAATGGGTGGTAGGCTTGGCAGCATGCAGGGCTTGACCTGGGCATCAGGAACCACCCCTGAGGGCAGGAGGAAGATAAAGGCAAGGACTTATGATAGAAAGAAGTCAGGGAGAATCTGGGGGCTCAGAAGTCAGCTTTCCACCCGTCTCAAGTCTGCACAATTATTTTTATTTTAGCTTTAGGCTTAAAACAATAAGACAAAAAATTATAAACATTACCTTGAATTGTGACCAAGTTTCTCCCTGGCTTCTATAGAACTCTAGAGATAAACATAGTGTACAGTAGAAAGGCCATGTTGCTGGGAGAATGTAGCACACTGGTCTATCTCAGAGACTCTGCTTTAGTTGTGCAGATGGAGAATCCCAGAGACGAGTCTAGAGACTCTGCTGAAGCTGTGACAATTTCAATATTGTCCTGCCACATACTCTGAGGCTGGGAGGAGAAGGACCACTGTAGGTGGGCTTCTACCAGTGGGAGAGCCCCGTCGGAAGGCAGCAGATGCCTCAGGACAGCAGCTCCACCCCCTGGCCAGCTACAGTCCAGCACACATGCCCACCCCTGAAGTACTGTTTTCCTAATGTTGAGGGGTCAGTAGCTGTCCAGTCTGCTCCCAAAGGCAGGCACGGTGGCCACAAAGAACAGACAAAACTACCCCTGCAGAACTGATGAGCAGCTAATGATCAGGCCCGGTTCCAAAGGCAGTTTGATGATCTGTTGGTGGTGCAGGACTGAAGGAAGGAGGCACCCCTGAGATTATTCAGGGAACTTGGTCTTGGGGAGTCATTCCCAATGGCTGCTGCTCATCTGAGACACTCTGATCATGCTCATGTCTGTAGACAAACTGTAGAGCTAACTCTGAGTAGTAACCATGGTAGGCACTGTATTTTTCAATGCCCTCAGAACATGCCCCAGATGGACAGCTACAGTGTCAAGTCTTGTAGCCTGTCATTCTGAACATGGGTGACAAGTGACATGGTAGACTAGAAAACAAACAAAGCACCAATACAGGCTGTGCTCCAACTGCGACAGCAGAGAGTCTCTGATGCTACAGGGCCATTTCTGCATGGGCCGTGCATAGCCTGGGTGGGTCTAAAGGTATCCTGGAGGTGACCTATGGGATTCAGCTATTCTATATCAGAGCACCATATTTGGGAGGGAACTGCCTTCCCCACATCCTGCTGCCTTCTCTTCCCACAGTGGGCATGCCCTTTGTCCTTTGCTCATGTGTGGCAGCCATGACATCATCATGATAGGTGCTTCACGAGAGTGCCCACTCACCTGGTGTAGATGGGCCCTCTGCCCCTTTTCCACGTCCTCATCCACTCCACCTTTGGCAAGAAGCTGGTATTTTTGTATACATTCAGCTCCTTGGGAAGAAGGTTCCATGCATATAAATTGTTAACTAGGATTGTTATCACAATTTTGTGTTGCATACAGATTAGTCATTGGAACTATGTTCTCCTTCACGGTGCAAGGAAACTGGATAAAACAACACGGCTTCTCCCATGAATTATGGAAGGGCTGAGTAGGTGTCATTGACACACAAGATGCAAGTTGAGCATTCGTGGGGGAAAAATGATAAACCAGTCGGTGTTAACCAGCTCATCAGAGGTAAGAATCTCCCAGAACATTGTTCTGTAAGGCAGTGAACTACCATCCTACACTGTTCTGTCCTTATCTGACATCAGAGAATGAGGACCCGGCTCCGGGCGAGGACCCATCTATCAGTCTGCATTTACATTCTGGCCTTTGAATCTATTACCAGTCAATCATCTCCTGTCGCTCACTGTCTCTGTGTTGACCTCTTCCCAATATAGAAGTAACTTTTAAAAAAGACAGCATCATTGAAGTATAAGAAAGCTAATAAGCTATACGTATCTAAAGATATAACTTGGTAAGTTAGTTATGCATATGCCTGAGAAGCCAGTGCCACAATAAAATAAGTGAGTATAGTCATTTCCTCTAAAATGTCCCTGATACTTGCTTCCTTCCCTTCTGTCTGTAGAATGCTGCTAATCCAACTATGCATCTATTTGAATTCCCATAGCATTAAATGCATAGAACCTGGTTGTGTGTACTGTCCTATGGGAATGGCTTCAGTGTTGTTCTTGGATCCTTTTGTGTTATAGTGTGTAACCCCAAACATCCTTTGCTACTGAGCATTCTCTAGTATGGAAAATCAGTCTGTTGATCACCTACAGATAATTGGGAATATTCTGGACTGGGACCAAACAAGCTGAGATAAGCATTTGTGCATAAACCTTTGTGTGGACATACTGATTTAGTTCTCTTGAGGACAAAGCACATGTAACTTGAGGCCGGGTTACCACATAAACTGAAGCTTGTTCTCATTGTCTCTGGTTCCATTGTCCAAATAGGTGAAGGGCTGTCCAGGCCACAGTGGGCTGAGTGGCCATAGCTATATCTGCCACACCTCAGCCACTGCCAGTGTGACAGACGTCCCAGACAGAGGCATTACCTGTCCTCACTGACCCCTGAGCTATGGATTGTTGACAGAGGTTTCTGTATCACCCAGTCCCTAGGCTGTTCAGTCCCAAAGAAACACACAGACATCTACATTAATCATAAACTGGTTGGCCTATTAGCTCAGGCTTCTTATTAACTCTTACATCCTACATTAACCCATAATTCTTGTCTATGTTTGCCATGTGGCTTGGTATCTTTCATCAGTGACATATTTTCATCTTGCTTCTTCTGTGTCTGAGTTACATCTGCAGACTGAGACTTTCCTCTTTCCAGAATTTTCCTGTTCTGGTCATCCCATCTAAAAACTTCCTGCTTGGCTACTGGCCAATCAGCATTTTATTAAACCAATACAACTGGCAAATCTTTACAGTTTATAAGATCATTGTCCCGCAGCAAAGGATAATGGGCCAGAGTGTTGGAACGATGGCCTCAGGGGCACAGAAGGCCATTCCACAGCTGAAGCTGAACTGAAAGTGTCAAGTGCTGAAGCCTGCATTTCATCGAAGCCGGGGGGCACTGAAGTGACAAGTTTGGGCATTCTCTTCAAAGGTGTCTGCTTACAGTCAGGGTACAAACACAGAACGGGCTCTTCTTGACTGTCAACAGACTGTCCCTACACTGGGACTGATGGTCCACTCAGGCTCCATACATGGCATCTCCTTGTTTTGACACCCCAGCTGAGGTTTATGGTCACTACCCTGCTTAGTCCCCACCCTTCAGAGAAGCAGGGAGAGACACCTGGGCTCAGTGGGGCAAAGATGTGGAATGGGAAGGGATCCAGCAATCAGATGCTAGCAGCTGACATTCCAACTCGGCAGGCTCTCAAACCTGGGGCATTCTCTTGGCTGCTTACCTTACCTACATTAAAAAAAAAAAATCCACTGCCAAAAAATATTCTAAAGTTACAGAGAAATCTGAAGTTTAGTTCTCTAGAATATAAAACACAAACTCAAAATAACTAGAAAAGATATAACATTAACTCCTATATTTAATATTAAAGGGACAAAACATCAGAATTTGAAAGAAGAGCTAAGCAATGCTAACTAGTGCCTGTTCAGTAACTCATAGGATGCAACACATGCATCACAGTCTGTGAGAACATGTGTTCTCTTCTGTGGGGTTTCCTCACCTTAATTTAGGATGCAGCTTTGATAGTCCAGAGCTTATTAGCATTTCTGTTTATTGTGATCTACATCACCAAGCATGTTTGTAGTGGTCCCCCTATTATCTTCGTGGTGCCATGAACACGTCTGTTTTTCTGTCAAGTTCTTCACTAGACAGTTGTGTTGGGGACTGCAGTGGCATAGATAGCATCTGGTCAGAGAACAGGATCATGGGGCTATGGACTCAACAGGAGAAAATACTAAATGTGGGGTAGACTCTTGTACTCTGATTGATGCGCTGTCTTTATTTAAACAATACATGCCCGTGATTTTACTTTCCACCATGTTCATTAAACACCTGTTGTTTATGTGCCCTTCTGTTCTGCCCACAGCCTTAGCCTCAGTCTCAGCGAGGGCTTGAGAGGGAGGACAGCATATATGGGTTTCTAGTGGTTTCAGGTCTGTCAAACTGACCCTGTGGGCCCGTACATGCTAACTCTCCGACAGGCTCATTAGCTTAAACTCGGGTCTTTGGGTGCTATTTTGGGAGGTTAGGTTGGGTTTTGAGATCATTGACTGTTCTCTTTCTGGGTTCACTCCTGCTTCCTGTCCCACCAAGACCTGGAGCAGTATGTATGTGTGTGTATGTGTGTGTGGGGGTGCCAGTTCTACTGGGAAGCTGTACATCTGATGGGGCGAATTGTATTCCTGAAAACTGTGGTCCCAAATAAATCCTTCTGCTTTTAAGATGTGTAAGCCAGGTATTCTATCACAGAAACAAGAAATGCAATACAGCATGCCTTGGTTTTAAGGCTTATGGGACTCAAACGGTCTCATTGACAATGTTGCGGTCTGTGTAGAAAAGGTAATTTTGGTCAAGCATTTTCCTGAAGAGCAGAGAGGTACGAGGCACAGAACACTGAAGGAAGAAAAACCTGTTCAGGGAGTACATGAGCCGGACAATGTACAACCACTGGGATTTAACTGCAGGTTCAACCATGAGCCTTGGGTGTATGGTAAATGTGAAGCCACACTCCACTTTGCTCCTCCCATGAGCCCTTTTCTGTCACAGCTGTTGTCCAAGTTCTCCCTGTTGTCCTCACCCATGACAAAGGGGTGGTTATATGGCTGAACCTCCATATCTTAGCAAATTGTCACAGTATGTCAGTACTTGACCTAAGACCAGCTCTCTAGGTCTTAGGTCAAGTACACACCCTTCCCACTTGTCTTTACATCTTTGGGAAGGATGGAAACACAGTTTAGATGCATCAGTGCATGCCTGCACTCCCAGAGATTCAGGAGTGAAGGCAAATGTAAGTTCAGCTTGGGGCACATAGGAAAAAAAAGAATTAAAATAGTATTTCTTCTCCGTACCCTTCCAGCTTCAGACCTTCTGAAGGGATGGTGTATCACTCCATTGGTTGTGGAAAAACACCCAGCCAGATCAGCTTAAATGAGGGAAGACTTATCAGTTCATGTTTTCTGGGATTTCAGTCCATGGTGACTGATTCTAGTACAATTGGCTTCTGATGATAAGGGCTTCATGGGAAGCAGATGCACATTCTGGAAAAGGCTGCTCAGCCCACATGGCCAGGAAGCAGCATGACAACCAGAGGAAGAGACCAGGCACATGACACGCCTGTGAAAACCACTCCCCTAGGGGTCTACATCCTCCAACGCGGTCCCACCTTCCAGCCCATTCAGGTATAAACACATCGGATGATTAAGCCATTAACATGGTCAGAATCCAACCATCTCTCGATAGTACCAGCAGCTGGGGGCCAAGCCATTATTACAAGGTCCTCTTGGTTTCTATCCATAAGAGAAAAATAAGTCTGCTCCTCAGTGAAGTCATTTGGGCAGAACTGCTGGAGTGTATGTCCCTTAACCCTCCTACTAGCTGCTCGCCCCCATAGGTGGCTCAACCAAGAGTTACCTCCCATAGCACTGGGTCCTGGACTGTGAGGGATTTTCTGGAATGGTAACTATTTTAGTTAAAGTTCTGCTCCTGTGGCAAAATATCAGACAGAAGCAACTGAAAGAAGCAAATGCTTATGTTGACTTACAGTTTGGGAAGGGACACAGTTTCCCATTAAAAGGAAGTCATGGCTATGGATGCATGGCCAACTGGTTACATTCTGTCTGCAGTGTGAAAACAGAGATCAATGTTGGTACCATCTCTCTTCCTCCTAATTTCTTCAATGTGGGGACCGCATGAGATGATCCTGTCCACATTCAGGCTGGGTTTTGCTTTTTCCGTTAAGTCTCTTTGCAGTCACCCTCACTGACACAATCACAGGTGTGTCTTCCAGTGAGCTCCAAAGCCAGGCAAGTTGACAAGGAGGATGAATCCTCACAGAGACTTCGGCAAACTGAAAACATTGTTATTGAATCCCTATTTGGCAAATTGAAACATTGTTACTGAATTGCCATTTGACAAACTGAAACATTGTTACTGAAGCTCTAATCCACAAACTGAAACATTGTTACTGAATCCCTACTCTGCAAACTGAAACATTGTTACTGAATCCCCACTCCACAAACGGAAACATTGTTACTGAAGCCCTACTCTGCAAACTGAAACATTGTTACTGAATCACCACTCCACAAACTGAAACATTGTTACTGAAGCCCTAATCCACAAACTGAAACATTGTTACTGAATCTACTGAAACATTGTTGCTGAATCCCTTTGTCCTAGCCAATATGTGTATTCCCGCTTCACTCTTCTCCCTCAGATAGTAACAGTATCTAGTGCCCTGCAGGCGTTTGTTGTGTGTCTGATGTCTTTATTCACTTTACACTAGTGTATAGTCCTAGGACAGCAGGGACTTCTTTCTTTTTCTTTTTTTTTTTTCTGTGTTCATGTCTATGTTCCCAGCTCCTGATGGAGTAACTGGTACATCACTGTGGCTTAATTAAAGCTAATCAAGTGAGTAAATGTTAATAGTATGACTCCTGCATCCCTCCTAACTTCTAAACCACCCAACCACAGGCCACAGCCATTCAGTTTGAACCAGGTAGGGATCTTCCAGAACTGATGAAATGTTGCCCGGGATCTGTGGTCCAGATGCACCCCTGACTCCTGGGCATCTGTTTTTGGTGGCCTGCTAAGCAGCCCAGGTTCCTGGCTGACATTCAGGTCCTATGGGCACACAGCTATCACCAGCCTAGGTTTGGAGGGTAGGATTTACATGGAAGCAAACCCAAGGAGAGCCCCATTTAGGAGAAGCAGCTGATACAGCATACTCTTTTATTATTCCCAGATCATTTAGGAATTTGAATTTGAGATATACATTTTCTGAAAGTGTGGTGATTTAAATAAGAATGCCCCCCAAGATATTTAGATTAGATTTAAATGCTTTATCACTAGGGAGTGGCACTGTTTGAAGGAATTAGGAGGTGTGGCCTTATTAGAGTAGATGAGGCTTGGTAGAAGAAGAATATCACTTGAGTGGACTTTGAAGTTTCAGAAGCTCAAGCCAGGCCCAGTGACACTCTCTTTTCCTGCTGCCTGCAGATCTGGAGTAGAAAGAACACTCAGCCACCTCTCCAGCACCACTTCTGCCTGTGTGACACCATGCTGTCGTGACTAATGGATTAAACCTCTGAAACTGTACAGCAACAGAACACTGACTCCAAGAGGACTCTAAGTGGACATTTTATTTATTATATATTGGTCTGCTCAGGGCATGTTGGGGAATATAACCCAGAAAAGTGGATAGAAACTGGATTAGTACTGGGTTGGATCCTAGTTTTCAACCAGTTTTTCAATTGATAGAGTCTTCTGAGGTTCCTGTTTCCTGAGTGGGTAGCAGGAAAAGAAGGTGTATCACCTTGGCCTTGGCCTCCATCTTGCTCACAGACACGTCTCCACACCCAGCCTGTACTACATGCCCACTCCCTCTCTTCCAGAGAGCTCCTCAAAGACAGGAGGTATGTACTGAAGGGTGAGTAGGAAGATGATGTATCCTGGTTCCTCATTGTCTATAAGGGCATCATGATCCCTACTGGGAAGCTTACCTCCTTCAGCTTCCCAGGTGGGGTGAAGGGAAGAAGGTAGTGGTGGGCATCAGCCATATTCAGAGAGGAGGAGTAACCAAATCAGGAGTGAGCTTCCTGCCCCCTCTTTCTGCCCTCCTCTGGACTGAGGGCAGTGAGGATGGGCTATGCACAGACAGGGGGTGGCCACGCTATCTTCAGTCTTAGTAGAGTCCAGGAACGTGTGAGATGATGATGAGGGATATAGAGAGAACCAGGTGCCATTGCTGGATTAGAGGGTGTGTCAGTGTCTGGTTAGCTAGAGATGTCAAGAACTTCTTCAAATAAAATCTCACAAAAATGGCCCTTAAAGATAACAACATGCTTGCAGACTACAGGCTAGTGGCATTTTTGTTGTTGTTGCTAAGAATAAAAGCAGAGTTTCTTCCCTGGAGCACAGACACTTCCTCTCAAGCAAGGGGAAGCCAAACTAAAGACAGGCCTAGTGCTTCAGTATTTCACCTGCAGCACACCGATGGGGCTGAGGGGCAGGATGAGGACAAGGGCTCTGGAGAAGAGAAAATGATGGTGTCACCTGAAAGGACTGCACTATCCCTGACTACTAGGGCTCGCAGAGACAGCTGGCTTCTAATACCCAGCATGCACCTCTCCTGTGAACCCTCTACCTGCTTTTGTTTCCTAGCAGGTGTGTCCAACCATTTCACACTGTGACATGAGATTGTCATCTACAGAGTTTATGCTGAGTCTTGTAACATGAGATTATCATCTACAGAGAACCACACAATTGATCTGTTCTTTTTTTTAAAAAAAAAAAAAGGAAAGAAAAAAAGATTAAAAAGTGCCCATACTTTAAGTAGTTTTTGATTTTGAGTTGGGCCATGTCTTAGCTATCTCAGGGGCATAAATGACATCAAGTGGGACATATACCTATGACATCAGGGTGATTTGCATATATAGAAAGCACAAACCGATCAAAGCTTTTCACCCCAGGGTATTGTTGGTACCTTTCGAAGCCTAGTTGAACTATTTGGAGCACATATGCTTGTATGTTTGGACAGAAATGGGAAGGCAAAGACTAACACAGTATTTGAGAAGGAAGCTTGTAGTTCTGTGGTAAGTTTGGATTTTACCTGTGACACCAATGACCTGCGTGACCCTAAGCAAAACAGCTGGCTTCCCAATCTTCACTTTCCCATTTCCACATAAAGTAGCACTATAGAAGCTGCTGGGTATAGGGGTTGAGGGGCATGGTTCAGTAAGAAAAAAACTTGTTGAGCAAAAACCAGGACCTGAGTTCTGATCCACTGCTCACACGCAAAATGTCCAGCACAGCCCTGGGGAGGTGGAGAAAGAAGGGTCTCTGGGCTCATGGGCAAGCTTGCCAGTTAAACGGCATCCATAAACATCTGGTTCTGTAAGAGACCTTGCGTCAAAAGTTAAGGTAGAAAGAGATTAAGGAAGATACCTACATCACCACACACATTTATGTACATGTACTCACAGGCACAAATGTATACTTATAAGCAGTAAAAATATTAGCCATTATTGTCACTGTTATGATTAACTTCCATTCTCATAGCTTGATTATGTGTTGCAATAATTTCCCATGAGACAAAGGGTTTGAAAGGCCCGTGGTTCGCTTCTGTACCGAAGCTGCATGGGATGGAGGCCCCGGGAATGCTTGCACAGAGTGTGAGTGTCATGTTGGTGCCAGGCCCTGCAGCTCTCCTTTGTGGAAAGTGACGATCTCCCAAGGGGCTATGCCTTGGCAAGGGTTGAGGGACACCCGCTGTGCGTCCCTCCCAGCTGCAGGTGAGACACCGTGAGAGCAGCAGCTGCTGGCAAGTGACACAAGAGATTTCATGTGTCACATGAAACAGACTAATGACAGCAAAACCAGCAGAAGATGGGGGTTATAATCGGGGAGGCTGAGTATGTGTGCGTATGTAGTGTCGCACCCCCACATGCACCTCTGTGACAGTTTCACGCGTTGAACATGGAGGCCCTCCACAGCTCCAGGTCTGAATCAGCTGATTTAGCACTGGCCTTTTCTCCCTGCAGGCAGCTAGCCAGCGTAAGGTTTCAGAATCTACCTTTTGTTCCAGGGCTGAATTCCTGCTGACCTTGCTCCCTGGACTTCAGACAGCTAGCCAGGACAATCCGAGCCTCATAGGTCTTTCAGCCTGCAGTGTTTCTTTGCTAAATGCGGCTTTGAGACTCTGCAGAGCCCTAGAGAGTTTCTTTTGTGCCAAGAGCATGTTTCCGGAACAAACTAGTGCAGATTTCCCACATTTCACTTTTTTAACCAATCAGTATGCCCTTCTGTAATTTCAGCCCAAACTTGGGAACATGCGGAAGAAAACAAAGGCAGAGAGTGGGGAGGAGGAGCCCCTGATGGAGCTGGGCATTCTCCTCTGTGCCACTGGCAATGACGCTGCTTCCTGCTTGAGTCTGTTAGGGGATCTGGGTTGATACAATAAGAGAATCCCCAGGGGGAATCCTTTGCCAATGTTGTTTTAATCTCCTGCAAGATCTGCTACTGTCCAGGCAATATGGGAAGTCTCTTATTCATCCATGAGAAAAGGTAGTTGTACAAATCCCATGGAGAGGACAGAGTGGGACACTGAAACTTGTCTATGGACTTCAGGACTGGTGCCCATGCCCCAATGGTTTTCCCCCAGTAACTTCCAGGACCTCCGTCAGAGGTATCTGTGGTCTTCAGGGCTATGCTTTCCATGAGTGCGGTCTTCATGGAATTGTCTTCAGCACCCTTGCATCTGTAGTGTCTAGGTCTGTAATCTTTGTGGCCATGCTCTTAGAGTTAAGTTCTTAATGGTTATTGTTTTCAGAGATGGGGCATCCAGGACAGTAGTCTTCAAAGATCTTATCCTTAACTTCCAGTTTCTCAGGGGAAGTCTCTGAGATAAGTGAAGAAGCACCCTTCAGCTGTGGTCCCATGGAAGGAGCTCCAGGCAGAGGCACCTGGGGTAGGCGGCAGACGTGATGGCCACCAGGGACAGCAGACTTACCTTATTAACTCCTGAAACTGCTGCCCTCCAATGGCACCAAGTCAGACTTGGGAGTATGGCTCCCTGATGCCTGGCCAGCCAAGACTTTGTTATTCTCTATAGTCAGGCTGGGAATCTGAACATTCCCTAAGCAGCAGTAGTGTTACTGAGGGCCTGGTGGCATCTGTGATTCTGCTGGAGTCTCTGAGTGGCTTGAGGCAGAGCTTATGGGGCAGGGGGTGGGGGGAAATCCATGGAGCAGACAGCAGATACAGCAGTCAGGCAGCAGAGTACACTTTGGTGAATCCTTCTGGATGGATGGTGTGCAGAACCCAAGGAAGCTATGATATGTGGGAAACTTCATCTGAGCTCATGTGTCTTCCAAACTGTGGTGGCAGTTCCTCCTCAAAGCCTCGAAAATCACCTGTTCCAAGCTGCTTTTGGCTCTGTGGCAACTTCACTGAAAAATGCTAATAGACCTTCCCTTAGAACCAACATCACAGTGAAAGAGTTCAGTGTGGGAGGAATTACACGGAGGATCAAAGCAGGTCGGAGACACTCCTGTGTTGTCCACAGGAACAGTTTCCAGGACTTTGGAGCCATTGGCCCAGGGGAATCCAAATAAGATATGCTCAAAGTGCAAGTGGCCCTGGATGTCTCAGACCTGCTGTAAAAATCAAGGAAAACAGCCCCCTGGTAGCAGCCAAGGGGGTGAAATGCTATCTTGGATGCAGTGGGTTAAATGAGATATACTGTTAAATTAACAACACTTTCCAGGTTTTTCATGAGCTACTAGAAAATGTACAAATGACATGTGACATTTTCACCTCGCATGAAGTCTCTGCCAGGCTATACCAGTGGCGGTGATCACTGAAGTGGCTCTAAGCCATTGTCTGAGGGGTCTGGTGAAGCCCACATTTTAGAGTGCTGAGCTACAGGCCAAGCCTGGGGCACACCCCACAGAAGTCACTGGAGAGTTCTATTAAATAGCCCTGCTTCAGGGCAGCTGCTCTCACTTTGGGTACCGACAAGTCCTGAAAACCGGCTGGTTCCCAGAGCAGTGCCAGGATAGGATAAGGCCCTGGCGTGTATTAGGACACACATGAAGGTATGTGTGTGTGTGTGGGGGGAAAGTATTTATTTTCTTGGCTCAGAGTTGAGTCCACAGAAGCCTTCCAGACTTCCTATCCCATGGCTTCTCCTGCTGCCTTCCTTGCCTATGCTGACCAGCGTAGCCTTTTCTCCAGGAAACAATGTACACAATAATCCATGGCCTACAGCCTTTGCTGCAAGGCTAAGTTCTTAAAGTGTTTCCTGGGCATATCCGAGGTATGCACTGGCATCCTCCAACACTGGGAGCCCTGAGTAACTCTGATCTAGAACCCCTAACCTCTCTGAACCTTCAGGGAAAGGCCAGTTTAAACTGCCTTACTGGCTGACATCAGTTCCCACCATCCCTTTTCCTGTCGTGTGCTGAGGCAACCTGCAGTTCCTGCAGGGGAAGGGGTCCCTTGGGAAGGTATCATGCTGGAACCCTGGGTCTAAAGGGTCCAGACTTGTAATCGGACACATGGCACATGGTTAGTGCTGTCCAGACAGTGGGTGAGAAGATGGTCCAGCAGGGGCTTGACTCTATCACTGTGTTAAAGACACACATGGCTTTGATGGATCAGCACCTTTCTTTGCAATGCCCAGTGCAGGGCATTAGGTGGGGTAGGTGGTCAGATTCTTCTCAGGCCCCTCAGTTGTCAACTCAAACATGACATAACAAATCAGTTGCTACCACAGAGCTGTGCCACAAGCCTACTGTGGTCCTGGGGGCTGTTTGATGTCCCGGGGCTGTTAATTTGGGGAGCTTTGCTCAAGTGTGAATGTATGCAGTAGGCAGGCATTTTTAGGGAAACAGGGCTAATAGAAACACACACACACATACATGCACACACGCACACACACACACACACGGTATTTATTGGATTATCTTTTGCATTGACTACTTGCTTTCTGGAGAGGCTGAGAACCTGGCAGCTACTCAGTCTAAGAGGTCAGAAGTCTCAGAGATTCCAACTTAGCCCTGGAAGGCTAGGAACTCCTTGAGGAGTCTCTAGTGTTTACTATGTTGGAATCTGATGTCAGCAGCAGTTATAAACATACTCTCTCAGGAAACAGGTGCATGCCACTTTCCCGCCAGAACGATGTCTGGGCTGCCTGTGAGAAATTCCATATATGTTGAGATTGAAACCTGTCCCCTCTCCCCTCCTGTCAGGTTATCCTCTTGAAATGTCCTAGAAGACAACCAAACTATGTCTCCTGGGTGATTTTCAATCCTGTTGTTGGCAATGAAGACCAAACATCATACTGCATGGCACTGTGCACAGCATATGTGCCGGGGTGAGTGTGAACATTTGGGTGTAAGCGAATACTGGGATTTTCTGCACAGAATTTGTGTGCCCATCAAACTTGTTTCCCTGAGGTGGTGGAGTCCCAGCCACTGGGTGCACAGGAGAGCTGCTCTCTGGGTTTTCTGTGGGAGGGGTCACCTGGCTCCATGTTGATACCCCACTGTATGGACAGGCACCATGTTCAAGATAAGGTGGTTCTGCTTGCATTCATGTACCCCTCTGAGCAGGACACCATCTGTGGAGCACTTGCTGGTTGGATCTTGCCCTTGACCTTCAAGTCACATCCTCTCCTTGTACACACTCCCATTGACTTAGCACCTTGTCCTTCTGGTTGTGATGCTTGTGTCCCCAGGGAAGATACTGGAAGAAGACCCAGTCTTCTGAGTCCCAGGCACTGCAGCTGGGGAGCAAATCCAAGACTCATTTGAAAGGAGATTGATACCATCTTCCCAACACTGATAGGAGTCAAAGCATGCACATGAATGCCCCAGCCACAGTTTTTGATTTCCTTTTTAAATTTTACTTCAGAAATGAACTGAAACTTTCTCAGTTGAGAAATACTAATAAGAGAGAATGAGACATGTTTGGTTTCTTATCATTTATTCATTTATTACTGTAGCATCATTGAACAATCTGTCTGCATCAGGCATAGATATTCCATTCAAATGTGTGTACAAAAGCATGCCACATAAAAAACTTGGAAAGTAATCTTAAGAAAATAGAAATGTGAGGACTGGCATTTTCTGCTTGCTGATTGGTGGCCTTGTGGAGATCCTGGCCTGTGGACACCCTGCTCTGTTCAGTTCGTTCCTCATCGACTGCATTCTCACTTTTCAACGCTCCCTTCTAGGTCGTTGCTCTTGTCAAAAGATATTAAACGCCTCTACTTTGCTATTCTGCATGTGTGCTTTAATTCAGCAATAGTATGCCGAATGCCTGCAGTTAAGTTCTGTCTCTGTCAAAGTCTGTGCTCCACTGCTGCTGTCAACGCATCTGAAGACAAATGGCACTCAACGCTGTGGGCACCGCCTGGTGTGTCTGTATGGGGCTGCAGAGAAGCAATGTGGCCCTCAGAGAACAGAGACCAGAGTCTGCCAGTTGCCTCGGGCAACACAATTAGGAAAGGTTGAGGTTCAAACCAACTCTGACACTCCAAGATTTCTGCTGCCCTTGGCTCAGTTTGTCCTTCTAGGTTATGATCCAAAAGTATAAACAGAGGAAGATGGCATGTTCCATGGTCCAGAGACATGGTGGCAAGGTAAGGAGATGGCAGGCTCCTAGGGATCCTGGCTCATGGTCACATCCTTCATCTTAGATGCTTCAGATAGTTGCTCCCTAGTGACGAGTCTTCTGGTTGACTTGCCTTTGATGAGGCCACACACCCTTGGCTTGCTGCCTGGTAGCACACTGACATTTGGTTCTACACAACCAGCCTACCATGCCAGCAAAGGGTAGAGGGACTGGGGATACCCTATGCTCACTGTGGCTGTTTCTCTACTCGTCCAGTTCTTCCTCAAGCTGTTGCTCAGGTCTGGTCCCAGGCATTGCCAGGAAGGCAACTTGCACAGTCCTCTGGGCACTGCTGCCTTTTCTGCCATGGGTAGCTGGCCCACATGGAGGAGGTGATAAGCAATGAGTCACCCAGGGAAGACTCCACCAACACCTCAGCAGAGCTCCATAGTGACTTGAGATGGTTGCTTCCTCCAGCCTGTTTCATGAAGGTATTGATAGGATCAACCTGGTCTGCAGGTCATGGAGGGTCCTGTCTAAAGGGCCATATATAGTTGGGAATCCACATTTGATGCAAACCCACAGTTGTCATGACAACCAGTGTCCTCACAGGTGTTCTGACTGAGATGACTTTAGCATGGGCATGTGGTCACCAGCCTAACTGTCAGCCTTACCGAGGCATGGTGAGGATTCCTGGGTTCTAAACTGAAACACCCTGGGTCCAGACAGATGCTTGCTTCTAAGTTCACTTCCTCTTATGTCCTCCAGCGAGTTGGCTGCTCCTTGGCCACATCTCGTATGTTCACCCGCTACTCAGTGGCAAGTTCCTACATCCAGGTGTTTTCCTGGCGTCTCTCTCACCCACGGTGAAAATGTGTGCCTGTTGCCTCCTCTCCTCACGTCCTTCCTTGCCTGGCTGATAAACAACAAATTTGCAACCAGATGAGTGACATGAAGAGGGATATTAATTTTTGTTAATTGTAATATTAATAACCGTTATGGGTCTAAATAATTCATGCTTATTTGGACTGACATCCCAGTAGCGAGGTTTTAGGCAGAGAGAATATTGATTCTCTAGAAAAATAGATATCCAAAGAATTATGGAACCAAAAGATTCTTACATGACTGTGTTGCTAAGGTGATTGCCTTTCAAATATCATCTATATTGGGGGACTAATGGCATAATATGCAATTTGGAGGAACTAGTTAATTTGATAGAATCATTTTGTCAGATTTTCTGGGAAAATAATGCTTTAAATCTTTTTAAATGATCAAAACACCTTAAAATATTTGAGAAATGTCCAGCTGTGTGAGATTGCTATATGCAATTAGGCTTGTTCATTTTTTTTGCTCCATCATTTATGAGCATGTGCATGCATATACACTGACTTCCCACATGTCTTCATATTCCCGAGGATGCTATTAAGAGCTCAGGTCAGAAGGGAAGTATAGTATCACGGTTATTGTCACACACCACACTTTGTGTTGCTGGGCCTACAAGGTCAAGTACACACAGATGCCTATCGTCCCTCCCTTCAGAGAAGTAGAAACTCTCTAGCTTGGTGGGGTGACTAATGCCTGCAGTCCTGGCAGTGGGTAGGCTCAGGCAGGAGGACTGCTATGAGTTTGTGACTGGTTTAAGCTACAGAATGAGCAAGTTCCAGGTTCTCCTGGGCTAGAGAGTGAGCCATGGACCTAACTCTCACCTCTCATCAAGGAATCTCCGCGTTGGCAGCAAAGTTTATTAGAGAGAGCCACAACGGGTTAAAACACAGAGAATAAGTAAGAGTGGGGTGTCCTGCACTAAATGGGACATCTATCCCATAATCCTTATACCTAGTGTTTAGGGAACCTCATGGAAATGGGGGGATTCTAAGAGCCCAGGGACCAAGATTACTGCTGCAGAATACTGTCTTCTGGAGAGGGCAAGCACATTGCACCCAGGCCGCACAAGATCTGCAGAGACCACACCAGTCTACATGGTTTACATACCAGAATGAATGGAGGAAGCCTTCACAAGGCTCTGCCCCAATGAAGAGCTCCAGGTACCGGAGAGCAGCGGAGAGAGATGGAAAACCATTTATTGTTTATTTATTTATTTATTTTTTTTTTGTTTTTCAGGACCAGATCCCCGTTCTAAGTGGTCAGCACTGAACACATGCAAATAAAGGCCAGGCTAGTTGGACCCAGTAGGTTCTCTCTCTTTCTCTCTCAGAATAGAGCAATCATGAATTTGAGGGCAGTTAAGGGACACCAGAAATGAGGGGAACAGAAATGATGTACATACAGTGTATTCCTCTATTAAATGTTCAACTAAATTAAAGAGGAGGGGGAAGAGGCAGAAACTTCCAACTGATTGCTGGTGTGGATGATCATCTACTTCCTGTATTTTGCCCTCACAGGTGTTTTCTAAATCTTACTCAAAACGTCCTTACTTTTCTCCCAGATAACCCACCTTTGAAGATAGCTATTCTCCCATTGGTGGTTTCTGGGGTAACTGAAGTAGCCTTGAGGGATAAAGACTACCCCATGGGGAAGCTGGACTCAGTAGGTGGCACATTCACCTGCCATTGTGTGGCTGAAGGTGGGGGCTCCAGGATAGCAGCCTCCATTTCATCTCTACCCTTCCCTGCTGCTCAGCCTCTGGGTTTACCTGCCCAAGTCACTCGGAGGCAGCATCCCCTGGAGGGCATTCTCGGTTCTGCTCATCTTCAAGGCTGGGCCCTAAATCACAATATCGTTATTTCCGGGACTGCAAAGCACACAGTACTCACAGAACAGCAGCTATACTTGGTTCTGGGAAGAGTAGGAAAAAAAATCTGCCTTTCCAAAGCAGCATTATCCTAAAAAGGTCTCCTAGAACCACAAACAGCTTCCTGGGCCTTTGTCACGGACTCACAGGCCGTGTGTGTTAACAGATATGTTTCGAGGACTTTCCACTCATAATTTATAAACTGTGAAGTACTGACACATTTCAATTTTGCACACAGATGCCAGGTATCTGAAGGGTACATACTAGGGTAGTTCCTGGTCATCAGGACTATGATGTCACCTTGGAGAAGAGGCTGTGTCTGCAAAAGACCCCATTTGGGCACAACTATGAGGAGATGCACTAAATCAACCCAGGGGAGTCTGCTGCCGCACGAGCACGAAATGGTCCAGACGTGATGGGATGCTTCGGTTTGGCTTTGCTCCAGCATTGCCATGATGAAGAGAGATTATAAAAGTTTACATCCGTTGTTTGCTCGAGATTGAAAACTATAATGCATCACACAGAAATTGTTTGGAGCTGTAGTGGAATAGCTGAGACCCAGAATAACCACACGTCTTAAAGGAATCATGAATTTCTCATGATGAGAGGTCTGGGAATAGCATACTGCCAGTCCAAGGTTGAGGTGGCAGATGCACAACATCCCAAGATTCGTTCGCCTTTGATCCTGCTGTCCTGCGTATACACTGACTTTCCACTCACTAACACGCCTCGTTGTAATAGAATGGATACTGAGAAAATACCAGCATGGACCTGAGTCTACTGAAGCTTGTGTCCACTGGCGAGCCAGCCCCATTGCCCAACTTGCCCATTGACTCTGGAAGTTTTACTGCTGTCCCTGCTGTCTATACTGGGGAATTCGTCATTGCATTTAGAAGTCATTGTCTCCAGATCAGGAGATGCTTTGAACTCTAACTAACTTCCAGGTGGCCTAGGAGTCTTCGTAGCACCTAGGCATGCTTCCGGTGTTACCCTACAGGCAGAGATAGACTGAGGATAGCCATCTACACAGGGCCACAGTATGGGGATGCTCATGTGAGAAATGTCAGGACCTGGGGAACGGTAACTGTGGCAGAGCTGGAGGACCCGCTGGCACACATGTGTTCATGTCCAGGACACACTGTATATGTGAAAGGCCAGGAGAAGCAGGGTGCATTTACAGAGTTCACAATGCGTTCATGGGTGTGCACCCCTACTACAGAAGAACATTGGCCCCTTCTGCTGTCTTGTGCAAAATGTGTGAAGCCACTCTGCTTCTGGGACCTGTGTACCTAACTGGGGATAAAGTTACACTCATGTAGCTTAGGTCAGAAGACAATGAACCTTGCAGCCAGCACCTTGGATGCCTGTCATCATCCCCAAATGAGCTTTGGGTCCCTTCCCCGCCAGTGAGCTCACTCTGCCCCCTAGTCCCCAGCTAGTTTTACAGCTGATTACATGGCTGAGAAGAGAGGACTCAAGAGTCCTCTGTGTGGTCTCATTCACTTCTAGTAGATTCCAAAGGAAACATGAGATCAGAACATCCCTGCCTGCTCAGGCCCGTGTGAACCTGTGCTCTGTGGGGGATGCTGTGTCCTAGCTTGGGGGTGTGGCTGGGAACGGCTGAGGACAATGGTTTTGCTCATCAGTGCAGTGGCTGCAGGTGGCAAGCAGTGAATTCTGAGGCTCCTTTCAAAGGTTTATGAGCATCGTGAGGGTGCCTGGAATCAAGCTCTTTAATCTCAAATGGTTCTCAGGAGAGGGAATTCCCTGAGATCCCAGCTGGCCCTTCCCAGCGTGCCCCTCCCACTGCATCCAGCCTCTTTAAAGGATACTCTTAGCCTTGCCCCTTTAAGCTGGCAGTAGCTTCTTGTCACCTTGGAGCCACAACTCTGAGGATCCCCAAGTGAGCTAGAGTTTTGGGTTACAGTGATGAAACCCTGTTTAGGCCACTCTACTGCCTTTGCATCACAAAGGGACAGGCTCCTTCCTCTTTCTTAGTGGCCCTTGGATGGCGTCAGAGCATGGCCAGAGCAGCCCCTACCCTCAGGATAGCCCTAGTAAGTGAGGCTAGGGTTAAGACAGGAATGATTGTCTACAGCTGTACATACTTTGGACTTAATGACAAGAACCCAAAGGAGTTTTCAAAGAGATTTCTGAACTCATGTTGCCTACGTAAAGACAGAAGCATCTGGGAGGCCTGTGATGGACGTCAAAGCCTTAAGCAAGAAGCAGTTATGTACCAGGTGAGGCATGCAGGGTGATCCTGGAGCCTCCGCTGGAAGCTGACCACTCAGGGGCCTTGCTTCTGTTCCCTTGCAGAGCCAGGTCCCCCTACTGCAGCCGTACCAGCCCCTCCTGCAGCTGTCTACAAGGGGTCCAGTGTGGAATTGACTACTTAAATACTTCATCAATCAATGCTCCCTCGATGGGCAGCCTGGTGATTGGTGGGAAGGCCGCCATCCATCTTCCCCTTGCCGGTCTCTGCTTTTGGGAAGCTAACTCCAATTGTTTTCTCTCTCGCTTGGTTGTGTTCAGCCACAGCAAGGCAGCCTGGGCAGTCCTGCCTTTGGAGAGGGCCAGCAGCAACCTGTTAAAACCTGTCTCCAGTGTCAGACCAGAGAGCAGGCCCTTCTGAGAGTCTGTGGCTACTGCATCACTTGTGGCAGGGCCCAGGCCCGGGTGGGAAGGAGGCAAGGAGGGCCTTCAGAGGGAGTCAGGAAGCACCTGCGGGCCTGTGTGTGGCCAGCAGTCAGAGCTGTGGCTTGTAAAGGAGATGATAAAACTTCACAGCTCACACAGGGGTCCAGAGGGGAGGGGGAGCGTGTGCAGATCCAGAGACGAAGGAAAGCCTAAAGGCCTGCGCTTGAGCACGCTGGTGTGCTCTGTGATGGGCTTCATCCCGTGTTCATACATGCATGTAGTGAGTTTTGATTGTACACATTCCCCTTATCTGCCCTTCCCACTCCTGATGACCCCTTGCTCTTTCCAACTAGTCTCCTCCCTCTCTGCCCCCTCCCACCCCCAGGGAGCGTCATTCGGCTTACTTCAGGGTGAGCACCTTACCATTGGCATCAGCACTGAAGAAATGTCTGTCTTCACAACTGTATACTACTTAGAGATCATCAGGGAGGCATGGGATCTCAACAGCCCCTCCGTGCTGTTGACACAGCATTGACAGGCCCAGACTTGGGCAGGTTTTGTGAGGGTAATTGTAGCACGATTAATAAAAACCCAGAGACAGATATTAGGGTTCAACTTGAAGGCCAGAAAAGCAAAACAGCCAGTCACTGGCTCTTACCTCAACCTCAGTCTGAAATGGCGATCCTACCTCCAGGAATCCTCAGGATGAGACTGTGTGTGAGAGCTGTCTCTTCCCGTCTTATATTCCCCTCCAGGGCTGGAATTAAAGGCGTGCACCACTACCACTCGGTTTCTATGACAAAGTGCTGGGGCTACTGGGATTAAAGGTGTGTGTCACCTCTGCCTGGTCTATAAGGCTGACCAGTGAGGCTGTTTTACTCTCTGAACTTCAGGCAAGCTTTATTTATTACAATACAAATGAAATACCACTACATTTGTAGACAGAGACTGTGCTTTTATTTCCTGGCCCCTGTTGTATGAGGCTAATTGTTCATTACTCCGGTTGCTCATCTCTAAAATAATCACACAGAAACCAAATCATTTGCAATACTGTTTGACTAATAGCTTAGGTATATTTCTGGCTAATTCTTATATCCTAAACTAACCCATCTCTATTAATCTGTGTATCACCATGTGGCTGTGGTTTACCAGGTAAAGTTCCATCCTGAGCATCTATCTCAGGTGGGGCTACATGGCATCTCCTGACTCCGCCTTCTTTTTCCCAGCATACAGTTTAGTTTTCCCTGCCTACCTTTTTTCTGCCCTGCACAGACCTAAGGCAGTTTCTTTATTAACCAATGGTATTCACAGCATACAGAGGGGAATCCCACATCAGGCCATCCAGTCCCAAATAATCACATAGAAACTACATTAATTGCAACACTTTTTGGTCAATGGCTCAGGCATATTCTTAACTAACCTAACATCTTAAATTAATCCATTTCTATTAATCTATGTATCGATATGAGGCTGTGTCTTACTGGCAATGCTCTGGCAGCTTTCTCCTTCGACAGCTACATGGTCTCTTTGACTCCACCTATTCTCTCTCTCTATATTGCTGTTCAGATTTCCCACTTGGCTACATTCTGCAAAGCCATTGGCTGAAATAGCTCTATTCATCAACCAACAATAGCCACACACATACAGAAGGACATCCCACATCAGGTAATCACAACTATCTAGAATTAAGAATGCAATGACTATGCCATGCTTGGAAGACTGCATTTCTGGGTGCTCAGGACTGTTTTCTGATGCAAGTGTACATACTTACATGGAAGGCACAGGGTCTCATTGCTGTGAGTGGGTTCCTGGGAATACAGTCCCTGGGAATCTTCTGTAATTGCTCCCACTTGTAGGGTTCAAGCCTAGCTGCAGCCGCTGCTCCTGGCTTTGGGGACAAGCCCTGACATCATGGAAGATGTAGGGTAACTGCAGGCTCAGGAGCCACCTCACTCTATCTCCAGAGCCCATGCTCATTTCTTCCTGGACAGATCCCTGAATGGCCTTAGATCCCCATAGGTTCCATCCTCACTGGTAGAATGTCAGAAGATCCACTCCATGCCCAGGCTACCCTGTCCTCTGCTTGGGGACTTTGGGGCCCCTGTCAGATTATGCAGGAATTCTATGGGTCTTGAGAATGGAATGATGGAGTCCCGAGGAGGGAAGACAGTAGGCCTCTGAGGCGGTGCCATTTGTCCCTGGCCTGACTTCTTCGTTGCTTGCCGAGCAGATGAAGTGCTAGCCTCTACTTCCTGTCTGGTTGTCTTACCTATACTTCCTGCCTGGCTACTGGCCAATCAACATTTATTTAAAATTTAATTGACAGAATACAGACCATTCTCCCACACCACATTACAACATATTCTCTTCATGTCCAAGTGCTAGGGCAGAATTGTTTTCATTCTGTGAAGATCCCATTCGCTGATATTCCATAGAAAGTGAAAGGCATGTCTAATGTATTAGCATGACATAGAAAGCCTCCTGTGGGCGGTAGCTGCCAATTCAGTCCTGCTAGACAGAACCCTTAAGCTGTGTTTGCATGCTCAGCTGCCTGGGCTCCAATGGCGTCTCCATGTTATAGACAAAGCAACCCTGATTCACCATACCCATGCACTCAGGGTGGTTGGTGGCACTCTTGGGATACCTTTGCTCCTGTCCAGGGCTTCAGGGGTGGACAGTTCGGTCATTGGTAGTGCCAGGTCACTTTTGACAAATTCTATAGAGTTCTATGGTCCCCAAAGAGTGATAGAGAGCCAAATGGGCCATCTCTGGACAGTCTTCTTCACACGGTGAAGGTTATTAGGGGAGAATTCTGTAGTAAGGCCTTGGGGGTGTATGGATTTCCTGGTCTCATGCCAGAGACAGACCATAGGAGTCCTCTACGCGACACCTCACTTCTCATTTCCTCTGAGTTTAAATGAACAAAAAAGTGATGGGAATGAAACCCAGGGTCCAAGAATGTATGGCAAATGGTACCACTGTTCTTTATTCCCAGGCTTCTTGAGATAGGGTCTCCCTAAGATCCTAGATTGGTCTTCAACTTTCAGTACTATTGCCTCGGCTCCTTGGGGAGCTGGTAGCTGAGTTGACAGATCTGTGCCACCCAGCCTGCTTCCCCTCAGCTTTTTGATCACTTGAATGGCAACAAATTTCCCAGAAGAATCTCTTCTCGTTCAAAATATTACTCTAAATTTATTTTATAAAAATAAAAAAATAAGCGACAAAACTTAGCATTAAAAGCACAAGTTTCTTTTTCTTGGCATTTGGGTTATTATGGCTTCATTTGCAGCAGCACTTAGCAGCCAACAATGTAACTGTTAATTTTAACAGTTACATTTACAATTTGAAACAGTTTTATGATGCCCAACTCTGTCAACTTGACAAGTCTACTGTTACAGTAACTGTTTAAACACTGTATTTAGAGTTTAAAACATCATTTTGACACTGCCAAACTGCTCATTTCAACTATTTATTGTCAAAAACATTTTTATAAAAAATGATGGATTGAAGACAGCAGTTTCTGTAAGTTTGAAATGTCTGGATTATGTAAAAACACCTCACTTAAAACCAATTCCTATTAAAAAGTGGGAAACTCAAACACCACCTCCACGGGGGAAGCTTAAGTGAAGTGGAGAATTTACTGTGTGTACCTGGGCACCCGAAGGCAAGGTGTCTGCCAAGAACCTCTGCAGTATTCACTTTAGATGAGGCGTCTTTGTTTTTCTTTAGACATCTTGATTCCCTTCGATAAGGGAAGCTAGACATAAAGTTTAGCATCAGTAGCCAATGGTTTCTGGAGAGAGAGAGAGAGAGAGAGAGAGAGAGATAGAGAGAGAGAGAGAGAGAGAGAGAGAGAGAGAGAGAGAGAGTCAGTTTTCTTTTATAAAGTGACTCTTGGTAGGTCAATCATACTCCAGTGGATGGCCCCACATCCGGGACTGTAAGGGCAGCACAAACTGGATCTGAGTCAAAGAAAGGGGGGACACAAAGATGGGGGTAGGCAAAGGACTGAGATAGACCCAGGAACAGTTAGGGAGAGGGGAAGGGCTGAGGATGCCGTCAAAATACATACTGTATGAAATTCTCAAATAATTAGTGTATTTTAAACATTATCACATTGATAAAATGGATGTCATACAATGAATTGAGAAGACTCACATCTAGTTCATGGTGGTACTCCACTGTGCACATAGCAAGAGAGCTAATTGGAGCATGTCTTCAAAAAAGCTAAGACAGGACAGTCACATGGTTGGTTATAGAATGTGTCTGGATGCTTACCTCCTGCTTCGGGTGCCTGTCCTCTGCAAGACCTTATCATCCACAGGTACCCAAGTGACCTTGATTGAGATTCTTATTTTTTTATCAGCTTTTACAATTTTCACTATCCCAATAATCCTTTCAGTAGGCTTTCTTCCCAGCTATTCACCGGTTGTTCCCAACCTAAAGGTTTCACAGTAGACACAAAGTTGCTGAATATCACTGTCAGCACAGGTGCCATTGGCAAGCTGAAGTAGAGTTCCTCACTGTGATACAAGGGTGAGTGTGTGGGGGTTAGGGTTGTATGCTCTCCAAACTACAGCCCTTATCATCTCAGAAAGAGATACAAGTTCTTTAACACCCCAGTGTAAGTGATGGGGGCCTTGTACTGGGCATCAAGCTATCTTAGATAGCTTCTCTATTTCTTTCACAGACTCTAAGAAACCCTGTAGAGGTCCCCCTTAGCAACTGCTCTTCTTCCATCCTGGATCAAGGGAGATGGCAGCCATCCTTAGGGATCATCGTCCTCCAGACTTTTCTGTTTGACTCAGAATGGATGCCAGCTCACACAAGACCAGGGGTCACTCCGCACAGATGAAATGAAATGAGGTGCCCACACTGGCCATAGATGAAGCCTGGGGGAAAAACACCAAGACCAGGGGTAGAAAAAGCAGTCACAGACACAGAAAAAGAGAACAGAAAGGAGAAGAATCAGTTAAGAGAACTGAGCTTCCAAGGCAGAGCCAAGAAGTTTTCACAGCAAAGCCTTAGTCATGAGGCTCCTGGTAGAATTTCTAGGTTTAGAACATGCGCTCTGATGGTGTGGTGGATCCCCAGCTGTTCAGGGCAGTGGATGACTGTGATGCCAGCACCGGCAAGGTTGCAGGTTCGAGGTCAGCATGAGCTCAGGGTGAGACTCTGTTTCCCAAACACAACTAACTAAATGAATGAATGAAAGAAGGAAGGGAAGAAAGCTTGAGTGAGCTCACTGTAGGAAGGCCTCCAAAGTTGTGTTTCCTGATCTTGCTTTCTGTCTCAGTCAAGAAACAAAGCCAACGTGTTCATTCAGCATCCCCAGAGAAGTGCAGCCACCTGCACACTGCCAGGGTAGGCTCATTGTGTATCCAGAGATGGGAGCACCTGTGAAGTGCAGCCACCTGCACACCACTGGGGTGGGCTCATTCTGTATGCAGAGACGGGAGCACCTGTGAAGCATATTGGAAATCCAAGGCCAGGCCAAGGGCAGAAGACCTGCAATCAGTTTAGTAAACAGGGCCACTCTCCTCCCTCCATCGTCTGTTTTCCTTGAGCCCAATGGATAAGACGGAGCCACCCATTCCAGACTGGGTGGTCAGCTTCGTCGTATGTCCAGATTCAAAGGCTGACCTCATCCCAAATCATCTCCCATGAAACACCCAGCCATCATGACCAGAGAGATGAAGTGAAATTGGCTTCTGGGGACCCTTCTGGAGACAACTACATTGTTTCAGCCAGAATGCACAGCGAGACAGGAATCGGGGTTTCTCTGTGAGAAAAGAAAAGGAGGCCCCTCCCTATAGCCACTCCGCAGCCTCACTTCCAGTCCATGACACTTGGGGAACATCTTACAAGGACAACTTGCTGTAACCAGCAGAGAAGAGGGCAGTAGATCCCTCAAGCTTGGTACCTGTGCATGCCTGCTCCATGGGTCACCATGAAGGCTGACTCCAGCCATCCTGGGTGCAGCCCCTACTATCTTCTTGAAGGCTGCACACTGGCTCCCAGTGCAGGGAACAGGTCCAAGCCTTCCTTTCAGTCTCCTGAAAGAGTCCCTAGGTCCCCACATATGTTCTTGTCCATGTACCCATCACTCATTTGACTCAGCAAGTAGTTACCTCAGGGTTTTACTGACTGGTCTATCTCCCTCCTTCCCTGCCTATTTATTTAGAACCACTGCATTGGAAGACTTACTTCTGGGAGTCACCATGCAATATAAGGATGGCATCCATGGAAGGCCCCTGGATCTGATTGACTCAGACTTAGTATTCAACCTGTGGTGGTTTGAAAGAAAACAGTCTCTGTAGGAAGTGGCACTATTAGGAACCATGTGGCTGGGGAGTAGGAGTTGGAGTAGGTGTGGCTCTGTTGGAGGAACTGTGTGGCTGGGGTGTGGGCTTTGACTGGGGTGCAGGCCCCTCCCAGTGTGATGCAGACTGCTTCTGCTGCCTGAGAATCAAGAGGCAGAACTCTCAGCTCCTTCTCCAGCACCGTGTATGCTTGCATGCTGCCTTGCCACCTGCCATGATGATCATGAGCTAAACCTCTGAACTGTAAGCCAGCCCCAATTAAATGTTTCCCTTTATAAGAGTTTCTGTGGGCATGGTGTCTCTTCATAGCAACAGAAACCTGGAATAAGGCATTTGCACAGTGACTAAGGTATGACTTACACTGTGGGCTCTGAATTTCAGCTGTCCATGGCTAATTCAAAAGACCTGGTTGGCAAGAAGATTTCCTCATAATTTAGAAGAAAATTACTCCTGGCTGTGCACAGTGAATTAGAAATAAAAATATGATTTTACAAAGATTTGTGGAAATTAAAAACATTGTTAAAGTCATAAGGTGATGGTTGGAATCCTATTTTGACCTTCACCCTCAAAGAACCTATCGATATGTTCATGATTCACCCATGATATACTGTGCACCTTCTCACTGCTTAGAACGTTCTTGACGGACCAAAGAGGAGAGGGGTCCTCTTCACTGAGGTGAGGAGTGAGCACTGGCAATTTGAATTGTCCAGGGCGTGCCTCTCAGCACTGCTTGCTTCTTTGCCTGGCTGGCCACAGTCCATTCCTGGATCAACACTCAGCTATAAGGGTTGAATGTCACAAGATGTAGAAAATAACGATGTGAAGGATGGAACAGGATGGAGTCCATCACACCAGACACCAGTGGAGTTGAGCGAGCAGGAGATAAGTAAATAGAGGGACCACACCAGACACTGCCTGGACTAGAGCTCAGAGCAAACTCCAGATGCTCAGATCAACTCATGAAGTCTCTGACCATTTCTGCCTCCTCTTTACTCATCAGAAGCAGTGATCTGGTCCAGGAGGTGTGGGAGGAGGCATCTGGCCCAGCAGGTGTGGGAGGAGGCATCCAGCCCTGAAAGTGTGGGAGGGGGCATCCAGGCCTGCAGGTGTGGGAGGGGACATCTAGCCCAGCAGGTGTGGGAGGGGGCATCCGGCCCTGCAGGTGTGGGAGGAGGCATCTGGCCCAGCAGGTAGGGGAGAGGGCATCTGGCTCAGCAGGTGTGGGAGGGGGCATCTGGCCCTGCAGGTGTCGGAGGAGGCATCTGGCCCTACAGGTGTGGGAGGGGTGTCTTTGGTAACTGTGGTTTTCTTTGGCATCATGTTCAAGTTCTTGGGTGGCCAGGCAAAATTCCAATTTTGAAGATCCATTATCTTTTAAATACCACACAGCTATTTTTCCTCCCCCCCATCCTTCCTTCCTTTCTTCCTTCTTTCTTTCTCATTTTCTTTCTGCCTCTTCCTCCTCCTCTTTTTTTTTCTTTGTAAAAGAGCTCCTCAACTTGATGCTACTTGAGACTCTTTCTTTGCTCTCCTGACCATGGTTGTGCAAACACACATTTCTAGTTCATTTTCATAAATGTCTTCCTTTACGAATCATGCTGAGCCCACGCTGAGCCAGGAGTTATGCTGGACTGTGGACAGTAGATAACATGCTGATTCTTTTTCTTTTTTCTTTTTTTTTTTTTGGCATATGGAGGGCATCATGTTTGTGTGGCTACAATACCTCTGCAAGCGCGACATGTCCCAAAGGATGGTGTTTTAGGGGTCTGCAAGGAAACAGTGCTGTGGCAGGAACTCTCAACGAGATGAACAGCTGCATGGTGAACAGGGTTTCTCACCTGCCCTACAGATTTTTTAGGATGCTTTGATTGCTCCACATTGCCTAATTGCCCATCCATGATTATATGCTCTACCAGAGAGGAAGCCAATACAAGGGTGGAAATACAAAGGAAATATTAAACCCAAGTTAAGATGGCAGTACCTGTGTCTAGGACTTCTCCCTTTAGGCCTTATGGTCATTTTTTACCTCAGGCTTGTGGGAAACCAGGCTTTCTCAAAGTTTCCACATAGTCTGTTTGGGGAAAAGCTGTGGTCTCACAACTCCGGGGCATTGGAGTCCATCTTTTTCAGGGGCAAAGCCTTGGAATCTGGAGCGTACTTGTAAGTAAGCTGGTTTTACAGGGTGGTTCTGAGGCCTGTGTGGGTGAGAGAGAAGTAGGGCCAAAGGCAGGAGCTGTATTTGAGGTCTGCATCTCAGCGAGTCATCTTGGTGTGCTTTGACCAAGTAGGACAGGTGAGCAAGGCCTTGGCATTGGCTCTCAAGGAGCCTCTGTCAGGTCACAGACTCTGTCCTTCCATCCTCAGCCACGGTCAGCCCCATGACTTTGCATTCATGACATTCCTTCTACATCTGCTCCCCAGCTCATAACAAGCTGGCAGCTCAGTGGCCTCTTTCTTAAATTGGCCAGGAAAGCAGGCAAGCTTTACAACCAAGACAATCAATCTCACACTGCCGAACTCAATCAGGCCGGGTGGAGACTGACCCTTTAAATTGAGTGTGAAATTGGGAGATGTCTCTCCATCCTCCCAAGTGTGTGGGGCACCACTTCCTCTCCTAAGTGGGGCTGTAACGGCAGTGCCATTCCTGCAGTTTTGTGATCAAACCTGGTGCCTGGACAGGGCAGGCACCGAGGCAGGAGGGCTGGCCATCTGGCTGCAGGCGTGTGGGACAGCCAGACACACACCCAGCTTTATGCACTTGTAAATCTGCACAGTGTGTCTCTCAGGTCTGATTTTAATTTGGGTAATATTCCTGTTAATAATAACATCTAATTACAACATCCATTAAAAGTTAGTAACATTAATTTAACAGGGAGAAAATCTAATAGAGTTCTTAGAGTGATATTGGCATTTTTCCATTAAATTAATGTTACAAACTTTTAACAGGATGTCTTAAATCGGCATCATTAGTGTTGGGAATATTAAACAAATTAAATTCAGGCCTGTAATATTAGGTGGGAGCCTATTTATGAATCCAGAGAAGGTGTCTGTTGGGCCCTTTCACCTGCTTAAAGCATCCAACAGGAAGTGCGAGATGCTGTGCAGAGCTGCAGCACCCTGGCCTTCTGGAAACTTCTGTAGAAGCAGCATGTCTCTTAGTCCCCTGTGTCTGCACGGTTAGAGGAGCAGGGGTGGACAGGGGTGGACCTTTTCGTAATATTCTTCCTTATTATGCGGCAGCCATTGTTTCTCCTGCCCTACTCCCTGTGCATGGTGGTGTGGAAAGCTGGGCAAGGTGACTCTGGATTTGCGAGCTGAGGTTAAGAAGTCTCAGAACGCCTTGTGGTCCTGCAGTGCCCTCTGCCTACTGGTTTGCTGAGGCTCTGGCTGAGACTTCTTGAAAAGTGGATGAGCTTGGGTGGGCACAAGGGTCTTTGCAGGACTCTCAAGCCACCTGTTATAGGGATGAATTTGTTACTGGACATTTTCTCTCAAGAGAGAGACTTCAGGTGCCTGATGAGTGATGGGATAGAGGGACATCCCACACTGTCCAGAGCAGAAAGAGAGCTGATTCTCTTTGACATTTATAAAATTGGCTGGTTTGTGATTGAGACACATTTTACCAAGACTGTCCCATCAAAGCCAACAAGCTGTACACACTTAGAAGGGGTCTTTGGATTACATAGGAGTCAAGACCAGAGATGATGACCATAAAATGGGGTTGGACACTTGGTAGGAGCAGCAGCTGCTGTCCCGTGGCTCCAAGAAGATGATCTACACTGTTCTTTTAGCCTCCATCTGTCCTTGGACAAACTAGGAGCCAAGAAAATAGATGAGCAGTTTGTCCAGGCACTGCCTACCTGTGTGTCTCACTCATCCTTACGGACAAAGTCAGTCTAAGGCGGGTTACTTGTCAGTTCTGTAGAAGATAGCTTAGCCATAGGGCTGTTGGGCCTGAGCTTTGAATTGCTGGGTTTAATCCAGTTCTACCTCTGTAGTGGTTGGATAATTCTGAGTGAGTTATCCAATTCTTTGGAGTGTCGGTTCCCTCACAGGTAAAGCGGGGATGAGAATACTTAGCAGTGGAGCAAGGCTATGCTGTGCCAGCTCCAGGGGCCTTCCTGTTTGCTCGGTCTGAGCATCAGAAGAAAGAAATCTAGCACCTAACCCCTTGAGATCACAACAGAAAGACATGGAATTTTCTCTTGGCCTCTCCTCAAGGCAGCTGGGGTAAAGGCAGAAAGGTCAGGGTTCTGACAGAGCGGTGCTACTCTGTAGACACACTTGCCCCTGGAAAACACACTGTGCTGTCTTGAGCAGATCCTTTGGCATCTGCGTTGAGCTCTGGAGTAGAAAGGACTTTTGTCTTCTGCTAAGATTTCTCCAGAGCATTTGCGAGTGGGGAAGCCCAGGCTGGCATTGTCACACCCAATGCAATTATGGAGTCCTGACCATGACTGACATCAGGTTTTATGGAAAACATGTTTGCTGTGCCAAATATGTTGCCGTGATTGATTTATTATCCCAATCATGTTTGAAACACATTTCTGCAGTGTGGAGTGGCACCACAACCAGACAAGTGGGAAAGGGTTCATAGTAAGGTCTCATGGGGGATGCTCACCCTGGGTGTGGTAGCCTAATGCAGGGAGAAGCATAGAGATTAAGGGGGCATGGACTAACAGAAATATAACAGACATTCTTCCAGTCCAGTAATGCCAATCTAAAAATCCTACATTTTTTTTCTTGTCCTATGTATATCATCTTTATGACACACGACACTTTTTTTCTCTCCCCCCCTTTTTCCTTTTGCGTCACAGTCTCATGTAGGGCAGGCTAGTCTCCAGTTCATTATGTACTGGGGGGCGGCCTTGAACCCCTGATCCTTCTGCCTCTGTTTCTTCAGTGCTAGGATTACAGACATGAACTACCACATGCGGCTGGGAATTTTTCTCACAGGAAGTTGTTTCCGGGTTTATTGCTGTGACTCTGCATGCTTCTCTCTGTGCATCTCAGAAGGCAACAGCGTTGCGGTGTTAGTTCATTATTTACAAAAAGTCCTAGTGATATGGTGTCGTAATCATATCTGACTGAACTCAGTGGTGTTTGATTCCTTAAAGAAATCCTAAAGGTGGGCACACCTTTAGTCCCAGCACTCGGGAGGCAGAGGCAGGCAGATCCCTGTGAGTTTGAAGCCAGCCTGGTCTACAAAGCTCCAGGACAGCCAGGACTACACAGGGAGACCCTGTCTCTACCCTACTTCAGAAAAAGAAATCCTAATCTTTTCTAAAGCTACAAATTTGTCTTTTCCCAAGAACTAAGGTTTTATATAATTTGTATGTACATGGATCTGAATGTGAGATGTAGATCTAAATATACATATATCACATTACATACACACGTATTTTATGTGTACTTATACACTTACATATCATATAGACATGAATTATATGTACATATTTAAACATGTTATGTATGTGTAGAATATGCTTTCTATATTTACATATATTCATGTATGTAAATATACATTTGTATATATGTATATATAAATTTATATTATTTTTAGTCATTTCTACAGCACAAATTATATATGTGTAAAACTGTCAGGTCAGTGTTCAAAACTGCATGCCCTGTCGAGGAGGACAGGGTCCACAGGCCACATCTGCCCCCTGCTGGCTGCACTATTCTGCTCAATTCTTTCCCTGCACTCTTGGTTTCCTCATCTGCATGGTGGGGTCACAACAGACACCTTGCTGGGCTGTTGTAGACGTTAGAAATAAAATCTTAAGCTCAGCCTCCGTGCTTTCTAAATAAATAGTATCCATGTTTTTTTTCATAAGAATCAACATAAAATAAATTAATGAACTCTTAAAGTTTTCCTAATTCCGTAGTGCATAGAACAGACACATATTTTTAATAGGAAAGGTTTTTTTTTTTCTTTCAGTAGCTTCTTTGCTGAGTCAATTTAGGGCCTTCATAAGATAAAAATACAAATGGAAGTTAATATGTTGCACCTTCTTTTTGTGTTTAAATGACTTGAAATCTAACCATGGCTCAAGGCAGGGATCTTTGCTTCAGAGGCACGCAGTGCAGAGGAAGTGTTCTTCTTAGACAGCAAGCACAGCTTCTCATGGAGGGAGAGTTTGCACAGTGGAAATATACACAGCATGACTTCCAGTCCAGCTGAAATTCCTGTAAGAGCTGAGCAGGTCCAAGCCCATGCCAGTAGGTTTAGATGTTAAGGAATGGTGTTTTCCACCCTCCACCGTAACAGGAGAATACGAACACGAGCAGAATGTGAAGAGGAGAAACTGCACAAGCGTGCATTTCTGAACAGTGCTCCGGAGACTGTAAATCCTTCTTGCAATGCCTATGTGTGATGCTTAAACAGCCCACGAAAGAGAGGACTGTTTGGGGAGTCCCCCAGTGAAGGGAGACCAGCCCATCAGAACTTGGCGAGACTCGGACGGAGCCCAGGCTTCTGAGGATGCTGCTCCATCAACGGTGCCAAGTGACTCTTCTGATGCTCTCCTCTGATAGTTTCTCTCAGGAGGGTGGGCCTGGGCGAGCTTTCTCTTACCCACTAAATGGACGCTAGACCAGGGGACAGTGGGAGCATCTGTGGCATCTTCCACAAGCAGCTGGTTGGTGTTGAGCTGGTCAGGCATTGCTCCAGACGGCTCAACGCCTGTAAATCTTTTCTGATGGAGTGAACAGCATACTGAGTGGTCTTAATAAGGCAGTCTCTCCAGCAGAACCAAGGGAGCCTCCCCTGCACGCCAGAACATCGCAGCTCAAAACAATGCAGGGGTGGGAGTGAAAGGGTAGGGGGTGAGGAGGGGGTCTTGTTCTGCAGTTGCTCTTTGCTTTCTTACTGTTGAAAAGATTGTTACTTTTTATGTATTTCTAATTAAAAAGTGGAAATCATTCCCAGCCTGTAATAATGTGAGGGTTTGTGATCAAACAAGCAAACTGCAAACAGGAAGTGCCTTTTCCATTGCATGCACTAGCTCCCGGGGTGAGGCTCCAAACCTATTCCATGTCTGAGCGGAGCTCTCCTCAGATGAGGGAGGTGCTTCGTTCTCCAGCCAGGCTCATGAGGGTGTGTTCACTATGACCTGTTACCACTACTGTCTCAATTTCCATAGGGTGCTCTGTGTGGTGGCTTGACCCAACCTAGAGTTATCTGAAAGGAGAGAACTTCAATTGAGACAGTGCCTCCCTAAGATCCAGCTGGAGGGCATTTTCTTAGTGATTGATGGAGGAGGAGACAGCCCACTGTTGATGCTCCCATCCCTGGGCTGGTGGTCCTGGGTTCTATAAGAAAGAAGGGTGAGCAAACTATGCTAAGCCAGCTGCATCCCTCCTAGGCCTCTGCCTCAGCCCCTGCCTCCACAGGTTCCTGCCCTGCTTGAGTTCCTGTGCTGACTCCCTTCAGTGATGAGGGACCACAGTGTGAAAATGTAAGCCGAATAAACCCTTTCTACCCCAGCTCACCTTTGGGTGTGGTGTTTCATCACGGCAATGAAAACCCTAACGAACACATGCTGTCTGCCATTTTCAAACATGACATTGACAGCCCATGGGCAGTGCTTCAGCTCACACCTGACTCGTGTCTTCAGAGAGCCGCATGAAGGCAGTGACCTGGAGACATGCATTAATGAACCGCGGAGGTGGTGTTGGTGGGAATGGTCGGGAAGGCCAGGCTGTGGTGACTTCAGCTCCGGACAGTTGTCCAGCCCAGGGGAGAGAGTGAGGCATGCATGCATGTGTGCTTGACTTTTGGTTGACAGAGCCAGGTGACAAAGGCACAGAGAGAGGCAGCTGAGACCACTCTCCTGCCCTAACAGCCTTGTCTCCTCCTAGTGCAGGAGAGGTTCTGCATATTTATATCAAACAAAGGGTACAGAGAAGATAGGTAGTCGCATCATGGCTTATTTGGTGGGATTTCCACGGATGAGCAAATGGATTCTTGTGAGATACTAGAGTTTTCGTGGCAAAGGTTTAAGATTTGGCACTCAGTTCAGCTGGATTTTCTTGCCTCTGTGTATCTTTTTGTCTTGGAAAATACCATCACACAATTATGTATTCTTTTAACTGCTATATGTCCATGTCCTGGTGTTGTTCAGCAGAAATGATAGGGTTGACTAAGTTTGGCATCAGCACACTGGACTGAGGCTGGGGACACAGGAGACCTGCTGCTCATAAGACTGGGAAAATGCATTCCAGCAGACTTCCTGATTCTCGAAGGTCTCACTGATGGGGAACAAGCACCATGTGCCTTGGAAGCCTTCCATGGGAAGTCATAACATTTTATTGTGGCTAAACTGGTTTGATTGTATGCCTTTGAGACAGAGCTGAAACGAGCTCAAAGAACCTAGATAGCTGTGGGCTGGGAGGAGAATCCTTAGAAAGGCCACGTTGGAGATGCGAACAAAAGTTACAGGGTCTGCCAAACACGCTGGTGGCTACAATGCCTGGTGTCCACTTCCAAACAGCTGATTTGTAACCAGAACAAAGAGTTATCAATGAGAAATGGAACACCTTAGCAGACATGAGCCAAGCACCCTAAGATGTCCCAGGAAAAGTAAGACTTGGGGTCATGGTGTGCTCCGCAGAACCCATGCAGAGGACACAGAGCAAACATGCAGGGACATGTAGGTGCCAAATCGTGAAAACTTCAGAAGGACACTGATTGATGCTCTGCTCTACCAGGCAGCATTAGACTCTGTGTAATAAATGTGAATTCAAAAAGACACAAACATCACGAAAACAGTATGTGCGGATGGTTGCATTCAGACTCAACTTTCTTTATGCTATGCATACAGTAATGAATATTTGCCTACCAAGGCTTTGTGTATGTATGTATGTCTATAGATGGTGTATGAGTATGTTTGTTTGTGTGTATGGTTTTTTTGTCTGTCTGTCTGTCTGTCTGTGTGTCTGTAGACCAGATCAGCATCAGGTGTTTCCCTCCATTGCTTCACCTTAAAAACTACATGATTTATTTTTTCTCTCCATCTTCCCCCTTCGTGTGTGTGTGTGTGTGTGTGTGTGTGTGGCACATGTGTTGTATGGAGGTCAGAGGACAGAGTGTAGAAGTTGGTTCTCTATTTCCACTGTGGGTCCTGGGAGTGGAACTCAGATAGTCAGCCTTGGTAGCCAGTGCTATTACGTGTTGGGCAATCTTGCCAGCTTTTCACCTAACTCTTTGAGACAGTGGTTCTCACTGGACCTAGAGCTTGCAAATTTGACACGTCTGATTGGTCATTTGTTCAAGAGCTGCTGCCCTCTCTGTTTCCCACGGGTTGGGATTACAGGTATGTGCTACCACACCTGGCGTTTCCTGGTGGATGCCGAAGATCTAAACTCAGTCCTCACGTGTGGCATCAACTGAGCCACCTCCCCTTGTACTTACCAAAGTTTTGAAAGCCATCTTAGTATTGGACTCTTGCTCTTTCTACCAGCTAACAACAGCCACACAGCAAACAGATGTGACTGACCATGGGGGATGTGTGTTCAGGGTGACCAGCACACATTTATAATTGACTCCAGGTAACATCTGAACACATAGCAGGACACATTGTATGCTGTAGCTTAAAGATGTGGAATGAATTATCTAAATTATGACACAGAAAAGAATGGTAGCCAGCCTCATAATTTAATATCCTTTAGGATATAATGCATGTTTTGTTTAACGAGTCGGAATCAGGCAATCAGGATGACATGAAACATAAATTAGCATGATTCTAAAACAAACACAAATATTTGTGCATCTTCTTGCGCAATCAGGTGCAGGCAGAGCTGGGATGTGGCTGGCAGAGCCTGTCAGTTTTTAATTAAAAGAGCACCAAATAGAACCATCATGCTTAACATTAGAGGGGGGAAAAGCTCAATAAAATTTCCCAACCAGCTTACTTATAACAGGGCAATTGATTTTCCTGCAGACTGGCCACACTATGGATCTGGGTGATATGACTTATTGATTATTGCTCTCAGTGCTCCTGTCACTATTGACAGGTGGAAGATACACAGAACCCCCTTTGCCACGATCTCCTGGCTGTCCGGGAAACTGCACATCTGGTTTCTCTCAGCTCTTGTGGCTCTCCTTAGGGAAGGTTTGCCGAGTTAAGCCTGGCCTTCCAGGAAGTGACTTAATTAGGGTTGTTTTTACACTTTTTCTTTGGTTTCATTACAATCTTTACACTTGTGCAGTGGCTTTTAAATATCACTTGCTCCTTGCTCTGCCCTTGGGAGCCATGTGGATGTCTATCCTCAGGGCAGGGGTCTTCACAAGGTCGTTTAGAGCTCACTGGGGTGAGGGGTGAAGGGTCCTTTGAGAGCCTGGGAGGTCAATCACTGTTTCCTCTATGATGGATTTCTTCTCCTACACACACACACACACACACACACACCACACACACATATATACACACATGCATATACACACATATGTATATATGCATAATATGCAAAAAATGTAAGCTAAGCCTCTAAACTTTGAAGGCTATCTTGCTATTGGCCACTAGCTATGGTATATTCTTAAGGATGGAAACCCATTTTGTAATAACATTTTTCAGCATCTGAAAGTTCATAGTGTTTTTTTCATTCTTAATTTAGCAAGATTCAAACTTGGCACAATGATGTTGAAATGAACTTTGCCATCATAATTATCAAGTTGGCATCAACCACAGAACTTCCCACACTCTCTGATGAAGGCTATTGCACACATATGAGGTTCCCCGGAACCCTGTTTCAAGTACCATGTGGAACTTGTGGGCTCTACTGGATGTGTCTACAAGCCAGGCTCCACACACCCAGTGAGGGCAAAACACATTTCCTAATTGACGAGTTCAATGCAACTTCAATGCAATTTAAATACAATTATGGGGTGAAGCATAATTAATTTTAAAATCATATTTAAGTGATTTTTAGTCTGTGATCTGGCTCATTTAATGGAAAAAGAATGTCATTAAATCACTTACTCCTTGCATCTGAAATGCTTTCTCCCCAGGTCTTTGTGCTTTTATTTCCTTTCTTCCTTCTAGATTGTTCTGTGGTCAGGGTGATTACATCGTAAGCGTTTTAAAAGCCCCTGTTCACAAGGCCTCCTGTAGACATGCCAGGACTCTGACTCACTCTGGTTAGTGCTTCTCTCAGATTTCTGTAGCTGAGAACATGGTGGGCTCTCCCTCTGGCATGACAGGGAATTCTCTCTTTCCTTCTCCTGCCTCCTCTTGCTCCCGTCTTATGCAATGCTTGCTGCTCAAGTTTTACAGCAATCCCTCCAACATGGCACTAGACATAATTTCCCCATATTTGAACAAGAGGAAGGTCAATGGTAAGGGTAAAAAGGTTAAAGGTTAAAGGTCAGGGGAGATGGCCACTGTTTCTCACTCAACCTGTGGGTTGCAACCCCTTTGGGGAGCATATCAGTTATTCTGCATATCAGATGTTTAGATTGCAATTTACAATAGTAGCAAAATTATACTGATGAAGTAGCAATAACATAATTTTATGGTTGGGGTCACCACAACACGAGAAACTGTATTAAAAGATCACAGCATTAGGAAGGTGGAGAAGCACTGACTTAGTGGTTAGGAATGCTTACAACTCTTAAAAAAGAATCCAAGTTGGTTCCCATCACCCAGCTCACAGCCACCTGTAACCCCAGCTTTAGGGGATATGACGCCCTCTTCTGGCCTCGTCAGGCACTTGCGTGTAAGTGAAAATAACAAATTTACACAAACAGCTACATAACCAAACTGATCAACCAGACAAAAACAAAAAGATAAAAAACTTTGAAGAAAAAATATGAATACGGTTCTGTAGTTGTGAACATGTCATGTTGTTCATTTTGATGTTGCTCATGTGGAAACATTGTACTTGTGCCAAGTCTCAAATTGGATAATGCAGCTAAAATAAGAAGGTATACCCCCACGTCTCTCTGTCTCTTTCTCTGTTTTTTAATTTCTCCCCCTTGACTTCAAATCTTCAAAGGCTCGATTGTCGTAACAATTGATTTAGTTATGCAACATATTATTCTAAAATGAGTCCTGTTAAAAAGGTTAAAATTGTATGATCAGCTTGTGTCTGAGTTCTTTATACTCTGTCCCTCCCTTACAGGGACTATTTCAGAGGAGACACAGCTCTCTAGCTGGTCCTCAAGGATGCTCCTTACTAGACAGCCTGCCTTCCATCTCCTTGCTCGTACAGACATAGCAGAGACTCTCACCACCCTTGCTTTATAGCTGGAGAGATCCAGAGAACATGCATCCTGGCAGCCACTGGGTAGGCATGGCGACACAGCTGTGGCAGTGTCCTTGTAGCACGTGCAGCCTGGTGAAGTTCTGGCCGCATGAGTACTTGCAAGCTCAGTTTGGTATCTTAATCATTTAGAAAGGAAAGTATTCCGTGTGTGTGTGTACATCTTAGGAAAGAAAGTTTCTTTTGTGTTAATTTTCTTCTCTGAAAATTGAGACTATTAAATGTGGACAGTCATTTCTACCGCCAGCCCCAAATAGCGACATGGAGACTTCTTAATTATGAAAGCTTGGCCCTGGCCTTTAGTTTAGTCCTGTCTCGACTAGCTCTTATAACTTAAATCAACCCATTCATATCAATCTATATTTTGTCACGTGGCATTACTCTCTTCCATTTTACACCTCCTGTTTCCTCCCTGTGTCTTCTGGCTTCTCCTGTGAGGTCTAGGTGTCTCCTTCTCTTCCTTTCTCTACTGGGAAATCATGCCTATACCTCCTGCTTAGCTATTCGCCATTCAGCCTTTTATTACACCAAATCACAACAATACACATTCACACAGAGTGCAAATATCCCACAATAATTAATCATCCTCTTTGGGCTATTATAAAACATAAAGATACAAAGTGGCAAATCATAGTGCTGTACAAAGTAGATACTCAATAAAATTTACATTTATTCATACACTTCTCTTTGTTCACCACCTGGGTTCTGAACTTTGAATTCATGAATTACCAGACATGGCAACAAGTGCCTCTACCCACTAAGCCATCTCTCCCAACTACATTCATGGAGCCATCTCATCTACCTGTGACTACTGAGCCATCTTGCCAACCTGTCTTAGTTAGGGTTACTATTGTTATGATGAAAGGTCATGACCAAGCAACTTAGGAAGGAAGGGATTTATTTGGCTTATATTTCGTATGACTGTTCATCGTCAAAGGAAGTCATGACAGGAACTCAAACTGGGCAGGAATATGCAAGCAGGACCTGATGCAGAGGCTGTGGTGAGGTATTGCTTACTGGCTTGCTCTTCATGGCTTGCTCAGCCTGCATTCTTACAGACATCTAGAAGGCTCCACTCAGAAACTTCTGGAAGGCTCAAAACAATGGACACCTGGAAGGCTCTACCTACAGAAGCAGAACACAACTTCTTTCTAAGTACACATCAAGGATATTATAGGGAGAGATCACAAACAAGGCCATGAAGAGAACATCAATCTGCTTCAGAGGACTGAGATATTACACAGTGTATCCTCCCAGTGCAATGGACGAAATAGAAATTATCAACATAGTTGAAGGCTCACAATATGAAGAAATTGAACAACTCACTTCTAAATTAAAAAAGTGTCAAAATTTAAAAGTTCACAGTGGAAAACAGACACATTCAGAGACGAATGAAAGCAAGAACACAGCATTCCCATAGCTGCAGTGGAAGCACTGGTTAGAATTGCGCAGCTGTAAATGTCCCTGGGAGGAGCCTGCTAGGTACGCTTGGGTAGAGTACTCTAGATATCTTTGGGAGAGCCTGCTAGGTGCCCTGGGTGGAGTCTCACTAAGTCGAGCAGGTTTGTATTATTTTCCAAATCGCTTGCTTACTTTGACTGCCTGCCTGGCGATTGTAGCCATTATCGAAAGTTGGGTTGAATTCTATTTCGCTCTTCAGTGTCCATGTTGATGCTTGTATTTCTGGACTCATTCTTAGTACATATATGTCTATAATTGTTAAATCTTTTAACAGAGTAAGACTCTGGTCTTTATGAAATGCTCTTTGTACTGATGACACTGAACGTAAGCTCTCTCCACAGGAATTCTTTGCAAGTTATCTTTTGCATGATGCACTTTCCCCCAACTTATATTCTGGGAGAAAGGAGTCAGAGTCAGAGAGAAGCCATGGAGCCACTGCCGGAGAAAGACATGTTGAAACTTTAGCCAGTAAGCCACAGTGATGTGGCGATACACAGATTAATAGAAATGGGTTAAATTAATATGTAAGAGTTAGCCAATAAGGAGCTAGAGCTAATGGGCCAAGCAGTGATTTAATTAATACTGTTTCTGTGTGGTTATTTTGGGGCTAAGCGACTGGGGCCCAACAAGCAGCCCCTCTTTCTACACTTGTACTTTCAACTTGTTTGTGCCTTGACTTCCAACATGTGTATCGTACACACCCAGGCTTGTGCTTTGTTGTTTGAGGTTGATTTGGCTTTCTTATTTCCTTATTTATTTATTTATAAAACTGCTCTGTTAATCTTTGTTTTTTCCCCTCCCAATGGAGCTCTTTATCTATTGATAGTTAAATTGTTATGTATAAGTGACCATTCATCATAAGACATACTACAAATCCCAACTCTACTATGCTATTCCCGGGATCAGCACAACAGCACCCCAAAACAGTTCTGTCAAAACAAATCTGCAGCCTTTATAAGTCTTTTGCTGAGGTAGTTGGGCAAGCAGCTGTGTGCTGCTGACCCAACAAGCTCCCTCATGTCACTTTACAGCTCCATGAGCTACCACTGGCTCGAACCTACTCAAACAGTCCTCAAACCTACTGTTGCGATATCACTGACCAGGCTGAGCCCCGGGCTTCCTCCTGAGGTTAGGGGATGAAGTTGGACCCAGAAAAATCTTGAAAACTGGTGATACCAGGGAATCAGGATCTCTAAAAATCAATGCAAGAAAAAAAAATACTTAGCAAAAACTGTTGAAATTGACCTTTTCAGAGCTCTGGAAATCCACGAAAAGTTTACAGCAATCTGAGGCACAATCTACTCTGGCAAAGAGGAAAAAGACCTAGAGGGAGCCTGGGTCCTCTAACACTAACTGACCTGGCCCCTACATGCTCCCCAGCCAAGCAGCAGGGCCTGAAATCCCAGCAGCAACGGGCAGACCCTGAGCCGTGAGAACTTCTCCACACTCACTCCTGCCTTGCTAGACCAGCTCCAGGCCCCCCAGAAGGACCCCACATACAAGGCTGTCTTTATCTGCCTGACTCATAGTTCACACAGTGGGAAAGCCTTTGCCTGGAGGTGTGTTTAGTTTCTGTTTGCAGCACTTCTTCTCTCCAGAGCTAAAAGACAACGGCATGAGGTAATAATTAGGAATATGTGTTGATAGGCACACAATATACAAAGGTATAATTTGTTTGACAATAACAGCCCAAAGGACAGAGGAGAAAATGGATTTACACTGTCTTTGTACACCATTGAGACCAAATTGGTATTTTATATTTTATGTCACTTTGTTCTTTTATTTTATTGCCTTCTTTGGGGTTAAATAGAAGTGTGTATGTGTGTATGTGTGCACACGCGAGCGCGTGCATACATGTACACGTGCATGCATGTGTGTATGTTAGTTTAATTCCTTTGCCTTTTCTCTTAATATATTTTAAGGTTATTTTTTTATTGGTTGTCTTGAGGATTGCAATTAGTACAGTGTGTACCTGTGTGTGTCTGCCTGTGTGCATGTATGTGTGCACGTGTGTGTTTATGTGTGTGTGTGAGTTTGTGTATATTTTATGACAGTTTCTCACTGAACCTTGTTATGGGATACTTGACACAGTATGAAGATGATTGCTATGATGGGTGTCATAAAATGCTGACTGGCCAATAGCCAGGCAGGAGGTACAGGTGGGACTTTCAGGCAGAGAAGTCTGAGAAGGACAAAGGTGGAGCTGCCAGCCAGGCTTAGAGGAAGCAAGATGGAGATGCAGTACCGAGATGAGGTAATGCCACACGGCAGACACAGATTAATATAGTCGGGTTAATTTAAGTTATAAGAGCTAGTCAGAAAAAAGCTTAAGCTAAGGCCAAGCTTTCATAATTATTAATAAGTCTCCATCTCATTATTTATGAGCTGGTGGCAGACAAAAAAGCTTGCTACTGAACCTGGAGCTCACCAATACAGCTAGACTGACTGGCCAGGGAGGCCTTTGGGATTTTCCTGTCTCTGCCTTTCAGCATTGGCGTTACAGGCACACACCACTGAGTAAATTAACATCAACCCAAAGTAGATATGTAGAAAACAAACATCAAAATGATGGACACCATGCAAGAAGGTGAGGGGCTGAGGCCCATCACTGAGGGTATGGGGAAGTAGGGAAGTCCATGTGCGTCTCGCACTGCTGAGTTAAGGTGACACATGGCATCATGGGACAACTTCAGAGACTCTCCGAGGACCACCGTGCACCTTCCAGGTCCCTGTGCGCACCACTCCGGAAAAGCTAGAGCCCTTCCCACAGTTCTCTTTGCTCCTGTTGATTTTTGTTATTGGATGATTATTCTTAGCCCCACTAAAGAATAGGATGATTTCGTTGGCAGCCAAAAGTAGAATCATTTTGTTTCTCACCGCGGGACAAGTAAAATTGACACCCCCTCCCCCATTCCCAGGGAGGCGTAATTAGAAATTAGAGTCACGTCAAACTGTTCACTGCAGCTGTAAACTCTGGCAGGGAAATGATGGGCACCTTGGATCCCTGTCAGCCCCGAGCTTACAATAGGTATGCATTCGTGCATAGGCATGTGCACAGGATTACATGTGTGCACTTGTGTGTGTTTGCACATGCATAGCCCTGTGAGCGATATTATGTGTACCGTGAAGGCTTATTATTGCTTCCTATGAGAAACCGAAAGAGAATCTAGACTTTTGGGTCATTCTTAAGGCATCCAAGAGTCCACCTCTTTTTAGTGGGGAAACAATGATCTCCACCTGTTGAAACCCGAGTTGCTTACAGTTAGCCCAGTAGGCATTAGCTTCTGTTACCAAGGCAGACTGCTTTCTGTGGAGTGGTGGGAAGGCTTGGCTGCGGCTCATAAGCCATAGCCTGTCTGTGAGCATGGATGGATACAGTGCACCCAGTCCCCAGCCTCCGCTGGCTTGCACACCTGCCCAATACACTCATCATGTCTGTGTGTTCTGTGGGAAGCATGCAAGGCCACAGGAGGACCAAGGCTGCCAACGCTCAGTGCCTGCTGCTGCTTGACAAGTAGAGTTTGCATGGAAGCTTAGTTCATTGCGAGTCTTTTAAATTACAGCTTTCAAGTGAGTTTTCCATCATTTTTTCTTCTAGAAATTATATGGCTGTATGGGAGTTTTTATAGTGGGAAAAAAGAACTCTTCCCTCCATGTTTGCACGTAAGCAGAAGTTTCTGTCCCACCCAGTCCTGCAGCTGTTCAGTCCCAAGTAAGCACACAGAGGCTTAAATTAATTATAAACCATGTGGCCTATTGCTCAGGCTTATTACTAGCTAGCTCTTACTACTTAAATTAGCCCATAATTCTTAACTATGTTTAACCAAGAAGCTTGGTACCTTTTCTCAGTAAGGCATTCTTATCTTGCTTCCTCTGAATCTGGCTTGTGCCTTTCCTCTTGCCAGAATTCTTCGAGTCTGGTTGCCTCTCCTATACTTCCTGCCTGGCTACTGGCCAATCAGCATTTTATTAAACCAATATAAGTGACACAGTCTTTACAGCATACAAGAGCATTATCTGACAGCAAGTAGACTTTCCATTGCTGTTGGCTTCTGTCCCTGTGCCCCCTGTATCTCTTTATTCTTGCACAGATGTTTCTCTCCCAAGGGCAAGAGTTAGAAAAGGTGCATGTGTGTGTGTGTGTGTGTGTGTCTGTGTGTGTGTTTAGGGGTGTGAAGATATGAATTGGGAGACAGAGATAAGGTGGCTATGAATCCCATGACTGACCAGAAAGAGTCAAGGTGACCCAGGCTCCCACGTGTACCTGCTGCCCTGTGCTTTAAGCTGCACAAGGCAGATCTGAGATAAATGGATATCAACTCAAAAACATTGCTGGCAGAGAATACAGCTCTAGAATGTTTTCTCCAGAGTTTGGGGAGGGGGGTTCCTGTGCTGCTGTGAGGGTTATGGGCAGGGTAAGCAGCATGAACCTGCTGGATAGGGGACCAGGACCTTTCACCCCCCACCAAGCACAAAGATGTTCCTAGAGGCCGTTCTTCTTGAATCAGCCCTGCAGCTCTCTCTCCATCAGCACAGGAGTCTTGTCTCACCTGGGAGGAACTGGGGCCTCGAGGAGCACATTCCAGTGTCTGGAAGGCTGCCAGATGAAGTCAAGGCACACCTGTACTGCTGCTGCTTACTGGGCCAAAGTAGATGGAAGTAGGGAGAAAGGGGAAAAGACTCTGCCCAAGACTGCCAGAAGCGTAATTCTGCACTCTGGTGGAACTCACAACTCAATGCTGACACTATGGAGAGCCTACCTCAGAGAAGGAGGGGCGCCCTACTGCCTTGACTGGGGATGCCTCACCTTAGTGGGAAGCATTGTACACTTGCAAAATCCCGGTACAGCACACGCCGGCTTGGCAGTGGGCAGCTTTGGTGAACAGAGGAGGTTGGCACTGACAGAACATAGGCGCAGAGCCCTGGGCTCCCGGCCTCAGATCTCTAGATATGAACAGAGGGAACGGCTTCCAAAGCCACTGCAGCTCCTGACACCCCAGCTCCCGGTGCCCTTCTGCCTGCCGTGGCTTTGCTGAAAATAACACATTTCATCCTTTGTCATAATTACAAGCATCTGATGACATGAAACACAGGCCCGCCTCCCTGCCTTGCCAAGACTGTGACAATACAGGGAGCGTGGGCGTGTGAGCCTGTCACCCTGCGATCCCCGAGTTCTGTAAAAGGTCATACGCGATCACAGAGAGCCATTCCTCCTAAATGCTCGGTGTGCTTGTAACAGAACTAACAATTACCAGGTCTTCATCGTAGTCTTCTCTGCAACATGGAATTTCCTGCCGTGTGAAGGCCTCTCTTACAGGAGTAAATTGGTGAACCCTAGGCCTCGCAGGACCCTGCAGGTGCGGCTCCTGCCTCCTGCATTGTCTGCACCCCCACCGGGGTTTCCGGAGACTCAGCTGCTACCAAGTATGCTTCATTTGTTTTTTGTTTGTTTTTTTTTAAAATTATCACTTTCAAGAAATCTTAACATCTTACATTCCTCCCTTTTTTCTATGTTTCTTTCACATGGGTTTAGGCTCCAGTGGCTACTTTAAGTTAGGCTTTCCCTGGAAATAGCTAAATCCACACCAATGGGAGAACTTTTGTTTACCCAGGGTTTCCAATCCCTCGCTCAAGGTTTTTTCCATTCTGCAAGTGTCCTGGTGCCAGGGAGCCCAGTGCAGACTCCCGTTCTTCTCAGTATCCTTAGGGGAGTCTCATCAATCCTTAGATCAGCAGGCTTATTGTTACTATTACCTATTGACTGTGAAAAAGAGTTTATTGATTATATCAGTGGTTCTCAACCTTTCTAATGCTGTGACACTTTAATATAGTTCCTCATGCTGGGGTGACCCCCAACAATGAAGTTACTTTTGTAGCTACTTCATAACTGTTATTTTGCTACTGGTATGAATCACAATGTAATTATCTGTGTTTTTGATTGTCTTAGGTGACTCCTGTGAAGGGGTCATTTGCCACTGACCCCACCGAAGATTAAGCCTAATGTTTAATCTTACCAGCGACATGGGATGTTTCCGTCACTCAAAAAAAAAAAGAATTCATTGCACACCTCTGTCACTGTGGCTCTGACTGTCGCTCAAGCATAAGCCAGGTTGAAGTGAGGGGCGTGCCATCCTCAAGGCTCTGAGCAGCAGTTGTCCTCTAAAAGGTCATGGGGTCAGGACAGGAACCAACCAAGTGTAGTCGACAGGATGTGGATGCAGTTCCTGTTCTAGGTCTACATGGGGTACACAGAATCTACTGCATAATGCCTGCATGCTTGCAGGTAGGTTCCAGCACAATCGCCACATGGTCCATTGTACAGATGAAAGGAAACCTGGTTAGCAGGGGGACGGGGGGACGGGGTACTGGCCTGAAGAGTTGTCCAAGTGCTGAAGCTGGTGTAGTCCTAAGACTGGACTGGGACCCTTTGTCACTTATTCTGTGTTGAAATACAGACATCAGAACTACACTTGATGTCATCTGCTAATACCACTGTCCATCCACACCCTGACAAGAGAACAATAGATGACAAAAATACATTGTGTCAAATGTCAGGGGCATGTTATAATTCCCAATTTTTAAGAGTTGAAATAAAATCCAGACTATGGCCTACTTTTGTTTTTGAAGCTCGCTATCATGTTGCAATTATAGTTTCCAAGCCTGAAGGGCCACTTTGACTTTTTTTTGGTTCCTTCTTTATTTCCTCCCCTACTCTTTCTTTGCCTTAGGAAGCTGGTCCCAGAGGACAATGGGTTTGCATTTTTAAAAATCCAGAAATTCAATACAAATCTGGCTGTGTTAAATATTAAGCAATTCATAGCATACATTCGAAAATGTTGTACAATTTGGTTCTGTTGTATAGAAATTTAAGACTTTATCCTATGTTTTTGCCTTTCTCAACATTGACTGTGGCATTTCTTTTATCCCCTGTGATTTTAAGCCAAATCAACAGCTCCACTCCGTGCTTTATAGAAATACTTAGAGTTGTGGGGTTTCATTTTGCGAGCATCTTTATGATGTGCCCACCAAGTGTAATTTTATAATAAAAGGACTATAACACATAGCTGTTTTAACAATTATAGTTTAATGTTTGTGTTTTAATTTGCAACTGACAAAAACGAGCTATGTTGCCATCTTATATTGTGGAGTAATCTTTCAGTGGTGGGAACCAGCAGAGAGCAGCACATTCTTCTCTTAGCTTCTTCATAGTTCCTGTTCTATAACTGCAGAACAGTGTCTAGGCCAGCAGTGGCCACGAGTGTAGCCCCTGGCCTTGTTTAGATTGTAGCCCACAGCCCCTACTACATTCATATAGAAAGCATTTGGAGTAAAGGTCAGGGTAAAAAACCTACATTTGTCACAAATACATATGTGAAGTGGGCAGGCACAGATCAGTGGACATTGCCCTTTCAATTACATTTTGATGTGGGATGTCTTTCTGTAAATGTGTTGTTTTTATTGGTTGATGAATAAAGCTGCTTGGGCTAATGGCTTATCAGAGTAAAGACCAGGCAGGAAATCAGAACAGTGATAGAGAGAGAGATAGAGAGATAGAGAGAGAGAGAGAGAGAGAGAGAGAGAGAGAGAGAGAGAGAGAGAGTCAGGGAGACACCATGTAGCTGCTGAAGGAGAAAGATGCCTACTAGTAGGTCACACCTTTGTGATGGTAAATAGATCGATAGAAATGGGTTAGCTTAAGATATAAGAGCTAGCTAGAAATATGCCTGAGATATTGGTCAAACACTATTGTAATTATAGTTTCTGTGTGATTATTCAGGTCTGGGATGCCAGGAAACTAACATGTAGTCTCCATGTACAAAATGACACCCAACATTTGGCAACATATATCCACATAAAGCCTAAGAAAGCTTTTTTAAAAAGGGGGCTTTTTAGACTCACAAATAGGAGCTTCTTGGTAGTTACATTTTTTTTCATATTGGCTCTGTTTGCTGGCAGCAAATAGAAGCGGCTCCTTTAAGAGAAGGCTTCCTGACTCAGTATTAGCAGCAAAAGCAGCATGACTTCTTTAAGAGACTGTTATATCCTTCTGTGGTCTTTGAAGAGTTGAAGACAGATAGTCACAGCTTTTCTTAGTTATGATAAAAGATAAATTAGATATAAAATGTTAGACTCACAAAGATAGGTTAGATGATACAATATTTCCTCAATTTGCCACATGTCAATGGACTAAATATTGCAACTATAATTCTTGCTTGATAACTCTTTAGTATATATAATTTTACTATGTTCAAGTTAAAACCTTACTTTTTAATTAGAAAAGAGGAGATGATGTGGGTTGTCTTTTTGTATATGTGTTGCTTTTATTGGTTGGTGAATAAAGTTCTTTGGACCAGTGACTTAGCAGAGTAAAGCCAGGTGCGAAGTCAGAATAGGGAGAGAGAGAGAGAGGGAGGGAGGGAGAGAGAGGAAGAGAGAGAGAGAGAAAGAGAGAGAGAGAGAGAGAAAGAGAGGAACGCAGAGTCTGGGAGGTGCCATATAGCTACTGAAGTAGAAAGATGCCTACTGATAGGCCACATCCCTGGATACATAGATTGGTAGAAGTGGGTTAACTTAAGATATATGAGTTAGCAATATGCTTGACTATTTGCCAAACAGTGTTGTAATTAATATAGTCTCTGTGTGATTATTTGGGTCTGGACAGCTGGGAAATGAAAGAGTAGTCTCTGTTTACATTTCTTTCTAGGAAAGAGGTCCTGTTGGGATGAACTTTCTGGCCCCAAGGCAGGACTGAGAAACTAGATGGGATGGGGGTTCTGCTGTTAGCTTCTAACCTCCTTGGGCTGGGAGCCTGAGAGACCTTCCCTTGCTAGTTATTTCTGTTTCAGCTGTGGGCTTCCTCTAGCCTCAGGGCACAGCCTATGGCGGCCTCAGGCCAGGACTGGCTATTCTCAGTGGACTGCCTGCCTTTGCTGTGGCATCCTGTGAGCTGGGCCTTGTTATGTCACGCTAGCTCTTTGTCACTGAGGTTATGCTTCTTACAGGTAGCAGCGATGGATTTGTTCATTTTCCTGGGCCATTCTAAAATCAGATCAGTACTTACCACACATGACAATTATTTTATTGTTTTTTTTTTGTGTGTGTGTGTGTGTGTGTCATTTTGCCAGGATGTCACTCTATGCTCACCTGCCTCTGACAATGGTTAATTGCAGCGATTAAGAAGGGGGGACATATGATTGCTATCTGTCTCCTCACTGCCCTTAGAACAAGTGCAAAGGACAGTGGAGATGGGTGAGCCCTTGGCTGACTGCCATGTGAGGGTGACCCCCGATCTCCTCATTAGCGACTCATGTCGCCAGAGCACTGGCTCTTTAATCATTACCTGAGTTCTCGAGACCATGTGCGGAGATAAACAACACATTTGCCAGAGAGACTGGAGGTTGGACATGAGCTGCATAGTCTTGGGGTGGGGTCCAAGCATGGGGTCACCGGCAGGGCAGGCTTTTGTGGCAGGCTGCCTGCGCAGGCAGAGGCTTTGAATGTTCTGTATATGGCACCCACTGAGTTTTTGTTTCCTGAAGCAGCTGGAAGGCATTGCTACACCCAGTCCCTTTCTTTCCCTTCGGTGTAGGGAGCAGATGCTGACCCCACTCAGGGCCTCCTCTGAGACAGCAAGGCTAACATTCCTCCATGAAGGGCACCTCCACCCTGTGGGACCTGGTGCCTCCATCCACACCTTCTCTGTCCTGTAGTTGGAAGCCCAGGGGTGCTGCCTCTCTGCCACCTTCCAATTTTCCGCAGACAGTCTCCGAAAGCTGATGGCCACATCACCCGGTGCCAGTGTAAATGAGTCTCATTCTTTTCCTGCCGCTGGCATATGGCATGTCATTGTCCTTGGTCACCGAGGCAGAAGTGATGCAATTTGTTGGCATGTCTTGCCACAGCACAGACTACTCATCCCACTGAGCCCTAGAAAACAACAGAAGTCGAGAAAGGGCAGCCAAGACCGACACGGCTTCCTCACAAAGGCCCCCAGGGCTGGGATCTGGGAAATAAAACCCGCGTGGCTCCATGTCTTTCTTCATAGAAATCAGACTGAAGGATCTTGAGACACTTTCCCTTCTTCTCCAGCTGCAAAGACACCCAGGTCACTAGTACGTTAAACCCTTCTTGGGGCACTATTTGGAACAGATGTTTCCCGACTGCTCAGTTTCAACTCTTCCCTCAACTCCACACGGGTACATGGTGAGGGCTTGTGTGTGTGTGTGTGTGTGTGATCCTGAGAGTGTGCAAACCTACCCTAGTGGCTTGCACAGGGGAGGTTGGGGCTTTCTGAAAGAATCCATTTATTGTTTGGATAGAGAGGTCCAAAGGGAAGGAAGGTGTCACCTGCAGGCTTTCATGGAGGTCACCTTGAGCTGGTGGCAGAACCTGGCATTATTCAGAAGGTGCTTTCTTAGCTCGCAGAATGCAAGGTGTGTGAGGTTATGGGGGCTTGCACCAGGGTGGTAGAGAAAAAAAAAACCACTGAGGCAGGGAGACGAGTGAGACTCTAAAGGTAAAGCCCGCACCTCCGTGGGCAGCTGAAGAATGTTGGAGATGTCCAGAACAAAGGAAAGGCATAGTTGCTGAGTGGAATCGGCCAGAGGTAGAGTCCATGTTTGTGGCAGGCAGCGGGGCCACAGAGGCTGAGATATACAAGCCCCTAGAGCTCACCTCATAAGGCCATCTACCACACATGTTGGACATGCATGTGTAGGACATAATGTCTACCCTGCTGGGCTTTGTTCTTGCTTTGGCCTTGTCTTTCCTTGATGTTTCCCATCTATCCCCACTCAAAGGGGAATGTTTAGTCTATACCTTCATGTATTATGTGTAACTTACTTTGGGGATTTACGGAGGACCACAGCTATTTCAGTCTCAGAAGAGACTTTGTAATTTGGGCTTTTGAATGCTTGAGACTACTAAGCTACAATGACTTTTGTAGGGTGATGACCACATTTTTAATATGACATGGCCATGAGCCTTTTGGAGTCAAAGGTGGAAGTTTGTCTTTAATTTCAAAGTCTTCTAGAGGCTCATGTTTTGAGTATTTTTTTCTCAGCTTGGGGCATCATTTTAAAGGCGGACTTGAAGTCAGAAATAGGCTCTCAAGGGTAGGTCTTTGACGCTTCTACCCATCCTGGTTATGGTAGAGTATTCTCTGCTCTCTGAATGCCACGATGTGGATACACTGCCTCGTGTTTGTGTCTCCAAAGACTGAACTCCTCTGCCTTTCCCTCTCTGCCAAAAATCCCCACAGATAAAATTTTGTAGTCACAATTTCAGAGCTCCACAGTCTTTGTGGGTATTTTGTCACAGCCATGTGTTGTGGAATATTATTTTAAGATATATTACATTCATTTAGGCTGTGGAATATTTGTTTTAATGATGCCAAGATGTGTCACATTCTTTTATGTTGCATTTATTTAATTCTGTGAAACTGTGATACTTTGCCTATAAAAAAAAAAACACCTGATTGGTCTAATAAAGAGCTAAATGGCCAATAGCAAGGCAAGAGAAAGAACAGGCAGGGCTGGTAGGTAGAGAGAATAAATAGAATGAGAAAAAGAGCAAAAGAGATCGAGGAGTGAGAAAAGAAGGGACCAGCCACCCAGTCACACAGCCAGCCAGGGAGTAAGAGCGAAAGTGAGATTACAGAAGAAGAGGAAAAAGCCCAGATTTCAACAGATTTAAGTCTTCTAACCAGAGTAGATGACATCAGTGTTCACCCATGGGCATGTCGTTCAGCTTCTCCAGAGTTTCCATTTTCTGAATTCTTTCATTTTCTCTGTAAACATTGGTCTGCTCTTGATCTCTGTGTCATGGCTCTCTGTCCAGTCTTTTTGACTCTTGCCTCCAGCTGCAAATCTTAAGAAGACTTAGTTCTGCGTCGACCCGACCACCACCTGCGATGTGCTTACACGTGTGCAAGAGTTTCTCAGAACGCCGTATAAACAACTGGCCATGAATTTTAATTCACAGCTATCTATTAGGGGCTGGCATTATGACCCATTGGGAAAAGGCACTTGCTGTCAAAACTGGAAGCTGGAGCTCACTCCCTGGGATCCTCAGGGTAGAAGGAGAGACTCAGTTTCTAAAAGTTACCCTCTCACCTGTCTGGACACACACACACACACACACACACACATGGGGATGGGGGAGAGAGTGGGAGAGGGAGAGATTTAAAGATGAAAAATTACGTTTATAAATAATAATGGAGATCTTAAAAAGTTGCTAAATACATGGCAAATATACCTTTATACGTTAGCGTAAACAGTTTAAAATGGAAAGAAAACAACTGTTTCAAGAGTGTTAAAATTGGATGTGAAGCCAGAGCCCCCTCTCAGTGTGTATGGTATGCTGGGCCAGGAAGGAACGAGGTGCAGCATGAGGGGGGCTAAGAATAAGGAGCTTCACTGGTAGCGGGTGTGGTCCGTGTAGGCTTGGAATGTGCAGCCAGCTCTTGAGAGAGCACCACAGTCTCAGGAGCACAGAGGAGAAAAGCAGACTTTTCACAGAGGAGTAGGTGAAAGCAATGCCTGTTTCCTTCACACGGACTCTGCTGCTTCTGTTCCACACAGACATTCATGCTTAATCATTATCCTGAACGTCGGTGATTCTCAACATAGGCAAAACACTAAAAACAAAGAAAAGGGAAGAAAAAAATGTGACCAACTCTTCAGACAAACACACAATATGAAATAAATGTACACTATTGCTGGAAGTAACAGGAAAGATTAATATTTCTTGAAATTTTAGAACTCACTGGGAGGCTGAATATGAAAATTACAATATACAAATAGGAAATATGTATTAAAATGTTTATTAAAATTTCTTCCTTCTTTCCTTCTCCCCCTCCCCTCCCCTCCCCACTCTCCCCATCCTTTTCCTCTTTATTTGTAATAGTGAGGATTAAACCCACGACCCCACACATGCAAGCGAGTACCCTACTGCTGAGCTACATCCCAAGCCTCTTTCCATGTTTTGTTTTGAGGCAGCATCTTACTAAGTTGCCCAGGCTGGTCTGTAACTCATTCTGAAACCCCGACAGGCCTTCATCTTTGTCTCCTTCTCCCTTGGCCTCCCTTGCAGATGGGATAACGGGCCTGTCACTGACATCTCCTAATAGCTGTGTTGCTGACAAACCGTCCATGGCATGATTGATTGTCTTGGAGCGTTTTGAGTTTAGCTTTTAAGAATTACATGCCAAAGTTTTACTATCATAGTCAAGATAAAGTTATACTCCCAAGAGCAACAACAATAACTGTTTCTCTAGGGACAAACCTATCTAGTCAGCTAAGAACTTAACTTACCCAGTGCTGCCTCTTCAGCGGTCTCACTTACCTGTCCCTTCCTCAGTGACCTCCATACAACACCCCTCTCCCCTCACACAATGACTGTTCTGCCTGACTTTGGCAAGGGCTCCTGCCTCCAGCTCTTTGACTCCTCACCGCATATATCAAACCTGGACCCATGAGTGTTAAAGAATATAGGCTGGGACAAGAAGAAGGACTTCATATTTCTTCAAGGGGTTTTCTTCAGGGGCCTGAAATCCATAGAGTTCCTTCTCCTTCATGGCCCTTTAAGGTCCCTCCTCTCCAGTGTACACAGGGGCAGAATGGTGCTTCCCAGAAAGATCTTTCTCAAATGGAAAAGCACATGTGTTCAAGCCACAAGGACCTAGAACACCATTGTGGCATTCCGGACATCCCCTATCAACCACAGGCAGCAGGTGAGACATCTGTCTGCAGGTGTCTGCTCCCTGTCTGCTCCACGTCCTGCTGGCAAGAGTCTCTCTAGGCTCCACAATCCAAGTCCATACAAAGAAACACATTCTGCCACCTCTCCTGGGTACTCTCTCCCTGGTCCATAAAACAGTGAAGTATTAGGTACTAATTCTATCAGGAAGCTTCTCTAGGGATGCTGTGCCTTACTCAGAAATATCTGGCCTTGGGGGCTATTGTCTTCACCCCTTTTCAGAATTAATGATGCTCTGGTTTGTGTAAAGATCTCCATGAGGATCCCCCAACGGTAAATTCGAGACTTTGTCACCTTGTCTCAGATTTTGATGGAGAAGGGGTTTTACTTTATTTGAATTTTCATCCTTTGTCTCTTCTTTAGATCTGGAAACTTGGGACACGGGAAGTGTGGGCTTTCCTGCTGCTGGCCCCGGGGTTCTCTGCACAAAGCTCAGTGGTAGGACTGGCAGCACACCCTGCATTCCCACAGTTGCTGACCCTACTCCACAGCTCAGAAACTAGCCTTCTCATCCTGGCCCTTGCTGGGCTCGCTCAAGACCACCCTGTCTCTGGGGTGATGTGAGCAGAAAGGATGGGGGCACACAAACTGTAACACGTGAGTGTAAGGAGCACTGAGCAAACAGCTTGTTTCACAGGGTTTGTGTCCCAGTAGATCTCATTCAGGATGTATGAATTCTTTTTCTAAATGACACTTCCCTCCTCCAGGAGGTCACTGTGTTAAAAAACAAGTTTTCCCCCTCTGTGTATCTTTTCTCCAGTCCTTCCAAGCTTCTGCTCCTATCCCAGCCAGTCACCTGTGCTAGCCTGCAGACAGACAGACAAGTACCCAGAACATTCTAACACCACAGCGTTGAGTGGGGAGGCAGAGCACCTCTAGTTCAGGGTACCAGAACCACATGTCTATACACAGACTGCACTTCAGGGCAGATATAGTATTTACCAGGTAAGTATACTTTGCTTAGGCACCTATTCATATTATTAAAAAAATTCACAAAGTGTTCTCTACTTTGTCTATGAAAGAATTTTAAACAGCAGTACTACATAATTTAGAAAAATATAAGGTCATGGGGAGCTAATTAAAAATATGGAAAAGATAAATGAATAGGCAGTATTAATATCTATTAATGCGTAGTATAATTTGTTAAGACCCTGATGATATTAATACATGAAAGTATGTAGGAGCAATAAAGAGATGGCAAAGGTTCATAAGAATGGAGTACAAAGTACCAGAATTCTTGGAGAAAAACAACAGGGAAGGACCAGTAAGGAAGTCAGCATATAAGCCAGGGTGTTTGGATTTTATTGTGTGTGTGTATGTGTGTGTATACATGCATATGTGTGTGTGGATATGTACATGTGTGCAGGTGTGCTTGTACATGCATGTATATGTGGAGGCAAAGATGTTAGGTTCCTTCTCTCTTGTGTTCTATCTTATTCCCTTTAGATGCCTCTCATTCTCTCATTGAACCTAGATCTCACCATTGTTTATGTTTGTTTACTTTTTTCCTTGTTGCTTGTTTGGCTAGGCTGGCAGACTGAAACCCTAGCAATCCTTCTGCCTCCTCTGCTTCTATTGTTGGGATTACAGGAGCGTTTACAACCATACCCAGCTTTCTATGTGACTGCTGGCCATCAGAACTCAGATCTTTACCCATAGAGCCATCTCCCCAGACCCAAGCATTTTAGATTGTGAAAATCATCTTTTTGACTCTTTCCCAGAAATACACCGTGGCCTGTGCATTCCTGGGAGATGCTCTCTTGCATGGTGAAATGGTTAGCATTGATAATGGTGGAGAGGGATTTTCTGAACATCAGGGGTCTGTTCCAGCTGGATGCTGTGGAGGCTGGTGGGGCCTGGAGAACCCCAAAGGGCAGCTCCTGCACATGCCCTTCATGAATACTAGGACCAGAATCTGTACTGGTTCCAAGTACTGTCACCTCTGGAGAGACTTCTTCAGATTGTTACAGGGCTCCGAAACATTTGTTGCTGCAAGTTGTGGTGTCCTTGATAGGGGGTGTCAGTGATAGACAGAAAGGAATGATCTTATGCAAAATCTTGACCCACTTGAACATAGGCCTGAGGTCAAAGATGAAAAAAGAGGATGCCATGGCCATGTGAGAAGCAAAAGAGGGCTGTAGGCCACCTGCTGGGAGTGAGGGCAGTGGCACTTGCTTGTTAAAACAGTTGGAAGCAAGTATGGGCTGGCGGGGTTTGTGACTAAAAACTGAGTGGTTTCCTGAACAAGGAGTCGTTTGTAGATGGAGCAAGAGGTCCTGTAATCATGTTGGCTGGTACTACATGAATGCGTGCGTGTGTGCTCACTCACTCACACTCCTTCAATATATTCCCAGTGATTGAAACCTGGGTAAAGTCTGGGAACTGGCTGAGAAACCGGAGAGTGAAAGTCCACGCTGGGCGCCCGTGATCAAAGACCAGCCCTTCCAGGCAGAATGCTTGGTTTGTGACTTTACTCAAGATGAGAATGTGCTGTGGCTTCTGAAGTGAGAAGAAAGGCCACTGTCCCCTCTGCAGGGCTTCTGTAGAAGTCAGGTTTCATATGCTGGGTAGCTTTAGGTGCCTGTGTGACTGAAGCCCTCTGCATCGCCTGCAGGGAATTCAAGATTTGCTGCATTATCACCAAATCCTGGACTTGCTCCCTCAAACAGAAGGGAACATAAGACGGGTCATGGATCCTGTGTCCACTTGCCACACTTTTGTCACAGCTGAGCAAAGGTAGCTAGAAAGCCATTGAGGATAGAGAGGGCAGGTGAGATGGGCGGGTCCCACTCCTTACATTGAGTTCAGGTGAATGCCAATCATCCCATACCCGTCGTGATTTCTGGTTCCTTCAACGATTCATCCTTTCTCATTCTGATGACATGAACATCAGGTATATGGAGAAGCATATGGCCTGTAGAGCCCTGGGAACTTTCTCTTGAAGTGTAGGTGTGTGGAAGTGGGAACAGGGTGACCACAGTGCTTTGTCACCTGAGGAGCAGAGGTCCTCACTGACTAGAAAACACAAACATTGCTTGTTTCTCATATTCAGCAGGTCATCATCCCTGTCTTGACAATGGTCTCAGTCGAGGGCACCAGGTGGTATGCCTTTCTTTATATAAACATCAAGTTCACGGTCATTCCAAGTTGTTTGCTGGAAGGACTAATACGAGATGCCCAGCCAAGCTTACACCTATGAATCCAGGGGTAGCTTACCACCATGGCATGAAGAAGGGTGGAGGGTGTTTCTAGGCTGTGTGTACAACTGGAAAGGAGAATGTCTCAGTAACACTGACTGACTTACCTTCGTCTGTTTTTTTGTGGAACACAAGGACACAATGACCTATCCATTGGCATGGAGAAATCCTGTCTACACAGGCCCTTCCTCAGGTTAGGGCAGAGGCTTCCTGCTAAAGCCCTGTGGCTGTTTGGATGGTCCTGTGAAAGGCTATTTGGTTTCTCCTCCTTGCCTAGGAGTACAGAAAGCATGCCTGCTGCTCTGACAACAGAAGCCACAAGTGTTTCCGTGCCCTGGCAGCCGATCCATGCCTGGCCAGCCCTTCCATCCCAGGCAACTTCCTAATCAATTCTGATTGCTGGGCCATATGGATCCCTGTGACCACCCAGGTCTGCGGGTGAGGAGCTGAAATGACAGGGTTGACTCTCCACATAGTCCATCCATTGTGCTCGTATAGACAGAGTATGAGATGAGCCAATTTAGGTTAAAATATCCCAAACAAATCCTCACAGGTCCTGACGCTCAAGATTGATTTCTTTTCCAGTGAAAATGATTACTTTCCTTGGAGTCCTTCCAAGTCCTGGACTCCTGAGCTGAAACAGAACTGGGAATATAGAGACATGGGCCATCTTGGCACAGCAGCCCCGGCCCCAAGATACTGATTCTGCCCTGTCTGGTGGATGTCTTCGTTGGATGACAAGAGATGGGTCTGGTGTAGGCTGTCTTTCAGGGTGGGGATCCAGGAGATCCTTTGTATATAAAGAAGAGCAAGCTGCCCTCCAGAAAGGTAGCCTCCCCTTGGGCTTCTTTCTCTTCTGCTCTGAAGTTTCACGGCTCTTCTTCCTTTGAATATCCATGGGCCACTGTGGATGAGCTCCCCATGACAATCTGTAGGAACGTTTTAAAGGCTCTGTTCCCAGCTCTTCAATAAAATAGGAACCCAGAGGTCACTGTCGGAGCACTTTAACCACCTGACTGTAATAGGTGACTGAGGGTAACAGAGTGGTCCTAGATCAGCCAGGGGGCCTCATCCCATCAGCTGAATCCTTTCGTGCCAAGGTGAAGGTTTTTGGAGAAGATGGTTTCTCTTAGAGACTGAAGTGTAGCTTCTTCAAGTGCTAGGTTGGCCCCTGCCCATTAGCGTAGCTCTCTGAAGCTACCAGATAACGTCTGCCCTAGGCTATGACTCCTCCAAGCTCCTAGTTCTCCTAAGTACCCATGTTTGTTGGAATTGGCCTCTTCCTCTGTTTCACCTTGTTTCTTCTTTCTGGTTCATTCCTGGAGAATCTGGGCTATTGTGGTCATTGGTTTCTGCAACATTGCACCACTCACAGTGGTCTCTCGGTCTGTCTCAGGGGACCACAGATGTAGTGACAGGGCACAGCCAGTTAGTGTCTGAGATGAGAAGAACTAACAAGGCAACTGGGGACAGACGCTCTTCCTTCAGATAGTCGCCAATGTGTGCTGTTGCTTAGGTCTCTTGTCCCCAATGAAATCATTCCATCTAGACTTAAGAAGTGAGCAAAACTCACAGGACTAAGCTACTAAAATGTGATAAATAAGGTTTCCTGCAAGGTCACACATGTAGTGACAATTTCTGGCAGGGGATACTCTACCACCATCCTAACTGCCTGCAGTCCACAGGAGGCTCAAGAGATATAACATTGGTCCTCCAAAAGCCAGTATAGGCTTTTTGGTGAAGCAGCTGCCTTTGAGTCATTTCTGCTCCTCTAAGCAATTCTTCACTCATATTCCTATAAGTAATCACAGTAGACATACTGGTTCACTAAGGGAGACGTGGTTGGAATGGTTTCTCTGGTCTGTCACATTTGCTCACACCTCTACAGGAGAATTTACACAACACACCTTATGGGAATGAATCTCTGCAGACTCAACAATACAAACAATGGTTGAGAATGAGCCACCCAGAGACGATCACCTACTGACTCCTGCATGTTATCCCTTCTCTTTATAAACACATTCACAACTCCCTATTCCCTCTTCGACTCCCAGGCTTGTCTGAGTGATTAAGGCTATCCTTAGTGTTGTGTAACCAGTTCTCCTGGCCACAGTGTGTGCGCAGCTGATGGAGTTAAGGTTAGGATGGAAGCTCAGGATGACAGATTCAGTAACTGAGTTAGAGACTGCCTCACCCTGTGGATTTACCTGTTCATGGCTACTAAAGGATGGCCTGTCTTAGTAAGGATAGGAGTGGGCAAAAGGGCTCCAGAGAGGCCACAAGGATAGGAAAGGAGTTTCCTGTATCATTTGGTTTTCCTGACAGTTCTATGGTCATCAGTCAAGTTGGACCGTGAGTGGGCAGCTTCTATGGTGACTTGAGATTGGCAGATCCACAACCTTGGCAGCTTAAGAAGAACACCAGATTTTTCTCAGGTGATGCCCAGTCTCAGTTCACCTGGCATTTTCTCGCAGTGCTTGGTGTTGGGTTTAGGGAGAAGTCACCAATGGAAGGCAGCGTTCTTCTCACACATCCTCTCAAGACTAGTGACTGCACTTGGCCACCTGGCTGAGGTGTGTGTGGCCTCTCCAGGGTCACCCTCACAGGACTGTCTATCTAGGAACTGACAGTGCCATCATGTTGCTGATGGCAAGAGAACACGTGCATGGCTTGCAGTTCCATTCAGGTGCTCTGCGGTCTTTTCATCACAGCTGTTTGGTTTTTCATATTAGTGTGCTCACTTATTTTATGCCTATATTTAAAATCCATGCTATTGTAGTTTTCCCTCAAAATTGTCTACTTTTTCTTGTAATTTTGTTCTCTCTCTCTATGTGTGTGTCTCTCTCTCTGTCTCTCTGTCTCTGTCTCTCTGTCTCTGTCTCTCTGTCTCTGTCTCTCTCTCTCACACACACACATTCACATCCAGACTGCATTTTCCCCTCCCCCACCTCCTCTCAGTCTTTTTTCCCCACCTTCCCTCTGCCTCCCCCTGTCTATTCCTCCTCCATTTCTATTCAGAATCATGCAGGTCTCCCATGGATATTGACAATCTGTACCCCATTCTTTAATTGGATTATTTAATATTTTGATATCTAGTTTCTTGAGTTCTTTATATATTTTGGAGATCAGTCCTCTCCAAAATATGGTGAAGATATTTTCTCATTTTCTCAAAATCTGCCATTTGACCTATTGACACTGTCCTTTGCCTAACAGAAGCTTTTCAGTTTCGTGAGGTCCTATTTATTAATTGTTGATCTTAGCGTCTATACTATTGTTGTTCTGTTCAGAACGTTGTCTCCTGTGGCAACGTGTGCAAGGCCATTTCTCACTTTCTCTTCTATTTGGTTCAGTGTAACTGGATTTATGTTGAAGTTTTTTATCCACTTGGACTTGAGTTTTGTGCCAGGTGAAAGATATGGATCTGTTTGCATTCTTCTATAAGCCAACATCCAGTTATACCAGTACCATTTGCTGAAGATGCTTTCTTTTTCCATTGTATAATTTTGGCTTTTTTGTAAAAAATCAGGTATCCATAGTGTGTGGATTATGTCTGGGTCTTTGATTCCATTGATCCATCTGTCTGCTTTTCTGCTAATACCACGAGTTTTTTTTTAATTTTTATTATTATTATAGCCCTGTAATAGAGCTTGAAATGAAGGATGGTGATGTCCCCAGAAGCTTCTTTATTGTACAGGGTGTTTTAGCTATCCTGGGTTATTTGTTTTGCCATATGAAGTTGAATATTGTTCTCTCAAGGACTGTAAAGAATTGTGTTGGGATCCTAAAGAGATTTCATTGAATCTGTAGATTGGTTTGGAAAGATGACCATTTTCACTATGTTAATCCTACCAATCCATGAGCATGGGAAACCTTTCTATTTTCTGATATCTTTCTCCAATTTCTTTCTTCAAAGATTTGAAGTTTTTGTTATGCAGGTCTTTGCTTAGTTAGAATTACACCAAGGTATTTTATATTATTTGTGGCTATGTAAAGGGTGTTGGTTCCCTGTTTTTTTTCTCAGTCCATTTATCATTTGTGTATAGGGGGTTACTGTTTTTTTTTTTTTTGAGTTAATCTTGTATCTAGCCACTTCACTAAAGGTATTCATCAGCTATATGAGTTCCCTGGTAGAATTTTTGGGGTCACTTATATGTATTATCATATCATCTGTGAATAATGAAACTTTGACTTCCTCCTTCCCAGTTTGTCTTGTCTTTATCTCATATTGTTGTCTTATTGCTCTAGTTAGAACTTCAAGTACTGTATTGAATAGCTATGGAAAGTGGACAGCCTTGTCTTATTCCTGATTTTAGTGGAATTGTTTAGGATTTCCCTCCATTTAATTTGATGTTGACTATTGGCTTGCTTTATATTGTTTTCAATTACATTTAGGCATGTCTCTTGATTACCTGATCTCTCTAAGACTTTTATCATGAGGGGTGTTGAATATTGTGAAAGGCTTTTTCAGCATCTAATGAGATGATCATGTGGTTTTTATTTTTCAGTTTATATGGTGGATTATATTGACAGATTTTTATATGTAGAACCAACCCTGCATCTCTGGGGTGAAGCTCACTTGATCATGATGGATGATCTCTTTGATGTGTTCTTGGATTTAGTTTGTGGGTACTTTATCGAGCAGTTTTGCTCAATGTTCAAGAGGGAGAGTGATTTATAATTTGTTTTTCATTGAGTTAAAAATATGGAAGACTACAAATTTGCAGTATCATCCTTGCCCAGGGGCCATGCTAATCTTTGTATCATTCCAATTTTAATATATGTGCTGCTGAAGCAAGCACTCTTGGAAGTTTTAAAATGCATATAGGGATGTGTTCTGTATCCCAGGAAGGTTACTCCAACCTCTGGAGTGCAGAACTGCTCTGTTCTCTTGGGATTTCAAGCCCGTTCAACCAAGCATAGAAATCAAAGCTTCAAAATCAATTGAGTGAATCATGCCAATCATAGGGAAAATGACAGTGAGCGTTGTGAGAGACTGCCAGGTGGGGTTCCAGCTCTCTGGCGTCTCTGTTCTTTGCCGTCCTGCCAATCTGAGCATATTGTTCTTCTCAGCCCTTGCCAGAATTTGACTGCCAGAATTTTGAATTTGAGGCATTATAATAGTTGTGGGGATATGAATCTTGTTTATTTTATATTTCTCTACTTCCTTTTCTTCTTCCTTCTTTCCTTCCTTCTTCATTGCCGTTTATGAAGCAGAAACTTCAACTTTCAATTGTGCTTCTGGCATTCTAAGGACTTACAGTCCAGCTAAAGCTCAGTGCACTTTTCCTCTTTTGTTTTAGGAGTTTCATACTCTTACATTTTAAGAGTCAATTTTCTTGTAAATTCTGTGTTTTAATTTATTTGTTTATTTTTGTGCTGTCTAATCATTCCAGTAAAATTTGTTGAAAACCCACCTCAGTTGAATTGCTTTTGCTCTCTTTTAAAATACTAGCTGGTGGTTTGTGTGTGGGTTTGTTTCTGCTGCACCCGATCCTTCTCATTTCTCACTGTCTGTTCTTTATCCAATGGTGTGTTGATTGCTCTGGTTCTGTAGGAGGCTCCTGACTGTCGTTAGTATTCTTTTGACTGTGTCACACATCTTCTGCCTTTCCATATACTTGGTAAAGTCAGTTTGCTGAAGCCTTCAAAATGGCTTGCTGAGATTTCAGTTGGAAATGTGTTGAAGCTATAAATAAATCTGGGAAGAAATAAAATATGGACAGTATTGAATTTCCATCAGACGAAGGCTGTTTGTCCATTAGCCTAAACATTGGACATTTTTGTCTGTGTTTGCAGTTTTAAACACAGAAAGATCAAGCTTGCTTCTGCTTAGACTTATACCATGTATTCTTTTGACCTTGGGGACAGCATGATCTTGGTGTTTCAGTGTCCAGTTGTCCACAGCTGGTCAATGGACTTCCCATGATTGTCTCATTTCTTAAAACTTGGTGTTCTTTCATGTTAGTTCAGGAAAGGTTTTTTTTCCCTTTGGGATCATTTACACTGATAGGAATGTCATGGATGAAAAGTCAAATCAGAATCATTTTTTCCTTTTTGTATCCAAGTCTTTTATTTTCTTGTGTTTTTGTATGGGAGAGCACTTGTATTACAACACTGAACAGAACAGTGGGAGGTGACATTCTTGGTTTGCTCTGTCATAAGGGACAGTATATAAGATTGTTACCTAGGAATTGTGTAAATGAGTGGGAGCTTTTTTATAAAGCCACTACTACATTGAAGCATATTTATAAGATGCCTTTCTTCAATATGTGCTATACTACCCCATTTCTTTTTCTGTATCAAGCAGTATGACTGTGTGTGCTAACATGACTTCCTACCTCACATCATTATCTGAGAGTTGACACTGTCATTGTCTTCATTATGAATTCACTTCGTAGTCTGTAGCTATGTTGGTTAGTGTCAACTGTCAGCTTGACATGCCTAGAATCACCTGAGAAGTGTCCCAGTGAGGACATGTCATCCTGGTGATTGTCATGACTGTAACTGAGGCGTTAAGACCCATTCTCAATAAGGATGGCACCAATTCACGGGCTGGACTCTGACCTGTGTAAGTGTGAAGAAAGCTAAGCGAAAGCAAGCAGACAGCTAGCATGGCTACATTCATTTCTCTCTGCTCTTGACTACAGGTTTGAGTCCTTGTCTTGGCTTTCACGAAAGGATGAGGTGTAACCTCAAGCTGTAAAGCTCAACCATTTCTCCTGTGTGTTGCTTTTAGTTGGGGTGCTTTATGACAGTGAGAGAAGTGTATCTAGTATAGAAATAAAACAAACTTACAGAAAGGCTTGGTGACCCTTATCATTTAATTTGGATGCTTGGCAACTATTGTGGGCATTTCGTGCACGTGCCCATCTTCTTGGCAGCTGTAGTTACAACAGCTAGACCTCTATGGCCTGGCACTTTCTATGTCTCTACGACACCTTCGACTCAGCTGTCTGTCCCCTGTGCTGACACTAGTGGACTACAGATGAAGTCATTGTTTCAGCGCTCTGATTCTGGTGATGCTAGATTTACAGCAACGTTAATACATGGTTGGGGTGACTTTCTATCTCCGATGTCACATTACTCTGAAGAACTGTCATCCATCTAGTGACACACAGGTGGAATAATTACCTATAGTTTTTGGTTAATCAAATAAGTTTTATTTCTCAGAAGTGATAAAGAATAAAAGACACGGCTTTGTCAGCATTTAAAGATCCTCTTCCTTTCGCGGCCACGTCCCCTGATCTTTGCCCCCGGTAAGAACATGTTTAGTATGTTTTTTGTGTCTTTTGCACATAGAAATGAGTGATCCAGCTTGGTGGTGCAGCCTCGAATAACCCCTTGGACATGATTTTCACAGAGCCAATAACTCCCTTCTCAGGATGGACTGTGGAGGCAGTCTAGGGACACCATGGACCTGGAATGACCAAAGGGCATCCTGTCAGTAAGTCTGGGCTGAGTCTGACTCCCAGAAGGTGAGCAACTGACCTGTTACACAAGCTGACTTTAGTTCAAAGAACTTCAGCACTGATCTTATTGCTTTGTGAAGCACAGATTTATTGATGGTACCCACATCTTTGTTTATTTTTTGTACTAATCCCTGATAATAGCATAGAGAATCTACTGAACTAGTTTTTACAGAGAGATATTTAAAAACCCCATTACTGAACTATAAAATGGGAAGCTGAGTAAAGATTCAGGGTCACACACTGTCAGAGTACACCAGGTCCCGCTATCTTTCCTCCCCAGCCATCTCCTTCCTAGAATTCCTGTTTCAGAGGATGAGACTTTGCACAATCCAGAAATGTTGTGTGTCCACTGGGGACTCACCTGGCACTTTTTTTTTACATCCAAGTTTTAAGAAGACATCCCTGCACACACCCATGTAATTGTAAGCACATTTCTACAGTTTAATATGCCACTGGCAGAGAAGGCATGGTAATGAATACATATACATTCTATTTTTAAATTAAGTGAACTCCAATTTTCTGGTATAATTCATGTTTCTAAGAGGATATAAACAGCTTAAAGAGGAGTCCAAGGAGATAAAAAATGACTGGGGATCAGGATTAACCCTCATCTGTACTTCTCAAGGTCTCAGATTTCACAAACAAGCAAAATTAAAAAGCATAGGACCGATACTGCCTTACAAACTCTCAAAATTTGCTCAATGAGAATCTCAAGCACTCCAAATATGATGTCACTGCTACCGCCACTGTTACACGATTGCTGTTGCTTCATACTTTTCTTCCTGTATTTCTTACTTTTCTACTGACCAGTAAGAAGTTGGTCTTGTGTTGGCTTTGGCCTCTCAGAATCAACACACTGCCTATCCCTTCTCTCGGTTCTCTCAGGGTGGGGAGAGTGAACCCTCGGTGGCAAGCGGTTGCTTCGTCTCTTGATTCAGCTCATGCTTCGGAGTGCATAGCGTGTGAGCGTTTCCTCATGTGTCTGCATACAACGCGCATGGATCTGCATGCAGTATGTGTCTGCATAGTGTTCAGAGTGGGAAGGGACTTTGGTGACTACAGAACAGCCAGAGCATCCACTGCTCCTGTCGTCCATATTCCATGCAAATCTGTGTGTAACTGCGGATTCTCCAGAGAAAGGCCATCATGTTCACGGAGCTTAACCTAAGCTTTGAGAGACTGGGCAATGGAGGATGTCCTCTGAAGACTTGACTCATGACAGAAAGAACCTTCGTTTTATTCCTACAAGGGTGGGAAGAAATGGTCCATTGACTTTAGAGATGAGACTCTATGACCCACAAAGGCAGGGTGCTGTGTAGACGGTTGCCCGTCACACTGTACTTGCTGTCAACAGTTGAACACAGATACGTGAATTGCCCATAGTGATAGAGGCTGTTGATTATCAAAAAGAGACAGCAGAGGCAAAATTGTGCCCAGGTCACTCCTGTTTGTAGCTTTCAGGATTGACTTGTCTTGGTCAAATGCACAAGGTCTTACATTCTGAGCTGGGAACCCAGGTCCGGAGTGGGTTGGGTGTCTTGGAGAGTTGTCCGCTGTCTGAGGTATTGAGTTTGTGTCTGGGAATTAAGTGTGGTTAGTGCCATGAAGAGAAGTCTGGATAAACTGTAGAGTGCCAGTGAGGAGGGTTCTATAGTGGAGCCAGGTCAAAGCTGCTAGAAATCCAGGGCTCCCTAAAATTAGCCTGGAAGAGGTCCCCTAAACACAGGGTCAGAGATTCAGAGACTTGAGAGGCTTGCTCTGTTAATGTCAGGTGGGCCTGACCTATGGATCTGCATGGATCTGCTCTTCTCCCAGATCTGCCTCATCTTCTGGGGAGCAGAGACTGGTTCCGCAGCTTGTTCTCTTGACACTTGCCCACGTCATAATTACAGTCTGATTTCCTCCTGGCTCCCCGGACAGGTGAGTTGTGTGAATTCTGAACAACCTGGTACTTCCTTGCCCCTGGTTGACTGCAGTAGGGCTTAAACCAAAGTCCTGATTGTGCAGGGAACTTAGATAAGCTCAGATCCCGTCTTAGCAGAGGGCGACTGTGTCTCAGATGGTAGCAGCATTGAAACAACCATAAGATCAACTTGCAGTCCAGTTGAAATTTTTCTGAGAGGGTTGCTGTATGAAATTAATAGGATTACAGATAATCCCCCGAAGGAGAAGGCTCAGCCCTGAAAACTGACTGATATGTTTCGATAGCACTTAAACATCCTCTCTTACAGAGATACACAGCTTTCTTGATCTGTGGGCAGCAGCAGGGCTTCTGGACAGGTGTATCTGTGTCTCCATCAGACGCCAGCATGTGTTAGGACAGAGATTATGGTTTACAACTGTCCCCTACCCGTGTGTGTTCTGTGGCTGCTTTCTCTATAATCCTACATTGGGTAAGAAACACTTGGGCGAAAACTCACGTTGCTGCTTTTAGTGTCTGATGAAAAAAAATATCAGGGTTCAACTGTGTAAAGTTTCGAATAAAAAATAGGTTGCTGACACAAAAGAGGAGGCCAGCTTTACAATTTCATCAACACATTCTCCCTCTCCCCCACTTCCTCTCCACCCACCCTCTTCTCTCTTCTGCTCTCCTTTCCTTCATTCTAATCCTAACTCTTCCTTTTCTTCTCTTTTCTTGTTTCTTTCCCTGCCTTCATTTGATGAAACTTCATGGAGACAGTTTTGTTAATCAGTTTTGCAAAATTCAGATATAAGTAGCAGTGTAGTCCTCGGTGCTGTTGCTCTGCATAGATATGTCTACTGCCTGTCACTTTCTGAAGGTGGCACTGTCCTTTGAGTACTGGGGCCATCTACAGATGCTTCACTGCTGAAGTCCATAGACAGCCATTTAAAAATCAATTTAATGTATTTCTTCATTCATTGGTATTAACAATTGCCCTCTAAGGGGTCAGGAGTTCCTAGTCAAACTCCAGCTATACTAGGCAGTAATGTCTTCAAAATGTCAGGGGGAAAAAAAACCAAACAAACTGCTATCTAGCGCTTAACTCTGAAGTTAAAATCTTTCTCCTTAGGGGGAAATTTCTTAAGCTATTGGCTGTAAACAGAAAGTAAAACAAGACATTTTAGGACAGGGTATTTTTAACAGAGGTGAAGCTACAGGGTAATCTAGACGAGGGGTTCTCAACCTCCCAAGTGCTGCAACCCTTTAATACAGTTTTTCATGTTGCGGTGACCCTTAACCATAGAATCGTTCTGCTGCTACATCGTAACTGTCATTTTGCTGCTGTTATGATTCATAATGTAAATATCTGATGTGTGACCCTTGTGAAAGTGTCATTGAAGCCCTCACAGGGGTTGTGACCCACAGATAGAGAACCACTGTTCTCAAGGGAGGTGAAATACTCTTTTCTGCAGGGAAACTCCCTTAGGATAGTGAGTAAACAACTCAAAATAGTTTCAGGAAGTCCCTGAAACTGACCGGATTCACTAGGCTTCCCTTTCCACAAGAGTAGAGACGACTGAGAGCCACTCTCAAACAAGAATCTCTCAGACAAGATGCCTGCAAGAAGCAGAGGCCTGCTGAACTGCCTGAAAGAAACAAAAGCCAGTGGGCCTGCGTGGTACAGACACATTCCTACCTGTTGACGTGCCTGCAAGCTATAATACATTGTGCTCCAGGTTCCTGGGTTTTGTGAACGGCCACCCATGGGGGAGTCTGCTTTGGTGATGCAGCTGTCTTTTGAGTCATTTCTGTTTCTGTAAGTAACCCTTCACCCGTATTTTTGTATGGAACTCCAATAATACTGATGTGGTTTGCCATCTTGGACTTTTGTGGTGTCCGTACTTTGGTTTGTTTTCAGCTCCCTATCTGGGGTGAATAGATGTTCCCATCTCCCCATAAATAATGTCACACAACATAGTATGTGTGTGTGTGTATGTTTTGTGTGTGTGTGTGTCCAAGTGTGTATAATGGGTAGGGAGAATAACTAGGAGAAGCAGAGGGCGCAGGAGAGTCCTTAAAGTCTCTCTGGAGAAAGTTACTCATTCCTCATGGATATTTAGCCTCACCCCACAGATTCTTTGCCACTCGATTCCTGTGATAGATCATAATTGACACTATAAATCTTCACAAGAGGGAACTAAATCTTCGTGGCCCGCATGTCCCGCATGGTGCTTGTGGGACCTGGTTTGCCATAACACATGTGGTGTCTCAGGAGACATCTTGCCTAGCTCACTGCACACTACAGTTTCTTTGTGAGGATCCTAGCGTTCTCTGCCCAGAGGAGGATGGGTCTTCCCAAGAGCAGCAGTGACGGCAAGGGTTGAAGTCTCTTGAAAACTCTCCTCTTTAGGCTGCTGAGCAGAAGAACAAAACAATCCAAATTACCCCTCCGACTTGGAAATATAGAAATTATGGTCTCATTGTAAAAGAAGTGAGCATGCGAAATCTTTCTGAGTCGCCGCTTTTATTCTCTCATTTTGAACTGTTTAGGGGAAGAAAGCAGCACACTAAATGGGGATCTCAAATGCATGCTTTCTGAAACACTCGGATATGTGAAAAATCAAATCAAACAACTTTTAATAATACAAGACTGCCAGAGGAAAATAAAACTGGAGCTGCTTCTGCAAAATAAAAAAGCAATTAGCTACTTTCTGATGCTCTTTCTTAGGGATGTACCTCAGGAAAACAAATGACATGAAGCAGAGAAAAAAAAATCCAATTCTTTCTAAAGGAAAAAAAAATAAGGGCCTATAACTACGGAAGTGGCAGAAAGGAGTACTTAATCTAAAATACAGCTGCCACTTAGGCTGCAGAGTTCTATTTGCAGAGAGGACTCAGGGACCTTGACTGCTGGGCAGCCAGGGCCAAGTGTTTAGCGACTGTGTCTTCATAAGCAGGTGAGGATGTCAGAGAAGGAAACAGACAACTGAACGACCCTTGAGGAAGTCTTGTTCCATTTTCATTCTGCTGCTGTGATAATAGTATGGTCGAGAGCAACTGCAGAGGGCAGGATTTATTCCATTGTATATGCCCAGGTCACACTTTATTGCCAAAGGAAGACAAGGCAGAAGCAAGACAGGGCTCTGGAGGAGCGCTCCTTACTGGCTTGGTTCTGAGGCTCTCTGGCTCTGAGGCCCATGCCAGTCTAGACTTATTCTGCAGCCCAAGACCACCTGCCTAAGGATGGCACAGCCACACTGTGGGCTAGGTCTTCCTGCAGCAGTTTGAAATCAGGAAAATGCTCCACTACGTGGCCACAGGTCAATTTGATTTGGGCTGCTCCTTAACTGAGGTTTTTCTTGTCAGGTGGCTGTAGGCTGCATCAGGTTGACAATCGGTGCTAATGAGGACAACTTTTTTTTCCTCTAACAGACAGTTCCCATGCTTCTATCTAGAAGAACAACTTAAATTTTACACAAAAGAATAGGCTTTGGAGAAAGAAGGCTTGGAGAGTGAGGGCCAGCCCACACTTTAGCTCATCAATTTGTCTGACTCATTCTCAACTTTGTGTGTGTCTTCATGTCCTTCCAGCAAGATCCATACCAAGGTAAACCTATGGACGTGATTCCCGAGTGTTTGCCCTTGGCTGAGAATTAGATAACAATCTAATGACTTGGCTTTGGATTATCTGCAATCTATGCTTCTCAAGCAGACTCAAATGTAAAGATTCTCAGTGTAGGCCCGTTATCAAGGGTCACGTTTTGGTCATTAAGCAAGATTGGATTACTCAAGCTCATGAGCTCAGACCCAAGGGTAGTACCTGCTGTGGCCTTAGCTGTGGACACAATTGCCTGATTCCCAGGTTTCATAGAGAGGAAGCTTTATCCATAAGCAACACTAAATGTTTACAAGTTATTTTTAACTTATAGATGTACAAGACTACAATCTGTCAATGTCACTACATGTTGTTGCATTATTTTTTCGAAAATGTCCTGCAGATACTCAGTCTTGGTCACCTCCATTAGGACTGGTGGCATCCCATGTATTGTTTATTCTGTAGCTTGCCCATATGGCTGTTGTCCAGACTAATCAGGAGGACCCAACCCTCCCTAAGGAAATTTTGCTAGAGTTTAAGATGTGTTGAGAATCTTAAATCATGCTATGTTTTCGCCTTAAACATTGATATTTTCCCTTTAAATGATTGAAGCTGGGGACTGGAGAGAAGGCTCCACAGTGGTTCGGAGCACATGCTGCCCCTGCAGAGGAGCTGAGTTTGATTATTGGTGCCTATCCCAAGTAACTCACAACCACCTGTAACCCCAGCTCCAGGGAATCTGATGCCCATGACCTTTTCAGGCACAAACACTCATGCACACACGTAAATGTGTTGTGTGCACACATGCGGGCACACACACACACACACACACGCTGTCCTGTCATGACAGCCTGGCTGCTTTGAAGACTTCAGAGATGTTCTGAGGCCCCACTGTGGCTACAAGAAAGACTGCTAGCATAGATGCTGCTCTTATGACTCCCGGGTTGGGTGACTTTGCTCTGGCCACAAGTACTGTGAGCAGTAAACATGGACAGGTAAATGTCTTCACAGCACACTGACTTCAGGCATATATTCAGGTTTGGGACAGCTAGATCACAGTGATTCTATGCTCCCCACTCCCCTCTATGCTGACTTCCACAGTGGCTGTACCAGGGAGGAAGTGTTCCTTGTCTCTCACGTCTTCTCCAGCATCAATTGACATTTATTTTCTTGATGATGGTCATTCTGACTGGGGTCAGAGTGGGGTTCAGTGTTGTGTAAATCTGAATTGCTCTGGTGGCTAAGAATGTTGGAGAGTTTCTGGATGATTTATTGGTCCATCATAGTTCTTCCTTTCTGGTCAGTACATGAGACACCTTATTGATTGGATGAATTTTGGGCTTTCATTCATTCATTTATTTTTTTTCGTGTTTAGGTTTTGGAGTTAATTAGGAATTCTAGATATTCCCATCAAAGGAATAGTTAGTTGGCAAGTATTACAAATGTCTTTGTAGGCTATGTCTTCATGACTGATGGTTTTCCGTGTTGGGTTGAAGTTGTCTGTTTCTGTGCAATCCCGTTTGTCAGTTCTGAATGTTATTCCTGTGTTGCTGGAGTCCTTTGGCATGCTCTTGTTTATGCCTGCATCTATCTATGGTCACCCCCATATCAATTTCTTTGCTGCATTTTTCTTCCATTTTTATGACTTTTGCATCTATGTTGGTTATTTTTTCAGTCATTTTTCTGGGATTTTCATCTATGTTTCTGAATCATCTGTCATTTCCTTGAGGTCACTGTGTTTAATTTGCAGAGACAAAATGGCTCATTTTTCTTTTCTGATGATTTTCTTTTGATGTATGACTTAATTTTTGTTGGCCCCTATGGCTTTTAATGAGAAATGTACAATCATTTTAATTCTTGTTCCCCTGTATGCAATTTTGCCATAATTCTCCAGCCACATTGTGTGAGGCACTTAGCTGTAGGTCATGAAGCTACAAGTATCTTCTTTGGTGTCTCCCTGTCTGGTCTGCTGAGCTTCCTAAAGCAGCTAAGATGTCTTCCTTTCATTTCCCTAGCCACGATTTCAGGCATTTCCTCCCAACTTTCTTTTGTACCACAAACAAGTTGTCTCCTACATGGGCTTTTTTATATGCACATGACTGTACGTGCACATGGTGGTGGGTATCCACAGAGGCTAGAAAAGGACATCAGATCCTCTGAGCTGGAGTTATGGGCAGTGTGAGCTGTCCAAAATCTGTGATTGGAACCAAACTCTGGTCCTCTGCAAGAGCAGCAAGCTCTCCTTATCTGTAGGAAGCCATAGAATTCTTTGAAGTTCTATTCCTAATACTATGTGCATCTATGGCATGTTTTGCTTTTCCGTTTCAGAAACTCACTGTGTTTTCCTTGTTCTGTGTGTTCCAGCTGGGTGGGCACACAGCCTGGATTCTGTGGGTGTTGGGAGATGCAGACCTAGAATCTCCTGGAAAGTGGTGATTATTTTTTTTAACTTGTTGGGGTCAGATCATCTGCTGTTAGTTGTATTCACATTTTAGGTCAGTACTTCTAGTCTTTATGCTATTTGATTTGATAGATCGGCTTTTAAATTTTTAGTCATGTCTTGTTTTATACGACCGCTATTCCCTTTACTTTTTCTAAATCACCAACTCTGCTGTTTGTGGCTTATCCTGCTGCCTCCATTTTGTATTGTTAATGTAACTATTTATTAACATATGCCTCTTTTATTAGATAAAGGACAACATATTATGTATCCTTTTAATTTTCATATCAACTAAATGCCATTTAGTCCTGTGAAATAATTTGCATAATCATGGCATATTATAGAAAATATGTGATTATGTCAATAATTGCTCCTATTCCCTCATGAATACTGACTTAAATGGATCAGTAGCTTGTCTTATTAAATTATTTTATGTATCTGAGGCTGGTGTTATGTTCTGGTAATAGGATTTCCTTTGTGTTCTCTGAGTTGAACTTCTATAGCCAGCACTGAAATTTTGGTTTAAGTACAAACATTATTTTGTCACTTATAGCTCATGCCATTAATGTGGTAGTTTTCAAACTGGACCTTTAATTCTTTGCTTTGATGAGATTTCTCTTCTGCCCTCTCTGTTATTCCTTTAGATCTACCCAGACTTCAGTATACAAAACTCAGAGTCTACAGGCATGAACATATGCCCATGTGACTCCTCAGCCAGCAGTCACAGGCTGGTCTTTCCTCTCTGGTCTTCCCTGGAAGATGGAGCGTTGTGCCCCAGGGTCAAGGTTCTGATGCCTGCAGACACTGGGCTTTCCTCCCAGACAGCATCTTTGCTTGCAGTCGGCCATTGTGCTGAGAAATAGAAGGAATTTCTCCGACCTTATTGGCGAGCATATGGCAGGCTCTGATTTCCTCCCTAAATCAGATGATATTACTAGAACTGGGTCATTATGCACACATTGTAATCTATCGTTAAGCCCAACAAAGTAATATTTAGCTAGGGCCTTAATTGTGCTACTGGGATTTATCTCTGCTTTTCAAAGAGAAAAAAAAGTCAAGCAGAATGGAATGGGGGAAGAAGCACTGAATTTTACATTTTAATAAAAGAGGTTGTCATTTTTGACAAACATTGCTGTGCGTGGGCAATTACTTATCCTGATCAGGGTGGAGTCATGACCGTGTGTGATTGCCAGAAGTAAGAATATGCTGTTGAGAAGGGTTGACATTGTGCCGCTGGACTGCTGTTTGGTAAATCATGCTTCGTTGAGAAATTTGGTTCAAATTAACACAATGAGGTTGAGTCTCCATAATTTTCCCGTTTAAAATAAATCTATTCTAAATGCATGTCTTCCTTGTTCATTTCCTTAGGCCCTTTCTATGAATGTCCTTTACCTCTGTGCTATGAGGACACTCCATGTTTGTGCGGTTGTGTGAACGTATGTGTGTATGCATGCTCATGTATGTAGGTGCAGGCATATGCCTCATGTGGAGTGTATGTGGAAGTCAAAAGCCAACAGCATTCTGTTGTTAAGCTACTGCCTTTCCTCTTTGTTTGAGACAGGGTCCGTTTGCTACTGTGTAAGCTGGGCGGGCTGACCTAGTAGCATCTGCAGACTCCTTTGTCTCTGCCTCTTACCTCCCTGTAGGCGTGCTAGGTAGGTGTGCTAGGTATGCTAGGTAGGTGTGCTAGGGTTACAGAAACTTGCACAGCTGCATCTTGCTTCATATGAGTCTGGGGATGGGAGCTCAGGTTGACAGACTTGTGTGTGAGCAGTTTTAACCCAGTGAGCCACCTCACCAGCCCCCAACCTTTCATTTCTTAATTACTTTTGTTATTCATATTCTGTAATAAACTTGTGCAAGACCGCAGAGTGTGTTTTGGTTTGTGTTTGTACCTTTAGCTGAACCTAAGGCCTCATCCACTCAGGAAAAGGTAGGTGTTGTTCCAAGAAGAATGCCTGTTGCCATCAAATCACATTGGACTATAGTCATCTACAATTTAGGATCTTGTCTTCAGCGAGCACCCAGATATGCCAGTGTGAAAAACCGACTGCTTGTTGGAATGCCTTTTCTCCGACACCTGCCCTCTATCGGTAGAAGGGGTATGAGTTATAAATGTCTCTCTTCTGGCCTTAGAAGTGTCTCCTCTTTGGACTCCTGTTCAGAGAGCCCACCCACCTCTGTCATCTTCAGATGAAGACCCTTCTCCTCTACTGTCAGGATAGCAAACATCTTCACCAGCATATTAACAGACACAGTGGATAATGAATTCTGGTACATAGTTAAAGACTTTTTACAATTAAAAAGATTTATGAGCCAAGCCGCTTCGTGGATGCCTGAGGACTAGGGAGTCTTGAGTTCTTGTGGAAAGCAGATAGTGCCTGCAGCTTGGTGTGATCTGGGAAGGACCCTTGGCAGCTGGCATTTTGGATTCTTGGCTGCATCTGAAATGACATGGTGGTCTTTGGATGAGTTGCCACTGTCCTCCCAGCTCCATGGTAAGCAGAGGTTCCAGATGCCCACACTTTGACTAGCCACGTGGGAACCAGCTAGTGATAAAAGTAGGTGACAGCTCCAGAGTTCAGCATCTGCCTTGTGCCCAGACTTGCCTTGGCTCCACACACAACCCATCTCTAAAGACCCTTGACATAAGTCTAAACACAGTGATGACGAGGTCATTCAAGACATGGTTAGAGAAGAGAACAACAGAAAGCAGCAGGAAAATGTGAGTCAAGATTTGGGATAAGAGACCCAGGAGACTGTAGGGCAGGGATGTTTGCTGTATTCAGTTTCAACTGGAGTACATCACAGAGACAAAAGTAGACACACATAGTAATGAGTTTTCTACAGAGCACACCTCACTGCAGAGATGTAGTATTCTGCCTAGGGGTGGTTTGCTGGCATTTGTCTTCACGTAGCAGATTGTTAATGGGGGATCCCAGCAGGGCTCCTGGGCACAGCAGTATTTCCTGGGAAGGGTCGCCTCCCATTTTGCTGGAAAATACACAGATGTTTCTGGTAACAACAATTATGAAATATTTCAGAAATTCTCAAGGCTCTGCTAAGAGGTTCTAGAGCTTGGTTCTGGTTTGGAAGATTTTAGGAATGTCAATCCAGGAAAATAAAACAGCCCCGAGTAACAGACAGAAAACGAAGACACACAGACATTGCCTTCTTCCTGGACTCCAAACTTTTGAGAAATTGGTTCTCTCTCTCTCTCTCTCTCTCTCTCTCTCTCTCTCTATATATATATATATATATATATATATATATACACACACACATATTATATATATATATATACACACACATATTATATATATATCTGTGAAAGCATATTTGTATATGTGTATGTGTATGTTTGCATGTGTGTGTGCCTGTGTGTGTGAATGTGTCTTTCTGTGTGTGTCTATGTATGAGTGTGTCTGTATGTGTGTGTAAAGAGAGAGAGAATAGTTGATGAGGTGTGTATGTGTCTATGTGTGTGTGAAAGAGAGAATGGCTGATGATGTGTGTGTCTGTGTGTGTGTGTGTGTGTGAAAGAGAGAGAATGGCTGATGAGGTGTGTGTGTGTGTGTATGTGTGTGAAAGAGAGAATGGCTGATGAGGTGTGTGTGTATGTGTGTATGTGTGTGTGAAAGAGAGAATGGCTGATGAGGTGTGTGTGTGTGTGTATGTGTGTGAAAGAGAGAATGGCTGATGAGGTGTGTGTGTATGTGTGTATGTGTGTGTGAAAAAGAGAGAATCGCTTATGAGGGACTCTGCTGACTTTTCTAGAAAATTTAGTTTAGAACAATGGTGACATCATTTCCTGTTAGGTGTCCACTACACCTCCTACCTGAGGGCTCTTTGTAGCAGGCCCAGGTACTGATGACCCACAGTGACCTTTCCTGAAGCTGGAAGAGTCTGTACATCATTGCACCTATAGAGAAGGAGCTTAGCCTCCTGTGGTCCATATTGCTATGCTTGCCATTCATGGGGAGGTTCTGGCACCCCGGGGATCTGTCTACTAGCTCTTCGCTGAACTTGAACTAGAATAGTGCACATCAGAGAGCTAGAAATTTCATTGACTTCTCCAAATATATGTCAGGTGTGAATATTGAGGAGTTGTTAAATCATAAGAACTATCCTCAGAGGTAAGGACTGGCTATATTTGAGTATATGGAAGATTAGGTCATAATGACTAAATCATTTTTTCTTTAAAACCTCTTACTTGAAGAATAAATCTAATAGTCACACCGTGTTCCTTTGCCTTCTGCCCTGCCTCAGAGATACAAGTCAGCATCCTCTCTATTTACAGAGACCACTGCACCACTTGCTCAAATTCTAAGATTTTTGCATCTTTGAACTTCACTCTCCAGCACGGCTCTTTGAAAAGGAATTCAGCTTTGTAAACGTCTAAGCATTTTCACCCAAGAAAATAGCTTCCCCTTTGTTTTGGGAAGCAGCCAAACCTCAGTTGAATTTCTGTCTTCACTGAAAGCAAATTTCAAGTCTTTCCAAACAAGGGTGTGTGTGTAGGGGGAGGGGAGAGAGAAAAGTACCATCTCTGGCCACCATCACTGACTTAAACTTCTCAACCAATGTGCTTATCATTTTAGTTCAACCCATACTTAATTAGGAGCAGTAGATCTTATTTTCCTCAGCGGAGAGATCTAGGAACCAAGATCACCTCCATGAACACTCCGTGTAGCCCTGTAGGTCACAGCACAATCACCTTTCTCCAAACTTGAGGTTGTTATAGTGGCCAGATGCTTGGCGGGGCTACTTGCTAAATTGCATTCTGTGCTTCTAGGCTTCTTTTGTGCTCGAACAGTTGTGCAGAAAAGCATCCACATTTGCCAAAGTCACCTCCCCCAAGAGGAAGCCTTGCAATGACGTGTTAATGGCACTGTTTTATACTGCACAACAAATTGAGCCCATCCCTAGAGGCACAGTGGATTTTGATATACTCTGCCTCTCTTTCATGGAGCTTCTCTGTCTGGTATTTAATTTGCAACTTGTTATCCATTACTCATGCTGTTTGCCAATTTCTCTTGTGATTTTCATCCCATTGTCAAATTAACTTTCTACTGGAATATGCTTGGGAAAGGGAGGTACCCTGCAGAAGGTACCCTGGTTTGTAACACTCCTGCTTTGCCTGAGCAGTTTCTAGAACTTTGGCATCTCACAGACTATAAATCAGAGCAGTACATGTATGACAATGTGCTGCTGTCGTGAGGTAATCTCTGTCTCCCGTCTAAACACCTATAACACTAAACATCTATATTATATATGCACAATCATATGCATAAACATACATATGCATAAACAAACAAGCATACTCACTGGTAGTAGGATGGCCTTCACTTCTTCAAGAAACTGTTAGGTTACAGTAACAGTTATCCTTTTATCATTTTAGGAGAGTATCTTAAAAAGTTATCCTCTTTAGAAAGTAAAAAGGACAGCTATAGGAAGAAAAGAAATGAAACCTTGCCATATGTTCATTTTAGTTTAATTAATATCTCATTTTCTATAGGACTGTGATGTTTGGAGGTTTTTTTTTTTCTGAGACAAAAGAAAAATATCTTTGATTTTTTTTTTATTTACTATGTCTCTAAAAGTTACCAGTTGGTGGTGACAAAAATATTTCACTTTGATCTGAGATGCTTCTAAATATGTGCGTGATTGTGTGTCATGCACTGTTGGGTGTCTGCACATACAACCGCCTGTGAATCTGTGTATTTATTTGACTGTGCCTGTGTATATTGGTATGTATATGGCTGGAGGATGATGGGAATCCCAGGGTGCTAAGGAGCAAATGACAGGAGGAGCTCTACATGGAACTCTTATGCATCTGGGCGACAGTGCTGTTGTTAAGTGACTGCCAGTGACCAGCTCTAGCCATTCTGAGCCAGCAGCTAATGTGGTGCAAGCCCCAAGGATGAGGGATAGGCACGGACCAAACAGATGGACAAGAAGGAGCATGGGCACAAATTCACAGCATGTGACTTTGAGGTGAGAACTCAGACCCTTTACATTTGGGAATGTGGGTGTGCCTACTCCCACTTCTTTTCTGACTCTCTTAGACGCTGACCTCTCTCTGGGTAACAAAAGAATTCCTATAAGTTTTTCCAGTTCTTTTTTCACCTGAGGAACCCAGAGAACTGAATGACAGCATCAGCCTTAGCTTTGCAGCTACTAGGCTTTCCAATGCCATTCGGGGTTGTTGAGCAGTTACCAAACAAGGCCAGGGGAATCTCTCCACTGCATGGGTTTTGGATTTGAGGCATGAGTGAACCATTTATTTAGATTATGTGCAGGCTTTGTAAGTGTGTTCATGGCAATATGATGCAAAGGAGCAGTCCAAAGTGAGTATTCCCTGTCGTGACAGTTGCTAGGGTACCAGGGGTAGCAGCTCATCTTGGAAGGTTTGCCCGGCACTTATAGGTGGTGTGCATGTTGTGCTTTGTACTAGTTCCAGATTTACCTCTGTCATTGAACCCATTTATTCCTGTTCAAACATAGATGACACCCATATGCATAGCTATGCTCATATCATCTTGATTTGTCTATATTTATATCCCTGTATGTATCTGTACCTACATAAGTAATATTCATAATATCTCTATCTATATACCTATATTATTAATTATCTGTCTATATCTATAATATAGTCATATTATCTCTACTTCAATATCATGTGTATCTATCATGTTTATGGCTACATTTATTAGTATAGAGGTAAATGCATCTATATTTACATGTCTATATAAGCCATATAGCTTTGTCTATTGTCTGTCCACATGTACAAGCATATCTTACTCAGATGTAACTCTATATTATATATCTAACGTACACAGGTACATGTGTTTATAGCTGTATTAATATCTATACTTATGTCATATCTTAATCCATTTTTCTATGTGTGACATTTACACACATCTATATCATGTTGCATCCAAGTATGCACTGATTTCTATCTGGCACATGTATGACTGACTCTATACCTGTACTCATTCCCATAGCTATTTATATGCAAATATCTGTACATCAATGCCATCTCTCTAGTCAAATATGTGTAACTATCATCTATTTCTATCTCTGTCTATACCTATATCTACACTGATGTTTCTCTATCAGTCTATCTGTCTGTGTGCATGTGTTTATGTGTGTGTGTATGTGTGTCATGGCTAAGACCCATCCAGGCAGTCTCTGATTAGCTGTTACCTGAGTGTGCCATGACCATGTTGGTCACAATTAGATTATCTGTTTTGTTCAAGTGCAAGTAAACTGAGTAAAAAATAAATTATAGACAATATACTATTGTGGAACCAAAAATGAATTTATTAAATATGAATTTGGGGGCCACAGAAACTTAACTTAATTTATTAAAATTTACATTGCATTGTGTATTTTCAGGATGCCCCCAAGATGCCCTATGGGGCATCTAATTTTAATTTTCTTAGGTTCCAGAGCTCGGAAATGATTTTTTTTATGTGTTTAATTCTCACATTAAAATGAATTGTTTTTAATTTGTCACTGACTTAGGCTTCTCTCCTGAAGATCTCAGCATGGCTGAGGATCATGACTAGGCATTTTTTTATAGGATGAAATGCTTGAAGACTGAATTCTGATCAATTTGAGCTGGGAATTCATCCTAATTTGGCTGACTGATGTATCCTGGTTTGTGTCTGCCGACGTGCACCTCCAGGAACCGAGGAATTCCATCTCAGATGCCTTGTCCTGCTTGGGCTCATCTACCAGAGGCTTCTGGATTATGAAGTTAATGATAACAGAGAATGTCATGTTATCTTCAATCCATCCATCCATCATCCACTCTATCTATCTATCTATCTATCTATCTATCTATCTATCTATCTATCTATCTATCTATCTATCTCCTCTATCAGTCTATTATCTACCTGTGTGTATATATGAGAGAGACAGAGATCAGAGAGCTATTTATCCACCTCTATATCCTATCCATCTCTATATCATTTCTATCTATCATACGTATGGCTGGGCCTATACTTATATACACACACCCATAGCTATATCAATGTCTATATTTATATATCAATAACATCTCAGCTTTATATATCAGATAGGTTTTATGTTTGAGTTAATGGCTTATTCAGCGATGAGGCACCATACTTATTTGTTCATGCCTGTATCTTCATCTCATATGGATGTATCTAAACCCTACCAAACCCTGCAACATCCTGGGAAGAAGACATCTTATTTCATCATTCAGATAAATTTTTTTTCTTTACGATTCAGTTATTCTTATTTTAGGAGCATGAGTGTTTTGCCTGCATGTATATAAGTGTATTGCATGCATGCCTGGTGCTTGCAGAGTTTGGAAGAGGCTTCTGAACACGTTGGAACTGGAACTAGAGATGGTCGTAAGTAGTCTCGTGGGCACTGGGTGTTCTGAAAGAACAGTCAGTGCTCTTAATCACTGAGCTGTCTTTCCAGATCTTGAAGTCTTTATTACAAATCAACATGTGGAGGGAGACAGGAAACTTCTGGGATCTGCCAGGTAAGGGGTGGACTTTCAGGGTCAGAGTCCTAACGAGCTTCTCTTGCTGATTAGGTGATTTGTTTCTTTCTCAATCAGACTCGGTCTTTCAGGAAGTCCCTTCCCCATGCCACTGCTGCAGATGTAACTTTCCTCTCTGTTTTCTTGTCCTTGCCTTTTTAATTTCATGCATGTAATCATGGTTTGTATTGCATCCATATCTCCATGGATAAGATGGAAGTGTAGGAGAGTGTTTGTATTAACATATGCATGTAGCAATTTCCCACAATGCAACCTCATGAGTGTGTGCACGGCTGAACTGAGTACAGCAGGAATTGGAGTTGCTGGAAATGGGACTGAAGATGACCCAGCATCATCATCACCCATGACACCCTCCAGCCTCCATAGTCCTCCCTTCTTTGTGGAGACAGCTTTGATACTTACAGTCTGTACACTGAGTTGCCTTGCTCTCTCATGTCAGAAGCATGTCCTTCATTTTGTGCCTAGGGCCAGTGTCCAGTGGGCTGGCATCCTCTCCTTGGTCAGAGCATGTTGAGGTCATGTTGTGTTGCAAGGAGCCGCTTATTCATCCCGGCCACCCAGAACCAAAATAATCACACAGAAACTGTATTAATTAAATCACTGTTTGGCCCATTAGCTCGAGTGTCTTATTGGCTAACTCTTACATCTTAATTTAACCCATTTCTATTAATCTGTATATCACCATGAGGTCATGGCCTACCAGCAAAGTTTCAGCATGTCTATCTCTGGTGTTGCATTTATGGCATCCCCCTGACTCTGCCCTTCTTTCTCCCAGCATTCAGTCCAGTTCTCCCTGCCTACCTAAGTTCTGCCCTATCAACAGGCCAAGGCAGTTTCTTTATTCATTAATGGTAATCACAGCACACAGAGGGGACTCCCACATTACTATTGCATAGGGGCCACACAGGGGCTGCACTGGGACAGGGACATGGGATCTGGAGCAAGCCAGCTCTACACATACACATACACACATACACGTGCATGCATGCATGCATACTTTTGTGAGGGCGCGCACACACACACACACACAAAGGTTTGAAACTTGGCTCTTGCTGTTTGCTGTAGTTTGGTCTCAATGGCCATTTACTGTCAAGAGGCTTCTGGCTGTCATCCAGAAGCTGCCATTTCTGTTCCTTTTACAAAAGTAAAACAGTCATGTCTCTTCTTCCTGGGTGAGAGAGGACCAGTCACCTGCAGGGAAGGGTGCTGACTCTTCATGAATCCTGATCGTAATTGCTGACATCTGGCATCTCTGCATGGGGATAGTCAGCTTTGTCAACCACATGCATTTGGGAATTGGATGATGAACTCGCAGGGACAAAGATGAAGAAGGTGGCAGAGGGTGAGATGAGGACCTTGTTATTTTGCACTTGGGGGGCTGAGCTGCCCGTATCTCTGGAAGCCTTCTGTCTCCAGAGAATTCTTTCCTCAGGGAGGGCAGGCTACACCCCAGGCAGTGGGGCACTGTTGCTCCCACATTCTATGCCATAGACAGGAAGACTCTCCCTTCTTCAAACCCACATGGTTCTGGTCCTCTTGGTACAGATATGCCCAACTCTATTCCTGCTCCTGAATGTTGTGAATTCTTCTTAATTTGATCCATGAGACATGTGACCTACTGATTGCTGACTGTTGAGGGTTTGAGACTTCCTGAGGGTGGACCACTGAAAGGTCTATGTCTTACTGAGGCAAGAGCATAGCTATGCATTACCTAATGAGGGAAGGGGCCCACCAATCTCTACCTGCTGGGGGCAGTGATCAGCATGTCCATGACCTACTGAGATAAGACCTCAAGTGTCTGTTACTTCCTGAGGGCAATGTCCAGAGGTTTTGTTACCTGTTAAAGACAAAATCGAAAGGCCCGTCTGTTACCTGTTGAGACAGGATCACAAATATGCTACCCAAATGAAGGTAAGGTTCATGAGGGTCTTCAACTTACTGTATCCACAGATTGGCTCATGAGGTTTGTAACCTACTGACAACAGAGGCCATGAGGGTCCGTGACCTTCACAGGGCAGAGTCCATGAAGGCTGTATTGGTTAGAGTTTCTATTGCTGTGAAGAGACACCATGACCACAGCAACTCTTACAGAGGAAAACATTTAATTGAGGTGGCTCCCTTACAATAGTTCAGAGGTTTAGTTCATTATCATCATGGTTGGAACAAGGAAGCATGCAGGCAGACATGGTGCTGGAAAAGTAACTAAGAGTCTTTCATCTTGCAGGAGACAGGAAGTGGACTGAGTGCCACACTGAGCAGAACTTAAGCACATATGAAAACTCAAAGCCCACCTCCACGGTGACACACTGCCTCTAACAAGGGCACACCTGCTCCAATAAAGCCACACTTCCCAATACTGTCACTCCCTTTGGGGGTCATTTTCTTTCCAACTACCCTAAGGGCTGTGTCCTATTGAGCACAAAGTTCATCAGGTCCTGTGACTATGATCATTGCTTTCAAATGGCAATCATGGCTGAGAGATTATCTACATCTAGTTGGCCTATGGTAATATCTTTGGGAATAGTCTTGATTTCTTTCATTCATATGGGAAGACTGTGGATGGCGCCTTCTGGCAGCAGCTGCATAACAAATGAACATGAAAGAAGAAAGATTTCACTTTCTGGTCCCATCGCCTTCCTTATGGCTGTGAATCTAATTTATTCTGTTTTTGCTGCTAATTCCTTTGCTGATATTAGAACCAGCTTTTCCAGGCCTCTAATGTGCACTCAGGATGTATTTTCTCCAAGGACCCCGGGGTGTTGGTGCTAGACCAGCACTGCTAAGGAGCTCAGTCTCGTGGACTCAGCAAGTACAGTGTACTTGGCCTTTCAAGTATAAGACCCACTGAGTGTAAATCGCTGAGGGTCTGAGACCTACTGAGTATAGATCCCTGAGTGTCAGTGACCTACTGAGGGAAGTTCTCTGAGTATCTGCGACCTACTGTGAGTATAGATTTCTGAGAGTCTGTGACCTAGTGAAGGTAGATCCATGGTCTGTGACCTACTAAGTATAGATCCCTGAGTGTCTGTGACCTATTGAGTATAGATATTTGAGGGTCTGTGACATACTGAATATAGATCTCTGAGTGTCTGTGACCTCCTGAGGGTAGATCACTTAGTGTCTATGACCTGCTGAGTATAGATATCTGATGTCTGTGACCTACTTAAGGTATATCCATGAGAGTCTTTTACCTGCTGAGGGAAGATCCCTGAGTGTCTGTGACCTACTGAGGATAGATCCCTGAGTGTCTATGATCTACTGAGGGTAGATCACTTAGTGTCTTTTATCTGTTGAGGGTAGACTCATGAGTGTCTGTAACCTACTGAGGGTAGACTCATGAGTGTCTGTAACCTACTGAGGGTAGACTCATGAGTGTCTGTGACCTACTGAGGGTAGACTCATGAGGGTTTGTGAACTATTAAGGACAGGAACATTAGTGTTTGTGACCTACTGAGGGCAAAGCCATGAAAGTCTGTGACCCATTGTGGCTGTGATTATAAGGGTTGTGACTTGAGAGCTGGATAATGTTCTACCAGGTCACTTCCTACATGCAGGGCTGATGTTTCCTAGAGCCATACAGTATGCCAATAATAAGCCTCAAGTATCTGAAAATGGGTCTGTGCTTCTTTCCAGGATGACCAGTTACTCCAGAAGTCTTAATGATATTTTAATATCCCCCTTTCTTTTTGAATTTGATACTCTGTGAAGGCATGGCATTTTAAAGACATGCAAGGGTGTGGGTAAAACCAGATGCCTCCTATTTGTACCCCTTTGTACTTTCTCTGTAGCAGCAACACCGCCATGGTCCCTACTTGTCTTTCCAGGGATGCCTATTGCCTCCTTTAGCCTCCTACCAGATAGCCATGTAGCAGTTCATTCTCAGGTGTCCTTCATTGACTTCACCACCAAGCAGCAATTTGGTGGCTTCCCAGTCTCAAACCTTATAAACTACACCCCTCTTCCTGCTCCCCTCCCACCTCCTTTCATGCAGCTCTGTCTGCAGCACAGTTCCAGAGGTGGAGGGGTAGATCCAAGAGCAAACTTCCTACTGTTGTTGGGACACAATTGTGATTTTGACAGCTGCCACTCCTTAACCTGCAGAAGTTGCTTTGATTGGCAGCTGTTTGAGGAGTCACTGACAGTGCCTTACCCGAGTCCTTGTAAGCAAGTGTGATAAACTTCTGTGTCTGTCAATCCAATGAATGAAAGGCTGTGTCCCGACGCGGAGACAGTTTGTCTTTTCCATATGATGAGGGAGGTGGCATATTCTCCAGAGGGTTATGAACCATTCAGTGTGTACTGCTCCCACTTTCTGTCTGTCCTCCCTTTCGCTTTTATTTCTGTCATGACACGGGTCTTTCTCTTATTGACAGAGCTCTTGACAGTGGGGAGGCTTCCCTGTGATATATTTTGTAAATGTGTTGCCTGGTTTGCTAAATTTTGTGCCTGTTTTATGATGTTTTATCACCGTAAGCGTCTACTTTGATGTAGTTAAGTTCATCCATCCATTTTTGTATGGTGTCTGAACTTTTGCTTGCTTGCACAACAGATTTTCCTGCCGTGGTAGTTAGGAGGATGTTCAAGTGTTCTCATTGAGCCTTTGTTCAATATAGAATTTATTTTGGTATCAATGATAGAGATCAATTCAGATGGCCCGCCAATGTCTTGTGGTTTTTATTGGGTCTTCTTCTTCCCGATGACATAAAAAGACCCTCATTTACATGCCCCACCCTGACTTAAATGTTCAGCTCTCTCTCTCTCTCTCTCTCTCTCTCTCTCTCTCTCTCTCTCTCTCTCTTGATCCCCTGTTTTGTTAATTCACTTGACCACATGACTCAGCCAATGTGGCAGAGACTCCTTGGTATTTTAATGCCTAACAACCATGTGGCTGACACGGGACACAATAATACTCAATTTAAGTAGCTATTCCTCACCACTCCTGGTCCCAGAAAGTTCTTGGCAATTATCTTATGTCTTCTCTTCATGCATTGTTTATGAGGATGACATGGAATTTGAAGATTAAAGAGAACTGTTCTCATCAGGACAGTCTTCCCACCTGAAGGAAGAATGTGATAATTGCAGAGAATTTTCCACTTGGAGCTGTCACTCAAAGTGCAAGATTGCCTGTGTACACCTGTTATGTATATCATGCCCCCATCATAGTCTTAGTGTGGAACTTGATTTTTATGCACTCATAAGAATGTCAGTTACATCACTGGATGTTGTTGTCACTCAGCCAGTCACCTGAAGATGCCAACTTAAAGGCAGGGTGATGGGTTAGTGAGTTCAGAAGTTTCAGTCTCTGGCCTAAGGTACATCCCTGGTGACCTACTTCCTCCAGTTAGACCCCACCTCCAAACAGTACAAAGGCTGAATCTACTGATGAGGCTATCATTCTCATGATCCAATCTTTTCCCGGTAACGTCAGCCCCTGAAGACCATCCTTTAACATGTGAACCTGGTGTGCATATATGTGCATGGCTCACATTGTAACACATGAGCCTTGTGTGCACATGTGTGTGTGTTCCACACCCTAACCATAGCATTGGTGTGCATGCGTGTGTGATTCACACCCTAACCATAGCATTGGTGTACTTCTTACAATGCTGCTTTCCTGAGTTATTTGATAATTCATTTCACTTCTGGTGTCTTGTGTGGGTCTGACCACAGAGAGAAGAGTTTCCTGTGCTCTTGCAACCATCCTGTTCACTGTGCCCCTAGGGCCCATGAGACCCCTCTGCCATCCCTGTTCCCCTAGAGTCTCCTCTGCCATCTCAGTGACACTTCAATCGCCACCAGACTGCTAAACTTCCCCCAGTTTTATACAACTCCAGCCTTCCTTTCTCTCCCATGGCTCACAAGTGTTTCTTCTCTCAGCTTCTCAGCCGTGGAGTTGCCGAAATCATTTCTTCGTTCTCAGAGTGTAGATGACAGGAATCTAGAGGTGCAAGGTCTAGGGAATAAAGCACTCCCTGGACATTTTATACCACATCTAATCATGATGGATTTTTTTTAAAAAAGAAAACAATTCTAGTCATTCTTTTGTGGAGGAATAGAGGTTTGGAAGGGCTCATCCCTATACATTGCCAGTGTCAGACAGGGTCCCAACAGCTATGCCCTACTCTGGTCTTTGACTTGGACCCACCTCTCAGAGAATGTCAGGGTGCTACCGTGGAAAGAGGTCAAAATCTACTGCATAGAGTATGCCACCTACACCAACAGCCCTCAGCAGTGTGGCAGAGATAGATGCTAACATCCCGAGGTTCAAACTCTCTCATGCTTCTTAGGTAGTGATTCCCTGAGAGCTAACTGATGCCCGGGGCCACAGGAGGTTGGAAAAGATGTGACCTACCCTCCGAGACCTGGCATGGAAGTGACAAGACTGGAGGAAGGTACTCAGGCCAGGACAGCAAGATTGGAGTTCCTGCTGGTACCCAGAAGGGCATAAAGGAAGCTGACTGGGAGGGGAGCAGCTATCATAGAACCCAGTGGATCTCGCGAAGCCTGTGCAAGGCCACACTGACTTTGTCTTCTCTGAGAACATTCTGCACACATAGATATCACAAGTGTTGCCTGCCTGCCATTCCAGTGGAGTGGGGGGAGAGATACACCAAGAGTACTATACTGTGCTTGAGGAAGGGGTGGGGCCACAGTGCTTTTCAGGACCACGTCCCAGATCTGTCTGCAAAGGTGAAATGTGTGAGAAAGCCCATCTGGGAAAATTCTCATATGCATATGAAAAATCTCGACCAGAAAGCGGCAGGGATTAGGACAAGATAAATTTATACCCAGCTCCCCGCATTCCACTGACAAATTTGCTCTCTGGGCGTTGTTGCCTCTGACCTCCTGGTTACCGAGGGGATGACATTAAAGTGGAGAAAATGGCTTATTCTGTTCTATAAATTCAAACAGAAATGATGCATGTTGCCCACCAAGTATATCTAAGAAATTGTGGGGAAATGTCAAGCATTTTAAGAGAGAGCCGCTGCAAACACTGAATCTTGCGACTTGAATGATTTCTGCAGAGGAGAAAGGTCCCTTTGTTCATGCTTAGCTGACACGCAGCATGTGGAATATTATGAGCTAGGGGTTGCATGGAAACTGAAGGAAAAGAAAGAAAAGTGGGGTGTGACAGCCCAGGCACGAGGAGGATGGGAGCAGGCCAAGAGGCGGCTCTGGTATGGGGGACGCCTGGTGTCTGAAGAGCTCAAAGGAAGGTCCTTCTCCCTAGCCCTTCTTTGTCAGTGCTATGCTTTCGTCAGGCCCATGGGATGTCCTCCCCAGTGTTTTTATATGGTTGCACAACCAGAAAAAAAAAAAAAACACTGTCACATAGGGTATGGGGATAAAGACAGTGGTGCTCAGAGTGACGTCATTGCACCCCAAACTATACTTCGGAGAAATCCCATTGATTGAACTCTATGGGACATGTGACCACGTCTTAATGGCAGTATTGCCTCAGTGGCTCAGGAGACAGAAGGTAGAAGAGAGGATCAGAAGCCACCTAGCAGTCTTTGAGGATTTGTTTTGTTCAAGATTATATTTATTTTGGGTAGAAAGGGAACTGAGAAGAAGTCTGGGGGAGATGACAACTTGCTTGATCCTCAATTCCCAGATATAAAATTTAAAAAAGTCAACCATGGTAATGCATGGTTGTAATTCCAGCAATGGGGAAGCAGAGACAGGTGGATCCCTGGGGCCTGCTGGCCAGCCAGTCCAGTCTACTTGGCAAAATCCAGCCTAGTGAGAGAACTTACCTCAAAAAATAAAGGTGTGTGGTACCTAAGGGATGGCACTGGAAGTTGTTCTCTGGCTTGGAAAGATACACACACACACACACACACACACACACACACACACACACACGACTAAAGAGAGAGTGATGGAGAGAGAGAGAGAGAGAGAGAGAGAGAGAGAGAGAGAGAGAGAGAGAGCTCTTCAAATCTATAACCCTCGAAACGAAACACCCGTGTCCTGTTGGAGGTCTACTAGCTGAACAAAGGCTCCTCCAGTGTCCTGTGTGCTCGAGTAGCCAGCAGGAAGTGCCATCGCTGATTGGGGATATGCAGGGTGATGGGGATGTGCAGGGCAGGCGATGTGGAGGTCTTGTGCCTCCATGGCAAATCGAGCATTTCACAGCTGATGTCCACACTGTAGAAAGGTTTCACCACGGTGACCTCCTGTCATCAGACAGGGCAGAGGGCAGCAAGGCCACCACTGTCAACTTAGCTGCCAGGCACACATTCCAAGTCCCGTACAAAGATCTTCTGCCATTTGATCAGTGCGGCTGCCACTCTCTTCATAGCTGACTTCTTTGGGACCGGTGAACTTCCTGAACACTTCCTGTGGGTCACTGAGTCCCTGGAGGGGTGTACCACTAGTGAAACGGACACTCCGGATGAACTGCCACCCACTTTCCCAACTTTCACCGAGCCTCGCTTCAGCCTCCACCTGGCAGTTAGTCCCTCACTTTTTCAAAGCAGCTGTTGACAACCACAGCGACCCAGTGTGCTGTCGGCCTTTCCAGTGAGTGCAAACATTAGCCTGGGTGGTGACAGAAGGGTGTGTGTGTGCCTAGTGATTGTGGTCAATACCTTATTCTGTAAGAGCAAAGTCCTGGTGTCACGGTAGCACTGTAAAGAGGGCAGCATTCCTCCCCTAGAGCTTCAGGCATTCCATGGAACTAGGACTTCTCACTCGTGGTTAGGAGACTATGTGAGGGTTTGTGGGGCTACCTTAATTCTGCTCCCCTCAGGGTCTGAGCTCAGTTCTTGTCCTACACTGGTGAATCATCCATGGTCCTTAACCTCAGTCTAATGGAGAGGCAATTAGTGGTCCAGGACATTTGTGTTCAGTGCATAAGATAAGTTCATTGGACCAACTACAGGAGGGGATGGAAAAATGACAGACACATGGAGATGCTCTAGGAGGCTGGCTGGAAAGGTCTCCAAAGAGGAATTGCGTGGGAGGTATGCTATTGTGGGAAGTTCCTCCCCTCACCAAGATCCTGCTGCTAATTCCTGGTCCATGGTGGTAGGGGCTTCAGAAGATAGAGCTTGGTTGTTGGAAGCATTTCCCTGGGGACACGTCTTTGAAGATCATACCCCCAGATTCCAGCCTTTCTTTGACCCTTGGTCCCACATCCGGTGAACAAGTTGCTGACACATGTTCCTATCACTACAGTCTGAGCTGTTCAGCTCTGTCTCCCCACCATTATAGACTGTGTCCCTGAAACTGTGTGCCAAGACAGATCTGTGCTCTCATAAGTTGGGTATTTTGTCATAGTGACTAGAAAAGATTCAAAGCAGGGCAATATGGGGGCAAGAGGGAAGAGCAGTACCCTCGGGGACATAAGGGAGACACAAGCCAGAAGGCTGTGGGGCAGGTGGGATCAGGGCCTGAAAGCTTTTGTTTCTTGCCCTTCTGGCACCAGCCAGACGCCTTGCTTGTATGTCAAACCATCTGGCTGGCACTGGGCTTAGAGGGGCTTCAGGGGTTCTATTTCTCTTCAATCGTTTCTTGAAGATAGGGGAAGCTTGTTCTTGCTGAAGTTGGCTCGATGTGCCTCTGGCTGCTCCTCTCCAGCCTGAAGGCATAAGTTACAAAACAATCCCACACCAGTTTAGAATCATGATTGATAAAAGAGTTATTTATTTAAAGGGAAAAACTTACAAATCACTGTCTTAGACAAAAACGCTCTTCACCACCAGGAAAGGAGTCTAGAAGCAAGGGAGCCAGAGCAGGGCCACCGCTGCTTTTTAAAGTGAAAGAGACCATGCCCCAGTGGACTGGTATCTCTTAAAGGCTACTGGCTGAAGGAGCTCCCTCAGCACCAGCCTCTCACCAAGAGCTCTTATAGCTTATGAGACTCCCTAAGTCCATAAAGCAAGAACAGTGACTGTGGGGTGAGGGAACTAAGGGGCTTCGTCACCCTGTCCTTCCCTGGCAGAAGGTTGTGAAGGGCTGGCTCACCATGGTGAACATGCAGACTGCCCGGAGTCATCTGTTCAGAACCCTGTAGGTTGCAAGAATGTATTTGGTGAGAACAGGGGCAAGGCTGCCTCCTGCAGGCAGAGGGTGGATTCCCAACACTGTGTGGAGTCCTCTTTTCACTCCCTGGAGAACTCTCTGGTCACCTGGTTCCATAACTTTTGTTCTGGTGACAATGCTCCTCAGAAAGGCAGCTTATGAAAAGTGCCCTGCTGAGACTGGCCATTGTTATGTCTGCAGCATTGAGTTTCCTTAGGAATTTCCTTGGGAGCTTTTGAAGTGGAAGCCAGCACACTACCCTATAGTAAAATGCCATGCAGAGCTGCTGTATACCTTTTCCATCTAGGATGAAGCATTCCATCCCTGAGATGGCATATTAGACTCAGGAAGCCCACAAAGCTTACAAGATGTTGGAGGCCCCTGAGGATATATATGTATTCAGTAATTTCTAGGGGTCTTGAGGAAGGTTGCAATATAACTTTTGGGTATATACCCAAAGGATGCTCAATCATACCATAAGGACATGTGCTCAACTATGTTCATAGCAGCATTGTTTGTCATAGCAAAAACCTGAAAACAACCTAAATGCCCCTCGACCAAAGAATGGATAAGGAAAATGTGGTACATTTACACAAAGGAGTACTACACAGCAGAAAAAATAATGACATCTTGAATTTTGCAGGAAAATGGATGGAGCTAGAAAACATCATTTTGAGTGAGGTAACCCAGACCCAGAAATTATCATTATATATAAGTGGTTTGTTTTAAATATAAAACAAAGAAAACCAGCCTACAAATCACAATCACAGAGAACCTAGACAACAATGAGGACCCTAAGAGAGACATACATGGATCTAATCTACATGGGAAGTAGAAAAAGACAAGATCTCCTGAGTAAATTGGGAGCATGGAGACCATGGGAGAGGGTTGAAGGGGGAGAGAGAGGAAGGGAGGGGAGCAGAGAAAAATGTAGAGCTCAATAAAATCAATCAATAAAAAAATTTAAAAATAATTGCTGAGGGAGGGGGTCTTTAGTGAAGTTGTCTGCAAGTTGAACAGTCAACTCCGGTGGTAGTTTTTGTGAATTGTCACCTAAGCTTGGGCAGGACTTCGTGCCATGCAGCTCCCTCAATCACCTATGTTCCTATAAGCAATGCCTGATTGATGACTTGGATAAAATTATGTCTTTGGTCTAATACCATTTCCCTCTTACCTCTCTTGGTCAAACCAACATTTATCCACGCCTTCCCAGGAAAAGCCACAGAACACATTTGGACCTCAGTTGAGGAATGGCAAAAATGAGTTTGGGGAGTGGTCACATGTACCCTACTGTTGGTAACAAGATGTACAGTAGAGGCTCATCTGCCTGGGGCTGGAGCACCTGTGGTTCTAAGTCTGACATTGCTACCTTTACCCATGCGGTATGGGATGCTGTGCTTTCTTGTGTGTTCTCTGCTATGGTGATTGGACATTCAACTAAGCCACCTGAGCGAGAGTTCAGAGTTCTTGGAAGGAATCCCAGGGTGACTACTGTCTTCTTCTATGTGGAATGGGATAGATTACCTCCTTAATGGATGGGATCAGCCTCTCAAGTATGGGAATGGCTCTTTCATGTATGATGGACTCCAGTGGGGCTTCTTTAGTTTTTTTTTTTTAACCTATTATTGCTTCTGCCTGAGTAAGTTTTAGATGACTGTGGGTACAACAAAATGGTGGGTGAAGAGGGATAGGATTAGTCAGGGAGGAGAGCCAACCAGAAAGTGGTATCACCTGGAGCCTATAAAAATTTCAAGCCAGACCTTAGGGTGGACTCTCACCTATAGAGCTCCTTCCATCTCCGCGCTGGGAGCTGTAGTTCTGTTCTGTATCATTTTTGTTCTTTCCCTGTCTCTCTCTGTGTGTCTGTGTCCTGTCCCAATCCCCTGGCTTGCTTGCTCCTGCCTTTAATAGATAACTTACTTCCACCCTGTCCACAGACCTCAGTATCTCTGCTACTTTGTATCAGGACTCTTGAGATACCTATTTTGACCCTCCAACTGTGGCTTCCGCATCCCTGCCTCTGACCTGTAACTGTTATTTCTGTCTCAGATGTCTTGGCCGTCCACTTTACCTCTAGCAGTGGCCATTTTGGCATCCTGGCCTCAGGACTGTAATTGTTATTTGTCGGTGCCCCTCATGATCCTGGCAGCCTTCACTCTGGTGTTGGTGTGGGAGGGAGTTGCTGCCTGGCAGATCTCTGGTTGGCATACTCCTCACTCTGGCTCCACCCCCTCTCTGCCACTTCACTGTCTTGTCTGGGGGTCCTATTTCCAGGATGTATAATTCTTTGTCTCTCCTGCTGAACGAACTCAGTGGTTCCTCTACACAACACTCCTCACCCAAGGTCTTTGTGACACTGGAATATGTCTTTTTATAAAATAGGAAAACTATAAAAGGTTTATTGATAATAGGTCATGGTGAAATTTATTTAAAAAAAAATTTTCAGTTTGCATCTAGTTCGATTATTAAGGACAAAAGCAAAGCTTTTAATACTAATGCTATTAATGAGCTTGCTTACATTTATATAAGAAATCTTTACTGAAATTTGATATTATAGGACATAAAAGTCTTCAGTGATTTTCATAGTTGATGGATATTTTGATTTTATAATTATCAATGCTGAGAACATTCTTTCAGATAAATACACTCATGTTCCAAGCCCAAGTTAAAATTCTTTTAACAATTTCTTATGAAACTCTAGGCATTAACTCCAACAGCCATTGTGAAACTAAGCTGTTTGACAATGCAACACAAAGCTATACTCATCTGACACATGCTGAGGACTTACGGTAGGAAAATATTGTTTGTTTCCTATAATTAAACCATTATGTTTCTCTAGGAGCAGAGAACCTGTATGTGCAGTGTATAAGCACCAAAATTCATAGCATACAGTAGTCTCTAACCTGAGACAAGGTGTTTCAGGCAGTGCTCGTTGGCATTGCCTGGGGTAGCAGTGTGCCCAGTATGAAGTTCTCATGTTTTGGGTCCAGATCTCAAGGCTACACTGAAGCCATGCAACACCATGGCTGAGCATTGGCAGAGACACCTAAGATTCATTGCACATTTGCTATTGAGTTCATTTTTGGTTGTTACATATTCAGAAACTTTTTTATTATCATTTTTTTTCCATAATCCTCCCATTCAGTTATGCAACCCCACATGAGGTCACATTCCAGCTCAAAAAGCTGTGGAGTGGAGAATATATTGTGATCCATGAAATAAGCACATGTGAAATGGAATTGCAAGCAGCCTATGGTGACAGTTATGCAGTCTTCACAACTAGCACTGAGCTGTTTTCTTTGGAAAAACTTTCTACCTAAGGGAAGAATTACAATGATCAAAAACAAAAACAAGAACAAGATAAAACAAAAAGCAAAACCCAAGAAACATGCAGAAGCTTTTAGCCACAATAGCTTCTGAACTGACAAACAAAGTGAAGAAAAGCTTTGGAAGATATTGCTTAAAGAATACTTCCTGGGATTCAGAAACTTGGAACAACAAAGAATCAGACAAGAGGAGGAGACAGCGAGGTAGTGATAGAAGATACCAGTGTGAATGACTTTAAATGCAGAGAGAGAGGGAGAGAAAGAGAGAGAGAGAGAGAGAGAACCCATGATCCAGCAAGTACACAGAGCCTTAGCCATGGTCCAGCCCTATAAGCTGTGATAATTAGACAATAATCTCATTACTGATGTGCGACAGAAATGCTAGCATGGATTTCTTTGTACTGCTTCACAATTTCAGATAGAAGGTAGATTTTACTGTGGACCATGCCTTCAACATGAGATTATGTCTTCTTTCCTTAAACTAACATATGGAAAGGCAGCGCTGTGTATTTCCATGACACATCCTGATGGTGGAAACACAGTCCTTGCTCCTGGGGACAAATTAAGTAACCCCACAACAATGGCCCTGAAAGCCAAGATGTTACCCAGTAACTAAGGAGTAAGGGGTATCACAAATAGTATGGACACCCTAGACACCTCTAGAACTTGGCATTTAATGTTTTTATTCCACTCAATATATTTCTAACCACAAGTCTCGGAAACCTAGGATGGCTCCGGGGGCCACTGTGAGACATACAGCATTTTACCAACTTCAGCACCAATGGTACAGGTGTGTACACCTGTTGATAGTGGCCATTTTTCCTTGAACTTTTGGCTCAGACTCAACGCACTGGGGACTGGGAAGTTGTCATTGCTGAGCCTGTAAGAGACAGAGGGATCATGTGTGGAATTAAGGCAAGAGAGATGAAGGGCAGCAGATGCACCCTGGTCTTAGTGGGCTAAGATCCTGTAGCCTGACTTTTAGAACATCAGTCTAGGAGCTCCTGTGCGATAGCAGAGGTTGTGGGAAAGTATGAAAAAATACTCAAGATTTTATCATTCATAAAAGACTAAATCTGCTCCTTACAGAGCTGGAGGGTGGAAGTTCATGAATGGCTGTCATATGGTGGCCCTTTTGTTGTGTCTCCAAATTATGTGTTTGGGGGACGTTGGAGAGGAAAACGTGAACCCAGTCGTGCTGGTCCTTCCTATTGCGACATTAATTCACCATGAAGGTGATGACTTCATGACCTCTGCATCACTGGATGGGCCTTGCCTCCTAACACTATCCCCCTGGGGAGCAATTTCCAGCATGTGAATCTTGAGTAGGGGCACACTTAGACCACAGGGAACTCTGTCAACCCAGCTAGTCTCAGTGCAGAGTGAGGGAGGCGTGGCCAAGGCTTCTCTTTCTGAGTGTCTAACATTTTCTGTCATTGAGTCTAAGCCAGGTTTTATGAAGATAATGTTTCCTATAGGAGAAGCTGTCCTAGCCATGAAGTCAGCAGTACCCAGACCAGCAAATACAAGACCGGACCAGACACACGTGCAAAACAGACCACAGCAGGCAGAGTGAACAACTTGGGGACAGTCTCATCTCTGACTGCCTAGTTGTTCTCTGACTTTGTGTCATGTGCCCACAGGGCAAGCCATGGCTTCTTATGTCTACTGAGTCACCTAGGCTGCTAGCATCAGGATACATTGGAGTAGAGGCTGGGGTGAAGCACCGGGAGATGCAATTCCTGCCCTACATAATGTACTCACTCTCTACCCAAGGATACAGTGTGCTATGCAGAATTAAAATCCCACATCTCATAGAGGGGCATTAAAGTCAACCAGTTGGTATGCAGACATATGGGGCTGGAGGTTGCTTTGTGAATTCTAGTAATTAAAACGATAATCATTTGGAATATCTGCCAAAGGTCTAGCTCTTAGTTCGCCCAAGAGGCAACGAGTCGACGTCCTTTTTATGACATCCCCCAGCACCCACGGATGCTGTGGCATTTAAACCTCTGACAGCTTGTCTATAGGAAACCCCACTGGTGAGAGATTTATAACTCAACCATAAAAATCCACTCTGAGCTTAAGGTTGGCATGTGAGAAGCCAGCGCAGGAGTGAATTAATTAATGAATTTGTCCTTTCCTTCATGAATTTGACTGACACTTTCAAACATACCCCTTGAGATGTGATCTCAACAGCTCTCATAAAACGAGAAATTTTAGGCTTGGCCAACGCCTGGGATGACAGCACACTCACAGGAACTGCCAACATGGTAGGGAAACGAGGGTGGGAAGTCGGGTCTCTTTAGGACCCTGACAGCGCTGGGTCATGCAGATGGTAGATGGAGACGGGCTCCAACCATGATGGGGGCTCCTTTCTGTGCCCGGTATGACACTTGACCATTGTCTCTGAGAGTAGGAGTATTTCTCAGGAGGGATCCAACAGACACCCCACATATCCTTATGCCCACAGTGCCCTCTCGCTAAACTCTGCTCAGTGATGAAGACTGGACCAATGGCTTTTCTGGTCACAAAGTTGGAATGGGTGACACTCTCATGTACCTCAGTACTGTTGAGCAGCCTAGGGAAAACCAGGAGGATAACTAGAAGTGGAAAACCCTTAAGGGGTGTGTTTGGAGAATGCTGGGGGTATTTGGGGGCTCTTGGGTGGTGGTGATGGATGTTTGTCTGCAGGCATTCATGTGACCCACCCAGGAGAGGAGATGGAAGAGAACGGGAATGAAGTGAGTGGTGGGCACCTGTTGTCACATTCCATTTACCTTCTGGTTCAGTAGAGGTGGAATCAGGATCTGGTTGCAGTCCAAAGGCAGGTGCCCACTAAGACACAGGCTTGGGCACAGAACCACCGTTTCCATGGCTTGGAACCTCAACTCCTCTGCAGCTCCCAGAAGACAGTCTCCATCAGTCCAGTGGGTTTTCTGCCTGACATACCTCAAGAGCCGAGCTCTCCCACCTCAATCACCCCCTCTGTCTTTGTTTTCCCTAACATTTTTTTACTTCAGATGTGTTTGAGGGGTAGTGGTAGGGGCAATGGGGAGGCAAGTTGGGGGTATTAAACCCTGAGAAGCTGTAGAGCTATCATTACCAAGAATTCGGTGATATGGTGATGGCAGTTTTCTCCCTTCAGTGAGGACAAACAGACAAAGCAGGAATGGTTTCCTCATCCTCACCATGGTAGAGACAAGGCTTCACACACATGGGAAGTCTGACGCACTGTGGGAGTTATAGCCTGGTTATCCACTTCACACCACAGGGTCCCTCGTGTGTCTGAGGCCATTCTAGCCTTGGAATGAGGAGCACAGATGACCGTTCCATGGTCAGGGAACTGTCTTGGTTTCCTACTCTGCAGAGGGTAGTTTCTCCTGCATGTCACCAAGATTTGCATGGGGTGACAAAGGTTGTGTGCCTGTCTTACCCTGATGCTTGAACCGAGAAATGTGTAAGAGGGCTGGTCTCTTACAATATCAGCACAGTTGATTTGTCATGTGAATATGAGGCACTCTTCTGGGCATCAATCAACCCTGTCTGTGGGACCCTGGTGACATTCACGTACACCTGCCCAGGTATCTCCATTTTTCTCCCCTCTCTTCCTCCCTCCCTCCCTCCCTCCCTCCCTCCCTCCCTCCCTCCCTCCCTCCCTCCCTCCCTTCCTCCTTTCCTCCCGCTGTTCCTCCCTTCCTCCCCTTTTCCCTTCCTTTTCTTTGCTCCCCTTGGTTCTAAGAGGGACCTCCCTCCTCAACACTGGGAAGGCAAACTCAGGACCAACGTTGGTCTCCAGGATCCCTAGCTTGTCATCTCCCAGTGGGTGAGATGGCTTGTGACACCCTCTTTTCCCAGGACATCCTTGGAGATGTTACGGCCTGCCCCCTTGGTGGTAGAGGCCAAGTATGTGCCATTCCAAGCGAAGGTCTTGTACTGCACCTGCCCTTCTGAAAGCTACAGAATGGCCCAGCACCTGGCTTTCCCACCCTCCTAGTACACTCTTTCTGAATGACTTCATAGAAAATGAAAGACGCCCGCCCCTCCCCCACAGGCACATTTCTCTCATGACTAATTATGAGTGAAGTCAATTAGCAAAAAAGAAAAGTGCATTTTATTTGAAAATGAGTACTACTTTGTAAAAAGGAAAATATTTATATAAATCGTTTAAAGGATTTTTTTCCTAGATACCACTTTATTTTTCCATCTTTATAACAAAATGCATGCAACCTTCTTTTTTCTATGTTTATTTGTGACTAGTTGAAGTATGTTACAGAAATAAAATACATTCATGTTTAGGACCCTCCCCCCATAACCCATTAGTCTAAGACATTGTGTCTTGAAAACAGCGTGCCCTTGTTTTAGAGTTAAACAGTTAAAGCGTTTTTATACAGGAGCATCAAAACCAGATATGCTTCAGACACCAAACCTTTTTTTAATGGCTTTCAGATGAAACAATTTATTTATGCAATTAACAACAACATGCAATTTCTAATAATTAGCAGATAATAGTTATCTCCAAAGTACTTTATAAAATTGCCTTTGAACTGCGTTCGTTCTGTAGGGAATCACTGAAAATTGGACTATAAAATCACCGGAAAATGCAGTGCATTAACAAGAATTTTCTGTATCAGTTTCTCTTCAAATTTATGAGCTCGAATATTTGTAAACATTGGGTTTCATAGATGGAAACCTGTCACCTCACTTTCCTTTTAAGGGAAAAAACACATTTTGCTGTTATAGGATTCCTATTTGATTTTGACTTTGCCATCTCTTCTTGTTTTCTTCCTCCCCAGTAAGAAGATATTATATTGCTATTATTTCTTCTTTGAAAATTAAGAAATAATTACTAATATACCATTTTATGGGTGTTCATCAATCTTTTCTAATTCTCTTTCATAAACAATGTTCTACATTCAGCAATTGTAAAGTGTTCCTATTAAACTGAACTATCTTTGGAGAAATAACAATAAAAATTATTAAAGGACCATGCTAATGAGAATCCAGAGGACTTTGGACAGCAAGTGTGTTTGTTACCACTTCCTCATTTGGGAGAAGAAATTCCCATTTGTCAAGCCACAGAGGGTTAGGGTGCACTGCGGTGTTTGGGAATGTCACATTGAAGGTATCCTTCCCCATTGTCTTTCTTGTTTACACACTACAGTGTCTTGTCTGAGCACTACAGTGCTGATCCAAAGCACACATCAGGCGCCTATTTTGTGGATCACCTATCACCATCATCTCAGAACAGATCACACAGCCTGCTGTGAGATCAGCAAGTGGTCAGCCACACTCCTCTCTCTCTGGTGGGCCAGCACTGACCCTGTGGCTCAGAGTCAGTCCACATCCAAAGTCAGGCATGGGATGACTACCAGCCTGGACCATACTCTTGTGCTATAGTGAGAACCTTGGGTCTGTTCTGAGGAACCCAAAGGACTCAGGGGACCTGGTGGATCAGCTGGCCCTGCCATATGACTTCCAAGGTATTCACCCATGGTGCCTGCTTCAGGGACAGTTCTTGCAGTGACAGACTAAGAACCATCTACAATCACAGTGAATCCCACCACATGGGGTACTTTCTTCTCTGATGCCCCTGGCTATTGTGGAACAGGCCCTGAGCAGGCAGCTATGGCACTGCTTTGGCTCATAGGAGGCAGTATATCCCAGAGTGGGGGTGATCACATGTTGGAGGAGGGAGGGACGCAATATTGGCAAGCCATGCTGAAGTGTGGAGGGTGCTCAGATCTATGTGGGTATCCAGGCTTTTCAGGCTGGAACTCCAGTGCCCTTCTATGTGCCCAACCTTGTTCCCTTACTTTAGAAGCAAATTATTTCATTGCTAAGTATATGGAAAGCCTTGAAAAGTACAAGCTAATCTGCACTTTAAAGATGTTTGTGGCACCCTTTACTTTTGTGAAGATCTCAATCTAGAAGTTTATAATTTTTCCTAGAATAAATGAGGCCACTCTGCATGTTTAGTGGGCGTCAGAAAATGATATGATCCATGAGGACCTGCACCAGAAGCTCCAGTGACTTGCTTGTTTGGTAGATTTGTCAACAGCAAAAAGTTCCTGCCAGCTGGCTCTCAGAGATGTGTTTGCATCTGCGAATTGGCTTATCAGTGAGCTGCTAGTCCCTAAATTGATTTAGGGTAAATTAATCTTTGATTAATTGACCCTATGTCCAGTCTTCCACTTGAGATTTTTAATTAAACTTTTAATTTTGGGACCATTGTGGATTCACATGGAGTTACAAGACACAATGCAGGTGTTTCTGGTACCCTCCCCTTGGCCTGTCAGGGCTAACTGGTTACAAACCACAGAGCAGTTTATGTTAGGACACGGATAGGAATGCAGTCCAGACTCAGGATGTCCACCCTCCAGGACGCCCTGTCTCTCCAGAGCCCACTATCTTTGTTAGGGTTTCCATTGCTATGACAAAACACCATGGCCAAAAAGGGCTTGGGAAGAAAATGATTTATTTTACCTCACAGTTCCGTATCACAGTCCGTCATTGAAGGAAGTCAGGGAAGGAAGTTTGAGATGGAAACGGTTTTGTGAGCTATGGCTCTGAACCTCCCACAGGGTGCAGGGAACACCAATGGTGGATCTGTGGGCCAAGGTGATAAGGTTACAGATTGTTTAAAAGATGTTCTTGACAGCAAGTAGGATATAGGAAGTTCTGGGGTGTCACATAGGCCATGCCTAGTCTGGGAAGGAGAGAAGAGAGAGGGGAGGGGCCCCATAGCACCAGTGGAGGGAAAAGAGAGTTGAGCCTTATATGACTGTGGTATTCAGCCAAGGAGAGTATCCAAGCCTGAGCAAGGCAGCTTCAAGACCATAGAGTACAGAAGTATCAGCAGACCACTCCCTGAAAGTCAATCTGAAAATGAGACCTGGAATTGTAATGAAGAACACAGTTTTAGGTATGCAATCCTAAAAGATAAGAGTGGTGGTGATCAAGTCTCTCAGAGAAGTCACAACACAAAAGAGACTTCCACCTGGAAAGTCAGAACACTTGACTTTTGCAACGGGTCAGAACCTTGTTGGAAAGAGATTCATAGCCAGACCCTGTATCTACTTGTCTGTCTGCTAGGGAATCCAAATGTTTGCACAGAGATTTCCCGTCTCTAGCTGTGTTTGTTGTGTTTATCTGGCAATGACAGGGGTAGGGAGGTAGGGAAGATGGATTGGAAGGCATCTGGCCAATAATAAAGACAATTTGCAAGACATGATGAGAATCATGTAGCTCAGGCCGCCCTGGACCTGAGTGCTTCTGATGTATGACTTCATGTCCAGTTGCATAGTTTTATAGATACATCATGATCCTAGAGAGATTATCGACAAAATGTCTCTCATATACTGACAGGAAAAAGTTTCAAGAAACAAAAGAATCCACACACTTGCACGCCTGGAGGGCTCTGACATCTGGGCTGGCACATGCCGCCCTTCCCAGGTGTCATTGCACTGACAGCTGGAAGGACACTTGCTGGTTTCAGAGCCTTGGCCTTACTTCCTGCACCTTATTTGCCCCTCTTCTCTGGAGAGTGTTCTCTCACAGAGCCATGGGAATGGGCCACTCACACTCTACAAAATGAACAATAGTTTCTCACATCAGCCTTGGTCATGTGCTGTTCTCTTCCCATCTTCTGATAATAGTAGAGGTCATTCCTGAAAAGTGACTCCATTACCATACGTCAAACTATTTCACATGGCAGATTAAAAGTATAAAGATGGGGAAATGCAGTCCATGCTTGTGAAGAAGATGCAGAAACACAAGGACATAGAATATCTTCATAAGTGACAGATGGAGTGCCGGTGACAGAGCTGTGGATGTTTTGTTGTGTTTGTTAAATCCCTGGGTGGCCACACAGGGAGGGAGGAGGAATAGACAAGAGTCAGAGATTTCATTCAGGATTATTTTTCTATTACACTGGACCCTGGAAATAAGGGCCTTGCAATGGGAGACCAGATAGGACAGAAAACGTTGGCTCTGGGGTTGTGATTTCACCTGTTAAGACTTATTTTTCTTCCTCGTTTGAATAATCCACCTGCCTAACCCACAGAAATATATACATCATTTCAAAACTGTGTGCATCTCCCCCCCCAACCTTTATGTAATCAAGCTGTTGAGTGTAGCTGGCAAGGCCGTGAACACTGTTCTTGATTGACTTACAAAAGCAATAAGGATACAGGTTTGGATACAAACATGGAATTATAGATTGTAGAAGCCACACATCAGAAACCAAGGGGACAGATTAGGGATGAAGACACAAACAAACTACAGATATCCCAGGTCCTCCTTGTTGGTGGTACAAGGACTTGAATCATGAGTTCCTTCCATTTTAGTGATTCTCTGAGAAGAAACAGATGTCAGCGACAAAGAGGTTTATAGAAAAAGAAATTGCTTATGTGGGGCTACTATAAAAGAAATAAAAACTGCAACATGGCTACTAGGAGTGCAAAGGTACAAGGGTGTATACCAGACTAGAAGGGCAGGGGCTGAATTCAGGGGGAATAAAGGCATTCTCACATAAAAGGGGAAGCAGAAGTACCTTCTGTGACTTTCTGAACCCTGATAGGAGCCCTAAGCACCAAAATGTAGGTGGCTTTGTGGTGTCAGGGAACTTGGGGCTGCTTGGCTTTTTGCTGCGCTAGGAAATTCACTGCCCCATGTAGGATAGGAAATGACTTGGCAGCCAGAGATAATACATAGATGAAGAGGTCACAGACCACTGCATGTGATATGTCACAAGACCAAATTATGGCACCTAGTCCAAGAATAATGCATCTGATGATGCTGCAAGACTAGGCTGCCATGGACCCATGTCACAAACCCAAATTCTTGCATCTACCTATGTCACAAGTCCAAGCTATCACACCTGCTTATGTCATATCACAAACCTGGCTGTGGCATCTGCTACAAGTCCAGGCTATGTCTACAGTCTATATGATTGGCCTGGGTAATAACATCTGCCTATCCCATCAGGCTATTGCATCTGTCAAGACATAATCCCAGATGATGCAATGGCTGATGTAATAAACTCAAGCTATGGCATCTGCCTGTGTTACCATCCCATTCTGTTGCATCTGTCAAGTCATAGGCCTGGGTTAATGTATCTGCCATGTCACAAGCCCAGCTTAAGATATATTCCATATCACAAGTCTAGATCAATACGTTTATCTATATCACAAGCCCAGACTATGGCATCTGTCTATGTCATAAGTTCAGAGTGTAGCATCTGCTTATGTTACAAGCCCAGGCTATTGCATTTGTCTATGTCCAAGACCAAGCTATATCATCTGAGAAGAAATAAATCTAGTCTACTGCTGCTGGCTATGTCATAATCCTGTATTATTACATCTGTCTAAGTCACAAGCCCAGGCTATGATACCTCTCTAAGTAACAAACCTCAGAATGGCATCTCTTATGTCAGAAGTGCAGACTATGGTATCTGCCTTTCTCAGGGACCTAGAATTTTTTTTTTACCATATCACAATCCAGTCTAATATACCTGTTTATGTCAAAATCACAAAGTCTTCCTATCTCACAAACCGGGACATGTCATCTGCCTACTTCATAGGCTCAGGCTAATTCATCTGCCATGCCCAGGCTATGACATATTCCTGAAGCACAAGTCTAGAGTATCACATCTTTCATTTTATAAACCTAGACTATCTGCCTGTGTCACAAGGCTATTGCATTTTCCAGTATTATAAGCCTAGGTTTCTAAATTTGCCAAGTCGCAAGCCTATTCTTTGCACCCACTGTGTCCCAAGCCCAGACTATGACAACTGCTTATGTCACAAGCCCAGGCTATGGCAATCTGCCTATATCACAAACACAGGGATTTATTTTTGGAATATGACATAAGCCAGGGTTCAGCAATCTGCCTTTCATGTGAACCTAGGGTACTGCATCTGCCAGGTCTTAAACCCAGGTCAGTACATCTGCTTAAGTCACAGACTTGGTACATCTCACCTGCCTACTCCAGCATCTGCATATGCCAAAAACTCAGGTTACTGCACCTGCCTATGTCATAAGACTAGGAGATGGCATTTTCAGATGTCACAAGTCTACGCTCTTGCACCTGTGTGTCACAATCTGCTTATGCAACAGGTCCAGATAATTGCATATGTTTAAGCCCAAAGCTCTGCCTGTGATGCCTGCCTAGTCACAAACTCAGACTATTGTACCTGCCTGTGTCAGCATTTATCTGTGTCTTGAGCCCAGAAATGCATCTATGTTATCTTGAAGCATAAGTCCAGTATGCTGCTCCTGGCACAGCCCATATGGCTACATCTGCCTATGTCACAAGCCCAGACGCTGGAATCCATCTATGTCATAAAATGCAGGACATTGTATCTGCTTTTCCCATGAACCCAGGCTATTTCATCTGCCAAGTTATCAATCCAGTTCATAAATCTAATTTATCTACTTATATCAAAAGCCCCTGCTAAGGACTCTTCCTAACTCACAAACCAAGGTATGTCACCTGCCTACTTCACAAGCTCAGGCTAATTTATCTATGTTGTCACAAACCCAAGTTCTTGCACCTGCCTATGTAACAAGCACAGGTTACTGCATTTGTCTACATCAGATCCCAGACTAATGCAACTGGCTGTGTCATATACCCATATCATCTGCTTATGTCACAAATCAGACTGTTACATCTGCCACCTGCAGGACCCAGTCTAGTGCATCTGCTATGTCAAAAGTCCAAGCTGTAGCATTATATCACAAGCTCAGATTAATGCATATGTCCTTGTCACAAACCTAGGTTCTTGTATCTGCTGTGTTACACGAGTAGGCTATAGTATTGTTTACATCACAAGTCCAGATGACAGCATCTGCCTGTGTTATAAGGCCAGGGTATGGCTTCCGCTTATGTCTAAACCTGTCTATGGCATCTGCCTGTATCTCAAGTGGAGGCTGTGGTATGTGCCATATCACAAGCCTAAATTAAAGCTTCTGTTACATCACAAGCCCAGGCAATGACACCTGCCTATGGATAAGCCCAGCCTAAGACATCTGTGAGCTCATAGGCCTAGTACACTACATCTTGTCACAAATCCAGATTATCACCTCTGCCTAGGTCACAAACATACACTATGACCACAGACCCAGATCCTTGCATCTGTCTGTGTCACAAGGCCACACCATGGTATTTGCCTATGTCATAAATCCATGCTATGGTATTGGAATGTGTCATAAGCCCAAACTAAGCAATCTGCCAGGTGAAGCCTGGATCCAGGCTGTTATATGTGCCATGTAATATATCTAGATGAATGCATCTGCTTAAGTCACAAATATCATCTATTGTGCCTGCTTATGACATAAGCTCAGGCTGTTGTGCACCTATGCCACAAGCCCAGACTAAACATTCACTTATGTAAGAAAACCAAGATTACTGGATTTGCTTAAGTCGCCAGCCCTGGCTATGATATCTGTCTATGTCAAAATCCCAGAATAAAGCTTCTGCCTATGTCAAAAACCCAGACTATAGCATCTACCTATGTCATAGGTCCAGGTTTAGCATCTGCCTATTTGACAACAGAGGCTTTTGTTTGTCTATGTCATAAAGTTAGGCTATAGCATCTGCCTACGATACATAATAGGCTATTGATTCCTCCAAGTCATAGTATAGGCCCAGGCTAATGTATTTGCCTGTGTCACGAACCCAGAGTATTGTACCTGCTGATGTTCAAAACCAGGCTGTATCATGCAAGAAGACATAAGCCCAGCCTACTTCATCTGCCTATGCCACAAGCACAGACTATGGCATTTGCCCATGTTATAAGTCTAGGTTTTGGAATCAACCTATGTGATGGGCTTAGGCTATGACATCTGCGATATGAATCATCTTGTCGTGTGAATACAAGCTAATACATCTTCAAGACATAATCTGGACTAATGCCTCTGTTTATGTCACATGACTAGGCTAATGCAACCACGTTCGTCACAATCCCAGGCATTTGGACCTGCCTGCCTGCCTATTTCATAAGCCCAGACTATGGTTTCTGCCTATACAAGACCAGGTTATGACATTAGCAAAATCATAAGTCTATTCTCCTGCCCCTGCCTTTGTCACAAGCATGAATTACAGCATTTGCCTATGTCATAAGCACATGCTGTGACACTTGCCTGTAGCACAAGCCAAGACAATGGTGCCTATGTCATAAGCCTACATTATTGCAACTACCTATGTCACAAATTCAGGCATGGCATATGCTTATGAATATAGGCTATGGCCAGACCATGTCATAAACTGAGGCTTAACGAGCTAACTTTTGTATGAATCCAGGTTCTTGCATCTGCCATGTCATAAATCCAGGCTAATGTAGCTGCCTATGTCATAAACCAGGCTATGGTGCCTATATGTCGCGAGCCAGGCTATTGTACCTGCCTATGTAACAAGCCCAGATTATTGCATTTATTTAATTTACCACCTGGGCTATGACTCTTGCCTATGTCACAAATCCAGACTATACATCTGTTTATGTCCCAAGCCCAGGATAATGAACCTACCTATATCACAGGCCCTGATATATCATCAGCATACTTTAAATCTCAGGCTAATCAATCTGCCATGTCACAAACCCAGACTGTTGCATTTGCCCATGGCACATCTACTAATGTCACAAGGCCAGGTAAATGCATCTGCCATGCCACAGGATTTTATATCTGCTTATGCCACCAGTCCAACAAGAAGTCAAGTGACTCATGCTGATATGCAAGGTGATTATACAGAGACAGTAATGAAGATGGATTTGACAGACGCCCAAATGTTCTGAGAAACAGAAATGAAGAAAACAGTTCCAACAAAGTGAGGAAGATGAAGTCCAAAAACAAAGGTTGAGCAGGGGAACTTGCGGGGAGGAAACAACCCAGAGTGGAGTCAAGGCTTGAGAATCCTTCCTGTAACTAGCAGAAAACAGCAGGGTAGAAATGGCTGGAGATCTCATGTGTGTTGGAAACAGGCAGGTGAGCAGTGTGTGTGCGTGCGTGTGTGTGTGTGTGTCCAGGGTAGGGCGACAGATTAAGCTGTCCTCCAGGTGGGAGTAACAACACAGTGCTTTGGAAAGAAACCCAAAACAGCGAGCAGACAGAGCGAGGTAACAGGTAGACAGGCAGGAGTCCTTGATTTATGTCTCCAGTGTGCCACCATGCTGTGCCCAGGGATGTTGCCCTCCATTTCTGAGCTGCTCCCTCCTTGACAACATGGTCAAGGAGGTCATCTTGATGTCTTGCTGACCGCAGTGAGCTGCTTTTTCCAAACTGCTTCTCATTTTTCTGTAAGAGTCTCACTCTTTCTTAAATGCAAGGACATATTTTTAGCTGTATTTAGTACTGTAGCTTTGTGCAGTTGCCCTATAAGGAAGTTTCAGCGGATTGCCATAGATAGAGGCGTTTCATTTTCAACTTTGCATAAGACTCAGAAGGAAGTCAACATGAGGACAGCTCATCCCTATAATCTCAGCACTCAGAAGGCTAAGGCTGGAGGGTTGCAGTGAGTTCAAGGATAGCATAGGCCTCACTGTGAGATATCACATCAGAAATTCCCCACAAAAAAAAAATACATAAATAGAACCGAGAAGAAAACCATGGATGATTAAATGGCCAGTACAGCATTTGATCTGTGTGATTTCTTCTCTGACACTTTTATTGAAAACACTGAGTTTGCATACCTAGGAGGCTCTGCATCTGCCATCTGTGCCTCTGGAGACTGGTGGCTGTCCTCTGCTGGGACTATTGATGTGGAAGATTTCTATAGAGGAGCCTTGTCTCCAGATGTTGCTTCAACCCTCTGTGTCAGGAGGCCTACTGGGATCAGTCATGCAGGGACCCCTCCCCTGCTTATGAAGCCTTCTGTCCTGACTCACCCATACTATGCAAGCCTGGAAGAAATTTCTGGAAAGTTCTCACAATGATGGGGATAGCCCACAGGAAATGAAGGCATGGACAGTCATAGACTATAGATGGGAGTGAGAAAATGGCTGTTGGGGTGGAAACTTCTCCCACTTACGGGTACGACTGCCAGCACCATGCTCCAGCCTCCGTTGCTTGTTTTTCAGCTCAGATTGTTGACACATCGGTCGGCAGAACCGTATTTCTCATGGTACTTGACACACACGACACACTTTTCTCTGTTGCTGTTGATGTCCTTCTGTGTGTGCTCAGGATACATTCATGTATTCATGTGCATGCAGAGGATAAAGGTTGATACTGTCTGTCTTCTTCGACTCCACCTCCACTTTATTTTCTAAATAAGGTCTCTCACTGAACCCAGTATTCTTCTATTTGGCTAGATGGACAGCAAGCTCAAAAGATGCCCCCATGTCAACCTACCTCTCTAGTGCTGGGACTATAGGCACATATTCCTGTGCCTGGCATTTTGACTGGAGTTCAAGGTATCAAACTCATTATGACATAGGGCATATGCTGGCATGGCATACCCTTTACCTGCCGAGCCATCTCCCAAGTCCCCTGTGCCTTAGTGTTTTAAAATATCTCCAACAGAGCTCATCGTGCAATGGTATTTTAAGCTGTCTTTTCTGGCAGGAGTCTAGTGGTGGGAAAGGGTCATCATGTCCTGTGTGGTCTTGGGGAGGAATTCTTATTGTCGCAGCCTTTGAAAGACACCTGATCACCCGATCGCTGTGAGACTAAACAGGCTCCTATGCAATCAAAGTCAATTAAGATGATTGATCTGTGCAACAAGGAAGTAACTAAACATCAAGAACAGCTTGACTTGGGCTTAAGTTTAGATTTTGCAAATGTGAGTGGTCCAATAAGAACGCTACTGCAAAAAATCAAACAGGAGGAGTAAGTCAGCCCCAGGACGTCTGTGGCATCCATTGCTAAGCAGCACAAGCGATTGGGACAGCGAGTAAGTGAAATTGACGGTCTTAACAACAGAATCGAAGCCTGCATAGGACAACAAATCAAAGTCCAATGCCGGGCTGAAACTCCATACCTCAGACACCAAGGACTTTTGTCACTGGGGGACAGAAACAACAGCAACAAAGAAGCTGGACACCACCTCAGAACGTCATCTTCCGCAATAGACTGTTGTGTTCTCGTCGGCTTATCACACACGTTATGGAAAGAATTCTATGAAGCTGAAGCTGTGTGATAATGTGTGGACAACAGTCAAGACCAGGGGCTTCATACTGATGATGATGAGCCAAGTTGAGATGTGGCCATCCTCCTTGTGCCTTGAGTAAGGAAGCTTTTCTAGTTCCTCACTTACCTTTAAGGAATATGGAAAATAAAGAGTTTATTTCTTCCATTGCACTTTAGAGATATGACATGTGTGTGTGTGTGTATGTGTGTATGCTTCCTGCATGTATCTAAGTGTGCTCCAGAAGTTAGTATCCATTGACATATCTTTCTCAAGTGTTCTCCACTATTCTTTGAGACAGGACAGTTCAGGAATCCTAGAACTTGCTCGTGCAGCTGGACTGGCTGGCTAGTGACTCTCAGAGACATCCCTGCACACCTACCTCCAGCCTTGAGGTTACGCCCACTGCAGGATCCAAACTTAGGTCTTTCTGCTTGAGCAGTGAGTGTGTTACCCACTGAGTAATCTCTAGACCCCATGATGCTTATGCTTCTGTTTCCCCAAGTTTATTGAGAGTTGGCATCAATCCCCAGATGAGATTGGACTTGGACTTCTGTGCGAAGCACTGTGAGTGGAGCATGTGTTCTCCTTGAAGCATGTCCTGGGGTAGAGAAAGAAGTGAACTGGGAGAGACTTTACTAAACAAAATGGACAGGGCTCTTCAAATGAGATATCTACGTCCCATTGAGATTGCAACTCTAGCGGAAGGAATAGCCCCACAGCACAGGGTGCTCTGGAGAAGCTGAGGCAAGTGGCCAGCCATCTTCTCAGGCCTCAGGTAGATAGGATGCCAGAACGTCAGTCATAGAGCATATCTGAGGGGCTTGGGAACAGTCAGGGATAAGAGTCCCAAGCAATGTGGGAAAGAACCTGCCTCCTCAACAGAGCCATGGAATTAGGTTGCTAGGTAAGTTTCATGCAATGCAGTCTCCAGTATGACTCCCAGTGATGGTGAACAGGAAGCTGCGTGGTTCTAGATTTTTATCCAATAGGACGGCCGCTTAGGAGGAGCAGAGAAGAAGAAGCAAAGCAGGTGTAGGTACCAGGAAGCACTCAGTAGTGAGCATGAGTTCCTTCCCAGGGAAAGGCTCCAAGCTACCTGGACACAGGGCTGTCTCCAGGCTTGGATACTAGAGGGACTTCTCCAGGGTGGCAGGTACTTAGGGGCAGTCCCTCCCTCTGCCTCCCTCCTTCTCCCTCCTTACCCTCTCCCTCCTTTTTCCTTTCTTTTTCATCGTTCACATACAATTCTGACACGGGCACCTCATTCCATCACAACACCTGGGAACAGAGGGCTTTCTTTCTACTACAACTCCACAGCATCAGGGGATTTGGGCCTGGATACATCATATGTGGAGCCTTGCTCATGTGCACCGTGTAGGTACGGAGTAGAAAACAAAACCAGCACGTGAGAGACAGATGATCAGATGTGTGATCCAAGCACGATTTTTATCCGATAGATCCCCCTCCATGCTGATTCATTTAGAGTACTGTTCACTGTCCCCAAACACACAGTTGTGTCATTTCTTTATAGATAATATTTTTGACAATGATTTTTCAGGACCAGGATAATAGAATATCCAACAGAATTCTTATGAAGCTGCATTTTCTTCTTTGAATAATAGAATCATGGTAATGTCAGCATCCCATGCTTATTTTCAGTGGGCACCAACCATTCACTTATACTTTTGGACTAGTATAGTCTCATGGAAGTGGCCGGAAGTAAAATGACTCAAGCAATATTATCCTGGTTTGTAGAAGAAAAAACCACTTGGAGGGCAGGCTATCAGCGGGCTTGGAGGAAGGAGGTTTGGGGACATTGAATTCTGGTCTCAGGTACTGGTTATTGCCAAGTTTTCCACTCTTGACCCTGCATGTTGCTCTAGCTGGTCTCACTCTCTGGAGGCTCAAGAGGGCTGTGCTGAAAGTCCTTCATTACTAAAAGCCTCTGCATTAGGGGCTGAAGCTCGGAAGCACCAGTGCTACTGGGTTGTACTGTAGCACAGGCAGCAGGATGCAAACCCATCCCTGATCCGATGAATCCAGAGAGTTCAAAAAGGTCAAATGTTTAATTGAAATGGAATATTTAAGCTAAATTGCTCATGCACTACTTCAATATTATTGAAGTCCTAATAAATACATTAAAAGACGGTTAGCAAAAGTGCTTCCTGCTGAAGAACGATCTCGTGAAGGGCGTCATTAGCCCACTCTGTAATATACGGGCAATGTTGTTTCAACCTAATTAAATGCCGTGCATTTTTGATGGCACTTAACAATATGTGGTTAATTACTATATGCAGGGTTTGTTCTATAGCATTAATTATGATGAACTCATTGGCTTTCGGAGGGATGAGGATGCAGCGATTTGAGGGGTACATACAATGCATTCCACGGTTTGTTCAAATGAAAATTTTAATGAATAAACTTCAGAGCTTTCTAAGAGTTTTTTTCCCTCCAAATATGTTCTAAAACTGAGTGAGAAAGTTCCAGTTATAGAAGAATTGTGATAGATTAGATATCTTTACAGAACTGGCATAAAAAATTGTGGTTGTGTAAATCATTGTGAGAAATTCAAGGGTGAACTGATTCAAGGACTAGGTTGTTGGGAGAGTTTCTGATCCTCAGAATGAGGCTCCTAAAAGTCTCTATTATTTTAAGAAGGTGCAAATAAAGAAAAGTCGAGCATGGGCAGGGGAGGATGGACTTCATGCCTGGCTTGTAGCAAATTGGCAGTCACTGGGCCCTGTGTCTAATTGATCTGGACCCTCCCTCTGTCCCTCACTTTCTCTGGGAAGGTCTGCCAGCCTCTCTCTGCTTGTGTTTCTATCTTTCAGAAAGGGGTTAATTGCATGATTGACTTCTGAGAGGGTGACATCGAGTCTACAGGGTACAATTCTTGGCAAATTGTGAATGGAGGGGTTTTCAGAACCCCATATGGTCACGTGGACATTACCAGGGCCCCGTGCAGGCCTGTAGCTCACTTTTCCGACACCTCACCGCTGGGAGTGCTATATAGCCCCTGTACCCCATTTTCAGAGTCTCTTGCCCCTAGGAGGTCTGTGTAGCATTCGTACCCTGCTGCCTTCAAATTTCCTACCGGGAAGAACTCCCCCTGGGGTCCCATGATGCCATACAAGTCTGTTGCTGCACGTGCCATTGTTTTCATTTACAGTGACATCCCCACACTGAGGGAAGGAGGTAGACCAGCTGTCCAGCGGTGCAGGGGCATGGTGTGGGCTCTTCCTGAGTCTTTGGTGTGAGGCAACAGCTTGGGTCAACAGTGATACATGGCTTACCAGGTATCAGTGCCCACCAGCCAGACACTAGGGAAGCTGCATGCACTGAGGTTTTATCATAAGTACCAGGATTGGGGTTTTTATCATGTCTAATAATGAGCTGCTTGTAAAATCCAGGTTACCTATGAATTGCTATAGTAATAGTTATTTATGTAATAACTATTGTAATAGTTAACTTAGACCCGTCCCCTTTAGTGTTAATTACCGGTGTGAAAACTAATTTAGAGTAGTGTATTAGTCTTCCAAAGCACCCCAGCAGAGCAAAATCGTCTTTGGAAAATATCAGATGGACCATGAACACATGGAACAAGGGCACCTTGTTTTTGTCTGTGTCAGCTGCATACATGTTGGCTGACTGGTCGTAAAATGAAATTTTTTCTGAGATACTTGATCGCAGGTAAAATGATGATAAGGGTGTGGCTCTATAGTAGAGCCCTGTGACGACAGCTAAGAGCGCATTTTTCAACATTTTGCAATCTTGTGTGTGTTATGTGTGTGTATGTTTGCGTGTGAGAGGGCAGGTGTGTATGCACATGGATGCCAGTCCTCACCTTGCTCCTCGTCTGAGAAAGGGTCTCTTGTTCACTGCTGCATCCACTAGGTTAGCTGGCTTGTGAGTGTCAGAAGAGTCTCTCATCTTTGCCTCCCATCTTGTTGATAAAAATGGTGGGGTTGCATACATGTACTACCATGTCTGTTCTGGGGGTCTCAACTCAGGTTGCCATGCTGGTGGAGCAAGTGATCCTTACTCCACATCTTTCCAACCCCTTTCTACTCTATGGGAAAAGTCTATCAGTTAACACCCCAGAGAGGGGATGGCCTGAGATGTTAATTAAGATGAAGCTGCAAGCATAGCTGAGGTTTGGGGCTCCCCCCCCCAGATCTGAGTGCAGTCCAGTGGTAGCTCCCTCCAAGAAAGAGCACACTATCGCCAGTGCTTGCCCTATGTCAGAACAGTGCAGACATTGAACTTGGTGGCTATCATTATGTGTGGGCAAAGGAGACTTAAACAAAGCTCTCTGATACATAGTTTCCTAAATTTTACCTTTACAAATCATAGGTGATCTTGTACTACATATTCATTTTGGTTTTCCTTTTATGCTTTAAAATAGTAAATCACAATTCAATAATTCTTGGTGGACTTGGGCACTTGCCTTTGTGTGTAATACTATAGCAGACAGCACGGGATATTTCCTTTTAAGCACTGACATTTTATTACTCTATACAAGGTGCCAGTGACTCATAAATATTATAGCTTGTGGCTCCTCAGCAGAAGCACAAGAGCATCATGTAGACGTGTGACTTTATACCAACGGTGATGGCAGGAGAGCCCATGATGACTGCTGTTTATGCCTAGGGTATGGATGAGAGAGACTTAGATGGCCTTCTTGAATGGCAGAGTAAGCTGTCCTTATACATCCTAGGCAAGTCCCCATGAGCAAATATCCAAGAACACTCCAGGCAGGTATCCCAGGTCTGTTTCCCAGGGAGTGGAATTCTGGTACCCTGTAGCTTGTGCCCAATCCCAGTCACTTGACCCCCTTAGGAACCCTGAGGATTATCTGGGGATATCCAGCCTTGTTCTTATTATACTTCTTGCCACAAAGCAGTGGAATACCAAAACCAAACCAAAACATAGAATCAGACCCAAGAGATATGTCTACAGAACAAATCCTTCAATCAAGTCTCAGGGAACGTCTCAGAAAAGGAGGGGGAATGAAGGCAAGAATCCGAAGGTCAGGAAGCCCTGAGGTCCTTTCTCCTGGAAAGGACAATAAAGCTATACTCTAATCATAGCTCAACAATACGGCTGCCTAAACAAGACCTGGATGGTGACAATGCCTGCTGGCATGTTATGGTGGACAGGGAAATCACATGGGGTTGGTTCTGTTCCTAGACAAAGAACTACAGACAACGGAGGACTCCTGAGAGGAGACTTAGCTGTCCCCAGAGATGATCCACCTAAGTGGCTATCCAGTTTCAAGTGGTCAGCCCCTGAAATCATATCCATGCAAGCAACATGAACTCAGCAGGTTGTTGTATTTATATATTTATGCCTTTATACATATGTAACAACAGTTAAAGGAAAAGAAGCCATGCATTTGAGAGGTGATAGGGGAGTACATGAAAGGGACCGGAGAGAGGAAAAGCAAGGAGAGAGATGATGTAATTATACTTTAATTTTAAAATTAAAAAATATCTTAAAGAAATAAAAATCCTCTTTATGAAAAATTATTTTGTTACATATTTGTGTTAACAACAAAATATATGTTTTCATTTTGTGTACATGTGTATGTATATATGTATGAGTGTATATGCCTGTGCAGACATGTACATACATGTAGAAGCCCCGAATCGACCTCTGTTTGTCCTCATGAACTATCTACCTTGTTTTTTGAGACAGGGTCTCTCACTGATACTTGGGGTTCTTGCTAAGCAATTTAGGGAGACTGGCTAGCAAGCCCCAGGAAGCCACCTGTCCTTGCTTCCCGTGTCGAGATGTTGGGAGTATGTCTCTACCTTCAGCATTCTGTGTGGGTCCTGGAAATTGAACACTGATCCTCAGGCTCAAATTACAAAGACTTTACTGACTGAGTGATCTCTGCATCCACATCCCCAAATATTTTGTTGCTCAGGACCAGGACATTATTTCTTATCATGAAAGGATCCCCACGTGCTTTGAATATCCGTTTTAATCACCAGAAGAAAAATACAAATAGCGTGGCTTTCTTTTATCTGATGGCAGAACAGAAATGAAAAAAAAAATTTTGTCTATGATGGAAGAGTGTGTGTCCGCCAATTCTCTAAGGGACTTGCAGGTTATTTCCACAGTTTCTTAACTTCCGCGAGTCGACAATGGTTTCCTGGGTGCCCTTTCCCCCTCTTCTCGTTTGCGCCTGTTTATAGAGACACGCACAGCTCCATCTACAATTGCGATCATTAGTATCTGGCGCGTCATCAATATCCCTTCAGATGTGATTTGATGCATCCTATAGTCATCGAGGACAGTTGCATAGTCCTGTTTCCACAGTGGGTAAATGTATTACAATAAATTTGCTTTCTCTGGGCCGTGGAATTGGAAACCTTTAAGATGGCGAGTAAGAAAGCTGATACCACTGCTTATCTATCCAAAAGCTAGAGGTGTTAGGAAGCCCAGTAATTGAAAAATGGATAGCGTTGATATTTGAACCTTTTTATATAACCTTTGAGGTGTAAGCCTTTGGGGAATAAATTGCTTTTTTGTAACAAGAGCAACGTCAGATCCCATGTTTAGAAACCCAGCACTTAATTCATTTTCCGACGGAGAAACTCATGTTGTCTTGTTGGGGAAAAACATTGCAAAATGGATTAAGTTTCACCCTGGAGAGATGATAACCCAATATAAAAAACCGCAGGCCGAGCTTTATTAGTTACTGAACAAATATTGCCAAGGAGGACAGGCGACCTTCCGTGGTGATTGATCAAGGATAAGTAACCAACAACATTGCCTTCTGAGAATAACTTTGGGGCATTTTGGGATCCCAAATCTCTTCTTATTTAAGGGATGTGACGGAACTCTGAATGGAAGTGCACATTATTTAACGGTCAGGAGTGGAGCCCACAGCCCGGGCAGCTTGTTGCTCCTGTTCCGGGTGGGCCAACTGTCTGTGTCTGTTGAGCTGCGCAGAGCAGCTAGGTTGGGGACTCAGCTGAAAGCAGACACCTGACCCCACGCTCAGGTTCAGAGAAGCCAGCCTGGGTTCCGCGTCCCTGCAGTTCTGTAATAATGAATAATTTATTCCGCGTGACACTGGGTACCCAGACTGTCACAAGATCTGGTGTATATTGTAACTCAGGACAAGGAAGGGCCGGGGACAATGGTGTTGTTATGTCTTCATTTCACTGAAATGGGGATCCGTTTAAGGAGAAAAAAATCAGTGAAAGGCGGTGTTTGTTATGATGGAAATGAAGTATGATTTAAAAGAATAGTCAGTAAACTCACATATGCCCTAATTCTCATTGGTTGGATGTTTCTCTCGCAGGAAGAATAGTTTTATTGTTGCCATTTTCTTCCAATTTAAATTCTGATAAAATTGCAAGACATGGGGCTTGGGAAGATGGCTCAGTTGGTTAGGTGCCAGTCATGCAACCATATGGACCTGCGTTCTGATCCTCAGTCTCCCGGTAAAAATCCAGGCAATTTTTACCTGAGGGGTGGAAACAATTGGGTCTTTACAGCTCTTTGGCCAGCTAATCTATTCTAGTTGATGAGCTAGAAAGTGAAGAGGAGGCATGAGAGCAGTGACTGGCCTGAGCACACAGGTGCACACGGGAGCATATGTGAGTGCACGCACCAGTGCTAATAGGTACACACACACACACACTTGAAAATCACCTATGGAGCCCCCATGCTCCTCAGCTGTAGTTATGTAGTGTCACTGCACACAGATGGATACTGTGTGTTCTTCCTTGCCATCCTGGCTGTTTAAGGAGGATGTGACCACACGGAGGAGTCTGTGTAGCATGCCTAGCCGGAGGACTTTATAAAGGTGACCTTCCCATCCTGAGCTCTTCTTTCTGAGACCTTTGCGCCATCTGCTCTCAGGACAGACTGACTGTCATGCCACTCACACTAAGGAGGGAGAACTGGAAAGTAAGAGGCACGAGTGGGGCAGGACCAACCACGACCGTGCTTTCCCTCTTGCTCTGGAATGAAGCACAGCTGTGTGGGGACCCTTGGGACACCTTTCCTGTCTGGTTCCTAGGCTAGCGTGTGAAGATTTCTGCCTACTGTGTCACCGAAGGCACATGGAGCCCCTTCCCTTCCCTTTGCGTGTACATGTGTGTGCATATGTAAAGGAGTTAATGTTAGCAGTGTGGCAGGTGTGCATACTGCACTCTCTGAAGCATGAGTAGATAGTTTTCAGATAAAATAATAAGGGATAAAGCCATCTCTTGCCTGATTACCAACTAAAAATATGAATCCCTATTGAGTATTGATCACTAGAGGGCCAAGCCCTGTTAGGTTTTACAAACAGGCTATTAATCTTAGGGTATTTGTGTGTGTAAAGAAATATTTTCAAGGTTACCGATAGTTCCTTTGATATTAGCATCTTTCCTTAGTGGAACACATTTGCCAGGTTATTCCTTAAGTGCATGATGCAATCCAAATTCCCTCCCTCCTGTATGAAGCCCTTCTCTCCCTGGTACTCCTCCTAGGAACTGCCTTGCCTTTAGTTGGCTCCAGGGAGGCCACTGAAGGCTGCATCTTCTCTGACTTTGATTGCTTGCATGGTCCTCACAATTCTAAGCAGTTTGTCCCTTTATCTGTCCCTTTGGGTTTCCCTGATGTTTTTTGTTTTTGTTTTGTCTTGTATGTGTGTATGGGAATGGGTAGAGTGGGCTTATGGGTTTGAGAAAGAAGACCTCAGAGTGAGGCACATAGGTTCTGTGATATCAAAATGGCTGATCAGTGCTGAAGGTGACTTTGATACCTGGTAGGTGGAGCCTCAGGCTTTCCATTCCATTTGCTGCCTTTTGGAAGACAGACATTTATTACTATACCCTGCCTACACAGCGCTGGGCATAGAGGGGATTGATCTCATATTCATTTATCTGTTTTCAGTTGGTATAGTTATTTGGGTCCAATCTCAATAGCTTATTTCATTCCTTTGGCTGTTTCAGCTCTTTCAAGTCACTCCTGGATGGCAGCTTGCACCCTTGACACACCTCCATCAGCACACACCTGTTTCTGCTCATCTCCCTGCATTCCTGGGCACCTTCCTGGACTCTAGGTTCATCTACTCTTCTATTGCTTTCCTTCCAAGGACTGGCTCCTTTATTGGAGAAGCTAGGAGACACAAGTCCTGGCTGCCAGAAGAGCAACTGATTTTTTTATGTGTGTGTGTGCGCACACACACACACATACGTGGCAGCCACAGGATAGTTCTAGTTGTCATTCTCAGGAATGCCATTCACCTCCTTTAAGACAGGGTCTTTCTCTCACTGGCCTGGTGGGACCAATTAGTCACCAATTAGACTAGGCTGACTAGCCAGTGAACAGCAGTGAGCTTCCTGTCTCTATTTCTTTAGTACTGGGATTAAAAATACATTCACAGCAATGCCTTCCCTTATATGTGTGTTCTGGGAATCGAACTCAGGTCCTCACACTTGCAAGACAAACCCTTTTCTCACCTATGTCCTATGTTCATTAATTGAATTTTAATGGAGAAGAGGAACACACGGAAGGACTGGCAGTGTAGTGGTGGGCTTCGGCTTTGAGGTTACTTCTGCTTCAGTGCCCTACAAATCAAAGAAGTGTGGGCTCTTCTGAAGGTTTGCTTCATCATCTACAATGAGAATGACAGTGTGCTGGGCTCAGAAGGCGACTGCCGGATTAGTATTCAAGGCCCTGAGACCTGTATCTGGAACCTGTGGTGCTCTGCAAGCCTAGCTTGTCACCAGCATTGGCCTGCGGTTCCCCAGACGCTCCTGTCCTTTTGTATACTGGCCACACAGGCTAGGCAGCAGCCCTACCACTTGTTCCTGGCTTGTTAGAATCTTCTGGAAGCCTGGCATAGAATGTAAAATAAGCAAGGCACTTCCTACTTTGCTGCCACCTTGTGGGCAGGTGCCAGTGGTTGTCATGGCTACAGCAAGGGAGGTGGGGATCCTGACAGTGGCAGAGTGGGCAATCCTGTTTCATTGGTCCTCTGGTTGGAACTTGCCCCTGCTCTTGGGACAAGAAGCTGAGAGTGGCAGTATTTCATAGCAGGTACTCCAAGGAGCCCTAAGCCACTGTTCCAACTTTACTGATGGAGAGCTTCAGTCTCCTCAGGGACCATCCACACAGACCACATGGCACTGCAGGTAAATCTGTCTTTCCCTGGACTCCAGTATTATACTCTTCCAAGGAACATTTTCTTTAAAAATGTGCTTTTTTGGGGATTCATTGTTAGTTATTTTTAAATTTAGGATTTTTTGTGAATTAGATTTTTAAGGGTGCTTTCTTTGGTTATTTGTGCCTGGAATCTTGAAAGCAATTCTTGAGCTGCCCTGTCAGCCCAGTGGTAATTTATCTGTGGGCCCTCTTGACTCCAAAGTGTCCTATCCCATCAACTTAATGCATGCTACATGCTTTCAGATTCACAAACCTTTGCTTTGCTTGGCTTATCTTAATCAACAGATTCACCTCTAAGCACTCTGGGATCCGAGGTGGTGACAACTACCAATTGCATTTTGTAGTTAACTTGCCATCTTCCTGCCTCTTTCCCCCCTATCCTGGGTAAGTGGGATAACAGACCTGAACCCCTAGGCTCAACTTAGACCTGATTTTAAAAGAGCAGTCGAAGGGTCGCTTAAATGGTTCTTCAGCATGGGCCGTGCAAGCTTGACATTCTGAGTTCAATCCCCAGAACTCACCCTATGTTGGAAAGAAAGAAGCAATGACAGAGATGTCCCCTGACCTCTATGTGTGTGCTGTAGCAGGTGTGTGCCCGACCTCTGCACAACACATTCATGCATGTGCATGCATTCACACACAGTTAAAGTCTACAAGAAGAGAGCAATGGAAATGCCTCATGATAAAATTTTTTTGTTACAGAGGATCTTTCCTCTAGTCAGCTGACTTCATATGTTGGCTTTTATCTTTTTGTATATTTTATTATCTCATTTTTCATTTTCTCCTCCATTAATTTATGAAAGTGGGAAATTACATTCATAGACATTTGAATGCTAAATCACCCTTGCAGCCCTGGGTGTGGCTATGAAGGTCCTGGAGTGTCTATGATGGCACTTGGTAGCAGAATTCATGAGGCTTTTCTTTGGCATGCTAGATAGAGTCCATGTTCACTTGCTCCTTTTTATTCAGTCAGGAACTTTAAGCATGGGATAATTCTGCCCATATTCCAGAGACATCTTCCATCTTTAGCTGAACGTTTCTAGAAATGCCTCCGTAGACATGTTGAGTAGGTGTCTCGCGGACCACCCTAAATCCAGCCACAAAGATGGCAAGATGAACCATCACAGGGACCAAGTTGTGTTGTTAGTATCTACTGCCTTCTTTACAGCGTGCAGGGTTTCTCCTCCTTTTCTTTCTTAATTAGTTTTATTAGAGGTATAATATTTTTTTTTAAAAAAAAAGATTTCATCTTATCCAAGCCTGAATGGCCAAAATTAAACAACAAGAGGTAAAAAGCCGGCAGCAGTGAATGCTGGATGACTAGAGTAGAAAGGGAACCCTTATCTCTACTGCAGGAAACGCAAACTAGATAGTGGTCTTCCTTATCCACCGTGGGAGTCAGCAAGGACAAGACTCAACCAACACAAAAGGCCTTTGGGGAAGTCATGTGGAAACACACTACTGCAGAAGCTTCCTAAGATACCCACATACACATGTAAAAAGTAAAGCTACTCTTTAATTGGGAGGGGGTGATAGAGTACTTGCCACATGATTGTTAGGGCCCGAGTTTAATCCCCAGAGCTCATGTAAAAGCTAGGTGAGGTGACACATGTCTATCACCCCAGTGCTGCATGTCAGGGAGATGGGCAGACCTCTGAAGTGTATTGGTCAGCCAATATAGACAACATGGTGAGTTCCATTTCACAAAGAGACGTCTTAAAAATAAAGTGGGCAACAAATGAGGACACACCTGACATTGACCTCTGGATTTCCTGTTCATGTGTGCTGGTTCATGTGGTGCATCAGTAGCCTCATTCACAATACACGAGACACACATGCAGTCAATAGATAATAAAGTAAAAACTTACATACACACACGAGAAACTGCTTTTGCCAATTGTCAGGTTCAGTATTTTGGTATGTTCATTAAATTAGATTTGACAGATGTCTTAGATTCTCTGGATAAACATTTTTATTGTCTGCTAAATCTATCAGTTAGAGAAAAAATGATAAATGATACCACTGTGGTTATAGATTTTTCAATGTTTCCTTGTATTTCTGCTATTTTTATTTATATGTTAGAAGCTGCTGGTGCGTAAAGGAATCTGGAATGGAATCCTCTGAGTGAAATATTTTGTTGTTGTTGTCGTTATTGGATACTGGCCATTTCATCATTAATATCTGCTTCATAGTATCCCTAGAGCTTATGACTCATTGTTAAGATGACTTCTCTTGCTATCATTCCATATGCAGTTCAGGGATGCGTCATATATGTATTTTCTTCATGGCACAAGTCATACCTTAATTGGAATTCTTGATCCAAAGAATTCCAGCCATAGACAAAAGCTCCTCCCATCAGTATAGATGGTTAGAATTAATTCATTGCTTGCTTGTGTGTGGTGTGTGTGTGTGCTTGTGCACGTCTTTATGGAGGACAGAGGTGACCACAGATGCTATTCGTCAGTTGCTCTTTATTGTTTATTGGCCAGGGTCTCTCACTGGACTCAGCTCAGTGATACAGCTAGGCTGGTAGCTAACGGGTTACAGGAATCCTCCTGTCTTCACCTCTGTGTTACATGGATCATGACAGCTTATCACCATGGCTTTTTTTTTTAAAGGAAACATTGTCACAGGGGACAAACTCAGGTCTTCACAAATATACAACAACAACCTTCCTAACTAAATTAGAATTCTTTAATTCTGGGTATGTTTTCCATCACTGCCCTATATTTTATACCCTCACCATGCTATTGTTTGCACAGTTGGAACTTATCAGGATAATCCATCTGTGTTTGACTTTCTCTATTGCTACTTGGATGTTTGGAGTAAGCTTTGGACTCTGGTAGAGCCTCAGTAACTCTTTCCACCTCTCATGTTGAAAGGACACTGTCTCAGGTATATGAACTTTGAAACATTCTCTGAAGCTTTAATTCTTCAACGTTGCCCTCTGTCAGGTGAAGCTCCTATTATGACTCTTGACCGAGAGTGGACATATCCAGACGGTTGGGACAGTATCTATCTGTGTAGTACACTGTAGGTGTTGGCAGTGACCATTGGTGATGGTGTTTTGTGGACAGGTCACTGTTGGTCCTACTTATTAATGGCAATTACTTGAATAGCCTATTCTAGACACATGGTACATTTTCTCTCCATTCTAAAGTTCTAGCAGCCTGTCTCCCACGGGCTTTGCTTTTCCTGAGAAGTTGGTTGTTTGTCGGATGTCCCTCTGCAGACACAGTCTTTTCTTTCACTTCTCACATTTCTGCAGTGCCAAGGGCAGATATGCATTTACTTATTCTGCTTGTGATGCAGGAAGGTACAGTCTTTCATCACCCCAAAATAGATGCATATCCTAAATCTCTCTTCGTCTCCTCTGTCTTCTATGCTCTTTCGTGCAGGGTCTTGTTGATAATGCTCTTGACATTTACCCAGCATCTGAACTCAGAGTTCATTCTCATGTTCTACTTGACTGTCTGTGGCCAGCTTCCAAAGGGGACCAAGGGGCTAATCTAGATAGTGGGCAGTGGGGACGACTTGGTCCTCCTGTCTACACCCAGAAGCTGGGACAGATGCCAAGGCTTTCCTTCCTTCTTTAATCTGGTCTTGGTATCTCTTGCCCTAATCTAGATGCTGTGGGCAGTACTCCCAGTCTGATCTGACTATTACCCCAGGCTGATTACCCATCCTTTCCCTGTGATGTCTAACTCTAAATATTGTAACTTCAGTAACTTGTCCTCCAAGTTGCCTCAGACCCCCCCTAATTGTAATTCTCCTGCACCCGTTTACTGATGAGATATTTACTACCACCTAGTTATTTCCCAAATGTGTTTTCTCCTGTTTCTATTTGTTTTTTTCATTGTAGGAGAAGAGCGTCTCATAGTCCTAGCCATTGGCTGTGCTGATTTCACAGCCCTCTTAACTCATTTCTTCTTGAAACCAATACATTGGACAAGGGTTATGAGACAGCATTCAGAAAACAGCCTTTCTCCTCAGATAGTAAGATTATCCTGAGTGTGATGACTTATGACAACTCAGTAGTTTTTTGGGGTGATCCTTGACGCTGCAGTGTATTCTGGATCAAACTGGTGCATATCCTCAAAATGAGGTCTCCCAGGGCTCAACAGATTTCATACCTAGATTTTTGTTTGTTTGTTTGGTTTCTTTTTTGTGGATACCGGTTTCATTTCAACACATGAGAGCTCAGGTTCATATTTCCTGCCCACGTGTAAGCCTCCCATCATCCCCCAGCTCTGTCTTTGCGCCTTCATCTACGAGCACTCATCTCATGGTTGCTGCCAAGGTTTTTTATAGCCTCTTTATATCTTTGTATTGTCCCCATTTCCTATAAGTGGGGTCATTTATTGAAGTCTGTGTTGGTCATTTTATCCCACATGAATGGAGGAGGGATTCTCTTCATGTGCAGCGGGGAGAGCCTGTTTGATTCAGCTGGTTCTGGGACTGAGAGGAAGGCAGAAACTGAAAACACTCAATCAAAGACCCCTCCAGACGCCAGAGGACCGGCAGAACATCTTTTCTTTCTTCTAGTCAAAGAGATTTACCTTTGATGGCGATAAATGTCCCCCAAGCTGTTAATCATTTTTTAGATAGTGAAATACTGCATTCTGCTCTGTCTCCTGACAAGGTACAGCGAGGTTTAAGCCCACGACATCAGCACAATACGGATGGATGCCTTCTCCTCCAGCATGCATGCGGCAGCTTAATGTCACTCGGAAAAAGAGTGAGGGCATAATGTAAATGTGACAAGGATAAAATACTTCAAATAAGGTATCACTCCAGGGACAAGATAAATAATCAGCACCACAGCCGACAGAGGAACAAGCCCGTCAGCAGAGCAGCCGCTGTGAAAACACCGTCCCTTCCGAGGCTTAGCACGCGCTCCGCTAATGTCATCCAGAGCCGAACCTGAGAGGAGCAGCCTTCACGGTGACCTTCACTGAGTGGATTAACCTATGTAAATTCCTGAAAACACAGCAACGTGAGACTAAGGCTAAGACTTTCTCTACTAAGCAATACAAGAAAAATACTGAAATGAGCAGGAATTTAATAGTGTGCACAGGTGTGGGCCGAAGAAAAAAAAACCACATCATCCTGTTCACAAACACGTGGCCCTTTCTCTGGGCGTACAGTACAACATACTTGCTCTTTTCGTGAGCTGTTCTGTATCTGGGGATGGCGTGTGGTCACCTGTGTTGCAGCGTGCAGAGGCAAGGGCAGAAGACGACCAATATGAAACCTTAGCACACCTGAGGCATCCACACCCAAGAGTCACTTCTTGTACATGGAGTCACACATCCAGGTATATTCACAAGTGAAACACTGTCATTGCCCACCTCTCAGGAAATTAGCATTTTGTACATTGAAACTTGGCCATTTTCTCAGTTCTGGGAAGGAACAGAGGTCAGTAAAACACAGGTGAACTTTTCATCCTGACTCTGTCTATGTGATGATGGTTTCCTGTATGTGTGGTAGATGAAAGATGAAGGCCACATCCGGCAACTCTCAGGCTCAGCACACTGCAAGGCTGGCCCTCCTGGTTGGTGCTCATCCCTAAGGTCTCCAGGGGGCCAAATACTAATGGTGAGCTGAAAAGATAATTACTGCTGGGATTTAGATTGGACCCATGGACTGGTTTCCCATCACTGTGAGCAAACATCTGACAGCAAGTGACCCGAGACAAGAAGGGTTTACTTGGGGTCATGGCATGAGAGACTGCAACAGTCCACTCTGCTGGAGAAGGCACCGGAGGAGTTACCTGAGCAGGCATGTGTAGCAAGTGCTTTTACCTGCTGAGCCACATCCCCAGTCCTTTTTTGAATTGTGCTGGTGATGAGTAGTTCATAATTTTGTAGGAAACATTTAAAAACTATCCTGCAGACATGATTTCAATTGGCTGGATGTTGCCTTAAAATTGTCGCCATAAGAAAGATAGATGGGGGCTGGAGAGATGGCTCAGAGGGCAAGAGCACTGGCTGCTCTTCCAGAGGTCCCGAGTTCAATTCCCAGCAACCACATGGTGGCTCACAACCATCTGTAATGAGACCTGGTGCCTTCCTTGCCAGCAGTACATTGTATGCTTAATAAATAAATAAATCTTTAAAAAAAAAAAAGAAAAAGAAAGATAGATGGTTTTATACAAGGTCAGGAAAGGCAGGAAGGAGGTTTGAAATCAAATTCCGAGTTTATCATCCTTTAAGACGTAGGAATTTCAATGAATGAATGATTAGAAATTGTAAACTCAGCAAACACATGAAGGAATCCTCCCTCCCCTGCCGTCTTCCTTTCTGGGAGCATAGCTGATGCTTATGATGGCTTTTGTTGTTTCCAGTGGAGAAGGAGAGGAGACCTCTGAAGAGATGGAAGCCCATGTGATACCCCGTGCATATTAAAGACAGAGCACTGTGCACCGCAAACAATGCAGAAAGGAATCACAGAGGCTCAAGAGATGGCTTAGTTGGTAGAGTGCTTGCCCTGTGAGCATGGAGGTGAATGATTCGCTCCCACAACCCACATAAAATGTGGGAGGATGTAGCCCATTCTTGAAATCCCAGCTCTGGGGAAGCAGAGACAAGAGAGTCCCTGACCATCCCACCTAGCTCTAGACCAGTGGGAGACCCTGTAAAACACACAGAAATGAGGTAACCAGCACCTGAGAAATGACACTCAGGGTTGACCTCTGACCTTCATCTGCATACACACAAAAGTGAATGTACTTGTACCACCCCCTACATACACATCAACACATACAACATACACATGCATTTAAACATGTACATGCACAGATACATAAACAGTACATTAGGAGTAAAACAAACGAGCAGAAAGTACAGCTCTCTCAAACCTCCTCCACTTGGATAGGAGGTAATAGCTGGGAGGGTAGGAAGTGCTCACAGTGAAACCCTAGTACCTGAATTTAGATCCTGGCATTCACGTCAAGGCTGAGTACAGAGATATGTGTCGGTAGCTTCAGTGCTGCAAGGATAGAGACAACTGTATCCTTGGTGCACACTGGCCAACCAGTCTAGCCAAAATGGCAAATTCCAGGTTCAGTGAGAGTCTCTACTACCTCCTTGGGGTTAGCAAGAGCATACACCACAGACACAGACAGACAGACACACACACACACAGACATGGACACACATAGACATAGACACACACACATGGACACACATATGGACACACACAGACACACACGGATGCACCTATAGACACAGACATACAGACAGGCACACACGGACACACATAGACACACACACAGACACACAGGGACATACACAGACACAGACAGACAGATAGACATACACATGGGTACACACAGACACATACATGGACATACCCACAGACACAGATAGACAGATACACTCACACGAACACACATATACACACAGACACATACATGGTGTGCACACACAGACACACACAGACACACACATTTATGGACACACTTGCACAGCTAACTCACTCACACACACTCATTTACATCTCAAACTACACAGACTAGGAAAATAGAAAGGTGAACTATTATCTGTAAGTTATGAATTTATATGTCTTAAATTAAGATATAAGAGGTTCCGTTTTTCTCTTGAAAGGAATGAATATTAATCAATTATGGTCAATATTTTCTAGTAGGCATTAAACTTAAAATTATTTTAAGTTCTTCATATCATACATAGCCTGACTCCAGATGCATGCTTTGGACCACAGCTGTGTTCAATCTTCATATGGTAACTGCAGTGTGTTCTGTGCCTGAACCCACGTGAACATCACACACACCATGGACAGGTTAGACATACCATAAAGGAAGATTATTAGAAACCCAGATAGGACTAAATTCCATGTTTACACCCACATTCCTCCAGTGTGTCTCAGGAAGTCTCTCAAACCTGTCATATCACTTAGCAGATGGACAAGTAGGCAAACAGACAGACTGACAGGCAAGGAGGGAAATGAGTTATTGTAAAGATGGACACTGTGTTAGTCAGTGAGCCATGTGGTTGAGCGGGCTAGGAAGCTTCAGCCCCTCATGTGTGTACAGGTGTGTGGGTGAGTGTCCTACCTGTGTCTGTGCCAAGGACGAGTACTTGTGGGGTTACATCTGGGAAAGTCATGAACTGGGTAGCATCAGGGGAGATGGCTGCAAATCAGGCCGGGCAGAGGAGACACAAATGGGGCCGGCTCAGCACTTTGTGGACACCTAATTACAAGCAGAATGAAAAAGTCCCCCATCGTTCTGAGTCGCCCTTGCTGCTCAGGGCCCCTGTGTGACCGTGACCGCCGACCCCTGCTGATGCCAGCTCTCCCTTTCCCTCTGAGAGAAGACCTGAGATTTGCCTTATCAAGAACGGACTCATTTTATCATTTCAAGACCAGCGTTATTATTTTTTTTAGGGGTTAATGTTACCAGAAGAGGTCAGGGTGATTATTTAGTGGGAAAAATTGTATTTGCTAGGACTTTATTGGTTCTCTTTGAGAAATCTGACTTATTTATGACATAAGTCATTTTGGGGCGGCTGATGGAAGGTAGTTCTCTTTTATGACACTTGGGCCTTTGTATAAAATTGTGCTATAAATGATATTGACAGTGCCATACAGCACTACTGTATTTTTTGTATGTTGTAAAACTTTGCTACCTTATGGTCAAATGACGCCAAGTTGTACCTTGTCGGCAACTCAGGAAACAAGCGCAAAGGTGTCTCATGTTCTGAGAGATAGCTGAGCGAAAGGGCATTAGAGAAGAAAAGGCCCCCAAAGAAGACACAGCTTATACTGTGTGTGCACGGGTGTGTGAGTGTGCATGTGTCTGTGCACTCATGCCACAACAGACATTGCCAACTGTGACGTCCGCCCCTTCATGTCATGCTCCTTATGTAGACTTGCTTTGGGGACACATTTGAACTGAAAATATAAATAGCAAGTGGCTGCTCAGATTCTTTATCTGGATCCTGGGTTCTGACTTCAAGGCCCATTTTTTGGGGGATGGAGGGGGGGATCTACTGTTGCCTTTAGTATGAGGTCTGAATTAATGAATTCCTTAATCTGCCCAGAAAGTCAGCTCTATCACTGTCCTCAACTTAACACTGGCCTTGGACCAACCAGTTGGCTCTTGATTGGAAATTTCTTTCTTTCTTTCTTTTTTTTTTTTTTTTTTTTTTTTTTTTGGTTTTTTGATACAGGGTTTCTCTGTAGCTTTGGAGACTGTCCTGGAACTAGCTCTTGTAGCCTAGTTTAGCCTCAGACTCACAGAGATCCGCCTGCCTCTGCCTCCCCAGTGGTGGGATTAAAGGCGTGTGCCACCACCACCTGGCTAAGAAATAGATTTCTTATGTCCCCCATAATAATATTCCCATTAATACTCCCATCTTAAGTCACTGGTGGTGGTGGTGGTAGTGTGTGTTTGTGTGTGTGTGTGTGTGCTTTATCTAGGTTCCTTAGGCTTCTCACCAAGGTCAAGAACACCTCTCTGCCCTATCTGAGAGGCAGATTCATTGATGGACTCAGGGGCCACTACTTCTGTTTATGGACATGTTGGCCCTTTTATTAAATATGATCTTGTAGCATTGGCACATTTCTGTTGTTCCCTGGGCTGAGGTGAATATATAATGCACAGAGTGGAGCATCCTCATGGCCCTCATTGGAGACACTGGTGACCAGGATTCATGCTGTGTGCACATATGTTCACAGAAGCCAGACCAGGCACAGGAAGATGACCCGAACCATTAGCCATCTGCCTTTCCCAACTGGATTGACCCCAGGACTACCCATGTCAAACAGTGTGACCAGAGTCCACCTAAGGCCTGGAGGAAGAATGATGCTGGCCTCATGGAGTCACAGCAGAGGTCTTCCTGGCTCCTAGGCCAACCAAAGCTGCCTGTTCTGAGGAACTGGTGATTCTAGATCCTGTGATAAGATGAGGTCACTGTTGACCTGCAGGTAGCTAGAGCAGGGCATCTTCCTTTGCCAAAGGAATAAGTGAAATAGAGCCCACTGAGCTGAGCAGAGGTCACACCTCTCGGGTTGTGGGAGTGACGAGGAAATACGGACCTCTCAGGTATTCCTCTTGACACCGTTCACTTTGACTGGGTCTCCGTGCCTAGGCTGCATGAGATACCAACAGGCCAAAGACCCCATGGAGATTTTCACTTTATTTGTATAGCAGAGAGTCAAGCTAGGCCTAGTCCTCTGAAGAAACAGTCCTTCTTTGGCAGGACATGTGTGATTTGGCTTCCCTTCTTGGAGTCTAAGTACATGAAGTGCCCTACCTGCTGGCCTGGAATGTCCATGTTTCTGTTTGTCTGTTGGAGGCAACAATGAACCTAGCAAAGTGGGTAGGGGCTTTACACATGTCCCCAGAAGGAAGATGTCCCTGGGAAGTAAGGTCCCTGGGAGAGAAGGAAGAGAAAGGGGAAAGAAAACAAGAGAGTAACGGTCAAGGAAGAGAGGAATTAAGATGTGTGTGTGTGTGTGTGTGTGTGTGTATCTATGTATTATAGAGGGAGGGAGGGAGGAAGAAGAAGGAAGGGAGGGAGGAAGGAGGGAGGAGGAGGGGAAAGTGATTCAAAGGCTGAGAGGAGAAGAGAGACCAGGTTCTCTGTCCCAGCCCGAGTGGAGAGCTTGTAAGACAGCGGCAGGCAGCATCACACAGCGTTTGTTCTAGAACCAGCCTTGCTCTCCCCTTGGAGCCAAATCCAACTTTCCTCCGGTGCTGTTTTGTTTCGCCTCTCCTTCTTGTCATTTATGGTGCCCTCGACAGCACGGCGAGGCGCCCGCAGCTCTGGAATGCCAGGCTGGCACCGCCGCGCGGAGCCGCAGCCTGGTGTAATCGACTAATGGCTTCTTTTCATTGCAGCCCTCCCTGAGAGACCCAGTGGCAGATTGTAGACTCAATTACTCTCATGTCAGGTGATTATCCCAGGTCTTAATGTAATCTTCCATTCACACATACCATATTTCAATTACGGCAGCTATGGAACAAGCTGTGTATTCAAATCGCCAATCACCTTATCACTGCGGAACAATGTCAACTGTAAAAGACGCCAGCTGAAGGCAATTACACATGTGTTGAGACTCGATTATGATGACTCTCTGTGGTATTTGTGATGAGCTGGGGAGCGTTCTGAAAATTTAATTTAATGACAATATGCTTGCTGTACAATCCATAATACCTCCTGAATCCAGCATGGGGCTATTAAAACTGATAGGAGCATATTATCGCCGCGCTGGAAGGCTGGGCTGGGCTTGGGGCTGGATGCCTCTACAGGGAACCATAGGTAATTTCTGCACATCTTTCCGGCACAGGCAGGCAGCTCCAGCCCCAGCTGCACATGGAAGTTGGGCCTGCCTGCGCTGAGTTAAGGTGTTTTGCTCCAAAGCCTCTATCCTGTTGCTATGAAGAGGCGCGGGGACCCACAACCTTGTGGAGGCCTCAGTTTACAGGCTTGTACCTATGGGGACAAGAGACTTGGGGAAGCAGTGATGAACCATGTGTGGACAGGGTCCTGCTAATACTCAGCCTGACCACTGCCCCCCACAACTCCCCAGCCCTCCCCCTCACATGTCTGAAGTCCCCATGCCGCAGTAAGCAGCTTCTGATAAAATCACGAAGAGGTCACCAAGGTGGGGCCCTGACAGGGACTCTGGAGGGTTGCTCTGGTGTCTCTGTGCTTGTGATCTCAACTGCCTCAGACATGGCCATCTGTGACTTCTCTGAAGTTCTGAGGATCGCATCCAACTGTAGGTACTGTGAGAAAGGTGTACGCCACCACTCCCTGGAGACCCCTCGGTGTCTTCAGCTGTGACTTTGAGTGTCGTCTCACTGGGAGACAGGAGGCCTTGAGAGAGCAGTGTTTAAGGTCTCTGCCATTTTTTCCCCTCGTTTGACATGAGTTAATATTTTGCTCCATCTCCAGAGCAGAAATGACCCAATTTATTCAAGAACAACACCATCTTGCTTTAATTAGCTCATTAATCGAAGCTATGGAGAGAATGGAGGTACAAACTTTTGTTCAAGTGAAAACAACTTTAGTCTATGAATTCCTGTGTTTTTGCTATTATGCAATCTCTCTCTCTCTCTCTCTCTCTCTCTCTCTCTCTCTCTCAATGAACTGATTAGGAAGTGTGCACTGCATGGCTCATTTTGCTACCATCTTAATTTTTCAGACTGATTTTAGTTACATGCCACCATAAACATGTATTCATTTTTTATTATATTTTAATAACATATATTTCCATAGCAGAATATATTTTTTGAAACTAGATTTTTCTATACTTGGCTTCAGTGGCAACCTCCTGGGACATCTCCCAAGCACACAGACTCCAGTCTCCTTTAAATCTAGAGTGTCTCGTTTTCCATCACACACCATCAGAACTGAAGCTGGCTGAAGAGAGATTTTATTTTTTAATCCGTGTTTTCATTCTACCGCATAAGCAGCAGCTGCTTGGGAAGCATTTGGATGCAATGCTTTCTGAGTATGACTCTGTGTTCTGAAATATGGAAGGATGACATATTAGATACTATTAGAGGTTTCATGGGTGAAAGAAGCCCTCATCATCATTGTGGCTAGAGATCTGTTGCAAATAAATTCTGGCATCATTGTGGCTAGATGACTCGGATACACTCTTTGCTCATCAACTCTGGTGGAACTGGAGAATGGGAGGGTTACACAAGTAAACAACTGTCAACCATCAGCCTAGCTCTGAGGGTCCAGGGAGGCCAAGTGCTTGCGTGATGGCTCTGAGCCCAGGGTTCCCCATGGTCAAGGGACTGGCTTAGTTGCAAGGTGCTCACAGCCATTTGTCTCATTTCCTGTGGCTTTAGTATGACTTAGAAACCAAGATGGAGAGAGAGTCCTGGAGGCTGACAGGGTTTGAGGTTAGCAGTAGAGCAGCTTGAGGGTCTTTCTGGAAATTGAAGTAACTGTCACCGACTGTAGTATGGTCCCTTGCGAACTGCTTGTGTTCTCCTGGCAGAGCACGGTCTCCAGATTGGAACCGAGAGCGTTTTCTGCATTGAAGAGCTCTAGAGCACACACAGCGGGTGGGAAAGAGCTGATAGGGTCCGGCAGACGGAGCACCACTCCGTGACGCCTCATTGGAAGTTAGTAAAATAAGCTACATGGAAAATGAGGGATGCCGGTGAGAAAAAGCTCCAGCCGAAGGACAGGAGGCCACCCACCACCCCAAACCATCATACGACCAGCTAAGGTCCTTCCCTGGGGTGACTCTGCCCTTGCCCAGGAACGTCAGCAGTTGGTGGAGACGTTTTGCTTTTCTGTGTAAAGTGGAGTGCTTTGGCATCTAGGGTTTTGAGGTTGTGTGAATTTACGCAGCAGTGCACATGAGCATTGCAAGGCAGGGAACGGAACTGTGGCCTACAAAAACACAGTATGGATCATGATCAGAAGAGAAAACTTCTGGAAGACATGGAGAGAATCAAACTCTGCTGAGCCCAATAGAGATGGAGCTTGAGGGTTTAAAATGTTTTCCACGGTCACCTTCATTTTATGATTTTGTGCCAAGCATGTTTTCTGATGTCACCTACTTTTTCCCTCCTCCCGGTTGTCATAACAGTGTGTACGCATTCTTTACACATACAGTCATGGGTGTGTGTCCCATTAATAGGAACCCGACACCCAAGAGCTTTCTTGTGATGCTAGACGTAGCGATGGCTCCAGGACAGCTGCTTTGCAAAGTTCTGTCTTTCTTATCCTGAACACGTGAGCTTGTGGCATGTGAGTCCCCTGTGAAGAGCCTGGGGACACCTAGCAGTTGACATCTGTGCACTCTGTCACACCTTCCATGTCTCACGGAGTAGTGGCCGCAGGTTGTGCATTCGCATGGCCCCAGCAGCAGCACCCATACCCTTGCCGCACATCATTCTGGAGTCCGTGCCGTGGAAAACAGTTAACAGGCACTGGCTCCCGAGCTTGGCCATTACATCCTGGCGTAAGAACCAAAATTAACTAGAAAGCATTTTACATCATTTCTCAGTTCTGTTCCTGAGATAACACTGAGATGGAGAAAGAAACCAAAAAGATGAATTCAAGCAAGCTGAGCCCTAGTGATTATCGTTGCCCTTCTTCCACCTCTAAAGTTAATAGGAAAACTAACTTTGGTTGTATTATACAGAGACATGGAAAGTAAGAGATTAATTTCTGTGTTCTTTGCAAATTTGTTGTTTTCAAATTTTAGTCATAAGTAACAACCACATCATGTCCAATCAAAGACAAAGGTATTCTTTACACAATATATCATATTTTATACCTATAAATGGAAAAGCACGGTATCTTCATATTAATTTGCTCCTTGACATTGCAATTAAATAAAATACATATTCATCTGTGCTGGATAATTATGCTACTTATACACCTTAGAATTATTTAGAAAATCAGATATTTACACTAAAATATGACTGTGTTTTCAAAGACAAGTAGCTGAATGTCCAAACAAACGTGATACTGTTGCAGCAGCCAGGGTGGCTGTTTCTCTTCATATATAATCCTTCACCCAAGAAGGAAAATGCTATCTGATTACAAATTATGTACCTATTCTTATTTCTTTTGCCCAAGGTAGCAGTTAATTTTTGCCATAGGTCACAGAGGATAAAGCCCCGAAGATCCGAGAGCTTCTTAATTGCGTTGCATAGAACTTCATGTCACCAAGCCGCTCAAAGGAGTTATTGCAGCTTGCAGATAATGTCCCTTCCCTGCAAGCCATGAAATAGATTCTCCCTCTATTGCGATATTAATTAGACTTCAAGGATGTTAGAAAAATTATAGCTTAAGCCTCTGCTAAAAAAATTTAGGCAATATTATAGACAAAAATCTTCGCGAGAACTTACAGGGAAATGAATTCACTTTGGGGCTTGTTTTGTTTTGGAAGGAGGGGGGTGGGGTCATCCCAGCAATCCATAGGCCTTGTCACAGTCCTGCGATATATAAGTTTTGAGAGAATCCCGGGTTACCTTTGTCAATTGTGATGTTGTAAAAATGGAACGAATCGGTACGACCCATGGAAATCACAGGAAACGGGAGAAATCCGCCCTGCCGGCTGTATATCAAGCATCCGGTGAGAAAGGGCGGAGAAGGAGAGTGGAAAGAAGGGCAAAAGGCGAAATGGTTTGTGTCCATTTAAGAAAAAATCAATAATAGCATAAAATTGATTTAGTGCTTGTCATAAAACATAAGTAAGTGCTGGAAAATAGAGAAAATTGAGTCTCAATTTAATCTGCTCAAAGCCACACTGTACTGATGAAGTGGCTGCTGTGGGGAGGGGACCATAAAATCCAAAGACAGATACTTAATTGTCATATTAAGGTTCCTTTCAGCCCACGGAGTCGAGGGGTAGGACCCATTAATCATGTGGATAAGGGGCATTGAAATCAAATCTCAATTAAAATCTGTTCAATAATGTCTCTAATATGTTTTTCAAGCATTAATTTTTCCCATCGATTCTCCACCCCATAAATCAGATATGTTGCCGTGCATGTAATAGTTTGTGGAGGACAGGATGAGGACCTTATGAAGTTAATGCCGCAGAACCATTTAATTTACACAGGCTAAAGTTTTATGTGTGTTGTTCATTTCTATTATTTTCTTCAGCTAAAAATTATTTGGGCTATAAAACTAAAAACCCGAGTTCATTTATTCCCCAAGTGTCTGTATGTTTAGCAATCACAGTCCAAGTTAGGTTTTTGTTTTTTTTTCCCCCCGCTCTCTCTCTTTTCCCAAATTTGGATTATTTACACTCCACATACTCAAGCAGGGCTCTCGGTGGGCAGAGGTTTTCTCAGAGGCTCTCTGTGTCTACAGAGAGGTGGGTGCTGTCCTGTACCCCAGGGATTCTTACAAGAATTAAACGGATTCAGGTAATGCGATTCACATAGGAATATGAGCTCAGAAAATAAAGTGACAATTTCCTATCTTTTTTTTCTAACATGGGAATGAAAGCCTCATCCAAAATTACAAACAAGTTAGGAAAGAGGAAGAAGAAAGGCAGCAATGTTGGAGATGTTGGGTTTTAGTATACAGCGTGGAAGCAGAAGGAGCACCCAGCACCCTGTGGTCAGACGCTGTTAGTAAGCTCTTGGTCTCCATCCTCTAAGTTCTGATTATTGCTTTCTAAGTGTCTCACAGCTGGCTTGGATACATTGTTGTTAACTAAAGGTCACACCTTATTCAAATGTCCTTATTTTGTAGCAGAGTCCCCCTTCTGTCCCAAGATCCCAGCACCTCTGGAATTCATTCATTGTATCTTCTAGTAGACACCAGATCACTCTGGGCATCTCCATTTCGTTTGATATATTTGTAGCCCTGTGCTTGTCACTACAACTTGGCGTTTAGGTTACATCGTCATAAACTGGTTTTCTCAGTCTTTTGGGGTCAGGCAGGACTTCAGCCAGCTGTGTCAACTCCAGCCAGGGTAGGGCAGGTTCTAGGTGAGACAGGTGCACCATGCATCAGAGGGAGTTCACAGCTGCCTCAGCCTCTGCACACAAGAATGTGGTTTCTCTGTGGGGTGATTTTATCAAGTCATGCAGTCCAGAACTCCTACTGTTAAATCTTCTTGCTGAGCACATGAGGCCTTCCATGTCTCCCAAAGCTAACATAAGAACTCCGTTTTTAGAGACAGTTTTTGTTTGTAGAGGGACTGTGGAGATAGTCTCATTTTTAGAACCTTAAGGCTACTTCCTGCCACTTGTGACTGACATAAGTTAGCATGACGCAATTGTTTTAGATTGCCATTAACTAAAAGCCACGTGTATTCATGTTTCCTTATTTTTACCCAAAGTCCTCTTTTCCAGGTCCCACCATGAGGCTACATTCTGGTCCCCACATTTACCTCTTGATGGGTTAGTTTCTCAGACTTTCCTTATGTGACTTTAACAATTCTGTGACAAGGTCAGCAGGACCTGGCTTGGCAGTTCTGCACTGTGCCCCTCTGTTGGCTTTGTTTGGGTGGGCTGGAGACCTGGACCACGGGAATGAAAGCTGTAGGAGGAAGGACACCCCACCCTCAGTAATTCCCATTAAGTGCATGCTCCAACATAACTTTCCACACTGGTAAAGGGGGCTCAGCCACACACACGGGGTACTCTAACAGGTCTTCTCCTCAAGGCACACTCCTTCAAGGAAGTCCTCTCATCAGTCCTCCTCTTCAGAGAGGGATCCTACCTCTTCCCCTGAAAACGTGGGCTCCACACCCATTGTGTGCAGTTCTTTTGCATAGGGGAGTTGGCATCTTTTTCCCTTTTCTTCTTTCTTTTTCTTTTATTCTCCTCTTTTCTTTCTTTTCCTTTCCTTTCCCTCCCTTTCCCTCTTCCATCACTCATGGATACTTGTACTTTGAGCTTTCTTACAATACAATTTAATTTACTTCATTTAGCAAATCTCCCAAGTTTTGACCTTTTGGAGACTCCTTCTGTTGGCCCCCATATCTTTTTGATATGCTCCCAACATTGTGGGATATAGTTGTTATTTTTCTCCCCCTCCTTCTTCATATTTGTCTCCTCTTCTCCTCTTCCCCTTCCTCCTCTTCCTCTTCCTCCTCCTCTTTGTTCTCTCTCTCTCTCTCTCTCTCTCTCTCTCTCTCTCTCTCCTTTACTTTCTCTCTATATATCTCCTTCCTGTTTTTGGTATCTCCTTTCTTTCCTGTGCTCCAGAATGTTCCTATACCCTCCTCTCAACCACAGGGAGCTAGAAAACCAGCAGAAAGAAGCCCAGAGCCCATGTGCCTCCTATTTGTGTCATTGTTCAGCCCAGAGCAGCACAGAGGCCCAGAGCTAACTGGCACCTTTCTTCAGTGGGCTTTGATCCCCAAAACCACCATCACATGTGTTCTCACTAGCCTCACAGAGTGTGTGCAGGCGCAAGTGGTGGCCCTGGCTATGTACAGTGAGCATTCAAACCCAGAATATGAGAGAAGAAATAAGAGGAAGACTAGAATGTCAATTTAGCGACTGCCTGTGGCCATAGAAGAAGTCCTGTACAATAAGGTGGGAGGGGTTCTCAGGACTCTGAAATCAGTAGCAGGTAAGAAACCCAGCCTCTGTTCATTCAGTGTGTGGGTGGCTATGAAGACAAGGCATTGACCACACAGTGCAGAGTACGAAAGAGGAAGGCAGCCTCCAGAGTCCAACATGTTGACTTAGCATTTTTTTGGACTGTATCTTATAAAAGCTGCAGTGTGCTGACCAGGGCGTCTCCTCCCACAGTCATTGTCTTGTCAGTGTCCCCAAGTCCTTCAGAGCACAGGCAGATGGCCTTGATGAAACACCAACAGGAGCCTGGATGCACTTGTCTTTACTAATAACTTATTGAGCCATCTGTCAGACATCTTTAAGCTACCTAGCCAGTTCTGTGTGTCATCTCCTGACCCTCACGAGAGCCTTACCCTATAAGCTCAGATGACTTGCAGTTCATCATCTGGGTGCTATGTGCTGGGTCTGTGCAGGGAACGCTGCAGGAGTATAGTAGCATGCTTTTCTGTTTCCGAGCCTGAAACTGGGGTCCAAAGGAGAAGAAGAATCTGATTGGCAATGAGATGGTGGGCAAAGAAGCCCCTGGTTTCCGTGAGTAGGCTGGGCAAATCCATGTGCTGGGGCGGGAGTAGAGAAAAGGACCCTGTGCTGCTAGAGACATCAGACCACACAGTCCTAAAGGCAGTTGGAAAATGGGTTTCATTGTAAACTTCAGGGAATGAAGATCAATGTGAGCTGGGAGGGGGGGCAAATGGTGTTATCAGCAGCCTATTCTCACATGGCAGGTTGGAGCCACGGTGCCCCGGGGATGGCCCAAGCAGAAGAGAACCTGAAGGAGGGACCACAGAGACACTAGACTACATGGTGGAGTGGAGGGTCCACTCTAGGTGTCCATTGCTAGGAGGGATTGGTATAGGGACAGTCAGGCAGGTCCTGAGTTTTTAGGATGTTCCTCAGTGATGGAAACTCTTATGTTAGAGGGGCAGAGGGACAAGGATGCACAGGTCAGGCTGATCCCACCCGATGTGATGTGAGGACCAAGATGCTAGAAGATCACATTGAACATCTAGGAAACGAGAGCGGTGGGTGTGGGGCAAGCATCTGGGCAGGTAAGTGTAGGAGTTGGGCTGGAAGGCCACTGGTGCAGAGCATATCCCACACACATAGGTACCCAGCTCCATAGCGATGCTAGACAAAGGGAATCCAGTGGATGGATGTGCAGATTAAGGCCAGTGTTGCTGGTTCTGGCTCCTCTGCACGATACTGATGCTGAGTTCCAGGTCACTTCCTCATCAGCACTGGTATGCTCTGGGCCCCGTGGGACTGACCTCCAGCTCTGGCCCCTCCAAGTGGCTCAGCTCAGCAGAGCGATGCCAAACACAGCCCAGTTCGTTATGTTGCCCATCACTACTGCCTTGCCGGCATTCATTGCCATAAAACAAATCACAACGGAATCATTTGATACGTGTGTGACTCACAGATATAGTTCCCCGAGCCACTGTTCTACATTAGTAGTAGCTAAGCACCCATTGATGGAAGCTTAAAATAAAGTGTTCCCCGATGGACCCCTGCTTTAGTAGGCATTACCCCAGAAAGCAGGAGCTCTTCATAGAGTTACTGTAAATGGCATGCCTTGCAACTGGGACAGATGTATTTGGGGGAATCTATTTATTTCTCTCTTTCCTGCACTGATAAAATGATGATTATCATATGTGCTTAGAGAAGCTGAAGCCGAGAGCTTTCTCCTCCTCTTCCTCCTCCCCCTCTTCTTTTTCTTTCTTCTCCTGACCCTCTTCTCCATTTTCTTCTTACTTTTCAGATAGGAAGAGTGAGGTCTAAATTTGGTGCAAATGGATACCTTCAGATCTTCTTCCTGACAAGGAGTGCACAGAGGGACTTATAAAGCTCAAACAGATCTATTTTTCTCACAGTAGACATGAGTCCCCTGCGTGGGTTGATTATAACTTGCTGCCTTGGTGGATTGGTCACCAATACTGAGGCTGAGTCTGTGCCAGGAGTGTGGGTGAGCAGGTGATTTGAAGGGGAGGTCTCTCCTCTCACGTCTCCTTCACAAGGCCGAAGGCCCCAGAAGTGGAAGCTGACAATTGATATGAAGAAGGGGCTGTCCCAAGTGTTTCGAGCTTTGTACAGCTTGACACATCTCTTCGGAGCTCCTTCCTCTTTCCTGGAGCTAGGCTGAACTCTTGGTTCCCAAAGGTCACTGACTGATACAAGCCCAGCTGACCTAAGCTAAGGTGACATTTTAGCAGAGTCCCCTTGTACTAGGTCTTTGTCCTGTTAACCAGTTCCCAAATAACAACACAGAGACCCTCTATTGATGAAAGGTTGGCCTTAGCTTAGGCTTATTTTTAAGTAGCTCTTATAACTTAATTTAACCCATTCATATTAATCTATGTTCTACCATGTGGTGTTTCTTCATCTCTACATTGTCCATCTTGCTCCCCTCACCTCCAGTCTGGATAGTAACTCTGCCTTTCTTCTTCCCAGAGTTCTCTCTCTGCCCTGAAGTCCCGCCTATACCTCCTGCTTAGCTATTAGCCCTTCAGCTGTTTATTATACCCATCACAGTGATATTTCTTCACACGGTGTTCAAATATCCCACAACCCCCTCCTCCCAGTGTCTATACCAAGCTTTTGCAGACAAACTTTCTTCACACAATGTTGAGTAATGACGCGAGAAGTTATCATACAGGGGCTCTGGTGTGAACGTCTGGCAGAAGGAGACGCTCCACAGAGAGACAGACAGGCCATGTGTGACTTCCTTCAGGGAACAGAACAAAGGGAATGACAAAAACCATACCCATTCTAAAAAAACTAATTTACCTTCTTGATTCTAGATATTCTAAGCCTCATTTCTGAACGAGGGAGACTTACATTATCGCAAAAAGCAATGGTAAAGCCAGGTAGGAGAACTTTCTGGCCATAGTATAGTTAATTTTTTTCCCATTGAGGATACGGTTGCAGTCAGCATTTGCTTTTGTTTTTTGGTGGTGGAGTGGGGTTAAGAGAGGTTTCCTGTAGTCCAGGCTTGCCTCAAACTCACTAAGTAGCCAAGGGAAACTTTATGTCCCGATCTTCCTGCTTCTACCTCTCAAGCGTTGCCATGATCACACCCAACAGAATCAGCACGTAGTTATTTTCATAGATTAATCACTCCCAATAATGCAGCTTCCATTAGATGTAGCTAGTTACTGTTTCCTACAAGTGAAGGTAAGGGGTCAAGAGGTGCTATGAGTGATACTCTTAGTGACATGCTTAAATTCAAATGTGTAGCATGCAGTACAAAATGCACAGAGGGAATGAAGTGCAGCTAAAGATGAGAAACTTACATAAATATCCAGCTAAAAATAAATAACAGAAAAAAACACACACAACCCGAAATACCTTACCTCTGCCTCCTAGCCTGCCCAGATGTGAGCAAATATCCCCCTCTTCCTGCTATCACAGCCACAAGTTGCTCATGTTCCTGTACCCCCCAATGGGGCACTGTACCCCCAAACCATAAGCTAAAAGAAATCCCCCTCCCTTTAATCACTTCTTGCCAGGTATTTGGGAAAAGAAACTAGGAAAATGTCTAATACACCAGTGGGTGACCAAAGCTGGTGAATGAGAGGGTGCCACAGGCAAAAAGAGGTCTGGACAACGCCAAAGGCAAATGCAGCTAATAGAGTGGGAAAGCCTAACACACACCTGATCAGAGTTCCCGGAGATGACAGAGACAGTGCGGGAGAAGCAGTAATCCAGGGGACAAGAGCAGACCCTCTATGTGAATCAATGAGATTCTACTCATTGACTCAAGAAGTCTGGGGACTCTGCCAAGGAGGAGTCATTAGAGAATGGGGTTTTTATCCAAACCCTAACCCATCTGAGAGCAAGCATATCATGAGGAACATGAAGAGGCACAGCTTCAGAGTAGAAGGCTAGCCTCTCCAGCCTACACCAGGGAAGCCTGCAGCTGAGAGTCAAGCTTCTCTGAGGATAAGGCCCTCATGGGCCAAGCTGTTCTGGAACCGTCTCTAAAAGAAAATGTGACATAGATCTGTGCTTGGGAAGATTAAAACTGGGATCTTTTATGACTGTCAGATATTCATGAAAGGAGATGCTCACAGATGAATGACAAAGAAACAACCAAGCAGTCTCTGAGGTAGCTCCTTGGAAAGAAGAAATGGTCAGGAAAGGAGATCATGGGCACCGAGCATGTGGGTGTTATTGTAAGTGGAATTCCTTTGACGTCTTCTGTAAGATAGGAGAAAGGGCACTTCTTGAAATGGCATCTGGGGTGGCTGAGAGCAGGGAGAGTGGCTTTTGGTCTAATTGTGCAACCAGGATGAATTCACATTATATGTGAACCCCAGACTAGAAAACCAACATCTAAAAGGAAGGAGAGAGAGAGAGAGAGAGAGAGAGAGAGAGAGAGAGAGAGAGAGAGAATGGAGGACAGGAGAGACCTCTGATCTCTGCCCTTGATTTCATGGAGTTGGATAAGGCCTCAGCATGAGACTAGGGACTATGGGCAAGGGACCCTGTCTTCCGTGGCTAAGGATTTGAAATTAAGAGTCTATTTTCAGAAACAGGAACACTGATACAAGGGACAGAGATGGATCGAGGGTCCCTGGAGGTTTTGTGTTGTATGACATGAATGCTCCAAGCATCAAGAACATCTTTCGCTCTTTTCTCACCCACTTAAGTGCAAGCAAAACTATTGTAGGAATGTGAGAGTTACAGAGCTCATCTGTGAACAGGCCAGCATGTGAACACTTGGGCAATGGGCCACATGACCACTGTGATGGTGAAGTCTTGGCTTCAGAGGGAAGTAGGAAGTTCTTGTTTACAGACATCTGCTCATGGGCCTTGAAACCTGGGTCCAGCTGTCTTGATCCTTGTAAGAGCTAGTCATTTTGTTTTATTAAAAGAAGAGTATGTGTATGTGCATGGATATTCACATGTGGGTTTGAATGCCCACGGGGGCCATAAGAGGGTGTTGGGTCCTCTGGAGCTGGAGTTATAGCAATTATGAGCCCCTGATATGAGTGCTGGGAACAGAACTCAAGTCCTTTGCAAGAGCAATACACACTCTTAACTACTGAGCCATCTCTCCAGTTCTATAGTAGTTAATGTTAATTGTCAATTTGATTGCATATGGAAACAACTGAGAGACTTGCTTCTGGATAGGTCTGTGAAATCATTTCTGGGATTAACTTAGCAAGGGTGGAGGATACTCTTCACAGTAGGCTGTACCAAGGGAGGAGGATGCTCTCTCAAGGGTGGAGGATGCTCTCTCAAGGGTGGAGGATGCTCTCACAGCAGGCTGCATTTTTCTGCAGTAGCCCAGCTATAAACAATGAGACCATTAAAGTAGTCCTGCCTGTCTGCCTTCATGTCTTGCCTGTGTCTGTCCCATTGCCGCTGCTACAGCTGTTGCCATATTCCACCGACATCAGAACCAAGTGTTGTAGGCGTTCCATCATGGGCTAAAGATGAGCAGATCACTGGGAATTCTCTAGACTTTCCTCACCAGATAGGAACTGCTCAGACATCCAATTTTGTGGACTGAGCAGTTGTGAGGTTCTCTGCCTCCCCAGTGTGCAGACAGCCATTTTTGGACTACCTGGTACTGTGTAAGCCAATCCATTACACTTCCTTTGTCATATATGTTCATTCTGTTGACTCTGTTCCTCTGGTATTGTATCTGGTTGATACAATCTGTTATAAAAGGCACTGAAGACAGCAGATACCTCACAGGCCTGTACAAATACTTACTAATTAGTTCCGGCTGAGATAGCCCTGTGAAATCTCAAACTCAGCTCCAGGCAGTACAGTGACTACCTTCCCCTGGATGACCTGGAAGCCCTCCCAGCTTGTATGTATAAATTCCATGCGATGTAAAAATAAAGTCTTCAGATTCAGCTGGGAAACTATTTGCGGGGTGGAAGCGAGAATATTCCATTAGAGCGATTCACTCTTAAATTATTATTTTCTATAAGCTTTAGTGTTCTGCAAAGATTTTATTTTAATGTAAAGTGCCTGATTCTGCAGTCTTTAGTAAGGCAATAACTTTTCATTAACTTCATTTTTCATTTTTATCTTTCTCTGAGTGTTGCAGAACATAGCGTGTGATTTTGAATGTCATGTAACAACAACTCTAAAATTATCTGCCCTTATTTGCATTTGACACTAATATTTGATATGTTAAGTTACGCAGATCTACAAATGTAGGTCTGCCTCATTCCGCCTTGGGTGACAATAAGAGCTGTCAGCTCTGCATTTCCGTATTGAATTCATGTTGCTAAGGACTGCTGACTTCTTTTTTTTTTTTAAATATTGTGTTTATGCAAAGAGAGAAAAAGTGAAAAAAGGAAAGAAGGAGGGAGGGAGGGAGAGAAGGAGGGAGAAGGGAAAGAAGAGGGGGAAGGAAGAGAGAAAGAAAGAAAGGAGGTCAGAGGATGTGAAAGACAGAGAGAAAAGGGATTTCAATCGACTCCAGAAAAAGTTAAACAAACCAGCCATAGGATTTCCCGCTTTGGATTTGAACTAGTGAGATTTTGCAGAAGTGATCCAAAGTGACTGCCAACCTCCAGCAACGTGCAGACTTGCTTTCATTTTAAAAATGTGGATTTCTGGCAGAAGTTTCCTGCACTCCAGTGCTTATATTGTTTAATCCTATCAATACTATAACTGCACAGGGTTTGTAGACTGATGTAAAAAAAAAAAAAAAACCGGCCCCTCCCTTCACACCTAATCTCTTCCCAAGGGAACCCCTCTGAGGCACGTATTAGCATTTTAATGTATGTCGTATGCAATTATTTTCTGATTCCTTTTTTTTTTTTTTTGACAGCATGGTGGTACTCTGTTGCCACGCCAGTGTGTATTTCTCTTTCTAACACAGTTTCCCTTTGAGGCCCTGTGTAGTGTGTACTTCCTGCTTATCAGTTATGCGCACCTTCTCTTTGCTGGACAAGGTCCTCAGACCTCTGCTCCTCACCTTCTCTACTCCTCTGTGGCTCGCAGGCTCTGTGGCTAAGCCCTCAAGGCTTACCTCCTCCCTGGCATTTCAGCTTCCCAAGCTCTATTGACACTTGGATTCTGAACTATAAGTGGTAGTGGGACCAATACACATCATTGTAGCTGTGAAGATGGTTCTTCGAGGAGCCACGTGAAGAGGCCTTGACCTCTGCCCTCTGGTTTCCTGGGGGGCATTTGCCAGAGAAGTGCTCAGCTGTGCATCTGCTCTACTTAGCTCCCTTCCAAGTTCTCTCATTTGCTTTTGATTTTTTATGGTGGGCTTTCTCCCTTTCTCATCAGCAAATCTGTTCTTCTTCAGAGCCCACACTGCCCCACTCACAGTGGGCTTTGCCTTGCCATCCAAAGGGGTTGACTGGGTCTCTGGACCTGCAAGGTCACAAGAGTGAGTCACCTTTTAAGTACCAGGAGGCTCACTGTCCTTGGCTCCTGGTGTTATATTGCAAACGTGTTTGGACAGAGGCAATCCTTTCCTAGATAGTGCAGCTGGCTATGAAATCCGGGCCTACCGCCAGCCTTTCTAGGACAGACAGCAGAAGGCAAGTAGGGCAAGCACAGCCACTGGACTCAATGTACCAGAAGTCCGAGAGGCATCTCCTTGCACTTCAGGGTCCAGAGCTCCTCTGAGGATGGGGAGGAGTGGTACCGTCATAGGTAACTTAGGTTCTGCCTCCCTTCATCCCAGCCTGGCAGGGAACATCTACAGTTGCTTCAGTCACTCTGCTCACCTGGCTCTCCTGCTCTTTGGCTTTACTTGCAAATGCCCTCTTATGCATTTCTGACTGTCCTAGCAAGGCTTAGGAGGGAGAGGGGCAGGAGCCTATATACCACCATCCTAAGGTGAAGGTCTATGGGACATAGTTTAAAATTCTACAGTCGGCCTAAGGGTGCTGGGTCAGAAATGGCTCATGATCCTTGGGTATGAAGTGCTGATTCAGGATGTACCAAAATCATGGGCTTCCATACGCTGTGGAGTTGGCTCTGGTTCCCAGATCGCCTAACAGCTGTGTGGCTGCAGGTAGGTCACTAAACCCATCTATCTGAGCCTGCTTTATGGAGACACATATCTTCCACTTACGGTGCTATGTAGGGAATGAACAGCATGCAGTTAACATGGAGCCTGACAAACACACGTGCTACAATCACACCTGTTGAGTACAGATGTGTAGAGAGGCGTTACTTTCTGTCTCTGAGACAGACATCTTATGGGAAGATCAGGGTCCCAGCCTGTTTCTCTATCCACATCACTTTGGAGCTATACTGACCCCCAAAATACTGGTAATTTCTCTCTTGCTTAGGATGTATATTACAATACCTAGGCATAATAGAGGGGGTGATTTTTCTCATCCTCTGCGAGAGGCAAGTGCTTGACAGGCAAAAGAAACTTTCCAAGGCCATCCCATCTCTCACCCTGAGCACAGTTTCTGAAGTTCCCAGAAGTGGCTGCTGTGTTAGAGGTTCCACAAGGCTGACTAGATAATGAGGACTCCATGACTACGGGCAGTTAGAGTCTTGCAGATCTAGAACAAAGTCATCTAGGGCTGTCTTTAGCTGACTTAATAGTCACTCATGCTCGTTCCTAGGTCTGACAGCCTTGTGACTGTTACACCAAGCAGACCTTTAACTTCTGCTCACCTGAAGGCTAAGATTATCAGATCACATATGGGACCTATAACAGACATATCCTCATTTTGCTGTATCCCACCTACCTGAGCTCCTCACCAATGCCTTTGAAAGAGCTCCTTGACTCACGATGTTCTTTGTTATGTAATTACAGAAAAAAAAATCATGAAAATGTTACTATGGTGGAGCCTGGATCCAGGATTTTGGACCTTGGATACTCATATTAGGCTCAGAATCAACTATTATTGCCTTTGAGACAAGGGTCATATTTTTGCATCTACGGAGCAGGGGAGAAGATCCCTGGCTACAAACACACATACACACACACTCATATACACGCACACACGTGTGTGCATACACACATACCTCATAAGTCTGTTGTGGGATTTCCCTCTGTATGTTGTGATTACCATTGATAAATAAAGGAACTGCCTTGGACCTACTGCAAGGCAGAGCTTAGGCAGGCAAGAAAACTAAGTTGAATGCTGGGAGAAAGGAGGCAGAGGCAGAGAGAAGCCATGTAGCCCCACTGGAAACAGATGTTGGAACTTTAGTTGGTAAGCCACAGCCACGTGGCAATACACAGGTTAATAGAAATGGGTCAAATTAAGATGTAAGAGTTATCCAATAAGAAACTAGAGCTAATGGGCCAAGCAGTGATTTAATTAATACAGTTTCTATGTGATTATTTCAGGGATCAGAGACTGGAAAGGAACAGAGCCCCCTCCTTACAACACAAGTCTGAAACCCCTATCTGTATAACAACAAAAGTTGGGCACAGAATGGGGCGGAGTGGCTTCCTGGCTTCTGAGGAAAGGGCTTGCTCTTTAGTTTTGTAGAATTTTTAAAATGTGGCTCTGATCTGGGGAATTTCGAACCTGGAGAAACATTCGTAGTGTAAACCTCTAAGATGGGAACCTGGAAACACCTTATGCTTCAGCCCCCTAGAAGCTGGAATTCAGGTGGTGACCTAGCACTGCGAGTTGTGGGTCTCAGCCAGGTTTCACCAGTGCTTTAAGAATCACAGGTAACCTGGGCTTCGGGCCTCCACTTCCTGTTATTCTCAAATTCCAGGGAGGGATTTGGTTAGCATCATTCAGATCAACCTTTAGGCACAACAAAATTAGACATGGGAAGAGATCTATTCAAACTCTGTGACTTCACATCTTTGTGGATATTTGCCCCCTTGTTAATTTTAGTAGACATAAAGGAAGGAGAAAGGTTTGGGCTACAGATTATTCACTCTCTATAATATATACATTCATATGTATATATAAACACATACAGTTACATACACACATATACCCACATGTATCTTCTCTAGGAAAGAATCTTGATATGTGACAGCATCATACATATATTATCTGATATATGTGTACTCTCTCTGCATGTGTGTGTGTTTGTGTGTATATGCATGTATAGAGAAGAGGGAGAAAGAAATGCCATATGTATATGTAGATATTTGTATCTCTTCATTGGGAAAAATCTAGCTGATTTATGGTGTGTGTGTGTTTGTGAGAGAGAGAGAGAGAGAGAGAGAGAGAGAGAGAGTACTTCAGCTGCAGTGCCTTTCTCTCTATAGATTTTGAGCTTCGCTTCTGTTCTGAGAAAGGCACTAGGCATGATAAATCCCTTTCACAAACAGAGGGAAATAAATACTTTCCACAAAGAGGATCATGAAGTATATTTTTCCCAGGGAGCTCCATTATTTTACAAAGAGTTCTTTTTTCATCTTTACTGTGCTGGCTTTGACTGGCCAGGCTCCCAGCCAGGGTCTGGGACTGCTGTCTGCACGATCCTCACCATCACTCACATTAGGGATGGAGGTGGGGGCCAATAACTGGGCCTCAGATCATCACCCAGTCAACCAGTCTTGACACCGCTACAGGGGAAATGAATGACCAGCTGCAGCTGTGGCTCGCATTCCCGAGCAAATGCCCTGGCCTTGGTGCTGCTTTTGCCATTTCCTTTCTGCTTCCTGTGTTACCAGCATCCCTATTCCTTTTGGTTGGTGATGGGTGGTGGGTTCCTCTGAGATAAGCCCAGACAAGAGGATGAGGGATTCCTGCAAAGGCTTAAACAAGCACAGCACAAAACACCAGGGAGCTGTTGTTATTTATCCCTGTTTCTAAAGAATACCGGGTGCAGGACTGAGTTAAAACTGAGAAGCATCACTTTGGGAGAGACAGCTGAACCCACTGTCAGCAGTTCCTGAGAAGGTAGGCTTTCCAACCTTGCACTGTAAGTTCATGCACTGACTCTGACTCACAAATTCTCTCTCTCTCTCTCTCTCTCTCTCTCTCTCTCTCTCTCTCTCTCTCCCTCCCTCCCTCCCTCCCTCCCTCCCCCTCTCTCTCTCCCTCTCTTGTGGTGTGTATGTGGGAGTGGGGTATGTACACATGAGCACAGAGGTCAGAAGTCATCCTTGGGTATCATTCCACAAAAGGTCATACACCTAATTTTTTTGAGGCAGGGTGTCTTACTGAACCTGAAATTTAAAATTTATGCCCTAGGAATTCTGAATCCTACATAGAAAGCTCAGATAAGGAGGCTCTGTTGAGTTTGTTCATACTGGGTTTCATAGTCCAAGCTGACCAGGTCTCTTCCTCAAGAGGGCTCCAGATCTCATAGTGGTTGTGAGCCACCATATGGTTTCTGGGAATTGAACTCAGCACTTTTGGAAGGCCAAGCAGTGCTCTTAACTGCTGAGCCATCTGTCCAGTCATGACCACTTCAACCAGAAGGTGGAGGGGTGTCTCAGCCTCGGTGAACACTAGATGACACTGCTTGTCCTGCCCCTGTCACTCTGGCCAGTGGAAGAGACAGCACCGCCCCCAGGGACTCAAAAAAAAGCTTGCTGTCCTTATGTGAGGTCAGTGATTGCTGGAATTGGACTGGGTGGTGATTGGCAGGGATTTAGAGATGACCACAGTCATGCCACATTCCTTTTATAATATGAGCAGCTTTCTCGTCACTGTTTGAATTATGTGTGAGGATTGCTTCTGTGTTAGAAAGTCCTATATGTAGCATTGTGCATCCATCCACATTGGAACGGACACGACCAGGGTCTCAGGAGTATAGTCAGATGTCAAATGACTGATGTGGGGGGGTACAATCTAGACAAAAATGGGACAAGTGAGATGTTAAGAACTGCTAAGAAGGGTGGGATCAGGGGTCTTTGGTGTCCCACCACATTGAGGATGGGTGAAGGGTTCTAGGGAAACCACCACACCCAGACGGTGACTCTGAGCATTATACTTCGCAAACACATCCTAACATGCTTAGTAGGGACACCGTGGCCGCATTGATCATGGGTGCCCTTTTTAAAGTTTAAATATGTTATCTCTAAGTCATGAACTTTAGATTTGGATTTTTTTGGACATGAACTTTACAGTAACACTTCAAATATAAAACCATCAGTGTTGGGGACTGTGAACCCCCAGACCCTGAATTTCCTGTAAACAACTTGTTTTTCTGTGCTTGCAGCTGCACTGAGCACAAGACCCTCAGGAGTTCCTGATGGCAGGGGAGTGGATTCTGGCAGGCTTGCAGCTGAGAGTTAGGGTGTGGCCATTAGTCAAGGAGACCCTATATAAGCTGCCCTGGAACACAGTAAAGTTGGCATTCTTGATTCAATTAGGCATTCTTGGCATTCTTGCTTCAAGGATGACCTGTGTCTGTCTGTCTGTGTGTGTATCTGTTTCTACCTCCAGCCCCTTGCCCATCTTGTGAACCATACAGTAGCGTGTAGCACATAGAGCAGGTTGTAATAGATATGACTGTGTGTTATTTCACTACTAATGATGCTCCTCTAGGAAGCCATGTTTGCTGATGGGATTCCAGAAACATTCTAAGTAATTGTCCTAAAAATAAAAAAACTATGCTGGGAATAACAGATGAGGGGGGAGAAAGAGACAGGGGAGGGAAGGGAGAGAGGAAGAGAAAGGGAGAGAGGAAGAGGGAGGAAGGGAGGGAGAGAGAGGAGGAGGAAGAGAGAGAAAGAGAAGGGGGAGGAAAGGGGAAAAGAGAAGGGGAGGGAGTAGAGAGGGAAAGAGAGACAGAGATGGAGGGGGAGCAAGGAAGAGAGAGATTCACATGTTCTGGTTCACTTGGTGTTGTAAAACTGGATTGATTATATCATTGTGCAAATATTTCATTTCCTTCTTGCTGTTCCTTCCACCCCTGCTCTCTTCTCTTCCCAAAGGTTTTCCAGCATCTGGCAATGGAGTCAAGCAGGTGACTGGGGGTGGGGGCAACTAAACAGGTGACTTGCAGGAGCTGCCTGGAATGATGTGCCGTTTGTAGTGTGGGAGTTGGTAAAAAGGGTCTCTCTAGGGGAAGGGGCACTTCTGTCATGTGGCCTGAAGATAGGACCTCAATCTTAACCCAACAGCACCATGCCAATCAACATGGTGCAGGGATGTGGCATCCCTCTGAGACAGTCTTGAAAAGAAGGCTCCATAGCCTGGGTGGACTTGTGGGGACATAATGAACAGAAAAGACTGGAAGGTAGTCTGCATCTTGCTCCACAGGTACAGCTACAGCTGTGTTGAGCCTGGATTGGGAGAAAAGATCTATCAGTTAATTGTAAAGATAAAGTAATCATCTTTCCCTTGTGCTTCTGTGATGGTTGATATGGTCCACTTGACAGGGTCCAGAACCACCTAGGAGCCCAGCCTCTGGGCACAGCTATAGGGGAGTTTCTTGACTGGTTGGATTAGTTTGGATGGGAAGTCTCACCTGGATTTAGAGGGTACCATCCTATAGGCTGAGTACTGAACTGAAGGCGAATGAGAGTGAGCTGAGCAACATCATTCCTCTCTCCCTGCTTCCTGAAATATAATGTGACCAGCTGCCTCCAGCTGTTGTTTCCATGATGTCTTAGAACACAAGACTGAACCCTTGAATTGTGAGTGAGGATAAATTCTCTCTTTTTAAAATCACTTTTGCTAGGTATCTGATCTCAAGAAAGAAAGCAATTAATATGGCTATGTACCAGACATCAGTGTAGAGCACTGTTTCAAGGAGTTAGTGAACACATTAAAGATTTGACTGTATCTGCTAAGAAATGCAGGATACAGGGAGGTAGTGAGTTAGGGTCCATGTGGGGGGTTAACATCTACTTCCTTCATGGTAACTCATCTTTGGGATAGGATAGGTCACCCCAGAATTGTAACATTATCCAAATTTACTGTTATATAATCAATAAAAGTGTGTTGTCAACAATGCTAAATGTAGCGACACAGGATTGCCAAGTCACTGACCTGTGTATGGAGTTTAACATCTAGACTCTGTCAGTCTGGGGTTGAGGGCAGAGTTGTCACTATCTCAACAGCATTGGCAGTGTATGGGATCCAATACTGGTATAACTGATTCTGTCTGTAGATGTCATGTACCATATTGTCTGTAGCTTGTTGGTCAAATCAAGTCCTACAGGCAGGGACAGGGCATCTAGAAGAGAAAAAGAACTAGAAAAGATGACAGACACTAGCATATCTCTCAAGGACTCCAGTGTGTGCATAAAGAGATAATTGAAATAATTCCCTGAAAGATGAATAAGCCAAGTTTATGCAGATAAAGTGAATAAAACATTTATATCTCTGTAGCTACAGAATTGCAGATCCTAAACTGAAAATAAAACACCCCTCTACCTTTAAAGGCAATCTTTCTTTCATGAACAAGGCTGCCTGTTGGAATGATTCAACTTTTAAAAAAAAGATCCACCCTAACAACATGGAGAGGAATGCTGGTGCTGCCACTCAAGACAGGAGGTGGAGTGGGTGGGTGGGATGCCAGATAACATGTAGTAGTCAATGAAAACAGTGAGGGGGCATGCTTCCTGCTAGAAAGGGTTTCCTGCTAATAAAGACAGGGAATAAGTATCAGTCTGAATCCTCCCAAGAAATGTGAACGGTAGGATATGAGAGAGGGAAGAAGAGAGAGATAAGTTTTAAAATCATGGAGTCTCTGAAGCCCTGAGGTTGCCATGTGCGAGCTTAGACTGATGTTACTGCAGAAGTTTGAATGCCTGAGACCCAGGAGCTCAGAGATTTGAGGGCAGATGTTGATGTCCCAGCTGGAGAGAGAAAGGAAAGTGTGTGAAGGGTATTTCACTCTTCCCCATCATTTGCCTTTGCTTCCTTTCTGGGTCTCCATGTCTGGGATAATGATACTTGCATTGTGGAGGGTCAATCTTCTTCATTGAATCTCCTGATTCAAATATGAATCTTTTCTCAACGCCCTCACAGACATATTTAATGCTGTTCACTATCTGGGTATCCCCTAGCTTATCAAGTTGACATAAAATTAACCTTCAGGAGAGGGACAGACTGCAAACTGATGGGGATGCAGAACTGTGGAGATTTTGTTTTGTTGAGATTTTTAAGATGGCAGCAAATTGGACTTGTTGGTACTGAGGATACTGATATCCTGAGGGTCTGGGGGCCTTTTAACTCTGAAAAATAATAATGAGGAAAAGTGATTAGCTATTTTAATAACACAAGAAGCTTGGATCTTCATCAGTTCTACTAGCTTTTTGTCTTTGGGCAATGAGCAGATAAATAGTCTTACCCTAGCAAGAGATGCTGACTTTGCAAAAAGCAATGAGGGACACAGACAAACACCCTGAGCTACGAAAGCTTTGTTGTCACCCCAGGACATGCAGCATACCCACAGCAGCTTGAGTCTGGCAGTCAGCACGAGACTGAAGACCGGGGAAGTGTGAACTGTACAGCAACAGACATATGCGGACGCCATCACATGTCAAAGGTGACACAGAATCTCCTCTTTCTCTTCCTGCTACACAAGTACCAAGAAGTGGGTGAGAGGCCCTCTTACAGAAAGATCCAGACCAACAGTCAACCATAGCCAGTTCTGACTTGCCAGCCACCCCGTGGGCCAACTTGGAAGAGCATCTCACAGCTCTGAAGAGTGGCCCCAGCTGAAGGAGCCTCTGACTCAGCTAGCTGGAGACTCACAAGCATGGTGATAACTGGTAGAGTTTTAAGCCATTGTATTGGAGGAATCTGACCTGCAACAAAAGGCTGCTGAAATGTAGTTCTTTCATCTAATTATTCATAAAACAAATATTTCCAGAGGACTTCCTGTGAAAAGGCAAAGAAGAGATGGCCTTTGAGATTCAGACCCCTTGATACTGTCCTTCATGAAGATCTAGGACCTGTTCTAGGAGAGAGAACATTCCAGAACACTTAATCTTAATTGTTTGTAAACCAAGTCTTTTTTTTCCTCGATGCTTCTTCATGATCCCCATGGCTTCAGGGTGCAGTATTGGGAATGCTTCTTTGGACTTCCACACCAACGAGATTTCAAATCTCCATAGTGACTCTCCAGACATTTAATGCTCATGTCTTCACAGCACTGTGAACATTTATGGGGGCCTCTACTATCCTAATCCTACTTCCATTCTATAGAATTTTATTTTCTTTATTTATTTGGAGTGTGTGTGTGTGTGTGTGTGTGTGTGTTTGCATGTATGCCAGGCACATGTATGGAAGTGAAAGGACAATTTGTGGATTTGGTTCTCTATCCTACTGTGTGGGTTCCAAGTCATCAGGCATGATGGGAAGTAAGTATCTTTACTCACTTGAGCTATATCACCAGACATAAAACATCATCTTAGCTTGGTGCTTTTTCTTCTGTGCCTTGGTCCAGGCTCCCAGCACTTCTCCTTCTGTTTTTAGAACTTGACTTGCACGGCATCTTATTGTGAGTATGTCTGCAGGAGGCACAACAAACGCTTCCTCTTCTGAGCCTGTGCTCATCCAAGCATCTCCTTGGAATACCAGCTTGGGGCTGATTGACATGGAGCTCTTGGGCTCTGACCCTCAATCTAGCACTGATCCCTTTTCTGACCTAGGGCTGGCACAGAACCCACAGATATCTTCACTCTTATCCCAGACAGCCTGGTGCTTTCCCCTAACTTGTTCTTCTTCTCATTTTCATACAATCTTGCAGGTCACAACAATCCCAATTCAAAAGTCAAACTTTTGGATCCAAAGCTCAGTCTGGACAGTACCGGTGCCTCCCTTTTCATGAGGGCCCCTACTTCTTCCTCTGATCCTGCCTCCTTCCTCCTACAGAGCAGCCAGCAGCAGTCTTCCACTCTGATGGAGCTCTGTAGACCTCAGCCACCTGTGGCAGCCCTATAGTTGGCTTTCCTGGAATAGCACCTGACTTCCTGGCTTTGTCTGGGCTTGCCTCTCCTGCTGCATGAGGGTCGTTTTTAGATTCTCTGAGTCATCCATTACGTATGCAGCTCTGTTTGTAGGTGGGGGTTCAACAAGCAGAGCTGGGTCTCTGGGAATTTGTATTCCGGGGTCCAGGGAGTTTGTTCTTCTTTATCCAGACTTACATGGGATAGCTATCCCTTAACCATTTGTTTTTTTGAAACCATGTACTATCTGTACTGAGCAGACTCTACCTTGACCAACAACTGCAAGTGGGGAAACACTTTGCACAATACCTAAGAGCCCTCCCTGTATCTCTTACAGTTACAAAAATGATATAGGGGCTGGAGAGATGGCTCAGAGGTTAAGAGCACTGACTTCTCTTCCAGAGGACCTGGATTCAATTCTTAGCACCCACATGGCAGCTCACAGCTATCTATAACTCTAGTTCCAGGGTACCTGACAAGCTCTTAAGACATACATATAGCAAAAAAAAAAAAAAAAAAAAAAAAAAAAAAAAAAAAAAAAAAAAAAAAAAAAACTACCAATACACTAAAAACTGAATAATACATATTTAATATATATTTAAAAACCAAAAGAGATGTAATATGGAGGGTGGATGGATACTTGGTCCAGTCAGGGCAGTGTGGGGTGGTAGTAGGTGATATGAGCCACAGGGCCTGGATGGGGAAACTCCCTGCACAGGCTACTCAGTACCATAGGTAATACATTCTGCATAGGACAATTCTCCATTCTTTGTGAACCTCAGTTTCCCCATCAAAGCATTGGGTTGGTGCTAATATCTTTCCTATTTTGTATGTGGAGAAGGAGCCAGATAGACCTGACGAACTGACCCACAAACCATACCTATGTTGTTAAGGATCCACATTATTTATTTTCCCCAGCTAGAAGATAAAATCTTGTCTCTGGAACCATCTGGGCTTCTACCATGAAACTAAATGTAAATATTTTAAAATCCACCACATACTGCAAATGGCAGCCCTGCCATCTGCAGACTTCGCCGTGGCCTGTCCAGATCATGAACTGCCTTCCTGGGGCTGGGCTGGGAAGTGCCCCTTACTTTTCTCCAAATAAGAAGTTCTGGACCCAGCAGTCTGCCCATGACTTCAAGCTACTAAATTCGCATGACAGTCATGAAACTCTCCCATCATTGGGGACACGGTGTGATTTTCCGCCCCTGACAAGCCTGTGTATTGAGTATGATAACAGTTACTTTGTCTTCATCCACTGCCCGACTATCATATCAATCCATTTGATGGTCCAGCCAGCCGAGCCCGGCACTTCTGTATCAATCTTCATAGAGCTCTGCCTGTTGTCTAACAAAAAGCCTGAAATGAGATCATTCAATCACACCGCCGCCCAGCCGCGCCTGGAGGATTTTAGCTCCCTGTCACTTTTCCACTGTGCCAAGGAGAAAACAGGGCTAATTGCAATGGAAACACCTGAGAGCCACCAGAATGGAGCCGACTGCATAGACCATGCAGGAGTCAAGGGGAAGTAGACCTGACAGTGCAAGCTGCTTTAGAACAAAGCTTTGGCACTGTGTATAAACAGGGACTTCTGCTCACTGATGTCCCCAATATGTGATTGCTGGGGTTTAGGGCACCATTTCCTGAAAGGAATATTTATTGCCTCACTACTTTCTAGAAACCGCTAGAGAAGCCATTGCCTGTTGACTAGACAGTGACAACCCCAAAATATGCCAAGATTTTCTTTAATTTTAAAATGGAATAAAATGTTTTATAAATCAGAAAACATGTCAAGAAAAAGATGATACTGTTGTTAAAATCTGGTGTGGTGATATGAGAGGGAATAGTAACACAAACATGGCCTCTGTGTTGTTTGAGCATTCAAGTTGCTACATCAGTAAAGAAAGAAATAGGGAGGGGGAGCTCTTGCTCACCCTGTTTGTTTCTATTCCATTTTGAGAAGTTTGGGATTTCAGGAGAAGCATTTTCTCAGTGCTAAAACAACAACAATAACAAGAAAAAGTGCAGACAAAAATGACATCCAATGAATCTAGAAATGTGTTTTCCAATAAAACCAAGGGAAAGGTGTCGATGCTGGGAACAAGTAGGGAAGGATTTTATCTGGTGGTCTGGACTCTTCTGTGAAGGCACCTGGCGTTTCACAGATGGATGCTTAGGAACAGAAAGATCTTCAGCATCTCTTTAAGGAGACAGCACACTGTTTTAAGAAATGAAAGAATGCACAGTCACCATCAGCTTGAGAACAGATTGCTGACCTTCAGCGCCCTTGAGTAAGGCTCCATGTGCTACCGTTCACACCTGCACATCTCCATACTATCTTCCGGGGAAGGGCATATCACGCAGATCATCCTGAATTAGGCCAGGAGTCACTTCTGGAAACATGAGATAGGAAGGGAGTTTGTCATTTGTGGGTAGTGCTGCGTCCCTGCGGGCCAGGTGCCAAGGAACATGTTAATTATCTCCCTTCATACCAAACCTTTATGCTTTAAATACAGTCTCTCGGAAACCCACAAGCAGATGTGCAGCGGTATAACACAAATGAAAAGCCACACCGAGGTTCTTTAGGTGCACCAGTGGGAATTCTGGGGTGTCGGGTGGTGCTCGTGGGGCTCCGGTGCACATCTGCAGCTGAGGCTCTGACCCCTATTTGGCTTTTCATGCATTTGTTTTTCTCCTATTTTAAGCAGCACAGGGAAAAAACAATGTTGCTAATGATTTCTCTGTGACCTCATTTGGCTATAGTTTACACACACATATAAAGTTCTCGGTGCAATATTAGAAAGACAAAAAGTGACATTAAACCCGAGTTCCTGCTGCAAAGCAGAAATGGAAAGAGGGAAAGGAGACCCCAGGAATGGCGTTCTTCTTTCTGGGAAAAATGTTCTTTGTTGTGACCTTGGATGCTTGCAAAAGATGACAGGAAGCAGGAAAAGTGCCAAGAATGCAGATACGCAGTCCAGATTTTGTGGAAGGTACCTGAACAAAATTAATCCACACTTCTCCTCTAGCTCCACGTGGGCCCAGAGTCCCTCTGTTGTTGAAAATCTAATGACCAGTTTTGCAACATCACCAATTTTTTTCAATCATCCAAATACCCCAGATTCAATTAAGCTCGTAAACTTTCTACCTAAACGGTTCGGTGGGTGAGCAGCGCCGTGTAGGAGGGGAGCTGGAGAGTGTGCTGTCCGTGTGAGATATAGTCCAATCAGGACCAAAGTTTTCCTTGTCAGTTTTGATATATCCGATAATAGCTGTAGGTTGTTTTGCAATGTCCAATGTCCTGTGAAGATGGGCTTTTCATATTCTTTATTGTTTTTTACTGACAAAATGTTGCCTGGACTTTTGCAGTTTTGTGAAATGAAACAACAGTAAAAACAATATATAATTTAGCCTCTTCTGCCTGGCTGAGCCTCATCCTGTGGCTAGTTTTGGTCAGGATATAGAATTTCTATTGATTGATCCCTTATAAGCATAGCCTTGGAGAATGAACACCCCCATCCCTAACAACACAGCCCATTCTGGTCCTCTCTGCACATGGGTGTCAGCACCATAACCTCCATGGGTCATCTAAAACCATACTTCCTGACAGTTTGGATTCTGGGCAGATAGAGGAAGAGTACAAACCACCTTCCAACGCAGGCCTAAGACATCATGCTGTCCCTTATCTGGTTCCCTTGAGGCTCTTCTGGAGGTGGCTTGTTTCTTCTTAGGAGCCCCAGTCCTCTTTCATGTCATACCCTTCACCCTACATTTGTGGAGACAGTGTTTGTGCAGATTTGACAGATCAGTCAGCAAATTCTTGTGTCAATAATGCCAGTCCGTGTTATCTTTCTCATGGTCATATATACAAGTGCAGGCACACTGGTAGATGTGTGGTAAATTGTCAGTGAATGCACATAGAAGGCACACATGTATGGCTGTGTGCAGACTGAGCACACATTTCAGGCTCGGTCCCGAATCTCCCCTACCTCACACATGCACGCATCCATTGTCTGTAAATTACAAACTTCTATAGCCAGAACAATTGCTTAAGATTCACTTCTGTCAACCTACTGTAGGGCAGAGAGAATCAATGGTTAAGGGGTACACTTGCTGAGAAAAGCCCATATGAAAGGCATTGCTAATGTTTCCTGTAGCTTTTTTCACAGCAGTTAACAGGTGTGAATTGGCAGTGGTTAGCATAGACCTCCTGCTGTGGCCTGGCCTCTTCCCTTAACTGCATCCCATATCCTCAGCCTTTGCACTCCTCAGCACTGGGCATTCTGCAGAGTGTACTCCTGTTGGCATGGTTCCTAAACAGATGCTCTGTGCAGAATGGAGAACAGGCTTCCAAGCTGAAAAACCAGCCCTCAGTGACTGAGCCTTACCTGCTGGATATGAGGCACCAGCAGCAGGTGTATCAGAAGCCAGCAAACCTGCCACTGCTGCAGCCCCAGGAGAAGTTGTTGGGTCTTGGGATATAAAGGAATGAAGCATAATGGCCTCACCTAGATCTTCACAGTCATCTACAGTACATTACCTGATGTGGAGCCACTCTGAGGCTCAGAGAGATGGACGGCTTTTCCAGATTATACAGGAAATCGAGACTTGGAGGTTGGAATGATGTCAGTGATTTGTGTGGGCTCCTTCTGGTCTTCTCTCCTTCCCAGCCAGCTTCATCCTTACTGAAAAGCCACCATGTCCCTCTTAGAGAAATGACTTGACTATGTCTTTCCTTTTGCTGTACACAGGGATCATCAGAGGCAGGGTTCAAATACTCACCAAAGGCTTGGTCTCACAGCAAATGGAAAATAATATCTTCTCTCTTAGAATGGTACAAAGCTCAGAACCAGGCCTGCAGGATGGAGCCAGAGCTGAGAAATGCTGAGCTGGAGTTGGGGGATTTTACAAAGATGGATTTTGGAGAAGAATACCTGGAGCTCTGCAGGTGCAGCAGGTACAGGTGGAGCAGGTGCAGGCGGAGCAGATGCAGGAGGAGCAGGTGCAGTTGTCCAGGGTGTGTAGGAACAGGCAAGGGAAGCCCACTCACGGTGGAACAGCTACCCCAACAAGTGAGTAGGGGCAAGTACAGGGGTGAGCAGGCAGGCGTGCACTGAAGTATTTGAAATCCTAGGTGTCTCTGTTTCCATGTGTGTATGGTGGCAGTAGTGGGGACTGTCTGAGATTACAGGAGTTACACGTGGTAAAATTTCACAGTCTCAGGAGATTTTATCTCCCATTGGTCTTCAAAGCTTGTCACAGGAGGGCTCAGGGAAGCACTTACAGAGGAGAGAATCTGTAGCAACACTCTTCAGAAAGGATAGACATTGTTTGGACACCATGCTGATTACAGGTGAGTGAGTGTGGTTACTGCTGTGGGGTGACATAGAGTCATTTGGGTAGTCCTGGCAGCTTTGACCTGGCATGAACAAGTGGGACCCCACTTGAGAGCTCAAGCAGAAGTGTGACATTGAGAGGGAGATATGCAGAATTTTAACACAAAATGTGACCTGCAAATTCCAGTGCAAGTGCAGTATGATGACTAGGGACAACAGTGCACACTAAAGAGAAAAAAAAAAAACATACAAAAAGGAATTAAGAAAGTGGAGAAGGGGAGGAGATAGGGAGGTAGAGGAACAGCAGGGCAGGGATAACAGAAGCAAAAGGAGGTAAGAGTAGGATGGGCGAAGAGGAAGAAAAGAGAGTGAAGAGGAGGAGCAGAAGAGAAGGCACAAGAACAGGAGGAGAGTGGGAGCAAGAAGAGGGAGCAGGAGGACCAGGAGAAGGATGGAGAATGTTCTGCTTGGCACGCATTCCCTCTGCTGGCTCTTCCTCCACAGTGCTTTCTACGCTTTTTCTGCTCGTGGGCACTTGAAGCCTCTGCCTTCCACAAGCACCACCTTGGACATCTGCAATCCTCCTCCTCACCTCCCAGTTCTGCCTCCCTGCAGGGCACAGCATGGCTTCCTCTCTCCTCCAGCTTTGGTCCTCTTGTGACACTCCTACATACTTTATCTCCATGGCAGCTTCCCTCAGCATTTTTCTGTCTTGGTGGGAGAACTCCAGCAACACTTTGTGTTCAAGGAAGAGATTTCCTCTATGGGAAGAGACCTTTCAATATTGACCAATGCCTTAGTTGTTACACATTAAGCACAGAGGATATTGTAGGTGTATTGAAAATGTGGTGATAGTTCTTTATCATGTTTTAGAACATTTTAGAGATTTTCATAAATAGTTTTGCCTAATACACAGGTGTTATTGTCCTAGAAATGAACTTTTTTGTCAATTCACCTAAATTATCTTAAGTAAACTCTACAAATTTGTAAGTTTCTTTAAAGACCAGATTAAAGAGAATTGAACCCAAGAAAAAATCAATTGAAACATGGTAGTTATGGTTTTGATTTACAATTTAAAAGTCTTATTTTTTCTATTTTTAGATGCCAAATGTAAAGGCAATGTCTAAGTAGACAACAGCACATCTGAAGTTGGATATGTGAACGGAGGAAAGGACTCAGTTGGTAAAGAGCTTGTTTCGCAAGTAGAAGACTGAGTTTGATCCTACAACCCTTGTAAAGAACTGTGTACACACGGGGAAATAGCTCCAAATGATACATCTACTGTACAGTCCCTATACCTAAGGTTCAAGGGAAAATACAGAAGAGGGAGAAAAGGTTAAAAGAGCCAGAGAACCAGGGACCAGGTCACACACTATGTGGTAGCATCATTTGAACATGATTGAGAAACCACACCTGTGAAATCTCAATCCTATGGTCCCCTAAATAACGCAATAATGATACCATTCAATATAAAAATTGCATATGGCCTACCTCTAGAAAAAGAGCTATAGGAAATATAGGAAATCAATGTCTGGAGAGAGAGGGGGAAAGAGAGAGAGAGAGAGAGAGAGAGAGAGAGAGAGAGAGAGAGAGAAGGAGGAAGAGGAAGAGAGAGGAGAGAGAAAGAGAGAGAGAACCTCTTTTGTCTTGTAACAAATCACAACTCACAACAACCTATGGAAGAAGGTGTTCGTTTTGGTTTGTGGCTCTAAAGGATAAGACCATGACAGAGAGGACTGGCAAACAGTGATGGGCCTGACCACAGGAGCTGGAAACTGAACTCACAGTAAACTGAGAGCTCACACCTTCAAATGAAAGAAAGCAGAAAGAGCAAACAGAAGTGGGGTGAGACTATAAACACTCCAAGACCACCCCCTGTGACATTTCCTCTAACAAGGCTCCTCCTCTCAAAGGTTCTACAGCCTCCCCAAACAGCAAATAGAGCCACCAGCTGGGGACCTGGTGTTCCAGTATCTGAGATTATGGGGAACATTCTCACTTAAACCATCACATCTTTGTAACAACAATAACTAATGAAGAAGTTGTGTATTCAAGATGGGACATGGGAGAGGCTAGATGGGGGAGGGAAGGATGGAAATGACAGAAATGCAGTAAACTATGTATTTATGTATGAAATTCTCCAGAAAAGTGAGGGAAGTAAGTGATCAAACTACTAAAATGCCAACCAACTGTTGCAGGGAGCTGCTTGTTAGTTCCCAGCCACTTAGCCCTGAAATAATCACACAGAAACTGTATTAATTAAATCATTGCTTGTCACACTAGCTCTAGCTTCTTATTGGATAACTCTTAGATATTACTTTAACCTATCTCATTAATCTGTGCATCACCACGATGTCGTGGCTACCAGCAAAATTACAGCATGTCTGTCTCCAACGGCTGCGCTATGGCTTCTCTCTGACTCTGCCTTCTCTTTCCCAGCTTTCAGATTAGTTTTTCCAGCCTAGCTCTGTTCCCCTATAGCTCTGCTATAGGCCCTAAGCTGTTCTTCATTCATAAACCAATAAAAGCAACACATAGATAGAAGGACCTCCCACACCAACCAACCAACCAACCAACCAACCAACCAACCAACCAACCAACAGAACAAGCAAAAGCACTGCTGGGTGTGGCAGTTTACTGGTAGTCCTGGTGGAAGGGAAGTCAGGACACTGAATCCGTGTTCTAGTTGAATTAGATAGCCCCAGACTACGAGACTCCCTCATAACACAAGAAGGTTTGGTGCAGTGGGGCTCACCTTTAAATCTAGAACTTGGAGACAGAAGCAGGTGGGCCTTCTAGTAATTCCAGGCCTGCACGGGATACACAGTAAGATCCTGCCAGAAAACATTAACACCCAAAACAAAGCAAAGCAGAAGCAGGATGAATGGCTTCTGAGGAATGACACCTGGGGTTTACCTCTGACCTGCACACACACTTGTGAATTCATGTACATGGACCTGCACACACATGACTAATACAAAACCGCACACATATACAGTCATCAGATAAACCACAAGTTTATTAGTGTTTTTCTGTACAAGATGGTATGTTATATCAATAGGGGTATGCTCTAAATTTTCCCAAAAGGAATTCTATCTCAAAATTGTCTTCTAAAAAGGAAGAGGGTGGAGAGCTGGCTCATGGGTTGATGCGCTCTCTACTCTCATGGAGGTCCTGGGTTCAGCTGGCAGCATGATACCTCATAACAACCTGTAACTTCAGTCCCAGGGGCTCCAATGCCTTCTTCTGACCTGTGCAATTAGTAGGCATACACATAGTACATACTCTTAAAGTAAAAATAAACAATTTTTAAAGAAAGAATTGAAATTGGGAGTGAGCTAGTTAGGGCAAGGGCTTTCTGGTGTCAAGGAAGGATGGTATAGAGACTGAGAAGTTGTAGGTGTCCCTTGGGCAGCCATTCTGTACACAAAGGAACACGTGGTGCTATTGGAACCCAGGCCTGATCCTCACGCTATGAGTGCATAGACACTGACCATTTCCCAGAGTCCCCGTGCTTTTGTTGAGTCAGCACTGGATGGGAAGTACTTTACATGATGAATGGAAAGGAATTCTTCCTTTCAAGGTGCTTCCCACGTGAAGATGTGCATCTGCGAGATGCACGTGTAATAAAAGTATTCATCCGTATCACCCATAGCAACTTAAGTTCCTAATTAGACCTTTAAGCTTGCAGTCAATGCAACCCGGATGTGAGATGAGTTTGAGCGAAAGTTACAATTACAGCATCGACATTCACATTTGCTGACATTTTTGTGCTTAAATTTGTAATCTTAACTCTGCCTTAACAAGTTTTTATGCTTAATTTAGTCTAAAGTCACAGACAATGCTAGCAGTGTTTGCAGTAAGCGGCCTGTGTGGGCTGTGAACGGTTCCCATGGAGAGGGCAGGCTAAGAATGGACTCCCTTTGGGTTGCTCCTGCTGTTTTTGTTAGGGACTGTCTGAAAGGCTGCTATCCCCAGCACAAGTGGATGGCATCTGGACTCCTGTTATGGATAAATGTGGAAAGAGTTGCTAAGAAGTCTGGGGGCTGACAGAAAGAGTATCCGGACCGAAAGCATCGAGAGTAATTCATCTCTTGATCACCTTTGTTTGTTGTTTGTTTTTTCCAAATGTAGAGAACTGGTTTAAAGTCTGTTCAAATGATGGTGACCGCACTAGTTGAGATCAGGGTGTATGAGAACATCATATCCCTGTGTTAATAGAACTCCAGCCGTATATCTAGGAATGGCTAAAGATGGAAGACAAAAAGACCTCTACCTGAAGCTCTTGAGTTCAGAGGACTGAGGCCCTGATCTCACTAAGGGCCAGCTTTGTGGTCCAGCTAGGGCCTACAGAAGACTGTGGGACTGGTCCATCCAGGTTGAAGAAATACAGCAGAGTAAGCTCAGGACCTCCCCACCAGTCACTCGTGTTTGTGCCCCTCAGACCTTTGTCCATCTCTTTCCTTCTTCTCCACATCTGCCGTGGTTTAGCATGACCTGGGGGGCTAAGGCATGAGGCTTCACTCCCACATCTGATGATTTTAGCCCCCAGCATGGCCTGTGGCAGACCTGCTGTGGCACTGACCCCCTCAGCAGGTCTCTCTCTCCCACCCAGGGTGCGCACATCATCTCTTACTACCTAGTATCCAAGTCGGGATGAGAAACTGAGAGCAAGCTCTTCACAGCTTGATGTGGGTGCTTCTGGGGCACACAAGGGCAGGTGCTCTAGACACCGGTAACCATGGTGAGAAGCTGGTGAGGTTTTGAGTCTTTGATACTCACAGATGTGTCCTGGGGCTCAGTCCTCACAGCAGAGAAACCTCGGACTTGGCCTCTCTGTGTGGGGTGAGTAAGAGCCTGACCTGTCTATCGTGGATTTTCCCCTCCACTTTTGGGTCCATACAGCAAAATCCACACCGGTGTCTACTCTGTGCCCTTTAGGAACACCTCAAACAAATCAGTGAAAGGTTGGCTCTGGTTCCACAGCCCCAAGATGAAGTCCTTGTGTAAGCACACCGTAGATACTCAGTGCTGTGTTTCGTGGGTTTCTTTGCCTAGAGGTCTAGCTTAACCCCCTTCTTTGAACAACACGGAAATGCCTGGCAGGCCCTAGGGAAGTTGCTTGGAGGCCATGGCAAGCTCCTACTCTTGTTCTGCAAGACCCAGTCAAGTCAATCTGGGACACAGACCCTGAATTCTCTGCCTCCAGCCCTTGGTGCCACCCTTGAGCCTTCTCTGTATCAACTTTAGAGAAGCCATGGTCCATGTTGTTCAAATTCTTACTTGCTGGCTGGAAGCTGTCTCATCTCAGTGAAGTGAAGCTACTTCTTGGGAGAAACAGTGGTTCACCTTGACTGTTACTAAATTTCAGGTTAGTCATGAAAGTCCAAATTGTTAAAAATTTCATTATAATGGTATATGCTATACGCATACGGGCATTGTCTTCAACATGGGTGTGTGTGTATATATATATATATATATATGTATGTATATATGTGTGTATGTATACATATATATATATTTACTCAATTTTTGTGATTTTTGATGTTTCTAATTTTAATATGCAACTGCCAGTGTAAGTTCTAATCTTACATTATGCTTATAGATAATATTTGACATTGTATTTTTATTTAATACAACCAGTCACTTTCTATATTTCTTCATAACATTTGTAATCATTGTTAGTTTTTGACAATAGATGTCATCCAGTATCTCAAACTTTGTCCAGTTTTAGGGTATCAGTATTGGGGTGATTGCTGTGGATTTAATGTAATTAAGCTTCCAGATACCATACCTATTTGATTTTAAGCATTGACCCCAGTTTTTTGGAGATTTTTTGGAAATCATAGCTGTTTAAAAATCCAGTCTGTGGCATGACCCAAGACACCTCCATGTTCCCTTGGGACTGTAATAATGGTCTTTCTAAAAGGAGGTTGGAATTGGGAGTGAGCTGGCCCCATAGTCACAGACATGGCCACATGGACTCATGTTTGCAAAGAAAAGAGGTCTAGGAAGAAGGACCTGACATTTATATGGACCCAGAGTGGAAGAGCTAAAATCAGGAACATCATCTAACATCTCTCCCCCACTGGTGACATACCTTCCAGGCGAACGTGGTGATGGAGCAAAGAGAGACCTTGGATCTGGGTCTTGGCTCTTGCCTGATATCTGCACATCTCTGTGAGAAAACTGTTAGAGTCTTTTTTTTTCCTAGTGTGGGAATTTGGAGTAAAAAATAATAAACATTTAAATAAGAAATAAATAATTTCACTGAACTATCAATAATTTACACACATTAATAATATATGTCTTAGGGATAAATTAGTTTTACACGCACTTTTCCTGGGCTTTCTTTTCAACTATGGCAGGCACAAAATGATCATTGGTAGCTGACTGTAGGCAAGAAGCTGGGTGCTTCCTGGACACCCTTGCCTGGGAGAAGAGCAACTGGGTCCTCTTGCTTCTACTGGTGGCCTCTCCCTTCCTGTACGGAAGGTGCTGTCCTCTCTGCCCACAAGAATACACCTCTCTGGAGAAAGTGACAGGTAGGGCTTGACAGAGTTCCAAAAGATCAATTTGGGGGTAATTGTGCAGTATGTATTCAAGACTGTTTTCTAAAATGTTCATCTGATTTTGAGTAGCTTGGACTTAAATATGGAAACCCATTCACATTCCTTTTGTAGCTACCAAACTGAGTATTAGCAACAGAGATTACGTGGAGTCATCACACAGCCAGGAAGTATGCAACAGCAAATGCTGGCTGGAATAGCTGATCTGTACTGAGGAATCCGGTTACGCCAGCAGCTTCCATATCGGTGTCCACCTCACTCACTTCCCTCTGAAGTTTGCCGCAGGAAAATATTAAGATGCATTTTTGAAAGTACTATGTTTGTTCTTAATGTGAAGTAACCGGAGCCACGTGTGGAGACACCTTATCCGGAGAGGCAGATCCTCGGTTAAATTATCCGTGGTATTGGGAACACGCAGGTCGTTGACTATCCCAATTTAATTTGGGCAGTACAGGACATTTCTAATAATTAATACTGTAATAACACTTAATGATCTGCACTCATGCAATCTGAAAATCCGGCTAATGGTGCAGTTTTAGTGATTGCACAAACAGCAAGTTTTAAATGTGTCAAATGCTGCTATTTCAGCATCCTGATGCCAAGCAGGAGACCCTGCCTGTGGGCTCCAGCTGACCCCAGCCCAAGCCTAGACAAGGCTGTGCTGGTGCTGGGTGGGTCTCCAGGGAAGCCTTCTGGGTGGCATGGGAGCTGGGGCAGGAAAAGTCGAGGGACTAGCGTACTTCTTCCAGATGGAAAACACATTTAAAAACTGGGTGGATAGTCACTGCGGACGAGGGGCTTACAGAGAGTGGAGACGAGGCTCAAAGTGGTAAGGACTGTGAAAACTTCATTAGAAAGGAATTAATATTTTGGAGACTTGCCCAATAGATAGCGCTGTGTTCATTAACCTCACCCTCTGCTTGTCTTGCTGTTCCATTTGGCAAACACAGAACTGCCCTTAGATATTCTTTTAGGGCAGATCTCAGCCATTTCAGAGACACCCCCGCCCCCACTTCCAGACCCATGTGTGGTAGTATCATGCTTTGTGCTTTGTTGAGAACTGTGGTACAATTTATTATTATTATTATTAAATTGGAAACCATTCCATTTTCTACCATCTATCATTTCAATAAGAAAAATTCAGCTTCAACAGCATGGTTAATATAATTAAGGTCATCATTAATTTGCTAACTTAACCCCATCATTGCTTGTGCACGCCATGCCTCCCTCCATTTCAGGATTCTCAGCACCAGTCATTATTTTATAGACTAAGAAGGAAGCCTTAAGGAACATACAAAGGCAATGCCGTTCTGACACCACACCATGTAAGATTTGCTTTCTCACTGTCCTTCCACAGCAGTCCTGGGATGCAGGGACCTGGCGCTCCCAAGCTGATCCACTCACTGAGGACACGCAGATCCCTTGTCGGCTGGAGGTATAGATCCATGACAGAGACAAATCCATGTGCTGCCAGCAACACATGAATTGGCTTTTTACAGCTCCAAGTATTTGAAATCCTTTCTATCACAAATATAACCAATTCAAAGCTGCCTTTCATGTTCAGTTTAGTTTAGAAGACACACTTACATGAAGGGACACAGGGTCATTTGAAGAAGGTTATTACTGACAACTTTGACATGGCTAAGTTTCTCTGTTTCTCTTTCTAGTTAGGCTTTTACAGTCTCTAATATGTTATTTTGTAGCAGCTGGTCTGATGCTTTTGGGATATCACCAGCCTCAGGGAGGGACTGCCTGGTCATTGATTGGCAGGAGGAGAGTCCATTAAAGAAGTCTTTAGAACCCAAGGAACAGGGAGAAGATACCGGGTGAAGCATCACTAACATCCCAAGGAAGAGAGAAGAAGGCTTAACATGATTCAATACTCTTACCCAGGATACCCCAACTGATCAGGCTGCACCTTTCTGAAAAGCTCTGTCCTGAACCAGACCCCTGTCCTCCCACCTCTGTCCTGAGGCCTGCTCCCTCTGTTTTCAGAGAGCAGGTCTCATTAGCAAGAGGAATTAAATTAACTGTTTAGGAAAAAAAAAAGCCTCATCCCCATTAAAGCAACATTAAAGGTGCATCGTCCCCATGGGCTTACAGAGCAAGAGGTAAATTCAGGCTGAAACCTTGCCTCCGCTTAATCAAACTCAGCTCTCCAGTTGTGTGATTCATCTACTAAGTACATTCCAAAATTCCAGCTAAATGAACGTCCAAGACCACACTGTGAGTCGGATGAGATTAACCCCATTTTATAGATGATTAAATCAAGTCCACAGAGACCGTCCAGGCCTGGTCCAAACCACCATGGGACAGGAATCTAGGAAATGTGTTTCTTCCCACACTAATGTTTATACCTCAGTTGGGGACATGTGTATTTCAGGACTACTGACTTAGCCGGATCCACAGGGACTGGCTCTGGGTTTCACGATGCCAATAGGATGTTCAACTTGATTTCAGATTGGTGATCTAGCTGGGGTAGGCAGGCTCAGTGTGGAGAAGGGCTAGACACTCCCAAAACAGTGTCAGGTGGAGGAGGGTGGCATTTCCCTGCTCAGCTAGCAGTCCTTCTTTCCTTAGCAGGGTACCTCTGCCATCAAAGTCTGGAGAGCTCTCCTAGGCACTACAGCAGAGCTGCCAGGGACCATGAGCACAGGAGAGAGCTCTATCCTTTCACCCAGACACCCTGTGACCCTGCTAAGAGCTGCATGAGTCACATGCAGAAGGGTTGATTGTGGAGGTTTTGGCTAGGGGAATCCTGATTTCTGGCAAGTAGCAGGAACAACTGGGATCAGACTGGGGCTCATAGCTGGCTGTATCCTGCTGTACCAGCAAGGCTGGCAGTGGTTGTGATGGCACAGATGTGGTCAGGGTGACGAGAGACGACAGTGACTCTGAATGCAGATGCAGATGTGTGCAGCTGTTTCAGTTTGCAAATATGGAAATGGAAGATGGCTGAGTCAGCCTGGATCTTCCCCATAGGGCAGATCCCTAATTTACATAAGAGACCTCCTTTACACATGTGCAGCCATGGTGCCCTGGGCTTCACTCGAATCACAAGATTTAATCCTAGGATGTGCTCATGAGCTGGAACTGTTTTTCCCGAATTTACAGTCAGGGAAACTAAGGCTCAGGCATCATAACTTGCTCAAGAAACAAAAGCTGTTAACAGACATCGAAATGCTGTTAGGCTCTCTATTCTGTAACCCTTGACAGAGTGCAGATGTTTACAGGTGTGGACAAGGGTGATAGCGACCATGGTGAGGGATATGTCTGAGCACCACCCCCATCCCCTAACCCTGGGCAGCTACGGTGGGAAGCTGTCTGCCTGCATGCATAGACCTCCTGTACTTCCATGTGCTGGAAGCGGCTCTGGTGCCACTTCTGGGTCATGGCTGTGTTTTAGCAGCCATGGGTCCCAGCAGCTGATCCCCTATCCTATTGCTTCTTCTTGGGTATGGTGAACAGACCTCAGAGGTTCACTTCAGGACCTCACTGGAGGATGGGTACCAGGAAAGAGTCCAGAGTCTCCCAGACATAACTCAAGGCTTCTGTGCAACTTTCCCAGGAAAGAAGGGTTCGGTTGGTGGTTTATCTTTCAGTGAAAACACTAGATAACACAGAGTTTATAACACTGACTTAAGTAGTCCTACAGAGGCTGCCTACAACATCCAGAGCCTTGTGCATGTGGTTATACAACTTACTGTACTCTGGCCCAAACCTGTAAAAGAGGAAACAGATCTACTTCTGGACTGTCATAGAATTGTTCCTAGTCGCAATGTCATAGCCCCCAGTCATCTGTCAGCTCTAGAAGGGCTCATTCTAATTTGGCTCTCAGTGGGGTCAAAACATAAACCTGAAACAAACGCATGTTTTTCTGCTCCTGCCCACAACAAAGCACAGTTCCAATTCAGGAAACACAGAGGACCCAAGATGTGGTGCCTATGTATCTGGAGCCTTGAATTTCTGGAGCAAAGAGTGGAGTTGTACCTGGGGTTCAGAAACAGAGAAACAGTCATGCCGCTACTGTGTGTCACAGCCACACATCGGTTATCACAGGGGCTTAAAACATCTGGATGGCTGATAGATTGGCTGCTCCATTTGAATAACGACCAGATGTTTGGTGTCATGGAGACACCGCTGAGATCTTGAGGTAATGATAGCACAAAACAAGTTATCAATGCACAAAGCAGGTCTCTGCTCCTGGCTCTTTAAACAAAACACAAATGTCTTCACCTAATACACACTGACCTAAAAAATAAAAGAATGCATTTCCAGCTTTAAAATACACAAGAATTAGAGGCTGGGACCAATGATAGCAAATTCTAGGTCAGCGTGATTTATATTGCAAGACGCTATTTACAAAAACAAATACAAACAAGAAAATAATCCAACACCCAAACTATATAAGATCCAATTATAGATTATAAAATATCATAAAAATAAGAACACAAAATATATATACCTAGCTCCTTATATGATCATTTCCAATTATTACAAATGACAAATATATGAAATATTAGATTTATTTACAACTCAAACTACCTAAAACAAACTACTGTATGCTGATAAAACATTATATTTTAAAATCTCAGACGCTGATAGAAACCAGAATGCATTTATAGTATTCACTTCAAATTTACTAAAGCAGGCAGAACCTAGCCATGTGCTTGCACAATTTCTTGCGTGAAGAACTATCTTCATTTGCTTCAGAAAGCTATTGCTTTGTTTAAACTCCCCTCTTTAAAGCAGGTTTGTGCATATCTGACGTCCCCACACGTCACTATATTAGCATACCCTTCACCGCTGTCCTGTCCTGTCTGGGCTTCACTGTTTTACTGGAACCTCACTAATTTAAGGCCATTCACTTGAGCGATTTTCTTTGATTTTTTTGGAACATGAGCTATCGGTGTTCTAAGCGCAGCAAGCAGCAGCATTCCGTGGATGTAAAATTTGAGGTCTAATGTCAAAGGAGCCGTTAGCCGAAACAATACGGCCAAGGGCTGATTCTTTGGTCTGTTCCCCACTTTCTTTGAAAAGCACCTTTTTAAGTTCTTTACTTTCAAGCTTGCATTCAGGCTGTGAAGCAAACGAAAGCATCTTCCACAATAATAAACATAATTGGAAAGTAAGAGCCTCAGAGGGCAGAAACTGCCGCTGAGCTGAACGGCAGTCAGTGTGGCTTTTTTTTTTTTTTTTTTTTTGAGTGAACAATATTTATTTGTAGAATAAATTATTGATATGGGCATAGATTTAATTGAGTATTGTTTGGATTAAAAGATGCTACTTGTCAACCATTTGATCTTGATGTGTTAACAAGGCAGTCTCTGTTTTAGTTGAGGGCTGGGCAAAAAGGCTTTCACTGCTTGCTTGGGTTATTTTTTTCCAAGGGTGGGGTGGAGTCTTGATGCCTTACCTCACAGCAAAGAGCATAGGTGACTTCCAGCTCTCAAGTGCATGACTGTCTTCCTGCGGGTCTGTTCTTATGTTGAGACCTTTTTTAGGTGCATGTCTTCCCTATGAGGGAAGTAGCCTTTGATGCTGCAGCAAAGATGGTTTTCAAGCCTGATGTTTCCAACCTGGAGATTCAAAAAAAATACATGCTCTAGGAAGGACCCTGGCTCCATCAGCCTCTTTTCTATTGTTTTCTGATTCCTTTCAGTGTTGGATAAGAAAATGAGTAATTATAGTTAAATCTAGTAACAGGAAAGTGAGGTCTTACAGAAAAGACATCAAAAGTGGATAATTTCAGAGGTTCTCTGTAGCAGAGGTTAAACAGCAGGGGCTTCTTCAGTATGTATCTGCTAGAAATGATGTCTCGGGAACCAATGAAAGATCATTATGTAAAGATAATGAGCACAAAGCAGTCAAGGAAAAGGAGTGAGGAAAGGGTGATTCTAACCCGTCGTTCTGGCTGTGCGTTTTCTCCTTCCCTTCCAATCTTGGCATTTTACTTGTATTCTCTCTCAACAGTTTCGTTTTTCTTTTTGTTTACCAACAAGGTAAACAATGTAAGTATAGATTCAAATTTTCATATTAAGGCTTGGCTAGACAGTCGCTGTGAATTTGCAAAACACACCAGAGCCGTGACTTAACTGGGGGAGACAGAAATGGATCGTATTTTACTTGTTTTGGTTAATTCTAAAAATAAGTTGCTAGGTTGTGGACTAGTACCTGCTTCCATGTGTATTCTTGAGGGGTTGACATTTAAGACCTAGCTGTACTTTTGAGGAAGGATTTTCTTGTGTGCAAACAGTTCTGTGTCAACCAGAGTCTAGGTTGTCAGGCTGGCTGTTTGACCTGCTAAGTACAGTGAGGGACAATGTCAAGCACTTGGGGAATGGGTTCTTGAATCTCTCACTGGCTGTGCCTGCGACCAAGGAGGACCTTGTCCACTTTTTGAACCTCTTGGACCTCCCTTTCTTCCTCAAAAGAGAGGAAAACCGTGGTGCTTAGGCCCATGCGAGATGTGCAGCCTGCATCTGAGAGCCACTCTGTCTCCAGTGTCACACTGACTGTTACCATCGACAGCCTCAGTGAGGCTACTCCAGGAGGAACCCAAGGTACCAGCTTGTTTGGCCTGGTTCTTTGTCTGCAAGCATCTGCATCAGTGATGTGATTGGCAGAGGATTTGTGGAGGCTAGGTCTGGATTCCTGCATCTCCCAGATAGAGGCGCACCTCCGCTAAGCCATCAAGAGCTGCAGCAGCTTCAGGACCATGTCCTCATTTTATGTGCAGGAGAAACAAATATAAACAGTCCCTCCCAATCCTGTAGACTAGAGCACAGACATCTCTTGGTGCATTGGTTTGTTCTGGTGTCTGAAAAGGACATCCATCCTGTCCCCAGTTAAAAAACCAAGACTGGCCTCGTTAACTGCTGTTCCACCACCTCATTTTACTGTGAGAAAACCTTGGCCCCACACACGTGTTTCCTTCCTTTACTAATACTAAAGCAAAGGCAAACCTACCGGGGCTTTAGGCGATCTTTATGGGGAAACACCGAGATTCAGGTGTGCTGATCTGGTGCCATACCTGGGAAGTCCCTGGTTCGGTTTGGTCAACTGACTTTGGCCTGAAAAGTGTGTGTCTGTATGCACTCTTCTTATGCCTCAGTTTGACAGGTCATAGGGAACAAAGCTGTGAGGTGCTTTTGTGGTCCCCAGACAAGAAGGGTTCCGCCATAACCTGCTGGAAGCATGAAAACCATGCAGAGAGTCAGGGCTCCATGACACCTGCTCAAGTCATCATTCCCCCCCTCTTGTCTAACTTCAGGGTTGCCTGCCTCTTGTTTGGAGATGGCTTCCACTTTTGCAAATCAACCTTCCCTTTGAAAAAGATGGCTTTCAAAGACAACAGACATCGATTTGGTCCTGGTGAGCATGTATCTTCACAATGCCGGTGAACTTAGGATCTGTCCATGCACGGAGTCTCCATGCAATACCCGTGAAGCAGTCAAGCACACCAGGATGCTCCGCTTTCCTTTAGAAAATCTGTATGTTGGGTGGTGTGGTCAGGCCATTTTTCATGAGCCTTGTTTCCCTGTCAGTGCGTCCTAGCCGGTGAACAGATTCTTACACGCATGTAAATCTGTCCCCAGCTCCATCTCCCCACCCTTTAATACCACTTTGCCTGGCCACTGGGCTTAAGAGCTGAAAGTGCCGGCTATTGGGAGGAACGCGTTCTCGCTATGATTAGTACGGAGTTGGGGTGAGATTTCCCCCAGCACGAGCTGACAAGCTGCCCTGCACATTGTCATTTATCATTGTACACTAGATCTGTCAACTAGAGAAACAATTTCAATAAAAAAAAATTCTGCATGAAATTACTTTCCCGGAGAAGAAAGCAGTTGTGCCGACGTGTGTACCCATCTGTGTCTCTCTGTCGTTTTTTTGTTTTTCCCTTCAACTTTTTTCTTTTTCCTTTTTTTTTTTTAATTTTGGCTGTGAAAGGTACTTAATGTACCAAAAACAATTTGTACAGACATTATTTTACCAATTGCTAGTGTGTACGCCTTGCTGAGGCCTCCCTTATCTAACTGTTGCTAATACATTTTCATGCTGTGCTCTTACGGCTTCATTTTACAGTTGAGGAGATCACCCATTCCATGCTGTGCTGGAAATGGGACCCTCGTCACTCGGGTCCGCAGAGTACACTTAGCATGAGAACAGGCATCAGCACTCGACAAGTTACACCATCATCGTCTTGCTGTCAGGCTTCACGTTGCCAACGTGGCCCTGTCTGCCCATTGGCTTTTGAAGACTGTGGAGTTCAGCCTGGGATGCAGCAGGGTCTGAGTAGCCAAAGCACTTCTGGGTGCTGGAGTTGTTCCTACGTTCATTTGGCTTGTCATGGGAGCCCAGAAACTAGCAGGGAACCTGAGGCCCACAGTTGGGAGGGCTGGTAAGGCCAATAATTGCCGTGGAATTATGCCCCAGGACAGCTGAGAGCCCGGCCCAGCCTCCAAGGCCCTCGTTTTCCACCCTGTCAGCTTTCCACCCAGCTATGGATTTCTAGTCATTGCTGCTGATGATTCTGCTGACACCCCATCAGAAAATGAATTTTTCACTCCCCACTTGGTTGACTCCATTCATAGGGTGCAACTTTGTCAGAAAAAAAAAAAGAAGAAAAGAAAAAAGCCACTCTCCTGCCTCTCTTTCATCATTTGCCTGTGGTTCTCACAGTCAGAACCCAGCCCCTTTGGGATGCCATCTCCTTCTCCTGGCTCTGCACTGTCTTTCCCATGGTGCCCTGGGAGGTGGGGTTTTCAATCTGTAAAATCTGGCCATAGATGGGAAAATTGTACCATAACTGAATTTTAAGACCATACTTGTTTGGACTTCATGAGAAATTAGGTATTGAAAAACCAAACAACTGAGCCTTGACTAAAAGGTAGAGTCGGGTTTAGAGATGGATTCCTTTGTACACGGGATGGTGGTCGCTTTGTGTAGTATGTTTCCCTTCTGTGATGGGAATGTCTCTGCCCCACACTCCTGCCACCATGAACATCTCCATATCTTCACTGCCGTGATTAATTGAAACTCTTGAAAATCTTGAACCAGACTAGATACTTCTTCCAGAAAGGTGTCTCTCTAAGGTATCCGAACACAGCAATAGAAAACCAACCACTCAAGTAAATTGGTGCTGGGGATATGGGGTGACTGCTGTGACAAATCTGGTTCTGTGGTTCTCAGGGCTTTGGAGCTAGTTTGTGGGAAGAATATGAGAGTTTTAAGCCACAGGCTAGAGAGGCCTAGGCTGCTATAAACAGAGTTTATTGGGAAAGCTAATAAAGTTTTCCAAGGTAAGTCTTCAGACCAAGACTAGGACTTCATTGAGAACTTGGCTATAGGCAATTTGTTTTTCGCCCTGGCAGAAAAGATAGCTGTATTCTTCTGTCTATATCCCCAGAATTTGCATCAGATGAAATTCAAAAGCAATAGGTTAGTTTTTGTGGCAGAGAATACGTCGAGACATCATAACATCAAACTTTAGAGCAAGGCTGTTACTTTCTGATTTTAGACTCTTACAGACAAACAAGAGATACTTGTAGAGAAGAATTAAAAAAATATTATTTGTCCAGAAGAAGTATTGTGTTTAGTGCAAAGTTAGTGTGGGAAAATTGGCTCCACATTTAAAAGAAATTAGTACCATGGATTGTAAGATGCAAGATTTGCTCTGGAGTAACAAGAAAGCTGTTTTGAAGGGCAGACACTACTAATCAAAGGCTTCAAGGTGTAAACACCACAAATTGTTTGAAGGGCTTTTAGTTAAAGAAGGGAGCAAGTGGCTCTGGGAAAGCACTGCCCAGAACAGTGTCTTCCCAAGCTATACTTAACACAGACGAGGGTTGCTGGTCTCTATCTAAGGTTGGCATCCGTGACATGCTGCTTCCATTTGCTGCATAGTCACTGCACGTTGCATCAAAGCAAGAAAAACCAACGAGAGATGAAGACACCACATGGAACTGGCCTGAGAGAGAGGTCCTTTGTACTGTGGAGGGCAGTGTCCTGGGGGCAGGGATGCCCAAGCTCCTTGGAGCTCACAAAATGATACCACTTATCCTAGGTTCTATACATGGAGTTGGTGGATAGATTCACTGTTTTCCCTGCTGGGCTTTGTCTTGCTTTGATCCAGTCTTTAGCTACTATACTCCTATTCCTTCTTTTCTTAAAAATATGTAAATGATTAGTCTGTGCCATTGTATGTTATACATATGTAATTGGCTTTTTTGATTTTCCAGGGACTTACAGAGTAGCGTGTGCTGGGTCTCAGAAGAGACCTTGAATATTGGCTTTAGAACAGTTAAGATGATGAGAGACTAGTGAAGTTGAAATAAGTACATTTCGCATTGGGAGATGCCCATGAGCCTTAGGGAGACAGTGGCAGGATGCTGCAGTTCAAATCTGAAGTGTTCCCTGTAGGCTCATGTTTGAAACACTTGGTCCCAGTCTAGTGATTTTGAAGGCTGTAGAGGTGAGGCCTTGCTTGTAGAAGTGGGTCACCAGGGACAGGCCTTTGAGGTTTGCACTCTTTGCCTGCTGGTCTGGCATGATGTGAACAGTTCTGCTACATATTTCTGCTGCTAGAAAAGAGCTGATCACCCCCACACCTTTTCTGCTCTGTGCACCACAGCATTTTGGGTCAAATTAATCTTTGCTTTCATATGTTGTTTTGTCAAACATTCGGTTAAAGTGATATAAATGTAATTACTGTCCCATCTGCTTCCCACAAATGTCTGTACCCCTAATCCCTAATCACATGGGAAGCGAGCAGTAGGGAAAAAGAGGACATGGAGTGGAAGTTACACTAGTCATGTGCAGACCTTCAGAGTATCCACAAGGTGATGGGGAACCCCCTTTAGCCAATCGCCTTTGAGGCTGGACCAGGTGGGGTGTGGGTTTGGGTACCAAAACGTCAGTGGGATCACCTTCTTGCCTTTTTCCCACTCACCACACCTGGATGTTTGATTCCATTTCTGTTTCCTCGTTGTGATCTGTGAGCCTCCCTTTTAATAAAGAAAACCTTAGTATATCCTATCCGGAGCTAGTGTGGGATTATTTGATTCTCGTTTCCCTCATCTGATGCGTTCTGCTTCAACAATGCACAAGATCATTCCCTCCTAAAGTAGACACAAAAACCCCTCAATGTCAGGCATTACAGTGGGGAGAACACAAGACAAAGACACAGCACTGTGACCAACAGAGGTGTGATCCCGCTCCAGCATGGACATCACACCAGTGTCTCCATCCACACTCCACTCAGCCATCAATGAGGATATAGTTCTGAATTGGTATTTTATTTCTGGACAGGGTAGAGATTCTGTATTCCTTAACAGTCTTTCGGACAGTGCCCACCTCTGCCTTCTACAAGCTCAGTCAAAGTAGCAAGAGGCAATGCAGACTCACTTGGAAAAAATATGCCACTGTAAATAATTCAAAACAAAAACTTTGTTTAAATGCATAAAATCATCATCAGAAATAATTTTAAAAAACAACAGACAAGTTTCCAATAGTTTTCTGTGGGTTTGTATACACACAGGAAAGGTGGACACCCTGATAAAAATGTAACTTGAATGAACTTCGAAAAATGAACCAAATGTGATTTCATTTGAGTTTCAATGAAATGAAGATGTAGTGGAAATTCAAATTACTTCTTTACTGCCAGAGCAACCAGCTTCTCAATATATTATGGAGGATTAATAATAAATAAAAAAGCATTATTAAACATTGACAGCCTTGTTATATAAGATAAATGATCCTCCCACCCTCTCTCTACACACGGACTGAGGCGGCTGCACCAGGTCTCACTGGACAGTGGTGATTTGAGTGGAGTCTCACGTCTTCTGTGCTGGGCCAAATTGGCTTGTGTAACTCACACTGACAGCTGCACTGAGTGTTAGCTCTCCAGATAAACCAAGTCCACGTTCATCTCGGCTTCCTCCACAGGTATTTCCAGTTCTAGTTAAACCAGGTGTCTGGTTTCCATCTCTCTCCATCCCACTGCCCTCAGCAAATTCTGTCCCCTGTTGTGCTGCAAGAGTGTCAGGTGTGGCCTTGAGCTGTCTTGCTCAGATCCCCCTCTAGAACATGCCACAGGTCTGCATTGCTCTCACCTGAGCCGAATGAATTTGAGGAAGCCACCAAAGCCTGGCTGGAAGCTTTTTGATGTCTGGACTGTAGAATATCTTGGGTGTAGGAGAAGGGCTGCTTGTTCATCCCAGCCATCCAGAACTGAAATAATCACACAGAAACTGTATTAATTAAATCACTGCTTGGCCCATTAGCTCTAGCTTCTTATTGGCTAACTCTTACATCTTAATTTAAGTCATTTCTATTAATCCATGTACAACCACAAGGTCATGGCCTACCAGCAAAGTTTTAGCATGTCTGAAACTCCATGGAACCTCTCTCTAACTCCACCCTTCTTCCTCCCAGCATACAGCCTAGCTTTCCCTGCCTAACTAAGTTCTGCCTTGCTATATGTCCAAAGCAGTTTCTTTATTCATTAATGGTAATCACAGCACACAGAAGGGACTCCCACATTACTTGGGTCACATGTCTACAGAGTAGAGCACACTCTCTCAGTCCAAAGTTTGATTTCTTTTCCTCTAATTTAGGAAAAACCATCTCTTTTTAAAGTTAAGGTTTAGTTTTTACTTTTTTTCCTCCAAAGAATGTGTCCATGTTGTGGATTCTCGTCTTGAGACTGATGAAGGAATTATAGAGCCCAGTCCTCCATCCCACGATGAGGTGCATCTTCAGAACTCAGTAGGCCAACGCCATCTTGTATGCTGCAATGCCCATTCTTGGGTATCCAATTGACTATATCTGAAATTAATTGAAACCCCAAAGAGGAGCAGCAAACCAGTGAGGGGGTTTTTGTGTAATTTGAAGTGGGAAGATTTACTTCTAAACCAGACCTTTGAGATGTGTGATAGCTTGATGTAATTGGACTCCATAATCTTACAGGGAGTGGCACTATTAGGAAGTGTGGCTTTATTGGAGTAGATATGCCATGTTGAAGGAAGTGTGTCACTGTCGGGACAGGCTTTGAAGTTTCCTGTGCCTAGGATGCCACCCAGTGCCTCAGTTGACATCCTGTTGTTACCTACAAGATGCAGGACTTTCAGCTACTCCTCCAGCACCACCTGGGTGGGGTCAATTTCAGGCAACATCTATCACCTGGCATCATATATTCTGGGCAATGGGGCTGGAGAGAGAGAGAGAGAGAGAGAGAGAGAGAGAGAGAGAGAGAGAGAGAGAGAGAGAGAGAGAGAGAGAGAGAAATCGTTTGGGGTAGCAAATTTGGGCCCAGCTCTGCATGTCAGTTATTTTACCTGGCATGGCCCCCGGAGAGCATCATACAGAAACTGGATGTGTTAACAGATAAAGCTGGAAGCGCAAGGTTAGAGTGGCTAAGTCTTTCCAGATTTCCCAGAAAGGTGGCAGGCTCTCTGGTTCTTCACCAAATTTGTGGCAGAGAGAGTAAATCCTGCTCCTCGGGCAGCTGAGGTGACAGTGTTCATGTTCTACTGTAGAAGTAAGGCTTGAGCAGAAGAGAAAACAGAACAAACACAGTCAGTGCTCCATGAACTCGCTATCATGTTGTGACATCCATCCATGTGAACAATCTCTGGTGGGGGAGGTCCGTCTGTCTATGTGTTGCTTTTATCGGTTAATGAATAAAGAAGATGCTTTTGGCCAAGGGCTTAACAGAATACAGACAGGCTAGAAAAGATATATAGAGAGTAGGCAGAATCGGGGAGAAGCCATGTGGCCCCGCCAGAAACAGACGCCAGATGGAACTTTACCCCATAAGCCACAGCCACTTGGTGATACACAGATTAATAGAAATGGGTTAACCAAAGATATAAAAGCTAGCTAGAAATACGCTTAAGTATTGGCCAAGTACTGTTTTAAATAATATAGTTTCTGTGTGATTATTTTAAGTCAGGGCAATTGGGAAACAAACAAGCAACTCCCTCAGCAAATCTCTTCTCCTATTGAGTTGTCTCCCATTACACATGTGCTGTATGTAGTTCATGAGCCTGCATTTCTGGGGTGTCTGTCTCATTTCTGTCACATGCTGGCCCCCAGTGTGGCATAGTTCCTTCTCCTCCTCCTCCTCCTCCTCCTCCTCCTCCTCCTCCTCCTCCTCCTCCTCCTCTTCTTCTTCTTCTTCTTCTTCTTCTTCTTCTTCTTTTGTTTTTTTGAAACAGGGTTTCTCTATGTACATTTGGAGCCTGTCCTGGAACTAGCTCTTTGAGATCAGGCTGGCCTTGAACCCACAGAGATCTGCCTGCCTCTGCCTCCTAAGTGCTGGGATTAAAGATGTGTGCCACCTCTGCCCAGCTTTGAGACAGTCCTTGCGTGAGGGAGGCTTTTCTGAATTCAGGCTAGGAGTGGCTGCCATACGCTAGGCACACGCTTACTTTGATTTTTAACAAAAAGCCTTACAGTCATTCAATCCTGAGAGGTTTGGTTTTTAGAGAAGTCTCCAGGTTACAGAACAGCAAGCAGAAAGCAGCATTCTGTCCACTTGTTCTGCTCCTCCCCGGATCTCCACAGGATGGGTACCCGAGCAGTTGTCCTGTGTTGGGACCAGCACAGACTCTTTATCGGCAGATGTTCACAGAGTAGTCGCACGCCCTGTGGTGTTGATAAAGGAATAATGACGTGGGTCCCAACTGTGGCAGCTCAGAGAGTACCTTCACTAAGCTAGAGCTCTTCCTACTCTGTTTCCCCCTTTCCTTCTTCTGTAACATGGGGGACGACTTGTATGTTCCCGTCTTGGTGACAGTGCCATTTGGAGGTTGTCACATACGAGAAAACATGGGGGCTTCAGACTTTATCAGTCTACTCTACCTTCTTCCATTCAGCAATATGCATTTTGCTCCTAGTCTTGTCATGGCTTAGCGGCTCAATTCTCTCTCTCTCTCTCTCTCTCTCTCTCTCTCTCTCTCTCTCTCTCTCATTACCAAGTACTATTTTAATGAACGACCATACCACAGAAGACTTACACATTTACAGTAGCAGGGATTCCAAAACATTTTTAGAGCGTTCTTTCCCATCTACATCCTCCCTAGACCATGTTTGAGACCTCTAGGTGCTTTGTATTTGAAGTACAATGTAGTTCGATTTCTTTTCAATATGAGGTATTCTTGTGCAGCTGTATCTCACTGTGGCTGGAACTCGCTTTTCCCTGATAAGGAACAAGGTTAGAAAATAGCATGCTTTTGTTCATTTGTCTGAACCACTCAGTCTTTGGTAAATGCCAAGTGCACATTTGTCTACTGTTTAACCAGGTTAACGTAACTACGAGTTTTTTTCATCTGTTACATCCGTGCTAAAATGTTTATTAATCTATGTCTGCTCTTTTAATTATTGTAACTGTGTTTGATGTTAAATAAATTTAAAATTTTAAATCCAATTCATTACTTTTTGATAAGTTGCTCCTTTTCATAAAGTTCTCTAAAACTCCACTTCTTGAAAATAACACCCATGTTTTGTCAGTATTACAATTTTAGGTCACATTTGAGCTAGTGTCTGGCTTTGAGTTCTTTTGTCCAGTGGTGTTTGGAGAGGGGTCAGGATGATCATTATGTATGGAGATGTCCATGTGTTCTGGTGAAATAATAGAAAGCATAACTGGACAGTAGCACCCAGCTGACAGAAACATGTCTCTCTAGCTTTGTACCTGAATGGTGTTCTGCTGTCTGCCAGTCCCTGTTATGTATTCCTAGCCATGGCGGGCGGGAACTTCTAATCCATCCTTCCTCAGCTCGGGATTATGCATCCTTTACCTTCTAAACTAGGCGTAAATAATTTCAAAAAACACAAACAACCAGGGAGAAAAATACCATTTCTTTAAGGCTCGAAACTTCACTCCTGTCTTCAAATATTGAATAGAGCATGTTGGAATGTCATCATTATAAGTGCAAATATTGTCTTCTGCCTGCGGAAGCAGATCCTATTTTACTAGCCCAGAAAAATGTGCTCAAACAGACACTCGAGAGATAAGTGAGAACTCCATGGGTGAGAAAGAGAGCATTTAGTAAGAACAATATCCATGCCACTGCGGAGCATCTGCTAGGAGGGGGGCCTTCCCGCTTCCTCTCATCTGCTCGCAGCCTCCTCTGAAATTATCCGCTTCATGATTTTATATAAAAGACAGTTTCTGATAAATCTGGTTCAACAATTAATATGCAGCGTAACTTGTGATTAGAGGGATGAATTGGAAGTAATGAAGGTTTAAAAATAGAAAACAGATGTAATATTTTAAATGACATTTTCTTGGTACTGTATTTATTGCCCTCTTTCAGTAATTAGTAAAATGTTTTCAGTTTTTTAAAACAGCTTATTACTGTGAACACAATAAACCCATATGTGTAAAAAACAAATAAAAAAGCTGCGAGAAACAGATGATATGTCCTTTGGGGTACGGATGAAACAAGACAGCGAGAAAGGATACTGCCACCAAATGCAGAGGGACAAAAAGCAAACTCTTATGATAACTCAGAGGTCACCCAGAACCAGGCATGACTGTACATCCACGTACTGCCATTGACCAGAAACAGTTAATGGGGTATAGAAGGAGATTCAGAAGATAAAACTTTCTCCGGTTTTCTTGAAATTTCTGCAATTTAAGAAAACAAATGAGTTCAATGCCAACTTACACAGTGCCATCCAGTGTATCTCATGGAACTCTTTCCTTTTCTAGCTTTAATTTTTATTCCTTTTTATATTTTAATTGTAGAAATGTGTGCGTTACTGCATGGAAAATTGACACATAATGATTAAATCTGGATAGTTAAGATTTCCATCTCCCTAATTTTTTTTTTAAAAAAACCTTAATTAAATACCCAAGAGTCAATACATAGATGAAGGAGATGAGGTCCATACACAATACTATTCTAGAACAATGGCAATGGGTTTTTGATCCTACTGCACGTACTGGCTTTGTGGGAGCCTAGGCAGTTTGGATGCTCACCTTACTAGACCTGGATGGAGGTGGGTGGTCCCTGGACTTCCCACAGGGCAGGGAACCCGGATTACTCTTAGGGATGATGAGGGAGGGGGACTTGATAGGGGAGGGGGAGGGAAATGGGAGGTGGTGGCAGGGAGAAGGCAGAAATCTTTAATAAATAAATAATAAAATAAAATAAAATAAAAAGAATGACTTCCTGTTTGTAACAACAAGCTAGATAGCAGCAGGTAGATTCTGCTATTGAATTAAGTCAGATGCAGAGACAAGTCCTGAGTGCTCTCTAACTCCTTCGTGGATGTCAGGTAAACATCCATGAGAATTCAGCATCGGTACTACCAGAGACCAGGGGAGTGGGGCAGTGAAAATGGCCAGAGGAGGCCAGCTAATATGGTTTGGAGGGAAGGGAACGTTGGAGCACTCCTCCGCCCAGACTGGACCAGAGTTCACAGTAATCCGGAGCATGAATATGACTCCCAAAAGGTAGACATTTGGAGGCTCACTCATTCTTTAGAAATATAAAACCGAATATAGAGACATGGCCCAGGCCTGCGATTTCAGCACTCCGTGGGATGAGGCAAGAGCACAGCTGTAGCGTGATTTCTAATTGGTCTTAACAATAAAAACCCAGAGCCAGATATTAGGGGCTGAAATCTGAAGATCAGAGAAGCAGAAGGACCAGCCACTAGGTCTTACCTCTACAAAATCCTCAGTATCCTGTCTCTACAATTCCTCAGACTAAATGTTGTCTCTATGAAACCTCAGACTGAATCCTGAACTTTTGTCTCCTCCTGCCTTATATGCTCTCTCTGCCCAGTCATTTCACTTCCTGTCTCCACCTCCCTAGTGCTGGGATTAAAGGTGTGTGCCACCATTATCTGACCTCTATGGCTAACTAGTGTGGCTAGCTCCACACTCTAATCTTCAGGCAAGCTTTATTTGTTAGATCACAAACAAAAATATCACCACAGGTAGCTGTGAGTTCTAGACTAATCTGGGCTAGAGTGAGATCCTGTCTCACATCAAAACAGACTGGAATGACTGTCTGGAAATAGAAATAACAAATTCTCCAGGGAGCCTTGGGAAGCAGATAGCAGTTTATTGGGGGTGAGGACATGGATCAAAGAATCCCAAACTAACACCAAAAGAAGTCACGAGGATTTTGTTTTAAGAGAGTGTTATCTTTCATTATACTACTTTGCTGTTTTCATTTTGCCAGAATCCATTTGTAACTTTAAAAACAATCGAAACTTCTTTCTCTTTAGTTTTATTTAAATAACATTTTTTCTTTTATTTTACATCCCAACCAGGTTGCCCTCCCTTCTCTCCTCCCATCCCCTCCCTTTTCCCCATCTGCTCCCCTCCCCATCACTCGTCTTCCATCTCCATTCAGAAAGGGCAGACCTCCCATGGGCTTGCACGAAGCATGGCACAAGTTGGGGCAGGATCGAGTTCCTCTCCTTATGCCAAGGTGGAGCCAGGTAATCCAGTATGGGGAATAGGTTACTAAAAGTCAGCTGAGTGCCAGGAAGAGGTCCTGCTCTCATTGTTAGAAGCCTTACAGAGAGTCCAAGCTACAGGGTTGTGGCATACCTGTAGAGGGCCATAGGTTGCTCCCATGCAGGCTCCCTGACTGTTGGTCTAGTGTCCATGAGCTCTCGGGAGCTCAGGTCAGCTGACTCCTCAGCTCTCTCTTCCCCCATCCTGATAACCCAGCTCTTACAATCCCTCTTCCCTTTCTTCCTAAAGACTCAGAGCATTGATTGTCTGTGGATCTCTGCCTCTACTTCCACCAGTTGTTAGAGAGGTATCTCTGAAGGCAATCAGGGAAGCCACCAATCTGCTTACAGTAGATGTCCAGGTGAGACATCCTCTCTACTATTGCTGGGAGTCTTAGTTGGGGTCATTCTTGTGGGTACCTGGGGTTGTCCCTGGCACCAGGTTTCTTCCTAACCCTAAAATGCATCCCATCAAGACGTCTCTTTTTTCACTCTCCCCCTCCATCCTGCCTCGAACCTTCCTTCTGCCTCCTGCACCTAGCCCACCAGTCTGCTCTCTCTAGTTCCCATCCCTCTTCCTCCTCACAAATCCCAACTCCTGGTTACCCAGGAGATCTTTTCTACTTCCCCTTCCCAGGGAAATACATGCATCCCTCTTTGGGCCTTCCATGCTATCTAGACTCTCTGGGGCTTTGGAGCATAGGTTCATTATTCTATACTTTACTCCTAACGACCACTTATGAGTAATATCATACCATGTTTGTCTTTCTGGGTTACCTCACTCAGAATGATTTTTTCTAGTTCTATCCATTTGCCATTTGCCTGCAAGTTCATTGGTCTTCTTTCTTTCTTTCTTTCTTTCTTTCTTTCTTTCTTTCTTTCTTTCTTTCTTTCTTTCTTTCCTTTTCTTTTTCAGCTGTACAACAATGGTTTTACCCTGTAAAGATTTGTTTCTTGTACTTGTTTAATAAAATGCTGATTGGCCAGTAGACAGGTAGAGTGTATAGGCAGGATGACCAGTCAGGAGGTGAGACAATGAGAACAGAAGAATTCTGGGAAGAGAGAGACAGTCTGCAGTCATCACCCAGACAGAGAGGAAGCAAGATGAAAATGCCTCGCTGATAAAAGGTACCAAGCCACGTGGCTAACACAGACAAGAATTATGGGATAATATAAGTTATAAGAGTTAATAAGACACCTGAGCTAATAGAACAACCAGTTTATGATTAATGTAAACCTCGGTGTGTTTCTTTGGGACTGAATGACTGCAGGACCAGCCATATAGAAACCTATATCAACACCCATTCTTCAGTTGAGGGGCATCTAGGCTGCTTCCATGTTCTGGCTGTTACGTAATGCTGCTATGAACACAGTTGAGCAAATGTTCTTGTGTTATGGGTTTGCATCCTTTGAGTATATGCTCAAGAGTGGTAGATTGATTCCCAATTTTCTAATAAACCACCACCACACTGACTTCCAAAGTGGCTGTACAAGTTTGCACTGCCACCAGCAATGGAGGAGAGTTCCCTTTACCCTACATCCTCTCCAGTATAGGCCGTCCTTAGTGTTCTTGGTCTTTGCCATTCTGACAGATGTAGTGTGGCATCTCAGAGTCATTTTGATTTGCATTTCCCTGATGACTAAGGATTATGAGCAATTCTTTAAGTGTCTTTTGGCCATTTGAGATTCTCCTGTTGAGAATTCTCTTTTTAGATCCCCATTTTTAATTAAATTATTTGGTATTTTGATGTTTAACTTCTTGAGTATTTTATATATTTTTGAACTCATATGTGGGGTTGGTAAGGATCTTTTCCTACTCTATAGGCTTCTGTTTTGTCTTATTGACAGTGTCTCAATTTCAGGAGGCCCCATTTATTAACTGTCGATTTCAGTGTCAGTGCAGAAGAATGCAAATAGATCCATATCTGTCTCTTGCACAAAACTCAAGTCCAAGTGGATCAAAGACATCAACATAAACCCAGGCACACTGAACCTGATAGAGAAAGTGGGAAGTAGCCTTGAGTGCATTGACCTGGGAGACTACTTCCTGAAACTTCTTTTTTTTTCTTAAGTGACACTTTTTTATTGATGCTTCAGAAGCAGAGTGTGTCCGGTGTTGCTCTTTTCCAAGGTGTGGCTGTTAGTCCTGGCTGTCATTGCTCAGGTACACCTCAGGAAGGCAGAGGGACCGATGGGGGAAGCTGGCAGAGGAAGGGAAGGTGACTACATCACAAAGAGAAGCTACCACATTCCCAATATAAACTGATAAAACATCTTTTATTGATTTTACTGAGCTATACATTTTTCTTTGCTTCCCTCCATTACTCTCCCCTCCCCTTCAACCCTTTCCCATGGTTCCCATGTTCCCAGTTTACTCAGGAGGTCTTGTCTTTTTCTATTTTCCATGTATATTAGAACCATATAAGTCTTCCTTAGGGTCCTCATTGTTTTCTAGGTTCTCTGGGATTGTGATTTTTAAACTAGTTTTCTTTGCTTTATATTTAAGAATCACTTATGAGTGAGTACATATGATAATTATCTTTCTGGGTCTGGGTTACCTCACTCAATATGATGTTTTCTAGATCTATCCATTTGCTTGCAAATTTCAAGATGTAATTATTATTATTATTTTGCTTTCTGTGTAATACTTCATTGTGTAAATGTACCACATTTTCCTTATCCATTCTTTGGTTGAGGGGCATTTAGGTTGTTTTCAGGTTCTGGCTATGACAAACAATGGTGCTATGAACATAGTTGAGCACATGTCCTTGTGGCACAATTGAGCATCCTTTGGGTAATACCCAAAAGTGGTATTACTGGGTCTTGAGGAAGGTTGTTTCCTAATTTTCTGAGAAATTGCTATGCTGATATCCAAAGGGCCTGTACCAACTTGCACCACCACCAACAATGCAGGAGTGTTCCCCTTTCCCCACAACCTCTCCAACATAAGTTGTCATCAGTGTAAAACATTTATTTTAAATGCAGACTAGGTGATTGAAACAGGTTAGTAGGTCAAATGTTTCTTGTATTGCTGCCATTAGCTACAGAATTCCTAGCCACAGCTAAGTGGGCACCTAGTGCTGCTGCCATCATGCAGCCTCCCTAAGGTGATTGCTGTGTTAATTAAACATGTTTGAATCTCCTGCAATTACAGCATGCAACCCACTGGGAGGAGAGTTCTAATGAAGTAAGAGGAGGAGCAGGGAACAGAAGAGGAGGAAATAGGGGAGGAAGTGGAAGAAGGAAGAAGGAACCAATGCATATTGTATCTGTTTTCATCTATCTAAGCACTTCAAACTATGTCAAATAGAAAAAAAATAAGTTTATGATATCATTAAGAGAATTTTGTGACCTATAAGATATGAGAGCAGGTGGTCAGGCTGGCCTACAGTAAGACCTTGTGTCAAAACCCCGAAATATGTGGGAAAATTCAGTTGTCAAAGACTCCATGTTACCAAGTTGTTATTATATGTATTTTGTGACTGTCAAAAAAGGAATTTATAGTCTTCATAACTTTCTCATATTTAACCTTATGGTGATTATATTTGCGTATGTTAATATTTATATTAAAGGAAAACACACACACACAGACACACACACACACACACACACACAGAGAGAGAGAGAGAGAGAGAGAGAGAGAGAGAGAGAGAGAGAGAGAGAGAGAGAGAATCATGCCTCTGGTCTTCTATGGAAGAGCTGGTGGACTCATCTTGGGAGGTCTATTTTGGGCTACACTGTCAAGCATTCTGGTATAATATGATGACATCTTTTGTGCTTGGATTGTTTCCTTCTTCAGTCAATAATTATTCCAAATTTTTTATTTATTTTTTAAAACACATTCCAGTACATTTTTTTCTTTATTTCAACTGCACAGTCATAAACTCTGTTAAGGATTTTTAAAGTAGTTCATCATGTGTAACCACATCCTTTCCTAAGACCCTCCTCCTTGCAGATCGTCTTCCCTGCAGACCCTCCTCCCTGCAGACCCTCCTCCCTGCAGACCCTCTACCCTACAGACCCTCCTCCCTGCAGACCGCCTTCCCTGCAGACCCTCCTCCCTGAAGACCCTCCTCCCTGCAGACCATCTTCCCTGCAGACCCTCTACCCTACAGACTCTCCTCCCTGCAGACCCTCCTCCCTGCAGACCATCTTCCCTGCAGACCCTCTACCCTACAGACCCTCCTCCCTGCAGACTCTCCTCCCTGCAGACCCTCCTCCCTGCAGACCCTCTACCCTACAGATCCTCCTCCCTGCAGACCCTCCTCCCTGCAGACCCTCCTCCCTGCAGACCCTCCTCCCTGCAGACCCTCTACCCTGCAGACCCTCCTCCCTGCAGACCCTCCTCCTTGCAGACCCTCCTCCCTGCAGACTCTATTGACTTAGAGGACACTCTTTCGCTTTGAACGTACAGTTCTTTGACTATTGGTCATCTCATGACAGATACTGCACAAGAAAATTCTGTGGGTTTTAGGAAAAATATTATGAAATTGCATCTATATAGCTGCAGATTTTTTAAAAAATATGATCCATATTTATCATATATTTGTGGGGTGGGCTAAAACTCCCAGTACGTATACTGAACGTATACTGACTTTTAATGTCCAATATTTATAATGAGTGAGGTATAAAGTGATTTATTCTGGAAAAGCATCCTGGGAATATATGCTGGAAGACTGAGAAACTTCTGAATGGAATGTACAAATTATTTTGCAATAACAGTAAGGAAAACTAGTTTCAGAATGGACCAAGATTTTCAATATGATTTAAATATATTCACATGACTAAATTAATGAAGTAATGGTCTCAAAAGGATATCCCAATTTTTTTTTCTTTGGCTAGAGTGGAGTTTGAAAAATAGGATTTGAAAATTTCTCTTTTTAAAAATATTTATTTAGACTTCCTTCTCCAATGTGGAAGATCTTTTGTGATTGTGTAGCCGTCAAGTATTATAACCGTGGCAAAATCGATGTCTTCAGCATAGTCAAATGCTTTTTCTTCAGAATCTTCACTTCTGTTAGTAGATAGTGTGTATCCTCCTCTCTCTTGACAATTTATTTTCTCTGCATCACATGTATCTGGAGATGTTCGTCACTGATATCCTACGGAAATGAAGTGACTGATCCTTTATCCTTGCTGCCTCACAGAGGAGAGGGAAAGCCTCCTCAGGGAAGAGGATTCTGTGTTTGCTTGTGAAGCTCTTTTCTCCAAAGAGACAATTCACAAAGTAATGATGGGAAATTTCAAGGAAACATTATTGATAAAGGAAACAAAACTAATAGAGAGAGGTCAGTGAAAGGGTGTTTGGTATTACTATGCCAAAGAAATGGACAAAAAAAAATAGATTAAATGAATGTAAACTAGAGATGTTTAAAAATGTAAATGATGTAAATTAAAGGATGAATTATTCACCTAGAAAATTTTTAAAAATGTAATATAAAAAATAAGAATATTTAATCTTCTGGTGAAATAACAGGAAACAAAAAGTATGTTTGGAAAGAGGCTTAAATCTGTAAACCAATGCATATTTTTGTTTGTTTGTTTTTGTTGTTCAAGACAGGGTTTCTCTGTAGTTTTGGGATTAGTTATTGTAGATCAGGCTGGCCTCAAACTCACAGAGATCCACCTGCCTCTGACTTCTGAGTGCTGGGATTAAAGGCGTGCACCACCACCGCACTGCCCAATGCAAGTTCTTAAAGAAAGTCTAGAAAACAGAAGGCACAAATCACACGTGGAGCAGCAGAATGACCTAGCATACTCCAGTGGGGGTCTCAGGAGGCGTGGGCATACAATTAGAATCATCCGTGGCTAAGACATTTAGAATGTTGCAAAACAATGTTGAAGATTCACCAATGCCAGTGAATTATAAGCAAATCTAATAAAATAAAGACACATATATAACATCATAAACAAATGACTGAAAATCACAGTTGGAAAGAAAAATTTCAAAGCAGAAAACAAAGAAATCCCCTTGTCTGTAAGGGTCAATACACAGACGCCCATCTTTTTGGAAACAAAATCAAAGCTGGCACACAATAGACATAAGGCTCTTTCTATGTCTTGTATGTCCCAATTTTCTAAGGGATGTTATATGTATCGTGGAGACTCTAAGATCTGGTATATTCCTTTGGAGAGTATTGTCTTGTTTAAGTAACCAAATAAATTACTGATCAAACACCGTGAAACTGTGTGATTGGCTTCACAGTTTGTGAGGGCTAACTTGGTTGTGCCTGAACCACAGTCAGGCAGAACAAGTTCATCCTATGCCCCCACTGCTCATTCACTTGTAAACAGAGGTGGAGCTTTTCTGTCCCAACCTCCTGGTCCCAAATAAACACAGAGAAACTTACATTAATTACAGAATTGTTCAGCCTATAGTGCAGGCTTATTACTAACTAGCTCTTACAACTTAAATTAACCCATTTAACTTTACATTTGTCACGTGACTTCGTGGCTTTAGCTTTATGTCTTGTTCCTCTGGATCATCTCGCTCCCTGACTCTGTCCCTTTTCCTCTCTGTATTTTCAGTTTGTCTTTCTTGCCTAGCCTTATTCTGCCTTGCTATAGGCTGAATCAGCTTTATCATCAACCAATGAGAATAACACATATTCATTGCATACAGAAGGATTGTCCCACAGCACGCACTTCCTCTTAGTTCCATCTGAACCTCAGTGGTGGCAGATCCTGTCTCATCCTATGCACACACCAGCCATGAGGATGCCATGCCCACATTCTGTTCCTGAAGAAATTACTAGGAAGTTCCCCTGACACAATAAGTCAGTAACCAACTCCAGGCCCTTTTCTGAGTTGGGGACTGAGGAAGAGGAGAACCCCTCTCATCTGCCTGTAGGATGGGAAGGAAGAGATCCATCAACTGTTGGATCCCATCTTACCATGAGAATTCCCACAGATGCAGAAATGGGATGAATCACTGAGATGAGCAGCCATCCGGACAAAGCAGTGGAGGGACACCCAACAGCTTGCAGCTAAGGTGGAGTTTGTTCTTGTTTGCTGCAGGACACATGTTTACACATGGCCATAGTCAGCAGCTCACAGGTGGAAGTGTGTGTGTTTGGTGATTATGAGAGCTGAGAATTTTCCCAGAGAGCCACAGTGAGGAACTGGGCTATGGCATATGAGGCAGATTCATAGTGGAGAAATGCTTGAAGGAATGCCTACAGTTACACCTGTGTCTCATTACCCAGATTGATATTTGCCTTACTGGAAGGAGGCTGAAACAAATTTAAGAGATTCTACCATTAGAATACAGAAAAGTCCCAGAACCACCAGAGTGGGATAAAATACTAAAAATTCTCACACGTAGGATAAAGCAGAAGAACAAAGAGGCAGAACTGTCTGAACCCTGGTCTCCCATCACAAACAGTTACATTTAGTGAATGGACCGCCTGCGTGCAGTTACCGTGCAGAGGGACTGCAGTTGTGTGGAGAGTAATAACACACACGATTGGCAGTTTTAGGCCAGGATGCATTTCCCCTCCAGTACCGTCTACCAATGACGCAAACCAATTTTTCTTCTTTAAATCTGAAGTTTAATTGTTGGCAGTCTCAATCCTGACCAAGGTTTGGCATTCACCTTCTCAAGGGAGCCTCACACAGAATCTATGAAGAATCAGCTCAAGTCCACTTCTAAGCCCAAGGGGATTTCTCAAAATGTAAGGAATTTTACATCACAGATAGGAACATTCAGAATTCTTGCTTTCATCCAAGGTCATTACTATATCTCTGCCTAAACACACCATCTGCCATCTTTCCCAAATACCGGGCTTCCCCCTCATCTGGAAGAACAAGACACACATAGCCAGCTATCACCTGGATTGTGGAATGAGGAACCAGAGCTCATTGAATAAAAATACATTTTATTCAGAAGAAAACTAAATACGCCTCTGTGGAAAAAGTTACTCCATTTGAAATGGTGTGCATGACTCTGGTCGTGGTGGAGTTAAAATCTCTAATATAGCAGTGTAGCCAAAGTGATCCTGTCTTTTGGATCAGCTCTCTGTATTAGCATTCATTCTGAGCCTGTCCAAGGGAGTGGAGAGAGAGGGTACCACACATAACAAGCGGGAAGCTTGTTATGGTCTGGGGAAGCAATGAGGTGGGATTGGATGGGTGAGGGTAACCTTTCCCTACAGGTGGCTCAGGGTATTACAAATCCCTGCTAGTACCTCTAACCTTTTCTCAGCATTCTAGAGGAGGCACCAGAGAGTGGCGGTAGAAGCAGGTGGTGAAGAGAAGGACACTGGAGGTGGAGGCAGACATGTCTTATTCTTAGTCCTAAGATGAGCAGTGTCTTAGTTACTGTTCTATTGCTGCGAAGAGGCACAATGACCAAGACAACCTTTAGAAGAATCTGGTGAGGGCTTACAGTTTCAGAGGATTAGAATCTGTGATCGTCACAGCAGGAAGCATGGTGGCAGACAGGTATGGCACTGGAGCAATAACTGAGAGCTTACATCTGTTCCACAAGCAGAGAGAAAGCTAAGCAGTGTGGGCTTAAACCCCAAAGCCCACCCCCAGGGAACACCTCTTCCAACAAGTCCATACTTTATCGTCCTTCCCAAACAGTTCCATCAACTGGGGGCCAAGCATTCAAATATGTGACCAGTCAGAGGCCATTCTCATTCAAACCACCAGAAGTAACCACAGACACCCTGACCATCAGGCATCCATGCCAGCCTGCTGGAAAAGAAGACAGTAGAGGAGGGTTGCCCATCTCTGTATCGGCAGCCATGTACTCCGTGGGACATCTGGGTGTCCTCATAATCCACACGGAGAACATGGTGTATACAGCTGTCTGCAAGCATGCTGAATAGCACATAGAAAATTGGAAGAAGGCCACTGACCATGGTGGCTGCAAATGTCCCTTCTCTTCTGTGACAATTATTGATCTGGTCACTTGATGCATCCACTTAAGAGTCCAAGGAGAAGCAGATGTGAGAAGCCATGTCACCAATAGGAAAGTAAATGATAAAGCTGGCATCTGCTTATCCTGTGGATCAAGGACTGAACTAAGTAGATGAAGTGAGATATCACTGGACCCGATGTGTTCAGAAGTTTTCAGAGTTTAGACACCCAGAGATGGACACACGCCTTTTGTTGGATATATGTCATTCCCTAGGCATGGAATTGAGATCTCACTGAACCACATTGTGACAACTTGATCACTTAGGGGTTGTCCTCACTACCTTTTTCTTGGAACATACTTTCCTCCTTGCTTCTTCTAACTCTTATCCTGAAGATAGACACCCAGCTCGTTCATCCAAGATGCAAATAGATATGATCAATCATCATAGGTCGCCCAAGAGACTTTTTATTATCACAGGGGAGACAAAGCTTGACTGGGTTGGATGATGATTTCCATGGAATCGGGTCCCTTCCTGGAGACCTCATACATATACTATATACATCACTTCTAGAGCCCCAGGCACAGAGACTCCACAAACTAAAGACAATGGCCCCAGCAAGGACTGAGCCAGAGAGCAGAGCATGGTGGGAATTTCTAGTCATGTGTCCACCCCGGCTCATTTCTACCATGGCATCATGGAAGGGGACAGCCTCTGTGAGGTTGATGTGAGACAAGCCAGCAATAGACTGTGAACCAAATGCTGCTGTTTTGTCACTGGAGGGGACAGAGTTGTGTCTAGCATGGACCTCTCTGTCCTACAGACTCTCCTGCTCAGCTGATAATGAAAAGGAGGAAGGAGTGTCCTGGCCATGGCCTGACGAACAACAACATTGTAGAAATGCAAGCTCTAGCTGCGTCACTAGGACCTCTTTTAATTTGTGGGGGAAAAAATCACAGGAGTATCTGACGCTAGTACCTAGAAGCAAGACCTCATCACTAGAAGATAGAGGCATGTGGGACACACTGTGTGGAAGCGAGACTTGGTCACTAGGAGACAGGGAATGTATGCACACTTTGGAGGTGTGGGGCACTCTGGTTTTCCCATTTCTGCCTGTGGCAAATACCTGTTCTGGGGACATCTCCTGGAGCTGGTGCATCTGATTTTCAGCACACATTAGATGCACCTGACCATGTGTCAATGAACCCACCTTCCCCCTTTCCAGCTGGCGCTCGGGTACCAAGCTGACAGTTTGACTCCATCACATGGATGAAAGGGTTAAAACTTGACATCTTTTTAGTATCTTAGGGTGATTCTCTTTATCAGTGTGACATCCATGCTCAGAGTGCTCTTGCTACAATATTCTTTTAAAAGTACACTTGTCAGGGTCCATTTGCGGCCAGTTACCTTGATGGTGACATCAGCCATGCCTGTGGTTCACCTTGTGACCTTACAGAGACAGCAGATGGGCCCAGTAATAAATCCCGATTATTAGTGAAGGAACCACTAGCTCGAAAGTCGGCTTTACACTGTGATTCTTGTTATCTGCTGGACAGGGAGTTGTAATCTCTGTCAGGGAGGGGAGAGGCAGTGAGGGGCTGCTGTGGTCCTGTTTCCACCCCTTACCATATTCCCTCCCTCCCTCCCCCTCCCTTCTGTCCATCCTTCTCTCTTTCCTATATAACAAAGAAGCTGGCAGCACAGGAGAAAGCTCAGGTGGCAGAAGGTTGAATCCTTATCTCTAAGAGCCCCAGGCAAAAATATATGTAAGAGTTATTATCCACATCGATTTATGAATTTGAGATTTAATGACAGCCTTTTTAAAAGTCCTTTTGACAAAACTGGTGGGTCACATAGTTTTTGAAGAAGATTGACTTCAGCCTTGATGCGCCCTACCAAGGAACTCTGGCCTATGCTTTTTCATAAACTTGGCCTCATAAGGGCTCCTCTTGATTTTTGAAAAAAAAATTGAAAATGGAAGCAATAAATATTGCCTTCACAGAAGTTTTCTCTTGTGTTTTAGAGATTCTCCCATAAGTCTAGAGTAGTGGGGAAATGCAAAACATTTTCCTTTTAACCTGTAACTTCCCTACAGTGAATGGCAGCTTCTGAGACCTCAATCCCTGGCCAGATCCCTCCAAGAGAGTGGGTCCAAAGACCGGCTGTGAGCTCACTGTGTGTTGCCATGGCACTACTGGGTGAATCCACACAGAGGGAGACTGTGCAAACAGGCATCAAAGCTCAAAAAATAAAAATAACAACAGCAACAAAACAAAACAAAAAACCTCCTAAAAGCAAAGCAAAACAAAACAAAAACTAAATAACTCCCTTGTTTGTGAACAGGCCTGTGTACAGGCTGGTACCTAGTGTGGTGTGTAGCCATTGGTGTTAGACTGTCATTTCAGAGCTGCACCAAATATTTAAATTTTAAATTCTCTATAAAATCACAAGTTTGCTCGTTGGAGAAGACAGATTGTGCTCTTGTGTGCACGTGGCCCTGTACACGCATGTGCACACGCCTCTGTGTGCATTTTTCCTTGTGCACACCAACGTGTGTAATGTACATACTTTTGGGATGAATTAGTGAATTTTTGCACATATGTGCAGTGTGTACGCCGGTGAGTGCCTGCCTGGGTCTAAATGTGTACATTTTTGTGTAAATATGTGTTTTTTACTAACATACCCAGGTGTTTTCTTATTTTTCTCTCCCTTTTGCAGAGACAAGCCTGTTAAACACCCTAAGGCTAATGTGCTGATTATCAGTGTCTGAGCATGCCTTCCCAAACATCTCTGCTATAACCCCTGGAAAAATTCTGACATATTATAAACTGTTTGAATTAGCGTAAATCAGTAAACAACACATTGGTGCCAGCCCAATAGTGGAAGAATGCCGCGCATACTAAGTGGCTCAGCTCAGCCATGCCAAAGCCAGCCATGGCACGTATCGATTTAATTCAACTCGAAATATTTAGGAGTTCCCAGATGGAGAGGGGGCTTGGTAGGGACTGGGAGACTCCAGGTGTGCACTGGATTCCCACGGGCTGTGCATGGGTGTGAGTGTGAAAGCATGTGGACACGGGCGTGACTTAGCAGCAAGGAACATGAAGGTCAGGAGACGGACAGTTTCCCCTGGCCTGCCCATGGCACCACGTTTCGGCTGTTTTAAGTAGAGTCATCCAACATGCTGGGGAATAATAGTTATCACTGAACTGCACAGGTGGACAGGCATTATTCCTTAAGTCAGCATCCTGTTAGAGACTTTGTTGGTGGGATGGATTTTCGGTGGGATGGATTTGAAGCCTAGTACTTTTTTTTTTTTAAAGTGAACATCTCTACTCTAAAGGTTGTGCATCTGAGCGTGTGTGTATGTTCATGTGTGTGTGTGCACTCATCTCTGCATGTATGTTATAGCAGGTGGTCAACACTGAATATCTTCCTCAGTAGTTTTCCTTCTACAATATTCTTTTGGCACAGGATCTCACACTGAACCCAAAACTCACTGCTTCAGCTAGGCTGCTAGTCAATGAGCCCTGGGGATCCTCCTGTCTCCTCCTCTGTGCTGGGGTTATAGCAGCAACTACCACAAACAAAAAAGTCTCTTCGGCCCAAGCAGTATCATAACCCCCTAGTTCACCAAAGGAGTCTTCCACTGTTTTGTCTCCAGAACCAGGGACAGTGACGGCCTCAACAGTGACCTCCCCTACCTTTTCTCCCTAAGTCCTGAAGACTGATCAAAGTGCTTTACTTACATTAACTCTTATAATCAATATCTGGTTGATTTCAGCACATGATAAATGCCAGTCCTGGAGGCTGCAGGACGAATAGGAAATGGTTGTCGAATGAGTGACTATGCAAAATGACCACACCCAGGAACTGTGTGCATGTAAGGTGCTAGCTGCCAGAGTCACTTAAGCAAACTAAAACAAACAAGTCACCTGGTGATGTGGCTAGCCTCTCATTTCATAAATACGAAATAAATAAAACTGAAGCCCAAACTTCTTGTAGCAGAAGTAAACAGCAAATGCCACCTCACTTGAGCCATTGCAGGGTTCTCTGTGTGTGTGTGTGTGTTAGTGTGTGTGTGTTTATATGGTGATTATATATTCTCATGCATTCTACTGCATAGGGAAAGAGAAGAACTTTCTTTAAAAACAAACTGTGAACAGTAATCTATTGGCTAATGTTGGAAAACTGGGCTGTGGAGGAATTGTCTGGAAAGGGGTACTTGGAGCTCCTAACTTGCTGCCCAGGCAGAACCTGGCATTTAAAACCTATACATATTAAGCCTGATGAATATCTGAGAGGGAAACGAGCTTGGCTTTACTCCTGGAAACAAGTGTGAATGAAGTGGGTGCTTTGGACATAAAGCAAACAATTATTTTAAAAACTAAAGCTACTGCCATCTTTTAGGAATGTAGACTTCATTTTCTTTTTGTTTAATCCTTGTAGAAATTCCCTCAACATTCATAGTTTTATGTGGGACTCATTTTTATATGTGTATTATTAGATATTCTATGTGAAGTTAGTCGAAGAAGACATTTGGCTTACCAAAATCAAATATTAGGAGAGAGTGTAGGCTAGAAATGGGTACCCTTTCTCCAGAACAGAAAATCTCACCACACAGAGAGGTTACTGCCTAGGTGTTCTAAGCATCTTGTCAAAGCTTTAGGGCATTTTCTTCCTTGTATAAACAATTCTTGATCTCACAATGCAAAAGAAAAAGTAATGGCGCTATCTAACTATTCGCATTCGTGCACAGAAGTTCCACATTAGAGAACACATATATTTACCAGCAATTTGGAACAGGGAGGACATTCAGAGAGCTCAGTGTGAGGCACGGTCCTGTTAACAGACTCCAGGAAGCTATCCACATTATGGTGTAGAGCTGGAGAGTGATGCTTCCATCAAAACCACAGGTGTGCTTCGGAGAGAGGGAGATGGTCATGGTCTAGCGTGAGATGTCTGTCTGAATCTCTGAATTCTGAGAGAAGATACTCCCAGTGACCGTGGCCAGGCCATGGAAAGACAGGCGACCCTGTGAGGCCAAGCAGAAGACCGATGGCGTGCCTGCCCCTCTCCTGGGCTGAGGCACACTGCTCATACTACATTTTCCTAAGTGGTTTCACTATTGACGGATTGATTTCAAACTCGTTTTATGGAAATCTCCCAGTTTAATTAGATGGCTTTCCCCGGTCTGACAGCCATGCTTTTCATTAGTAACGAGTGCTGTGCGGCTGCAGAAGAGGCCATTGCAAGTCCTAAAAGCCGACTTCATCCACAGTCGATCAAAAGCCAGAGACAGCCCGCCAGAGAGCCCAGACCTGCACGCATGGCCACCTCATCAATTAGGAGCAAATGGCCAAGAAAAGATGTATTCTTAGCCTCTGAGCAAATAATGGAGATGGGTAAATGAAATTTGGTAAATCAAGATGAAATACATCTCTGAGTCTCTGTCAGCCTTGCTCTTGATTGGAGGATGGAAATAAAATTGATCAACTAGTGTCCACTCGGGGGCGGAAGGCTGTGCTATAGGCCACTGTGCTTTAGTTAATGGCAAACTCAAGCCAGAGGCAATGCCCCACATATCGCACTGACTCTGTGTGGTTTTAGTGGTTGACTGTTTCCAAGTACACAAAGCCAGTCTGAATTTAGGCTCAGTTTGACATCTTAAGATGATTGTGTTATTTTTTTATTAAAACCAAACTTGCAAATCAATGCTTTAGCTTTCCACAAGTCTTTACAGTGTGGTCATGTGTGTGCCTTCAATGGTGACGTCCAGGCAGACCAGGTATCTCTGTGAGTGAACGGTGTGCGTGCTTGCCCTGTGCCCCTCTCAGATGCATCTGTAACCCGCCCCACTCCACAGATGTGGGATTTAGGTTATCCAGGCAACAAGTCCCATGGGGCATTGGTGTCTGAGCCAGATGGACTCTGATGTGTGCCCTTCAAGCAGAGAGCACTGAACAATCTAGGGTGTCTCTGCAGCCCACACTTGAGAGGACTGAGTCTTTGGAGGAACAGTTGCAGAGGTCTGAGGCCAGCATCATTTGACTTCCTGCCTTGATTCCGTGTTGCCTCATAAAGGCAGGAGCGGAAGGAATATCAAAAACGAGTGAAAAAGCAAGGAAGAAAGAGACCAGGGTCCCCGGTTCCCTTATTAACCCAGAGACCTCGCTTTAGGCCCCACATCTTAAAGGTTTCTCCACCTCTCAATGGCACTAAGTTGGGGACCAAGCCTTTAACACAAAGACCTTTGGGGATGCTCAAGTTTCTTGCTAGAGCATTAACACAGCTTCACTTAGTCGGGTATCTCTAGCATGCTCTTACCTGTCAACTCTTCATTTGCTTTTTTGGAAAAGGTGAACATGTGTGTTCTGTCCTGTGTCCTGAAGTTCTATATTTTCTTCCACAAACTAAAGGAGAGGACACACTGGAGGACTTTATCTCAGAGTGACCCTGGTGGTCTGGGTGACTTCCTAACTTCCTGGTACCTGTAAGCTTCTGACAAATCACGGCAAAGCATCAGCTTGAGAGGAGACCTCCAACTCCAGGTGTCCCCATTATCTGATGTTACCTTAAAAGTGCACAGTCTTAGCAAACTGATGAAACTCAGCCTGGGGAAGCAAACCATACCCTACATTCACATCTCTGCACCTCACTTATAAGGTGACTTTAGCAGCCTGAAGACTTTAACATCCCTGGGGTCACCAGCAGGCAGCCAACTCTCTGAGAATTCAGGAGCTCGGGTGAGAACGGGAGGCAGAAACAGTAATAGAAGCCATAAGGGAAGGCTACTTAGCATCTGAATTGCCAGGTTCATGTTCAGTGACCTTACAGAGCTTAGGCCCACCTTCTTAGTGATGGTTCCACCCATAGAGGACTGGGCCCTCTTACATCAATGAACTATCAAGAAGATGCCCCCCGGCCATTCTGTTGGAAGCAATTATTTAATTGAGGGTCCCTCTTCATAGGTGTGCCAAGTTAGTGACCAAGATTAGCCAATTATGTCTTGAAATGATTTTTAAAAAGTGTAGAGTAAAGAATGGAAGGGGCTGAGGAGAGCTGGAACCTTGCTCAAGAACCCAAGGACACTGTCCTTTCTTTGTTCTACAAAGGCCTTATGGGTAGTCCTCGTGGTCAACTTCTCTGGAAGATGAGTCTCTGGCTCCAAGGACTGGGGAAAAGCACAACACTGTGCTCCCAGGACATTGTTCTAAAGGTGGTGGATTCTGATACTTGCTCCTCACTCATGGGGATAGAAAGAGATGTACCCGTGGTCTGAGGTTCTGCTTGTGTCCATAGATCACTAGACTTTACACAAGGAGGCCTCCTAAACAGCCTTGTATACTGTTCAAACACAGTCTCTGTTCTGGGTAGAGGTTGACTCATTGTGGTTGCCGTTCAAATTAGTTACAGGAAGGAGAACCAAGAGAGTCTCCACCAACCTTTGCCATCGTGCAGGGGTTGGCAGATCAATGCAAGCCAATCTTGCAGCACACAGGCTGCATACAACTGAGGATAGCGTAGTGCATAAATACATAAACATTAATTGCAGCCCAACACATTTACAGATGACCATCATGTCAGTGTCAAAAGGTTGGATACCCTTGTAGCAGCTCCCAAGACTATATGTGGAAGGAGAAGCAGGGAGTAATGGCTGAAATTCCAGCTGAAGCTCTATGACCCTCCTCCCCATCTACCACAAGGAACATTAACAGTCTTGTTGCCATTCCTGTAGACCTGGATATCACTGTATTGCTTTGCTTATTTTGTTACCATGACAGCGAATTCTGCTCTATAATGGCCAATGGTCCTATCAGGCCCAAAGGAAAAAGCTACAAAATGGGTCATCCTACATTTATGGGGGTCATATCTAACAGGATGGGGAGGCACAGTCATCATTAATAGATCCCTCATACAGTGCCAAAGATGGGTGTTCAGTGTATAACATAAATGGTAAGAGATAGCCAGCTACTGAGAAGAAGCTGCCACCAGCTGGTCTTTCTTCATTCCTGGATTGAGATCCAGGTATTCCCAAATGATGCATAACATCCTAGCATCTCGCCCATGACAAAGGACAGGATATGAAGAACTTTGATCTTCTGGTGGCCAAGTACTCCCTTGGCATTCTGACATAATGTGTGTTTCCCCAGATGTCCCTGCAGGATGTGCCGTGTCTCCATATACTGAAAAGAAGGGCTGTTTTACTGGAAGGGAAGAGTGTTTGAACCATGGTCATTGGCCTCAGCTTCTATATTTGTCAATATGCAGTCTATTTGCCCAATTCTGTTCACTTTTTTTCTCATCTAGATTTCACACTGAGTCAGAAACAGGAAGAGAACAGAGAAAGGTATCAGGAGGTGCCATCGAGTCTTTATGAGTTTCTGAGCTAGGTGGTCAGTAGTGGTGGCTTTTAGATGCTTAGACTGGTCCATGGCATTGTCATTGAACCACAAGGAGAAACTGGCTCAGTGTATATGAGCAATGCTCTCAGACAGAGGGCTCAATTCTTACCAGACTGAGAAAGGCCATTGCTATATCTTAACAAGCAAGTTCTATGATTTAGGAAAGAAAGATTCTAGGCTCACAAGACCCAATTAAAGTCACAATAGAAACCAGAGCCTAGGGTTAGCAGAACATTAAGGAAGAGATTCGATTCAGGGTTCCTGGCCGTGTGCAGGGTACATGTCACATGTGGCATCTTCCTTTGTTTCATGGCATGCCTCTGGTTGTTAGATAAGCACCTGCAAATGCCGGAACTAGAAGTGCTATGTCTGCCTGTGGTACCATAGCCAGCAAAAGTGAATCTGAGGGCTTTCAACTCTGAACGACACCCCATGCACAACGTGCTGCTGTGTACTGCTGAGAAGTTGAAGAAAGGACTGTGCTGTTGCTCCAGCTTGTGTATTATCATCCCCAGTGTTATAGTTCCCAGATCAGAAGGGAATGAATGGAGGCGAGAATCTGCATGGATTCCTATTGAAAAAACTACATTCTGTGCGGGACACTACTCAGGCTGCTGGTCCAGAACAGGTTAAGAGGCAAATGTTTGTCAAGTTCTGACATCTTGGGCCAGAGAAGACAACTCTTTGCCAGAAGGAAACAGGGAGGTTGGGGTTAGACTGTAAGGAAAAACCCATGGGTGTCAGTGCAGAAATCACCCGTGTTCAGATTCTCCTTAGCACACTGCAACTGATGTGGCCTTTGACCACCTGAAATTTGTGGTTTCTGGGGCTGGAGGGCTGATGGTTCAGTAGGTAGGAGTGCTTCTTGCTCTCACAGAGGGTCTATGCTCTGTTTCCACATTGGGTAGCTCACAACTGCCTAGATTCAAGTTTCAGAAGATGCAACATCCTCATCTGGCCTCCATAGACACCCATGTATAAGTAGTGTACTTCATTTACACAGACACTCACATATACAGGTAAGTAAAAATTAAATAATTTTTAAAAGATAATAAAATAAGGGAATGAGGGTCTCAGCTTCCAAGATCTGCCATAGCAAGCCCAAGTTGTCCTTCCTGCCTACTGCAGGGTCCCTTAAGTCATAGACTGTTGGTCGGGGCATGATCTTCTGAGCTCTTTCTTATTCTTTCCATCTTTCTATTTTCCCTATTTCTATGGTGGACACAAACTCTTACCAGGATCATGGAGGACTCATTCCTTGACATCCACATGAGGCAATACTGTGATTGACAGCTTCATTGTCATCACCCCTGGATGCCTATGGCTATGTCTATGGATTTGTTTCCAGAAAGATTTCATGGAAGGGAGACTGACCATTGTGAGTAAGGGCTGGAGTCCTAACAAATCTAGAAGAAAAAGCAGTGTTCAGGAGATGATTCAGTGGTTAAAGAATTTGCCACCCAAGCCTAAGGGTAGGAGTTCAGATCCCAGCACCGGTGTGAATGAAGGTGGATATGGTGGCCAGCACTTGGAAGGCAGAGATGGGGAATCCTTGGAACTAACTGCATAGAGACTAGTTGTTGTTCCGCTGAGATACTCTGTCGCAATGAGTACGGTGGAGAGCTAGGGAGTAACACTCCTGATGTCACCTCAAGCCTCCACACAGGTAACACATTCAGATATGCCTGTACACCACACTCATTTTGCAAAACAAATCAAGCAAGCCGGACACCAACACTGTTTTCTCTGCATCCTGGACATTGATTGGATGTGACCAGCCTCCTTAGGCCTCTGTTATCATATTTTAAAACCAAGAGCCAAAAGAACCTCCCCCCCCCAATTTGGTAGGTGCATTTTCTATGGTAACAAGAAAAGTAAATAACATATCAATAGATGTTGCTGTCACACTGAAGTCCATCTTTGCTGCAGATTTAGCCAAGTCCTGACCTTTGACTTCAGGACATACAGATTTGTGCGAGGACCACAAGTCTCATTAGCTGTCTAAGTACCAGGGTCTGTGTCAGTATGGGACCAAGTATTCCCAGTATTCAAGCAGGATGGAACTCAGGGCCCTAGAAATACATTGAGTCTAGAGAGCATCCTAGCAAAAATGTATAAAGTTTGTGATAAAGAATTTTGTTACCAGGGTTTTTTTTTTAATAAACAAGAACTTTTATTATACTCGGTGGGATTTCTATTTAGAAGACAGTATATGCAACTCTTCTCAGTTCCACTGCTGTCAAAAATTGCCAGTGACGTATGTGGGTGGGTAAAGCTCCCTGTTAAAAGGCTTCCAGTATGAGACAAGAATAAGAAAGTCCGTCTCTTGATGTGCTGTAGTTTACTAACTAAGAGCAATCTTCTTGGAAGGGTGATTTTGTCTGACTGGAGGATGTGTGGTAGATGTCACCCACAGCTTGTCACAGTGAACAGGGACAGTGTCTCCTGTGTCAGAGCGTTCTCAGGAGGTGCCAGGCCACACCCCTGCTCCCCATGATTGTCCCAGCATCACACCATCGCCGGTTTGCCCTACCATTTATTAAACATTTTAACCAGAAAGGGACATTAAAGGGGCCTTCAGATTAGGAGAACAATTGGAAAACCTCTAAGAAAGGAAATATCGTATTAATTCATTAAGTCAAACTGCTTGTCTCTACACTCGTATGACTGGAATTGTGGTTCATTAACTTCATTTCTTTATATGACTTAATTAGCTCAGAGGAGGCCAGAAATTAATTACCAGCTTATATAGTTTGTGCAGAATGGCATTCTGTTTATTTAGTTTCTCCTATTAACTTTTAATCTCTTCAAACAATAAAAGAGGTAATTAGTATTTTATAAACAAAAATGAATGCAACAAAGGCAAATAATTTGCCAAACACCAAAGATTCTGCGAGGACCTGATAGTTGAGTGGCAGGAGCAACAGACTTCCATGGCATTACATGTGAACACGAGGCGTTGGGGCATGTGTGGGCCTGAGCTAGGGCCACATCTAACATGAAGATAAGGACTCTTCAGAAGACCTTCATGGAGCCGAGACACCAACCTCAAAATACCTCCTGCTGTTCCAAAAAAAATTGTCCGTGTACTCAATCCAGCCTCTGTGTACTCTCTCCAGAGACTGGAACACATCTTTACCTGTGGACAGAGGTGCACAGGGGAAACTGGCTTAAATATCTAACACCACCCTGTGCCGTGGGGACAGCAAAGGAGGGTCTAGTCAGCTTTACTGCCTGGATACGTTAGTCACTGTAATGCATGTTAGATAGTCATCGGCTCTACTAAAACAAAAAGATGACACAGAACTAAAATGTGGGCTGACATTGAAATGGATGTTCCTGAGAGTGGCATGCATCTGTTTTAAAATCAAACAACTGACAAGCAGCACCAACGTCAGTAAAATCTAGACACAGTGGTGCTTTCAGTGTGGTGTGTTTCCTGAGTATTTAATCCTCAAATGCTTTTAAATTTCAAAGGAATTTTCACAGTGCATGTATCTTGCTATTTTCTAGCGAGATATGTAATGAATTACAGGAGTTATTTAATCAATGTATTTTGTTAGCATAACATTAATATTAATTAAATGTTCATTAAAAAAATTGAATCCTTAACAGCCTGACACCAAGGGCTCTAAGTGTTGTGCTCAAGCCGCCAGCTCAGCAGGAAGCAGCTTCCCCGGGAAGCTCTTATCAGACAAACTTATATTAGCAGAAAATATCCAACAAGTTCTTTTAACACGCATTATTTCCTGCAAAATAATAACCTGAACTGAAAAGGTCCACTGCGTCTGATTTGCCCTGCGTTGCTGCGAGCAAGGCTTCCCCCTCAGAGAGCTGCATTCTAGCTACACCGTGAGATAGCGCACGAGAGAAAAACTCATCCACCAAAACCTTTAGGTCTATAAATGGAGCCCCCAGAAAACGCAGCCATTTTCCCATGTCCTCAGAGAGGAGGTGTAACCAGGAAGAAGTAGTGGGAAAGGGCGGCCCCTTCTTTCCACCCTAGCTGAAGAATCCCCCAAGCGAGAGGTTTTCAAAGATGGTCACTAGATACGGCACAGTCGCTATCTGATGGCATCAATATCTCGTGACTGAAGCTTTGAATTTTGCAGTCACTATGGGGCCATATTAAATTGTTCATTAGAAGGGTTTGAATCATCAAAATTGATTTTTTTTTACCCGTAACAAAATGGAGCTTCTTATCCCCAGCACTGCCCTGCCGGGAGCCTCCTCTGCCTGTGTCCTGAAATCCTCCTGATGTGAGCAGCTGCCATCTTCCCTGATTAACAGATAGTCCTGGATGCTTATTGCCAGCATTAGCCTCCCAGCACAAACCAGGCAGCTGTCCCCAGGGGCTACCCTCCCACATAGGACTGGAGAAAGGGCTTCCTGGAGTCCCAGAGGGCAAGCCTAAAATGCCAAGCATATTGTGATATTGTGTAAGCGAACACCACAAAGCTTCTACTGCCCTGCTCTGTGGGGACAGGGAAAGAACAAGTTTGGTGTGTGTGTGTGTGTGTGTGTGTGTGTGTGCATGAGTGTGTGTGTGTGTGTGTGCTCGCACGCACGTGCCTGCTTGCATGTGCTCTCATTGGGATAGTCAGTGAAGGAACAAACAACACAGGTGGTTCGAGTGCCCAGGCAAATGGCAGCTTTTGTTAAAGCAGAATTTTGCATAATTCCACTCTTGCCTTCTCCATATTCACAAGTCAGAGGACTATACCCTCAAAGATGCCAGCACTTGGCACCAGGGTCTAAGAAAAGGGCACTTCCTCTCTCCATGACCACTTTGCCTGGTGAAAGACTCCAAGTTCGCTGCAGTAAACAAGAAAGGCCGTAGCCATCACTCTGGCTCTTTTGAATTGAGCGAAATTCTCTGAGACTCCCCCCCCCCAACACTGTCTGAATTGGGACCTGTGAGCAATTTGTTTGTTTGCTTGTTTGTTTATGGGATTTTTGGGAGAGGGTTTGTCTCCGTAGTCCTTGCTGTCCTTGAATGCATTCTGTAGACCAGGCTGGCCTCGAACTCACAGAGATCCTCTTCTGCCTCCTGAGTTGCTGGGGTTAAAGGCGTGCACCACTACTGCCTGGCTGTTTCTGTAATTTATCCCCCAAAGCCGTTCCCACCAAGGAATTCATCTTCTTCATCTCTGGTCTCGTGTCTTCGCTACGTGTACTTCTCCCTAAAGCAAGGCCTCGTTACTTCAGAACCATAATCCAGGGCACAGAGTTCCGAACAGAATCTCTGTGGCCACCCAAGAGTTGTCACCTCATCTTTGTCCCCCTGCTCTCACACTCGGGATCCCGAGATGTCCGCAACTGGAGAAAGAAAGAAAATGCAAGACCCCTATGATTTTATTTAACTCTCCCTGAACCAGCCTGTGCTTGTGTGAACAGAAGCAGTAGGTGCCTCTGTAACAGACAAGAAGATTCTAACATCTAAACCTCACTCTGGGATGAAGAGGTGGTTCAACAGGTAAAGTTGAACCATACAATTATGAGAACCGGAGTTCAGTCTTCGGCACCCATATCAAAGTTGTAGGCAGCAGAACCTTTAACCTGAGGGCTGGGTGAGGGTAAAGACAGGTGGGTGGGATTCTGGGGCTTGCTGGCCAGACAGCACATGCTAAGCAATGAACTCCAGGTTCAAGGAGAGACCCTGTCTCAAAATAAACAAACAACAAAAATAATACGGAAGCAATTTAGTCAGACATCTTAACTTCAAGCTCTGGCCTACACACACACACACACACACACACACACACGCACGCACACACCCTATCACACTACAGAAAAAAAGAAGGAAGGAAGGAAGGAAGGAAGGAAGGAAGGAAGGAAGGAAGGACAGAGTCATAGTAAATTGCACAGAATTGTAGCCTACACCAGCTCAACCCAATACCTCAAAGTTACCTTAGACCAAGATTCCTGCTTGAGAGAATGAATTCAGTATGTTCAGGTGACCCCACCAATGGAATCAGTGGTTTCAGGTGACCCCATCAATGGAATCAGTAGTTTCAGGAGACCCCACCAAAGGAATCAGTGGTTTCAAGTGACCCCACAAATAGAATTAGTGGTTTCAGGTGACCCCGTCAATGTAGGCAGTGATTTGCATACCTGCATATGGGAACAGTAGTGCATATGATGTAGTGAAAAATAATCCTATGTCCGGGGAGGTAAAGTACTGACCTCACAAGCAGGAGGATCTGATCTCCCAGAACCCATGTGAAAAGGGAGCATGGCAGCAAGCCCTTGCAATTCCAGTGCGGGCAAGGCAAAGCCAGGGAAATTCTACTTGGCACGCTCCAAACCAATGAGCGATCCCTTCTTAAGCTGACAAGGGAGCTAAAACCTGAGGAACAACAGTCAGTGTGGACCTCTACAAGCATGCACACACAAACACACACATGCACACACGCACACACACATGCACACACACATGCACATATACGGTGCATCACACCTACCCACACACATGCACACACACATGCATGCTCGCACATGCACACACACACATACACACACACGCACCTCCTATCCTAATGCAAACACAGACAGACACATACTCAAAGTGTGAGCCAGGATCTGTAACCTCAATCCTGGGGCCCTGTGACGTCACCCTGAGATGTCTTTACACTCCAACCTCTCTATCAGCTCTGCTTCACGCCTTCTTGTCCTATCTTTCATTTCCCTGGATTCCTTCTTCCACATCAGAATCACGATCTTTAGCCATGATTTCTAACATGTCTACAGAGCAGATGCCACGGATGGGGCAAACACTCCTCAGACATAGGAGGATCTTAGCTATGTCCCATAAGTATGTCAGTAGCCCTGTCTACCAGCTCCTCCCTTATTAGACACCTCAGTGGATTCAGAAGGGAGCAGCTTCACTGCCGTAGCTTTCCAGACTACTAGTTATTCCATGATCAGGGGAATGGGTCCCTAACAGTTTTTTTCTAGGTAAACGGTCCTAGACCTTTGACATTTAGAAAAGTGGCATTTCTCCCATGTTATAAAGATGTTCAGAGTAACAGGGCGAAGTCAATTCCTCCTTCCCAGCTGAGCTTTTGAAAGCATGACATTTTCTTGGAAGTATATCCTGTCGCTGTCTGGGTGAGCCTGGTGACCCTCTGGGATCTTTCTGTTTTGTAGACCTGAATTCCCTTTAAAGCAGAACACAACAGGGATGGGCAAGGCGTCCTGAAACAAAGTCCGTCAGCCCTGCAAAACGTGCTCTTTGTTTCCTCATAGAAGATGCTCCGGAGAATCCTGGAGGCTGCAGGGAGGAGGGCTGAGTTGGGAGAGTCTCCTCTGGAGGGGATCACAGGTGATACCGTGAACAGTTAGAGGGCAATGTGCGGCCAAAGAGACTTAATTTATCAGAAGTCTTTTCAAAAGCCCATGAAAATGATTTCCAAACAGTTATGGCAAGTCGAGGAACAGTGTTGCAGGGCATCGCCCAAGGAGACCAAGGGTAGAGCACACTGCCCCAAGACAGAGTTCTTGATACATTCAAGGGAACTGAAAAAGCAATAGATGTGTAGGATTTTTTTAAAAGCATACTGTGGAACAAATTCTACCTATTCATTTTTAAGCGCAGAATGCTGTATTTTAAGAGTTCATTTTTTTAACCCGTCATGTAGAATTGTAGAGACAAAGTTAAATCATATAAGCTTGTATATTGCACATAGCAGCTAACACACAGCAAGCAGTTACTGCCATTGTGCATGTTGGCTCCTGTGAAATATGTTTCTCATATCTCTAACCTCTGATACCTTGTTCTGCTCTGTTTTTGCAATTTAGCCTGCTGCAAAGGTTTTGTCTCTTTCATTGATTTAGGAAATTATCTATTTCAAGGAAAATATCCTTGCCCCTGTGTGTTCTCTTTGGCTTTTTCCTTTTGTGCTCTCCCTTCCATGTGGGCAGGATGAGGATCTGTAGCACTGTCTCGGGCCCTGCCCTCAAGGCACACTGCACGCAAGTGGAGTCTAGGCCGCAGGTGCCTTCACGTTGCCCACGTGTAGGTTTTCTCTGTGGCCCCCTAGCAGGGTAGCCCTCTGCTAGGAGAAACTACTCATCTGTTCCTGCTCTTAGATGGGGAGGAACGCCCACCTGAGGAAGAGGGATTCTTCTTGACCTACCAGAAAGCAACTCCCCTTTAGATGTGGTGACCCAAGGACGTTTTGCCCCCAGACCTGCTCTGCCGTGTGATACACATGTGATTGTAAACTACCAGTATGGCTTCTTGTTGCTGCTGCTTGCACTAGAGTGGCAAGGTACTCTGCCTCGGTTTGCTTCCACTGGTTCCTGGAGTGCTGAAAAGCCTTCCGCCGTCGAAATAAGTATCAGTAGAGCTTCTCTTCTTTTGAGTCCACCTTATCTACAACCGGCCAATAGTTTAAGTTGTTATAGCAACCATCCAGGGTCTTGTCAATTCCTCAGACTTCTTGTGTGAGATGAAAGCTGCTCTTGTGGACAGCTACAATGTTTCCAGTATGCTCACTCCATATTAACTAAGCTTCTCCTCTGAAAAGCTTCCCTACCCTACCCAGTAGTGAGACTTCGCTGTCATACACTTACTCTGACAGCCCTAAGGAACGCTTACCCTCAGCCTCAGCTCTAGAACTCCATGCTACACACACACACACACACGCACGCACGCACACACACGCACATACACACACATGCACACACACACCATGTGCTCGACCCCCCTCATTCCCCTAATGTATTGATGTATCTCCTGATGCACAGAGGGACCAGTGGATCTCTACCTGCACAGGGAGGAAATGATCTCTTTCCTTATTCTCACGGTGGACCAAGGTTATTCTCTTTATCATGTGTGGATTTTATTGAGTGATGCCAAGTGAGATGAATAGAAGCAAATAATGACAGGGCTGCGGTGATGAAGCACGAGGCGGGGTCGCCAAGGTTCTACACTGAACAAATTGAGTCACATCTACTTCTCATCCATTATTTAGGGGTGATTGGCCAGGCTTGGCTTCTATAGATTTGATAATCATTCAGATGTCCATATTTAATATGTAACATAAATTTCTCATTTGAATGCCGATAACTTGTCAACTCTGAACAACAATGCATAGAAGGAGGGGTAACATATGGATCCTCAGAAATATTTGACGTGAATAAATATGTAAGAGAAAGATAATAAAATCGGTTTCTGCCTGCCTGCCTGCCTGCCAGCGAGCCTTCATGTCAGACTGGACAGCCGTCTAGCGCCGTGATTGTATGCAGCCGTATCCTATGAATATTGGCCTCCACACTGGAGATTAACGCACAGCAGATGTTTCTCTGCGGGCTAACAGATATATCACCCCTGATAACGGATGACAAACGCTGTTCCATATTGTGTCAGACAAAACCGGGGCTCTTGTAAAACAAGCGTTACAGCTGGAGTAGGAGATTTTAACACAGTTACCTCAAGAGAAGACCAGCAGACACTTCCCAGTTCCTGGGGCACCTGTGCTATGTTGCAGTCTCTCCCAGAACACCCAGGAAGTCAGGTGAAGGACAGCTGAGGACAGGCTGGCTGTGAACAGCAAGGGGCCTCGAGGCGTCTCCTGCTTCCCTGGGTTCCCATGTCCTTCCTCTCTTCCCTGGCATCCCTTCTTCCTATGAAGCCTAGAGCCGTGTACAAGGGCAAACGTGTACAAGGGTACTGCATGGGGAGAGATGGCACCCACACAGCAAGAGATCCGGGGTCCCAGGGAGGGCTGGTCGTTTTATTTTCTCTGACAGTTGCAGAAACAGCCTTGCTAAAATGCAGGAACCACCTAGAGTTAAACATCACGGGATAAGACAGGTAAAGGAAAGGCAAACAGCAACGAAAACCTATTCACCAAGCTTCACACCAAGCTGCCAAGCCATTCTAGTGGCTGTGTATTATTATATGTCCTATTACATGGCATGTCCGCCACCATACTTCTGGCAGGGTCAGCTAGTATTGGTCCCCTCCTCTTTACTCATTTCTTTATTAATTCTGGTCTTACTCCCCGCCTCCCCTGCAAAATAAACATGGTCTCCTCTGTAACCTTCACCACCGAAGGACTTCCAGGCAGCTCAGAAATCATGAAGGTGGGCTGGGAGCTGTTGTGCTTCACTTCTCCGAAGACAAGGTAGTTCCCATCTCTAGGGCTACAGACCACATTCTTGGGGACACACGCCTCCCTGGAAGCCAGCACAGGTGCCAACTGAGCAAGAGTTCACACGACAACATGGCAACTTTCAGTGGCTTTCTGACTAGGTAATGAACTTTTCCTCACCTCCCCCTCCTGACCCAGACGTTGGTTTCCAGGTACCGTGTTTTCCCCAAGCAATTTTATACAACGAGCCAGTAACAGTTGTTTGTCTGATAAAGCGCGTACTATTTAGAACACAGATGTTTGATTATTATTTATTTCTCTCCAAAGCCTTCTAATTCAGTCCCAAATGATCTCTTTCCCTCCTTTGCTTAAATTTAATTCAGAATGTATGTTGTTGGTAACTGACAAATAATTTAATTATTAATAGGATGCTGAAATGCAGGGCGCCATAGCTCAGAAACCTGCAGGAGCCAAAGCGTTCCCACCCCCTTCCTTACGCTGATGAGTTTGAGAGGAGATGCAGAGCACACAGGACGTTGCTGCAAGTGGGGTCTTCCTCCATGTCAGCCTTGCTGTGTTATGGTGCACCATCCAAATCCCTTTTGGCACATCCTTCTCACGGGGTCTGTGAATCTTACAGACACGCATAGGCAGCTAGTGTGCTCCATACATAGCTGTATGAATATAAAATTTATAGTCACAGAGCGGGCATGAGGAAAATCCCATTTTCCAAGAGTCAGAACTAGAGCATTACAGTAGGGGACCCCTGTACAGACACAGAAGGGAAGTCAGAGAAGGAAGTGATCCCCAACCTTCAGAGCTGACTGAAAATGAAGCAGTCAGTTACTCTGTAGTAGCTTCTTAGCTGGGCTGGAGCACTGCTTGCTGGAGCATTACTGGGCTGGAACACTCATGGGCAGGAGCACTGCTGGGCAGGAGCACTGCTGGGATGGAGCACTGCTGGACTGGAGCATTGATGGGATGAGCACTGCTGGGCTGGATCACTGCTGGGCTGGAACACTGCTGGGCAGGAACACTGCTGGGCAGGAGTGCTGCTGGGATGGAGCACTGCTGGACTGGAGCACGGCTGGGCAGGAACACTGCTGGGCAGGAGCACTGCCTGGACAGTGGAACTCACCAACCTGCCATGCACTGTGGTCTTGGTACCATTCTAGGAGAAAAGGCTTCTCTCATTTAATTCACATTTCTTGGTTCCTGAGTTTAGAAACAGAATCCTTATATTTTTCCCCGCTGAAAATGGGAGTTCTCAGGAAAAGAGAATTGTCCTTTGTCTATCTTCAAGTTCTTTATAGGCTCTGTCTCCACGTCTGGACATTCCACGTTGCTAATAAATGCATGTGAGAATAACTAGCCTGTGAGAAGAACTCCGACTTCTCTGCAGAGCGCTGGAAGATTGTTCTGTTAGTCTCCACCTAGATTCCTGCCAGCTCCCAACCTGCAACCCTTCCTCACTCTTGGGAGCCAAGAGAGTTTTCTCCCACAGCACAGAGAGGTAAACAGTAGGTACTCAATGTACAACTTGGAATCGTGGTCAGCATCTGTGCTTTAATGCTAAGTCTGCACTTGCATTGCGCGTGTTGGTGTGAGGATGGGATCATGCAATCAGCAGTTGACAGAAAAAGGCTGGGAGCAAGGTCTTTTCAGATTGACAGCCACAATGTGTCAAGAAACTAGCACAGTCTTTGCAGATGACCTCGTGGGGGCCCCAGCTGAGTCAAGGCAACCCATGTGACTGTGGCAGTCACCCATCAGAAGAAAAGAAAAGGACTGGAGATGCCACCTGGTGCTGACTCCATCAAAGCCACACGGAGAAGGCAGAGCGGACTCTGCAGGGATGATAAGAGGGCCATGCAGGTGAGGGTCCAGAACCCTCTTTTTTGGTGACTGACTGCTTGTATCTGTGCAGTAAACATCAGGAAGGGTCAAGAGTGGCTTTGGTGCCAGGGTCTTCAGTGTATGGAGGCTGAGTGGACACACTTTGCCACTTCCTGGCCACATTAGCCGTGCTGCCTAATTGGTTTCTCCTTCGTTTCAAGGTGTCACAGATTGTAATATCTCCTCACACACATCTGTGATGCTCCAGCAACATTTGGATTCTGCGGCGCTGAGCCCTGTCTTCATAACGTTGGGCTTTCGTTTGATTACCCTTAAGTTCCTAGTCACCCCTTTAAGTTAGGACATAGGACATCAAAGCATGGTGTCTTCTAAAAATCCCTAGTGAAAAGCAGGGTGACAACCACGGAGTGAGGGACAAGAGATGGCGGCACCCAGAAAGAGGCTCCAGCAATGTAGCTCATATAGAATAAAAAATAAATAAATAAATCTTGTACGGACTCCAGTCTTCAAAGGTCAGGTGTGCTGCTCTGTTCGGCTTCCACTGCTCCTGTGGGACTGCCGGCTGTAGGCTGGAAATGTGGACTGCAGTGTCCCTTGAAAACTGGAACGCATTAGCATAATAATTAAAGACCTGCAGGAGCAGGAGGCAGGCAGCAGGGCTGGGCCTCCAGCTGCTGGAAGAGGGTTCCCAGCTCCAGCCCTGACTTTTCAGGGTAGAGAAAAGGAAAAGGAGGGGCATGGGAGCCTGTGGGACCTCCAGGGCCACGGGCCGTTTCTGTACCACAATGATCAATGCTTCAAGAGAAGGGCTTTGGGTTCACATGGACTCTTTGCTTCTGTTAACAACAACTTAATTAAACATATTTTCGCTAATGCCACTTTGTGTGTGTGTGTGTGTGTGTGTGTGTGTGTATGATTTCTGACATAAAACAAGTAAAGAGCCATTATGGTTAATAAATGCTACTCATTGAATAATGCTTGATTATGGAAATAAACAAACAAACAAAAACACCACCACCACCAAAGTAGCAGAGAAGAACTCAGTTCTGGAGAGGATGATTCCTGATTCTCCAGACCCATTAAATAAAGGCTCCACAAAAGCACCACGTGTTTGCACAGACAGCAACTCCGCTACAAAGCAGGCAGGGACCCAAGCACTCCTGAAATGGTTCTGGGTAAATGTTTGATGGTAGAAAGGAATTTGTAAGAGTTACCCAGACAGCAGGCAAGGTCATTGTTATATATAATTTGACCCTCTGTGTGTGTGTGTGGGGGGGTGTTTCCAACAAGGAGCTATTTCATTTCCTTAAGCAAGGGTGTTCACAGAGAGACAGGTGAAGTCCGAAAAGCAGGGAGGTACCAGTATGCAGAGGGGAGATGCTGGGTTTCAGAGCGCCTTCCCTGGTTACACGATAGAATAAACGCAGTCTTTTCTGTTTTCCCTTAAAACAAACAAACAACCAAAAAAAAAAAAAAAAAACAAAAAAAAACATTATGGGCCTGGCCTAACAGTTTAATCATTGAAACGCTTGCCATGTAAGTTTGAGGACCCATTAGATTCCCAGAGCTCAGGAGAAAGACTAGCATGGTCATATGCAGGTTTGTTTTTTTTTTTTTTTTTTTTTTTTTTATAGTCCCAGTGCCCAGAAGGTGGAGACAGGGGAATTCCAGGGGTTCCTGGGCTAGCCAGACTGGCCAAGTCAGTGAGTCCCAGGTTCAGAGACAGTCCCCACCTCAGAAACAAATAAAAATCCCCCCCTTCAATAAACAAAGCAGGAAGGACAGATTCTCTGAGCCTGAGGGATGACAATCGCATCTTATATCTGGTCTCCACAAGCATACACTCTCATGCCCTCACGTACACACACAGACACACACACATACACAAACACTCACTCATATACACATATAAATCCCAACACACACAGAAAGCCACTGAAAACACTCAGAGCATAGAAGGCAGATTCTAAACATTCAAGAAACACATGACAGATAGGGAAAAATATGAAATAACACATTTAAAGATCCCTTTGTCCTCTGATATATCATGTAATTACATAAACATCCTCAGCCCTATAGATATTTCAGCACCACAATCACCATGTAACATCATCAGAAATATGGCTTGAGACGATGGGTTTCAATTCATGTCTGTTTGGTTCTTTTTGTTGTTGAAATTAAGGCATTGAATGTCTGTGTGTCGCAGAGGATGCCTTGCAGTGTTTGGGAATCTGAGAAGCTTAGTCTGCATGCAGGCTTCTAGAAGGAAGGCATTCTCTCCGGGCTGCTGCTGTGGGACCTTCCTCCTGCCTCCTGTTCATCCCCAAAAGACACTCTGTGGAGTGTAGGGTCACAGAACTTTCAGAGAGCTGCCATCTTTTAAGCTGGCCCCAAAGGGAAAGGAACGCCTAGAGCAGTGCTGGGCAGCTCGGTCCGGTGCTTTGAGCACGTCTATGCTGTAACAGCGGTGGGTGAAACACTCTGCATGGGAATCTGGTACTTTATGCCCATGTCCTGCAACTCTTCCAGCATGAGCTTAGCCAGATGTTCCCAGAAGAGTTACATATGTGATAAACCATCACCCACTCATCAGCCGTCAAAGCCATTTACTGAAGACAAGTAACTACCTATCAATTTTTTTCACATAGGCACATAAATATAATTAGCATGATATCCTAAATATTATACCAATACAATTGAAAAACTCTTTTCTATGAAGTTGGAATGCTGATATACCACCCCAAAGTTTCCATCTAGGAGGCCCGCATGATACCCCTCTTAACAATAGTGTCATTGTAGAGAACATGCATTTACAACTGAGTGTTTTCCACACCCATACTATTTTGAGAAAGAACTCTTAAGTTTTGGGTTTAATTTTAATCTCTGTATAAAAACTTGAAAATCAAAGGCATGGGGTGGTGCATGTGCGCATGCGCGTGTGTGCATTTGTGTATGCATGTGTTTGTGTGTATGTGGTATTTGTGTGTGTGCAGAAAACATATTCTGCTTTTGAAATGTGACTGCATTGTCTCCATTAGTGACATTGTGGATGTCTAGCTAAATGGGGAAGTTTATGCATAATTTTAGACTTTCAGCTCCGCTCCCCCTGAAGCCTGACTGATGGACCAGGGACCAGTGTGATTGCAGAGAGTGAGGTAGCTCCTTTGGGGAGCAGGACTGACTGCAGGCCCCCGCCCATGGCACATTCACCACCCCTTAGGGACTTCAGTATCTGTGTTTCTGGAATGACTAAAGTTTGTTGCATGAACAAAACAGAAAAATATATGTGAAGATTCCCCATAGCTTTCACATCTGGCAGAAAACAGGGAGTTGAGGCACGGCAGGCAGAAGCAGCCTCTTTCTCCCCTTCTGAGAACACGGGGAGCCCTGACGCAGCCAACTTCTGTTAGCTCTCTAAGTGTGACGCCAGGTTTCCAGCTCGCTGTTAATGAGTGTTCGGCCACAATGGAGGACGGGTCCCGTGTGGTTAAATGGCCTGCTTCACTATTTGGCTGTTCTCACTACACAAGGGCACCACTGGCTCCCCACACAGTGAGTAGGAAGTGTCCCAGGAACCACAATCTTGCTTTGACATTGGAAAACATCTTCAGCCTCACGCTAGAGGCAGTCCTTCTGGCTTGAGGTGATTCTCTGAGGTGTTCTCCTCAGGAAAGACAAAGGGTTTGTTTGTGGTAAGCGTCTATGTTTTAGAACTGACTCTTTAAAAAATATTTTTTTTTAGAAAAATTTTGAGATTTTTCTTCATGGATTATGAACAACACAACAGAGCAGAAGGGTGGGGAGACATGACTGTGAGCCATGCTCAAGTTCTGATGCTAGCAGCGGTGTAGTCGGGGACCTGGTACCCTGAACTTCCTGATCTCAGCATCTGTCTTCGGGCAAGGTCTCTACGCATTGCATCATGTAGCCTCTTGGCTATGTCGCCTGGCAAATATCCAAGCTTGGGAAGGTCCTGTCAATGATGACCCAGGGTCCAGACCCCTGCAGTTCTGCAGCTAATGAGGGGCATTGCAAAAGAAGGCTGCTGCTTCCTGGCCTGCAGTCCATCATACAGGGTTCTCTTGTTAGATGTCCGCATGTCCCAGTTTTTACATCATTGAAGTACTCATGGTGCATGGATGGTACTTTCTGTCGCTTCTGGAAGCCCTTGAGGTAAAGCAGGCTTCTAGGACAATGACATGGGGAGGATACCATCTGCATGGCTCTATACCAGGGAGCTGGAGTATTATCTACTATGCCTCATGGAGCGCTTGCCTCTGTCTCCCTGCTGAGTCCGGATTTTGCTAGATTTGAGCTAGTGATGTCATTTGGGCTTTGAGGACCAGAAGCTTGAACTTCCTGTATTCCTGGCTCCCTGTCCTCTTTTGAGAAGCCATTGTGTAAAATGAGGATAAACAAGACACATGGTAAGTGTCCAGCAGATGATAATGATTGGAATTGATGTTTTGGAGTGTTGCAAGGTGAGCTGCAGTTGATAATACATGAATTTCAGAACTCTCCTGTTTCTGGAATCAGCAGTCCAAGGAGCCAATGCTTAGAAAGTTAATAGTTTTAGAGATTCTGTGCTTTGTATCTAAATTTCAAACACTTTCTAACATATCAGTGTTGCGGAAAACCTTGCAGCTTTCTTCTGCCTGCATTTATTCTTAGCTTGGCCAAATGTGAGAGGAATGTGACCCATATAAATCAGACTCAGACAGAGTCCCCAAAGAGGCAGTCTGGGACCTTGTCTGTTTCCACGCTGCGGACAGGCAACACGTGTCCCTGAGTCTGCAGAGGATGGGAGAGAGAGGGAGGCAGAACCCAGAAAAAGTCCATGTCCATGCTTCTACGGGGAATCTGTGGGCATGAAGGTCACAAATAATGACATTTCAACAAACTTCCCGTTGCCTTCTGTATGTTGATCAGTGCAGTATGATTAATTACGTGGATGTGGTTGATCAATACTGTTACATGCATACAGTTGATTACTGAAGTGTGTTACATGGGTAGAGTTGATCATTATTACATAGGTACAGTTGATCACTGGAGTGTATCATATGGGTAGAGTTAATAATTATCACATGGGTACAGTGGTCACTGGAGTGTGTTACATGGGTGGAGTTGATCATTATCACATGGGTACAGTGGTCACTGGAGTGTGTTACATGGGTAGAGTTGGTCATTATCACATAGGCACGGTGATCACATTGTTACTACACAGGTTCAGCTCATCTTTACATTATTAATGCATCCAGTTGCTCATTGCAACTGGTATAGTTTACCATGTCCTTCACAAGTCCCTGCCCTGTCTCCTCTCTCTCCATGAAGATGTTCCTGTAGACCACAATAAGCTGTGAAGAACTCTGTAACCACTGTGACAAAGACGGTGAGGCCTCTTTCCTCTACAACATTTCCAGCAATGCCATGAACTTTGTGATTCCACAACACGACACCAACACAGCTGTGAATTTCAGTGTGTTCTCTCTAATTGCAAGTTCACTGTTGGAATTTTAATTTTAGGAACTGCACAAGTGAGATTTTTCTGCCTTTTAATTTGAGGACTGAACAACAAGAATTTCATTTTTTGGCGAACACAAAATGAAGGTCCTGCTACCCTAGCAGAGACATTCAGCAGGAGGGTCTCAGATATTAGTTTTAAATTGATAATGTTGATTGACTGAGGTGTTATCCAGCATAATAATCTATTTATTTTTCATATTTAAATCTGCCAATAATATCATGTAGTAGGCAGTGCTCTTGAAAACTGAATGAAAGCTGATGAATCTTGGAAGGGGTTAGGGAAGAGATCTATAGGAAAGGTTGCATCTTGCTCTTCTGGTTGGATGTTACTTGGACGTTTACTTTCAAACTCTGAACACAAACAGCATTGTAATCTCCCTGAAGGTTTTTTCCCTTAATGGTTCTTCATTTGTCCTGACCCAGATCCTTGATCTAAGCCCAGCAAGGGGCGGTGGGGGAGGGACTGTGTGATACTAGGTGGCCCTTGGGGGGCTCACACAGCTGCACCATCTCTCTCCTGAGCACAGCTGTCCTCTCCTGAGGGACTGAGGTGTGTGGAAGAGATGCTTCTTAATGATTTGTGAACCTGAAGGTCCGAATCTCAAACACCACCCAACCAGTGCAGGGGTCTGTGACCCCAGACCTCGTTCCATTGTTGTATTAGATGCCTTTGAACAGGGGCAGCCTTGGGGCAGTGCGACCATCGAGGAGCAGAGCTGGACATCACAGGGGCTCTCTGCAGCCAGGTGAGGATGGAAAAACATCCGGGTTATTCCCCTGTGCCAGCAGCATTGAAAGAACATGTGATTTATGGTGAACCCAAGGGGCAGTTCTAACAGGGGACAGATCACTTCATCCGTTCCAAGCCGACATCACACTGACAGCAGAGAGACATTAGGTGAGCTGTTGAATGAGTGACCAGGGCTTCACGGACAAGTGAGTGTTCCGAAGTCCATGTTCCAAAGGAAGCTCACATCTTCTCCAAGTCAGCCTGGGATGGGGAGGACACTGGGGAACATTCTTCAATTGTCATGAATCCCAAACTCAGGTTCTCAGTTAGGTGCATTCTGAGATATATGGACCAGTGGGATGTGGAGCGTTATGTCCTATCTTTTTTTCTGCCCTGTCTTGGTCATTTACCTTCTCCATCCTCCTGGATCTGGACCAGGAAGGTTTCTCTGGGCTTCTGCACCTCCTTGGGAAGGAAAGTCATCAAGCTCGCATCTCCCAGCCCCCACCCTCTCTTTCCGGCCAGATCATCTTGGCACAAGAAGCACAAACAAACTTTGTTAACAGCTTTAAACTTGGAAGGCTCGCTTTTTAAATATTTGCCGCTACATAATTGAAACAGCTGTTTTAATGAGATACCTACTGTCATCATTTTACCCTGGCTGAGCCGGGTGACAACAAAGCAGTAATAACGAATTCAATAATAATTAACTCGGGTCATCTGCTCATCCGTCACGGCCCATCAGCTTTAGGGAGAAAAATCCCAGCGAACTTCTCTCCTTTGTGAGCTTTTCCAAAACTCTGTAATAAAACGCTTAGAGAGGACTCTAGGTAGCCCTTCAAAAGTTCTAAGCAAACTGGTAAGTAGGTTAATTAAATTTTATGCATGTTTAAATGCTAATGATTACATTCCTGACACTACAGTGTAATCTGATATGGAATGATGTCATGCAAACAGTGGTTTTAGTGCCGAAACACATTTCCATCCCCACGCCGAGCAGCAGCAGTAGCTCCGGATCATTTATCGAAGGCCAGGAAGTTGACAGCGGCAGTGGAGAGCCAGGTTCCTCGCAGGTCCCTTAACTTGTCTAATGCATGCTAATCAGGGAAGATGCAGACAACAAACCGCTCCAAGCCCTGGCAGCAAAGTGGCAGAGCCATCCAAAGGTTGGTTGTTTTGTATCCTGCGTCTACAGCCACAAGCCTGATGTGGACAGCAAGAAGCATCCTGCCCGCCTGCCAGGATTCTAAGACTGAAAGTAAGGTCGAGTGCCCGTGCTTATTACTCCCCGTGTTCTGGTCCTACTGTCAGCCCCTCGCCCTCACCCCAGCTCTTGTTGCCTGCACAGGGCTGACAGTATTTCTGAGCAAGGAGAGGAAGCAGATGTCGAAGCTTTTGATTCCATGGAGGAAACGGTGGGCATTATCAACTTGCTAGACAAATAACTCAGAATTCGCAGTGGCGACTTGGTGCAGGGTTTCTCTGACTATATTGGACATGGGGACCATTTGGGGGTATCACTGTGTCTCTGTGCTTCTGGGGCTCAGCCCGAGAGTCCACTGCTTGGAAGAAGTAGCCCGAGTTGAAGACTCAGTAATACATGTCGGGTCAGTGCCAAACAAAGGGAAAACAAAAACCTCCAAGAATTGCTCCAAAATGTAGGGCTGCCTCTCTTCTCAATTCCTATTTTCCCAGTTATGCGCATGCTTTCAGGCAAGATGGTCAGAACTCTGTAGCTGGCTCCATCAGTACCCTCACGGCATCACACTTAGCCCAATGCGCAGCTTCTCACATACCATCCTCCTGTTCTACCATGAGCTAACATGTATAATTCCGGCTTTTCCGACTTGAGTTGAGTAAGGTGACCATAATATGCTGACCCACTAGTCGATCATGGAGAGTCTATTGGAGCTGTGCAAATGACAGCCTCTGCCCTGACCCAGCAAAATTTCAGTGTTATCAAATTGCTAAGTCCTTGATAATATCTGCGCATTACCCTGGATTGTGAAGGAAAGCTCAGAGCTCAAAACCAAATGGCCCACATACTGCTAAATGCTTGGTTCAGAATGCAATTTTTTCCCAAATTAAGCATTATTACAATGCTTTTTTTTCTCCCCCCTTCTTGTCTAAAAAAAGCCAACTCTGGTTTTCTGTGTGAGGTTGGAACAAGGACATTTAAGACAAGCAGCACCAGCAGGGCAGACGTATGGCAGCATCCCCAGTCACCGGGAAATAGCCCCACTGTACCCGTAACTCTTCATCTGGTACACCAGAAAAGAGCTTTCAAGTATCCAGTTTGTCAGAACGCTGGAACTAGCGTGCAGCTATTACCACTGTGTATACACTGGCTGAGAATGTTAACATGTACCGCTGTGAACTGATTTCGTTAGCTTTTCCCAGAGGCTCAGAAAAATAAGTAATTCTGCATTTCAAAAATGTTTGGAAAAAGCAGGTAAAGTCATTGTGTTCCTTGATGTGGATATGTGTAGGGCAAGGTATGATTTCATCCAAAGGGGTGTTTGCACTTTTAGGTAGAACGGCATATTTGGATAGCCTGAAATGTGGCCAAGCTATTATCTAGCTTGGAGACAGACTGTATAAAAGAAAATATCTCCCCAAAGAAACTAGGTTAGAACCTCAAAGCAAGAAAAGCCAAGATATAAAATAACATATAAATATTGATATTAATATTACCAATAGCAAAGCCCAAACTCTAAATTCTTAGTAAAAATATAATTGGAAAGCTTCATGGAATTGGCTTTGGTAATGATTTCTCAGGCATGACACCAAAAACACAGACAATATAAAGAAAAGATAAAGCCAGGCAGTGGTGGTACATTCTTTCAGACCCAGCACTCTGGAGGCAGAGCAGGAAGATCTATATCTGTGTTCAAGGCCAGCCTGCTCTAAAACATGAATTCCAGAACAGCCAGGGCTACACAGAGAAACACTGTCTTAAAAACAACAATAACAACAACCTAACAACAACCACACACACACACACACACACAGAGAGAGAGAGAGAGAGAGAGAGAGAGAGAGAGAGAAGTTGGAACTGACCAAACTTTAAAACTTCTGTGGACCAAAGGCCACTACTAAGAGAGAAAAGTTGGCCAACAGAATGAGAGAGGTCACGTATTTGATGGAAGATAATATACAGACTATACAATGAACTCAAAGCATTCATCAATTAAAAGCAAGAACTTCCATACAAAGGATGAAGGCGATAGAGAGTCAGTTCTTTGGGGAGATGCCCAGGTGGCCGATAGACTCGTGGAAAGACACTCACCATTGCTAGTGATAAGGAAACCAAAACCTATGTGATTACCTGTTTCCCTTATTACATTTATTAGGGTAACTATTATTTCAAAAGGAAATGACAGGTGTTGAGGAGTGAGTGTGTGGAGGTGTTGGAACCTTGTGCTTAGTGTGGAGGCTTGATCTGCGCGGGGAGGCAGAAGAGCCCCGTGTGAACTGATACCAACTGTGTGACCAGGAAATCCCGCTGCTCCCTCAGGCCCCACGGGCATCTGTCACCACTGAAAGTGTTGCGACAGCCAGACTTTCATAAGCAGAGCCACGCAGGAGTCAAAAGTAGGCAGCTAGGACGTGATCTCTCTGTATAACTGGATGCTGCTATTATCTTTACAGTAAGAGTCCCTGCTACACACCATGCCGTGAGGAGCTGGTGCTGAGTGAGAAGGACAGCCACAAAGGGTAGCCTGCAACCCATGTGACAGTCTGCCCCAGGAGTGGGAAGGAGGATGTGGTCATCAGGAGCTGGATAAGAAGCACACGGATGAGTCATTTCTGGAAATCGACGATGGCAGAATTGGCACAACAAGCACAATATACTTAGAGCCACAGTACTTTATAGTTAAGATCGCTAATAAAAGCAACTTATGCTATGTTTTAGCCATAGGCATTGTTTTTTCCATGACTGTGACCACACACCTGATAAGCCACTTAGGAGGGAAGGGTTTCCTCTGGCTTACGTTTTTTCCAGGAGATAGAAACTGTCACTGTGGGGAAGGTGCGGTGCCGAGCGCAGGAGGCTGCTGGTCATAGTGCATTCTCAGTCCAAAGGCAGAGCGCAAAGATGTAATGAGCCCAGCCCGTAAAACCTCAAACTTCCCCACTCCACACGCCCAACTCCTACCAGGAACCTACTTCTGCTAGCGAGTCTCCACCTCCTGAAGGCTCCACACTCATCCCTGACAGTGCCATCCACTGGGAACCAAGCGTTCGAACACCTGAGCCTACAGGGCAGATAATCGGAGACCGAGGAGGAATTTGCATCTCTGCCGTCCACGTCATTATCGAGGAGGCCTGCAAAAATGGTGGCTGGGTTATTCAGGGACGTTTGAGATCCGGGTCTAAGGAGTGCCATTCCCTAGTACTGGAGCCTCGTCTGCCTCTGGGAGCTTTCTCAGGCTTAAAACTGAGGTTATTCTAGCTAGCCTACCAACGTGCTTTCCCAGGGTAGTCACCTAGGGTGGCTTGAAAATGCTGTGAACTTTGCAAGATACCGACAAGAAATACAGCAATCACAAAGTGTATTAAAGGTGCGAAACAACAGTGTGTGGTGGGAGAAGGAGTTTTGGTTTATGCCAATGGGGAACTCATAAGGCTCACAGTGAGGTGTGTACAGCGATGTTTCCTTGACTGCCATTAGCCCAAGGTAAATATTTTTAAAACAGTGTCATTTTAGCATTTTAAGCTCCAATGCTAACCCCAAATGAAGCTAGTTTGCCCTATTGGGAGCCCTGCAGTTGGGAGCAGGGAGAAGTTTAATCAGTGTTTGAGTTGTTCTCATGGAACTGTAATCACTAACCCATTACAAGCAGGCAGCACAGTTAACCAGGTGAGATCTTTGCTCTGAAATTGCCCTAATCGTCGGCGGAGAACACACTCTTTCCCAGCTGCACAAAGACTCCATTTTCCGAGTGATCTACAATCCCAAATTAGCCCATGGGCTTTTGGGCTCTGATCCACGTTGGCATCGAGTCTGCTTTTCTACCCATTGCTGTGCTCTCTGCCGCAGCCTTCAACCCTAACCACACACCTCAATTCTGGGGGCACCTTAACAGAGCATGGGAGCTCTGGCTTGTCCCCGGGGACCTGAGCTCAACTGCTCTGTGTACAAGCAAGGAACCTCAGTTTTCACGGTTCCAAAGGTGAACCCCATGCACTCCCAGCAATGAGACCTTATAAGCTTCTCAAAGATCAAATATTTTGACAGTCAAGATTTGCGGTTGTTAATGCACAGGTTTTTTCCAGATCTTTCGGCTCAGAAGAGTGCTCCAAGAATTGCCTCCTGTTGTGGCTGGCTTGAAAATATTTGAACCAAACTTTCTCAGCAAGCTGCATCCAGGTTGGAGTTTAGTGGGTTGGAGTGGTGACTGTGCAAGCGTGTGGACCTGAGTTCGAATCCCCAGCACCTGTGTAACAAGCTGAGTGTGGCCCTCTGTTTACTTGTAACCCAGCTCTGTGGAAGATAGATATGAGAGAGTTCCTGGGGCTCTCTGGCTGCCAACCTAGCTCCAGCTTCAATGAAAGATCCCGTCTCATAGGAAAAAGTCAGAGAATGATAGTACAGGGCACCTAATGTCTTCCCTTGGTTCCTAGGTGCCTGCATGGAGATGCACGCATGTGCACATGTATGCACACATCACACATGTACACTGCATACTACACACACACATTCATACATACATACATACATATATACATGCATAATACATATATACATACCCATATATATACCATGTAAAAAGCTGCACCCACAGAAGCACCATTAGGGTCCACATGGCTGAGCTTTTACTGCCAACCATCACAGGTGCTGAGCTACTTCAGTGTATCAGGGCCTTCTAAAGAAAGCTCTTATGCCTGGTGGTCCCATCAATGGAATAAGCCCAAGACTGCCATAGAGACCAGGAATAGAAGCCGGGCCATGGTGTGAGCCCCGGGTGCAACCCCAGTGATCATCAGCTGGCAGGTGGCTGGGGCCAGATTCCCCCGCTGGTGTTCTGAGCAGGCAGAGTGGGACAGAAGTTTACCCACTGTTCTGATCTTTGGAGCTGTAAATTAGGGATCCAGATGTATAATCTGGGAACTTATCCAAATTCATTTTTAGGAAAGGTGAAGTCTTCAGCACACGGCTGCACCATGAGGAATGTTTTTTATTTCAGCACCAGGAACTGTCAGGGTCCGACAGGTGAGTCAGGGAAGCAGCTCACAGAGTCTCAAAGCAAAGCCAGAATCCATCTGGACACTGGAGGGTCGTTCGGCTAAGGCGGTAAAGAAGCCAGGGCTCACCCTGTCTCACAGAGGGTTTTGGAAGAACTGTTTCATCCTGATTTTCCTTCTTCCCCTCCACAGGAACCCCAGGTTCTCAGCCTTCCTCAAGCCTCAGTGTCACAGTTACCACCCTTCTCCCACTTCTAGCCTTGGTCTGACGTCATTGTGGTGGTGGCAGTCACAGTACAGCACAGGAATGCAGGGGGGACACACGGGACAGAGGGGACCCGGGCATGCTCATAAGACATGTCATATAAAGAGCTGCTGTGTTGCCTGACATACATGAATTTAAAGTGAGCTCTGCTTTGTGACCCACACCTAGAATCCAGTATCTGGGAAGCTAGGGCAGGAGGATGGCATGTTGGAGGCCAATGTGGGCTACCTTCTCTGAAAAACAAAAGCAGAAACAAGCGAAAAAGAGTGAAGACTGGAAACCCTAGCACTACCAACAGCATCTTCTTTAAAAATAAACCAAACTGGTGAGTCTAGAGAGGAAGTAAGGTGAAACTGTGTAAATTACCCAATTAACAAAAAGGAAAGAAAAACAGAAAGAGAGAAAAAAGTGTAAATGCCACAAACAGAAAAATCTACAGGCAAGTTAGCTCTCAGTCTGGCCACACCAGTGGTAACTCTAAGTCTAACAGACATTGATACTGAAGACAGCCAGAGCAAGAGAACTCCCTGCGTTCAAGCCTTGATATCAAGTTCAATAATGAACCCATCCTGGTGTGGCTGATGACACAGAGCTGAGAACCCAGAAGTGAGCCCACATCATACAAAGATTGACCTTTGACCCAAGAGCTAAGGCCTAGGATGGACCTAAGGTAGTCTGTGAGAGAGGCACTGGGAGACTGGGCATCCCATGCAGGCCTTCTGGGCCCTCTCTGCCTGCTTTTTCTCCATGTTCATAGGAAGAAAAAATCTTTTAGAAAGTTAATTCATTAGATCTATTGGCATTCATAAATTAAAATTTAAGCATTGTAATGTTAATAGACACAAAAGAGAAGTTTTTTAGGTGGGAGGAAGTACTTTTTAAAAAATGTAGTTTAGAAAGGATTTTCACCCCAAATGCACAAGAAACTTGAAACTGAACTATAATTCTAAACACAATAATGAAAGATCTGACCAGACACCCCCTGAACGAATGTACAAACTGTAAATAAACCTATGATACCGGGACCACGAAACACTAGCAAATTAGAAAATAACACTACTGTCACACAAGCTGATGCACACACACACACAGAGAGAGAGAGAGAGAGAGAGAGAGAGAGAGAACACCAGTTGCTGGCTGGTGGGCTTATGGTACATCTGGACGCTCCACTCGCTGCCAGTAAGAAGACAAAGTCACCCAGCCATGTGTCTCTTTGCAAAGCTAAATATCTTCTCAGCATAGGATCCAGGAGCAGACTATGGAGATTTACCCAGCTTCCAATATTTCATATTTTTGAATGAAAGCTGTATCATAGAGTCTTCATTCATGATTCCTCTGGTCCAGCGTCTACCAGGATGCCCTCTAGTAGGCAAGAACAGATTGGTGGTTTGCCTGTGCCATGTGCAGTGACCTCTAACACAGAAAAGTCAGTAATCACGTGTGACTAGATGCAGAGTGTAAATGTCTACCAGGAAGTTCAATAAACCAAATAGAACCACAAGATTTTGGGCTCAGGAGGTGGCTCATTGGCTGAAGTGTGTGCCATACAAACAAGAAGACCTGAGTTTGAACACCCCAGAACCCATGCTTAAAAATATGCAAAATAATGTCACGTAAAAAGTATATGGTGCTATGGAAAAGACACAGTGTAGAAACAATAAAAAAGATCAGAGGTTTTGGGAGAAGAGGGACCAAAGGGGACAGTAACAAGGAATCAAACCCACGGTCACTTTCAGAGCAATTATCTTATTGCCTAAGATCCTGCAGTGGTAAAAACCTAACAAAGTGCATTTGTAAACACATACAACTTTAAAGCCCCAGAATCAAGTGTCTACAGTATGCAAGCCCAGGAAGAAAGTGTCTACAGTGTGCAAGCCTGGGGAGGTAGTGTCTACAGTGTGCAAGCCCGGGAAGAAAATGTCTAAGGTGTGCAAGTCCAGGAAGAATTCACCTGTGTATTAGTCAGGGCGCTCTAGAGTAACAGAACTTACAGAATGAATTTCCACATATAGAAAAGGGATTTATTCTAAAAATCAGCTAATTCAACGATAGCTGCCTGTGAACAGAAGATCCAAGGATCCAGTAGCCACTCAGTCCACAAGTGGATGTCTCAGCTGGCCTCAGTCTATGCTGGAATTCCCTAGAGGCAGGCTCTAACGCCTGTGAAGAAATGAACTTGCTAGCAAGGTTAGAGCAAGCAGGCAAAGAGCAAGGCTTCCTTCTTCCACGTACTTTATATAGGTTTTCAGCAGAAGGCATGGCCCAGATTAGAGGTGGGTCTTCCTACCTGAAAGATCTGGAACAAAGGTGTATCTTTCCTCCTCAAAGAGTGGGATTAGAAATGTATTTTCCCATTTCAAATAGCTTAATTAAGCAAAAAGCCATCACAGGTGTTCCCAGCCTTTTTTGGGTTTTAGTTCCAGATGTCGTCAAGCTGACAGTCAAAACAGTCATCACAACCTAGGGTCCTTGAAGTGAAGGAGAATATACTAAATACAACTGAACTGTATTACAGATGTTTGGAGCCACCTAATTGCAGAGGTAGGAAGAAAAGTCTCTCTGGTCTACCTAGCCTTAAAGCTGAGAGCAGTCTGCAGCCGAAGACAAGAAATTTACATGAAAGATGCTCTCTTTCATATGTGGATATCTGTAGAAATGTGTTTCAATAATTCTGATATAGATAGGTGTGCCCATTGGACTGATCCATTCACTAATGACTATCGGGCAATAGAGAACAGATTCTCACAGCTGGAGTAAGAGGTTACAGACATGTCATGTTCAGGATTGCCTGTGTGGTACCCTCTGAAGACAGAGAGGTTAGAATGAGCTCTAAGCCTGCTAAATGCTTACATCCATGTATGCATAGAGACGTATCAGATACGTGCCAACACATCAGTGTGAGCAGAAGCCTGTTTGTTTCCTTGATTGGTTGCTGAGGGGGGATAGATGCAACAATTCAATTGTACTGGTTACTTTTTCATTACTGTTACAAAATATCTTGACAAAAGAAACTTATGGAAGAAAGGTTTTAATTTGCCTCACACTTAGATGGCGCATTCCATTACTACAGGGAAATGGTGGTGGCAGGAACTTGAAAAGACTGGTTACATTGCCTCCCCAGCCAGGAAGCAGAAAGAGACAAATTCCACTGCTCAGCCTACCTTTTTTTTTTTTTTTTTTTTTTTTAAATTCAGTCCATGACCCTGCCAATAGAACGCAGCTGTGCACGGTTAGCAGGGGTCTTCCACCCTAATTTACACACGTGACCCACTTGAGAAACTCCTTTGCAAGCATGTCCAAGGTTTGTCTCCTAGACAAATCTAGATTCTGTTACGCTGACAGTCAGGATTAGCTATCATACTAGTCAAAAAGCCCCTGAGCAGCGTGGAGTCCAGATTTTGGTTCTAGTACCATTCTCAAGCAAACAGAGCTTGGTTGGGCTCCTTGAGTGAGCTCTATTTTAAGAATAGGACAGGAAAACAGTATGAGGCTAGGGTATCTTGCAGCACCACACGTCTGCATGTTTTTAACCTGTATAACTATTCTCTCAGCAGCTGGTGGAACACGGCATTCCTTTACTAACATCTGCATAATATCCCATAGGATGACTCTCCTATGTTTATTTAACACTTTCTCCAATGAAAAGCCTTCACTCCCTTCCCAGGTTTTCGCTGTTTAAGTGTCTCAAGTAGTGTTCCAAATCTGTAGCCAATATCAAGATTAGAAATGATGACTTATAAAAGTGAATGGTTCAAGTGTCCACATTAATTATTTTCAGTAGACATTTATACCACGTCTGCTCTTATAGTTATTTATTTATGTGCGTGTGTCTATGTATATGCACACATGCATGTCTTGGCATGTAGCGGTTAGACGACAGCTCGTGGCAGTCAGTTCTGCTGTCCTTTCACCGTGTGGGAATTGAACTCAGGTCATCAGAGTTGGCGGCAAACACTTCTACCTGCTGAGCTATCTCGCCGGCCCTCTGATCTATAAATAGAGAATCTTTATCTTTTGCAAAGGGTGTGACTACAACAATCTTTAATATTTTTAGTTGTTGGTGTATTCTTCTTTATTAAGATCATTCTTTTACTGTGAATTTTACTATTTCACGTATGTCTCTAGGAGTTCATTTACCATTCGCTTCCAATTATTTTAACTCCCTTGCACGTTTGGATAGTTGCTTTGTTCCTGAATTGGGTTCACATGCATTTGAATTATACTACTCGTGTTATAAAATGAATACTTGTTATATATAAAAACCTCATCTTTAATGCTGTTATTTTCTGTGTATTTAAATTTTTCATCTTTTATTTTGACTGATGACAGGTTTTTTCATCTTTATTAACTCCATTTCCTAGTTTATTTTGTAATCTTTTTCTCTTTCATTTTCTGTCTCCTCCAAGTGGATATTTGGTTTCTCTATCTTTGTGTCTGGTACCAAGTGCTTTGTTTGTTTCATGTTTATAAAAGAATGCATACACAGAGAAGCAAAGGAGAACCATCCGTCCAGCATTAATAATCTACAAGAATTTGGGGTTGGAGGAGGTAGAAAAATATTGCTTAAATATCCTTTAAAGTTAGAAGCTACAATACAAATAAATAAGCTATGGCACGAGACTAGACCCTCTCACTGTCCCACTAATAATCAATGGACCTGCCTCAGGTCTCTCACTGTCCCAGTGGCTAAGCTGAGGAGCTACACATAGCTCCGCATATAAATACCATTTTCTGTTCCTCTGGCTTTTAGGTACCAGCTTTAACTATGCTGCTTTTGCGGTTGCACATGAGGTTATCAAATATTTCTCCAGGGTGGTCAATCTCTATTGAGGCATCATGAGGATGCTAACTGTGATGATGCCAGTGGACTCCTACCAGATTTACTGGTGGTATCAGTGCGGTTCTGATACAGAGGCCCCTGCAGGACTCAGAATTATGTCTCCATTGCTCCGATAATGCATACAATATTCAGGCAAGTGTGCGTGTGCGCACACACACACACACTAAATGTCAGAAGACACTTCTTGGGACCAAATACTTCTTCAGGCTGGATAGGAGATTTTCAAAATCTTGGTGCCATCCTGAACTAGCAGAGAAAAGGGCTGTCTTTCTAGACATTCAAGTACAGAGGAAGCTGATTCCTTCAGTCACCAGATGCTGGGGACTGTCTGAAAAAATAGAACCTACCTTCAAAGTCCAACAATGTGGATCAGAAAGACTCCAAGTTCATCCTGAGGGAGGGGATGAATTGTTTATAAAAGGACTTTAGCTAGGACTGCTGAATTGGTGGTCAGTTCAAATTTCAAATACAGGAAACACTTTCTTCAATATATGTATAAGAAAATACATATACTAACACTTCATTGCTTCTTCAAAATTCAATACAGTTTTTAAATGCACATCCTGTAATCCCAGTACTTGGGAGTGGTAGAGAAAGGGGGGTAAGGGGGGGTCAAGGTTGTCTTTTGTCTCATAAGGAGTTTGAGGGAAGGTGAGCCTGCGTAAGACCTAGCCTCAAAATAGAACCCTAATAAAAAAATAAGTGAAGAAGCAGACATCTCTTATTTTATCAAGCAATCCAATCCTAACTCATGAACTCTGATAAAGTATATGTCTTTGTTTTATGTGAAAAGAACATCCCCCAAATCTCCTGGAGTTTTTTTTTTCTTTTCTTTCTTTTTTTTTTTTTTTTTTGGTTTTTCGAGACAGGGTTTCTCTGTGGTTTTTGGAGCCTGTCCTGGAACTAGCTCTTGTAGACTAGGCTGGTCTCGAACTCATAGAGATCTGCCTGCCTCTGCCTCCCAAGTGCTGGGATTAAAGGCGTGTGCCACCACCACCCGGCTCTCCTGGAGTTTTATATCTCTCAACTAGTTGTCCTTCAGGGAGCAGTGGTCCAACAATTTAAGAATTTCTTCATGAACACATTGCTAATGAGCAAGAGTACCTTTATCCTAATCCTCCAAGAATTTCTACAAAAGCATTACAGAAATAATTTTAAATAATTAAAAATTGAGAAGCACCAACAACCACAAAATAAGACTATAATGTCTGTAGATTTTGAAATTCATGGGTGTGACTTTTGACGATGTGTAATTATTAAGTTTTGTGAAGCTAGTAGAGGAGAAGAAAAGGTGGAGGGGTGATGATGCGTGGCTTCAACAGTTACTATAAACTGCAGAGATCGTGGCACTGCAGTATTGTAAGTGGAGGAGCTGAACAGAAGAGAGATCCTGGAAAGGTCCCAGGTGAACACGACCTATTGACTTTGACATAGGAGTAGAAGATTTAGGCTGTAGCAAAGGTCAGTTTTTCAACACACTGGGACTGGACAGCTCATGATAAAAGAATATAAATACAGATCTTAAAGTTTTGCGAGAATAAATCCTGGTGTGTGTGTGTGTGTATGATGAAAAGTTAGGATCTTGGATCTAAATGCAAAACTCAAAACTACAAACCCAGTAGGTACTAGGTAAACACCTCGGTGACCTTGAGTTTGATGAAGTTTTAGATCTAACATAAAAAGCCTGGTCCATGAGGAAGCATCCATATATGCTGAATTCATCAAAATGAACATGTGTGTTCATTGAGAATGAAAATACCAGTCAGGTTCTGCAAAAAAAGATCTTTGGAAAACACAAACACAATGGAGGAATAACATTCACAACGTTTACAGAGCCCTTAAAACTCGTCCTTCACAAACCAAACCACCCACTTACAAGATGGGCAGCAGACCCGAATAGTTGCTTCACCAGAAAGACCTACAGGTGATAAATCAGCTCCCATAACTCATAAATGAAAATTAGAAATGCAGTACACCTATAGAAATGGCCAAAATCACACCACCAATAGCAAGTGTTGGCAAAGATGTGGAACAGCAGAAACTCATTGGCTGTAAATTGAACAGCAATGTTGAAAAAGATTTTTGATTCTTATAAGACCCAAACCATCCTCGTCATAGACTCCAATAACCACTCTTCTTGTCATTTTCCCTCTACTCAAAAACTGTGCCCACACTACAGCTGCCTGAATGACAGTGTTATTCACAATACCTCGAACTTGTGAGCAAGGCATATACCCTTCAGTCAATGGCTGGGCAGATAGACTGTGCTTCATCAGGACCCCAGAGGAATTATATCTGAGGATAGCAATGATTCCCTAAGCCACAAATACACAGGGAAGATGGAAACACATGTTCTATGAAAGAGAAACAATCCCCATACAAGAAAACCTGTAAAAAGTCTAAATATTGTGTGGTTCTGACTCTATGACATTCTAGAAAACAGTAACACTGAAGACAGTGAAAAGACCAATGATTGCCAAGGCAGAGGGAGACAGAGTGGCACAGAAGACATCAGCGGGTGGAGCCATTCTGTCTGATATTGTGGTGATGGACAGCTGGCAGTAACCACCTATCAAAGCTAATAGACTATAAACCACAAATACTGAACCTTAATTAAATTAATGGTATGACCACACTGGCTCCTCAGCTGCACACACCTATGGTGCTGTCTGGGGGCACTGACACCCAAGAGCACAGGAAGGGGAAGAGATTGGAGGGGGACTCTGGATTTTTTGTTTAGTGTCTCTGTGGCTTAAAACTGTTCTACAAGTAAAGTCTCTTGATTGAGAGTTCTGAAAAAAAAATATAACACACATATATATATATAATACTTAAGATTACAAACTTGGTTAATGACTTACTTGGTACAATAGACTCAATTGGAAAGAGAATTAGAGAGTTAGAACATAAAGTTTAAGAAATCACCCTGACTGTAGGAAAAAACAAAAGAAGGGAAAACCTGGTACCAGACACAGACAAGGGGCTGTTTTGTCAGTCATCCTGTGCTCATGATATCAAGATGAACTCCAGGACAACAGCCCCTGGAGACTTACGAAGAAGACAGAGTCTTGGACCTCGAACTTGGACCACAAATAGAGATAAGACTTACACCTGTTTCCAGCATCCCATTGAGTAGTTCCAGTGTCTGTTCTTCTTAAGAACTTCTGGGCTAGAAAACAGTCTAACACCTGGACCACCGGTGCGTGCTTTGGGGGGCACCATCCATTTTTATTTACTGCCTTTTCATAAGGGCCTGATTGGTCAAGAAAGTACACCTGATTCCCTATGTCTGCAATGGAAACCACATCTGTCAGGTGGAGAAGACCACCAGAGGCTCACATTTGCTTGCTCTGGGTTACAACTTAATGGGTTGTATGTGGGGTCATGTGATTAGTCATAGGAGTTATGAAAAATCTGGCAGCAGTCAAAGATTTCTGAATATGCAATCAAAATTAATTTAAAATCAAATGTGTCATGAATCTGAGGTATTCCCTTGGTTATGGAAACAAAACGTATAAGCGTTGTGTCAACCATCCAGTGTCAACTAACACAATGTCCGAAACACCCAGAAGCAGATTTGAGACTTTGGCAGGGTTTTTTACTAGATACATAAAATGTTCTGTTCCCAAAGAAACATGATTGTTTAATTACAGAACACAAAGACTTTTAATATTTCTATACCACCATTCCTCAATCAATATAAGATTTTGTTGAAATGTTTGGTTTTATAAATTGCTACTGAGTTGTTGACATAAGAGTTTTTTCATTTAAGTTTTGGCTTAGAATTTAGGAGAGAATTTTCAGCAATTTCTGAAAGAAAATTTTTCAACTTGTTTTTCTGTGTATTTATATGAAGCAATAGTCTTAGCATAGATGGTACAATCATCTAAATATAGATCAGTTCTAGAAAAATGCTGAAGATATGCTGTCCTGCAGAATCAAATATTCAGCCATGACTTCATTCTTCAAGTAAAAACCAATGAGTATACCCTCCTTAGTATGCAAATTTGCCTTTATCACAAGTAAATGGTAAAATCATATGTATAGCAAATAATTACTTCCACACACATGTCTTCATAATTTGTTTCCAGGAGATGTGTGATTTGTACATCAGTTTAATATCAGTATATTCTTTTGATTGTGTAAAATTTATTTGTATGAAAGCGGTCACACAAGAAATGGGTTAAGGAGCCTGGTCTTTGTCAGTCAGCCCTGCCCCTCTTGGGCCTGACTCACACTGGCTTCAAGTCTCTTCTTGTATGTTCTGTTGGGCATAGTCAGGCCTCTGAGGCATTGGACACTATTCGCATCTTTGACAAATGTTGACTATAGTATTGTGTTAAGATGGCCGTGGCATTTGGAGACACATTTTTTTTTTTGTAGAAGAGAAGGGGGGTGACTATAGATTCAGAGGTGAACTGGGTGCTTAAGAGCTGCTGCTAGAGACTCAGTTATGGCTGAGGTAAAACTCCGCCCCAGCTCCACTCCCCACAAACATGGATCAACTCTCTTGTATTGAGAATGTTAAAATAATCACAGAAAGTTTAAAATTTGTCCCTAGAAAATTCCATTTAATAACTTCACAGCATTAAGCTAGGGAAAAATTTGTTAAAGTGGGCACCAAATGCTGAATTCTTGAAGAAAGCAAGGAGGACATGGATGGGAACCTCTCACTACATTAAACGAAGTGCTCCGCACACAAAAAAAACAACAAAAGATAAACTATCGCGGGGGGTTCAGATTTCCAATACATTTATCTCACAAAGGATTAATCAGGAAATATGTATTTCAAAAAACAACTTCTCAAATCAGTAATAAAAAGGCAAGCAACCTAATAGGTTCACTGCAGAGGGAAAATATGGCAAACAAACACAGGAACAGCTGCTTATTCTCATTAGTAATCTGAGAAATGCAAATTAAAACAATAATGAGATGCCATTTGCACCCACCAGATTGGCAAAAGTTCCGAAGTCTGACAGTCCTACTTGTTGGTGAGGACGGATCCCTGTGAAGACCTGGGCTTGGCTGCCAAAGCTGGGCCTGCCATGACTTTGGAAATGCTTCTTCTTGGGGCCTGGGGACACGTGCTGTGGCCACACATTCTGGAGAACACTTATGCAGGTTCACTGGATCTCATGCTGGGAATGGGACATAGCAATGAAGGTGCTGGCTTGTTCTCAATGGGGAGACCAGATAAGCCAGCAGGTTTGTCTCTGGAGCATAGCATCGTGGTGAGAAATGAACAGACAGGGCGTGGGTAGCTGCTTGGACCTGGGTCTGGACCTTTGATGTTAAATTGAAATGAGACCACTGTGCGGAATATATTTGAATAGTCATTTATGGTCAATTAAAATACTTTCCAGTGAGTAAGAAATATTCCAACTTACTTTCTGTTTCATTTTGATTATTTTAATCTGGAAAATTTGAAACGTATTGTTTGTCCCTAGAAGGGTTAATTCTTCCCAACCAGTTAGCATATCTTCTAAGAATCTTAGCAGATTCTAAGGGTGAGCTTACAACACTCCAGTGCCAAAGGAATCAAATCCATATGTTCTGGTGTCAGAGTTGAACATGTCAATATATCGAAGGCCGCTGTATACAACCTATTTATGCTTTTGTTCTCATCTAAGAAGTGTCTTGAACAAGGACGGGACTGGGGCGTTAAGAAGCACCTTAGGTTTGCATGACAAATTTAGAACAAGGGTAATGATGGGTTTCTGCTTCCCTGAGGATGCGCTGCCTAAGATGCATGCGTGAGTAACGGAAGCCAGAAGCTGTACATGGTGTGTGTGCGTATGCGTGCGTGCATGCGTGCATACGTGCGTGCATACGTGCATGCCTGCTTGCCTTTTCTGGGCTCTGTACTGTCCGTGAATTTGTTTTCGGGACTCACCTTGCATCCACAACTGTTTCTTCAGTCTTCCCCACTCATTCTGTTACCTGTGGCTCCTTAAGAATAGAATTCAGCTGCTTGACAATGTCAACGAGGTAATGAGACACATTCCATGGGAATTATTGAAAGAATATTTTGGGGAGGTGTTGCTGCCTTCCAAACATGACATTTCCGAGGTTATTCTTTTTCATACATCCCCTAATCCCACTTTAACTCAAAAAGTAACTTGCTGTAAAACATTCCAGGGAAAGACATACTGTTTCCGTAAGACGGAAAGAAAAATGGCTGACTGTTTTAACATTGTAAAGCATCAGGTTGAGAATACAGGCAGCAGAGATCCTGCTAAATCACCAGCCCTTCCCTCTGCTCTGCCCTGCTGCCCCTCCCCGCAAGGAGCGTCTCCTGGCTGAGACGACTTTGCTGAAATCATGAACACATGGGTAGGAAATAACCCAAAGATGGGGACTCTGAAAATGCAGGATTGATAAAGTAATTTTAATTTGGCTCTACATATGTTAAGGTAGTTAGGGTGACTCGTGAAGGAGTCCAACTGTGTGAAGACAGATGTGCTGGAGCTGATTAAAAGGCACACAGCCTCTGCTTTCAGCCCGCTGTCTACACGGAGGCGCCAGGCTGAGTTCAGTTCCCACTGTGCCGCAGGAGCCCGGGCATCCAGAAGAAAGCTAACATGCTGAGGGCTCTCTGAGAGCACCACAGACGGTCCACACCTCTTACCACACTTCTGATAGGAAAACCCATCCCTGGCCAGAATGGACCAGGGTGAGGGGAGCCAAGATGGCTGGGGAGATGCCTCAGTCAATAACATGGATGCCTTGCCAGTGTGAGAACCAGAATTGGAACTCCAGAACTCACAGAAATAAAAGAAACAATCTGGGTGTGGTGGCATGTACTTAAAATCCCAGCACTGGGGAGGCAGAGACAAGCAGAACTCTGGGACTTACTGGCCAGCCAAATAGCCTACTCAACAAGTTCTAGGCCAGTGAGAGACACCATCTCAAACCAAATGCAACCCAACCCAACGCAACCAAACCAAAAATAAACAACCAAATACACCCCCCAAACAAATTAGGTAGTGTCTGCAGAACAACAGACCCTGACTAACACATTTGCATTCATGCATACCCCCACATGTACACCTGAGCGTGCACGTGTGCGCACACACACACACACACACACACACACACACACACACAGAGCAAGGAAATTGCAGTTTGGAGCCAGTAGCCATAGTATAGGCCTGGCTTCTCTCCTGTGCTGCTAAGCATTTGCTTTTCCTCCGCATTGTTAATGATGCTCAAAAGTAGCACAGCTAACGCCCCGCTGCTGCATTGATCCTGGCACAGTCTGGGGCCAGCGAGGCCCAGACAGCACATGCTCTCACTGAGGCAGCTGGGCCCCTGCTGTGGCTGTCCCATCCCAGGGAACAACCAGGGCCACATGCCATGCAGAGCCACCTGGTGTCCAGGGAAACAGAAAGAAGATCAATGGCACCAGAATCTTGGGGGAAGGGCTCCTTCTTCTCTCAGTCCAGCAGAGCATAATACAGCTGCCGAGACCTGTGTAAGAATGGTTTCCTCTCCGGTCCTGGGATCTGACTCCAGAGCTGGGTAAGCAGCCAGCTACTCTGAGGCAGGTCAAGAGGTTCCTGGTAGCATCTGTCATATCTGTCATTTTGCCTATGAAGACCTTAAACACTAGGTTTAGAGGACTTAGTGAGAGGGGCATGACCTCTGAATTCGCCACCTCTGTGACATCCTATCTAAACTCTGCAAAATGTTGGGTGTCCTAGCCAATCTGAAGTCCATTTTTCTATCAGTCTCAGGGTGATGGCTACATTCATCTCTTTATTAGACCATAAGGTGTTTAGACAGGCACAGTAACACAGCTTCACAGAGTTAAACGTAGCATAAACGAAAGTTACACACCTGAAAATAATATCCCCTGCCAAGCCGGGACTTGTCAGGTAAGCTAGGCTTTCTGGTCAGTGAGCCGACAGGCCTGTCTCTCCTTCCCCAGAACTGAGATTACAAGCTTTCATTGCTATTCTAGGCTTTGGTAGATGTGAGCTCTGGGGACCCGAGCCTTGTCATCATACTTTCAAGGCAAGCCATTTCACTGAGCAAACCACCTCCCCAGGTTCCCTCTCTCTCATTTTAAAGGCATTGGTCACATTGGGTTGGAGCCAGCCTTATGACCTACTTAAGCTTTATCCATTGCTTTAAAGACTCCAAGCATGGTCACATTCTTTACGTGGACATCTTCATACCTCCATTTATTCCAAAACTCAGAGGACATCTTCTTTTAATGTATGCATCTTCTTGGAGTCTACTTTTTTTTTATTTAAGGGTGTTTATAGGGTCTCAATAAAATATAATGAAGAAAATACTTGTTTTGAGAAATTTTTCCTGATATTCAGAAGGTCGCTCATTTTCTTTAAAGATGTGTTTCCACTAAGTTAAAATTATTGCTTGTTTTCACCTTTATGTGAGATGTTTATGAAGACCTGTTTTGACAGTTTCTGTGATCAGGATAACAATAAATTGAGGGGTTTTTTTGTGTGTAAAATGATGTGTTGACTAAGGTTTTTATTTTTGCTTTGTTTTGTTTCTGACCCATGTCTGTTCCATCTCCAGAATACTCAACCTTTGTATTAACTGAGTGAACAGCAGTTGTCTGCATTGCCTGGTTCCATTCAGTCCATAGGGACCTGTCTTATCCTACAGTTTCTTACCCATGGTTTTACCAAAAAGCACACTATGTTGATTTGTGTAGCTTTCTATTAAGTCAGCAATTCTGCTGGGATCAGCCTTCTCCCTGCCTCTATCTTTGACTGACCTTTCAAATGAGTCGATGTAAATCATTACATAAAAAAGGAAGACGAAAACCTTTATGGCACTCTCAATAGATGCTCAGGGCATGACACAATTCAACAAGCGGTATATGACGAACTTTCAGAAGCACATTCTTCTGCACATCAGTGACATCCACAGAGCTACAGCTGAAAATGCAGTTGCTGGAGAGATGCTGGGAGTGGATAGAGACATAGAAAAAGATGGAGAGGAGGGGTAAGGCAGAGGGGGAAATCTCATACTTACTCCAGTAAGTATTCATTTCTAGTTAATACTGTTGAATCCTAGTGACCATAGGAAATTAAACAAATGCAAATATCCATTGCACCACACATATAGGAGCAATGACTGACTGTGGTGTGTAAGGAGGGTTGTGTGAACAATGGCTGATGGGGGTAAGTGTGGTAATGGGTTTGAGAAGTGGCACCCTTCAAATCTTGGGATTAAGAAAACCCCTTCTACATATCAAAACAAGATCTGGCAGGTGAAACAACCACAGGACTGTGCCCTAACTAGGAAGGGAACCTGCTCCTACAGGCAAGGCCCAGTAAGCCATCCCTGTAGCTGCAGGCCCCTGAAGGGCAGAGAAGCTGGGATTAACTGCATCACTGTTTTTAGTGTGCCTTCTGTGCACTGTCACTATGGTCCTTTAAGCTTATATGATTTCCTCCTAGGAAAATAAATGTGTATAGTTCTAAATTCTAAATGAGCACCAGGGATCACTATGGAGGGTAGCACAAATAATAAAAACCCAAAGTCAGATATTGGGGTTCAACCAGAAAACAAAGCAGCCAAGTCACTAGAGAAGTCTTACCTCTACCAAGGTTGGACGGCTGCAGATTAAGACTCTCTCTCCTCCTGTTTTCTATTCCCTCTAGTGCTAGGATTAAAGATGTGTGACTCCACAGTCCTGGGATTAAAGATGTGTGACTCCACAGTACTGGGATTAAAGGTGTTAGTCACCACCACCTAATTTTGTTCTGGTATTGATCTCACATAGTCCAGGGTGGCCTTGAGCTCACAGAGATCCTTCTGCCTCTGTCTCCCAAATCCTGGGATTAAAGGTGTGTGCCACCACTGCCTGACCTCTAGAGGCTTTAGCTTTGCCTCTGGTCTTCAGGCAAGATTTATTTATTAAAATGCAAATCATATACCATTATATTAGATTTTAGTAACATATATTTGAAGCAATGAGTGATCATAACACATTCCTTGACCACAGTAGTGCCGCTGTCAGTCAAGAGAGATGCCAGCTGGGCAGGCATCCTCTGCGGTGCCCAGAATCATCTTCTCCTCTCCACTAAGATAGCACAGTCAGCTGTGGAGAGCAGTGTGACTTTCTGGCTTTCAATTGAGTTTGTTTGATTGTTTGCTTTTTGTCCATTTAACATAGTACATTTTGGTTTGGGTTTGACATTCTAATATTTATTTTCAGCTAGTGTCATCTACTAGAAACACGTTTTTGCAAGCATATATGTGGTATGCATGCATATTTATGTGTGACATACATGTTTATTTGTATGTATATTAGTATTTGACATTGTAGATGTGTGGAGGTTAGGGGTTGTCTTAGGGTTACTACTGCTGTGATGAGACGCCATGGCCAAATCAAGTTGGGGATATAAGGGTTTATTTGGCTTATGCTTCCACATCACAGTTCATCACTGAAGGAATTCAGGACTGGAACTCAAACAGGGCAAGACTGTAGACAGGAGCTGATGCAGAGGCCATGGAGGGGTGCTGCTTACAGGCTTTTTCATCATAGCTTGCTCAGCCTGCTTTCTTACAGAACCCAGGACCACCAGCCCAGAGATGGCACCACCCGCAATTGCCTGGGCCCTCTGTCATCAAATACTAATTTAAAAAATGCCCTATAGGCTTGCTTACAGCCGGATCTTAAGCAAGCATTTTTTTATTGACAGTCCCCCTACTCACATGACTTTAGCTCGTGCTACGTGACTCAAAACTAGCCGGCACACAGCTGTTGAAGGCCTTCCCGGGCACTGGGACTCTACTCCCTAGCCCCACTTGTACTCCAAATGTTCTCACTGGCAGTAATCATTCCTGGCTTTTTAAAAGCAGAAACATTAGTTACTTTTCTTGCTGCTGTGACCAAAGCAAGAGAAAGAGCAAATTAAGGAAATAGGGGTTTAGTTGGCTGATGGTTGGAATGCATTGTAGGAAATGTGTGACATTGTATCGGAAAATGTGTCACAGCGAGGTAGCTTTTGGTTGAGGATGCTGGAGTGAGAGGCTGCTCACTCTTATCAGGGAAGATCAGGAAGCAGAGACAGGGTTCCTGATGCCATCCAGGCTTCCTCCTTTTCTGTTTCCTTTAGTTAGGAACTAAAAAGAAATGGTACCATTCTCACAGATGGTAGGAATTTCTTTCTGTTACACCTCCCTGGAAATAGCCTTACACACACACACAGCTGTATCTACTAGGTGGTTCCAAGTTCAGTAAAACTGGCAGTTAAGATGAATCATCTCTATGGGGCTGCTTGGCAGTCAATGGCTGCTAGAAGACAGGGAGACAGCTTTCTTCAGAAAAGTGGTCCCTGTGAAGGTGGTGCATGCTCCAGTGGATGGCCCTATACCCGTGTGCATACAGACTCACTGGATGGGGGTGTTTGGCAGGATGGCACATGTCTAAAATTGCCATCTTCTAAGAGGCAAAGGCACATGGATCTTTAGAAGTTCTAGGACCAGTCTGAACTGCATAGCTAGTTCACAATCAGTCAGAGTCACATAGTAAGACAAAAAGACGAGGTATTAGAGGGGAAAAGAGGGGTGCAGAATCTGGGGAAGAACGTGATGGGGAGGAGTTGGAATTGAGTAGGGAGTAGATACAATCAAAATACATTTTATAGAAGTATGACATTCACAAAAAGTAAAATATTTAAAACATATTAGCTAACATAGTGGATAATTGGGATTACTCAGGATTTCCAGCTTCCATGTCAGTTGCACATGGCCAATAAGGTCCTTTAAAATCATATGAATTCTTCTTAACCTAAAAATAAAATGTGTGGCTTTTCTTGTATTTTTTCCTCCATTGCTTCACAAGAAATAAGAAAGACCTGGATCCAGTTTTTTGTAGAAAGAATGGATTACTTTCCTGGAACACAATGAGTTTCTAGTAAGAACCTGGCCATCCACTCATCTGATTTTGGAAATGTTTGTAATTCTTGCTATTACTTTGAACTTTGAAAATAGTCACTCATTCTTCAGAAGTTGAATGTTATAAGCATCAAACTGGAAATGATTGACATTTGAAGTAGTATTTCTACAACACTGTTTTTCATATTTAAGTAAAGGATTTCTATAAGTACTAGAGTATTTGGGCTCTGAGAAGTTTCTGTCAACAGCCTGGAGCCTGTTTTATGCTCGAGTGTGCATGTATCTAGACCTCTGTCCTTTTGCAATTCTATGCTTTCACTTCAATTCAAAGACAAAATAAAATCATACAATAATAAAAGAGTAAGCTTTGAAATTGAGTTTATATATGTATGATTTCCTTGTAAATATACTAAATTTGGATGCTATGAAATCATCTTTTCTCAATTTGATACTTTTTCTGCATTCAAAATGAAGCAAATTTGAAAGTAAGGATATATCTCAGGACTTGTAGTTTGCACAAGACCCAGGGTTTGATCCTCAGAACTAAAATAAAAAATATTCAGAAAGGAGAATATAAAATTATCATGATAGAAGGTGTATAAAATGAATGCATAAGTCAAGATATTTCAAAGGCAGCTACTTAATTTCAGAGCTAAATCTTGCCTCTCATTTGAGGTCTCAATATTTAATTGGACTTTGCAATGCTTTATAGGGGTGTCCTTTGGAGTTCTCTGAAGGTTCCCTCTGCCCTGCAGGGTGAGTCCAGACCTGAGCAACAGTGCAGTTTGCTACAGCTTCAGGAATCAACCTTTTAAAACAAAGAGTTAATCCAGTACTTTCCTTCAAGATTTCTAAATTATTCTGAATAAAATACAATACAAATTGAGAATGGTTGTTTATAAAATGTTAGATCTCATAGTTGATTTGCTGAAGAGCCTTCAATGATTGAATGATTCTATATGATTGACAGCCACCACAACAGGAAATCCAGCCCTTAAACTTAAATGTCATTTGACAGCCAAATCCAATGCTATTCTCCCCCAAGAAATACACTGCAGCACTTCTGTGTTTCTGCTTCCCCCAGCGGCGTCAAACCTTGTCTAAAAGTTGGCAAAGATTCAATGGCTGCAAACCATCTTAGATATGTTGTTGATGAGATTTAATAACTTAGAAAAATTGTCATCTTTGTCATGAGGTTTGCATTTTCATCATCAACACCAAGCAGATAGTTTTGTCACTGATGCTCCTCTTTTGTCTATAATTGTAAAATTCATAAAGGCCTCATAAATTCAGTTATATGGAAAGGTTTGGAGAAAAAGATTTACCTTTTTTTTAACACAACTTTTTCTATTTAGAATTATTTTTTATTGATGTCAGAATTCCACTCATTTTCTGCTTATTGAATATTATACAATACATAGGCAGGGTCTGGATGGCTCAGCAGTTAGGAGCACTTGCTGCTTTTGCAGGGAACTAGAGTTCAGTTCCAGAGCTCACATTGGGCATCTCACGACAACCTGGTAACAGCTCCAGAAAATCTGATACCCCAGTTTGACCTTCTCAGATACAGCACACATGTACATGATCTGGCCTCAAAGATATGCATATGCACATACATAAATAAAAATAAAACATATCTTAAAAGGAAAAAGCCATGACAAAATCTAAAACTCACCACCATGTGACAGCCTGACACACCCTATATTAATTTAGTGTTAGTGACCTAGTTTAAAGGAATACTGAAACACAACCTTGAAAACGAAAGTGCATCTATATCTAGTCAGCTAGATGGGATGATAGAAAGATCAATCAAGAATCCATAGATAGGAGAGCAGATAATCACAAGATTTGTTCTAATTGAATACATGTGGAACGATCAAAAGTCAAAATAGCAGATTGAGATGTATATTGTCATTAAATAAAACAATGTCTCTATGCCTTACTTTCATCTAGAAAAGAAATACATTCTTGGAAGTTTTTCAAGCAAAATGTCTAAACTAGATGCAACACCACTGTTGGCAGAGTCCACAAAGCGGGTACCTGGTTGAGAAATGGACCACTGACCGCATCACTCCTAACATTTCATAGTGAGTGACACAGATTGCTGCAGTGGTTTTAAATCAAGAAACAGTAAAGTGATGGAGTCATTCATCATAAAATCTTCAAGTCACACAGAGTCAACTTTTTGAATTCTACTTCCACCACCCACCACCCTCATCCCCTAAAGATGTCTTTATTTATCATTTGCACAGGAAATTCCAAGCCCATAAGGAGACATCATTTCTACTGATATCTTTGATCCTTTTGTTATGGGATTTGGGTATTTTTTTCCTTCAAAATTTCAATGTGTTCAATGTCCACAAATGGTCATGAAACAATTTTTGATGAATTAAAATTGGTGTTGAGTTTTACTTTCCTTGACATCTTCACCTGGGAAGAGAGCAACAGTTAGCTCTCCTTGAAGGTACAGCCAGAGTTTTGGGGTAGAGACCTGTATATCTCCTTTAGTGAGGATTTTACTACAAGGCACACTGTGAAGAGAACTGGAACCTGAATGGCTAACTGAAAAGGCTCATCAAGGGAAGGGACATCCCCAGACCTGCATCCTGAGAACTTTCCCAGGAACTGCTTCTACCGGCTCCCTACTTGTTTTTCTGGTCCCATCCCCTCCCTTGAGCAGAGGGTCATTGGTTACATTACTGAAGGACAAATTGTGGTGGGATTTTGACCTGTTTAGCCAATGACTTGGGACAGCAAGGTCTAGGACGTGGTCTTGTCTGCCTACAACACAGCTTAAAAGCTGAGGGAGAGGGTTGGGCATTCTCTCTTGCTCTCATGCTCTCTTAGGTGGTCTGAGCAGAGGAAGGCAGCTGAGGATTGCTGGCAGTTGGTGCTCTTCACCCCAGGGAAGAACAGCTGGACAAAGGCAGCTGGATCAACAGCATCTGATTTCTTTTGTATCTACGAGTTTTTCTTTTCATTGCTCCCCTTAATAAATTGGTTATTAGTCTTTTGTGGGTTCTCTCTTCAGGAAATAGAATATTACTTGTGGCCGTCTCAAATAAAAGTGGTACATTTAACACCTTAATGGACTTCAAACCATCTCCACTTGCATATCCAAATACCCAAATACTCTTACAAGGGTGCTGTGTGGAGTATGGTGGCTGCAGGCATGAAACCAAACTGGCCTGGATTTGAATTTCAACCATTTCACATGCTATGAAGCCCCCATACATTGAAAATGATCCCAAGTTCCTGGGGATAAATGAAATAAGTTAAGAAAAAATGGGTGGTGGTGGGCATGTTGCCATAGTAACAGTTACATAATTTACAAGTGGAATATTGAGGTAGAAGATGTAAAGAAAATATATACCAGTGTTTCTGCCTGGAAGGGAACCTTAGCAGTTATCTGATCCTGCCTCATATGGCAAACAAAGAGGTCAGGGTCAGAGACACCCAGGATGCGATCCTCAGCTTCCTCAGTTTCAAGTCCAAAGCTTTCTCTGACAAATTGTTGGTTGTTAACCTGGAGGTGACAGAATTAGAAAAAGGATGCAGAAGAGGTCATTGAAAATCAAGACAGTGTGGAATGGGATGTCCACCTAGGGTGGACGGCCAGTCACATATGAAGGCCTGGAGTGGGAAGCCAAGGAGACCCACGAAAGCCGTGGGATTGAGAAAGTTGCTTCCTCTGGTCTGCAGGCGTCACAAGTGCACACGCTTCCAGGCCATCATATTTAATGTCACCCTTCAAACTGTTGTGTGTTACAGACTGTGGCCTCAGCAAATCAGGGTCACCTGGGAATCTGGTCTGCATTCTGACTCTTGCAGGGTACTGACTTTACCACTGACTTGATGTGTCTTTTCTGTGGCTGAGCGGATGAACCAAAATTGCTCCCTAACAAACAAAGCCATGTTTTCACTCTTTAAGTTTCATGTAGTTTGTTTTAAAGTGCAAATGTTACGCACTCAGTAAGCTTCAGAGGATAATTAAGGATAAAACCTACTGAATCCACACTTAAGTCTGAAAGCTAGTTTGGAAATGAGTCTGGTTCACTGCTTAAATCTACTTAGAAAAGTAACATTTTAAATTGTACAGCCACCAAACACCTCATTTCTATAGCTATTCATATTGTTAAATTTTCACCCAATTAAATTATGTTTTTAATGTTTAATTTACTTGTATTTTACTTCAATGTACTTAAAGTTTCACAATACACTGAATACAACATTTGATTTGGATTTTACTGACTTTCATAAGAATCAGTCATTTCCTCTAAACTTGAGTATGTTAGGAAATTACCATGTAATTCCTCTAAATATTCATTCTCATTTTTCTGGGACATGGGTTTGTAAGCTGATTGTGGAGCGAATTCTTAAGTCCTAGAGGAGCCATGTGCCCGAGACTCAGAGCCCAGGTGTCATGGTCACTCTCATTCTCAACCCTGGTGCAGGTGCTCTTCTCATTCTGACACCAGGAAGGAAGCCCGGTGTGTTGAGAGAACAGACAGCAACTTATTAACTTGACGGACGTTTCCTACTTGGCTTTTTCCCTTGGAGTTTTGATTACCTGTCAATTATTTCCCCAAAGGTAGTATGTCATCTGCCTCGTTATCATTTTTTGAAAATCTAATAAGCTTATAAACACCTGCCATACCCTGAGAAGAGCTAAGCAACCAGAATCCACTTTCATAAAAATCAAGCGCATTATTTAAAGGGTGGGTTGAGATTCTCATTTCATTTATCAATCTTGTTTTTCTTGCTCCCTTCACAAATCATCCCAGAATCCTTTGACAATATTATTTGTGCTAGGTTTTCTGTTATTGAAATCTATGTTACATCTGGGAATTCTTCATAATTTAAATTGATATATCTATATCTATTGCTATACATACCTATATATAGCTATTTTTTTTTATTTCTGACAGTTCAGAATGAGAGACATTTTGGTGGATACAAGACTTTTTATTTTGAAATATTTTTATGTTTCAAAACATAAAACCTTTCCTATTATTTCACATGGTACTTAAACAGATGCAGTTCTTCAAAATAGTGTAAACTCACACATCATGATGCTGTGGACTATGAGCTATAAAGTAGGGTGGATGGAAGGGAAGGGAGATGAGAGAGCAATAGATTAATGGTCGAGAGAAGGATGGTTTGAAAGTAAATGACAGTTTAGTTTGGCTTCTATTGGTGTGATAAAACACCATGGCATAGAGCAATTTATGGAGGAAAGAGTTTGTTTCCATTTAGAATTGTAGCTCATCATGAAGGAAGTCAGGGCGAGAGCAGGAACTGAAGCAGAGACCATGGAGAAACTATGCTTACTGGCATAATCCTCATGGCTTGCTCAGCCTAATTTCTTATACAGCCCAGGATCACCTGTCCAAATGGCTGGGCCTGCCCCCACTAATCATGAGTCAAGACAATGACCCATAGACCTGCCTACGGAGCCATCTGATGTAGGCATTTTTCTACTGATGGTGCCGTCTTCTAGACGATCCTGGTTTGTGTCAAGTTGCCAAAAAATTAACCAGCACAGATAGATAGATGAGGATAGATAGATAGATAGATAGATAATAAGTAGGTAATTAATATAGAGAGATGTTTGACCTAATTAATGAAGAATGTTTTATATGGAAGTATTCTTTGTTCATGAAAACACTTTCTTTCTTGGTGTGCATTTGCTCTTGGGTCTGAGTGTACAGTGGTGGCATTCTTACCTGATATGTGAAAGGGGGTTTGGAGGTCTTTCCAGTGGATGTTTTCAAGGGAGGGTGTAGTTCTAATCTTGATTAAGGTATTGTGACTGTATAGTTCATTTAAAAATGTAATGTATATAGGTTGTTAATGGATAATCATCGATAATTGTCAAGCTTTTAGTCATGTTAGTTAGATTTTCTAGATGTACATAGATAAATTTCAGCTAGATAGGCATTCTTCATATCTTTCAAAGACTACAAAATATGACATTTAATATTTTAATAACTTAGGGCTTTTCATGATAATGAGACACGTCTGCTCCTGGCAGCACCAATCTACTTCAAGAGGAAGATGGGCACCAAAGAGGCTCCTTAAGGAGTTTGATAGCCATTTGGGCAAGAAACTACTCTTTCCTGGACTGTTACATAAACTGGACACAGAGAACCCACAGAAAGAGGACTGCTAAACTTGCCTAAAGGTGAGATGGTCTTTCGGGGTTCCTGACTCATGAGTCTGCGAGACATTCTACAAGACACAACAGGAGGGATGATAGCTGAACCTAGAGTGTCTCTGCACTGGTGGAAATCGTCCTTTCCCTTATGTTATGAGCAAAGGGAACTGGGTTCTTAACCCTGAGGCTGTTAAATGCTTCCTAAAGCAATCGTTTCTGTTCTGCTCAAGAGAAACAAAGCAGTCCACAGTGTCAGCAACCGCAGGTGCCCGTCATCCCATACTCATAGTCCCTCTGTGCAGAAACTGCTTTTTCAGTGGCTTAAGTAAAGAAGGTGCCTTTAGAATGGGTCTCAGAAACCCTCCGAGCAGCCCCTTCATTTATTAGATTGAGTGGATTTGACAAGGAAACCCAAGTCCCTGGAGCTCCTTCAGCCCCTGGGGCAGAACCTAGCTTAGAGAACAGCATTAGAATGTGCGCACGTCCTTGCTTTTCACCCTCTAGGGGGACAAAAAACAACAGCTCTTCACAGGTTACCTGGTCACCATTTATTAAAAGCCAGAATTAACAGTGAATTAATTTAGTCCCCTAAGCACTCTCGCTAGCATCAAGTTATCTTATGCATGTACGTAGCAAGGGCTACAGTATAGAGCTCTGATTGGACACAGGATAGAAAGAATTCTTGGGAGATTCGTATGTGACCTCAACTGGCAGTATTTCTGTACCAGGCAAAGCCTCTGTAAAGCAAAATTCTGCTGTATCACACTGGAAACATTATGTGGAGTAGCATCTGCAGACAAACCCAGGTAACTCTCCACGGCACTTCCTCCTTCAAGATGACTATTGACCCTACCAGGCAGCTCTTATCATCTCTCTCATGGTCAAGACCACTAACACCAGGTCATTGAGTAAATTGGGGGTTCCAGAGTGAACCCCTCCCCTCCCACCAGACAGTACTACAACCAGAAGAGTTTTAGTGGGACTGAGGAGAAATAGAGGCCCCACCAATGCTAGGCCACAGAGTGACTTTCAAAATGCCACAACCTTCTTTCAGAGACCATTCTCCCCACGTATACAGGCTCAGTTTTCTGCATTTGACCCTCCCTTCCTTCATTGTCTAATCAATGTAGTATGTCCCACATCGTAGAGAGTTACAAGAAATGAGAGACTATTTTCCAACCATCATATTTTTGCCATCATTCCAATTCCAAACAGGCCATAATGTCTGGATATAAATTGCTTCAGCTTTAAGCACAGCTTTTTGTTTGAAAATGCAAACAAGAACAATAAAACTTCAAAGTCACAAAGATTACTTTTAGGTGCACCCAAATGTTCATAAATGTGGACTATCAGAAGCATAAAAATATCATGTATAAATTCATTGGATACACACACACGTACGTGTTTATGAGGAAGTCTTAAGTGCAATGCAGATACGAAGAGACTTGATTGAACATTTTAGGCCACTGAGTTCATCTGGTGCTTGCTTTTCCGCTTGAGCCATTTAACTCTTCAGCATCTGTTTGCATTGTTTCCCTTCCTGACATTTGTGACCATAAGGCTCCTGTCCTTGGAAGGACATCTGTACTTCACTTCTGAATGCATCCTGAGTACACTCTTGTTCCTCACAGTAGGGGTTACTTTTGATAAGTGATACACATAGTCCATTGCCAGAGAGAGTTCGCTGCCAAGCAACCACATAGGGATTAAACAGGCTCAGCATTCTTTGCTAAACCCAGCAGTAATCAGAAGACTTTGGTAAAGGTGTGACCGCATCACATAAATCCTATCTGAGTATGACCATCTCATATTGTTCCCCCTGCTTGGCTAGTGTTGTAGCAAGTTCAAGTTCTTTTCTGCAAAAGACTGCTTTTGTTTTTTATTTTAAGAGCATGGAGGATAGAAAGGAGGAAAGCAGGTGAGAGAAGACAAGGAGTCTATGATTCTGATAAGGAGCCTGGAGGCTTGTGATATTCAGGCTAAACTCATTTCCCACAAGATGCATTGCTCTAGACATAGAGATTACTCTGTGCGGCTATGCAGATTTCCCATTTTTTCACTTAAGCAAGTGTTCCTTTGTGTGGAAAACACAAAGGGGTTGGAGACACAGGAATATAGACTTGCTGACCCCTTAGGAGAACTCCCAAGGGTTCCCTCCCACGCATTTCATATCCCACAGTCAAGACGCATCCTGTGAGAAGATGGGAGAGTTTTGTCCCCATTTCACAGGCAAGCTCACAGAGCCTAAGAGGAATAGCAGCTACCCAATACCTCCAGGCTCAAACAGCACGGCAGAGGCCCAGAATGCTGTGGAGGAGGGTGTTGCCGGTACCCAGGAAGAGGCAGCAAATAGCGCACTCTCCTCTAAATGATCTCAGCGGAAGTGTTCCCCGCAGCTCGGCTGCCACACAATTCATCATGACTCTTCTTTCCTAAATGGTCCCACCTAAAATATGAGAAACCAGAGGAGGAGAGGCACGTTTAGCTCCATGTGTACTCTCATAGACCAGAGACAATGACAGTGAGCAGGCTGTGGAAATACACAGCCTTTGGAAACGGATTAAATGCACATACATTTTGTAATGAGTGACTGTAATGAAAGCCAAATGAATTATAATAAAATATGGAGTTTTAAAAAAGAAAACTATTCCATGCATAATGTTGCTGGGAAAACATTTAACAGTTTTTCACTGCGTGCTATTGTCAAAGTAAATAACTACCCAAGACAAACTTACAAAGTGGTTTTAACTCTAATGTGATGCAGAAAGTCAGTCATTTAATTTGTTAATTAGTATTATGCCAGAAACTATCTATTCAATATGAAGCAAATATGTTTACAATCTTATCTGCCATCTGTTTAATAGATGGGAGAATACTTAGGGCTGGATTCTCAAAGAGGGCTGCTGAAAATTTGTTCCACAATTAGTGGAGCAGATTTTTAATTCTGGATGGATTTTGCGTGTGTGGGGAGCACCTCTGCTGAGAAAACAGTACATCACAGCCCTGCTACCCGGGAGGAGTGGGCCCGTAATGCGTCCCAGCAGATGCTCGTGGATCCGGAAGCGGAGGCATGTTTTTGAAAGGAGATACCTCTGGATAGTTGATATATCATCACTGAAGAACACTAGCTCCTGGAAAGTAGAACTGATTTTGCACAAAACAATTTTAGGCTCAGATTTATAGAGAAGGTAAGATTCCAGCTCATAATGTATCTGTTTTCTGCATTCAGCAATTTTTCAAGATTTCATGTGAGGAAGCTTCAATTATGCAGTGTGTGCTCCCCAATAAAATGAATTCTCAAGGTGCTTTTAACTGCTGCCGGAGAGTGGATTTTAAATCATTATTTGGAAGAGGTTTGAAAATAAATTTGGTAATAATGAAACATCGTGGGCAAAGGGTGCTGCTTTTAATTTCACATGGTGATCAGGCTGTATCAGCGGGCACCCGCACAGTCAGTGACCCCAGTACCAGGTCTGCTTTCAAAGCAATACTTTTCCCTCTGTTCGGAGTACATCACCCTAGTGCAAACTGAAAGTGTTTCATTCTAGGGTGATTTTTGCCACCATGTGCCTTTTCCTGTTTTGTTGAAGTCTTTTCAGGTTTTACAACCGTTACAGTTTTTCATATCAATTATCCATGATAATTCTTTAGTGCATCCTGAAGAATTCGGCTAAACAGGTCATTCGGTGTTTGTGAGCAGTGCTGCTCAGATTCAGCCCACTTCCAGTCCCTCGCGCACCCGCCTGATTTGGTTTTGCCAGTGTTCTGAATTATCGGCATGCCATTTTAACTCTTGTTAGAAAATCAAAATACAAGTCTCAATATGGCATTTACCCATGGTGAGTTCTCCCCCTGCTATTCGCTGGCACAGCTAGCATCAATTATCTATTTCAGCTTGTCAATTAACTTCAAAGCAAAATATAGTTTCTGTATTTAAAAACTTACTTAAACACGTTTCGGGTGTGTGCGCGCATAGGTGGCCATTCCTCCATAGTTTTCTAAAGATACACAGTTCTTGTAAAGATGAAAATGGTTGTCTGAGGGAAAATTAATTTCTTTGTTAAATGGCTATTTTTCTATCCCTTTCTCTACCTATTTCCTCCCAAGATATTCTCCCAGACCTCCCTGGGTAAAGAGAGTTAGTGCTTATGCGGTAAGCAAGGCATGGTATCTAAGGATGATTGATTGATGTCGTGGAGACTTAGCAGCATGGGAAGCATTTTCCTACTGAACCTGTTTGGCTCTCTGTGTGGAATGGTCCTCTGTGCTCCGGCCTTGGGGAAACACTGCCTGGATTCGCGCCGCTGCTAGACTTGTAGTGGCTGCAGCAGGGCGCAGCAGTTTCTGCCTGCACTTCCATCACTAACACCAGGACATTTCCACACTGAGAAGGGATCAGTTGGTCTAGGGACGTACTGTCCTTAAATGGATTACTCTATAACGATCACTTAATTTTCAGAATTTTGGGACGGCAAGATCCATGGGTAAGCTTCTCTTACATTCCTTTACTGGTATCTGCACCCTGAATTCTATTGCTTAAAAATGTCGGGGCCCTCCCTCTGTTCCAGGATGATTTTTGTATAGGCACTGCCCTCACCCCTGCCCCCTGGGTCCTTTAAAAAATGTGTCTCGAACTCATAAGGCTTAGCCACATGGCTACCTGATTCCACAGAGCCTTCTGAACACAATACAGTATCCAGTGTCGACATTACAGGATTAAGTTCATTGTAGCATTCTGAAACTCAATTCATCTGTTCCTAATAGCGCTTCAATAGTATCCTAGTAACCCTTCTCCGAAGCTTCGTCTGTTGTGTATTTGCAAACACTGTGAGGGATAGGCCTTGCATTCAGAGGCAAGGCTGCGCTAAATCCTCCTCCGAGCTGCTGGGGAGGTGCAGGCGCCACCGTGGGCAGGCACATTTGCCAACGTGCCATATGGGAGTCATGGCTGGGACTTTTTTTTTCCTAGAATAATTAAATGTTGATGGCAGAGTTCAAATGGATCATTAAAATTCAAAAGTGTAAGAAACAGATTTTTTCTTATGTTGCTGAACGCTCCAGAGGGCTGAATAGCTAGCGGAAGTTAAGCAGGCTGCCGCCCTGCGATCAGGCTGTGTCGGGATGGTGCTAATTTGATCATAATATAGTCATCTCTGAAGATTACAGCTATTCAATTAAATATTCTAATTAACCTGAAGTATTAGGCAAATGATACTAATTACAAATATTCTCCTGAGATTCACCGCAATGAAAATCCCACTTGCAGCCGATGCTTCTAGCCAATGTTTCGTAACACAATGTCCTATATCATAGGCTTTCAGAATATTAAAATGCAGTTAATTTGCCTAAACCTCATTTGTTTAATGGCATTAGCATTTTGTTTGAAATTGTAATAAACGTACATCCCGCTTTCAAGTAAAATTTAAAATGAGTGTACTCTTGGGGTAACTTAAGATTCCTGTTTACAGACCTGGTACTTTACTCAGTGAGCGGAACACTTTGAGCTTAACTTTCAGCCATTAAACATATTGAAATTGTTTAAAAATGCTAATAATTTGTCTTTTCAAATAAGAAAAAAAAAAGATATTTTGCAGTAAAATTTCATGATGCACCCATGTGACGGGCTCCCACTGTGCGGGCCCTAGCGCTTGAACTTTCCTTTCTCTTTCTGGGAGAGAGCTGCTCGCAGGAGGACGGGCTGCTGGCTTCCCAGGACTGTTTTTCGAGGGGAGAATTGCAGAACCCTTCAGTGCACTGTGCCTGCTTCTCTCTCCTCTTTACATTACATTTACGGCCCCTCGCGCCCCCCGCCCCCCCCCAAGGAGGCTGGATTTCTGTGCTGCCAACCTCGAATCCCAACAGTTCTCTGGGGAGGGAGCTTTTCATCCTTAGCCTTCCTGGTTTCCCTGCTGCTGGTTTCTTCCCAGCAGTTCTCAGGAGACAGGAGCCCCAGCCCAGCAAGGCAGACCCTCAGTGGCCAGATAGCATCCACGCTCAGCTCCCCTGCCTTCTCGGCACGGGAACTGCTCCTGTATGTAGCTCAGAGCTGGGTACAGTGCAGGAGAGAGCTCAGGAGTCTGCTGTAGGCTGTGTTATGTTTCTCACGCTGAGTTGCTGGGGAAGTGAAGGTTGGTTGGGGTGGCGCCTGCCTCGAGGGTTTTCATAATCACGATGCAAGATGAGTTAGGGGTCAAGGGGAGGGGCTCATCAAAAGCTTTAATTTATGACCTTGTCATGGGGTGTGGAAAGGCCAGACGGTTGTGGGCACCACTTAAAAGCAGAGGCACAGGTGGGCATTTTTGGAGATGGCTGTGCCCTAGGAGGAGCGTTTGCGAATCAGATATTGGAGATGGCTGAATTGACATCTTTAATAACATGGTGATAAACACAGGATTTGGGCTAAAACCAGGGGAAAAGGTAAATAAGACAAGAGCATCGAGTACTTAGAAACTGACACGGGCCTCTGCATCCTGGGCCAACTACGTGTCCCTTGGGAACAGACACTGCCACCCTGTGTACGTGGCACTGAGGAGGAAGTCAGCAATAAGATAGCATTGCTGGCTGGACCTCATACAGTGTGCGGTTAGGAGACTCATCCTCTGTTGGAGGGGCCTTGCTAGGATAATTTATACTTGCAGACACAAATGTCATAAAATATCCACATAAGACATCCATTTCTCATGAGCAAAGGAAGCCAGGGAGAGGACTTCCGGTTCCAGGAAGTGAACATAGAGGAATAGCTAACACGGAGAGAGCATATAGATAGTGCCTCATCCTGCCGACATTTACAAGGGAACAACACTGAGAAGGTCTGGGCTTCCATGGGATGGCTTTCCAAACCAGAAGTGTGAACCCCTCCGATGGGGAATGAATTGGGCTGTGGCGCACTGCTATTCTCTCTTACTTCCTCCGCTATGTGCAAAATCTTATACTGAGATCTTATACATGATCACCCGGATGTTGCACCACAGGGAACGCCTGGGGTCAGGCCTCCCAAAGACTGGTGTACAGCAGCTTGACAAGAGCAAAACAGCCCAGTGTTGGAGGATTCTTCCAGCTCCCTCATCCCTGTGCGGATGGGCTCAGTGACCGGAGATGCCCGGAGATGCTGGAAAGATGACAGGCATGATTTCCAAGACGCTTCTGTGTTGTCCAAACAGTGAGCCGCACTGGCATACAACCTATCTCCCGATTCTTCTCAAGGCGCCACTCGATGCTTGTCCCATTTTGTCCCGAGATGCTGGGTGCAGACTCCAGTCATCTATTCCTGGACTCGGGAACCTTTGCTTTCTTCTTTCTGCTTTCTACAAGGGGTTTGAGAGAGTCGCAGAGACACACATTTTCTGTGACTGCAAAATGACAAAGATGGAGGTAAACCACCGTTTGATGGGAAGACAGAGGGGCACGGGAAAGAGTTAGGGAAGGAGACCTTTAAAGAGGAACAATCAGAGGACGCTCTATCCTGCTTTCAAAGTGGGGAGACCTTCAGTTCCAGAAGGTTCTATCTCTTTCGGCTTTCAGAACGTGGGGAGTTAGAAAAACACAGTGTTAGAGTTGCCAGTGATGACAGTCTGCTGAGGCCACAACAGCCAGGAGCAGACAAGCCTGTGTCGGGAATCTTTCATTCATCTCTTCTGGACAGTTAGCAGGATGAATATTGCACGGGGGTGGGGGTGGGGGACCAAGAAACTGGGCAATTGTTGGAGACATTGTGCTTGTTTCATTTTAATAACAAAGAAGTCAATCCCCCAATTTCTCTAGGAGCTGTAGAGGTATTTACCCAGAGACTAAGCTTTTAACTGAGGTGTCTCTTGTCTTGAAGAACTGTCCTGCAGGACTGAGTGACACGGGACATCCACAGCAGCAGCTCATCATGGAGCACTTGGAAAAAGCATGTCAGCCACTGACCATCAGAAAACTAGTGTGTAATCTCCACTCTTCTGTTCCCATGCATTTCCTGAGCTTGGTTTTATTCTATCTGGAAGACACCATGCCTGCACTCTAGCTGGGGAGGAACTGGGTGGTGGCTGGACCCACACTGTAGCTGGGAGATATCTGGAGGGACTGCATGGTAGATGGACCCTTCATGGCCTCCCTTTTAATAGAGTTCAGGGATCGGAGCATATTCCATCCTCAGAAGCTGGAGACAGACACCAGCACTTCCAATTAACAAACTGCCCTCAATTCTAGAATTCTCCCTACCCAAAGAAGACATGAGTGACCCTATTTTCTGTGTGCCTGTGGGATCTGTGGGGGTGCAAGTTTCACCTCAGCTGAGCTTTGGGTTCTAGAGACCACAGCTCCCTATTTCCCATGATTCCATTCGCGTTTACACACTCCTGGATTGTATATGGCTTAGGAATGCTCCAGTGTGTAATGTGAAATCAGAAAACACAAACATACAACCCCACAGGACTGTCAGAGCCAGTAGAAGCAATTCCATACAGAAGACTGCGCTAGGGAGGAGGTGGGTGAGTGTACAGGCTGCAAGTAAACAATTTTGTGACATGTTTTTATGACATAATTATATTGATCTGAGAGACAGTCATCCAGAACCACAACCTTTTATACCCCAAGAAAGAGACCTGAGCCTGTATAATCTTTTCAATCACTTGATATTCATAGTCTTACTCAAAGGTCTCTGAATATGTCATGTGTGTAATACCGATGCAAAATTTGGCACCGTAGTCACTACCAGCAATATGTTTCAATAAGGTAATTTTCTCGCTGCCTGAGAACATCAGCAGGGTGCAATCGGGAACAGAAACAGAGTATGACATCTTATTCACGCATACATCTGGAGGACAAAACTATACTTTATTAAAGGAAAATGGGATTTCAGGATTGTTTTGACAAGCGGGGGACCCACACCTCAGTTTACACACAATGTGGTGTGGAGATGTGAGGTGGTTTTGTAGCCCTGGAGAGCAAGGCCCCCATCAGGCACAGGGCAGGTGCAGACCCCAGCAGGCTGGAACATGTGTCCTCCGGGCAGCTCTTCTACGTTCTTTTGCAGATACCCCTGCTGCCTCTGGGACAGGAGGCAGTTTTCCTCCCCTTTAAAAAGGCAACTTATTCCACTTCTGCCTGCCTTTATACATTAGCCCCGATCTGTTTCTTTACATGGGAGAGGAAAAGAACATATTCTTTCATTTCCTCAAATCAATTTGAGCACCAAAATTCACTTAATGAATACTAATTATTAAATTTATTTATTTAATAAAAATAATAATAAATAAATAAAAATAAAAGTAATAATAAAATCTGAGATGAAAATAGCCGCAGGCTTTAGAGAGACCAGCTGTGTGCTCACACTCAGCTTCCTGTAAACCTGTCTGTGCAATTCTCGTTGGCTTCACCGCCCTGGACCGCAGCCCTGGCGGATTTTTATGGGTACTTTCCCTCATTTCTATTTCAAAATGATCCAAACTCTCACCGTCTCTCTGACTCGGAGCAGCATGAATTCCGGGTTAATCACCTTCAAGTGTGCAGAAAAGAGGCCAAGGCAACCGGAGTGAGGCCGGCTCAGACTGGAAACCACAAGACCGGCTAGCCAACCACGGTATAGAATCGGAATCCACTTGCCTTTTTGTCTCGTGGAGAAAGTGCAGATGTTACTTAGAAAAGAGGTTGGGAATTTTAAAAATCAGACCAAGCCTAATTAGTTATTAAGAAGCGCAAGTAGACACAGAACAACTCTAAGACAGAACAACACAACCGAACATCTCACTGCAAAAACAAAACAAAACAAAAAAAAAAAAAAATCAGACCGGACTTCAATCCTGTATTTTTCCACAAGTAAATTATTTTCACATTGCCAGATTTTGTCACTATTTTGTCTTCACAAATGAATTTTATTTTTGTCAGTTTTGTCAGGATAGAAAAGATGTATTATAAACAAATTTTCAAGATTTGCGTTGAAATAAAACCTGATTGAATTCCTACAGGGGCCGTGCAGTTCAGGGTCGCTGCAGGTGCACAGGATCCCTAGGGTCACTCATAAGCAAGGTGAAGACGCTGCCACTGCTGTGTTCTGCAGCATTTGCTCTAGAAGTCCCTGGAAGTCTGCTGTTCTGGCTGATGGAGAGCGGATTTGTCAGCCAGCAACAAATAATTAGACTATCGTGCAGGACAAAAATAGCAAATAACGCTGAAATTAGGAAGGTTTCACACACATGTTATCGGCTTTTTTACAAAGCGGGGACTTGGAGCCTTTAATTAATGGCATAATTCTTTAAGAAGCAGAAATAAAGGAACAGAAAGACAAGGGGGAGACGAGTTACAGGCATCATTTAATCACCCCCGGCACAGCCATCAGATGCTTGTGTGGTCAGCATGGAGTTCTAGCTGCTGTCTATACACATCCGAAGGGTCCACTGTAACACAGAGAGAGACGCAAAAGGAGATGCGTTCTGGAAGGTGGAGCTTTGGGGCCAGGATGACCGCACAGGAGGGATGATGCCATCAGTGACAGTGGCAGGTTCCTGTCCCCCCTCTTCAAATATTGGGGAGGAAGCAGAGAGTCCAAGTGAGCTCTCAATGTCTTTGTTTACCCTTGTGACATTTCATTCAACAAAAGACAAAAACACTTTTGGCTTCTATGCTTTTATTAGAGGCTCCCAGGTCTTCAAAAGAAAAAAAGAGGGAGGGGCCTAAGAACATGATATCCATTGTGAAGAACTGCACAAATATACAAGAAACTCTGGTGTCACTCTCAGATGAGCAGCAAACTCTGCAGAGCCATGCCCCGTTCTAGAGACCCTGAGATACTCACACAGAACTTCACAGTGATCTAATTTTTCTGCATTTGATTAAAAACAAAGCAAAATTCCCATCTCAAGACACAGAAAGTACAGCAGGGTGTGTCCCCTCTGTGGAATGAGCAGAAGATATGTTAAAACATAACTTTATCAAAGTCATAGGTAATTTAGCACTTTAAACTAGTTATGTAGGATTGAAGCAGTCTTTATTAACATAGCCATTGGAAGAAAAAGAAATAAACAGTGCTAGCTTCCCTGTTTGCACACTGGTTTTCTTGCTTCTCAAAGAAAATATCCCACCCTCCCCAGGGCTTGGACTGACCTGTTGAAGTCAGGGATAAAAGCTTTGTCTGATACTGAGAACTGGAAAAGAAAGACACAAAAGAGATGCTTTTCCAAATCCCCTGAGGACTGTGGAGGAACCAGGAGGTGGAGACAGGCTCATTTTTTATAGACCATCACCAAGAACTAACGGATGTTCATGTCATATTTCTGACCTCAGCAGTGAACAGATATGCCCAAGCCATGTTCTGACATGCCACCTGATTGCCACCTCCTGAGTCACCCCTGGGCTTGTTCTTTGGGTCTAGGCATGGAACAGAGAAGTGGTGTCAAGTTTGGTGGCCACGTCAGTGCAGGCCACTCTGGTGCTGGTTCAGAATAGGAATGCCTCACGAAAGAACAACCCCCAATCTTGACCCCATGCCAGGTCTGAGCCCCCCTGAGAACAGCAGGCCATTAGTGACACCAGGCCCCAGGTATACTCATCCAGATAATAGCTCCAGAGGCTTGCTTCTTAGACGTCTGCTAACTGCTGGGCACTGTGATCTGGTGAAGTGGCAATCTCTCTCTATCTTTTTTCTTTAGGGAAATACTCAAGGAACTGGGGCAGATGGGTGGATAGCCCGATTTCTAGAATGAAATCAAATTATTTAGTTTCATACTAGAAATTGTAAAACACAAAATATACATCTTTAGGCCTGCTTCCTATTTCTGGCTTTACTTGGAAGCTTGGAGAAATCCTTTGTACTCCAGATTGTATTATTTCATTTTGACGCTTTTACCCATCATCAGTTCTTAATCCAGCAGCTGATATGGGGAATGTTCTGGCTCAGTACCCTAAGCCTGTGGACGATGGCCCCAGGGAGAGGAGGCTTACCACCATCCTCTGTGCTTTCCCGGTGGTTGCTGGCATGTGAGCCTGTGCACAAGCCAGCCTCGTACCAGAAAGCCCCCAAGAGCGCTCCCACACAATTCTCCAAGGGAAAGGGGCAGTGTGTGTGCCAAGAATGGCCCACGGGATGACTGTTTCTGTCTACCAGATGCTTTCTGGAATTCTGGGCCTTTCCTCTACCCACTGAATTTATTGAAATTGAGCAAGCAGGTGGGTACAGAGGAGTGTATTCTGGAGGGAGCTAGGATGGCAGGACTAGGATGTCGGGATTAGGATGGCGGGACATCCTCAGTACCCATCCCTTGCAAACAGAACTTGGTGAGTGGAGATCCTGACATGATGTTGAGAGTAGTCCTCAATGCCCAGCATGTGCTGTGTCAGCATCTGAGGTTCCTGAAGTACTTAAAGAGTAGAGTGCTTTTCAATCAGAAGGAATTGGTTGGGGGCCCCACCCACAGTAGGCAGGCAGTGCGTGTGTTATAGGTAGTGTACCGGCTATGTTATCTGGATGATTACCTTGGAGAGGGAGTTAGTCAGGGTCACTACATACCCTGGACACTGTGCAGAAGTGTCCAATCCATGATCACCTGTACTCCAAGAATGCCAGGAATTAAAATAGTTTGATGCAATGCAAATATTTCTGAAAAGAATTTCTTAACTTACTTAGTTCAATAGTTTGAATGCCATAAGAAGCAACCACCCTTGAATTCTGCCTGAGAATCTGCCATTTTTTTCTCTTAATTTGCCCCCCTACATAAATGCAAGGCTTTTGTTGGTTTGTTTGCTTGTTGTTTTGCTTTTTCTAACTCTATAGAAAGTCAGCAAGAAATCTAAAATTCTTAGAAAGTGGACACAACTGGTGATTTGGGAGACTTTCTGTGTGCTGTGATTACCATTAATGAATAAAGAAACTGCCTTGACCTGTTGATAGGGCAGAACTTAGGTAGGTGGGGAAGACAGAACTGAATGCTAGGAGGAAGAAGGGTGGATTCAGGGAGATGCCATGGATCTGCCACCAAAGATAGACATGCTAAAACTTTAGCTGGTAAGCCACTGTCACGTGGCAATGCACAGATTAATAAAAATGGGCTAAATTAATATAAGAGTTATCTAATAAAAAGCTAGAGCTAATGGGCCAAGCAGTGATTTAATTAATTTAGTTTCTGTGTGGTTATTTCAGGGTTGGGCACTAGAGCACCAACAAACCAGTGATGGCAGGTATGCTAGCTTCATTTGCTATTCCCGTGATAAAATACCTAGACAAAAGCACCTTAAGGACTTTAGCTCACAGTCCCAGGTCACAGTTTATCAAGAAAGGGGATTCAAGGTGCTAGGATCTCACAGCAGGGAATTCTATCATGCCCACTGTCAAGAGCAGACTGCCCTGAATCAATGCATGCATGCTGGTTCTTAGCTTAATCTCTTCTTCTCCTTGCAGCCAGAGCCCAGCCTATGAATTGGTTAACAGAAGTAAGGAGACCACTCATGGGCAACTCATCTCAGTTGATCTAAGAAAAAAAATCCTTCATAGTCATATCCATGGGCCAACCTAATTTAGATAGCTTCTCATTGATATATCCCTTGCCAAGTGACTCCATATTTTGACAAACTGGCCATTAAAACCAACCATCAGTAATAAAATAATAAAATTCTTTGTTAACTATAACCAAAGCATTATGTTTCTATAAGAGCAGAAAAGTTGTGTATGTCCAGTCAAAACACTGCAGTTCAAGACTTGCAACGGTTTTGAATCTGAGCCAAAGGGTTCCAAAGAGCGGTTCCTGGTTTTGCATGGTATAACACAGTGCCAAGCGTATACTTGGAAATCAGAACCCAGCTGCAGTGAAGCTGGGAGATGGGATGTGGGTCACAAACCCCCAGAGCAGCTCAGATCCGTTAGGTACTTGATTTTAAGAGAACTTTGGCCACTGTGGGCTCAGCAGTCTTGCTGTTGCGGCTTTCCTCTGACCCGCACATGGAGTTATGTGACCCACAGTTTAGGAAGCTGTGTATGCAAACTTGTTCATTTCCATTGGAAAAAACTCGGCCTCCTCCTCCTCAACATGACCCAAACTGAACAGTGTGTCATCCACCACTCCACCAAACGTTGTCAAAAGTTGTTGGTCATTGTCTAGGGAATGGGAGCCATTAAACCTACCCACGTGTCACCTTGTTTGTCCCCGCTTTCTAGGAAACCTTCCAGTGACTACGTTTCCCGAAGAAGAGGCCATCTTTGAACACTCTGGATAGTGTTAGCTTCCGGTTGATTTGTGCTGAAGACAGCTTTCCCCTATGTACATTTTTCTTAAGTTTTCCAGCAGGTCAGGTTGCCTTACTGATCATGTGTGAAGTTCTATGGTACATATGAGACTCCTTTATGTAGCCCCACACACACCCGTGGGATTTCCTGTGTGTCTGAATCAAATAGTGACTTAATGATTATTTCCCATTAATTGACCTTTATTATTAAGACTTATGGATTAATTTTTTTCCCCTAAAGAGGACTCTGTGTGGCACAGTGAGGTGCACACTCATGACCTCATGAAGACGGGAATTCTGCCGATGACACCCTGAACCTTATTGGGCACCTTTGGGTTATGTTTAAGCTTGAGAAGAACCACTGCAATTGTTGGCCTCTCACATAAAGCCTCTTCCTTCCTATGACTTCAAGATGTCTTACGACACTTGCTGAGCCAATGGCCTCTCTGCTCATTATGAACTCTTAGCACACCAAGATGGTGTTTATTCAACTTGGCAGTGATATATAATGCTTATGTTTGCCCAGCAACTCTGAAGACAGATTGCTTTTTTAAAGCATAGTTTTGGTATACAAATAGTCTTCATAGATGGAGCTATAAAACTAACCCCTAAGACCTGGCATCCTGGGTGCAGTATATCGATGTGGTAATTAATTATCAGCAAACGTGGTGAGTTGCTATGTCCTGCTGTGATGGCTAATTTTGATTGTCAACCTAATTGGTTTCATAAACAGAAAGGGTATTAAGGAGGCACCCCTTTGGGTGTGCCCATGAGGCTGCTTCCAGACAGGTTTGACCGATGGGCATGTAGGCCGCAGCAGCCTCTGGAGTGGGTTCTGGATGAAATTATAAAGGGAAGAAGAGGGGAAGACAGATGAAAGCTGTGTTTTCCTGTCTCTACTCCCTACCTGCTGAGATCTGAACAAGCAGCCTCCCACTCCTGCGGCCACATCTGAAGGTATTTTCATCATCGCTCTTCTACCGTGAGCCACACCCTTGCATTATGAACCAAAAGAACCTTTGTCTCTCGTGTGGAGAGATGGCTCGCTGGGTAAGGTACTTGCTACTGAAAGGTGAGGACCTGAGTTTGGATCCTCAAAACCCATGAGTTTGGAGCTACACACCTGTAACCCCAGTGCTGAGAGTCAAAGACAGAAGAAAACTGAGGTTTCCTGGCCACACAGTCTAGTTAGTTAGTGAACCCCAAGTTCAGTGGGATACCATGGGAGAGAGAGAGGGAGAGAGAATTGAGAGAGAACTTTGATGCTGACCTCTGACCTCTACATGGTATGCAAGGGTACCCATATACACCCACGAGTGCACAAACAGACAAACAGACATAATTCTCTCTCTCTCTCTCTCTCTCTCTCTCTCTCTCTCTCACACACACACACACACACACACACACACACACACCTTCCTCTTTCAGGTTGTTTGTACTAAGTACTTGGTCACTGCACTAAGAGGTAACCAGTACACCCACCCAAACACACAGTAGACATTGGAACGGCCACAAGCCCTGCCACTCTGAGGTCCAGTTTACGCCTGTCAATTATTTAAAGTGTCTTTCCTATGTCCAGCCTAGAACTGGCTCTTGCTTTAATCTTGTATGATAAGCTCTGTCTATTAATCATAGACTATATTAATTTAATCATCCACATGGTTGGATGAGATCTGTCATTCTGTTAGCTTGCGGTTTCTTGACACTTTGCATTTTCTATAGTGTTACAATAAAACCCGAGGTTCATCGGCATATCCCTACATCCCAGGGGTAATGCAGCTATGCCTCCTATGTGTCTGGTCCCACCCAGACTTCTTGGGCTACGCCTTTCTGCAATTTGTCTTTGCACATACACCAAGTGCATACTTGTGCTGGATAATCTTCACTGTTGACTTGATTGAATTTAGAATTACCAAGAATGTGTGTGTGTGGTGTGTGTTTGTGCTGTTTATGTATGTGTGTGATGTGTGGTTTGTGTGTACGTGTGTGTAATGTGTGTGTGATGTGAGTGTGGTGTAGGTATGGTGTATGTGTCTGGTGTGTATGATGTGGTGTGTGTGGTGTGGTGTGCTCCTGGTGTATGTTTATATGTAATGTGTATGTGTGTGTGTTCAGAAAAATTTAAATGAGTACAAAAGACCCACCCTGAGTATGAGTGGCCACACCCCCTGGACAACATCTTGGGCTGAATAAAAAGCTGAACACCAACCATTATCTCTCTGATTTGTGGCTGTGGACCAGCTGCTTCGTGTTCCTGCTCCTATTGTTTCCCTGGCTTGATGGATTGCACCCTTGATCTGTGAGCCAAAAGAAGCCCTCCTTTCCTTAAGTTTCCTTTGCCACAGTAACGGGACAGTACTAGTTGGTACAGTATTTTTGTTTCTATCTTTACATCACCCATGTAGGTCTCTTTAAGGTTTCTGAGATCTCAAGAGATCATTGTGCCGGCTGCCCCTTCTCCAAGCCTTTGGGGTTTGTTTAGGGTGCTTAAAACTTTCCTTGGGTGAATCCTGAGTCCTACTCCAGGTGTGCAACTGGAGAGATTTTTTTCAGGCTTCCTGCTAAGAGTCAGATGTGGAGAGAAGGGTCAGTAGGGGTGTTGACACTCTGTGTGTCAGTTCTCTGGCCCCTGTGTCTCTCACAGCTACCCATGAAATTCTGTTGCCCTGTAAAAGATTTAGGTGAATCAAAATACCTTGAGGTTTCAGATGCTCACACATTCTATTCTCCCGTTCCTAGAGGTTTATCATCTTCAGACCTCGACTGTTCCGTTGTCTTCTACAAAGCTAATGTTCACATCTTCCACTTTTGCTGCTGCCAGGATGGGAGTGATGGTCTGAAGCCGGGAGTCACAACCATTGCTATTTGTTTCTACTGATGTTCCAGGTCTAATGGAAACTCTAGGCAGCGTTTGTAAGATCTCATTTTCCCCTGGAGCAGACCCCTTCAGTGGGTCAGAGGACTTGGAGTTTGGAGTTGTGCATGAGGGCACCACTTGGGAGACGGCATGGGATTTCACATGCATTTTCTGATGCGAAGGCTTGTTGAAGCCTAGCCAGGGTAGCAGGTGTCAGGGGATAGAGGAAGTGTGTCGTGCCGAGAGGTACCTGAGCAGGGCCCCTCTGTTGCTAAGAAGCCTGGTTATTGAGTGTGAAATGACAGAAGTGTAGCATTTGCTATGAAATCCTCTAGGAGAAACTTTGCCTACCTTTACTGATATCAAGAGGTATCAAGAGTAACAGTCACAACTTCACATGAGTGTCTTCCTTGGCTTATTATTTCTTCTAGTAATTATTGGGGTTTTTTGTTTGTTTGTTTTTGGTTTTTTTGACACAAGGTTTCTCTGTGTAGCACTGGCTGACCTGGAACTCACTTTGCAGACCAGGCTGTTCTCAAACTCAGAGATCTGCCTGCCTGTCTCCTGAGTGCTGGGATTAAAGGTGTGTGCCACTGCCACACGATTTCCTGGGGTAATTCTTGACGGAGTTTCGAAGACAGGCATTCATGTCCTCTAACTCACATCACAGAGAAGGCAGCTCTGAGGGAAGCAGTGAGTGGGGGTGGGGGTAGGGGGTGGCTGAGAACACAAGGAGGAATTACAACATTGTAAACCCAGAACTGTTCCCCCAAAGTCCCCCCTCCCATGTGTGCACACAACGCTGTGGGAGTGTGTAGTTCCTTACTGTGTGTGCACACAATGCTGTGGGAGTGTGTAGCTCCTCCCCATGTGTGCACACAGTGCTGTGGGAGTGTGTAGCTCCTCCCTGTTTGTGCACACTGTGCTGTGGAAATGTGTAACTCCTCCCCATGTTTGCACACAACGCTGTGGGAGTGTGTAGCTCCCCAAACAGTGCGCCATGAAGCGAGCAGATGCTGAGTCAGGCACCCACTAGACCAAAGCCAGGACCAACCATTTGGAACAGATCGCTTTGTGTTCAGTCCCTACTTGATATTAAAACCCTAAAAGACATCAACAGAGCTGAGACTCTCATTCACTGGGCTGAGCAGACGAGAAAAATGCCACACCACCCCGACTTGGCCCCTGCACTGTGCTGCAGGGTTTTCCTCTGCGCTCCTCTCTTTTATTGGCAATTTATTACACCCAGCGGAAGGCAGAGGAGCTCGACAGCAGGATCTTCTGATGTACAAACAAAAAGCATTTAATTTGACTCAGTGTATTACCAGCATCATAATCCCCCTTCGACTCTGACATGATCGACTAATCTCATCTGTTCAGAGGGATAAGCCCGTCTCAGCCCTTATGACAGGCTTAGGGAACAGAGAAATTAGGGCATTCTCAGAGATTATGCTCTGAGAAGGCAGATTTGGCTGGCAGGGCTTGTCTACAGGTGGTTCCTGGGGACCTGTGTTTACCGGACAGGTGCACAGCGGCCCTTCATGGAAGATGAGCATAGGCACTGGGGGGGGGGGCTGGGTAAGGAGGGTGAATGATGAGCTGGCCTGGTCCCTGTATCTTAGCCCACTCCAGGAAAGGAACTCACCTGTGTATGGAGTCAACTTCCTTAGGGATTTAGCCACAGGCTCTTTTTATAGAACTCCTTTCTGAGTGTGGCAGAATTAGGGGGCCACTCAGGCAGTCATGGTAAGAATGGGATCATGGAGAACTGAGAGGAATAGGGGAGGAGGGAACCCATTAGCTGAAGGTCCCAGATAAGCTCACTCCCATGTGAGCACACAGCTAGACAAGCACACATCTACACGAACGCACACTCACACAGGGTGGGGACTTTTTAGACCCAATTGTTGGGAAATGGAGGAACGTCTTCAGTTATTACTTATGTTCAGAATATGTGCTGAATATTGGACAGTATCAAAGTGTAGCCCTTCCTTGTACTACATAAGAAGCTGAGTGGTAACCTGAAGGCCTTTTCCACACTATGTTGGCACATGCTACCAGTATGCCTGAGGCAGCGGGTGTCAGCTGTCTCTGGGCCCCATGGTAACAAGAGATGGTGCACAGGAAGTCCTAACTCTGCAGCTAGATATCACACTTTCCGGGGACAGCTAGGTTCCTGGGTGCTGCTCTTGGGCCTTGAGCAGTGTTGCCTTTTTTCCATGGGCTGCCTGCTCTAGGAGATTGTGGAACCTTCTAGATATCTTCTGATCCATAGAGTGATTATGCTACTGATCTAGCAACTAGTGTCCTCTCAAGTTGGCCTTTCTGCTTTGGAGTCTTGTCACTCTGTCTTCATGAGTGCCGAGCAGGACTGTTTTTTAGGGGTGAAGTGATAGACAGGGATTCTTAGCCTAGATAACTGTGGACTAGTTAAGGATAGAGTTGGGTTGTAGCTACAGAGGGAATGACCACATGGGGATACCTTCAAATCCAATAAGATTTGAACCAATCTTGTTCTGATTTGTGGTGGTGGGATAGTTATGCGGGAGACACCCCCAAATCTCTGCACATCATTAGCAAGGATGACTAGGACACACCAACCTGTATACAGCCTTTTATACAAACCTATAAAGGTTTTTTTTTTTTAGAATCTTAGATAAAATAATTTTTAAAATAAAAAGAACACCAGTGCTTTCACAGAGTAATGTTTTGGGACACCAGGGCAATTCAGGGTATGTGAACTCAAACAGGGCCATTGGGAACAAGCATCTTCTCTGTGAGGCTTCCCTGATGAGACACTTTCATCCCTGGAGAAGGGAACAGACCATTCGTCTCATATCTGGGATTTTTATTCCACCCCTTGAAGACTTTTGTTGAGGACATAAAACAACCGAGGTGGCAATGGGGGGCCATCACCTTCTCATGGCAGGCAAGAAATTCCAAAAATGTTTAGTTTGTTTTGCTCCATTCTCCCGAAGAAAGGTTGTATTTCCTTTTTCAGTGCCTATAATCTTTTTAGAACCTGCCCTTTATGGAGCCCATAAACATCCCAGGGTAGTAGGAAATCATCACAGCGTGGAGGAGACACATCAGCCAGCCACCCAGCAAACGATGCTGAGAAGTGGGCCTGGGACCTCTGAGAGAGGTGGCGCTACGATGGCAGTGGCAGCAGCTGACGCACGGGTGGATTGTCACCAGCAGACTGTTAGATAGATGAAGTCAAGTCTGGATGACGTTAAGAAGGCTCTAGATCATGAGTCACATTTTTCAAACAGTCCTCTCATCGTCCCGTCTTGTTTAACACCATACACTTTTTATGAAAACCTCCTTTCCCTCACGCTGATATAAGGTGGCTGGTGGGGCTCAACCCAATTCAGTCTCTTGGGCATCTGACTTTTGACACATCCAGCTTTGCCTCTAAGCAGTCAGGCGCCTGCCACACCTTGCTCTTGTCATTCATCCTCTAGGGATGTGAAGGATGTGACTGTGTTCTCTCTCCTATCCCATAGTAGGAGCGGGGAGGATTACCTGAGAACAGTGATGCTTCCCAAGAACATGGTATCGGGTCCAGAGTGCTTTACTGCACCGATACCAAGAGCAATCCACCAGTTATCCTAATCAGGACGTTACAGTGATGATCTGAGCAGCAGGGCCCAGCATGGCCCATTTAGGCAAGAGTGGTGTTGGGGACTGCGGACCACCAGACCCTGAATTTTCTGCAAACAACTTGTTTTCCTGTGCTCTGAGCAGCCTGCAGCTGCTCTGAGCATGAGACCCTGATGGCAGGGGAGTGGGTTCTGATGGGTCTGCAGCTGAAAGATCCAGAGAGCTGGGGCGTGGACAGAGCCCTATATAAGCTGCTCCTGAGCACAATAAAGTGGGCCTTCTTGGCATTCTTGTATCAAGGATGACCCATGACCCCGTGTCTCTGTCTGTGTGCGTGTGTTTTTAAGTCTCCAGCTTAGTTCCCGGCTCGCATAACATCCCGTAGTGCAGGCGCTACAGAGTGGAAAATTTGAGTTCATGTACAGACTCATTAGAGAATCCAAGTGCATCCTTCTATCATCTAGTATCCTCATTCAACCTTGACTGTTAAATATAAATTGTAAAAGGTGTCATGAAGTATGCTTGCTCCAATTTCTTTAGTATCATAGACAAATTTGATTGTCATTTGTTCTTTCAAATACTAACTATTGATCATTTTTGTTTTGTTTTCTTACTTTTTTGTTTGCTTGATTCCTTCCTTTCCTCTCTGTTTCTTTGTCTCTCTTTCTTTCTCGCATTCTCCCTATCCCCCCCGCCTCTTTCTTTCTTTGAGACAGACAGAGTCTCTTTATGTATCCCTGGCTGTCCTGAAACTCATTCTGTAGTCTAGTCTGGTCTTGAACTCACAAAGAGATCTGCCAGCCTCTGTTTCCCAAGTTCTGGGATTAAAGGTTTGTACTGCCATACCTGGTTATATTGGTCATTTTTAATAAAAGCATAGAGATCTTTATTAAGTTATGTTGTATCATATGTTAATATGAAATTATTTAACAGGGCTCTCACCATTGATATGTGTGTAGATCCAGCTTTATAGGAACAGATAGGAATGTTCTGGGTTTGTTTCTTCTTCAAGACAGGGTTTCTCTGAATAGCCCAGGGTGTCCTGGAACTCAGCCTGTAGACCTGGCTTCGAACTTGGAAATCTGCCTGACTCTTCTTCCATCTCCCAAGTGCTGGGATTAAAGGAGTGTTCTGGCCACTGCCCAGTTCTGTTGAGGTTTTATACTTAAAGAAATAATTTTGAGAGTAAATTCGATTTGAAGATTGAATACATGCTTGTGTCTTCGCTCTACCTCTAACCCTCACAATGACCCTTCGGCGTCTAGGTAATCCTCACCTTGTGTTGTTCCAGTTTCTCATGGACATTTTTATGGTGTGTCGACTGTTGGCTGAAGGCCTAGTAACCCAAATAAGAGTACACTGAACCAAGGCAGAAATACAACCAGTAAATCAATCAAGACCATGTTGATGCTTGTACCATTGACCTGTGGTAGCTCTGGGAGGTTCTGAGATGAACACACTTACATGGCTGGCACATGCCTCCTTCCAGTGAACAAACCCAGACAAGGCTGGAGGCATTCTGGAAGTGGCAGAAGTTGGTTAGTGTGGGGCGTTATCCCTTGGCCTCTGTGGACCCAGACACACCAGCCGATTTTTGTCCCTTGATATTTTCTATTTAATGCTTCATAGTGTTTTTTAATTAGTTAAAAACTGAGAAAAAACCCTGTGCAACAAAGAGGCCATAGCACAGACAAACAGAGGGCCGTGAGAGGAGAGTCTTTTGTTTCTGAGTTTTTTCCAATATGCATCTTTCTCATTTTCAAAACAGTAAGAATTTCCTTTGCCTTTAAACCATATTTGGAGGAATTCACTGCAAAGCTAAAATTCAGCATATTGCTCCCCATAGGACTATGCAGGATGCCTGCCAGAGATTAGGAGGACATTAGCAGTGTGTTTGCCCAAAGGCAAGCGGAGGAATCACATCAGAGCCGTGCAGCCTCCAGTAGGCATCAAATAGCTTTGCGTTAGCTTCTATTGGTGTCATTAATGGCACTTCTGAGTCCTGGAGACCTTTTATTTCCTCCTACCTTTTAATAAGGCGAAGGAAGAGATGGCTCACGTGGACTCGTACCGTGGCTAGTGGTGAGCTGTGCCTGCGCACTGGGGGACACTTTGAGTCAGTCTGCCTACTGTGCAGGGCTGGAGTGGCCAGAAGAGAATGTCCCTGGCTCAGGCTCCCTACCATCCCTTAGCAGCTACGGGACTGTGGGAAGGCAAGGGCTTGAGAGGTACCTGTGTGCTGAGGAACTTGAGTGGAAAGTCACAAGTTTCCTGTGAGCTCTTAAACTTTATGATTCTTTGAGCAATTAAAGGGACCACAAACAGCACAAAAAGATAGAATGGGGCCTCAAGCTTTGGAATAAAGTACACAGTTCATGTCCTTAAAAACTCATCTCTGGGTAGTCGAAGGAATGTGAAAATGAGAGACAGAACAGCTAAGCCAGAAAGAGACCACGGGCGTTTGCAGAGAGTCTGATGGCAGAACACCCATGAAGGAGCCTGAAGAATCTGCGCGCATGTCTGTAGTCACGATTGCAGAGAACAGAAAGAGAATCCAAGGGAATAGCTGCAGCAAAGAGGTCAGGAGGCAGCCCCAACACATCTCGCTTTCCAATCCTTTTCCCTATTAACCATGCTGGTTTCCCATGTGCTCCGTTCTCAGGCTGATTCCCCAGCAGAGTTGTTAGCAGTACCAGCGGGACCGAAGTGGGGTGCGCCACATCAGAGGGGCTGCGGGCCTTCTGCCTGTTTATGCTTTGGTGGTGTAAACAGCTTTGATCTGAAGGAGGAACTTGGCGAGCCTGGGCCTTGCTATGACCTAATTGTTTGAAGTAATACAGCAAGCGACCATGTGCAGCCTTGCAGGGGCTCTGCAGAAGATGTGTAGGGGGTGGAACTGAGCCCCGAACGCTGCCGTGGTCTCCCTAGTTCTCTTACACCCCTCTGGGTATGGACTTCCAACATTCATGTCTTTTACATACTTGTTTGTGCGTCTGAATGTATATGTGTATGTGTGTTTGTGGATGATCACATGTGTTCATACGGTGTGGAGGTCAGAGGATGTCTTAGCTTTTCTCTTGTTTGTCTTGGTGTTTCTTGGTGAAGAGACACCAAGCAATGGCAATTCTTATAAAGGAAAACATTTAGCTAAGGTGGCTGCCGTACAGTTTAGAGGTTTAGTTCATTATAACCATGGCAGGAAGCAAGGCAGCATGCATGCAGACATGGTGCTGGAGAAGGAGCTGGGAATTCTTACATCTTGACTCACAGCCAACAGGAAGTGATCGGAGACACTGGTTGCGGCTTGAGCATGTCTGAGACCTCAAAGCCCGCCTCCACAGTTACATACTTCCCCCAACAAGGCCACACCTCCCAACCGTGTTTCTCCCTGTGAGCTTATGGGGGCCAATTACATTCAAACTAGCACAGAGGATAGTGTTTGATCTTCTTCTGCAGGTCCCATTCACCTTGTCTCTTGAGACAGTATCTATCAAGGACCAGGAAAAGGCCAAGAAGGTAGGCTGGTTGACCAGCAAGCCCCAGGTGTGTGTCCACCTCTCTAGTGCTGAAGTTACGGCACAAGCCACCCTGCCTGGCTTGTTTTATGCGGGTTCTAAGAATCAATTTTAGGTTCTCACTCTTGTGCTGCAAACACTTTCCTGAGCCATATCACTAGCCATCCCGCCAAATCTTGAGGGTAAGGGTACTCCACGCACAGTGACCTCCAGCCCCACACACTGAAGACTGCTGTTCTTCCCCTGGTGTTCTGGTGAGTCCGAGGAGCCAGCTGCAGAAGTCCTCACCAGCCCCTCTCCAGACCTCTCCAAAGGTCACCAGTACTAAAATTAACATGCCTTCCCTTTCCACACAGACAGTTTTCAGGGTTATTATTGATTTATCAAGCACGTGAGTGTTTCCCCAAGAAATAGTAAATTAAACTTGTTATGATGCGTCATGCCTATAAATTAGCACTTGGAAGGCAGGGAGACGGCTGCAGGTTCAAGGACAGCTTGGATACCAGAGTGAGGCCTTGCCTAACCTCCCTGTGGAAGCAACTCAGTTACGTTATAAACAACGAAGGAAAATTAAATGGAATAAAAAAGCAGGATCTGCTGATTCACTTGGAAGAATGAAAATAAGTTGTGTTTCCTAGAAGTTTCCTTCTCTCTCTCTCTCTCTCTCTCTCTCTCTCTCTCTCTCTCTCTCTCTTTTTATGCTCCCAGCATCTGAGACTCTGTTCCTCTAAGTTCCCAGCAAGAAGCCTTTGATCTAAAAAAAAAAAAACCTGGGATTAAATTCAGTGCTACCACTGGCTTGGTTTTAAGAAGGCAAATGCAGAGTCCTGGGACTATTTCATTCTTAGAGAAAATTCCGTATTCAAGCCAGGTGACATGATGATGACCAAATCTGTAAGCTACATGATAAAAGTCACTTTAATATTTTTTTTTAACCAAAGGAGATTGAGCTATGATCAGTTAGGCAGCAGTTTATACTTCCATTTCATAAATGAGCTTTGTGATGTCCATGGAATTGTTTAGTTCAAGCTTCATTTGGGAACTGGTCCTGTTATATTATTGTCCTTTTCTGTATCTGGTGGTAATGTTCACAGACTTGCTATATAATATATTTGACTGTTGGGAGCAGTGAGACCCCAGATCCTGAATTTCTTGTAATCCCCTGATCTGAGTGCCTACAGCTGCTCTGAGCACGAGACCTTCAGGAGTTCCTGATGACAGGAGAGTGGTTTCTGGTGGGTTTGGCTGGGGCGTGGCTATCTCTATATAATCTGCTCCTGAACACAATAAAAGGGGGCATTCCTGGGAATTCAAGGATGACTCATGTTGCTGTGTCTCTGTCTGTCTGTCTCTGTCTGTCTCCGTCTGTGTATTTTAACCTCCAGCCCCTTGCCCGAAGCTCGCGAACTGGGTGCCAGCGCACAGAGCACAGACACGGGGGCGTGGTGCGCGGCATTTGACTGTTTTATTCCTTTGAGATAGCATCTCTCACGTAACCCAGATTAACCTTGAATACACTATGTAGCAGAGGATGACCTTGAACTTCACCTTTCCTTGCTTCTGTCTCCAGAGTTCTAGGGTTATAGGTACATCCCCTCACACCCAGTTTCTGGAGAATAAGGGACAGAGCTCAGTGTCCTGTGCATGCTGAGTCATTGTCCTACACACTGAGCCACAACCCCAGCCCTGCACTGCAGCTTAAATCAGTCAGTTCAACCAAAAAGCCACGGTTGATGGTATCTGTACGCGTGGGAAAACTTTAGATCATTAGCTCTTAATAAAAAGTCCTGTCTTCAAGGCGCTTACTTCCTCTTGGGAGAAACATGTGACAGACACAATTTAGGCTGTGGGGTGCTTATGGCCCTGGCAGGAGACAGAGAAGAGCAAAGGTGTCCTCTTAGGAGGAAGGGGACTGGTGGTGCGAAGCTGGGGGTGCTCCAGTTAGCTCCCAGCAAGGAGAATTCCTTCATGGTGAAAGAGCGCTGATTACACTTGTAGACTCATTGTTTGAGCACAAAGGAGGCATTGTTTCCCCATTAAAAGACTCATCATGATTCCCATTGATATATTAATTCGTAGCTATTATAATGATGCTGGCAATTAGGTTTTGCTGCTCCTCTACTGTAAACATTACTATTTTGTGCCCTAATTGTGATGTTTGCAATAACTCATCCTATTAGAATACTTACTGATGACTCTTAACTTTGCCGCCTCAAAAATGTGCCCGTTTTTGAGTTTTACAATATCCAGGTCTGCCCTGTGATTTATGCTACACCAGTAAGCCGGGCCCACTTGGAATCCATGAAATGTCAAGCCAGAGAAACAACAGCGCTTTATCATCTCGCGAGCGAGCGCAAGCACTCATTTACCGTTTTATGGGGCACCCTCTCGATGCAGGGAACTGGGGGGACTTCTGAACTCTTTAAAGCCATCTTTATAAAGATTTTTCTGAGCTAGTAATTTTAAATGACGATGGTGCCTGTCAAGGGTCCTTAATTAAAATCATCTCCCACACATCAGCAAGAGAATGATTTAAAGACTGAAGACAAGCCTAGGTGAATGTGATTTTCCCTCATTTTAACACTTGTCTTTTGCCAAAGTGATCAAATAGATTATTTATCGAAATCTAGAAAATTTTCTGGAATTAAGAAAAAATTAATTTGATCTCATCTCTGTTCAGCACACTGCACTTGTCAGAGGATAACTTGCTAAGGGGGAAACTTCTGTCACACAACATCCAAGGTGTTCTGGCCCGAAGCTCACTGCATCCTCTGGTCCAGGTAGATTGGCTTAGTTCATCTAAGAGATGCCTGGGCTGTATAGGCCTTTTAGTTTCTGTAATTCTGTGAGCCATGGCTTCTCTGAGAAATGGGGTTGACCTGGTGGGACAATACACACTTTTATCCCAGCACTAGGGAGGCAGAGGTAAGAGGATAGCAAGTTCAAAGCCAGCCTGGGCTACATAATAAAAACCAGAAGTGTGGAGTACAGTGGGAGAAGGGTAGAGGAAAGCTTGCTGTCCATAGTCTTTACCTGTCTCTAGCTTGGCAGAAATGAGCAACCAACAGACACGTGACGACAAAGCATAGACAAGCCTAGCTGCCACAGGGGGCAGGTGGGGAGACAGCACTAGAGGTGTTACAGTCCTTAATTCTTGGTGGGAAGGGCAAGGCCATGCTCTCTCTGACTGGGATTGAACTTGGATTTGCATGGCCTCTCCCTCAGCTTCGCCAGAGATCCTTCCTGTGCTCTAGAGCCCTCTTTCCAGAACAGGGCTCCGCTAGGCTCCAGTCAGTTTGAATGCCTACAAACAGGGGGCTGAAAACAGGCACCTGCAGAGCAGGTCCTGCCTTTTTCAGTGCCTTAAGGCCTGAATGATGGGTGATGGTGAGTATCTCTGTGCAAGAGGTGGCGGTGCTTTCATGCCATGGGTCCTAGGAGAGAGAAGACCTGCAGGAACAGGATCTGCTTTTGGATTCCTGTTGAATATAGACCAGTGTGCCTCAGGGCTAGCTATGGTCCTGGGTGCAGGGAGTCTGTGGATTGGCTGTGGTCCTGGGTACAGGGAGCCTGTGGATTGGCTGTGGTCCTGGGCACAGGGAGTCTCAGGGCTGGCTGTGGTCCTGGGTACAGGGAGCCTCTGGGCTGGCTGTGGTCCTGGGTACAGGGAGCCTCTGGTAGAAGGTGGAGTACCGAGGCCTGGGATAGATTCACTCCTGAACTTGTGGTTTGGACCTGCATTCAGGGTTCTGATAACATGGCAGAGTATTTCCACTGTGAATACAGGGCTGGGATCCTGTCTTAAGATAAAAACTAGAACTGAAATCTTGAGGCACAGGGTGCCGTCACTCTGTCTATTCCTCTCCCACACCGTGCTTCCGTGGCACACCTCCTTGCACCTCCTTACAAGGTGCACAGAGCAGGGGAGCAATAACATGTAAATTACAGACTTGCCTCCATCTCTGGGTATGGTATTCAGAGAAATAGTGGTTCACATTCCCTACAGTCTAATAAAAATCTGGGCATGACGAAGAATATTATACTTTTCCGTGAGGTCTATAGATTTTAATACAGTTTAATCAATGGTTTGTATATGGCACACACTTAATTTTTAGGTTAATCCAAATTTGCTTTTAGTGTACTATAAGCCAGATGTTCAGAGAGAAAGAAATGTTGAGCTTATTATTTCTGTGTGTATGTGTGTGTTTTGCTTGGGGCATAAAAATCATTTTTCCATCTTCATTGAGGGTGTTTTCAATTACAATTATGTTTTCACTACAAATACTTTAAAAAATTAGCGGATATGTTTGGTTATTAGTTTATCTTTCAACATACTGGTATTTATCCAGTTATTATGTTATATGCTTTTAAAGAACCCACACAGATGACAAGCCCAATAACATCAAACGTGTACAGAATTTTGCCTCTTTCTCTCCCGTCCCCAACATAAAAGCTCAGCAAAGGGTGCGCGGTCTCTGCCAGCTGTGGAGTGGAGACATGTGCTCAGCAGATGGCTGCGTGATCCTCAGAACCCTTGGGACCTACCCTGCTACATGTGCTGTGACCACAAAGACCAAAACCTCTGGATGGCTGGACAACTATCCAGTGGCCACTGCCGTCGTGGAGCCCTGAAGGCTTCTCCTGGGCCACATGGAGTAGCAGCTACTTCGATACTTAGGGGGAGAATCAGGGAAATGGTCCTGAAATACGAACACACTGTGATTGCAAAAAGTCACTCCCCCAAGAAAGCATAGTTTCTGCTTAGAACATTGGTGCTGATCGACAATTCAAGATGGATCAACAATTCCTCAGTGCTTCCACAGTGCCCTTTTCCTCCTTTTTTTTTTTTAGATTTATTTCTTATGTATACAAGATTCTGTCTCCATGTATGCCCGCATGTCAGAAGAGGGCGCCAGACCTCATTACAGATGGTTGTGAGCCACCATGTGGTTGCTGGGAATTGAATTCAGAACCTCTGGAAGAGCAGCCAGTGCTCTTAACCACTGAGCCATCTCTCCAGCCCCCTAAGGGGCAGTTTAAAGAATTCAAGAATGAGGTGAGACAGAGGTCTACCCATCCCGAGGCCTCATGCTTCCTAGCCCTGGTTTATCTCACTGAGAGCTCTACACAGTCAGGGCTTGCCATTTCAAACCCCAGGACCTCCCAGAGAAGCATGACCAAGCCTGTGATTCTGCTTACCAATGTGTTCCACAACTCTGCCATGGTATATATGAAGATTTTTATAATTGTGTTTTATGGAATGTTTTTGTTATTAGTTTTACTCAGAACTGTAGGTTAGATGAATCTTTTGCTTGTGAGAGATACAAGAGAAGCTTCCATACAGGCTCCCAGATACAGGATGGAACAGCCAGCATTTTCCCACGATGCTGTAGGGACAGTGGGGGCATTATAGCTGGTCTGGTGTGCTGCTTCCCTATTTGTATGTTTGCCCAAACCTGTCTTTTTTTCTGCCTCTTTCCCTCTTTATGGGGTCCCACCTGCTCCATGCCCAATTGCTAGATCCCCCCCATATAAAGGGGGTGCATCAGTCTATGCTCACCTCCATTAGAGAAAGAGGAGGTTCAGATACTTATCGAGTCCCCTGAAGAGCGTTGAGATTGGCCTAAGTGCAATCTCATGGCCTAAGTGTGTCTAGTAGCCTGATTGCAGATCTAAGGGCCTGACAACCCACAAGCTGTCCTTGTGTTGTTTCTTTGTCTAAGAGGCGACAGGGTGCCCTGATTGCCTGCTAGTCTAACTGTAAAATCAAGTCTCAGAAAGAAAGAGACAGGGGAGAGGGGGGAAGGAAGGAGGGATGGAGGGGGGAAGGAGGGAGGGAGGGAAAGAGGAGGGGAGAGGAGGGAGGGAAGGAGGGAAGGAGGGAGGGAGGGAGGGAGGGAGGGAAGGAAGGAAGGAAGGAAGGAAGGAAGGAAGGAAGGAAGGAAGGAAGGAAGGAAGGAAGGAAGGAAGGCAAGCAAATAAACAATATTCCCCCAAATAAGCAAGGAACCAGCAGGAACTGACCCTTAAGGCCTGGAGCTGTGGGGTTGCTGGGAGCCCTTGGGCAGGAGACCTGTAGATGGTTTGCAGAGCCCAGGAATGACGACTGGTCCTCACACTCTCTGGACAACCTTCAGAACAAAGTTACCCCTTGGACGAAGCTGACAAAAAGAGAAAGTAAAGCAGATTCTATCACAGAAGCCCTGTTTTACTGCAAATTACCATTGATCTTGAGGGTCACATCTCTCATGCTACAAAACATGGAGTGATGGCGGGATTTTGAGAAAATTTCTGTGATCTTACTGGAAATTCAACGTAGGCAGTTTAATTAATCATCTCTGTCAAGTGAGCATTAGGATACTGAGGGAAGTATTTAATTTACTTTCTTCAGTTTATTCCACAAATTAATGCTTGGTAATTAAATGAACCCCAGAATGTTTATATGTATTTGAGAAGCAGTGCGTTCCCAAGGGAGCACTGGTGTCAGTCCTCCCCCACCACCTGGAGAAGAGGGAGCTGCTGAGGAAGAGTCTCCTCCCTCAAAATTCCTAAAATCATGAATGTATGAAGTATGCTTTCCCTGCAAGAGCACACATGAGGAGCAAACATCACTGCTCTGAGCACATGCTTCAGGGTGATGAAATAATTCTCTAGTAATAACCAGAAAAAGAAAAGAAGGGGAAGAAAGGGAGAGGAAGAAGGAGAAAACCTGGGCGGTTACAGGGTTCTCTAGGCTCTGTTCCCATCAGAGCTGTTCTTTGGCACTCCGTAGACACCATACTTTCAAGGATCCTCGATTCTAAAGCCGCAGAGCTAGGCAGTGTTCACTCTGACAAATACTGCATTTCCCATGAGAATTCTGAGGTGAACAGGCATCTGTAGGACATAGGCACCATCCTCTTCTTCCATTTAGCTCCATCACCCCAGGTGCGCACTCTTCACCGTTGGCTTATGCTCACTTGAGGTACAAACAGAGGGTGATGGTTCTCCATGGTCTGATGGCTGGTGGTTCTCCAGCCCTGGCATCCCTGAAGGGCGCATTTGATGGGCATCACCGTGTGACCACCCACAGTGCCTCTCCACTCACAGAGGCTCCACCTCCTCCATATGCCTCAGGACACCGCCCTTCCCATGATTGGCTGTCACCATCTCAATGAGACAATAAGTGGAGTGGAGCAGACACAAACTCCACCGCCCCTCTGACTCCTACTGTGGGAAGAACTCACTTCAGGTCTCCATCAGGTAGGGACCACAGGTCTGCTTCCTTACGATCACCATGGCAACACCGATGAAGTAGGCTGATGAAGCAAGTCTGGCATCATTTGACATGCAGCATCCCCTAAGTCACAACAGCTTGGGTTTTTGAATTGTGTTAAGTATACCATGCATAAATGTTTTTGGTTAAGAAAGTTACAATAACATATACATTTGTACATAGCTCATCCACTACATATCCATATGTACATCTTATAGCATGTTACATTCAATATTTTCAATCAAAGAAGTTTTGTATTAATCTTGTATTTAATGCTATATAAAAATGTTCTATGGCTTCCATCATGTCACATATCTTTATAAATCTAGCTAGATAGCCTTATAGAATACATCTGTCTGCTGTCTATCTATCTATCTATCTATGATACATATTTGAGTTTTGAGCCCTCACTTAGATTGCTTCATAATCAGTTCATTTCAAAACTATTACCAGAGGTTAGCTAGGGCCTCTATGGAAACTCCCTGCAACTGAAACCCTGGGAGACATAAGGCAGAAGGACAGAGGGATAGAAGGACAACGGTACACTGGGACTCCATCATCTAATGCTGTGATTCCAGGCCCGAAGGCATGACTAGGAAGGCATAGAGGAAAGGACAGAGCAGAGCTGAGTGGACCCAGCCTGCCCATTTCTAGCTTTGCATCAGTGGTGTAATAGCTGCTCAGAGAGTAGGAGGAGCAGAAGTATGAAGTCCATAGCTGGCGTGGTGGACGGGTAGATGAAAAGAAACAAAGAAAACCTTCTTAACCTGTCTCCAGGTCCTACCATTCTCCCTCCATGCATTGCTGAGGACCCAAGGACTCCAGAGTGTCTGCCTATGGAGGCTCTTTGAGAGACGGACGGGAAGGAGGCATCCATGCATGATGCATTTTCAAGGTTCTGTAAAATAATTATTCACAGAGTGGACCTTGAGATTTGGGGAAGGTTGAGTGGCTGAGACAAGAAAAGGGGGAAGCAGTGACCAACTAACAAGAGCATTTCTTCATATTGGGAAGCCAGGGTGAGGAATGGCTTCCGATCTGTCCTCAACTCTTTTCATACTGATCATGTTGTGGGCAGCAGCCATACTGAGTGCTGCATCTGTTGCTGTAACCTAAAGAGCTGGATACCTGTGCAAAAGGAAGACTCCACAAACTGTTCAGAAGGCAGACTCAAAAGAAAGAACAGACAGGTCTGAAGTACAGAGTTGATGGCGCACAAGGCCGAGGGTCAGACGGAAGCTTCATTCTTGAATGGCGTAGATCCCTGGTGGAGAGTCATGACTGTTCAAGGTCTGTAAATGGCACTGGCCATGCTAACGCCATTATGAGATGCTCCTGCCACAATCTCCTCATCTAGCACGTCCAAAACCTGTGATCCACAGATTAGAACTTTAGAAAAGTCGGGTGAACATCCATACATGCCTGTCCACAGATTGTGAACACCCTCACTCACAGTCTTGCTCATTGAAATGTCACAAACAAATGGCATTTTGTTATCCAACTCACTCTTGGGGAGAACTCTGTAGGTATTTTGCAGGGTCTTAAGGGTGACTAGAAAAGCTCTCTGGAAACTCCGATGGGGAGGCATGGAGCTGCAGGAGGGCTGTTTCCAATCTGCCATCATCGGAAAGATACATCTCTGAGTCTAAGCTGCTTCGGATTTTCCAGCTGCAGTGGGCCCACCTCAGAGGTTGCTCTATAAACGGGTCAGGAGAGTGCTCGATAATCAGTCGCTCACTGGTGGAGGATCTGTTTCTAATGAGTTCAAAGGCTTTGGTTCCTGTGGGCAGCTAGATCATGACCACCTTGCCCCGCAGCTGGGCCACATTGCTGCAGCCACATAGCTGTGGTGGAGCATGAATTCATTTCACCGTTTACTGCTTGACACGCATATGTCTCTAGCTGACACCAACATGGAAGACAAGCAGCCTGAGCAATGGAGATGAGAGAAGCATTGTGTTTGTATTCGTGTCTAAATGTTTAAACATTTATTAGTGCTTACACTGTTCTCTAATTTCTTGGATTTAGCACTTGTGCTGCAAAATCAAGTAAAAAAGATACAGACAAAAGCACAGAAAACAAGAGGCTGGGATTTAAAAAACAATAAAGACAGGTTTTAAATGAAGGACCTCCCTCTTAATGGCAAACAGTTGAGGTGGGGAGGTTGTTTATTTACACAACAAAGACGGATGCTTGCCAGTGGCCTCAGCATTCACAGTCATCTCTCACTTTCATCACTGAGTTCTTCCTCATCTGGGGAATGCCTTGGGATCAGGAACTAACATCTTCCAGGGAAGACACAACAGAACAAAGGGGACTGCTTCCCTTACAGGGCAGCAGAGGCCTTCCCTTGGAAGCATGGATAAATGGATGTCCTATGCAGTTCTCATGAAATTAGTTACTCCTGAGAAATCACACACACACACATGAGAAAGAGAATATTTGGTTTTAAATGATCAGACCTATATTTACAACTGATAAAAGCTTAAAACTTAGAAGTCAGGAATTTAAAGCAACCACTCTGACCTATTTATATTTGTAAGTCTTGGGATCCTGAGATACACACTTCTTTACCGACTAGTATCCATGAAAGAACTCTGTAAGGAACACAGTGAGAAGTTCATTGGTCATCCTTGTGGCTCCTCCATTTCCTAAAACATTAAATAAAAACAAAACAGCCTAATAAAATCCTGGTATTAGCTGCATTACCTTCTCTTTATCTATATTGCAATTGATTGACCAGATATGAGAACCCCCATGAGATATCCAGAGTTTTTCATGATCCAAGCAGCAGCTGGTTCAACCACATCTTGTTGAATACCAACAGCTTCAAGTTTTCCTTTGGGTGAAGGGCTCTGGGAAAGGGAAGGGGAGAGCAGATGAAGCTCAGAAGGGAGGAAGCTGGGGTCTTTGTCTATAACCCAGAATGAGTGTGTGACCATACAGACAGACTACATCCTGTGTAACTGCCACTGTCCTAGAGGTCACGTCAGCTCTTGGGTCTAGAGTTGTAATACTATTGCTTAAGTTCTGTAGTGCCAGAAGCTGATAGACATGCAAGTGTCAGTAGAGTCAGGACTCTTGGGCTTTGTGCTGCTGGCCCATGCACCCAGTGGCATTGGAGACTGGTGTTTCAAGTGACTTGTAGGGAGTTGACATTTCTATGGCATAACGGAATGCTAGAGACACATCTGTCTATCACAGCAGAGTTTTGAAATACTTGGCATTTGCTTACCAACCTTGTAATTGTCTCTTTCTGAGTGAAGTCCTAGCTGAGTAAAGTCCTAGCACAGAGACATGAAGAACTGGCATGCCACTTGGGTCTCCATCCTGTTTGAAAGGTCCTAGCCAAAGCCAACTCTTTGCCATTCTATGCTCATGGCTTCTCAGAAATGCATCCCCCTGCCCTCCATGTTTTCATCAGTTTTCAACATTGTGACTGAAATTTCCTGAAGCCCCTACCCCTTCTGTGTGTGTGTGTGTGTGTGTGTGTATGTGCGTAGTACAGACATTTGAGCACGTGTGAGAGCCCATGTGCATGTGGGTGCATACATCCATGCACATGGAAGTCAGAGGACAAATTTAGGTGTTGGCCTCAGTAATGTAATCTTTCTTTCTGGAGACAGTCTCACCAAATTGTCAGTTAGTACCAGACATCTGCTCACTACTGTCTCCCCAGTGCACAAGTATGATCCACTATGCTTGGTTTTTCTCCTTCCTTCCTTCCTTCCTTCCTTCCTTCCTTCCTTCCTTCCTTCCTTCCTTCCTCCCTCCCTCCCTCCCTCCCTCCCTCCCTCCCTCCCTCCCTTTCCTTGGTTTCTAGGAAACAAACTCAGGTTCTTGTGCTCATAATGTAAGCACTTTATGGACTGAACCATCTCCCCAACTCAAACTCTCCACTTGTTCTTTCCTCTAGGTTCTGGCAACCATTTTTAATTACTGCCTGTGACCCAACCCCTCTAGCACTCCATAGAGCACTTCATCTGTTAGTGGCTGGTTTGTCACACTGAGTATGCTGTCCTCCTGTCCAGCCTCTCTTACAGACTGTGTCAGAATCCCGTCCTTTTTTTTTAGCACGAATAAATGATGGTGGTTTTAAAGACAATTAACACAATTAACGGGAACTTCCAATTCCTTTTGTTGGCTTCAACTTCTGTCTGCCTTGGTAATTTTGGACTAGAGATGGATAAAAGGGTGGAAAGGAGAACAATCTCCTTTCTGACATGACAAATGGATGAGAATGAAGACATCAGACATGGTCCCTGAGATGGCTTTCCAGAGAGAAGTGTAAAAGAAACAGCTTCGCCTCTCTCATTAAGGCACTGAGCACTGTGGGCCAAATGCCCTCGACTCACAGGTGGCAAAGCCAGCCTGTGGGTGGTCCTAGAAGTCAGAGCAAGTTAACAAAAATGCAGGAAGATGTCTTCAGAGGTAAGGTGTGGTCTTGAGTCCCTGGGACTTGTCACTTTCCTGGAAACTGACACACAGTGTCTAGGGAAGTGGGGGTTCCACAAACCTAAAACTTTTCCCTCCCGAGTTTCAGTGCACAGAGTGTCTTTGGAGGTTCAAGATGATGGATTGGGAAGAGGATGATAGGAATAGCTGTTTCCATGGAGACTAACTGGGGCAGGCCTATGCACAGATGACATGCATAAGGCCTAAAATGTTTACACATGAAGTTCCTATGTTAAAAATGAGCTTACATGGTTTTCTATTCCAAGCAAACCCACTTTGGTTGATTTGGGGCTCTTGCTATTAGAGAATCTTACTGGATCTGTTCTGGGAAGCCTCTGATCAGCTTGGACCACACAAAAAAATCCCTGGAAGGCGATAGTGGACTCTGGACCATGTAGGTAATGTGGTCATTTTTCTGACTCAAGGTAATATAAAAAATCTGACATCATAGGCTTTTGTCATCCACCTGATTTTCTGGGCACCAACAGGGGAAGGGTGGGGCACTTGCAGGGTGATTGCACATTTGGCCAGGTCAGGAGACACACTTATTTCCCTGCAGTAGGAAATCAAGGTCTAGCATCTGACTGATGGAAGTAGGGCCATGCAAAGCTGCTTCCTGGGAAATGCCGTGTAGGGCACACAGCTGGCATGGACAGGTCTGCAGCCAGTGGGCAAGTCTCCCGGAGCCTGCAGAAAGGATGCCCGCACCTAGTAAGCAGGGAAGCAGGGGCTGGGGGGAGATGTGGTATCTGCTCTGCATCTTCTGTGTTATCGTTATGAATAGCTTGATGGTAGGAGGAGAAGGGAACCAGATGTAGTGTGCAGCCGAGGGGGAAGGGAGCAAAGAGAAGGAGAACATGTTTCTGAAACTCTTGTTTCATTTACCAAAAAAAAAAAAAATGGTCTATATTAATCATTCCCAAAGAATGAGATACTGATGTGGAATCAGATATACAAACCAAGGTATTAAAACATTTTTAAAATGCGTATAGTCTACCAAGCCTGATATTTCTGAGAACAGTCTTAATTCTTTTTAGTATGTTTCATATTTATTGTAACATTTGACTCTTTTCCAAATTATCTTTCGGTCGAATTTCCGCTCATTGTTGTTTACACGGCTGTTCAAAACAATGATGACAGAAGAAAATTAATTAGCCAAGCCATTTTTTTCCAGTTTTAAACTTTTTCTTTAAATGTAATTTATTTGCATGCCTGCGTGCATGCAGGCGCGTGCGGTAGGTATGCCTTCTTGTGTGAATTTCACTTGTGTAGTCTCATCTGTGTGCAAGGGTGTGTTTGGAAGCCCCGGATAACATCAGGAGCTGTTCTCAGTCATTGTCCACCTTATATTCATGGAAGCAAACCTTGACAGAGAACCTGCAACTGCCCCCGGCCCCCGGCTAGTGTATTTGTTCAGCTTCCGGTCATCTCCCCTCCGCCTTTTAGGAATGGGCATCACAGGAGGATTTCCGTGCACACTTGGCATTTACATGAATGCTTGAGATTCCAACTCTGCTCCTCACACTGCAAAGCCAATCTTTCATCCAGTGAATTCGTACACACTTGGGGAGGTCATATACACCAAGTTGTTGGACAGATCCACAGTGAAATACCACATCCCTGTTCAAATAGTCCCAGGTTTAATAGACGTACAGAATGCCCCATAGGGAGACTCCACCCCTCAAGACACATCAAAGGTCACGTGAGTGATTGGCAGACCCTCTTTCCTGGGTGCCAAGGAATGACATATCCTTGTCAGGGTCCATGTTTTTAACAGGACACATGTGTGCTAGGATCTTTCGAAAAAGAGTAATAAGCAGAACACAGGGACTTATGTCTGTAAACCCTCTCTCAAGAGGCTGAGGCAGAGGGATTACCATGAATAATGCTCACTTTGGGCTATCCTGTGTTTTCTACAGAGCAAGATTCTGCCTCAGAAAACTGAAGGGGAGTGGGGAGTGATAAGCCAGCATCCGTTTCCCAAACTCTGTGCAAGTGCACAAGCATGTGCACACAAACACACACACAAACAAACACACACACACTACTCCCTCAGACCCCCTCACATATACACACCACAACACACCACACACACACACAAACTGCTCCCTCAGTTCCCCTCCACATGTACACATACACACACCACCACACACTACACCATACATACACACTCACATGCCCCAACATGCATAACTCTCAGGTGTGATAGGTTGTGTAGACCCATCTGCTCGGACTCTTGGTTCTTGTGACACAGGAAATCCACACTAGTTGGGTGTGTCACTGTCAGGTTTAGGCTGTTTCTTCGAAGCTGACCCTGCCATTCATCTAGGCGCCTCAAACGTCTCCAGGCAAACATTCCTTCACCCTGGCTACCTTTTACAAACAATTTCCACCTATGGTACTAAGCATATTTCCTTCTTTTACAAGTCAACATGCCTATCTCAACAATTGATTTGGGCAATATATTCACAAGTCATCAACATCAAATGATCATAGCGTCATTATGAAGCACACCTGCTCGAATATTTATAACCAATATGCAGGCATTCTCCATATGCTCTGAGCAAGGCAGACGTAGCAGTCGTTATGATCCCGGGTCTCCCATCAACTGCTGTCAGGATGTCCAAATGGCACTGCAAACACAGATGACCAAGGACTGCTGATAGATTTGCTTTAGCAAAACAGAGAAGCCTGGTCACACACTGCAGCCGTGTTTCATAATACCTATTAGCATATTAAAGAGCCTGGAGAGCCCTTCAGAAGAAAATCAGCTTAAATCAAGAGATGTCACATTGCTTTAAGGGGTGTTAATCACAGGATCCTCAGCCATCACTTATGGGGAAGATTTGCAGGCCACACTGGATAGCAGCGAGGAGTGCAGCATGCTGGACATGGCTGATGCATTCAGTCAGACAAAGGCTGCATGCTCAAGCTTCCCATGGTTAGCTGTGGGAACAAGATGTTCCTACCGTGCATGCATCCCAGCCTGGACTGTGAAGATGCTCACAGACTAGATTTAGAGTAAGATTAACATCCTGAAGGTTGGTGGAGGAAATGAAAATATGTGAACTCCTTAAGGAGGGGGAAGGAATGGGCTGAGGACCCGGGAACAGGTCAGTTGGGAAATGGCGGGGTAGATGAGGAGCATCTTGGAGCCCCGGTAGGCACCACCAGACTCTTACAGAGCCTTAAACATCTGCAGGTGAATCTGCTCATGCACTCAGGGCAGATGAGCTGTCTCGAGAGCCAGTCTGATAACAACGCTAACTTGGTGTCTTCTTCTGAGTGTGTCTTCTTGCCATGTGACACCCTGCCACCTCATCCAGAAAGCCACAGGTGCAGCCCTTGATGCTGGACCTTCCAAAGCTGTTCACAGTTGGTGGATCACTCACCAGTGGCATTCAGGTATGGCAGAAAGATGGACCAGGCAGGTGGGTGCTACTGTGCCTTTAAAACACACAAACAGAAGGGAGCTGACCTGCACCCATTATGATCCAAGTGTGGGGAAAAGCAGGGTGCATGGCTGAGATGCCATTTTCTCTGAGGTCAAACACTCCCTCGTGGCAGGTTTGCATAGATCGTGATATGTAACTTAGAAGACTCTGAGGCTCCTCACCAAGGCTGGCACACAGCTGTTGGGAGTGGAGCCTCTTCAGTGAGGTAACTGCCTGAAGGTTGGGCAATGCCAGTTTTGAGATTTCACCTTGCTGGGGAGTGAAGCATCTGCCAGTTACCCCTGCTGCTGAAGTAACCCCGGTAAAGTCAGTTTCACCAAGCCGGACTTTGGCGGACTCACTTCTTCGGTCTACCACACAGTAACATGGGAGGTTGCAGTGGGCAGACAGTCATGATGTCTAAAGACACGGCAAGACAATACTCTGCCTGGCATCTAGGAAGAGACTTAAACTCGGTGTGGCTAACAGTGTTGGAGCTTCTTGTAGTCCAGTGGAGTGGGCAGGGATACCTGGGGATCAACCGAACCATGAAGTGGAAGGATTTGGTGCTCTCCCAGGGAAGTTTGGAGTATGAAATGCTGCAAAACTGTCATGTGATTCTTGTAACAGCTCCGTGATACAGCCTCTGCTAAGCATTAAACTGTATGAAGTTATAAATACCTTACATGAAAAATAAACATATGCCCCGGACATATCATTCCCAATTTTGCTAGTGCATTACCACCCATGCCTTTGAGGCTACGTATGCACATTGGACGGTGGGAAGGGTCTTGCTCTGACTTGTTCTATAACTCTATAACTATAGCAGTGTGTACTGCCCTTAGTTTTAGCTGACTTCCTTTTTATCAAAGGAAACACAGTTACAGCCTCTCAGTAGATAATTACCAAAAAATGGTAAGTATCAGTCCTTTTCCCAACACTAAATATAGCATGTTTTTCACCATGATCATTCAAATACACTGCTCAAGTGTTGAGATCTCTGAACTGGCCCTTCCCTTCTGTAGTAGCTGTGTTTGAATTGGAGTGCAGAATCTATGCTACAGTGATCCTAACTATGTCCAATACATGCAGAAGCCTCAAGTGTTCACCTGTTCCTTTTGACTCTTTATCTAGTCCTCCTCAATGCGTGAAGGAGCAGACCCTTGATAATCACTTCAGCAATCACCAAGGTGTGTGGAACTCCAGAGCCCTGTGTTCCAGATGATGAATTAGAGCTCCACGAGCTTCAGAACTCCCTTGGGAGCTGACCAATCATCCCTGGAGTGAGTTTCATCCTCTGCAGCACCTTCCTACTTGAACCTCCAATGGGCAGTGACAGCACCCTAGATGGACATTGCCCCAGTCCACTTTTAAATGTCTGAAGGCAGCGCGGATGCATGCGTATACCTCATAAGTATGCAAGCGAATTTACATAACAAAACCAGAACCCCAGTGAAAATGACTGAGTTCATCATGGTAGCATAATATTCAAAATGGTGAAAATCTGTCATGTTTGTCACTCTGGGGTGCATTTATGATGAAGCCGACCTCTGACCAAAGAGTTTTGAAATTGTATTTTAATGTAGGTTTCTAACAGTCCTTGTTTTCCTGTGGTTTTGCAAAAGTAGTCCCTTTCCCTCCCACATCCCCCACTGGAGAAAAGCGGTTGTGTCCAAAAGGCTGGAAGGGGAAGAAAAGAGGCAATTTTCTTTGAGGTAAGCAGTCCAGCCTTTTATTTAATAAATTTATATGAGATTTTCCTCGCAAAGAACTAAGAAGAGGAGAAGCAGCAGTAATCAAGATGTCTTAATTCCTTGACATAAACATACACACAGATTAATGAAGCTTGCAGAGATTCTTTATAAAGGAGAGATTGCTTATCGATCCATATCAAAATTTTCATGCTAATCCCAGTGAAGAGATAGAGTATCTGGTATCAGAGTTAATAATCTGAGTGCAGAGCTGTCCCAGACAATTCCGCCCAGCGTGAACTCTAATCAGTCCACGTCGGCTCATTTCAGTGTGCCTGGCGTCTCCGGCCCCATGTCCCCGAACCGTGCCACTGCCTCGACAGTGATGGAAGATATGATGTAAACATGTTGACAAATTAAATTTTTACATTTCAGAGACGATTTGCTGAGGACGCTGGTGTCTAGAATATGGGTCTGATTATAGCATTCCATAGGTGTCCCAGGATCAATTTCTTTGTTAGGTTTTGTCTTTTCTTTGACCTCAGGCTTTGAGCTGCTGCTAAGGGCAATTCTCAGCCTGGAACTTCAGAGAGGGGAGGAGATGGGAAAAGGAACGAAAATGTTTACTATTGAAGAATACATAACCACACTTCTTGTTTACAGATAACTTGGCCAAGCATGACTCTCTATGATTAAAATGACTCAATTTCAGTATCTCTAATAGATAGCACTCACCCAACAACATTTGATTTGTTTTTCTAAAAGTTAAATAGAACCGCAACAACCACAAAACCCCTCTTCCAATTCATTCAAAATATGTGATTTTCCTCTAGAGAGCAGAGAGTGAGGACCTCTCCGACTAAGTCCGACTTTCACTCCAATACTTTGAGACATTCCCAAGTTTAACTTCAGCGTGTTTGTTTTACTTTAGTGGACCATGAACCGGAGACTATTCGGAATTTGTTCAGGGTGGTACAATTATTAAATGGCATTATCTCAAAACCACCAGTGTTTCTAGTTAGGTGTGTATCTCACCAAACTTTTGATTGTCATTAGTGAGCTTTTGATTGCTTAGTTCTCCTTTTAGAGTGCAAATAGCAAAGAGACCATCCTGTTAGGTGAAGAATGTACCGTATGTCAAAAAGCATCAAAAGCCCGTGTTATATTTACACATCCAGCTCCATTGGAGGCTTCATCAAAGATTTACTGACCTAAGGAAACAGTCTGCCTGGACTGGACCTCAGAGCTTCGAGTTGCTAAGGTTACACTGAATGTTGAGTCGTTTTCTCATTTCTACCTGTGTGCTTTTGTTCCTGCCACCATTAATGATGATCTGAACAAACTCTAGAAACAAACAGTTACTTTCTGATAAAATAATAATAGAATTAAAATGCTCATGCAGTTAAAGTTCTGTTTGAATACGTTTTTAGATCTGAGTTTTCTCTAATATATTTTTAAAATTAATGTCATAAATCTTTTGTCTAAATAGTGAGGGAAAATAAGTCATCCCTAGGTTCTAAATTAACAAAGAAGGAATATAGAAGTGCATAGTGATTTACTAGGCTCTAACAATTTAAATTAAGACACTGTTTCACATGTTTATTATAAACTCTGGTCAATATTTTGATTCTATTTTGAACAAATAAGGACCTAAGCATTGTGTTACAATATAGCATGCATGTGAGTGAGGAAAGAAAGACTACAGAAAGATAGAAGAGACCAGGCTCTTGGCTGCATCTCTCAGCATCTTAGGCCCACATACAAAGTATTATCCTGGATTCAACCTTGTGATTTTTGTTCTCCATGTCTGCTGTAACACAGGACTGCACCGCAGGATACCTGTGACACAATTCCAGAGGACACAAGTTCAAAGGCAGGGTGTGATTAGGATCTTCTTCTTCTTCTTCTTCTTCTTCTTCTTCTTCTTCTTCTTCTTCTTCTTCTTCTTCTTCTTCTTCTTCTTCTTCTTCTTCTTCTCCTCCTCCTCCTCCTCCTCCTCCTCCTCCTCCTCCTCCTCCTCCTCCTTTTTTCTTGTTTTTGTTTGTTTTCCAATCAAAAGTTTCTTTGTGCAACCCTAGCTGTCCTGGAACTCATTCTGTGGACCAGGCTGGCCTCAAACTCAGAGTTCCACCTGACTCTGCCTCCCAAACGTTGGGATTAAAGGCATGCACCACCACTGCCTGGTGACTTCTTCTTAATCTCAGAGACATGAACAAGTCCTCTTTTTAAGTAAGGTAAATCTGTAGATTCTGAGGATTAGAAGATAGATGCACAATTGATGAGACACATGTTAATCTATTCCACCACTGTGAAAATATTTGCTCCTAAGTTTATTGTTTTAAGAGCTGACTTCTATACCTTTGGTACATTATATGGAAAACATCACCTTACAGTTCTTGCTTTTTCATTTCCTTTGTGGACTTATTTGGTTCTGTCTCTGTCTCTCTGTCTCTCTGTCTCTCTCTCTGTGTGTGTGTATGTGAATGTACATTATGGTGCACACATGGAGGTCAGAGGACAACCTGCAGAGGTCAGTCCTCTCCTTCCACCTGTGGGTCCTGTGAATCTAACTTGGTTGTCAAGCTTGGTATCAGCAAGGTCCCTAGGGCATCTGCATACCCTGACCAGCAGGTCCCTCAGGCACCTGCACACACTGACCAGCAGGTCCCCTTGGGTATCTGCACATACTGACCAGCCAGTTCCTCATGACAACCCTGGCTGTGGCTGTGAATTCCCAGTAATCCAGAGCTGTGCGTCCTTATCACAATTCCTGCCTTTTAAAAGTCTAGTTCCTAAAAACTATAGTGGGGACCAGTCGAGGCCTACGTGCCTTGCTTCTAGGCTTCCATCTCACAGAAACATCTGGTTGTTCTGTATGCTTCTAATGTTGGATATTCTCAGGTTTGCAGCTCAGTTGAAGAGCTAGTCCTCATACTGCATAGTGAGCTGGATCCACAGAGGACTCTAGAGGAGAATGTCTCCTGCACTTAATGGGAGCAGGGGACTCTGATGTAATATCAAGATCAGTGTGGCTTACTGGGGCCCAATACCACCGCAGTGGAATGGTGGCTCTGACACATGGTGGCCATTCCCATCCATGCAATCCCAAATGTGAGCACGGTCCATTCGTCCCAAGGTCACCATGGTTCTTTCAATTGTCAATCTGTAGTTGTCACAGTCCCTCTTGAGTTCATCCATGGTCCTTTGAGGCACAGAGTTCATCACTGTGGCCTGGGTTGGGGACCACAGCTTCTGAGGGGTCAAGGTATCTTCCTGGCTTTGGATATGCAGGCTAGTCTAGGGCAGACTCCTAGCATCAACCCTGGAGTTGGACACTGGAAATAGGAGAATTTTAGCTATAATGATATTTTATTTATGTTTTAATAAATAAAACTTACCTGAATATCAGAATGACAAAGCTAAGGCACTAGAGGACAGGCATGGTGGCACACACTTTTAATCCCAGGATTTGGGAGACAGAGGCAGATGGGTCTCTGTGAGTTCAAGACCACTCTGGGCTATACAAGATCAATGAAGAAACAAATCCAGATGGTGGTGGTTCACACCTTTAATCCCAGTACTAGGGAGTAACAAGCCTTTAATCCCAGCACTAGAAGAAATATAAAATGGGCCGGGCGGTGGTGGCGCACGCCTTTAATCCCAGCACTTGGGAGGCAGAGGCAGGCGGATCTCTGTGAGTTCGAGACCAGCCTGGTCTACAAGAGCTAGTTCCAGGACAGGCTCCAAAACCACAGAGAAACCCTGTCTCGAAAAACCAAAAAAAAAAAAAAAAAGAAAGAAATATAAAATGGGAGGAGAGAGAGGCTTAGTTTGCGATCACCCTTTCTTGGTAGAGGTAAAACTTCTCTAGTGGATTGACTGTTTCGTTTTTCTGGTTTTCAGGTTGAACCCTAATCTCTGTCTCTGGGTTTTTATTATTCGTACTACATTTAGCATTGCTTGCTGTGGGAAAGGAATTTATTTACATAAAATTCTAATATTGAGTAATCTACTTTAAAGTAAGGAAGGTTTGGACACATCCAAAAAGATGACATAAAGGAGAAGGTGCAGAGCATTCAAAAGATGACATAAGGGAGAAGGTGAAGGCTGCAGAGCATTCATAAAGATGACGTAAGGGAGAAGGTGCAGAGCATTCTGCCCTGAAAGCTGAAGGACAGTGACTTGCAGAAGGGCTGGGAGGGACTGGGGCTTGCAGATAGGGGTGCCTTGAGGGGGCTGGCAGGCAGGGTGCATGTTGAGTGGGGAGGTTTGAGGGTGGCACCGAAGCCTCACAATGCCAGCATCCCTGTCTAGATGTAAAAGAGAAGCCATACATGGTTTTATCTGTGGTTGAAAGGTTTGCATGTATTAGAGAGGAGGCTGATGGATACATGCGAACTCACGGTTACATAGGAGTAAGAGGCAGTGTGGGCAACTCTAGGTGACAATATCTCTTCTACATTTCACAAAGATAGAGAATATTTAGTTGTTTTTTGTTCTTTAATTTTTTTTATTCACTAAGAAATGAAATGTGTTTGAAGAGATAGACTAGACTGGATTTTAATGTTAGATATCTATCTATATGTATTTATAATACAGATGCATATGTGTATATACCAAACTATCACATGGTACCCAATTTGAAGAACTGTTATGCTGTGTATCATTTAAAAATGGAAATATGTAGTCAAACAATATGAAATTAAATATAAAGTGTGATACATGCTCCAGCCATTCTAACTAATATGTGAATATAGAAAAGAGAAAATAAAGGCTGCTGTCTCTGCCCTCCAGACTTGTGTCTCAGAGTTCTAAGACAGCTGACTCCCCAAGCTCACCCCCTCCACACACACACACAGAAGAGAGAAACAGAAATATTTTCATGTCAGGCAGGGAGCTTGTAGACCCAGTGAGGCTGAGGCAAGGATCTCGTTGGTATTCACAACGTTTAAAAGCAAATGATAGGTCCCTAAGCAGAGCCTGCCAAGCCTCAGCTCACGTTTTGAGAGCTCTTGCTTTGTAATTTATCACAAGTGACTCATGAAAGTGCATTACCAAATCAGAAAGATGTGTACGTTTGATTTCGGCTTTTCCCGGCAAGGAGCAATTTGTAGCTGAGGATCACAAAAGGCAAACCAACATCCTGCTAGCCCAACTTCCCTGGGAACACAGGCAGGAACCCGGTAATTTCGACAATAAACTTAACACCTGAAAAGCTTTTAAGTCACTCCTCTGTTTAAACCAAGCTTTCAAATTATGAAATTGGGATCATAATACTCTATTCCCTGGTGAATGATCTCTCTTTTTTTTTTTTTTCCATTACAAACTGTCTTAATCTGGTCTGAAAAGAAAGGAACTGTTATTTTCATTGAAATATACAGCATTTTTTCCCTTTTGCTTGGCTTCTCAAATTATTAGTTTAATACAAGAAAATGTAGGTCTGATTCTAATTCCCCAAATCTCGACTCTCACAGAGATGGCAGGAGAAGGCAATCTGATTACCCTCTTATCTACACACAAGCTCTACAAAGCCACGTGCTTTTCTGAGTAGTGTGGATAGCAGGCTGGAGGATGCATCATGTTGGAAGGTAGGTGGGGTTGGAGCAATCAGCTTCTATGTAAATTTTACATTTGCAGATATTTTGAGGTAGGACAAATTCTAATTGGCCTTAATAACAACAACTCGGAGGCAGTTATCAGGGGGTGGAAGCTGAAGGTTCATGGAAGCAGAGCCGACAGTCACTAGAGTTCTTAATTCTACCAATGCTCAGACCAACAGGGTGATCCTGTCCACAGACTGCTTCCTCAGACTGCATCCTCAGACTGCCTGTTCAGACTGCCTGCTCAGACTGTTCTGAGCTCCTGTCTCCTCCTGCCTTATATTTATCTCTCTCTCTCTGCCCACTATCACTCCTGTCTTCACCTCCCTAGTCCTGGTATTCAAGGTGTATGATCCCGAGTGTTGGAATCATCTTTGTGTGAGTCTTGTTTCTCTTTTAGACTGGATCAATTTTGTGTAGCCCAGGGTGGCCTTGAACTCACAGAGATCTGTCTGTCTCTGTCTCCCAAATTCTGGGATTAAAAGTGTGTGCCACTACTGCCTAGTCTCTGCACTCTGATCTTCAGGCAAGCTTTATTTGTTAAAACATTAACAGAATATTACTATAGAGCAAAGTTATCTCATTTGAACTCAGAGCTCACCTATTTAATACCTTTAGCTATCTTGCTTGCCCTGGGGATGGGATGTCTTGTCTTTATTTGTTGTGTCCTGGGATTGCAGGTGTGTGCAGCCACATCTCCTCAGCATTTCCATGAGTGTTGAAAATCAAACTCAGCTCCCTTATGCTTGTGTAAAAAGTTCCTTGACCTATGGAGCCCTCTGCTCAGTCCCTGGTCCCCACCTCTAGTTTCCATGGGGTAACACTGGGAATGGTCAAATGGCTCCCGTGCACACAGGGGTTGTGCTTGGAAAGGGGAACACGGAGCTTTTGTATATGATTAAGAGACAGTTGTGAGCACAAAACAGGTTGCTGAAATTATAAGAAGTTTCATGGAAGGACTTCAAGAGTATAGAACAGCATTTGGTGCCAGGAAGAGGAGAACATTTGTGTAGTGTGTGCCCTGTGCTGTACTGATCTTCTCAGAGCTGTGGTGTGAAGATATGGATTGACACAAGATATCACCACTGCAGAAGACAAACCTTACTCATCAAACTCTGAAGAACAGGTCTTCACAAAGACAGACAATGAGCACTAAAACCACAATAGCCATTGGTTCTCTCTGTTTGCATGGGCCTAAGGTATTGACCCAAAGTTTAATGGAGGCTACATCTAATTTTGAGAAAAAGAATCCAAGAAGGGAGGAAGGGATCAGAATAAAATAACTTGATGTTCAAGTAAAACACGCATGAGAGCAAATGACTACAGAAAGTAAAAAAGAGTCTTTCCCACACACCTTGCACATCTCTTGGGAGTCCAGCAGGTTTTCCAAACCCGAGTATATGATGCTGAGAGGCAGAGACACACAGCTTGCATGACAGCAAATATTCTATTTTTGACTGTTCTACAGTTCAATCACACATTTCTAGAGATGAAGCCAAAAACAAGGTGCCTACGAGAACTCCCTCACCACATACGTCCCGAGGAAGAGTAAGCTTTGTGTGCAGTGCTTTTTTATTGAATAGCCACATCACAGTGAAATACTTTTGAAGCCATTCTAAGCAACAATTAGGGATTCAAGCCTGATTTAGAATTGAATCCCATGTAGTGTTCTCGATGCAGATGACACAAATGGGTGGGAAGTTGATGCACAGACAGCGTCCACCCCGGGCTAGACAGAGCAATGAAAACCATAAACCACTCCACACTGGCTTATGACTCTGCCTGCAAGCAGCCACGTTTCTTCTGACACTGAGATCCCTCCTGTTTGCAGACTGCTCCAAATCTTCAATATGTGCACAGCAAAGTCGAGGAAACACTCCGAATGTCTCAACACTTTCCTGAACAGAAAGATTGCAACTTGTAAAGAGAAATGTAGGGCTCTCATTTCTCAGTTTATGGAGAAGTTCCAAGGTCATTTTCTAAAGAAGTCTACAACCTCTGTAATGAAAGGAAGTTGTATCCCATTTATCAGTTTATAAATATATATTCTTAAAAATATACATATATATTTCCTCTGAGCCACACAGCTTGGCCACATTAGTTTGTCAGTTTATAAAATACTCTGTATTACTAAACTCTGCTTAATTTGCTGCAGTTGCAACACAATTTTCTGTTTTAAGTAATGTTTGAAAAGTCATATTTGGGACTTGAGAGATAGCCTATCAGGTAAGGGCTCTTACTTTCTTAAGTCTGGCAACCTAAGTTCAATCTCTGGAATCCACAAAAAGATGGAAGGAAATAACCAAGTCTACTAAGTGTCCTCTGAGCTGCACAAATCTTCCACAGAGCGTACATGTACAGTCATGTGCACATTCACGTATGCTCCACAGAACATACATGTGCAATCATGTGCACACTCATGTATGCTCCACAGATTGTACATGTGCAACCATGAGCACACTCACACATGCTTCACAGAATTGACATGTGCAATCATCAGTATAGATCATGTTTGGTTCTATATTGTGATAATCATGCACACACTAATGTATGCTCCACAGAATGTGCATGTGCAGTCATGAGCCCACTCATGTATGCTCCATAAAATGCACATGTGCAATCATGAACACACTCACATATGCTCCACAGAATGTATATGTGCAGCCATACGCACAGTCACAAATACTCCACAGAACGTACGTGTGCAATGATGCACACACAAATACTCCACAGAATGTACATGTGCAATCATGCACACACTCATGCATGTGTCACAGAAAGTACATGTGCAATCATGCACACACTCACAGCAATACTAAATACAATTTTAAAATAAAGACATTGAAGAGTCACTGTGCTAGTCGCTGAAGAGCATGGGCAATGCATCTTATGTCAGAGGGCCCTGCTTTGAATGGTTGAGAGAATTCTTGCCTGGCATCATGGCTACTTACTTCTCCTTGTAGCAGCAACAGTGTCTCTGGATACTAACAGTCCCCCTCCTCTGCCTTATTCTTCTCCTTATATTGCGGGTACCACTTTCACCACTGTTCATATTTTGCTTCTCCTTCCTTAATTCCTTAAGTTTCTACACTCTTTTATACTCATGCTTTTTCATATGTATGTGTTACAAAACCCTATAGTCAATGAGAGACCAGAACAGAAAAAAAAGCAGACAGGTAGTCAACGCTATTCTCTATAAACAGATCTCCATGGGACATTTGGAGGGAGATCCTTGATGCCTTGGAAACTTTAGTTTGGAATATGAAATTGGAAGAAATAGGAGATGAACTGACAAGAAGCCCCAATACTTCAATCCAGCAATGCCGAGGCAATCCAAATATGGTGTCTTAGTTACTTCCCTGCTGCTGTGAAGAGATGGAATGACTAAGTCAACTTATGAAATAGAACCTTTGATTAAGCGCTTGTTTAAGTTTTATAGGGTGAGCCCATAACAGTCATATCAGGAGCACAGCAACAAGCAGGGAAGCAGACATAGTACTGGCACAGTAGTTAAAAGCTTACATATTGAGACAATATCTATGAGGCAGTGAGAAAAGAGAGAGGGGCGAGAGAGAGAGAGAGAGAGAGAGAGAGAGAGAGAGAGAGAGAGAGAGAGAATGTAAGCTAACTCAGAATGACCAGGGATTTTGAAACCTCAAAGCCCACCCCCAGTGACACACTTCCCCCAACCAAGTCACACCTCCTAATCCTTCCCAAACAGTCCCACCAATTTTGGATTAAGCACTCAAATACATTAGCCTATGGGACCATTCTCATTCAAACCATCTTAGCAGTGCCCTGAGCTAAACCACATCTGGACGGAGTCTGTTAAAATGATCCACAGAGTTCATTCTCTGGGTCAGCATCCATTTGATCTACTTTTCTGGGGGCTTTTCGGTGGAGTGGCAATGGCTTTCTACAGTCCGTTTCTCTGCACCAAAGCTATGAGGGGCTTAATAGAATCTCCACTGCCCTTCAGAAATTCCACAAAGGTGTGGCAAAAGACACACAACAGAGGAGTGTATCCACTTTGTTAAAGATTTGGACCTAGTCATATGATCATCCAGAGGTGTTGACAACATGTGCAACGCCGATCACTGAGAGGTGACAGTGCAGATGGGGCAGGGAACCAACCGCTCCACAGAGTGGATCCAAGAAGGGGGCATTGCTAGTCCGAGGCATTGGGAGTTAAAGTAGTGCTTATTAAAGTGGATTTTAGGATTTTCTTTTCCTTTTCTTCCCCACCATCTCTGTACTTACAGAACTTCTTTCATAGCCCTACTGAGTGATTGAGTTTTTTTTTTTTAAACTAAATTAACCTGGCTCAAATGAAATACCCATTCCTGTTGGAAGTCACATACACGAGATTTCTTCTTACACACAATCTAGCCAATGTGACCGTAAATGAATTTATAAAGTTACCGCTTTGGTAAGAGTGTGTCACACAAATTATGATTTTGAAAGAAGGTGTTTATGTTCCTGACTGGCCTTGTGATTGTAACGATGGCACACCGTCATCCAGCCGACTTCAGTTGAGAGAACCTGTCCACTGGCCTACCAGCCTCAGGAGAGCTCTGGGGCTTTTGGCAGCAAGCAGCTGCTGTATGTGGAGAAGGACCAGCCTAAGATGCAGCTTCACTGCAAAGAGGAAGCTGGCATTCCCAATGCCATTGCTTTGGCACTAATCCACCACACAGCATGTTGAACAAGTGTGATGGAGCTTCTACAGAATAATTGAAAAACAGTTTTGCCAGGCTCCACGCCTGACAGAAATGCAAACTCTGTTTTTGGGTTATGAGCAAACTATTTGAATACTTACCAATCGATCTTTCCTGAAATCATACTGTATTAAGTTATGTCTTTAAATGTATCTCTGGCTCAGAATGTTACCAACATACAGAAAAAAAAAAAAACAAAACTAGAAAGACTAGGTGTCTAAATACCTAGCACAACGCTTGTGTATTTTTAGCATCACCCAGAACCAGTTTCCGGAACTAAGGACCCTGTGCCTTGAGCTTCCGTGGCCTATTCCTTCAGTCATACCTACATTGTGGGGTTTTTCACCTTGCCTGCTTGCTCCATGTTTACCTCTCCCTATTCACGTCAGTATAGATCATGTTTGGTTCTATATTGTGATTGCTTCAATTTTTCCAAGTCTTATGGTGATTTATGTTTTCCTGTATGTCTTATTTTGTACTCTTACAGAAAACCTTCATTTTGAGCATCTACATTGCCCAAAGCATGCATCTTTGATAATTACCTTCAGACCCAGTCCAAAGTCATATAGTTTATCTAATATTTGCCCTCATAGGTACTGCTACACAAAAGCCTGTGAGGGGGATACTGAGCATATTTAGTAAAATTTTGCCTTTGTCATCTGCAGGACATGTAGAATATGTCTTAGGATCTTTTCTCTCATATAATTTTTCCTGATTCCAGTTTTCTTTCTTCCCTTTATCCCGCCCAGCTCCTCCCCACCTCCTCTTTCATCCAGATCCATTCCATTTCCGTCTCTCGTTAGAAAACAAACAGGCGCGACTGGGCACATTCAGGGAGGTGTTTTCTTGGTGTCCTCCATCCCCTCTGACTATCACACTTTTGTTTGTTTTGCCTCCTCTTCTTCAGGGTTCCCTAAGGCCCAAAGGGAGTGATTAGATGGAAATATCCCATTTAGGGCTCAGAGTGATCAGTTGGAGATGGGGGTCACGGAGGAAGAGGAGACTGCAGGAGATATTCTGACATAGAACTGGGGATTGGACCTGAGGACCTGATTCCCTGGCCTGAGCGGCCTATGGTTTCCCCGGGGAATGTCTGCTGGAGTTTGAGCCTCCAAACAGATACAGGTGGTGTATAAGAGACTGTGATGAACTCACTAACACCTTATTCGCCAGAGTGAAAGACTTATATCCATCCTTTGTTCAGTGTTGACTTCCGTGTCTCTTGGATTGAACTGATAGGCAGGTCGACTGAATACTTCTGGGAGTTAGAAGCTGTGATCAGTTCAGCAGAGTCTACTGTGTCATTGTCCCCTGTGCTGAGCAAATCCCCACAGTGGTTGGCATGAGGCAGTTCTGTCTCAGATCACCGAAAGGTGTGTATACAGGAAGGTATTGTGTGTTCCAAAGAATCCAACGGCCTTACTCAGAACCTGCCTCCCACCCCTGTCCCAAATCTCCAAGGCTAAGCACATTCCAGTACTAAGATACGACAGTTAGTCTGCCTTTGTCTGAGCTACTGATGAGCACTCAGATGGCCCCGAGTGGCACAGAATCTTAAGTGGATCTCAATCAGACCTCGACCTAGATAAATGGTATAACTCTGTGTTCCCTGCCATGGACCAGGAAGCCTATACTTTTGGGAAACTGGCATGGGCTAGAAGCCAGTAAGGATTCTCCCACAGAACTTCAGAGGTCCATAGCAATCAGCAAGCTTTGTGCCCTTCGAGCCTAGAAGACACAGCTTGACTTAGGGCTTCTGGAAAACAAAACTGTGAGGAAATGTGCCCCTTTGTGCTTAGACACGGGCAGAGGGTGTGCATCTCAGAGTTCAGCTATGACTTTCTCTTCCCTTTCTCTCATGTCTTCCCTTTTTTTCTACCCCTCCTTCCCCCTTTTCTTGACCTCTCTGTTCCTCCTTCTTTCATCTTTTCTCTTGTTCTTCCTCATCCCTCCCTCTATCTCTACCTTTTCCTTACTCTTCTCTCCTTCTCTTCCTCTCCTCCTCAACCCCTCTTCTCCTCCCTACTTCTTGACCTGACCTGGTTACTGTCTCTTACATCAAAGATGTGGGACCACTATAGACGCTGGTCCCTTTTTAGTCTCTCCAAATTGCTTTGTGCTAAACTCCTAAACTCTGGCTCCCTGATTGAAGAAAAGACTTGCTGGGCTCATATTACCCAGAATCCTCTGGGCTGGTAGTCAGAGCTCCTGGACACTCACAATACCTCTATCTGCTGAGTAATCAAATTGGCAGACTGTGCCTGTCCTCACACACAGAGTCATGTGACTTTGGTGTTCACCATCTCCCCTCAGACAGGAGAAGTTGACAGTTCTTCAGATCAACAGGCTTCTCTGTCAGCCTGCCTCTCCTTCCTTCTTGTGCTTTGCCCTTCCTCCTTCAGGAAACCCTCATTTGTCCAACTGCTGGGTTCAGAAGGTTTCTGCACTGGAGTAAACTGTATAGCGATTATGATACAGGTTCCCAGTTTCTCAGTCCTACCGAACCGAGCCCACGGTGAGCACCATAGTCCCCAGGCAGGTTGAAGGGGTAGCTCAGTTATATCTTAATCTGATCCCTTTTAATTGTGCTTGTCACATTCTTTGCCTTTTTGCATAGACTCTCCTCCTGTTCTCTTCATTCACAGGCAGAAACACCACCTTGTTCTTCCCACCCGCCAGACCATCACTGGGTACTTACTAGCCCTCTCACCCAGGTAACCTATACCGCAGCACCCTCCTGAGATGTGCCTGGGGTGGCAAGGTCCCTCACCTGACGATTGTCCTCTCCAACAGAGGTGGAATTGGGGCCATAGCAGAATTCCAATTTTGTACCCCTACCTCCCGGGTGAGATGCCATGTAGGGCTGAGCCAGTCAGAGCACCTAAAATTAGAACTGAGCATAGGTTTGTGAGACCCATAAGTGTAATTAAGGAAGTGGGTCACCATCCTGCCACTTCAGGGCTGACAGCAGGAGCCCAAAATGTGAAATTTTCAGACTGGATTTAAAATAAACATGATGGAAAAAAGAGGGAAAGTCTTTACTGAGCGCTCTAGAATTTTTTTTTTGCTGTTTATTGTGTTTTATTAATTTAATTGATTTATTTTGAGAAAGGATCTCCTGTAGCATAGGCTGGCCTTGAGTTCACTATGTATCCAAGGATGATTTGAACTCTTGGTCCCTCCGGCTTCCACCTTTTGAGCTAGGATTGCAGACATTCACCACCGTACTTGGGTTTTCAAAGTTGAGGACTGAACTTGGCCTCACAGGACTCGACCAGCTGAGTTCTATTTTCAGACCCGTCTCTGTGATTCTTTTGTGAGGCAGGAACTGGTACTGAGCACTCTGTCCAAAGCCCTGGGAATCTCCATCAGTGTATGGACGGCAAACTCAGGGGCTGTCCTTGCCACTATCCACCCCAGTGGGCCTGCCCTTGGCATCTCTGTCAGTGTATGGACAGCAAACTCAGGGCCTCTCCGTGTCACTGTCCACCCCGTTGGGTCTGCCCTCGGCATCTCTGTCAGTGTATGGACAGCAAACTCACAGGCTGTCCTTGCCACTGTCCACCCCGGTGGGTCTGCCCTCGGCATCTCTGTCAGTGTATGGACAGCAAACTCACAGGCTGTCCTTGCCACTGTCCACCCCAGTGGGCCTGCCCTTGGCATCTCTGTCAGCCTATGGACAGACAGTAAACTCATGGGCTGTCCTCCCCAACATCATGACTCCTCTTGACCCTGCTCTTGGTGACCCAGACAAACAAAGAAGGAAGAAGACTCTGCTCAGAGGATCTCTCAGGGAGAAGGGACCCTGGCTGAGGCCAGGAGAGAGGCCAGGGAGGCCCCCGGAAGCCAGCTGACAGTCATCACCTCAGTGCTACCTCCTTACCTGACCTCAGTCCTTCCCACAGAACCTGGCTTGTCAGGGTGTCCTCTCTCACCAGACTGAGAACAAATTTGCAGAAGTGCTGAAGACAGCCGCACAACTTGGAACTGCTCCCTCCAGACTCTACTTTGTGATGGTTACACAGTGCTCGCATGACCATTCCCTTTGTCTGTTCCCCAGCGAGGTCACTGCTGCATCCACAGGGACAGTGGGGAAAGCTGAGGGGACAGGTGTCTTGGTGAGCTCAGGTGGCTCCTGGGGCAGGCAGGAACATCTTTCCCCCTCTCTCTGATCCCTAAATCTAGTTGCATACTCTTGGTGAGCAGTTTTCCCTCCATACTCCATGGTTCTGGAGTGCTAGAGGCCCAGGAACTGTTGAATGACAGAGTGTGAGTAAGAGAACCTCCCTCCTTCCAGTGTTCTGCACCCACGCACGGGGAAAGTCTCGACAATTTGAGATCCAAAGCATCCCAATGAGGTGTTTTATTCCCTTCTATTTTTTCAGTCACGGGTTTAAAAAGTACTTTATGATAGAATTTTTAAAAACGCATCAATTGCTTCACTGCAATTGCAGTGGGCTTCACTGTTTCATGCTTACTGGCTTTGTGGGAGCCTAGGCAGTTTGGATGCTCACCTTACTAGACCAGGATGGAAGTGGGTGGTCCTTGGACTTCCCACAGGGCAGGGAACCCTGATTGCTCTTCTGGCTGATGAGGGAGGGGGACTTGATTGGGGGAGGGGGAGGGAAATGGGAGGTGGTGGTGGGGAGGAGGCAGAAATCTTTAATAAATAAATAAATTAATTAAAAAAATAAAACTGCAATAAAACTCAAAAAAACAAAAAAACAAAAATAAATAAATAAAATAATTAATTAAAAAAATAAAATAAAAACGCCTCAATTACATATGACCCAACAGTCCTCAATTACAGACTATCACATAATCATGTCATTATGAACTTTTAGAGATTCATATTATTTACTCCATGGTTCACAAAGAGCTGTTCTGGACTCTCACAACTGTGTAATCAGGAATGTAGGAAGCACAGGCTGTTTCTGCAACGGTTTGTGCTGATGTAGCTTGTCAGGTCACAGTGACTGGAGGAATGTTCTGGATCCTGAGTCGTCACCACACAGGGATGGAACACACAGACCCAAAACTGCCTATAGGCTAGGAGCCCCTCCCTCCACATCTCAGCCAGGGAGAGGGGTCGCACGCCAACATAATGACGTGTTGTAAATGAATCACATGTTATTTAGAAGTTATGCACTTGCAGGGGAACTTACTTTATTATTGTTTTTTAAATTGATGCTTTATTTGGTTGGAATATCATCAAAGCTTTCATGTACTGTGGTCAGAGCAGAACTAAGCCAGACTATTAGCATACTTTCTGTATTCCAAATTCTTTGTATTCTGAGAATCTAGATGACGTGTGGTAGACACTTTCTGAAGTTGGGAGTTGGAGACATTTTAAGATGCCAGAGTGTCAAATGTCACACACAGTGGGTGGCTCAGCAAAAAGCCCATACACAGGTGACCTAGTAGAAAACCCACACACGGGTGACTCAGCACAAAATCCACATATGGGTGACTTAGCACAAAACCCACAAATGGGTGACTCAACACAAAACACACATACGGGTGACTCAGCACAAAACCCACACACAGTGACTGAGCACAAACTGAGACAAGTTCATTTTATTCCTTCTCTCATAGAGGTCCAGTGGACAGGTCTCCTGAGGAATGGAGGTACATATTTTATTTAGTATTCTAGTTTTAAAAGAACTCAGTGGACTCAGGGGCAGCCATCCTGTCAGTAGTGGAGTAGTTCGGGTCCTGGTGGGACTGTCCATTGCCTAAGTCTCAGGCTCCCCTCAGTCCTCCTCTGTGGAGGTCTTGCTATCTGTACTTTGGTGCAGGATCCCTCCACTGACAGGATTTGCATTTGTGTAATCCCTGGGCCTCACAGCATGGTGTCAATGGCTTCAGTCTGTCACCTCATTTCCATGGGAAAAATGGTAAAGAGCAGACCAGCTATGATTCTTGGGCTGAAGAGCAGGCTCACTGGACTTCTTAGTATTCTGTTGCTGCAAAGAGACACCGTGATCAAGGCAACTCTTACAAAAGAAAGCACCTAATTGGGGCTTGCTTACATTCTGAGGTTTAGTCCATTATTGCCATGGTGGGAGGCATGGCAGCATGCAGGCAGGCAAGGTGCTAAAGAGGTGGCTGAGAGTTCTACATCTGGATTGGCAGGTGGCAGAAAGAGTGACACAGGGCACAACTTCAGGATTTGGAACATCAAAGCCCACCCCCACCCATTCACCAACAAGCCCACACCTATTCCAACAAGGCCACAGCTCCTAATAGAGCCACTCCCTGGTGACCAAGCATCCAAATCTATGAGCCTAAGGGGCCATTCCTATTCACACCACCACAGTGGGTAAAAGAATTTAATGCATTAATGTGCAGATGCAAGTTCATATTTCAAGTAGTAACAGCATAAAAGCACAAGACAGTGCTGCAAGATGCACGCCTTTAATCTTAGCACTTGGGAGGCAAAGGTAGGTGGATCTCTGAAAATTTGAGGCCAGCCTGGTCTATAAGAGTGAGTTCCAGGACAGGCCCCAAAGTTACAGTTTTTCTGTCTCAAAAAACAAAACAAAACAAACAAAAAAAAGCGCTGCAGGGAGATAGACTAGTCCACTACTGAGCTCTGGATTCACTGAGAGACATTGCTTCAGAAAATAATGTGTGGATAACTGAGGAAGATATTCAATGTCAGCCTCTATTCTCCGTATACTCCATAGATACAAGGTACGTACACATGAACACTGTTGCCCTCACGCAAATACGACTCTTACCATGGGGCTTGTCAGAACTTTTGATGTTTAAAAAGACACAATAAAAACAGATTGCAGGATGCCCTTATTCTATAAAGTGAGGAATGGAAATGCGTTGAAAATGTCAGCGGAGTAAATCACTGTGCACAGCGGGAACTTCGTGGCTCACAGGTGAGAAAGAAAATCTGCCTCAGGTCCAAGTCCTGGGCAGCCCAGCTTGCCTCTCAGGGGAGTGTGGCTGCCTTCAAGTGCTGGTCCACATTCAAGTCTCTGTGATTTGGGGCTGGGCAGGGGGTTCCAGGCAGCACGGTGGAAAATTAGGAACCGAAACCCAATGCAGGATTGGAGGACGCCAGTTCACCTCTGGAGCGCAGTGCCACGGACTTCACTCACCAGGGCATTAGGTAAAGAAATGGGTGTGATTAAAGAGGAAGGTCGAGATCTTTAATTACATAAATTTATGACAGCTGGACAGTAAGTGCCCAGTCACAGAGACTCAGTGCCATGCTTCTGATTTCATGTAGGTCCAAATGGAGCCAAGCCCCAAGGTTCGTGCACATGGCCCATACATATAATTTATACTCATGACCTATGAACATGATCTGGCTACACCGTACATGCTCGCGATCCATGCATGTGATCTAGACACACAGTCGAAGACCCATGTACATGACCCATGTAAAAATTCATTCCTTTTCTCTTGGCATCTGGAGATTTTTGTTTTTGTTTTGTTTTCCAGCCCCATGATGGAGGGACGTGGAAAGAAAAAGAGTGATATCATTTTCAGTTCTCCTGGATCGGCAGGCAGCATGTTTCTTGAGGTGTCTGTAACTTGCATGCAAAAAAAAAATATATATTCATTTTCCAGGAAAACTGTGTGTAAGGCACGGTCGTCCTTCCTTGCCGCCAGGGAATATTTTTTGTGGAAAAAAGAAATCCAAGCCTATCTGCCTGGGAAGAAGTGGGTGGTAGCTGGTGCCAGCCTTTTCCTTCACGCTTACTCACCCACAATCTGCTGTGTAAACATCCGCCCTGTGAATCCTGACCTTGAGAATCCATCCATAGATTTAGTCATTTATTTAAAAGGAACCTAAAAATGGGGCAAAGAAACACCCTGTGCTTTGCTTGCAGTGGTTCCTTTTGCAAGCACCATCTTCCCCTGGCAGTGGTGAACATAAGAGCACAGCGGATTGAAGCTGGAGAGATGACTCAGCGGTGGAGAGCACTGGCTGCTCTTCCAGGGGACCCAGGTTCAATTCCCAGCACCCACAGGGCAGCTCATACCTGTGTATAACTCCACGTTCAGGGCTTCTGACACCCTCACACAGAAAGACATACATGTAGGCAACAGTGGACATAAAATAAAAGTAAATCTATAAAAGTACGCCAGGCACAAACCTCTTCTCAAGAGCCCTAAGTGAATATTGGAAAGTCATGTGATGCTGAGAGATTATATTTGTCATGTGCAACAAGCCTAAATTCCATTCCTACAAGTTACAAAGGCCCGTAAGGAAGGTCTGCAAGCAAGGGGTGATACCAAGCAATGTAGTCGACACCCTAAGAAGTGGGGGACACCCAGAGGAAGCAGGATACTTCACTTATGAAACACACAGCAACTTGCTACGTCATGAGTGTGATTAATACTTGAGACTAGAGCTCTTAACACCCTAATGGATCAACAAACATTGTGTGGGAGGGATAAAGGTGCACAAACACAAGACCTCAATTTTTAAAAAGGAAAAAGAAACATAAAGACTGGGAAGGAAGCAAAAATCAGTAACAATGGCACGAATATTCCAACGAATTGGGGGTGAGTGCCAAGATAGCCCTGAAGGCTAAAGGGTAAAGCAATAGTGGGGTGGGTCAAGCAGTAGAGCCGCAATGGAACCCACAGAAAATGAGGCCTGAGGACTAAGTGGGGCGATGGCAGTTTGTTACTAGGTCAATGGTGAAATGAGCATGGGCTGTTCCCTTAAAGCAGAGACTAACGATTCACATTAGTTATAGAGAACATGTTTTAGTATACTTATGCCGTGTACACACACAAACAAAAGCAAACCAAACATAACAAAACCTAAAACATTTCTAACTTCAGGATTAGGATCTAAGAGCTTGCTTGGAATGATACTTGGAGGTAGGGTGTTTATCTAGTATGTATGAGGTCTCACCATTTAACTCCCAGTGGTAGAAAATAAGATAAAATAATAAATAAAATAAGATCTAAAAGCTCCCAACCACCCAATGACAACTCTGTGTAGTCAGGCAGAATATGGATTTACAAAATGCCAGTGAACAGAGTCTAAAGCATTTGGGAGAGTCAGATAATTGAGCAAGTTCATCCTTTGCTCCTTGTGGGCATTGACACACGTTTACAGGGTGGTTCTGGATCCCTATTAGTAGGTAAAAGTGCAAGTGACTGCCCAGATGTGACCACAGGTCAGGCAGTAATTGCACAAAGGGATTGCAATTTAAACCCACCTAGACCCCAAATCAAAATACTTGTTCGCTGACTTGCAAACCAGATGTGAGCTTACATGGTCACTGGGACTAATATTCCTAATAAAGCATCCTTTTTAAACAAAACTGAAAATCGATGACAGGAGAAGTTTCAAAATTGACACCAGCCTTTTGAGAAACTGGAAATAGATCTTCCTGTCAAAGATGAGCACGCTCGGCGCTGTCTAGACTGCACCGGGAGCAAAATTATCCGATTTTCATTTCCTCAATTTCACTTCACAGCAGCGGGACGTGAGAGTATTGATTCATCCGCTGAGACAAAAAGCAGAAGGGTTCTCCACCACAGCAGGGTCAGGCGGGTTTGTGGGTGTCTAATTATATCTAGAGAGTGTGTATAAATCTTCCCTGGTCGTTACGGGAGCCACGAGTAGAGTCCGAAGGCATCATTAGAACCCGTCAGCCTCCCGTTCATCCCCCTTTGTTTTATGGGAGGTCATAGATGCTAGAGTTAATATTATCATGCTTCACAGATTTTCAAATTTGTATCGGAAATAAGATTTGCTGCATGAGGAGACTGGCGTGCTTCTGTGTTTGCACGAGCAGCTCGCTAAATATGCATCCCAGCTGTTTCTGCACACGTGCACCACTGACCAGAGGAACTTTTTGAAGATAGAGAGCAAAACTGCACACACAAGTGTCGACTAGAGGAACTGCATTCATGCTGTAGATCAGAGGACCCTGATGCGCTGTAGGGACGCAAGGAAACATGTTATCAGTGTAGACCAGAGGAAAAGCCCACAGTGTAGACGAGAAGAACCACATTCCTGATGGAGACCAGAGGAACCATAAGCATGGTATAGATCAGAGGAACCTCACACAGCATAGACAGAAACATGTGTAGGCCTGTCACCTACCTGGGGCCCATGAAAAGGCCACTGCTTTTGTTAGCACTTTGGCACATAAACTACTTACATCAGCGATTGTACCCACTTTTCTGACTATATCATTTGGTCTAATATTCCACTAGAAAGAAAGGTTTTCTGCAAATAAGACCTTAGTAGTCATAAAAAATAATCAAATAATCAAAGTAAGTAGCAATGCATTAAACATGTCAGCATAGTGCTTGCTTAATGTTGGAATCTATTTTTCAATTGCTGTTCTAGCTTCTGATAAAGTATAACAATATTATATTGCATTTGTACTACAAAATAAGTATATGTGTGTGTATGTATGTATGTGTGTGTGCATGCATGTATATGTTGCATTTGCTCCTGTGTGTATGTGTGCATGTATACCTGTGCACGTGGAGGCCAAAGGTCAAGTGTTATCCTCAGTCTCTACCTAGTCTTTTTGAGACAAGGTCTCTCTTTGATAGTAGAACTCACCGATTCTGTTAGACTGGCTGGACAATGAGCTCTGGGGATCCTCCTGTCTCTGCCTTTTCCATCTAGCACTGGGACCACAGACACACTGCTATGTCTTGCTTTTTATATGTGCGCTAGAGGTCTGAGCTCATATCCGTAGGCTTTCCAAGCAAGCACTTTACCTACAAAGCCATCACCATGGCCCCCTATAAGATTTTCAGTTTAAGAGATAAGCCCAGACAAGAAGTATCATCACAACGAAGAAATACGACGAACTTCTCACCTCTAAACTGTCCAAGTCTGAGCATTAATATGTGGAATGTGAAAGAGCTGGTGACGTCCCAGGAACCAATGGATAAACCTGGAGTTTACATTTTTTTATTGCTCAAAAATAGTATAGCACATCGTGTTTTGCTGCCTCTGTTTCCCTCCAACATGTGTGCAAACACAGGACTGTGCTCTACTGACCGCTTGCACTCAGCCTTATTCACTCCTGGACATTTTTCCAAGTCAGCGATTGCAGATTGACATCACTCTTTTTAATAGCTGAATGGTATGGATGCTTTCTAATTTATTTAACAGATTTCCTTTGATGAACATTCGGGTCGATTCCAATTTCCTCTAATATAAATAATGTTGTAATGAACATCATTGTGCTTCTATCTTTTTTGACTTATCTAATTCTTCCCATTAAATACGGTTGAGCCACACTTGACGGCAGAATGCAAACTTGTTTACAGTTTTGATCATCTTGACACCTGGGCAAATCCTCCAGAAGCCCTGGTGTTTGCTTCCAACCTGACTGACAGGAAGGGCTTATTAGTTTCGTCTTTTCTTTCAGGTTAACAAGGGACAAACAATTTCCAAGTCAGTTTTATGTGTGGTTCTCTCATTGCTGGTGACGTTAAACACCTTTTCATATTGTCCTGTTCATGGGTGAATGGCCTGCCACTTGGCTTTCTTTGTTCTTGGCAATAACAAAGTTATCTGGTGTTTCTCATCACTGAGGCCTTTCTTGTCCAGTTTGTATTTTGCCATTTTAAATGGTCTTTTCTGATGCCAGATTTATGATGGAATGGGTCACTTGGAGGTGCTGTGGGAATCTTAGCCCTCCCCTTTCTTCTTTGCTCTCTGGCTCCTGGGGCTCATGTTTTGCGCTGTTCTTTGTTTTAGACATGACGACAAGGAGCCTCACCACAAGACCGGGTCCCCGTATGTTCATCCTAAGGCCTCACTGCAGATTCAAAGGCACACATTCCCACCATGTGCAGGCCCAGAGTGGTGGGGCAATCAATCATGGGCCGGAACTCCAAAACTATCCATCTCTTGTTATCTATACCAACCATTTTGCCATAGTTTCAGAGAGCTGACTGGGCACTCTTGACTGTTCAGGCTCAATGCTAGGAATGACGTCTGCTCATAGGGCAATCATGTAAAAGCTATTCCTCCCTAGAAATAAATGCTTCTCAAGACAGGTTCATTCAGTTGTTTTAGAATGGGTCATTATTTTTAGACTTTGACATTTCAGCTTTCTCTTTTCTTCATCTTGATCATTGTGGTATAGTGTTTTATGTAAATAGGCATTGTATATTTTTGCCATTTAAAGCATATGCATTATGCTCTAAAATAAGTGGTAGATACAAAAAATTCAGAAAAGAGTCTTGCATTTCCCCAGTGTGTCACTGTGGCTGAAGACACCGACCCAGGTCCCAGCTGGCACCTGCCCACACTCCCAGTCTGCCTGTCACATGAAGGCTTTTATCACACGGGCTCCACTTTCTGTTTTGATGGAGTCTTCGTTATGATAATTCCCCTGTAAGTCTGTAGTGGGGTTTTAAGAGATAATGTGTCTACAGTGTGTGGTTAGATCAGGGAAGGTAAACGGAGCTCCATCAACACAGTAAAAGGTTGTTATAAAGATAAAGGGTTGGTAGGCTGTGCTCTGTCGCCTCGTTCCTTACTGGAATTTGTGCTCGTCAGCAAAGAGAAAAGTCGAGGTCCTTTTCTCAGGCCTCCATCTGCCGCTATTAAAGGAGGAGCCTTCTCTGTATTGAGGAGGAGGCAGCAAGGCTGACCTCATCCGTGGGATGGTCCCATTCTGAGGAGCCCTGCAGCGAGGCTGATCATCTTCCTCTAAGATGTATTCTTATTATGAACTCCAGATTCTGAATAAGCACTGGAATTGTGCTCTGTGAAAAACCCTCAGTGGAATATTATAACAAACAAACCCAACAGAAACATTAGTATGGGAAAACAAAAATGTTCAAATACCTAAATGAAGGTAGAAGATGGATAAAAAAAACAAAGAGGACAAAGATTCTTTGTAGAAAGTTAAGTCCAGACATGTAAGTGATGAGACAAAGGATGAGGTCTCCTGCTACTATTGTGGTTCAGTATCATGTCTGTTGGGGTGGCTGCTTTAGCTTTGTGCATCTAAACCTACTTAAAAATAGTAGCTACATTCAGTAATATAAACACAAGAGTGGAAAAGATCCTATAAAGAAATAAAAAAGACCGTAACAGTCACAGACAAAGTTAAACACTAAATGCTGATAATTTCATTAAGATGATACATAGCCAGGCACGGCGGCACACACGTTTGATCCCAGTCCCTGAGTGGCAGAAGCAGGTGAATCTCCCTAGGGTCAACCTGGTCTACTTAGCAAGTTCTAGGCCAGTCAGGGCAAAATCTAGAGATCCTATCTCAATAATCCAAAACCAAGCAAAGGAGCAGAAGGAGGCAGATGGGGGAGAGGGGAGAGGGAGGAGGCGGATAGAGCTTAGCTTGCTTCCATCCTGTTTGCTCTTCAACAGAGATGTGAGAAAGAGGCCCAGCTGTATGCTCCCGCTGCCAGGTGTTTCCCACCCTGATGAGTTGTGTCTTCTCAAACCTCAAGGCAATGTAATTCCTTCTCGCATAGGTTACTTTCTTCAGTTATTTGGTTACATTCAGTTACATTGGTTACAATAATGGGTAAAATAACAAATACACCCTGTTGCCCCAACTTCCCCGTTTTCTCTTCCCTTTCATTCAAATTAGATGCACAGTTCTTGCCTGTGCCACGTTGAAGACTAGTCCATCTTTCTTGTCCCCAGCACTTACTGCATTGTAAAGACCCTATCCCATTTCCTAATCTTCAGCCCCTACCACTCCAGCAGGTCTATATCCACCCCTTCCATTAAAACTCCCCTCGCAGAAGTAAATATTCACTTCGAATATCTTCACCTCTCTTCACTGATACATCTTTATGAACTTGAACCTGTTTTCTCTCTTCTACCTCTGCTACATAACACTTGGCCCTCAAGGGACAGAGATGCCGCACAACTGTACCCACTGCTGCCATTAACACTTCAGGGATATGCATGATGTCTGCTCTTATCTATTGGTACCCAAGGACTGAGGACCTGAAGCAGAAGCGCATCCCCTGTGGTTTAACAGCCACATAGGTGGAGATGAGCTATTTGATACATGTAGAACCAGTAAAGCTAGAAACACAAGTGGCTGAGGCCTGTCATACCCAGAAGATACTGCTCTACACACGAACTATGACTTTTACTTGTGGGGAAAGGGGGTATGATGTAGATGTCCCATGTGTGACTGACTACTCCAAAGGGACTTATTCTCTGTGCCTTGGCCAGCTGTCGACTTCTGCATTAACTCATGACTACAACACAAGAGTTGCACTAATTTATGGGTGTGGAAAGATGAATTTAGAGGTCAGTTTTGCTATCATATCAACTTAGCAAAAGAATAGTAGTAGACTCATCCCTGGAGCTTATGAAACCCTCAACCATGGGTTCTTGGACAGACTTAGAATCAGGAATGTGTTTCTTCCTGTGTATTGGGTCTTAAATCCAACAAGAAAGTAGTTGATTACCCCCATATCGTTTGTGCCATTATTATACCGATGGACACATCTTGCTTGCTAGGTCAGTTAATGTTGCAGCTCACAGAACTGAAATCTAGATAAGACTGTTGATTCCCCTCACCAGCAGTCTGCATAGCATCCTCCAATGCTGTGAAAGAGAGCCAGCATGGAGAAGCTTCCTGGTGAGTACCAACTTCATTTCTCCACAACCTGTGACTAAAGTACATGATGTCTTCAGGTATAAGTTCTTATTATTATGTTCTGGGAACAACCACAGTGAAGGGCAATAGTTTATATTTTTCTAGGGTATCCCAGACCAACAACTTGAGTGTGAGGTATTGAGTACACAATCCTAGAATTTTTATTAGGCTACCTATGGCTTTCAGGAAGATTTGGTAACCATTAAACACACACACACACACACATACACACACACTAGAGACAGACATACAAACACACACACACATACACACACACAAGAGACAGACAGACAAACACACACACACAAATACACACACACTATTTTTTTAAAAGAAATGAATTTGAAAATTAAGAGAAGATCAGAAACCGTTCACAGAATGAATGAAACCACAGTTTTCATTCTATACTGCAAGGAAGCACATTTGTAACATTATAGAAAAGGCCAAGTTCTGGGGACCAAGAACATGTCCAACATGAGCAGAGGAATGGAGAGAAGGATTACTCTGGGATGGTAGGGTATACTGCATCCTGGTTACCTTAATTTATATAGTAGTAAAAACTCAGAACTATATGCCAAAGGAGCAAAGATTATGAATGTTAATTTAAAAGAAACACGGATATCTTCCTGGTGTGTTCTTTTCCTTGTGTGTAAAAGATTTTTGTAAAAATAGGGACTCTAATATTGCAGGACTCAAGGTTTTATCACAGGACTCCCTGTGCTACAATAACCTATGCTACAATAACCTATGTCAGTAATACATACCCTGGAAATTCAGACATTTCAAATGCAACCACAGTTCTCCTTAGAGGAAGAGAAAGAGGGGTTCCTTTGTAGCTGGGAGATCTGAAGGAACAAAGGCTGTGAGGTGTTCTGTGGAGGGGGGAGGCTGACGATGCCTAGACATGAGAGTCAGGGTGGACAGCCCCACAGTGCTCACAGAGACACAAGCACAGATAATAAAGCAACTGTGGCAAAGGCTGGGAGGATCACCCCTGTGGGGAGAAATCACAGTGGGAAGAGGGTCAGGCTCTGTGGGTTTCTTAATAATCCTTGCAGAACTGTTTTCTAAATTTGTGCATCTTAATGAGTAAATAGAAAATCGCTTCTAATAATTAAAAGAATAGCATGTGGCATAGGATACAAACACCAAATTTATTTAATAAACCAAATTAGGAACAGTAGTTAGGGGGAGTGAGGCCTGAAATACCGCTCATTTTATTTCCTTTGCTGTCTTAAAACATTTGATTTTAAAACCGCTTATATGGTACACTTTAGTTATTATTAGTGCATGTCTTTTCTCCTCATAACAAAAATTAGCAACTCTTGAAGCTTATAGGACAGGAGGGGAATGCCACACTTAGACCCAATCCATGCCATCCTCTTAAAGGTCAGAAATAGCAGTGGGAGAATCTCTCATGCCTCTATTCCAAAGAGGTTTCCAGTAATTTGGAGGATCTTTCCAAATGGGGCAAAGTCCAGCATTATTTGCATATAGATAAGCTGATTCTGGGCACAATCAGTGAGTCTATTTGTATTTTAGTTTATAATTAAAATGTCTTTTAAGTGATTTAGCCAGACCCATTTTAATGGGTAAGTGTAAATCATGGTACTGAATGATAAACTGACAAACTAAAGAATCTATGGAGTAGGGTCCCTGAGTGTGATTCTGTGTGTCCAAGGATACATGGAGAGGCCAGGGTAAGTTCTACATGCTTCTTCTCACTTTGCTTATTTATCTATTTATTTTGAGACAGTGTTGCTCACTGAGTCTGGAACTCACCGATTCAGCTAGGCTATCTTGCAACAAGCACCAGTGATCCCCCTGTCTTTGGCCCCGCCCCCCTGTGCAGGGATTGGGGGCAGATGCCACCATGTTGGGTTATTTATGTAGGTGTTAGGGATCCAAGCTCAGTCCCTCAGGTTTGCATTGCATAAGTTTTACTCACCAAGTCAAATCCACGGCCCCAGGAATAAGTCCTTGATACAATTACACTTCTGTAAAAATTAATTCATCCAATTTAAGGAAAGCATTTTTTTCACAAGTATTTTATTTTCAATATCAATTTTTCACCATTGACTCTAGTGTTTGTAATTTCATACTCTGGAGAATGATACTGTATAGCTTTAAAAATACTTAATGGTTAGCCTTTTGTTTACATTATATAGACTGAGCATGTTTTCTTTAGGAATATATATGCATATACATATGCATGTAACAACAATTAATGAAGGAAAAGGCCATGAATTTGAAAGAAAACAAGAAGGAGTATATGGGAGGGTTTATATGGACAAAGGGGAGGGAAATAATATGATTATATTATAACCTAAAAAATAAATAATATTAACAAAAATACTTTGTCTCATATATTAAATGAGACTAAAGTACTGAACAGGAGAGATGATTCTGCAGTTAAGAGCATTCACTCCTCTTCCAGAGGACCTGGGTTCAATTCTCAGCACCCACATAAGGGCTCCAAACTGTCTCCAACTCTATTCCTAGGGCTCTGACACCCTCTTCTTGCCTCCTCAAGCACCAGGCAGGCACCAATACACATGAAGTGAAAACACACATCCACATAAAATAGAAAACAAAACAAAAAAATCCTCAAAAGGCATAGACCGTAGACTAGGTAATTTCCACTTCCAAAACAGCTTGTTGGTCTCCAATCTGTTTTATCACACACTCTGGGGTGACTTTATGAGTAAGCAGGCTCCCGTCAGCTGTGTGGTCATGGTGTGACCACAGTCAGAACAACTGTCACCTGTATAGCTACTGCGTGACCACAATCAGAATGGAGAGCATACATGCTGCGTCTCCAGCTCTGACGTTAAGTGTTTGGAGGTCCCTCATGTTTGTTTTAATTTCAAAAGTGGCTGGAAAACTCACAAAAGACATGGTGACACAGATCTCTAATCTTGGCATTAGGGAGGCTGAGGCAGGAGATTTTTGAATACAAAGAAACCTTGAGTTACATGTCAAGACTTTATCTCAAAGCATATATGAATAGAGAGACTTGAGCACAGGTTTAGAGGAAATACATTTTCCACAATAAAAGGTATCAAAGTCTCTGGGTGATCCCAGAACTTGGAACCACTGCACTGCAGAGCCAACCATGGCTCATGAGCTGAGATGAAGCAGTTTCCCCAGGACTATGATGGCCTGGGCATCAGATAGCTGGATATATGTGAGGAAGAGAAGACCATGAAGGAACATGAAGAAGCATGCCCAATAACTTAGAATCCTGCTGAATACTGAGGACAGCAATTCTGATGTGAACCCAAGAGCCCTGCCTCAGACACATGAGCCAAAAACAGGATGAGTGAAGTTTCGGAAAATAAGTCTTTGCTTATTTTTATGAAACATCAGGGATTAAAACTAGAGCTTTGTGTATACTAGATAATCATTCTACTACTAAACTGCACCCCAACCTTTTCTTTTCTTTCCCTTTTTCTTTTTGAAAGGACGGCCTCCCTACACTGCCCAGACTAGCCATAAACCCTCTGTATCCTGGCAGGGCTTGAGTTTGAGAGGCTCCTACCTCAGCACCCTAAGTAACTGGGCTTATAGGTCTGCGATCTTGGGCCCTACTTGGGTATTTCAGGTTGTTTTTTAATTGTTTATGAAAAGAACACCCCACTGGGCATAAAGAAAGCACAGGGTGCAGGGAAGATGGGCGCTAGTTTTAGAGTTTCCCACAGTTCCCTCACTTCCGGGATCCCACAGTCACATGACCACCTGCGCTCTCATAGCAGCAGTCTGTGGACTTAGGTATGTCAGCGGGAGACTCAGGCACAGAGACACAGGGTAGAAAGGTTGGTCTGTGACCTCCATCCTTCAGTGTAAAGCTGGAATCCACGCCCGGGTAGAGCTGGCATGCCTGTAGCCATTTCCAGCTGTGGGGAAGTCATTCTTCAGGTCCCCGAGGATGCCCCCAGCACCTGGAACAGACCACAATCCTACTAATCAAGCTAATCACCAGCAGCCATCAGAGAAAAGGAAGAAAACACGCTGATCCAGATGACAATGTCTTTAAAAAGAAGGAGGGGGGGACTCGTGAAGACTGTTGTACATGGACGCAAGGCTCGTTTATGTTTGCTAATGGAACAAGGATTCAGAAACGGTCCTCTGGCTGCACAGCTATAACTCAAGGCCTTTGGCTTGCATCCGCATCTGCAGCCTCTGACGGTCTGCTAAGCCCACGGCACAATGGGGGAGAGGGGGCAGGGGTTCATTCCATCTGGACCTGGGAGTGTATTAGCAGGCCACAGCACTTCTGGTTCATCCATCCCTATCCAGAGCAGAAGGACAGGCTTCCTGTCACTTGCTGTACAGCCCTGGCTGTAGACAGCCTCTCCTTGGAAGTAGGAGTTGGGACCTGAGAGGTAATGGATGCTCCTCCCCTTCTAGGTTGTGAAGGCCACCACCCTCCAGGATCTCAGGGACCCACACAGATAGTCAGCACACCTGTGCCAGGGCACAGCACGAATCTGGAGTCTTCCACCAGACAAGGGCTGGCGTGCTATCTAGCCAGTTCACAGGTAGCTAGAACCTTCCCTACTGTGATTCAGGACTTTACTACTCAGTTCACAGTTCTTTAACAGTGTGGGTCTGGACAAAGCACTGTGCTGCAGAGGGGCAAGTACCTTGAGTGGGAAGGTCAGGGCCTGGATCCAGCTGGTCTGCCAGTCTCCTGCAGCTTTAAGTTCTCTTTACAGCCCTGGAATATCGGAGGTTAGGGCAGGACTGCTGTTGCTCAGTGGGACAGAAGCTGTCTAGACTCTTCCCTACTCCACAAGGGGGCTTCAGCTGGTGTCTTCATATGCAGCCAGGCTCTCTGCGGTAGTTTCTTTAAAGAAAGTCTTGGCAGCTGCTGTGGTCTGAAGACATCCCTCCAAAACTCACCTGTTAAAATGTAACCCCAACATCATGACAGTAAGAGGTCTTTAGAATGTGAAGCCGTGAAGGCTTAAATTCGAGAATCGTAACCAATGTATCCCCTTATTACCATGTGAGGGTCAGGAAGAAGAACCGTCTACACTGCAGGGAATCTAGGGTTCCTACCCCTGAACTTCATCCTCAGAATCTAAGTAAAAAGCCAGGCAATATAGCAGGATGCGCCTCTAGTTTCAACACTGGGGAAGCAAAGACAGGAGGCTCCCAGGGTCATACCGTTCAGCCAGTCTAGCCCAATCAGTAAGTTCCAGGTTTACCAAGAGACTCTGTCTCAAATTTTATTTTTAGATTTTTTTCAATTAAAAAAATTATTGATTTTTATTTAGCTCTTCATTTTTTCTCTGCTCCCCTCCCTGCCTTTCCCCTTCCCTTCAACCCCCTCCCAAGGTCCCCATGCTCCAAATTTACTCAGGAGATGTTGTCATTGTCTACTTCCTATGTAGATTAGATCCATGTATGTCTCTCTTAGAGTCCTCATGGTTGTGTAGGTTCTCTGGGTTTATGATTTGTGGGCTAGGTTTTCTTTGTTTTATGTTTCAAAACCACTTATGAGTGAGTACATGTGATAATTATCTTTCTGTGTCTGGGTTACCTCACTCAAAATGATGTTTTCTAGCTCCATCCATCTGCCTGCAAATTTCATGATGTCATTTTTTTTCTGATGTGTAGTACTCCATTGAGCAAATATTGAACAATATTATTGGGCAAATAAATCAAGACACAGAATGCAGTCATATAAATGGCCTAAAACTGCCATCTTTCCCATGAGAACTGGCAAAGCCAATGGCAGTTGGTAAAGTACAATAAACACGTGCTGGGAGGGTGGAGCTTGTGACAGTGTAGACCCTAAGGTCTCTCGCAGTGAGAGCATTCCCTCTCCCTCCCTTTCCCTCCCTCCCTCCCTCCCTCCCTCCCTCCCTCCCTCCCTCCCTCCCTCCCTTCCTTCCTCCCTTCCTTTCTTCATGCTGTGTACACACACATACACACACACACACACACACAGAGAGAGAGAGAGAGAGAGAGAGAGAGGCAGGGGTTAACTTTGAGTTACTTCCCCCATCACTTTCTGCCTTATTTTGAAGAGGCAGGTTGTTTCACTGAACTATTAACTCACCAATTGACTAGGCCAGCAGTTCTCAATCTGTGGGTAGCGACCCCCTTTGCGGGGAAGTTGGGTCTAATGATCCTTTTTCAGGGATCTCCTAAGACCATTGTAAAGCACAGATATTTACATTATGATTCATAAAATTACCAATGAAATAATTTATGGTTTGGGTTTACTGCAACATTAAGAACTGTATTAAAGGGTCGCAGTATTAGGAAGGCTGAGAACCACTGGGCTAGACTGTCCATCCAGTAAGACCCTGCGATCCTTCTGTGCCTTCCAACACTTCAGTTTCCTGGGATTATAGAGAAGGCGTGAGGCCAGTTTTCTGCACAGGTGCAGTAGATCTCTGCTCTGGTCCTCTGAGTTGGGAAAAAAAAAAAGGGCTGTACTCACTGAGCCACCTCCCCATCCCCAACTGTCTCTTTTCAATGACTCACTTATAAACACAGTGAGCCTACAGCTTGGGCTGAGCTGTCCATAGTCACCAGGCCCGTTACACTCTATAATCTGAATTCCAAAGCTATAGAAATTGCATAGTGGGCTAGGAAGGGCTTAAGAGCACAGACACTCATATTCCAAGTAGACATTGACCAGCCTAACTCACAGCACAGTACTCTGACATAAAGTCCAGGTTTTCTCTTCTCAGCAGTTCCTGGTCTGGCAGGTGGCCAGTTTGACAATGGCCATCAGGTGGAAAGGCCAGCTGTAGATTACAGTCATCCCCAGCGTGGGGTGCTCTTACACAACTGCTGTCTCTTTTACTGAGATTGTCTACTTGGGGGAAGAAGATCTTGAAGAGATTCTCATTATGTCCCATCACACTCAGGGGACATTTGTCTAGAGCCCTATCTTAAATTGCTCATATCTACACACCTTCTTTCCAATTGGGTCACACTAACATACCTCATAGGGGCAACAGCCAACTGAAAACAAACATTAATACTCAAAAGTGTTTTCTGTCCCCAAATGATGGCCATCAGTTCATTTCTGGAGCCAAATGCTAGCACAATCTGCCAAGTATCATGGGAAACCCTCTCTTTACTGTGTCTCCATTCTTGGTTATCCTCGGGGCTCCAAGCAGTTGTTCAAAAAGACTAGAAGGTTAGCTAAGACCCGGGCAGCAGCCTTTAGCACCTAGGGTCCCTTCAGGGTGGCTGGGAACCCCTGGGTCCTAAACGCTGCCTCCTCTTGCCATTGTTCCTTGGGATATGGCCACCCCCTCCCTGTCTCTGCTAAGCTCTAGCCTGAATCATCTTACCCATGTTTGTGCGCACTCCATGTTTAGTTCGAGCAGCAATAACATCCTGAACAATCACAAAGAGCCACCACTCTCTTCAGAGACATCAGCTGCCTCTCTAAGTGTCGTCTTTTCTGGCTTTTTCCTGCTCCACAACATTTTAGAATAACGGGGCAATGCGGCTATTTACAATGGAGAAAATAACTCTTGGTATTTAACACTCCATACGATGCTTATAATTACTTTAGGTGCAAACCTGGAAAGCCAGGCAGAGCCCAAAACACCCTCCGGACACAGGAGAGTGTTCAAACAGGGACCATAACCAACTTACAGGTTTTCAAAAGGCGAGGTTTGTCTAATAAGTGGATGTGGCGCACACAAATGTTTTGAAGCGTAATTACTATATGCAGAATGAAAAGGCTTAACACTTCTAACTAGCACATAATGAGCCCGGCCATCAATAGCCCTCCTTATAAGGCTCTCTGTGCAGCCGAGCAGGACTGACTGCTGGGTTTGGTGTTTTGTGTCTAGGCTTTTCAGTCTATCGCAAATGAAAATATATAATTCCGGGCCGCTATTCCAATACATCACAGTCATTTTCGGCACTTTAGCTGTTTGTCTTTCTATTTCTTCTTACAAAATAAAAGTCATTTACAGCAGGTTTTCAAGTGTGTGTGAGGGCCTGCAATCTACCCATGCTTTTCTTTAATATTTCATCATTAAATAGCAAAATAACCTGATATGATCCTAATTTAGTGCCAATTACACTGCATTGATCAAAGTGACCTTTTCATACTAGAGCACGAAAATCAATCCTGCTGTACAGCAAATGTCAGGGGAGGGGAGCAACGTATAATCTGTGACAATCAAAACATTACTTACAAATGAAATCACCAGTGACCCGCGCGCCAAGGCAATTTCTGCATGATGGGAGCTGTTTGTGTTTGTGGCTCTGGTGGGGGATTTTTTTTTGTTGCTGTTTCCCACCGTCCGCCCTTAGACTTTAGTGGTATTTCTCAGTTCCATTGGCCTTGGTGTATTCCTAGCAGGTGGGTGAGGGTGAGTGGGAGCCACAGAAAGCCCTCTAGTTCCCCGACTTGGTGTCAAACAAAGGAAGCCATCGTTTCCCTCATGGCTGGTTGATCGGTTGTCACTGCTACCCACAGGCTTGTCTTCCAGGTTAAGCATCTTCAGAGAATGGGTGTTGTGTGGAAGGAGAAGCATTTGGTAGAGCCTGTGTGGGTCCCACTGTGGTCCAGATGAATGGCCTGAGGATGGTATGACAGTCACACAAGGAGTCAGTGAGCATGTCAGTATGGTCTGGCCACCCAGGCTCTGGGTGGTAGAGATTTTCAGAAGGTACACAGCCCCTCTGTGTACTTGCCCGGTGGTGGTATGCAGGTGTGTATGATGTATATAGGAATGGTTGTCCCAAACAGCCTCAGGAATACTCACTGTCTAGACCCCTGAAATAGCCTCTCTGGGTTTTATTCCCTCAGTAGAGCAAGAAAGTGGAGAAAGAGTATTCACCCCACTGGTTCTCACCTCAGATCCAAAGGACATAAGCCCCTCCCCCAAATATATAAGGCAGCACACGGCACTATCACAATCCCAAGGTTGCAGGTGGGGGTTTTCACACCAGCCGTGCATTGGGAAACAGGTAACTTTAAAATGATTTAGATACAGTTAAGTCATCATGGACCTAACACGCTGGACTGTTGGCTGTGCAAACCTAAGTGAACGCGGAGCTGCTGGCGTCAGTTCTCCTTCATTGGTTAGAGAAAGCCGTGTGCTGCCCCTGCTCAGAGGTGTGTTGTCAGGGTCCGAGAGTCCCTAAAAACAGCTTTTGCTCAAGATGAGGAGTGGCATTCCCAGCTCTTGCCCTCTACTTACAGATTTGTCAGCCTTGAGAAGCTGAGGATGGATATTACTTAGCCTTCAGAGACTCAGATCACAATCAATTCACAGCTGCCCGTGACCCCACTCTGGGGGATCACCCCTGGCTTCAGGGGACCAAACACTTCGTGAGGGTACCAGGGTGGGCCTAGGAATTCTAACAAGAGGATCAAGCGACTTGAGGGTTGTGTGTTCTGTGCTAGAGAAGGCATCAGTGTGGCATTGGCCGAGCCTGCTAAAATAAGAACCCACTCCTAGTGGTGCCTAGCTTCCTGACCATGCGACCCCTGCCTACAAGATCTTATTCCCCTCCCTCCACCAAACCCCTGCAAAGCCAGCTGTGATGTTTCCCTGGTGCTATGTGAACCACGGTAAGAATTAAGCAATATTCCAGTGCTGGGTAGGAACCGGATCCAATCCATTTCACAGTTATGCAGAATTCATTTCCAGTTTAATGTAAAAGAGCTGTGTGGGCAGATTGCTTAGGTGACTTCCTTTTCTATTTTTTTCCTAACATTTTCCAATGCAATTTGCAGCTTAACAGCCACACTATAAATGACATGATTAAGTTTTATATATTTCTGTATATTTGATGTATTTACCCAAATGCAGCTGTCATTGCTTATACTGTTTCAGATGTTTAGAACACAATCAATTCTTTGGAGCGATCACTCTCTCCAAGGCAAGTTTTCTTTTTCCGTCTTCCTTTAAAATAGAAGGCTTCGATACAAGCATGAAACAGCACCTCAAAACACAAAAGATGAGTCTGTGACCTTCAAGAGAACCAGTTTTCTCATTCACAAAGATCTGTATGGCAACACAGAGCCACAATGTAGACAAAAAAACATGAGAGCTTGTGCTTCTCTCAGACTGCTCCTGGTGAAGTTGTCCTTAGGGTTCGGGACCCCAGGCCGTCCTAGGAATGTCTGAGTTTCCTGTTTTAAGCAGAGGTTTTAAGCCTGTGTGACTTGATCACTAATCCTTAGGAGACAGGTTTGATGCAATCCGGCCAATCTTAAATGTTGCGTTACAGATATTCAATTGGAATGGCCACACTTACACTTGAGTTGTTTGAAAGTAGAAACAATAAATTATTTGAACAAAAGAAACCCCATGCTAAAAATTCTGAACATATACAAAGATAATTCTTATACCTTTTTAAAGGAAGCAATAGCATAGAGGTAATTTTAGAAGAAATGAGACAGGATTGAGGGGGAGAGAAAGTAATTGGGAAATAAACAATAAATGACATTAAAAGTAGATTGAAATCTTTGTAAACTTGAGAGATTTCGTTATCGTTCCTATTTTTGAAATTCCAAATTTCTCTGCCCATGATTAAAATACACATTCTCAATTTATATCCCCGCAAGGCAAATTTCTACCTGGCTTGGGTTTCGATTGTTTTATTTTTCCTTAGTGAAACATGAAATTTTCTTTTTATTTCACTTAATGTATCAGGTACGTCCTTTCTGGAAGGGAGAGACCTGGATCTTTTTGATACTTTTTATTATCGTACTATATAAACTCGGTAAGTCGTTTTGATTCTTAGTCTGTCTTATATGTAAATGTTACCTGTGAGGGCAGCTGACCACTGTCTTGCTTTGAATGCAAACATTGTATATCAGCAATACTGACAGGGACTCATTTTTCTGGTATCATCTTCCTTCTCGTGTGCTTGTTCTCTTAGATGACCAAGCGACCTTTCTAAATTTAATTACCATTCATTGTGTCCTGCTAATCATTGTAGAAGCAATAAATCATACCCTAGTAAAGAAACCAAATTTTCTGGACCTGAAGATTGGAAAATTATTAACTTAATTTTTTACAAATTGCACAGAAGATAATATCTGATAATCCATTAAGCACAACTTAATCAATGTCCTCCATCATAATGCTATATGTGCTGATAAGGATGCGGGAGTAAGTAAGGCAGCCCCGTGAAGCTCACATTACCTAAAATGAATATCATGCTGATGGAACAAGCCAGGACATCATGTTATCTGCACTCACTGTAATTACACTAATATTATGATAGAGCAAAATCCATGGAAGAACCGAAGCTCAGAGAGCCCAATGACTAGGTCAGAGGAGAGGTTTGCAGGGAAGAGTGGTTTCCTGGTTCTTTAAGGGGTTCAGATCAACATCGTAGCCACCACAGTAAAGTGTTGGTATTCCCCTTGGATTGTCTTTGATAGAAACTGACCATAGGAACAGATGTATTTAAACAACCTAAGAACCCTGGATCTGATCATACATTGGCTAAATAATTGGTGTGAAATTTAATGATTTTAGCAATTTGTCTCATGATTCTGATTCTGTTAGGCCACTTAAATCTCTTATGCCAGCTACAATATTTTATTACATTGAAAATTAAGGGATTTTTTTCAGTCATTTAGCTTTGTTTTCAGTGCTGGGGATTGAACCCAAAACCTTGGACACGCTAGGCAATTCTTGGACCACGGAGCTCTATCTCCAGTTTTCATTTTATTGTTTATTTTGTCTCAGTCTTCCTCAGCTGCTATGACTGGCCGTAAACTCATTGTATACCCTCCAGGAAGCCTTGTATCTCTCACCCTCCAAACCCAGTTTCCCACTAGCGTGGTTGGAATCACTAGACTGATGTCAGGCCTGGCTTCTGTATTGTTTGACTTTAAAGTGTGAAATATTTTCTCTCTGTATTTGCAGCATGTGGTTTTTTTAATATTATCCAGACACATTTATCCTGCTCCCCCTCTGTAGCTTTTGTTCTCACTGTAAAACACCAAGAACAAATGCTTTTACATGTGTGTGATTTGATAAACCATACATCTCAACAAACCCACACCACTATATGATAACGTGGCGATTCCAAAACTTATTTACACTGAACTCTTGTGGTTTAAGTGATTTTAAACCCCAAAATGCAAAATGTATGTGTGTGGGAAGGTGTGTTTGTGTGTGTGTGTGTGTGCATACGTGTGTGTCAGATTACCATGTATAGGTGAGATTAACTCCCCCCCTTCCTGCCATTATACATTTAATTTTGCTTATATAGATAGCTTTATTCAATTCCTATAACTTTCTGATCAGGCTTCTGGAAATGTAACTCTCTTTTGAGTACAAACTACCACTGCATTAAAAATAATATTCTCATTAAGTCACATGACATTGAAGGTTTTTATGTAGTGGAACATGAATATAAGGCAAATTAGTACCTATCGAAACTCCCAGGTTTTATGGCAACTATGAGCCATGTTGGTAACATGAAATGAATCCATTCGCCCCATCAGGACACACCACACTGAAATAGTCTGCCTTTTGGTTAGAAAAAGGTCTTCCAATTTGATCAGTGGACACTATATTGGAGTTGTATTTGCTTAAGAAAATGGATCTAAATTGATGAACTAGCCATTTTACACTGATGGCTCCTTTTAAAGCTGACTGCTGATCACTTGCCCCTCTGTAGCTGTAGCTGAGCCTGGGATGGCACACACACACAAAGTCTTGCTGGTTGTCACAACTATCCACTCATTCTTTAATTAACCATAATATAGAAAACAGTATCATTCACATCTAATTAGAAATAAACTTCCTAGAATGTGCTCTCCATCCAAAGATGATGTCAGGGATCATTGTTTAACAGCCGCAATGACTAGCAAGGTTGTTTTCTCTGCCCACCTTGATCTCAAATCTAAAATTAGAGCACCCTTTTCTTGATTTATTTTTAAAAGAGAAATTATTCTGAGCTGCAAAGTATTCCTTTACGAGAGGTAATGGTGATGACGATCATCGTGGAAGCTGTTAGATCCTGGCTGATTTCATTAGAATTGGTGGGGGTTGGAGCATACCTCCATTCTACAGAATTAAAACATGATTTTCCACTCAGTGGAACAGATAATGAATACACAAATGCCCAGGAATCACGACGGCATACACCTCCAAGCTCCATCAAATCATCAAGGAGCCTTTTAAATAATTTGCAAGCACATTTATCAAATATTTATTTGTTAAATCATTTTCTGTAGCGAATCTTTTACAACCTAAAATGTTTTGGAGAGAAGTATCGCTTGTTTCTTTCCATCTCAGGAAGAGGGCGGTTGCCATGTTATCATGAAACACAGAAAATGAAAATGGAAATAAATAATTCCTCAGTCCAACAGGAAGCAGAAGTGTGGCAAGGATGCATTTAACCCGCAGCATTCATTGAATGCCTAATAAATATAGGTTCCTCAGGCAAATAGGTGGTCCCTCTCACTGTGAGCTTCGGGTCAAGCAGGAAAAAGCTGGTATGTCCATGGGCATCCCATGGTCCAGCGCGGCAGCCCCACGCGCCAGGAGGCATGCAGAGAATTATCAACCTACTGTGGATCTGATTTGGGCTGCAGCCAAGCTTGGGGGATGTGGACTGTAATGGAGGTTGTGGGGTAGAGGTTGTGAAACAGTTGAAGGGCAGTAGATGGGCAAGGGGAAGCCCTTTGGGGAGGAAGATCAAGGCGAGCAGGGTCTCTCCAGCGTTGCTTGGAAAGTGTGCTCTGTTGGTAATTGCCATCTAATGCTGGGTTTTGTCCCAGCGTCCTGTTATTCACTGTGTCGCTACTGGATATCTGGCAACTGTGGGGAAGAATGCATTAAGCAGAAGTGAAAATACAGATTAGAAAGCAGGCCCAGAGAACAAGCGGAGTCAGGGATATGGGCTTCTCGGGGTTGGCTCATACAACCAACGGCAGTTTGGTTTATGTAGTAGTGTGGCTTCTTACCCAGCCCCATCAGAGGAGCAGCAAGACTAATCATGTCTCAGGAGTGCAGAAATGTCAGGCACCACTGGGGTGGTTTCTAGCTGCAAGCAGAGAGGGGGGGGCCCTTACCCTGCAAGTGTTCTGCTTAGCACCGATCCCCACCCACCTGGGTCTCATGTGTCCAAACGCGTTTGGAGGTGCTAAATGCTCACCATAGAAACTCCCCTCTGAGCCTTGAATGCTGGAAAAAGGAGCTGCATAAATCCAAATCTTTAATTACTGTGCTGCACCTCACACAGGCCAACCCCATCCGAGTTTACAGAGCATGCAGACCAGAGGCTTATAGGCAGAAGTAGAGCAAAGCAGACTGCCCCTAGGGCCTGGCAGCTCACCAGCAAGGCGGATTCAGAGAGTAAGCACTACGAGCTCCCAACCTGCTACATCTGAGGAGTGGAGAAGGGCAAAGGCTGTCTCTGGCCTGAGGGTTCCAAGGCAAGGCTCCTCAGGACCATGCTTCTATAGCTCAGGGAGAAGAGAAACAGGGGCAGTGAGTATTGTTCAGGGCAGAGACTTCATCTCCCGAGCACTCTCTGGGATGCTATGTTGTTTGAGCCTAGAGAAGCATAGTCATAGTGATAATGGATATACTTGTTTGATCTGGGTCCTGTTCAAGATGGAAAGCCCTTTGGAGGTCTATTTAAAGCCAACTGGAGTTGTCAACACACCTTGGAAGAGGTCAATTCATCAGGCAGATGCTGAGCTATGTTGCTTGGGTTAGAGAAACAGGATGTCTCTGTGTAGCTCATTCTGCTCAAGGCCCCTAAGGAGTCCCTAGGAGGCATCCTAACTCACAGAACCCTGTTTATTTGATAAGTGGGATAAAAAAAACATTGGAACTAATTTCCACTCAAAGGGACAATAGTTTATTTCTACTTTGCATGGGTCAACATTAATTGTTCTGAATATGGTGGCTCTGAGGGCTTGGGACATCTCCTGGGATGTCTCCAGTTTGTACCTAAAGCTTCCCTAGAAACTCAACTCGCTCAGGCCTCTCACCAGACTACCGAGGAAGAAAAGGCTCCTGTCTAAGGCCTTATTCAGAGACGACTGGAAAGACGGCTTTCACTTTCATGTGAGGAAACGTCAGAGCCCCTCCATCCACCGCATGCTTCCATGTGGCAGTAACAGAATGCTTCTCCCAACAAAAGTGAGAGTAATTATGAGCCAGGAACTGCAGTGACTCACATAGGGAGCCCAGGGAGCAGAGGAGGGGGATGGGATTTATAGCTCGAATTGCAAGGGAGGAGTTGCAGGCCATGGCTAAGTTAGTAAAGTGTTTTTGTAGATTATTTTTTAAGAAAAAAAATAATTTCACTGCAGCAGCTTTTTTTCTGCTGAGGGGAATACGTGTATATAATTTTAAGATGGCAATGTGCATGTGTGGAATGGGGCATCCTGCAGAGCTTCGTCCTGGCAACAGTGATCTTGTTTTTGCCCGCGGGTTTGTGCTTTTGCAAGGGGAGTGCTTGGGTGGAAAGCTGAGGTCTCCAGGCTCTGAGAGGGTGGGAGCGCATCAGGAAATGTGACTCGGCATGTGATGGCAGCAACTGTGCGGGAACAGGCAAGAACCAAAGTACGAAATCCTTGAAAAGACCCCATAAAGAGGATTGTAGTTCCTATTCTATATGACAGACAGAAGCGACAGCCCATGCTGGTGTTCTGAGGACCACTGAGATCCAGTGGATAGATGATCAGGTAGGAACTGAGCAATCTGCTGCCTGGGGGTGAATCAGCACAGGCTGTAGGCGTAGGCTCCACAGAGAATGTGGGTTTTGGGGAGCGCTGTAGACTAATACTTCCAGGGGTCTCGGGAAAGGGAGTAGTCGGTGATGTGACCCAAGGTAGAAGAAGATGGCGTGTTTCAGGGGAGCTGAGAGGAACACTGGCTCATCTTGGGCTCTTCCTACTAGGGTGTGTCTGTTTCCACACTGAGCTAATTTAACCTTCACTCTCAAAGTGGAACAGGGAGGTACAGTTGGCCATTCCTCTTTACAGAGCGATCAGTGAGTACAGGGAACTCATAGGTTCCCTGGGCAGAGACCCTCCGCAGCTTTGACATATGGTTCACATGTGTGTACATGCCTTCCCCCATGGTGTTTTCATTGATGCTTACTCAGGGACAGCCATTGGATGCTCTGTCTCTTTAACCTGCACCCCAGTCTGTAACCTTCTGAAACCCCTCACAGTCTCTCATGAGCCCCAGGCAGCCCACTGAGATCCTCCCTGAGTTCTTTCAGGCTCCAGGTTCATGGCAATCATGCTTGACCTATTATCCTCAAAACTCTAGTGAGGGTCTCCAGCCAACTCCCCGGCACCAAAGGAGTATCCCAGTGCCTTCTATCCTTTTCTTTGGGAGACTCCTTTGGGGGACAAGGTTTCTTGGTCTGTGCCTTAGTCAGTGCAGGCTGTGTAACAAAACACTCCAGTACATACACTCAGATATTAATTTCTCCCAGTTCACTTCAAAGTCAAGGTTCCAGGAAGCTGGTGCCATAAGTCCTGGTCCACCTTCAAGGGTCTGAGGACAAAGAGCTATGATATCCAAGAGGTGGACAAGGTAGATGCCCAGCCCAAACCAAGGGTATACATGATATCCTGGTTCCTGTGGTTCAAGTCGCCCTAGGGAAGGGGCTATGCTCCTACTCCTCATAATGCCTAGCAGATTGTTCTGCTCTTCTTGTTCTACTCAAGTAAGGGCTATTTCTGGACCATTCTTCCAGACACACCCACACCATGTTTACCAAGTGCCTGCACAGTCCCCTGCCAGAGAAGCCGACAGATAAGATTAATCACTTGCTGAATGTTCTCCCCTCCAGGCAAATTGGCTTTTCTTCTGTCTAATTCAAGAGCTTCTTGCCCTTTGAAACTTTTCAGGCCTTTCCTGAGATGCTCCTGACCCTGTATAAATATCTTGCTATGTTGGTGACGAGGCATTCGTGTCTCTTAACAGACTCCACCAAACTGCAAGCACTTTGCATGTAGAAAGTTTGCATTCACAGAGCAGTTAAGACCAGAGCCCGCTCATAACCCAGAATGCATTTGGAAAATAGAAATCAGCAAAGCACACTGTCCAGGCTGCTACAGATAATGGCCGGCACAGCATCAAGGAAATGCTGTTCTTCAGTAAGAACCGCGATGGAGATAACAGAAGGATTGAGAGGACTTGTCGGGCCCCTCTGGAGACCAGGGTTTGGACCTTAGCACCCACCTAACAAGCTGGGCATTCTGCACACCTGGAACCCGAAGTCTTAGTGGGGGCAGAAACAGGAGAGTCCCTGGAGCTTGCTGATTCTTTAGCCTAGACGAAAAAGTGCAGAAGAGACTGCCTCAAAGACTAGTCAGAGGGGAGGAGAAAGGAGAGCAGACTCCCTCTTCTAGCCTCTGAGCAAGTGCACAGACATTCACACACGTGCTTGCTTATACTCACAGACATAAATAAATAGGTGAATAAGTGAATAAATCAATCTCACAACACCTTCATTTTGTGTGAGTGAATGTTTTGCCTGCATTGCAGCTCATGTGTGCCCCGTGTTCAAGGATGTTGGAGAAGGCATCAGATCTCCCAGAACTGGAGTTATGGACAGTTTTGAGACACCATGTGGGTGCTGGGAGCATAACTCAGGTCCTCTGCTGTGGCATCAAGTGATAGTAAGAGCTGAGACATTTCTCTAGCCCCTTAAATATGCTGTTATTAATTCTTAGAGAATTTTATACACTGTAACTTGATCATGTTCACCTCAACTTCTCCCCTCAATTCTTCCGTAATTGTCCCCCTGCTCTCAAATTCATACTTTTTTTTCATTTAATGACTCAATTTTTTGCTGTCCATATAATTCTGGGAGTGAGGGCATTCACTGGATTGTGGCCGACCTACCATGAGCCACATCCTTAAAAAAAAAACTGACTGTCCCTCCCCTAGAAATCACCAATCATCCGTAGTTCCTAAGCTAACTCATGAAGTCCTTTACACTCCATGCAAGCACATTGATTGGCTTGCTCATGTTAAGACAACCACAATTCCTGTGAACTTTAACTGAGGAATTTAAAAAGGATTGGCAGTAGACTGCAACCATTTCAGCATCCGACCATTTCAGATGCCAACATGTTGGAAAGCAAGGCTCGAGGACATGAAGTCTCCACCCCATCTCCACTACTGGTGGTGGTACAGGGCAAGCTCATGGGTGATTGTTTTCACGTGATGTGGCTACTGAACCCTAGGATATTGATGACAGGTGGCTTCTTAACAGCTTGGGCATAGTGTGTGCTGGAAACAAATGATTTCACCTGTGTGTGGTGCGATAGCTTTCAGATCATCCCCTGAGAGATGATCTTTGCTGCCTGGGTACCCCAAGCTAGCCAAATGATAACCCATGCCTTGGGAAAATACCCGAGGCCTGAGCTAAATCACATATGCAGACAATGCAAAGGCCAGAGGCCAAGTCATGGTTTCTTGTTGAGAGATCTCTGTCTATACTACTTCTTATATCCATGGCAACAGGATGGCATATCCTGACTTCTTGTTAAGTGTATGAATGCTTTGGTAGATTTCACCCAATGCTCTTCTCTTGATTGATATTGGTCTGTATTCTTCTCTGGTGGTATAGGAAGTCCCTGGACCTATAATTAGTGTAAGACAAGTCTTTGGCACTGTCCCGAAACTGTAGAGACAGATCTGGACTCATCCCAGATGGGAAAGTAAAGAGATAAGAAGAGAGATGTGCTAGTGAATGGATCCATTGAGGAGGATCTGAACACAAACTTCTGGGGACCAGTAACCTAGAACATGGTGTTAAAGGCTTGTTTTACAGCTGATAGTCTTAGGAGGAATTGATTGGACCATAGCCTGGACCATAAATGAAATCATCATGGATTCCTACTCTAGTGACATTATGGAGGGATTGGGGAGGGGACTTATTTGTAAGGGGGACTCCCTGTTTTGGCAGTAATTGAGACATGACACAGAATGTCTCAGACAGCTCTGTGTCTCCCTCTGATTCCTGGTAGCTCCAGGGTGAGCAGCTCTGCTCCAGTATTGGGTCTGCCTTTGCAAACCCGGAAACAATGAGGCCTCATGGCCATTAGCTAAAACCTCTGATGACAAGAGCTTAAACTTTCATTACTCAAATGTTTATCTCAAGTATTTTGCCATAGCAATGAAAAACTGACACAGACACAAAGCCCACAATCTAAGAGAACACTGAAAACATCCTAAATTGTTCCAGACAAAATAAACAGAAACCATAAGAAAAACCATGGTCACACATACCTTCTCATTAAAATCCAAAATGAAAATCAGAGATAAAGAGCAGCAAAGATCCACTAGGATGCAGTTCCTTCCGGCACTCGCCTCACTCCCAAGCTATAGCCAGAGGCGTGTGTGCAATTAGAACTTGAGGGTGGGCTTGTCTTAAAAATTAATTCTGTCTTTAAGGAATGATCCATTCAGATACAATTAGGACTGTAGACTGGAAAGTGTGTGTGTGTGTCTCTGTGTGTGTGTGTGTGTGTGTCTGTGTATGTATGTATGTATGTGTGTGTTCTTATAATCTCAGTGCTGGGAGGCAGGCCAGGCACAGTCCTGGTGTTTACTGGACAGCTAGTGTAACCCATCAGGTGAGCTTCAGGTCATTAAGAGACCCTGTCTCAGAAAACAAAGGGGATGGATAGTTCCTAGAGAGTGACACTTGAGGTTCTTCTCTGGCTTCCACACACACCTGCACACATGCATACCCACATCCGGAAATACACTTGTATATACACAAACACTGAAAAAAAAAACAGGATTCTGTGAGGCCAGTTAGATTATTTTCATTCCTATTATCACACACACACACACACTTCAGTGCAAATAAATAGATTTTTCAGGCATTTGATTCTGTACTTTGAGAATCTAAACTGTAATCTAAAGATCCATGAGGACATTTTCCTCCGTAGAACTCAATATTAAAACCAAAACAAAGGAAATGATCAACATGTGTTAACTTTCAAGCTTTACTGTGGGGCAAACCAACTCTTATATAAAACACTTCCCGGCAACACTCGGAAGCTCATGCAGTAACACAGGACAGACATATGCTCAGTCTTTATCTTGCTAGAATGCCAGGAGTTGCATGGGTAACTTCCTCACTATGAAAATTGGAGCTTAGAAAAGTTTAGAAGTTCTATGGCATTAAAGTCAACTTCAGCCATGTTTTGCTGTTGTTGTTATTCTGAAATCTTTCTTTTTCTCTTCTTTCAAGATGCCCATTGAATGTACACCCCAGCCATTGAATGTATGACAGTGAACCTTCTCTCTGCCTAGCTTGGTGTGGGGCCTCAGAGTTGACTATACATGTCTTTCTACCATTACAGAAACCTTTAGATGTTGGTGTCTGGCCTCACCTACTTTGTTTCATTCATTGTTATGCATTTGTATATTTATTTTTATTCATTCATGTATGTACGTGTTGCATATGTGTGTATGATTACAAATGCCATGTTCCACAATGTGCACATGACGCTCAGAGGACAATATTCAGAAGTCAGCTCCCACCTTCCCCCTCATCGAGGCAGGGTCTCTCTTGTTTCTGCTGCTGTGCTGTTGTGTGCTCCAGGCTAGGCCTTGGGCTCCTGTGCCAGTCTCCTATGTATGCCTCCCATCTCACTGTAGAGTGTTGATATTACAGATGTACATGTTATCTGCCTTTAGACTTGAGTTCTGGGTGTGCAACTATGGTCCTTCGGTTTGTGATCATCACCTTTACTCACTGAGCCGTCTCCTTACTTTAGAAGGTAAAGACATTGACTCTAAGAAGATCCTGCTGGAGTTGAGAGAAGTTAATCAGTTGGAGGCAGAAGAAAAAGCGGGCAGTTAGTAGGCAGTGCACTGGGGTTGTACAGCTGCAGAGTCCTGGCATGCTAGAATCCATCAGGAGACACCCAGTATTGCTCCAAGCGAAAAAGCAGAACTAAGCACACACGTGCCCTTGTTTCTGGAGGGGACAATGTCCGTGAGTGCAGGGAGTCTGCTTGCTGCTGCTGGGGAGACCTCACACCTTTGGTCATTAAGCAGCAGTCAGAGACAAACTGGCCATGTGAGTGGAAGAGAAGGCCCCTTCAGAGACATCTGCCTCCGAAGACCTTCACCTGTAACCTGGCCTCCAGCCCTGTTCCGGGGCAGAACCTCAGCATATGGACAGCCGGGACATTCTTTATTGCCTTATTTGTTTCTAATCAAGACCTGAGACCTTGCCTGGCCTTTCTGGGTGGTGCTGTTTGGTTTGGTTTGGTTTTCTTGTTTTCATGGCAGGTGTCTCACTTTGCTGTTTTATCTTTGCTGTTTTTATTGAGTACTTTTTTAAAATTTTATTTCACCTTGCCTGTTTGTTTCCTTTTTATCTGTAACCTTTTCACTGGGAATAAGAAGTGGCAAAGTCCAAAGGCAGATTCTAGGCACCCAAGGGAGGCTGGACTGTCTCCCTTCAGATCTGTGATGAGGCTGGAGGTCAATGTTGAATGTGGTGTGTACACGGGTGTATATGCCCATGGATGTGTGCATATATGCATGTGGGTGAAGATGCACGTGTGTGCATCTGTGATGAGGCCGGAGGTCAATGTCGAAGGCTTTCCTCAGTCATACTCACTTTAATTTTCGAGACAAGGTCTTTCACTGATCCTGAAGTCCACCGATTTTGCTTGACTGGTGAGCCAGCAGAAATTTGCCTGTCGCCACCTCTCCAGTGTTGGGGTTACAGGCAGATGCAGCCACACCTAGCCTTTTTTTTTTATTGAAAAAAAAATTTCCACCTCCTCCCAGCCTCCCATTTCCCTCCTCCTCCTCCCACTCTTCTCCCCCTCCCTCCACTCCTTTTCCCCTCCCTCTCCAGTCCGAAGAGCAGTCAGGGTTCCCTGCACTGTGGAAAGTCCAAGGTCCTCCCCCCTACATCTAAGTCTAGGAAGGTGAGCATCCAAACTGGTTGGCTCCCACAAAGCCAGAACATGAAGTAGGATCAAAACCCAGTGCCATTGTCCTTGGTTTCTTATCAGCCCTCATTGTCCGCCGTGTTCAGAGAGTCTGGTTTTATCCCATGCTTTTTCAGTTCCAGTCCAACTGGCATTGGTAAGCTCCCAATAGTTCAGCCCCTCTGTCTCAGTGGGTGGGTGCATCCCTCATGGTCCTGACTTCCTTGCTCATGTTCTCCCTCCTTCTGCTCCTCATTGGGACCTTGGGAGCTCATTCCGGTGCTCCAATGTGAGTCTCTGTCTCTATCTCCATCCATCACCAGATGAAGGTTCTATGGTGATATGCAAGATATTCATCAGTATGGCTATAGGACAGGGCCATTTCAGGTTCCCTATCCTCAGCTGCCCAAGGAACTAACTGGGGACATCCCCCTGGGTACCTGGGAGCCCCTCTAGGTTCAAGTCTCTTGCCAACCCTAAGATGGCTCCCTTAATTAAGATATATGCTTCCCTGCTCCCATATCCATCCTTCCTTTATCCCAACCATCCCAATTCCCCAAGTTCCCCCCATCCTCCCCTTCTCACTTTTCTCTCCCCATCTCCCCTTAGCCCTATCCCACCCCACTATGTTCATAGCAGCATTATTTGTAATAGCCAGAACCTGGAAACAACCTAGATGCCCTTCAATGGAAGAATGGATGAAGAAAGTGTGGAATATATACACATTAGAGTACTACTCAGTGGTAAAAAACAATGACTTCTTGAATTTTGCATGCAAATGGATGGAAATAGAAAACACTATCCTGAGTGAGGTGTCCCAGACCCAAAAAGATGAACAAGGGATGTACTCACTCATAATTGGTTTCTAGCCATAAATAAAGGACATTGAGCTTATAATTTCTGATCCTAAAGAAGCTAAATAAGAAGGTGAACCCAAAGAAAAACATATAGTTATCCTCCTCGATATGGGAAGTAGACAAGATTGCCGAGCACACCTAGCTTTTTATGGGAGTGCTGGGGATCTAAACTCAGGTCCTCATGATTTTGTGGGAAGCTTTGGGCCAACTGAGCTGATTCCCCAGCCTTAGATAAATTATTTAATTTTTCTACCTCAACAGTGCGGGTTTCAAGAACTCTTGGTAACATCTGGGACATTGCCCTAGGATATTCAGTTTATAGGTGAGGAGACACAGCTTGATGGTGGAAATAGCCATGGAAGTGGGTAATTTTATTTGGAATAATTTAATTGATAAATTCGATTCTATAGTTCTATGGCTTAGTGTTGCAGAATTGTGTACTTTCTTCGGCTGGAATTTGTAAAAATCAAGGTGCCACAGGCCCTGTTCCATCTGAGGCTTCAGGGGGCAGTATGCTAGGATCAAGGGGCTTCTATGACCCTTGACTTATCATAGAAGGCTGCCTACCTCCACCTGTGTACAGCTTCTCCAGTGTGTGTTTGCACACCCTTCACAGTTGGTATTGTGTCCAAATCTTTGTCATTTAGTAATGAAACTAGTCACCATATCTTTGCCCAACCTGATCAACTGTGACCTCCCATTATGTAGCAACCTTTGTAAAAACTGTTTCCAAAGGTAGCTGTATGCCAAGGTTCTGGGTTTAAATCTGGGATGATCTTAAATAGCTAGAACATGCAGATAGCAGGGATCCATCCCCATGAAGGCGCACCTGGCAAAGCTCTGCTAAGAAGGACAAAGAACCTTCCATAATGCAGGCAGTGTTCACTGCTCACTAATAGGGAGGATGCCAGGCCTAGGGCGTGGAGCCCGAAACTCAGAATACAGCTGAGGCTTTTTCTTTGAAAGTCTGTGTGCTACTTGGCTTTGCTTGCCTGGTTATGTGTCTTAGGACAGTCAACTAACCTCTGTAGGGCAAATTTTGTCAAGTGAATTCCTCATGGATGTTGCAAGGAGGGCTGCTTGTTGGTTCCTAGCCGCCTGGCTATCTTAAACCTCAAATAATCACACAGAAAGTGTATTAATTAAATCGCTGTTTGACCTATTAGCTCTTCTTATTGGCTAACTCTTACATATTAATTTAACCTAGTTCTATTAATCTGTATATCACCAAGTAGCTGTGGCTTACTGGCTAAAGTTCACAGTGTCTATCTCTGGTGGCTCCAGTCATATCTCTCTGACTCCACCTCCTTTCTCCCAGCATTCAGTTTAGTTTTTCCTGCATAGTTCTGTTCTTCCCTGCCATAGGCTTAAAGCAGTTCTTTATTCATAAAGAACCAATAAAAGCAGCACATAGATAGAAGGAGCTCCCACACCACCTGAACTTATTTAAAAGTTACTGAGCTCTGAATGCAGCTGCTATAACAGACACACACTAGATGTATCAATGAGCAAGCATGGTGATGGACAAGGAAACAGTGTGAGAGAAGATGGGACATGGATACACCTTCTCCTCTACCTCCTGGGGCCTCCAATGGCCAGAGGGGCATATATAGCAAGGTGCTCCTGGAACTGTGGGGTTTACCTGGGGGAGGATAGGTAACAGGCACTCTGTTGGGAGTGAGCAAGACTGAATACAGAGGTGAGCTGATGAGAGTTGCAGCATGGCAAAGGGGTGTGTGAGAGAGTCAGACCCAGTCAGTTGTAGGTCACCATCGCTGGCTGTTAGGGCACGACTGGCCACAGAGGCGCCTCCTCTGGCACGGAGAGAGTCCTGAGTGATCACAGGAAGAAAAGGCCTGAATTCAGCCTCTGAGCCATCTTCTTTGGAATGAAGAGATACTTGAGTGAGGAATCAGAGGTGCTTGCTGTTGAGAGGATGAGGTGGGGAGGTGGGGAGTCTCCTAGAGGGAGGAAGGATGTTCAGAAGGGAGTTGGGTCCCATGAGGAGAGGGAGAAGCCTGGAAGGGAGAGAACAGGGGAAGAACGGGGCTCGTAGGCCTCTTCTTCAGGATTGAATAAAAATTGATGGGAGAGAGCTTTGCTTCCCAAGCGCAAGGGGACAACATAAAGAGCTTGCATTGAATTGTGGAATTAGGAGGCTGTGCCAATCACTGGAAGTCTGTGGGAGAGAGGAAAAATCATGTTTAAGGAAAAGTGGGGTTACTCTGGGAGGACAGTGGGGAATCTCACAGGCTTGCAGTGGGCTGCTTCTACACTGCCTCTCCCTGTCTGTCCTTCAGCTTTACCAGCTGCCATCTGGCATGTGCAAATGACAAGACTGACCATTGTGAACTGGAGTGAGCAACAGTAGGATTTCTCCCTGGTGTGTGTTGGAATGGACACCTAGGGCACCTAGGGCACAAAGTAGCAATCGCCTCTCTGCATCCCGATGATCCACAAATGTGTACCCCTGTGGACTCCCACACCCCGACCTGCAAGCCCAGACTATCTGATCTCCAAGCTCCCAGGACCAGGCAATGCATGCAGAGTGCCGTTGCTCTTAGGCGGCTTCGCAGCTCCTGTACTGCCCATCTTCAACGGCAATTATTTACAGCATTTCCCTCCACTACAGCATGTCAACAAAGACTGCGTGCACCACACACACACACACACACACACACACACACACACAGAGCACCCTGTACCCCAGCCAGGCCCTGCTCTCTGCTCCTTCACATGATTAAATGATTAAACCCTTCCTAATCAAAGAGACAGATGAAACGAGTTTATTAATAAAAGTCCCCGTCAGGAAGATTGGAAATGAATGATTAGTAAAATCCACCCCGTTTTACTTATAGACAGACCCCCTCATGGAGAGGCATCTGTGAAGGGCAGGAATTCCCGAGTAGGTTGGGGCTGCAAGCATCTGGAAGCTGTTTGTGAAATGGATTAGGAGTCAGGCTGCACACAGACACTGCCTCCAGCCACAGAGCTCGCTCTGCGGAGGGGAAAATATGCTGCCTGTTTACAGTGCTACTTTCCTTCCTTGCTTGTTATCTATTTTATTTCTTCCTTGGTTCCCCAGCTCCCCCGCCATCCAGCGCAATTATGTCTGCACAGATCCGCCAGCTGTGGGGCTTGTTAACCATGCCCACCCTACAAGCTGTCAGAAAACTGAGAGGAAGGAGCAAGGCCAGGCACACCCTACGGTGTCCCCGCAGAACGGGGAAGTGTTGTATGTTGTATGTCCATCAGGGGTTGTGAAGGACTTTTACTCTAGGCTAGCCAGAGGCAGACCAAGGGAACTTGGGCATAGACTTACCTGTGTGAACCCATAAAAGCAGACTGATGTGTGTGGATATATATACCCTCTCTCATACTCTCATACTTACCCACCATCCAGTCATGATGGCTAGAATTAAGTGATCGTATGCCTCATTCAGCTCCTTGTCAATCAAAGACAACTGCATAATGTCTGGTTTCTCTATCTGGAAAAGACTTTGTTGTTATGAATATTGCTGTCCCCTCCCTACAGTCTCATTCCCAGACAGTGCTTTTCTTTTTTGGTAGCAATATCACAGGGCCTTTGGCTCCTGTAAGTTCTGGATCAAATGCAACAGAGATCTGGGTTTGAGGATTTCAGGACAACTTGAATACTCAGAAGGAACCCATCTCCTTCTTTCTCCAAGGCTGCAGGTCTGTTGGGCTGCAACCTTTCATTTATGGATGGAAACCTCTTGCAGAGCAAAAGACACTGTCATTTCAGGGTAGAACTGATACTCACCTGCAGAGCCTGCTTGAGAACCCACTCATCTCAGCTGTGCTGTGGGGATGCATTTTAACGTTGTTACCTAACACTGTCTTCTCTGACTGAGGGAGTTGGTAGGAAAAACAGACAAAAAGAAAACAAAGCAAATGAGAAGGGAGAAGGAAGAGAGAGGGGAGAACTAGGAGGAGAGAGAGATAGGGAGAGAGAGGGGGAAGAGAGAGAGGGGAGAACTAGGAGGAGAGAGAGGGGGGAGGAGGAGAGAGAGGGGAGAATTAAGAGGAGAGAGAGATGAGAGAGGAAGAGAGGGGAGAATGAATGATAGAAAGGAAGCCAGTTCAGTGGCACTGCCTTTTGTGTTGAAGTCACATAGTTTCCTCAGGGTCCCCTGCACCCTGTGTGTCCTGGTATCTCTTACACCCTGAGGCAAATCCATTTCAGGTAGGTTCTCAGGCCATCTGGGCAGAATGAAGGAGAGGAGGAGTGGGTGAGGGGATGCCTTGAAAATATTCCACCTGAATTCTCAGGTGTGATGGTGTGCCCAAGAGATGCAATGGATTTAGCTTCTCTGTCTAAGACCTCACCACCCTCTGGTACACAGACGCAGGACTGAGATTCCCCTGGATCCACAGGCTCTGCCCCTAACACTTCAAGACCAGGATCTCACTAAGATCAGATAAATATGAAATATGTTCTCTGAATTTGTCAAATACAAATGTACTAGACATTGTTGATGTATTTATTGCCTGTATATATTAAATATAGTCATTATAATTATTGTATATACTTTTCTTATATTAGTTATAGCCTTCTTTTGATTTTTTTTAGACAGAAAGGGGAAATGTAGTGGCATTTCAATTGTATTTTAATAAATAAAGACTGCCTGAAGATCTGAGAGTAAACCAGTTCTACTGGTCAGCCTTACAGATTAGGCCATGATAACACATACCTTTAATCCCAATAGCCACAATGATAAGCACCTTTAATTCCTGTAGCCACAGTGGATGCCATAGAAATTGAGCAGTGCATGCCTTTAATCCCAGTGGTGCACACTTTTAATCCCAGCCCTAGAGAGTATTATAAGATGAGAGCTAACAGCTCACAGACACAGTCTCATTCTGAGATTCCTGGAGGCAGGATCACCACCACTTCAGACTGAGGTTGAGGTAAGAGCAGGGGCTGGCTGTTTTGCTTTTCTGATCTTCAGCTTGAACCCCAATTTCTGTCTCTGAGTTTTTATTAATCGTGATTCACCCCTGTTACCTGGATGGAGGAGAAGGACCTGACATCAGGATCTGACATTGCCGGAAGTGGAACCAGCTCTGCATAAGGAGCGGGGAAGCATGAGCAGTGAATGCAAGGTCCAGAGGGAAGCTACCCCAGAGGTAAAATCCAGAGCTTGCCAAGCAAGGCTGATGGCTGCCATGGGAGGACTAGATGTACAGGCACCTATGACTGCTAAGATACTTGGCAGCTTACATTTGATGCACATATAGACTGAATCTACTTCAGGACTATAAGGATTTATCATCACCACCTTTAAAGAAGGCAGTTCAAAGTTGCAGGCTGAAAGCCGCATCTGAAACAGTTAGTGGCATGCAAAAAGGCCTCTGGAAATTGATGTGCAGATACACCCATACACAGAGAAGTCAGGTCCTGGACCCTGTGTTTGCATTGGACGAGATGTGAGCAGCTTTATACTGGATGGGATTGATCGTGCTGTTACTTAGAATTTATGTGGCACTCTGCATCTTCTAGAGAGTTCACTACGCTGAGTGGTTCATTACGGGGCCCCTGTGTAAAAGGTTAATGTGAGAAACTGAGATTCCAGATATTGGAGGGAGCCATACACAGTCTCCAGCTAACAAGTCACACGAGCCCATTATGCTCAAGGCTCTGCCGTCCATGGTTTAAAATCTTCTGATCTTAAGGTCAGCTGACTGGCAATTTTAATTCCAGCTGCAACCCTGTTTATGTGCTTGTTTCTGTTCTGGTATTGGGTGTTAGACCCAGGTCCTCATGCTTGTTCAAGAAGTACCTATATCTTGGGATTCATCCCTAGCCTGTCTTAATACGTCATTCCTTTTATTTATTAATGTACTATACCCTCAGCTTCCAGAGTCCATCACAGGCATATATAATAGAATGTAAAGTGGCTCATACAGTAGCTAAGCAAGGAGTATCACTAGAAAGTCAAATGTATGAAATCATAAAGATACTTACGGAGTATAAGAATTCATAAAAATAGGTAAAGCATGAGCAAAGACAAGTGAATCACGTGGAACAAGCAGCGGAGTGAGAGGCCATCCGTCAGCATCAGTAATCACACGGAAAGACTGACTGCTAGAATGGATGGGAAAGGCAGAATTGATAGGCCACACGCAGACATATGCACTGTACATTAAATATAAAGACACAAATAGATGGCAGTAAAATAAAAGATTAAAAATGACACAGTGCCTTAATGTTTATCAGAAGGACTGATACGGTGCAGAACACAGAAAAAAGTCTCAGAGAAAAGCAGCAAGAGTCACTTTGCAATGCAAACGGCACGGTCAAACAGGGAGACAAGGATTCTAAACACTGCACACCTGGTAACGTCATTTCAGAATGCAAGATAGGGAGAAGGATAGCACAGAAGTGAACTTGGTGCTGCTATGAAGTACCTAGAAAACTTAGCCAAAATCATATTGGACAGACACCAATGTGTACTGGCCACACCAGAGCAATAGGGCTTTGTACCACTAACGCAATGCACAATGCATCTTCTTTTCTCTAAATATTTAGTTTATTTTTATTTCTTTCTCTCATGTGTATGCTCACACATGTATATATGTAAGTGGGGGTATGTGGATATATGGTTTGCTTACATGTGTGTGTTTGTGTGCTCACATGTGTATATGTTCTTGTGTGCATGTGCATACACATGTGTGTGTGCTCACATGTTTGTGGCTCTCAAAGATCAGAAGAAGGCAAGGAAGCCCCTGAAGCTGCAGTTGTGAGTTGCCCAGTGTGGGATCTGGGAACTTACGTCTAGTCCTTTGAAAGAGCAGCAAATACTCCTAACCACTGAGAACTCTTTCCAGCCACCAGAACACACATTATTTTCAAACCCATACAGAGTATTTATAAAGACACAGGCTATCACAAAGGATGAAACAACTTGAGTGCATTTTAGGGGGTGCAGGTCATACAGATTACCTGCTTTGGGTGATGGACCAAAATTACATACCACTAAGAGAAAGGAGCCTGAGGAAACTTGGAGAATTTGGAAGCTGGGCACTACACTTCTAAAATAAAATAAGCTGGAGTGAAAGAATAAGGACAAACATAGAAGCAGAAATTACAAGATATTAGAATTTACTGGGTCCTGCTGAAATTATGCTCAGGCTGGAGCAGGAGAACTAAATACAGAGACTCAAAAGAAAGGATGGCTGCAAGTCATTGACCTCCACCTCTACCTGAAGAACAGAGGAAGAAGAGGAGAAAGTTAAATTCAAATAAACAGAAGACATGAAATAATAAAGATTAGAGAAAACATCAATGGAACAGAAAACAGAAATACAATAGGAAAAAAAAAATCAGTGAAATCCAAAACAGGTTTTTGAGAAGATCAATAAAATTGATAAATCTCTAGACAGAATAATCAATAAAAAGAGAAGACAATTTATCAATATCAGCAATGAGAGAGATGACATCACTAATGATTTTACAGATATCGAAGAAAGAAAATATTGTGAACTTTGTGCCAATAAATTTGACACCCTCTGCAATCACCTGATAGACAGGTCCATGAAAGGCATCCATGGACTCAGGCCGGAAAACAGAATAGTGTGGATGTTTTCAAAGCAAGTGGATTTGTTGTTTAATTTCCCAATAGGAACCCCAGTGCTAGGTGGCTTCACTGGTGTCTTTTGAATAAAAATTAAAGAAAAAATCAATTGCTACTATGTATTCAGTTCCAACAAAAAGAAGATGATGTACCCCCAATTATTTCTTTGGAGCAGGTTTGACTGTGGTTTCCAGGTTAGAGACAGATATTACATGAATCTGTGAGCCCAAACCGTCCACAGTTCAGGGATAGCCAGCCCAGCAACATGAAGGAGCATGATGATCACCAGGGGTTTATTCTGGAAAGTAAGGTTGAGCATTTAAAAGTTCAATCAATTCAGAAATCTAAAAATGAGAAAAGGACATTGTTATCTCAACAGATTCAGAGAGCTGACACACGACCTCCACTCGACACCCCCAGTTAGTGTGGAGGACACTTGATGAGAGTGGGAGGGCACTTCCCACCCAGACCAGATCAAGACGGGAATTTCCTCGCTCATCTTACGTTCAGTGTTGTACTGGGGGGCTAGGCAGTGTGAACATGAAAGAAAAACTACTGGACCCGGATCTGCTATTGCTGCCGACATCATCCACATGGAGACCCCAAAGCAGTCCATAATAAGCAAACAACTGAAGCAAATTTCCAAGATCCAAAACCAGTATAAACATAATCATTTCTTCATACAGTGTTCCCTACATGCCATTGTGTTTTTATGTAAATAGGTGTTTTCCTGTACAGATGATTGCCCACATACAGCTGTGCTTCTGCACGCAGTTGTTCCCCACATGCAGGGGTTTTGCTGATGTCCTAGTTAGCCTCAGCTGTGAGTTTGACAGTCTAGAATCCCTTGGGATGGGAGTCTTGATGGAGGAACTACTCAGAAGAGATTTCCCTGTGGGGGACTGTCTTCACTGTTAATTGATGTAGCAGGGCCCAGTCCACCTCAGACTTGTTCTAGGTGATATACACAATCCTGCGAAGAGCGAACCTGTAAGAAAGTCACCAAGCATCTTCCTCCATGATTCCTGCTCTACATCCTGCTATGTGGTGGGTAATACGTGTGGTTCGAGGTAACGCAGCATGCAATAGCAAGCAGGCCTACCTTGAAGTTTCTTGCCCCTACCTTCCCTCAGTGATGGACTATGACCTGGAATTACAACACGAAGTCAAACCTTTCTCTCTGAAGTTGCCTTTGGTCAGTGTTTTATCATACAGCTAACTGGAACACCTAAACACAGTTCTCTCTCTGCATACACGTGTGTCCTATACAGAGAAGTCTTTCTGTGCGCAGGTGTTTGCTAATACAAGGATGTCTCTGGGTACAATTATTTCCTCCTGTGCTGGCCAGTTTTCTGTCAATTTTAAATAAGATAGAGTCATTTGGGAAAAAGGAACCTCAATTGAGAAAATACCCCTACCAGACTGGCTTGTGGCTACCGTGTGGTGCATTGTTTTAGTGGTTGATGTGGGAAGGTCAAGCCTAATTTTATGTGGTATCCCTCCCTGGATTGGTGTCCTGGGTGCTGTAAGAAAGCATGCTGAAAAGTCATGAGAGCTAGCCAGTAATCAGCATTCCTCTGTGGCCTCTGCATTAGTTTCTGCTTCCAGGTTCCTGCCCTACCTTCCCTTAGCAGTGGACCTGAAAATTGTAGCCAAAATATACTCTTTCCTCCCAAAGTCGTAATAATTGTGGTGTTTCACGACAGCAATAGAAGTCCTAACTAAGACACCTACACGTTTGTTTTCTGCTTATAGTGTGTCCTACATATGGATATTTTATACATGCAGTGTTTTGTAGTTGTCTGTCAAGTCTGAGCACGTCAGGCTTAAGAGACGATCATGAGTTGTACAAGATGGTGTGGCCAATTTAGAACACAGCATGGTGTTTATTTAAATTTAAATCGAGGGGAGCCATGGGTTGCTATGCAGACCTGGCCAAATCTAAGAACCACACCTGACAGTGACAGGATCTGGCTATATGGGTCTCTAAAGGGGCTAAACTCCAAGTTTCCCAAAACCATGCCTTTTACCAAGAAGTACAATAGGAATGGCCTGAATAAGGTACAGCCATAAGTGCCAAGGGCATGGGTAACGATACATGTGCCTATGCATGAGACTTATAGAAGACCCAAGAAGGTCCAGGATCTCAAAGTGCATCACATATAAGCTCTATGGACTTTCTCTCATTGTGTGTCCCAACCTTGGCAAGCACAATTGTGGTCATATTGCCAAGGGTTGATGTTCAAACCTGAAGTGGGATTCCCCTCTGTATGCTGTGAATACCATTGGTCAATAAAGAAGCTGCTTTGGGCCTGTTGATAGGGCAGAACTTAGGTAGGTGGAGAAAACTAAACTGAATACTGGGACAAAGGAGGCAGAGACAAAGCGAAGCCCTGTAGCCCTGCTGGACACAAACACTGGTTGGAATCTTGCCGGTAAGCCACGGTCATGTGGCGATTCACAGATTACTAGAAATGGGTTAACTAAGATGTAAGAGTTAGCCAATAAGAAGTTAGAACTAAGTGGCCAAGCAGTGATTTAATTAATATAGTTTTGTGTGATTATTTCGGTGCTGAGCAGCCGGGAACGACCAAGTGGACCCCTGCAACGCAAACCAAGGCCCTGGCTGTAGCTCTGGCTCTAGGTCTGATTCCCAGAGGTGCCCAAGTCCCCATGAAGGCCCTATCATAAAGGTATCTGCCAAGTAACAACAGATGGACCAGCAAGGCAGCTGTTCCCTGCAATTCAGCGAATGTCTCCCACACTGTTTTAGCAAATAAATCTGAAGCAGAAAAAAAAAATAAATAAAAGTTAAATACATACCTAGCCTATAATCCAACGTTTCTAGATCCAGAAATTTGACTGAGATGAAAAAAATGTCCATGTGAATTTTGAGCGTGATTACTCATGGAATCTTTGTCTGAAATAACTAAACAAGTTGAGAAAGAAAAAATGGAAACCATTAGACGTCTGACAAAATAAGGGCAGATATATAGTCACACAAATCAAGTGCTATTTGGCAAAAAGATGGAGTGGACACACAGCAACATGGATAGAACTCAGAACAGCAATACTTGAAGTGTGGAACAAAGGACTGTGGGCTGCATGCTCCCCATCAGGTAAACTGGAGCAGGAGACACACGTGGATAGATGAAGAGGATTTAAGTCCCGGTGGAGAGACAGGGCAACGTGATGGAGGTGTAAGTGAATATGGCAGCCAGAGCTCACCATCCTGCCTGGGGCAAGGATTCCCACAGTGCACACACACCAATGCCCACCACACCCTCTAAATTCATGTGCGTCATCACGTGTTGGGGACACAGCAAAATAGATATCTGAGAAATAAAAGGAGAGGCAGCTTTTCAAGATCTTACAAATGGCCATTTCCTGATTATTATTTGATGTCATTTCTTACTAGTTAGATAATTGTAGGTTGTAACATTTCAGCCCTTGGCTGGAACAATTTCTACAGCATAGTATGTGGCCCCCAAAGAAATCCAGACCTCATGTGGATTAGAAGTTCTAAACTCACTGCTTCACATGTGAGTGCCTTATGGATCTGAACATCATAGGTGATGGTCTACATTCATAGATTTTTCAGACCTATGAAAATGATCCTCATGATAAAATTGCGGATCTCACCTCCTTACACCCAGGACATCCTCTAAGGTCCACAAGACATAAGGAAGCAAAGCTCGACTTGGAAAGTTGCCTGCATCGACTGGTGTGCCACAGCTGGGGAGTCCACTGCCGGGGAGTGGGGTGGTAAGGCCATCTGGCTAATTACAGCCTTGCGAGAAGAAAGTCAAGCCTGACCATAATGATGGTTAAGATCCTCATATACAATAAATAAATAAACAAATAAGCAAATAAATAAATAAATAAGAGCTCATTTTTTTTCCTGTTTTCACACAGTCAAACAACCAAGAGCAGTGGTGGGAACTGTGGTTTCTGAGTTCCAGGATTATCGCAGCTTAACCTACCAAGCCCAGCGCCTGAGAGCAAGTTCACATCTTTGTTTCTGGGGCTACTTAACACAAAACCGGTGAACAAAACCAAATTCCTGGGATTACTTTATTACAAACGCGAGGAGTCCCTCCATAGATTGTTGGACAACTTTCATACATTCTGGGTTCGATTTTGAGACCAAGCCTGAGAAGGGCGGAGCCATGGCCATCTTGGTTACGTTCCCGTTGCTGCGGTTAGGTCATCCTCCACTCTATCACCCACCCATGTGAGCAAACACAACTAAACCTAGGGGTCAGAGGGTACACGATATCATAGGATAAGAGGGATTTCTTGGGAAGGGGGTTGTTGGAGTGTGAGGGAGGAGGGTTAAGAGAGGGTAAAGGGAAGAGATTATCAAAGCCCATTATACAAATATATGTAAATGTCAAATAATGAATGACAATAACATATAAAGCTGATGGTTTCTAAGGAATGACGTCCAAAGTGGGCCTCTGGTCTCCATATGAACATACATATAAACCCTGCAACAACACACACACACACAAACATACATAGAACTATCCCCCAACACACACACACACATGAACATACATATAACCCCTCCCCCAACACACACACACACACACACACACACAAGCTATTGACTAAAGAGTCGTGGTGAAGTTAAGCTGTTCTTGGTCACACCATCACTTCGACAAAACCCAATATCCTGTTAGGCACACTTACGCCACTTCTGCACTTCCTCTCTGCCATCTTAAAATTATGTCAGTGCCCATTGTATAAAAACACAGAGGACTGGGTCTTTAACTCGGAGTTTAAGCGCTGTTTGGCATGTGTGCTGCCCTAAGTTTAAGCCCCAGCATCACAGAAGAAAAAGAGGAAAGAAAACCATTGACTTGAAGCTGTGCTCACAATGTGTTTATTAGGATGAGATGGGTTTGTGGGTGAATCGCCTGCAGGGCAAGCATTAGGACCTGAGTTCAGATCTGCAGCACTCAGGTAAAACTCAGGCTCTACAGTGCATAGAGCTTGTTTAACTTCCGTGCTGGGGAGCAGAGACAGGGAGTAGGTTTCCAATGCTCAATATCCATTCAGTCCAGCCAAAATGGTGAGCTCCGGATTCGTGGAGAGATCTTTTCTCACAAACTAAGGTGAAGAGGGATAGACGAATGTACCTAAAGTCAGCCTCTGACTTCCACACTCACACTCACATATATTCTCTGGTTAGCACATATGAACACACCATACAAAAAGGCATTGCCATTTGCACCAACATCTCTATGCTAATGTAGTGGCAGAATGTGATGCTATGACCCCAGGACACTGTTGCCTTAAGCCCCTCGTTTCCAGTTGTGTGACCTGCCAGATATGCCTGTGCACAAACCACATTAGTGTATTACTGCATAAACAATGACTCCCAGGCGGCCGTATAAAAAATGATAATTTGCAAAGAAAGCCAATAAATAAATCAACTGTCCCTAAGTAGCCCATGAACTGGCAGGATGATAGCCCATTTCCTTGTCAGGCATACCACTGTCCAAAGAGAGAGGTATCAACAGCAGGACCCTGCCCTGTGGCCAGTTCCCATGCCCCTACCCTGGCTAACACTTCTCACCTCCCTATCTTCCCCAAACCCACGCCTCATCACATGTTCTGTCTGGATACACATTTTCTGTCACATCCATCTGTAGTGTGGTAGGGCTCGGGTCTGCCAGTGGGAGAACTGCCCCTGGGACCGCTTCCAGTGGTGACAGCGCCATGTCAGCTGGGCTCTGGCAGCTGATCGTCGGCAGACAGCGCTGTCAGGGAAACAGGGACTTCCACATGCACGAACGAAATTAACTTCTGTGAGTCTGACATTTCCCACAATCAATACTCACAGGGTCCTTGTCTCCAGGATCAAAATTCATAAATCAAAAGCAGAAAGCATGAAATAAGGTATTTGATAAATCCATTAGCTGAAGTGGCTTTGTACTTCTGTCACGCTGTCCAAAGTCTACGGAGTGAGGAAAACCCCTTTGGGCCTGTTCCACGGAGGTGTGGGAGGTCCCACCATGGCTGCCTACTATCCAGAAAATGCTCTGTGTAAGAACATGCATCTTCATTTCGAAATAGCAGTTTGACCTCTATTCTTGCCCTAGAGTCCTGACTGAGTAGGAAACAGAAGCAGAATTTATTCAGTATATGGAAATTTGCTTCATGGTTTTGCTAAATATGAGATGTCATCAGCCATTCCATAGACAGGAATAGTAGATGGCACACATGGGTTTGCACGTGTGCATGTGTCTATAGTTTGTCCATCCCAGGACAGTAAGATCATATATATATATATGGGCTCTGTGTGTGCATACATCCCAGCTAGTTAGAGAGCGGGCCTTGGCAGGTAGGAGCTGTGCACTCAAGGTTCTGCCTCTTTCTCATCCTTCAGTAGGAACATAGAGAGGCACTAAGCAATTAAACATCTAAAACACACAATGCCCTCTCCTTGACCATGAGTCATGTCCCCCGTGACTGCCACACATGCTTTATGGCTTATGCAGCACATTTTATGATAGTATTTCATCTATGTAGGCCTTCTGTCCACAAACCTATCGATCAAACCCTCAAGAGTTAAGGTGCAAGCCCTTCACTCTCCTCTTACTGAGCTAGGGGCACCAAGAAAAAAGTTCCTCATTTCAAGCCCTATCTAAGAATAATTGGGAATGTTACTTTCATTTAAAAGTTAATAAACCTGAATGATTGTGGCTCACAGGAGTGGGCAGCACACTAAGGCAAAAGCAGGGGATTCTGTTCTGGTAGGATGCTGCAGCTCAACTGGTCAATGGCACCCAGCTTTGTGAAGCCAGAAGGAAGCGAGTGTTGTTCTGCCTTTCACTCTCAACACAAAACACAGAAAGGGATCCAGAGAGGTTTATCAACACGTGAAGGCCTTGCTGTCAAGTACAGTGATCTGAATTCTATCCACATCCTGTGCCCAGGACACACATGGTGGAAAGAGAACCAACTATCACAGGTCGATCTCTGACTTCCATAGAGTTGTGCATGAGAACACATGTGCATGCACATGTGTGTGGACACATACTTACACACCCACCAGAGGCACTCAGACACCCAGGCACAGGGCACTCAGGCACAAGCACACACACAAAATAAGTAAATGAAATGTAATACAAATTTTCTTTTCTGCAGATAGAGGGTTTTTTTTTCCCTATTCCAGAAGAATATTCTTATTAGCCATGGATTTGGGTATGTTGTAGGCTCTCTATAATTCCTAGTTCCTGGTCCCTAGTGCTTCTAAACCTTCTCCCTGTAATGCTGGCTCCAAAACCTGGCTGTTATGGAAAGCAGGTTTGGGAGGAAGTCTCTCTTTTTCTAGATTCTTGCTGAGAAGAACATACAGTGTTGGATAGTCTTCTTGCTGGTCTTGTACTGTAGAAATGTCTGTGATTTTGTGCTCCCCAACTCACACTGCTCCCCAAAAGAAAACTTCCCTGCAAACTGTTGTGTGTCACCCATGGGAAATCTTATTGATACTCGAGGAGGATGTAGCTTTCTTTCAAGAGTGATGATGCAGTTTCCCTGAATTCCCAGAAATCTCTAGCGCTTTCCTTTGACCTCTCAGAATTCAGGCGAACATCTTTCTCATCTCTCAGAAAAGACTGAATGGAACAGCAATGCCAAAGGCTGAAGAGGAACACAAAAGGAAGGCAGAAGCATGACCAAGACACATGGAACACCAGAGATAGAGCAGAGAAAGTGACTGGGAGGGAGAGTGAGCAGAAATAGGCTTAGGGAGTAGGGGATGAGGAGGCCTCCCTATGGAGGAAGTTCAGCCTCCTGGTGGGTTAAGGGCACAAGAGACTACAGTTGGTGCTCTCCTCATTTTGAAGAAGATAGGTTACTAGATGTGGCTAGAATTCTAGGGCACTCAAAAGAAAAGGAGCTTGGAGAGACAAAGATGTCTCAGGGCTGAGGGAGTAACAGCAGGACTGAGTAGGCAAGGGAATCAGGGCTGGTCAGGTGAAGGGGACAGAGTTGGGCAAGTATCAGAGATACAGCTGGTGACAGAAGCAGTTCTGAAGGCAGGGATGGGCAGATGATGGAGGTAGAATCAGGCAAATGATGTAGACAAGACCATGTAGATGATGGAGGCTTGGCTGAGTAGGTGAGGAGGGCAAAGTTGGGTAAGTGAGGAAGGCAGGACTATGTAGATGATAGAGGTAGGGCTGTGTAGGTGATGGAGACAAGGATGTTTAGGTGATGGAGACAGGGATGTGTATGTGATGGAGACAGGAATGTGTAGGTGATGGAGACAGGGATGTGTAGGTGATGGAGGCAGGGCTTGGTAGGTGATGGAGGCAGGGCTGTATAGGTAATGGAGGCAGGGCTGGGTAGGTGATGGAGACAGGGATGTGTAGGTGATGGAGGCAGAGCTGGGTAGATGATGGAGGCAGGGCATGGTAGGTGATGGAGGCAGGCCTGGGTAGGTGATGGAGGCAGGGCTGGGTAGGTGATGGAGGCAGGGCTGGGTAGGTGATAGAGACAGGGCTGTGTGGGTGGTGGAGGTAGAGATGGGTAGATGAATGAGGCAAGGCTTTTCCAGTGCTCCAAGCTTTTTTCCAATATGTTGTGTCCTTTTTCTCTTTACTTCTATTTGACTAGGTTTTACTTTTTCTCTGAACATGACCTTCATTATCCAAACCTTTACATCTTTCTGCCCAGCTAAACGGCAAGCCTTATGAGTGGGCCCAGGACAGTGTTTTATATTTCACTATGTGTTTGCTGCTCACTGCACTCCTTCACATGTCTTTTGAAGGAAGAAGCAGAGAACAGAGTAACCATAGAAGAGAATTTCCAAGATGAAGCTCCAGGCTGGGTCTAGGTGCAGCAGTGCTGAGTGATGCCTGGCTTTATTGGACATCTATGCATGAAATGGAGCACATTTAACCTCTCACACATTTAAGACTTTGTTTTCTTTAATTTTTCAGTCTTGGCAAAGTTTTTATATACATATAAAATAAAATACTGGTTATTCAAATGTGTTAAAAAAACAAAGGTAAGGAGAATGCTTTTGCTTCTTGTATTACATAAAGACATTTGCCAGTTCCTAAGGTCTTCATGCTCTGCAGCAAGGTTTCAACTGACTGCGCCATCTCCCTGTCCTCTGGAATTGCTTTTTAAAGTAAAATAGGTGGAAGCCCTTGGTCTTGCCTTATTGCCTAAACCAACAAAGCTCAGCTGTTACCCAAGATGCATTGTATTGTTAAGAACCACATCCTTCAATTCAGCATGAGCATGATGCGGTTACCCTGTCCCATGGAGAGGATGTCACCAGAGATGCCTTAAACTGGTCTTTGTTTTCATTTGCATAAATGGAACCTCTCATGGAAGAAATCAGCAGCAGCACTCTTGCGACAGTCCCTCTCTCAAGGTCAAAACTGAAATAACTTTGCGTGTGCTCATATAAGGACGATGTAGTCTTGGTGCATTACAGGCAGCCATCAGTTGACTATGCCAGTGTTGCAGAGCAGAGGTCTGAGCAGTGAGCCAGGCTGCTCCCACAGAAGCAAGGGCAGAGCCTATCATGTTTCACGAATCCACACAGCGCCTGTAACTGCATTTCTCTGAAATAGTTAGCTGCTTCTTTGACATACTAGGAGAATATGACAATAACCTTTCCGTGTCTGCATTATACATTCCCTGTCCATCAAGAGGAGCCCATGGTTTGATACTTTCAGTGTCTAATTACAAAGCCAGCCAATAATTGGAGGCTCTCCCCGCCATATAGATCCTCTGTCGTCTCAGGTGTCGATAGCTGTGGCTTTCCCGGGGGGACCAATGGAGGATGCTAGGTGCCCTTGAGAAAGATTTTGTTGTTATTTAAATTCAATGAAGTTTTCTTGCACTCTGCTTTTATTCTGTCTGCTTGGTTGCATCTCCATCTAGCATGTCTGTTACCTTCTGAAAACACCATTGTGTGAGAAGATGCACCAAAGAAAATAGTTTGCTGGTTGACTATCAGGCATTTTCCCCCCAAAATTTGAGAATTTACGCTATGATAGCACATTCAAACTGTATTTTGCTAGCATTACAGTGAGGTGAAAGTCTGAAAACATTCCATGAGAATTATCTTCAGAGTACAGGGCAGTGTCTTCAGTCAGGAACAGAACAAGGAGAAGCAGCTTGGATGTGGGAGGCTGTAGGCTAGCCCTGCCTGGGTTCCTGAGCTAACCCATATCTAGGTGACTCGCCATCGAAGCCTGAGTCTCTTATGCAAAGGAAATTCTTGGTAGTCACACCAGCTGTAGCGAGACTGGGTTGAATTTAAGTATATTTTATTACTGCAAGATGATTTAGAGTCTATGGCACCTAAGGAAAGCCCGACTCTGACAGAGAAGTCTGGTATTTGGTATTTTGTGAGCATTCTTGACTTCGGAGCCACATTTTTCAAGTATCTTCATACATGAAGCTCTACAGATTGGCTCTGCATCCGCTGGACCAAGCTTCTGTCTTGCGTTCAGAGCCATGCTCTCCCCAGTGATCTGGTTAGTCTCGCCCCAGAGCCCTAGGGGACTGAGTTAGGGTTCAACTTTTTTCACAGTCATTTTCAGCCCTCTCAGTTAGATCATCAGATGCTATGCACACACGACTGTTCCACCTGCAGCCCCTGACCTGGGGAGGGTTCCCGTCCCCAGTGGTAGGTCAGGCTATTTATATTTTCTTGGAAAATGTATGTTTACATGTGTGAGTAGAATGCAATGTACGCATGTGTATGTGAAACATGCTAAGTGCATCCATGTGAGTTTGTGTGTGAAAAGCAATGTATATCCATCAAGGGGTTCATGGATAAGTGCATATAATGAATTAACACAATAGAACATTATTTGGCAACAGGAAGTTCTGACATATAATAACAAATAAAACATCAGAAATACCATTCCATGTGAAAGGAACCAGATGCAAAGCAGCACATATTAAAAGATATCATTTATAGAAAACTGCACACTTCGGAAGACAGGACAGTGATGTGTGGCTCTCCAGTGCTGGCTGTAACATCAGAAATGACAAACTCAGCCAAATGTCACATGGGTGGCAAAATGTGAAGAACATTTGCCCATGTTGCTAAGGGTGTGCTCTGAAATAGGAAAAAGAAGACTTGAAACGCTTAGGAAATTTACATAATGATAATAAGGATACTTGGAAAAGCAAAGAAAGGTGTCTCTCTCACATTGAGCCTGGAGTGAAGAGGTGCGTAAGGAAAAGCACAGGATGTGGGCCACGCAGAACAGACATAGAGACTGACTAGAAACTAAATTCAGGTCCCTACAGTCTACTGAAATTGGAGCCTTGTTCACCTGGCCACCCTTGTCTGGCCAAGGCACCCAGTAGAGAAATGTAGCTCCCAGGACCGGCCACATCTCCTAGGATATGCTCCAGCCTCACTCTCTACGGCCTCGATGTGTTTAGAAGTGCAGCTTACTATTGAACTGGTGGCCTGATGTGGCTCCGAGGTACAAGCTAGGCTCTGGGTGGGTGCTGGCAAGTGGCCCCTAAGGTTCAGAATTGCTGTCCAAGGTGCTGGGCCTGCAGCACAGGCCCAGGACTGAAGGAGTGGACCAGTCCTGTGCAAGCTCTGGGTTCTGGATGGTTAATTTGCCAGGTGAGGAGTAGCAAAACATCTTGGGTGGAGCTTCGTGCTCTCAGGTCCCATTTGGCAAGTGAAGGAGAGCAGATCTTAGGGAAGCATTAGGGGATCCGAAGCGGCTTTGCCTGGGATCTAGCTCCTGCCACGCGAGACAGTGTCATTGTAAATCCTGTGTAACACAGAAGAAAACTGAGGCAGAGGAAAATTGAGGCTGGAGGTTCTTTGTGAACACCCTCAGCACAAGTCAGAGGTTACTTGTAAACAAGTTTCTGCTGCCCGCTCCCCCAGACTGGTGTGGGAAGTTAGTGAAGATTGACTCTTTGCTCATTAAGTGGGCTGTAGCAATACCTGTGTGGGTCAGGAGGGAAACAGATGTCCTGTCAGCAGGTCCATTGTAAATTTTGCCAGGAAGGAACAAAGATGAATAACTTTCCACCGTAGGCATCCTTGGCACTGGCTGAGCACAGGCTAGCCCAGTACTTTCAGCAGTGACCCTGTGCCTGCCCTAACTTCTCTCTGGAACCCAAGCCTCAACAAGTCTGTGCACAGTGTAGATTTGCTTGGTGGCTAAGCAGCCTTGCCTTTGGTTTGTCAATGGAGAATGGGTACCTCCAATTGAGGGGCACAGAAGTTGGTTCTCTGGGGAGCATGTCTCCCACACCAGAAGTCACCAAAACTATTTTTTAAATTTTTCCCAAGTCTTGTTTTTACGAAGACTTAACATAACACTTCAAAAATAGAATGCATTGAATGAATAAAAAATTAAGTAAGCTAGAATATTCTAGAATGTTCTAACCTTAAGACTGAGTATAACCCAGTATCATGACTTGAGCTACAAAAGAAACTAAGGATCCATTACCTGCCATAGGGACAAGCAGACAGGGGGGATGGGGTTCCCACAGGTGCTAGTGAAGACTAAGGAAATCAACAGGTATATAGGAAAACATCATGGAAACTGCTGAGCAGAGTTGATGTTAACTGTAAGAACTGTGTTAAGGTGCTCGGGTGTTAGAAAGAGGTTTTGTGTTTCTGGGTATCCAGAGTTATCTTAGGAATAAACCAAAGGCTGAGGCGATGGCTTGGTTGCTGAGGCGTTTGCACCGTAAGCATGTAGACCCGTGTTTGGGTCCCCAGTACTCTCAAAGAATGCTAAGCACAGTAGCATGTGCCTGTAATTGTAGCACCAAAGAGGTGGACATAAGCGGGTCCCTGGAGCTCTCTGGTCAACCAATCTGGCTGAATGGGTGAGCTGCTGGTTCACACACACACACACACACACACACACACACACACACACACACACTAGCTATACAAGAAAAATTGTGGGGAGAGGAGGAAATTCTGAATTAGCGAAGCCCTAAGTGAATGTATCCTGCTGACATGAACAGATCAGGACAAGGACCTGATGCATGGGAAAATGGCGAAACCTTTCCCTATGGGTAAGGCTCAAGAGGGATGGTAAAGTCTTCCTCTGTTGACAGTGTGCAGAAAATGTCCACCTAGCTTTGTCTCTGGTACGTCACAGCCAGAAATTGCTCCCCTGCAGAGACTATTCCCACTGAGAATCGAAACCCACTTCCTCGTTCAGCTGAACCGAAGAATAACCCAGATGCACTGTTCAACTCTATACAATAAATACCATGAGCTTCTCGGGTGCTGAGGCTTCTCCATCAGAGAGCACAGTCTACCTGATCCCAGCTTTTCTGTGTCTGTGTGTTCATGTGTTTTTATTTTCTTCACCCCCCAGCTGCTCCAGTCAGGTCCCTGGAGCCATGAAAGAATAAATGAAGCAATGGCAACGCAGGAATTATATTAGAGAACAATGTCTCACAACTCAGCTTTCAGATTCTCATAATTAGGACATACTTGGGAAGGACTTGTTTTTCTGTTTGCATTCTTCCCTAACTGCCTCCGTTTGGAAGTCTTTCCTTAACACTGTGTGCATCAATGGAACCCATTTCTAAATTTAGCACTACTTATTTTATTCCTTAAAAAAGTAAACAAAAACTTTTTAGGGTGTAGAATACAATGTTTTCTTTTCTTCTTTTTTTTTTTTTTTTAGCAAACTTTTTCTTTGAACTATAAGAACAGGTGACTCCAAGGCGATGTCATTCGTGTCCACATGACATGTTGGCTTTCAAGTAGGAGTGTTTTCTTTTTCTCACATGAAACATGGATTCCTGTCACAGCACTGAGGGGAGAGATTCTCAGAGGTGTTTTCTGGAGACAGAGCATCTTGTGGAATCAACATCCTTAATCTGAGGGGGAGCCCAGCCCAGGCTCTTTCAGCACAGAGTAGGAGCTTTCTCTAGAAGGCAGCTGCCTCCTGCAAGGTCAATACCAGACAAAGGCTCCTTGCACTTACCTACATCAGTCTGTTCCATGAGCTACTCCATGCTGCCTTGGAAACAGCACTGAGAGAAGGAGGTAAGAACCTCTGTGTTGTGATTGGAGTCCGCAGGGTGTGGAGAGAGCCCTCATCCACATGACTTTATATCTAGGGACAGTCAGATGTGGTGGGTAAGTTCCCAGTCCCTTGGCCAAAGCCTGAGGTCCATGTCAAGGACCTAGTGCTGGTGACACCTGCACTGGTTTTATCCGGGGTACTTTAATGTGTTCCAGGGTGATTTTATTGCTTTTCTTTTTGTGAATATGCTCTTGATCCCCACGTCTTTTGGGAATTTAATGGCTATTGCTCGTTTCTTAGTCTTTGAAATTGGTCTTAGAGAAAATTAAAAGATGCATTATCCTCATTTAATATCTGTGGAGACTTAGTCACTGTGGGATCTAGGGATGGTGTGCCCTGCTAAACACAAGCACATGACGGCTACAAGTATCTGGGAGCAGGAGGAACTAGAGTGCCTGCCCCCATTGTAGCCTGCTGCATTAGCAGCTGACCCAACAGCTGAAGCTCCAGCCTTTTCCCCAGCCAAACTAAACTCCAGTCTTCAACCTTCCAGGAGGGGTGGTGGTGAAAGTTCCCTCTTCTTTCCAAGTAGCCTTAGGTATGCTGGACTGAGCTAATCAGACCAGAGAGGAACATTTATTTCTGATACAATCAAGATGCATGCTATAAACATCTTTTGTGAGCAAGTGGAGTTCAAATTTTGTTTGAAAATGTTAAAGTTTATTTTTCTTCTTTTTGAAAGAGTAAATACATTGTACTAACCCCTTTTTGCCCAGTAATTTCTAACACAGGAAGGGAATTGCCCTTGGATTGGAGACGAGTAATTAAAACCTCAACATTTTTGCAGATACACATCTCATCAGGCCAAGCTTCTCAACCACCAGTCTGTCTATCAAATCTCCTCATTTATTGAGACTTAATAAGAATTACACTCACGCATACCATATATCAACTTACAAAAGCCAAATGATGATAGTGTTTGTTGTTGGGAGGAATTAAAGGGGCTCAGATAACCTTGACTCCTGACCCGGTGATTGGCTGCTGCCCTCCTGATTCACAGTGGAAGTTTCTGAACACGCCAGGCTCTTGATCCACGTGATTCAAATGTAAGCAGAGCCCAGAGTTCCCCTCCCAGGATGGGACTCACATCACGTGCGACCACCCACGTGTGTGCACGCATCACTGTGTGAGGAAGGACAAAGGAAAGAACAGTTGGTGGCGTGAGCTCACAAACCGCTATTTCCAAATTCTCACATAAACATTCCTTTTGTTTCTTGGGAATTTCCTATATAATCCAGGTTGACTTCAGACTTTTGGTAATCCTCCTGTCTCAGTCTCCCTAGTACTGCTGTCCTTGGTGGACTGGTTAGCTTTTGTCCACTTGACACAAACTGGAGCCACCAAGAAAGATGGAAACTTGAGTGAGGAATCACCTTTACAGATTGGCTGGTGGGTGTGTCTGTGGGCACTGTCGTGACTGACGGTTGATGTGGGAGGGTCTAACCCACTGTGGGTGCTGCCACTCCAGGGCTGGTGGTCTTGGGTTAGATAACAAAGCGTGCTGGGCAAGCCGTGGGAAGCAAGCTAGTAGGCAGCACTCTTCCATGGCGTCTGCTTCAGTCCTGCTTGAGTTCTTGTCCTGATTTCCCTCAGTGATGGAGTGTGATCTGGATGTCTAATCCAAACGAACCCTTTCCTCTCTCACCAAGTCGATGCTGTCACTGTGATATCGCAGAACAGATAAACAGAGCAGGACACCTGGCTACAAACACACGTCTTTTAGGGCCCCATTTCAAGGATGAGCAGGTTGTGACAAACCTGCGTTCTGGCGCTTGAAGTAGGTATTGTACCTTCTTCCTTCCCAGATATAAAGGAAAAGTCTCTGCTCCTTTAAGTTTATACAACATGCATCCAGTAAGGTGCCTTCTGCTTCGGCGTGTGCAGTTTACATATTTGCTTTCATTTCCCGGCACAGTTTAGACAATCGCGTCTTTTGGGCCTGCGGTGAGCTCTGCTGACACACAGAGCTGTCCCTCAGAGGAATGGAGGGGGGGTTGCTTCTCAATCTTGGCATGTAAATTAATTGCTAAATCACAATGCAATTTCTATGAAATTGCATTTGAATGTGAGATTAATAATGAATGAATTAATCAAGATTAATTTTATTATAATGAATACCAAAGGATCTAATGTTGATTGGCTAAGCTGCCCTCCTTGAGCACATCCTTATGAATATTCACGTTTTGCTGGTGAACTCCTTGTTGGGAATCAGGCATTTGAGGGAGCCTTTCCCAGATAACTCTGTGAGCCATGTGAGGGGAATTTCTTCAGGAACTTCTCATTTAGGAATTAATTTCCTTGCTACACTTGCCATCCCTAGAGGGGGTCTCCAGCTAATGAATTGTTGAGAAAATATATAAATTTTATATTTGGAAAATAAAGATTCAGTGTGTGGAAGGGGCTCTTTCCAGTGATATTTCTCTTATCCAATTAGCGCTACATATTTAAGAAAATTAATTCAAAATGAAATCAGGTGATGCTTTGGAATGCAATAAGGCAATATCTGCTTGAGTTAGTGAGACCGGGGTTTGGTTGCATTTTCAATATTTGCTCAGATTTCACATATTCATATATGAAAATGCTATATAACACTCAAATAAAAATACAAAGATACACTAACCTTGGTTTCCTGGGCTAAATGTGACTCTTAGGAAAGGGAGCTATTTGGGAGGTGTTCTAAAGATTTGGTGGGAGGATGGATGAAGAATGTCAGCTTTACGATGTGCCTCAGGCTTGGGCCTTCTCTCTCCTGAGACCAGCCCAGGCTGCTTCCTCTCCCACACCCTTCCATGCTAGCTTGTTCCTATGGTTACAGGACTTCCTGGAAGAAACTTTCCCGTGGTAACAGGGACCAAAGGGACCTCTACTGTTCTACTGTCATTTAGTCTTGATGCCTCTTTCTTGTTGGAAGCCTCCTAATGCTGACACTGCTTGCTCTTGGTTTCCTTTATTTTTTTTTCTCATTTCCTGCTGCCCTTCTGCTCCATTCATAGACTCAAAATGGCCACCCTGTCCCTTCCACGGCCTTCTAAGTTGTGTCCTCGTTTCCCCCCTTAGTGACCATCTCACTCAGCAGTTTAATTACATCAACTCGCAAGCAACTTCCAGCGTCTTTCCATATTACACCAAACAGACACACATATAAAAAAGACAGATGGATGCGCAGATAGCTAAATAGATACATAGACACACCAACACATGCACACTAACAGACAGACAGACACACACCAACACTAATGGATACACCAATGGATCACCATTATCTCCAGCTCATACCATCTCATAAGGTACCAGCTGTTCCATTGGTCTCCCAAGGTGCTCCATGATGGTGAAGGCATTGAGGGTGGCCAGGGGAAGAGTTGGAAACTCCTGGGTGGACGATGGACACACTGTGGTGAAGCAAAGCTGCCTTACTTGCCTGAAGTCTCTGCCTCTCTCCCACTTTCCTGATGTGTTCATCGTGTTAAAATCCTCTTCTTCCCCCTTGTAGCTGCATCCCATGCAGACCAATAGACAGACAGACACATACAAATAGACAAACAGGAAGACAGACAGACATGAACACACAGACAAATAAATAGATCCACTGACATGTACACACTAACAGACAGAGATGCAAACACACATAGCACACCAAAAGACAAAGATAGACAAACAAATGCGCGTGCGCGCGCACACACACACACATGCACACACACCACTCTCCCCTTGTTAATGTCTTTCCTGACTGTGTTGTCAACAGTCATAGGGTTAGCTGGCTTCTCCAAATGGTCCTAAGATGCAGGATTCAAAGCACTGGTGACCTAGCTCAGGAGTTTGATGCTGTTCTATTCAAGCTGCAGACTCAAGAATTCCTTGCTCTCTTTCCACACTTCTGTGGCATATATTAGTCAGTTTCATTGGTTATTCTATGATATATCATCAGCCCTTGGTCAGAAGGGAACAATAGCTACCCATAATGGAACATTCCTGTAGGAAAGATTCCCCACTCTGCCTCTGTATTTCGGAAGATAGGAGCGCTGGCTAGTTTTCATGTCGACTTGACACAGCTAGCTAGAGTCATTTAGAAGAGGGGTCCTCAGTTAAGAAGATGCCTTACCAGATTGGCCTGTGGGGGACTTTCTTGATTAATTACTGCTGTGGGTGGGCCCATCCCACAGTGGTGGTGGCACCCAAGCTGGTTGTCCTAGATGGTAGAGAAAGCAGCTGAGCGAATTACAAGGAGCAAGCCCGTAAGCAGCACCCCTCCATAGACTCTGCATCAGCTCTGGCCTCCAGGTTCCTTCCCCGTTTGAGTTCCTGTCCTTACTGCTTTCTATGATGAAATCTGACACCGTAGCATGAAATAGAGTCTCTCCTCCCCAAATTTCTTTTGTCATGGTGTTTTATCACAGCAATAGAAACTTTAAGATATTGCTTATGACCAGGGCTGTGAAAGAGATTCTTGAATGAAATTACCTTTCAATAAGCAAGTGACTCAAATAAAATAAAATAAAATAAATAAGCAAGTGACTCTTTCACCAAAGGAGGGAAGAAGGAGAGGTGGGAGGTTGCTGTTGGGATGCAGAGCAACAGAGGACAGACAGCACAGGTTGGGAGAATGGACAAGCATGGCACACACAAAGAAGTGCAAATGTTCCTGTGCGAATGTGGGTTAGGGTGTGTGTGTGTGTGTGTGCAGGCCAGGGGGCCACAGAAGTTTGTTGGGTTCTCTATCACTCTCTTCCTTATTCTCTTAATAAAGAGTCACTCACTGACTCTAGATCTAGTTGGGCTGTTAGTGTGGTTGCCAGCAAGCACCCTTACAGCATTAGCATAGCAAGTGACCATGGCCATGCCTAGATTTTTGAATGGGGATTGAGGATCCAAAAGAAGTCCCCAAGTTTGGGCAACAAGCGCTTAGTCATTGAATAACCTCCTCAGTTTGGTTACGTTAATTCTTGTCTAGGACATTAAATCTTAGTAAGTGACCTAACCCATAACTGCCATACATGCCACCCACATGTCTGCATCTTCTGGAAATCAGAAGCTCCACATTTTGAGGCTCAGGGTGTCCAGGCACGTACCTTGCATTCACTTCTGCAGGTAGTGATTCTCCACCACAGGCTCTTTAGGTCTGACATTAAAAGCAACTTCAGTTCTAATTAGAAACAGTCTAAGTACCTGATGAGGCCACTTTTGCAGAATTCTACTTCCTCATTAAAATGAGATCAAGAGCTCAGTAATAGGAGCTGTCTCCCTCTTAACACAGCACGCTTCGGAACATTCCTTACTGTGGTCTGAAAACAGTTCTCTGACAGTGTGAGGAGTGCAGAGCCAACGGATCTCCACAGAGTTCCTGCTTCAGAGGCAAGGCCTGATTTAGAATCCTCAAGAACCCAGGAAACCTAAATCATAACGATCCTGACCAACAGGGATCCACATGGATGTCTTATGCTGGGCTGCTCAGTATGATTCGCAGGACAGGAGCTGAGCCCTCACGTGCCTTCCAAGTACATCTTCTTCTCAACAGGATACTATTTCCTGAAGACTGGAGGAGAGGGAGGAGAATGCATAAACAGACATAAAAGGAACAGCCTGCCCTGGGGAAAGCCCTGCCCAGAAGGATAGCCCGACCCAGGAGGATAGCCCTGCCCAGGAGGATAGTCCTCTCTATAATCTAGCCTCTATCTCAAATGCAGGCACACAGGACTGAGAACATGCATCCCAGTTTGAACTGGAAACATCTAGAAGCTCACTTTCCATTCTGGTTCAATTGTTTTATAAAAATATCTTTTTATATGCATCATGTCTGTGTTGAGATGCTCTTGAAGGGTGTGTCTCTCCAAATTTAATGCCAGGGATCCTCATTTTGATTTGGAAAAAGCTACAATAAGTCCTCCAAAGAGAATTAAATAGTCTAGAAAACTCCTGCATGTTATTTATTTATTCCTCATGATAACAAATGGGGCCATTGCTTTGAATTTAAAGGTGCTTAATTGGGGGAGATGCATAAAGGTCAAAGACAACCACTGTGGCTCTAATTTGAAATGACTGTTAACTTTTGCCTTAAAATGAAGCTTGCCTTCCATCCCCTACAGTCAGTTCCTACACATCACATCCAGCACATGGCCCACAACATATGATGGTAGTAGCTTCCAGAAGAAGCCTAGTCATTAAAACTTTAGGAACACTGACTTCTAAGAAATATGGCTTCTTTCCTCCCTCCCTCCGCCCGCCCCTCCCTCCCTCCCAGGCAATCAAATCTGGTTTTCTCTGTTTTTTCACAAGCAGCCTGTGTTGTGACCATGATACCAGTCTCAGCTTTGCTCTTTGCATCTCCACCAGGCGCAACAATGGCACTGGTTTCAGTTTTGCCGGGGCCATTCCATCAAGGCACACACCGGAGGCTGCGCGCAGCAGGAATTCTTCTCTGTGTTCATCTATGCCAGTGAACGAGGCTGAGGGACATCTCTTGTCCTTATTACCTGCCCGTGGCCTGCTAGCCCACAAATTGAAGACAGGAAGCTTAGCAGCGTCAGTGCCACAGGAGTGTTTTTATCAACCTGCTTCTTCCTACCCCACACTCTGACAACCTCCTTTGGCACAAGGAAAAGTTTAGGCTTTGCAAAAGTATCAACAAAAAATCTTCCAAAGACCTTTAGGGAGCACAAAAAATATTTAGTTTCATCACCCTCTTTAGCTAAACTAGGAAAAATTTTCGGTGTATTAAATGTATGTGTTCTGAGAAGCTGTTTTAAGATAGGATTTTATCCTTCAAACTGGGAAGCAAATTAAGTTTTAATGAAATAGAGTTAGTATTTGAGAAAGAAAAATTCATAAATACCTTTATATAAGATGTTGGAAGCAAATGAAAGTATTTGTGTTTATGCCTCTGTATTCGTGATCTGAAGCATGATTAATAAAAACTCAGAGACAGAAATTGTAGTTCAACCTGAAGAAAAGAAAAGAAAAGTAGAACAGCCAGCCACTGGCTCTTACCTCTACCTCAGTCGGAAATGGCGATCCTGCCTCCAGGAATCTCAGAATGAGACTGAGAGCTGTCTCCTCCCATCTTATATTCTTCTCTAGGGATGGGATTAAAGACATGCACTGCCTGGTTTCTATGGCAACGAGTGTGGCTACTGGGATTAAAGGTGTGTGTTACCACTGCCTGGTCTGTAAGGCTGGCCAGTGGGGCTGTTTCACTCTCTATCTTCAGGCCAGCTTTATTTACTAAAACACAAACGAAATGTCACTACAACAATCACACTTCTAGCTCTGAATTGTGCACCATCTGTGTTCATGCCCAACTCTCTCTCCCTATGCTGGGTTTTGTTGTTGTGGATAATGCAAGAATTAATATCTCCCATGTAAAGTACATATCAACACTGCCCATCTAATGTACCAACACAGCCCACCAAGTGTTGTGGAACTCTGTCCTCTGGGCACGACACAGCCAGACATCGCCATCTGGAAATCAGAGCAGCTGTGATGACCCCCAGGAGACCCTCAAGTTTGATCCCATTAACGATCTGTCGTGAGGAGAATAAGGGAAGAACAAAGCCAAGGCCCCCTCCTCCTCGGCGCACATAAACAGCTAGGAGGGGTTGAGAGGGGACCTGTGTCGTCCAGTGGTGTGTTCACCTCTATGTAGCTGCTGCTCCTAAAGGTTCGCCCACGCCCTCTAAGTAACTCCATACGCATGCTCCCATAACTCTGTGAAACTCTCTGGCCCGTGAACCTAGACTCAGGTGAAATCCTTCTCCTGTTCCACCATTGCTGCACTATCTGGCATGAACAGACCTCAGTTCAGGAGAAGTCAATAGAACACCAAGGAAATAGGAAAGCCAGTGCCTCACACTGGGGACATGAGCCAGAGAGGGAAGGATCACTCAGGTTCTTCACATAGGGCCAGGATATTAAGTCACCTGGGCACTCCACACCTCTGTCTCAGGCACTGTGTGTCTTGGGCCTTTGTGTCAAGTGGCCTGGATTCCAGAACGCAGTAAGACTGTAAAACCCAGAGCTCAGGGAGGCCTGGCAATTCGTTCAACATGCCTCATAATTCATTTATGCTAGATTGCAGTGCAAAAAGGTAAAATGGAAAAGAATGAGATAAAGCCAGACAGATGTGATAGATACATGAACAATGAGAAACACTTTGTCCTAGTGGCCGGGCTCCGCTGTCCCTTAATCTCTGATTATCATAACTTCAGGGGTTATGAATCATTATATATTGATCGGCTTAAGTGCACTTCTGGTGAGTGACAGCCATGCTCGATCCTATCTGCTCCCTGGACCTTACTCACTGAGTGTACGAAAGCGGTCTTGCTGCTGTCGGGTGACGGTAACCGCACACAAAGCTCTGTGGACATGAGCAGAAATACTATCCCGCTGACGGGGGCTAGCTGTCTGTGCAAAAGGAGGCCATATCAAGTTGATGCAGGTTACAAAACCATTAGCGGATGGCTCTCAGGCAGAACCATTTGCAGTGACTCGTGCTTGCTTCATCTGCGCCTTTTGGCAATTAAACCTTTCTAATTGGAGTAACGGGCTAGGCATTCTGATGGTTTTCGGTAGAGCAGGCGCGCAGCTCCACTGTAATTTGAGTATGATATTCTGATAGATGAACTGGAAGCTTTTGTGAAGTTGGGGAGCAGTCTCTATGTGGACCCGTTACAGGCCTCAGAATGAAGAACAAAATCGCTTGACATTCGCCATGAATTAATGATGCCCCCTTTGAGAGATAAGGAGTTAAGTGAGCATTCTACTCAAAACACACAGATTCTATTTCAGGGACGTTTATCAGCAAATGGAAAACAAAGCAGTAATAGAAATGGTCCAGTCCCAGAGCAGCACACTCTGGACCTTCAGAACTTGCTAAGGAGATCGTGGTGTAAACATGCCAATGTTGGGTGGCCCTGTCTATGGAAAAGTCTCTCAGAGTTCTAGTAATGGATTGAGGGTTGTTCTTTTTTCAATCAGTTTTTTTTTTTACATTGGAAGAATGTTTTATTTTTTATTTTTTTTTCATTCAAAAATTTACACTTCCTCCCCTCCTCCCATTCCTCTCCTGCTCCTCCACTCACCCTCCTCCCTCCCTCCTTAAGAGAAGGCAGGGAACCCTGCCCTGTGGGAAGTCCAAGGCCCTCCCTGCTACATCCAGGCCTAGGAAGCTTTGCATCCAATTAGACTAGGGTCCCAAAAAGCCAGTACCTGCTGTAAAAACAAGTCCCAGTGCCTTTATCAATGGCTTCTCAGTCAGCACCCATTGTCAGCCACATTCAGAGAGTGGTTTGATCGCATGCTCATTCAGTACTGGTCCAGTTGGATTTGGTGAGCTCCCATTAAAACAGGCACACTGCTTCAGATGGTGGACCAACCCCTCGCAGTCCAGACTTCCTTGCTCATCTTCTCCCTCCTTCTGCTCTTTAACTGGACCTTGGGAGCCTCCCTTCAATCAGTTTTATATCTCAGGAACATGCTTTTTGAACCAAGTGAACAGCTTACTAATCATTGGTGCGTCAGAAGACTCTGTCCCCAGTATCTTTGCCCTTTGTGGCCCAAGAGGATAACTAAGGTGTTTTGTCAGAAAGAAGGAACACTGACATTTCAGAAACTAGCAGAAACATTCTAGACAGGCAGGGAGCCTGGCTTCACTGACACAAAGCAGCAGGTAACAGGTCCAGAACAAAGTAGAGCAGCAGGAAGACCCTGCAATGAGAGATTCTGGAAGCATGCCAGGCTCATCCCTTGGGAGGCTGAGGCAGGAGGATCATCATGAACACAGACCCAGCATGAGCTATAGGGTGAAACTCTCCCCCACCACACACACAATCAAAATGATGATTCTTACTGCTTTAAATCTAAGAGGTTGGGCTGGGAGAGAGTTCAGTAAAGTGCTTGCCATGCAGGGGTGGGCACCTGAGTGTGAACCACAGCACCCATGTTAAAAGCTGTGCATTTGGGAGGGAATCTCCCTGGGAAGAGGAAATGGAAGAGAGAGCTCTTGGGTGGACTTGGGGTGGTGGGGATGTGAACCTGAGGGATTGGGTTCAGGGGTAAATGGAGGGGAGAGTAACAAAAGAGAATAGAAGAAATTAGAAAAGCCTATAGGTCCAGCAGCTGATGACAGATAATGAAAATATGGTGCATACACACAATGAAATCTTATTCAGCTGCAAAGACAAATGAAATTGTGATATTTGCAGGCTAATATGGAGTGAGGTCATCCTGACCCAAAGGACAAACACTGCATATTTCCCCTTGTATGTGGATGTTGGCTTTAAGCTTTAGAAATGTATGTTTCAATCAGAATAACCACAGAGGTTGGGTAACTAGTCGGAGGCCAGGAGGGAAGTGGACATCTTCCAAGACAGGGAAGATGGAGTACAGTTTAAGGAGCAATAAAGAGGAGAATAGGATAGAAGGATGGCACGGCAAGGGAATGGGAAGACACGGTGAGGCAGGGAATATGGGGCCAGGACAACCAACACTAAAACACTAGAGATCTTTATTTATCTCTATGTAGCTCTGGATGTCCTGGAACTTACTGTGCAATCTGGGGCAGCCTACACAGGATCACAGAGATCCTCCTACCTCTGCCTTCTTATTGCTGGGATTAAGGGTAAGCGTTACACCATCCAGCTCTAAAGACCTTTTGGAAAACCATGGAAAAGGAGAAAAGGGAAGGGGAAAATGGTACAATTATATTATAATCTCAAAAATATAATAAATGGTGTAGAAAATATATGGAGGCCTACTTCTGTAGAAGAGTCCTGAAATTTATATGGAAGTGGTACAGACTCATGATCTTAAAACTGGGGAAGCAAAGACTGGTGAATTGCTGGACTTCTCTAACTAGCCAGACTAGCTTACTTTGTGAGTTCCAGGTCAATGAGAGCTCCTGATTTGTTTGTTTGTTTGTTTCATTTGTTTTTTAAATGTCGACAATGCCTGAGGAATGATACCTGAAGTTGACCTCTGGTATCCCACACACATACAATATAGCTACATATACATAGCACACACATGGCAGCACATATATGCACATACACACAAAAATAAGTAAGTAAGCAAATAAATAAATAATAAAACCAAACTCAACACGTAAACCAGGATACATGTCAAGGGCAGAGGGAAATGAAGAGCTGTATCCTGGGAGTGAGTCTCACCCAGACCTCAGATCTGAATGGGTAGCCAGCTCGTGCATTCTGGAAACTTCCTTGAAGGGAACAGCAGGCCCAGGCAGTAATGAGCCAGTCTTTGAGCAGGGCTAATGGTCCAAAAGTCATGACCTGATCTAGTAGACATTATCTACTAAGTGAGAGAAAACGTAGCTCTCCCAGAAAGAGCAGAAACCAGACTCTGGACAGAAGCCAATTGTGAATAAAGACCATTAGGGACCAATCTTACCAGCATGACCCCTTGCACTCAGGTTCTGCTGTGTCAAGTAAGCATAAACATCAAAATATTTCCTCAGAGCCATCCTTCATTTGTATGTCTTTAATTCAAGTTCTGGAGACGTGATAACAACCAATAGGAAAAGTCACCCCAAGTGTGTCGTTCCCAGCAGGTAGTAACATGAGATCTGCCTGGGTCAGGAAGAGACCAAGTACTTCCCTTCACCAGGTCGAACATCAAAACCATGATGCTCGGCGTTTTAAAGACCTATGATCTTTAAGAATGCTTTTGTTTTAAAACAAGAACATTGTTAAACAGTAAGCTGAGTCCTGGTTTATTCTGGGAAGAGAAGGTAGAGGGTGGCTGGATCTGATTAGGAAGTGCTTTGTAAATAGGAATCTGGGCAAGTCAGCAGCCAAGGAAAACACGGTAAGGAAGGGAGCCTGGGTGGCAGGGGCCTGGGATCTGGAACTGCAAAGCGCTTGAGGAGTAGGAATATACAGAATGTCACCTGGTGCTTCTGGAATCCTGTGACTCAGAACTGCTCCTCACGGCTTCTTAATGATAGTGACTGGACTGGTCAGTTCTCAATTGTTAGGCTCCTTACAGTCATTTTTGAGATGGGTCAACTGACTGGGGTAAGCTGGTCAAATGAGTTCTTTACTAGGTCTGAACTTGTGCCAACTGGGACCAACCCACATGGTGTTTTGCTCAGAACTCTTGGACGCAGGAGGACTCTAACACCAGGTTCAGCACCTCCAGACATCTTCCGCAAGACATGCATCTGTATCTGCATGGACCCAAAGCATGTGCAACAAGGCCCAGAAAGCCTAGCGTATGAAGTCTCATGTTAATGACATTTTCTTGGAAGTTCTGCTTGAAATCTCAATCCTATGGCCTACACTGAGCATCAATGTCTCAGGGAGACAATGACCATGATTCTATAGTTGCAAAGGTTGAACAGGGAGTAGGCAGAAAGCTACTCACACAAGGAGAGAAAGAAACAGAGTTTGTCTGAGTCTAGCCAGCCTCTCTTTGGGAGGATCAACTCAACGACATCTACACCTGACTTAACCCAACCATGCTGAAAGGCAGCTGGGAAAGCCAACATTGCCAAGTCCAATACTCAATGCTGTGGGCAACATTATGCTAGAATGGGAAGCTCACCCCTCACTTGGAATCTGCTGTGTATTTAACATTCCCCAAGAAGAAAAAGTTCAACCCAGAAAGTCCAGAATTTTTATTAATTTCATTACATATAAAGAAGTAGAGGCAGTTATGAGCCTCCTCCTCAGGCACACAGTTTACAGGTGTGTAATTAGGAACTTGAGGAGGCACAAGTTCAATTGGGTAGCTACCCCTATTACTGAAGGCATTTCCTTTCTCATTATAAGGTAAGTGAGCCTAGCTGACCTAAATTAAAACAAAAATCAACAGTGAATGAGCTGAATTGGGAGAGAAAATGTGACTTGTGGAGCCACACTCTATGGGGACTATGAATTCCTAGTGTGTTTGGGTCACTGGTGGACTGGCCTGGTAGTCTGATCAGTGGTCAATGTCTCTAGAGCTCAGACAAGTGGCTCTTTCTACTTCTGATTTTGTCCCCCAAGGAGAGGTTCTACACTGAATTTTTATCTTTTTGTCTTAAACAAGTCATCCTCATGACTGTGACCTGCCATTCTGGGGGTTTTACTCAACGTCTAACTATTTTGCATTTTGACAATAGAGAGATTTCAAAGAACATTTCTTAAAAAAAAAATCAGGATGCCCCTTAAAAAAATTGCGTCTTTGGGTCTTCTTCTATAATTTAGGCTTGCTTCAAACTCGCAGCCATCCTGTGTCCACCTCACAAGTGTCTGGGTTGCTCTTGTGAACCTCTATACCTAACTTCTTCATCCATTTTTAAGAAAACAAAGCAACCATGCTTGCCAAAGGGCTAGCATCCTTGAGCTGTTTATTTTATTGCTTTAATGATCATTTAAGAGGCTATCCTTTGGAAGAAATATAGGTAGCTGATTTCTCTGAGAGCATTTCTGTAGTGTGTGTGTGAGCGTACACGCGTGTGTGTAAGACTGTGTATCTGTCTTCAACAGGGAGCTGAAAGAAAAATAAATTGGTTCCTGTCACTTCAGCTGGAGTGCTCTAGTTCACAGCATCTTGAAAGCCCCACCCATGGCTGCGATCTCTGCTCTGAAGACAACCACGTGTAGGACCCTCATGTTCACGGAATCCATCTACACCTTGGTTTCCACTTAGTAGCATGAAAAAATTGAGGACATCTGTGGATGTTAAGGAGACTTACCTGAAGTCAAAGATAGGGAAGGATTTAGAATGCCAAGTAGACCAGCCTGGAGCAGCTGAGGCTGCAAGAGTAGCCCTGGACCCTTGACTTCACTCCTTATCTTTGACTGGTATGTAGCCAACAGTACCTGGCTTGGTCTGCTTGGAATGCCACTCTTACCAAAGATGACCTTGAGCCTTACCCTTGTGTTGCCCTTTAGTACCTAAGGTATCTTTGGTACGTGTCTAGCCAGGAGAGAACAGTAGCCTGACCTATCACACCATTACACAGAGCAGACCTGTGAGCATCACAGTGCCTTCCATAGGGGTGTGCCTGAGAAACTAAAAGCAAGTTTACTTATAAAAGTTCTAAATTACTGCTGATAGTCCAATTAACTTCTCAGAGACATATGCATAGGTAAAAGGAGAGCCAGCAGCTCTCTAATGAATAGAGCCGAGAACCTCATGCCTGAAGGCTCTGTAGTCTATACTTGACTTTCTCACTCACCCACCTGCTGTTGGCAGAGGTCACCTTAATTCTTGGCCTCTAAGCCCATTAGCCTCTGGGTATTGATTACCTTGGATTTGACTTCCATGAGCTCTTGATGCGCCAGATATTGTAGCTCTGTTTTAGGTGCTCTTGTTCCAACCCAGGACAAATATATGCATAGAGGTGGGTGTGGTCATGATCCTTTAACTTCCTTTCGAAGGGCAATGCCAAGACCCAAGCCTAATTTAGGACCGAAATGATACGAAGCTCAGGGAAGTGGTGTGGTGACCTCTAGGAATTTCCCTAGCTGACCTCAGACTCATTCACTCTGAAGACTTCCTGGGCACTCTAGACCAGGGCAGCGTTAATGTTTCTCCTTTCCTCTTTAAGACTAAGGTTTCAGAGATGCATTGTTCAGCCATCACTGCCTTGTTCTCATACATGTTTGGGTGTCTGCATGGATATATGCGTGTGTGTTCACGTGTCTTTTGTATGTTCATAGGTGCATGTGTTTGCTACCCTGTTTCTTGTCCTTTCCCTGCATCTCATAGTTGTTATGTCCACCTTTCTCTGGGAATACAGTCACTTAATGAGACTGGCCCAACAGAGCATTGTCACGCTTAACTCATCCATCTTGCTCTCACCATACCTTAACTTCCCTGGGACCTACTGTGATCAGCCAGTAGCCATTACCCCTTATTTGCACATTCACAGTTCTACTAGTGACTCTCCTGAAGTCATATCCATATGACCTGGGCCACATTCATGGGAGCACGGACAGAAACACCTGTGACTTGCTTCATGAGTGGTTTAAGTTCTGCCGTGCACTCTTCAGCTCTCCAGTTGTCTGAACATAAAGGTTCTCCACCCGTGGACTCAGATAGGAAGAGGTTGCTAGAGCTTTGATTATTCCATGTCACCACAGTGTCCTGCCACTATTTACAGTCATTTCACGGGGTCACTCTGTAGCTATTTCCAATAATAATAATAATAATAACAACAACAACAACACTTCACATGTCAGAGACAGAAAGTCAGACCTGGAGCAACAGGATCACCGCATGACCCAGATATGAGAGAGGATGTTCGTCATAGGTAAACAGGTGACAAGATGAAGGCATCATGAGAAAAACAGAAAGTTTCCCTGTGTTAGACTCTGGCATTGTCTCCATGAAGCAAGGATGTCCTAACTCAGGGACTTTGAGGGAATGCTTGTTTAGGTGCTCGGAACAAAGTGAGGAGGAAGTTTATTCTCTGGCTATTGAACGGGAGCACTGTATAGCACTCCTTCCACAGCAAAAATGCAGCTTGTCTAATCCTTCATACACTACATAAATATACAATACTTTGTGCCTGTGCATGTGTGCCGAGGTGGCGGGGCAGAGGTCAATGTCTGGAGCTTCCTCAGCTGCTACCCACCTTAGCTTTTGAAACACTCTGTCACCGAACCTGGAGCTCACAGATCATCCAGACTAGCTGACCAGAGAGCCCCAGCAATCCTCCTGTCTCAGCTCCTCAGTATATGGAATACAAGGAAGAGTTTCTGTTCTTGACTTCTATGTATATGTGTGTATATGTGTATGTGTGTGTATTTGTGTGTATGTATATGGTATGTGTGTATATGTGCATGTGTGTGTATGTGCAAGTGTGTGTGCATGTGTGTGTATATGTGTGTATGTGCGTGTGTGCACTTTACTGAGCCATCTCCCTAGCCCCTAGAATAACTTTTATTTGTATATTTTAAAAATTTTTTCAAAAAAATGGGTTATACTTTTTAATCATCAAGGTTTTAAGAGGCGTGGTCTGTTTCCTAAGTTTGTGACCTGATGTCATGCAGGAGATTGTGACCTCATGAGGAGCAGGCTGGAGAAGTGGCCCCGTGTGCAGAGCACTCGCTGTGCAAGCATAGAGCAACAACCCAAATCCCCAGAAACCCTGTAAATCCTGTGCAGGAAGACACATTTGCAACCCCTATTCTGGGGAATCTGAGATAGGGGGATCCTGTGAGCTCATGACTGAGCCGATCAGTTAGAGATACGGTCTCAAAAAATGAGAGGGTGAACAACAGACAGCTGACATTGACCTATGACCTCTATACATGCACTCATGTGCCTGCACATACACATGCCCTCCACACACAATTGGGACCGTCTTCTGGGCTATATACAAACTCCCCAGTCACACACAGACACACACACACACATACATGCACGCTCACACACACACACACACCTTACCTTTAATACCCCAGAGAGACCACAATTTGAAAATCCCTTCTTTTGAGCTAAGGGGTTCTCCCCACTAAAGTGCAGGAATCTAAGCAGGTGACACATTAAGTTCTTATCAGAAATTAACAGCTCACGGGAATTAGTTCATCGGCCCCACTGGCCATACCTCCTCTTCAATCCAGGGAGCACAGACCTGTGAGGGCAGGGATGGACTAGCCTCTTTCCATGCAGTGCTTTGCCCAAAGACACGTCATAAATATTTACCAGAGACAACACAGAACAAGTGGTAGAGCAAATGGACGACCTAACAGGGAATAATACGACAGAAAGATCCGGTCTGTGACTTGTCCTGCAGAGAAGGAGGAAGGATGAGTGCAGTTCTTTATGATGACCCATAGTGAAAGTGCTCTTCAGTCCACAGGGCAGAAATGGAGGGCAGAGCGGTCCACCAACCTTCTGCGTGGATCCGAAGGAGAGTAGCCAGAGGTGCTGGAGCCCTTCTAGGAAGATACTGTGGATGGAGTCTGTTCTGAGAGCAGAGGGCAGGGTGTGCTGGGTGCACAGCCAGGGAGGAGTGACTCTTTAAGGAGCTGATGGTCCTTAACTCCATCTTACATCAGGAACAGTCGGGAAGGGGGAAATCTCACTATAAATACCAAACCTTTGACCTGGAGGTGGTGAAGAACATGCTTCCCTCACAGAGGTCACATGTAAGTCATTCAGGCACATGTGCTTGTCCTTCCCTTAGTTTTGACTCCTGGCTGTACACCTGCTATAAGAGGTTGTGGTCACATCAGGTGCTTCCAGGTTCTTGGCCTCTCTTCCAAAGAACTGAAAATAAGGCTCACACTGCTCCTCAAAAGGAGGATGATAATGTTTTGGGAGCAAAGCAGTGGTACAGATTAAAGAGATATACACTGACAAGATTGACAGCAGGTCATATAGATGAGGGTAATCAGGGGCCCTGAACTACAGCCTGGGGTCTTTTCACTGGGTTATGAGCGAAGGAGTGACTGTTTCCTAATGGCAGAGTGGGGGGGGGTGGTCCTCTATTCTGAGTGACAGATAAACTTACACGATCATTTCCTCTACTGTTCATGTCCCTTCCCACAATGCATCTGCACACTCAGTTATGCATACACATAAGGTGGTAAATAGGGAATTTCCCTAAAAGTTTGAGAGTGGGCTCAGTTTCACACAGGTACCTCTAAATAGCTCAGGTTGGATTACGCCCCTAAATAGCTCAGGTTGGATTGTACCCCTAAATAGCTCAGGTTGGATTGGCCACTATTTTCTTCACACCCAGATATGGTGAACACATACTAGAATAGAAACTGTGAAAATTTGATCATTATGAGGAACCTTCTTCAGAGATTGGTGAGTGTAGCCCAGTGCAGATGAGAGGTTGAGGGGGATCTTACATTGCATTGTTTGTAGATGGGTAAGTGTGTGCATTGTATGCTCAGGTGAAGGAGAAGGGTATGTGTGTGCGTAGCATGTGCAGGTGAAGGAGAAGAGTGTGTGCATAGTATGTTCAGGTGAAGAAGGGTGTGTGTGTGTGAATGGCCCAGAACCAAATGGCTTCTTAGAGCACCAAACTACCCCTGGACCTGGCAGTCTTACATCTGCATGACCTTAAAATCAATGCTCAGTGACAGCCACTGACGACAGCTAGGGGCTGTCCAGAGGACGTCACCTCCTCGCTAGGGACTTCTCTGTGGACCAACTCCACATAGAAGATAATAGCACACAGGCAGTCTTCCTGGAGTCTGAGCAAAATTCTCTTCAAATAAACAAGAGAGTTCCTAGCTTAGAAGTTACCCTCAAAATACATGTGTGAGCCAAACCCAAGGCCCAGGGCCCAAGGCGAGCATCTGCTGGGATGGCAAGGGGCCCTCACCCAGGTTGCTGCCTGGGGGAGAGTTGCTCATGATAGAGAGAGATGACCCTGCCCAGCAGCTGAGAGGCCCTGGTGGGCAGCCTGCCCTTTAGGATACCAGATATCCAAGGAGGCATTCTGACTCAGGGGTGGTCCAATTTCAACCCATGTAAACACTCAGATTCTGTTTCTGCTTTTGTTTTTCTCTCTTAAATCTCTTTTCTCCTTTCTTTAAAGGACCACTCCTGCTGCTGTCTGTGGATCTGTAACCAGAAGCCCGTTTACTTTGGGTTTTCCTTTGCTTGGCCTTATACACATCACATGAGTACAGGTGTGGCCTCCAGTGGGAAGGACGAAGCTGCCATGTAAACGTGGAAAAGGAAGGAGGTATGTTTCTTACCACACAGAAGCCATTTCGCTTGGTGTTCACCTCCCCCTTCTCTTCATTATCAGGGTTTGAGTCTTGAGTCTTGCTCATGCTAGGTGAAGGCTCTACCACTGCGCTACACCCCATCCATTTTCAACTTTGTGCTTTGAGGCACAGTCTCACTAAGCTTCCCAGGCTGGCCCTGGAATCTCGCGTATAATCCAGGTAGACCTTGAACCTGCCATCATTCTGCCTCAACTTCCCAAGCTATAATGACAGGCCAATACCACCCAGCCTGGTGACCTTCTTATTTAAAAGTAAGTTATTTTGCAGGGACGCTGAATTCTAACTTGTCCTTGTCACCAAAAGTCCCAATGGTTTCCCAGAATGAGTGAACTCCCAGTAATATTGTACGTAGTTGTGTATTTTAAGACATCCTGGTCCAGTACCTACAAATCACACTCTATGCGGACCCAATGTGGACTCCAACAAACTCCTGTCCCCTCAGTTGCGGTGTCACTTGCCAGTCCTGAGGAACACTCACAGTTCTTTCTGTGTGAATAGTGCAGAGTCTACATGAGCCATTCTGAGAGGGGAAGTTGTAACCAAGCCCAGGAGCTTTGGGAAAAGCTCCTTGTTTACTGAGCCCACACTGGAGATTATGTGAACCCCAGAAACACCCACTCAATCCTAAGGTAAAAAAATGGAAAAAGCACCTTGGAAACACGTGTGTGTGTGTGTTCGTGTAAGCACTCCTAATGAGCGAGAACTGAGAATGCTGACGTTCCCTGTTCACTATGTCCAGAGCCCCTGTGCCATCCTTACCAGTTTCTGAACCTGAAATTTCATTGAAGGTAAATCATTGTGGACAGGCAGTTTACCCCTTTCCCTCCTCCTCCTCCTCCTCCTCCTCCTCCTCCTCCTCCTCCTCCTCCTCCTCCTCCTCCTCCTCCTCCTCCTCCTTCTTCTTCTCTCTCTCTCTCTCTCTCTCTCTCTCTCTCTCTCTCTCTCTCTCTCCCTCTCTCGTGTTTGTGGATGTGTGAGGACACATCTGTGTGAACACGGCTACATATCTGTGGAGTAGGAGTGTATGTGTGCGCGCATGTACGGGCATCTAGAGGTAAGAGGGCATCCTTGGGTTCTGTTTCTCAGGCACCATGCACCTCGTTTTTAGGCAAGGTCTCTCACCAGTCCTAACTCACCAAGTAGCTATGTTGACTGACCAGCAAGCCCAGGACTCCTCTTGTCCCTGACTTCTCAATGCTGAGATTATAAGCACACAACCCACAGGAAGTGGCTGCATCTTTAATTGATTTTTTTAATTTAAACTTAAGCACTGTGAAAGGCCTTGGAACAAATTTCTGCAAACCAATTCTGTTTTGCATAAATAGACTTGTTTGTTAAAAAAAATTCAGCTTGTAAATATACTCATTTGTTGTTTTTAAAACAATTCTGCTAGCTATCACCAGGGCCCAAGACAATCAAAATGGAATGAGCCACTTTGTTGATTGTCTAATGCAGAGTGACCAGTCTTGAAACGATATCATGAACATAGATGCAGCATGCTATGTGTGTGTGTATAACACACACATATTTATATGTATGCATACACATACATACATGCATACATGTATAACAATAATAATCAAAGAAAAAGAGATTATCAACTTGAAGATAGGGGTCATGAGAGGGTTCAAAGGAGGGAAGCTGGGAGCAGTCAGAGGCTACCAAGCGAAGGATAAAGTATAAAAACATATTTTACAAAAGAAAGTTTGAATGTACCTGCTGTTCACTCTGTCTGTATGGCTTAAACTCTGGTCCTCATACTTTACTGAGCACTTTACTGACGGAGTCATTCCTCCTGTCCACCTCCTTTCTTCTGAAGGGTGGTCAATGTATAGTGAATGTGGTTTAGCTGTGAAATTTATGGAAGATAAGTTTAAGAGTATTTAAAATTTTTAAATACAGTTTATAGATTTAAATCATGACCAAAGTCTGTGTTGGGCCTAAGCCAAGCTCGGACAATGGGAGACATCCAAGGAGAAAGGAAATCTAAACACCTTAATATTGTTTCTATCTCTTTAGCTGTGAGCCTAATCTACGAAAGCAACAAAGATTTTAATTACACACTTCATAAAATGGCTTAATCTGGCACATTGTTTAAGCAAGAATAGTACAATATTTACAGGCTAAACAACATAGCAACGACAACAAAATTCGTAAGACATAGCACGAGCAGAAAGAGGATTCGGTGAAAATTTAATCACCCTAAGGCATGGGGAATTAGAAGATGCTCATCGCAGAGACAGAGAGTAAAAGAGAACGAAGTAGGTTTTGGCACGTCTGTCTCTCTGATACCAAACTCAGTCTTCCTATCTGTAAATGGAGATCCTGCAGCACACTGTACAAGTTTGATCTTGAGGGGGCACAGTCTATGTTGGGGAGGCTTCCATAGCCCTTCCTGTCCAGCTGCGAGGAATCTGTAAGGAGGAGGGGCAGTCCCTTGTGCCTGGGCTGCAGGCTGTTCGGAGCAGGAAGGTGGTGGGAAATCCTGACTGCTACAGAGCATGCGTCATTGCAGTAAGTCCTGAGAGTGGATGCGAGCCCAACATTTGGTAGGGCCAAATGAGCCAGCGATGTTAGAGGACCAGAGTAGTCACTATCCATCTAAGAAGGAAAGAATATCTTGTTAAATAAGCAATATTCCCATCACGTAAAAATTTGTTTTAGTATGGCATAGACTTCCACACTGCGTCTTAAAAGAATCCTTCGGTTCCGATGTCTGGTCCCTGCGAGGAACCTCTCTTGAAGGACCTGCCAGCCTGACTCTACCCTGTGACCTGCTGCGCCTGCCCAGCCTGCACCCAGCTAGCTCTCTAACCACCTAGTAATTGCAGCCATTTAATAGTGGTGATTCATCCACCTGGCTCTCCTGGCTGGAGCCTTAATTAGACTGTTCCTGCTGCTGTGGGCCCTACTTCGGGCCGGTCTACACCTCTGTTAAGTGATGCCAGCGATAAACATGTTTAAATAGAGTCACTGCTCTTGGGTTCACTGAGCAGGGACACGTTTTATTTTTGTTAGGACAGAAAATGGCGTTAAATTGGTTTATTTATATGAGGCTGTGGACACATGGAATAGACTCTTTGGGCTGGGTCTGCTGCAGTAACTTAATGGATGCGGGGACTTTCTGGTCTAAGCTGGGCAGTATGTCCTGAAAAGCGGTTTTTTTGTTTGTTTGTTTGTTTGGTTTTGTTTTTGTCATTTTCTTAGTTTTTCTTTTAATTAATTAATTTGAAAATTCCAAGGACTCCTGTTTTAAAGGGGAAAGGATGGGTGTGATGGCATTCCTATAATGCCAGCTCTTCCGATGCTGGGGGCAGTGGATCACCATGAGCTGGTTGGTGCACGCTGGAGTCCGTAGTGAGTCCCCGGCCCATCTTAAATAAACCCGAAATAAGAAAGAGGGAGGGGGAAGGAAAGAAAAGAGGAAGAAAACCAAGAAGGGTCCAGGGAAAGAAGGAAAGAAATAAAGAAAAAAGCGAGCCAACATGATAGAATAAATGACCGCAATCCTTTGTCCTACTTGGCCCAAACTCTCGCGGTGAGACGTGCAACTCCACAGAAACATACTTAATAAGGGACTGTGGTGTAAACCCCACAGGCAATTTGGAAGACAGAGTAATATGAGAACCATCTGATTGGACGGTCAGCCTGCGAGACACGGAGCTCTGAAAATGGCATGGTGTTCAGGTGGCTGAAAACTACCCAATGGGCCATCTCTTCAGAGGAGATTACCTCATGATGTGGACCGGCCAACAGAGTGTGTGGGTGCAAAAGTCTACTTTCCCTTCAGGGGAAGACGCTCGCTGGCATCCAAAAGCAATGGCAGTCTTCCCAGGTGTGGCTGGAAGCAGGCTCCTCTGTCCCAGGCCCAATGCTATCTCCTTCTTACTGTCACTCACCTCCTTGTCTATGTGTTATTTTGTTATTTACCACAAAGGCCAAGAGCAGAGGGGAAGGCTAATTTAGATACTAAAATCAAATACTCTTCCAGACTGGACAGCTTACTGTGCACTTGCAAACAGCCCCTAGAATGTCATTCCATTGTCGACGGATTAAAAACACTGAATGCCGCCGTGACCTTTCCATAGAGGAGGCAAGTTTAACCCGAAGCAAGATTTATATTGAGACTCTCCTGTCTCTTACTTTAGAGATCCCTACTCCAGCAAAATGTAGAATTATTTTTTTTCTTCTCGATTTTTTGTGGCTCCCAAATTAATTACACTGGGGTAATTTAGAATTGCATATTCTGACTCCGAATTATGTTGGGGGAAGCTAGGAACGCTTGCTTCTGTGTTCTCATTCCACGCTGAACCATTTAAGACACAGCATGCCCCGAACCAATAATGTAGCAGGGGTTTGTGTTCAATGAAGCGAGCCGAGCAGATTGTCATAGCAAGTTAATATTTAAAATATAGGCAGCGAACTCACCCTGGGCTTTGTGCTGAAATACAGGCTCGTCAGCAAGTCCCAGAGATTCCAGGCTTCCCAAGTTTGTAGCGGGAGGCTACTACATTGCTCGGTTTTCCAAACCCTGCGCACAAACCTGGGCTACAGTAGAATTACTAGAGTGAAAAAGAAAAAAAAAAAGAAATTATTTCCAGAAGGAGACAGAAAGTTTAAAAAAAAAAAAAAAAGAAGGAAGAGAAAGAAAATAGCAACCAAATCAAGCACAAAACTCACAAAAGCTCCCCAAACAATGGTGCTCTGTGTGACGGGAGCTCTCCCCTAACAGCCTCGAGTGTTTAACATATTGAAACGGTTCATCTTCCTTCAATGGACTTTAATAAGTCTGCCAGGTAAGAAGATGCGCGCCATGCTTCTTCATGTTGTCTTACCCCCTCAACATATCTGTACTGATGGGCTCATCTAGCTAACTTTACGGCCGCGGTGTGCGGGGCCCAGAGAGCTCCGTTATTACCGTCATCAATAACCCGTCCCCAGCTCCCCTCCATTCCTCACGCCTTCTCGGTGCCCTTCCCTAACTAATAAGGGCGCTTTGCCACGATCGCTGATCAATATGTTCGGGCACCTGTTCCCTTCAGTCACCTCACCTTGCTAAAGCACAAAACAAAGGAACAAATATGATTTTGACTAGATCTTGTGGAGGAACACGAGATCCGATCTGCAAAGTGCCCCTTTGGGGCCAATTTACACAGATAACCAATTTTTACCACTGGGATCCATCTCTGTTTTGCTCCCCAGACATGCTGCCTGGGAATAAAAACAGGCCTCCCTTGGTATCATGCTATCCAAGCGCTACCATAAACATTCCATTTTAATGAGTATATGTCCAATGAATGAGCTGCAAGACAATTGAAAATACTATATTTCTAAAACCTTCCTCCGTGCACGTGGACCCCAAATACTAATCTCTGTGTCTCCAATTGGCTCTTTCACTGTTCTTGTTTTGTGTTAGGATAATAAAGGTTTTGATTTTATATTTATTTTTGACTCCTGGATTTTAAATACATTGGGAGCTAAAGTATTACAGGCAGTATGGCAAGCATTTCTGCTGAGAAGGAGGACCCTCTCCCCTGCCAGTACATGGGCCAAACTGAAGAACTCTCTAAAGGTTACCAGTACAAACCAGACTGATAATGCACATGAGAAACGTGCCAGCCTCAATTTTAAGAGTAAGAAGAAAAACACTGGCAGTGATACTTCCAAAGGGAAATGCTGCAAGCAAAACACTGGCATTCCTTCACAAAACCAACACATAAGAAGAAGGGACAGTGAAACTGTCTTTTGGTACTTGTTGGGACAAAGCTGAATAACCAGTTGAGATTCTCTCCAAAATCCACAGCCAAGGCAGAGATGCTGCATGCTGCATGGTGTCATTGCTGTGGTGTCTCACCATATAGACGAGGCTGTAACACACACACAAACACACACACACACACACACACACACACACACACACATGCAACTACATAGATGAGGCATGACATAGCCTGAGCATCATATCCCTCCTGTTTTTTGGCACCATGTGCAGATCCAATTATAAACTAATAATTACAATGTTTATGGTATCAAATAAAAAACCATTCATCAAAATAAAGAATGTGCAAAGTAGAGATATAACCACTTTTTAGATTACTTTAAAAACTGTATGCTGTAGATCCTTTGTACCAGCAAACTTCAGCTGTACTTCCAGGAAGCGTAAGAAAACGAAGGAAGACAATTTCTAGGCTAAGCCTTGTTTCTGTAGGTTTGCGATTTGTGCGAGCTCTTTAAAGTGCCAGCTTTGCTGAGTGCTCAGCACTTTATTAAGTCAAATTTTATGTTTAACTTTTTTTTTTTTCCAGAGAAATCTTTTGAGTGCAATAAGAATAACTCCAGTGTCCTGGTCACATCTGCATAAAATTACAAGGAAACAGGAGAAGCGGCTCTGACCACTGTGTGGTCTCAAGATACCTTAAAGACAGCGGTGTTAACAAACCATACTGCGTCTATGGACCCTGTGCTTACACACCCACCCTCAGGCTTAGCTTACATGATCACAACTAAAAACCACACTCATTTCCAGAAATCCAAGAAACTCTTCAAACTGCAGCTGCGGTGGTGAATACTTCAGAGTTGCCATGGAAAAGGGAAGAGCTGAGAATTTTTTTTTTTTAAAGGAGCTGTTTAAGCCACACGGACTAATCTCGCATCGTCAACACACAGTGGAATCCTCTCCCTGCACTGTGTCACACACAGTGAAATCCTCTCCCTGCACTGTGTCGTTCTTCATAACTGAGGAATCCAGACAGATATCCCAGTCAGCAGCCGAAGGGAGGATCCAGGATCCCCCTGTGTAGGCAGAGCCTCAGCAACAATAAGAAATACACAGGAGAAACCCCAGCCTAGAGCTTTGATCCTAGGCCAATTCAAAGTTTGATTCACTTTATAAAATATTGCAAATTAAGTGTGGAATTTTTATATCCTCACTCTGTAGAATAAAGTAACTTTAAATATACCTTAGTTGAAAAAACATCTCAGTGAAAGTAAAGATCTGGAAAGCAATCAAATATTAATTTAGCATAAAATATGGGATATATTAAAATGTAGCATTTGCTTTTCCTTACAGGGTATTTTTATTTGTCTGTGTTTCTTAATTTTAGATAAGCCTAATTTATTGGTTTATTCACTATATTTGGGATTTAAGTGTGTGCTTTGATGCATATCCTTTATGTGTTAACAAAAGTCAACAGGGAATTCCAGCCCTAAAATTAACCATAAATAATAGCTATAGGCACACTTCTCCCTGCTTAGTGTCTGCCTGGAGTTCAACAATGCCAGTGTCTTCCCACAGAGAATTGTCCTTCCCGATGGAATGTCATAAAATCGTGTCTTCTAGCTGTTCTCAGGGTCAGGCCGGGGTCAGGATTTCCCCATTGTTTTTGATAGGGGGAAACCGACCCAGTGCAGAGTTCTTCTGTACGGGAAGGAAGGGGCCTCAGAATCAAAGTGTCCCCTCCCTACCTGAGGGCACAGTGGACATGTTCTTAATACTTCGCGGTAAGCGGCACACATATTCAAGGCGTGCCAAGTGTGCATACACAGCTCACGTGCATCACCCTACAGCCAAGTCCAGCTAAACGTCTAAAGAGCAAAACTGAGTGAGTGAATCAAGGGGGGGGGGGGGGAAGAGCGTAACACTGTAAAATGAGGAATATCAACCACGAAGTGCTGGAGCGCCTGCGGGCGATGCATGTGTTTACATGAGACATCTTCCTGAGTGGGTTAGGGTGGCTGATGGTTGTCTGCACCCAGGAGCCTAACATGGAAGGTGAATGTGTTTTGCCAGTCTTCAGCAGAACCCCGTATGCCCATAAGAAAATTGACATGGAAAATTACTTTGATCTTCTATAGCATTATCTGTGCAAGCAAGAATAACTTCTTGCGAATATCTTTAAGATGAGCTAAAGGAATCGGTGAATTAATTAAAAGAGCTCTTCCCCCACCCTTTATGGGAAAGTTCTCATACATGGATAGTAAATCAGACTTTGAGGTGAATTTAAAAAAAAAAAATTCTAAACAAAAGCCTTCATCAGTTTTGTGGCATGTAGGTGACAGGCCATTTCTGAGGAGTGGCAGATGTGTTTGTTAGAGCACACTGGATGATCTCAGAAAGAAAAAAAAAAAATAAAAGGGACACCGGCCACAGCGGCTCCTGAAAGGGAGCTTGTCTGTCTGCTTCCTGGGCCCAGGCTGGATGCAGGGATCACATCATACACTAAGAAACATGGAAGAGATTTCAGGGTTGATTTTATTCCCACTCAGTCATTAAAACTATAATAACTCACTCTTCAAGAGGACACGCCATAAAAATTCTCCCACCCGACTCTGCCGGCTTTCTGCCATCATTCTTCCTTCCAGACCATGACCATCCTTTTCCTTTCTTTAACCACGCTCCAAAATAGTTCTGATTGACTGCAGTGACACCTACTGCTGGCAAAATTGTTCTACCTGGGCTCTGAGGCACAGCCAGGGGAACCTCACTGGGAATCTGAAGACAAACGGAGCGTGGTTTCGTGAGGCAATCTCCCCTGAACATCAGAGCTCATTCCTGGGCTAGCTCTGACCAGGAGGCCAGCACAGGGCACCACGGTCGGTCCCTGGGTCCCTGGGTTCCTCTTTCTGCTATAAGACAGCCAGCAGCCCTTGAGTAAGCAGCTGAGAAAACTGCCTCTTTCCACAGTTACCCTTTGCTCCACAGGCATCCTGGAACCAGATGCCCATGCAGTATAAACTATCACCTGATTAAGAAAATTATTTTTCCAACTGCCTCCACATTCTGCATAGAGCTGTGCTTTTTTTCCTTTAACAAAGCGATGCTAATTTTCTCTTGGAGCACCTGTGATCCATTCCCACTATGGAGACAATATTGTTTTAAATCCCGACCTTCGTTACGTTCTCAACCTTAAGAAATGCCTGCGTATGTTTACATGTGAGCCCCTGGTTTGAGAGATGCTCATTCGCATTCAGCCCTTGCCCATGGGTAAGGACATGTCTGCAGCCAGCTTTTCTCTTATGTGCGTTCGCGCCGCATCAAAAGCAACAACAACCTAAGACCTTACATGGCTGGAATAGTTTAGGGATGACACTGTAAACTTTTGCAATGTAAAGTGCCGCAAGGACTCGATTGCTTTCTCTGTGAAGGCCGCAGCATCTCCACTCACCTCCTAGGCTGCTAGTTGGTTCCAATTCCATGAACTACTGAACAATAATGCAACATTAAGGGAGAAGAATTCTTTCTGTGTATTGCATGTCTTAAAGAAAGCCCTTTCTTTAAAGCCACGTGTGATAGCTGCAATGTAATGAACAGTGGTCTCTTAACAGTGGTCTCTTTCTCCTTTTTGATTTTGAAAAGAAAAATCAGAATACAGAGAGGTCCCTGTCCAGCTGGTTTTCTGGTGTCTGATTTGTAAGCTTGCACACATACAAATGTGTGTGTTTTATGTGTGTAGCATACACGAGGCATGTATAAATCTAAGATATATAAAAACAAGAGCACTAAACACATTTTAAACAAGTAATAAGGACTTCATTTTCCTCACACAGCAAATACAATTGCAGCCATGATGACGCTCATCAGCCTGTCTGGAATAATATGACTTAGTTTTGAATTGCTGTCCTTAAAAATCTGACAATAGGCACAAATGCACCACGCCCATTAACACGATCACAAAAGTTGAAGCCAGAGAAGTTGTTCTGAAGAACCAATTACTGTTTGTCACTCTATAGTGCCACCACATGGAGTGACATTTGAATATAATTCAGCCTTTTCCTACTTGGGGAGCGTCTTTGAGGAACACGAGGGACAGCCGCAGAAGGCAGCAGAGAGGGACAGCCAGTCTTCTCCCTGGCGTGGGAAGTCCAAAAATGTTGTCTCATGAAAACCGAGATGTCCCGTTGCTCAGAACACAAATGCACTGTAGTAAACACAAAGCCACCGCTGCTCCGTTCCATCAATAAAAAAGGAGCCATTTGGTAAAAGGATTCATTACACATTTTCTATTTAAATCAGTTTATAAGAACCAGATGTTAAGCTTCCCTTGATAGGAAAGAAGGAATTATAAATGAATTAAACCGATTTTTTTTTTCCAGTCAATCTTACTGTCCCCTCGTTCTCAATGCACCGGAGTCTCTTAATAATCACCTGGATGCGCCCTTCTCTTCTACCATTAAGGCCGACGCTTTTGTCAGCTGTTCTCTGAGACATCAGGCAGAAAATTAGGAAGTCCCATTAGATCAAAAGCCTGTGTTTTCTTTTTTAACATAAACACGCACGGGTCCCAAATCACATCAACTAGAGAATTTCAGGATCAAAATCGCTCCATAAGAAGAACATCTATAAAAATTTCAGCCTAGGCTTAAGTTCTATGCTCTAATAAAGCATCTGTGGTTTCAGATTTTCAGGACCCCTCGTCAATTGGTTGTAAAGCATAAATTACAATTCCATCAAGCTGGAGAGGGAGAGCTAGTTTCTGCTCTTGCAAAGAGGGCGCTACGTAGTTGAGAGGATGGTTAGTCCCCAAGCCAGCCAGGAAACATAATTCATGTTCTTTCCCAGGGCCCTGCACCCTACATGGCTCACCACCTGCAAGCCACTTGCCCTGGTAATTGTCTATAAAGGAGCTTTAATTAAATGCTCGACCTGGATGGTCTCACCAGAAGCTTCTGTACTCAAACATCTTTAAAGAGTAGGGCTTACAGTAAGTGGCACCGAATGGGGCAGGAAAGGGTGGGGTGGCGCTGCTGTCCCCTGCAAGGGCCCATTGACGACCCTAACAACCTCACCTCCCTTACCTAACTTCAACACTATTTTTTCCTTAGACTGCATTAATGAATCCAATAAATAAAGCATTGTATCACCCATTTGGAAAGGACATTAATTTTAGAACAAAACATTAATCAATTTAAATTTATGTACTAATGTAGACACAATCAATTTCAACTTCTTATGACAATTAGCAAGGCTTTCGCTACATCTCTAAAACACACTGACCCATCAATTACGGTTTGCATCAAAGTAATGCTAATGACATCACCTCAGTCCTTGGGCTGTCAGCAGCCCACCCGATTGGTCAACTTGAATGCAGCAAATCAATTAATATAAATTATACATGCATGGAAAGATGGGTTAATATCATAAGTTAATTTAATTAATTGTGTTTGATTAAATGAGGTGCTTTCATTAGCCCACTTAACCACGAACCATATATACATCATCATAATCTTTTTACAAGCTCAGCCACCCAGGCGCAGACCTGACATCCAGAGCATATTCAAATCGCCAGCCTCAGCCATGCAAACCTCCCTGCATAATTAACAGCTAAACGAGCTGCAGTCACTTAAGCTGAAAAGAAAACTGTTCCCATCAACCTCTCTGATACTGTTTAAATTGAAGATGTCATGGGTAAAACAAAGGTGAACAGACGATGGTAATTAAAAATTAAAAAGGACAAGGGGGGATTTTCAACTAATGGAGGCAAAGTGGAGAGAGGGCTGAGGTTCCCGTGATGCGAGTGTGGGTGTCAGGTCACCATGGGCCTTATCCTCCCTGGGCTGTGTTTGGCAGGGATGTCTACGGGAATCTGGGAAGATGGACCTGGACATAGACAGGGAAACGGAGATGAAATCAAGAGCCGCTGTATCAGGAACAAATGAAATTACATGACACTGGCTGAAGTCTGCTTTACCATTATTTTGTAATGGACTCCACCACACGAGGTGTGGCACCCTGTCCCGAAGCTCTGAGCGCTGACTGTGTCCCCAGCCACAGCTACGAAGTCAGGTAGCAAACAGTGCCTGGTGAGCAGACTCACTGCGTGTCTGAGCGCGGTGTTCATTAAATGGATTTTTGTTCAGACGAGGTGGCAGAACCTTGACATAAAATATAGGGGTGTCTGATGGAAGTTATTCATTCCTTCCTGGTTCGATGCACAACCTTCCAGGGATGGTTTTAATTCACACTGCTTCCCAAAGTATAACAAATAATGCAGCTGTGTTGCAGAGGCAGCCCCGGGCCTGCACCGCAGTACCCGTGGAATGTTCTGGACACAGCAGTGGTCGGGGTATTGTAGGGGCTGTGACTTCGACATGGGGCTGAAAGCAGGAGGGTGACGGGTAGGTAGATAAGAGTTCAACTCACCACGCACTGGAATTGTTTCCGTGCCGAGGCCTGTGGGGTTTATATATTTGTTACAAGTAGTCTCCATCCTTCATGGTTATTGGGTGCTGCCGTTCATCTTCGACAGAAAAATGAACGGAATCTTGGCAGAGGGGCGTCTATGCCAAGCGCAGAGAGAACCATCATGTATGTGGTCATCACAATGAGCAACAGGACTTAGGAGACAAACATAAACACTACAGACGGACAGTGCGTAGCCACAGATGTATTCAATTACCATTTGCCTGCGAGACAGGCCCATGGCTTGAGGGAGAAGAGGCAGAACACGCTTCATTATAATTCGTTTTGGCAGCAAGAAATGGCTTGTTCTTTCCCATACCAGCTGGGGAAAGACCTCCTACTTCTAGACAGAAGGAAAACTTGATATGAATGTAAATTCTGCGCTTGCACGGTTGCACGGTGTATCTGCGGTGCAGGAAATGTGGCTCACAGGCTTGGGCAGCATTCCGAATGGCAGTCCGCCCCTGGTCTGGCAGGATCAGCTGAATTGGAAGCTTCTCTATGAGAACAGTCTTTTTTTTTTTTTTTTTTTTTTTTTTTTTTTAAGATAATGGTGTCCAATAGCTATTGGTTAGGAATGGCCCAACCACCAAACTTCTGCCTCTATTTCTGGCTGCTGCTTGACCTCATGTGGTCATTTGCATATAGTTTCATCTGGAGAGAGAGCTACGCTCCTCCCTTTGTGTTTGCTATTTAAGACAGGAAGTTCTTATAGCAAGAAACAGTCTCAGAGAGATGTTTAGCCTCCGTTACCATTAGCCCAACTCACAAAATTGCCCTCACTTATAGCAGAACAGAGCATCCTTCGTGTCAGAGCAAATCTCACTGTGTCAAGTGCGTGGCTTGGCGCTACGACCGACAATTTCAAAAGCCCCATGTGGGTCTGGAGAGATGAGGGGTGTTCAGTGGGTAGGGGCTCTTGCTGCTCTTCCAGAGGACCTGAGCTTGGATTCCAACTTTATGTCAGGGGACTCACGACCACCTGCAACTCCAGGTCTGGAGGAATCGGACTCCTCTGGTCTCGGTGGACACCTGCTCTCACACTCGGTGGTGTGTACACACACAAGTAAAAATGAAAAAAAAATTGGTTTCACTGTGTAGACCAGGCTGGCCTTGAACCCAGACAAATCCAGCTGCCTCTGCCTCCTGGGCACTGGGATAAAAGGCATTTACTACCACATAGGTGATAAATAATTTTATTATTTATAATTATTTATATAATTATTTATAATTTTATTATTAAAGAAGTCCCCTGTGATTGGAGCCCCAGTATCTATTTCTATCCTCTATTTGTAGAAGGCTGTCTGGGTGACGGAGTCAAGATTCTGAAATTCTTCCTGTGGAACCAGCCACTCCCCAGGATCTGGTTTTCTCATAACTACAGTCTAAAGTTTCAAGTCACGCAGGTCATCTCCTGCTCTGGTTCTCTTCCTGTCTGAACCTGTTGACATGACTCTGTCTGTCCACATGGGCAGGTGGGTAGGCAGCAGGGTAGAGAAACAAAGTTGACACCTCTTGCCAGTGATTACAGGAGAAGAACCGTATTGTGAGGATGGAAATGAATGGACCTCCTATTTATTGAGAACCTTGAGTCTCAGAACCAACTTACATTGCAGTTCTGAGATGTGTTTGCTCCGTCTATCTTCCTTAATATCTAGGTCTACAGCAAATTCTTGATGCACGATTAGAAAAGTTCTTTTCAATTTAATAATAAATTGATTTATAAGCACCTAAACAGGCTTCCTGTGTGCATCTTCAGCTGTTTCGCTCTGCTGCTGCTTAATGTCATAGGGACCGTGGAATCTCTGGGACCCAAAGCACACACCTCCCAGCAAGAGTTTCATGTGGCTAACGAATCCTCAGAGAACATCATACTTCGTGGTGAAATAAATCGAAGGGGAGATTGGCTCTTTTGGAATGTACGGTCCCTCAACCTGACCTTAAAGACTTGGAAAAATTCATTTTAGAGTTAATATTTATGTGTTAGTTATTTTTTGTAAGGCTGTGACCAAGTACCAGAGATAACAACTTAGTGGAGTAAGGTTTTTTTATATTGGTTCACAGCCTGAGAGAACAGTCTATCAGGAGGGGCACGCAGGACAGAGGCCACAGCTAGGGGTGTGGCAGCAGGCTTGTGAGCCAGCTCTCTCAGGCTCAGCCCACAGCTCTCTGCAGACAAGGAAGCAAAGACAAGAAAAGAAATGGAGCCAGCTATAAAGCTCAAGGTCTAGGCCCACCCAAATTCTCACCTCCAGCTGGGCCATACTTCTCCATGCTACCACAATGTCTCCAAACAGCTCCAGCAGCTAAGAAGTAGACATCCAAACACAAGAGGCTGTGGGGACATTCATTTCACACCTAACCTCAACAGTGTCCAACTTATTCAAATGCTAAGTCATTGAAACTTTAAATATAAACAAAAATTATTTCTCAGAGAAGCAGCCAGAGCATGTGTGCTTTTCAGTTCTGGCTCAGGGTTCTCTCACCCCAGGTGTTTATGGTGGCACTGACCCTACCAAAATCCGTCAGCATCAATCACTTCACAAAACCTAAAAACTCAGAGAGCCCAGAAATGAGCCCTGGAGGAGAAATGATTTGAGATGAAAAAGCAAGACTCACTGTTGTTAAGGTAGTGTCATGGTGTGTGAGAGGAGGAGAAAGTCCTGCACTTGTGTTCGCAGAGGCGTCCCAACACTTCCCTGGGCCTGATGCTTCCTCTCAGGCAGTAATGAGCTCAGGTTCCTCCCCAGCAGGGGAATGCAGACAGCTGCAGAAAAGCAAAACCTATATAAATTCCAAATAAAATTGCTGAATGAAGTCTTAAAGTTAAGATTCTTTAATGAGGTATTCTGGGGTAGAAAAACCTCCCTCTGATTTGATGTCATAGCCTACAATGGAAAGGAAGCGTTATGCAAATGAGCTATTGTGGCATGCACACCTAGACGTGACAGGGTAGCTGTGGGGTGGGGGACAGGCAAACAGGGCACGCACTGTAAATCCCAGTTTTTGTCTATGGCATGAGATGTATCTGTCCCTTAGAGCATTAGTTGTTCACTTAAACAGGCAACCTGGAAGCCTGCAGGTGTCCTGTGGGGCTGGATGCTAGGCAGCAGAATATTGCCTCTGCATGGAAACAGAATGAACTTCACTTTATGGCAACCTAAAGTGTTGCTTGCTTTAAACCTATGTGTGTCAGAGGACCCCCTGGGCAGGAGAAAAGAGGGAAAGGGGCCCCAGAAAGGTATAATAGAGGAACTGCTTCTTCATCACAGCTGGAAAGAGATGGGAATAAGTTACTTAAAGGGGATGTTTATATAATGCCTTCTTCACACCCAAGAGAAGCTTTGCAAGCCAATAGCCGACCTCACAGTGAAATGAAAATAATTTTAAAAGTGCCTCCTAATCTCTGCCATTGTTGAAAGATCTAGAAGTCAGGTGATAGGAGGAGAAAGGGGCCAGGAAGGCAGTAGAACACTTGCTGCCCAAAGTGAAGAACTAAATTCCAATTCTCAGCACTCACATTCAAAACTAAGCATGAAGGTGCATTCCTGTCATTCTCACGCTGGGGAGCCAGAGGCAGGAGACAGGCAGATACCTGGAGCTTCCTGATCAGTCAGCCCAGGCCAGCCCATGAGCTCCAGATTCCCTGAGACACCCTGTCTCAAAACGGGGGTAGAGAGTGAAGACGCTGGATCCAACTCTCTAACTCTCTCTCTCTCTCTCTCTCTCTCTCTCTCTCTCTCTCTCTTTCTCAACAGAAGAATCTCAAATAGCCAAAAGAGACTTAAGAAAATGTTCAAAATCCTTAGCCATCAAAGAAATGAAAATCGAAACAACTCTGAGATGCTATCTTATACCAGTCAGAATGGTTAAGATCAAAAACACCAATGATAGCTTATGCTGGAGAGGATGTGGAGTAAGGGGAACACTCCTCCATTGCTGGTGGGAGTGCAAATTTGTTCAACCACTCTGGAAATCAGTATGGTGGTTTCTCAGAAAGTTGGTAGTCAACATACCACAGGACTGAGCAATACCGCTCTTGGGCATATACCCAAAAGATGCTTAACCATTCTACAAGACATTTCTTCAACAATGTTCGTAGCAGCATTATTTGTAATAACCAGAACCTGGAAACAACCTAAATGCCCCTCAACCGAAGAATGGATAAAGAAAATGTGGCACATTTATACATTAGAGTACTACTCAGCAGGAAAAAAAATGACATGCAAATGGATGGAACTAGAAAAAAAAGAGCCTGAGTGAGGTAACCCAGATCCAGAAAGATGAACATGGTATGTACTCACTCATAAGTGGATACTAGCTGTAAAGCAAAGGATATGGAGCCTATAGTTCATGGTCATGATGCCTATAGTTCATGATAAGTAACATGGTGAACCATAAGAAAAACATTCATAGATCCACCTGGAAAGCAGATATAGACAAAATCTCCTGCCAGACAAGATCAACTCTAGCCAGACAGGGAAGGACCAAACTAGTCACGCTGAATGTGGGTGACAATTGTATGGCTGTGAAGACTTCGGGGCCACTGTTAGTGGCACCAGGATTTATCCCTGCTGTTTGTACTGGATTTTTGGGAACCTATTCCCTTTGGATGAATACCTTGCTCAGCCTAAATATAATAGGGAGGGGCTTGGACCCTCCCAAAGCAATTTGCCTTATCCTTTCTGAGGAGTGTGTTGGAGGCAGAGGCCACTTGTTGGTTCCTGGGCAGCTTAGCCCAAAATAATCACACAGATACTGTGTTAATTAAATCACTGCTTGGCCCATTGGCTCTAGCTTCTTACTGGCTAACTCCTACATATTAATTTAACCCATTTCTATTAATCTGTGTATTGTCATGTGGCTGTGGCTTGCTGGGTAAAGTTCCAGCGTCTGTCTCAGGTGGAGCTACATGGCTTCTCTCTGACCCCTCCTCCTTTCTCCCAGCATTCTGTTTAGTTTTCCTCACCTAACTCTGTTCCCCTATAGCCTTGCTATAGGCCCAAAGCAGTTCCTTATTCATTAATGGTAATCATTAATGGTAAGCATACAGAGGGAAATCCCACATCAGGAGTGGATGAGGGGTGGAATAGAGGGATAGGTGGAAGAGATGGGAGGAGGGGAGGGAGTGGGAACTGGGTTTGGTATGTAAAATGGAAAAAATAGTTTTCCTTTTTCAAAAAGAAAACATAAAAAAAGCAGGGGAAAAGTTTCTAGAGACTTGTTTAATGCAAAGTATGGAGTCAATGCTGGTGAATATTCATTATGCATTTGGATGCCATAAAAATTTCATTGCTGCATGTAGAACCCTAGAAATATCAATTAGCTCTAGCTTGTTATTAATAAAGTCTTCATTATGATACAGATATTTTGCAATTTTTATCTGTTGAACAATTATGAATAATGTGATATTTATTAGAATCTTAAACTCCAAAGGTTTGCGGGTTTCCTCCTCTAGTTTTATATTGTATTATTATTTTTAGCAACTCATATTGCAGTATCATTTATCGATGTATTCATAAAATGGATAGCCTAGTGCTAGGGATTTCTTCAGACAGTAAAATGCTTGCTATGCAAGAATGAGGACCTGAGTTCAGGTGCATAGAACACTCCCAAGAAATTAGAAGCAGAAGCATTCCTCGGTGACGAATGTAAGTGGAACCCTGGAGCTTGGTAGCAGGGTGTTCAGTCAAATCAGTGGACTCAGTTCAGTCAATAAGAAATCCTGTCTTTCAACAATTAAGATGATGAGTGATAGAAGATGACGATTCATATTAACTTGTGGCCTCTATATGTACATATGAGTATACTTATACACATAAATATGAGAGAGAAAGAGAGAATACCTTAACCTGAGTTCTTTTCCCCAACTCTTATGTTGTTATACCAGTTTGAATCACTTAGTGTTTAAATGGTAATGTTTTAAGCATTTTTTATTGTTCTCTTCTACTTTTTATGTATATGTGTATATATGTATGCACACTTGCACACACACACCCAACAAGGAGGTCAGAAGACGGCATCTGGGTCCCTTGGAGCTGGAGCCAGTCCACATGGGTGTTGGTGACTAATCCCAGGTCCTGTGCTAGAGAAGCAAGCACTCACCACTCAGCTGTCGCTCTTGCCCCTAGTGTAAGAACAACAGCACACTCCACTTGGTGTATATCCAGTGCAGTTCTGGTGCCCTCCATTTCTCTTTTGGGTTTGTTTCTATAGAAATTGATTTTACGATAATATTTTGATTCCACTGGTAGAGTTTTCTTTTGCATTCTTTAAATGGTTGTGTGTTAGGGAACAAATTATCTCAGTTTTTGCTTATATGGAAATATGTTTTGTCTTAATTTTTGGGAGATATGTTTGTGAACATTACATAGAGTTGGCATTTTGTTCCTGTCTCCCAGAATTTAAAAGATGTTGCCCACTGTTCTCTATTGGAATCATACCTAATGAGCATCAGCTTTGTTACCTCTTACATAATATCCTCTTTTCCTCCTCTGGTTACCTTACAAATTTCCTTCTAAACACAAGAAATTGTTGTTGTTGTTACTGTTGTTGATTTTTGCTTTGCCTTATTAATGTAATAATGATATACTATGATAACCTTTTCTCATATTTTTGAGAGACAAGGTCTCACTCTGTAGCACAGGCTGACTTCAAACTCATGTTGATTCGGTTGCTTCTTCAGCCTCCTCCTGGTAAAGATTATAGGCAAAACCCACCCCAGCTATCATAAAGTACATGTTTCTTTGCCATTTATTCATTCTGTCTTGCGGTTTTGTGGACCTGTGACATAATGCTTTGGATTGTACAGTAGCGTATCATTTGTATTTTAATAAATAAATAAAAGTAAATCATAAAAGTAAAGCAGTCCCACTGGCCAGCCTTATAGACCAGACAACAATGACATACCCCTTTAAACCCAGTAGTCACATTATCTTACCACAGAAACCAGGTGGTAGTGGTGCACACCCTAATCCCACAATCTCACAACTAGAGAGGAGTATAAGATAGGAGGAGACAGCTCTCAGTCTCATTTTGAAGTTTCCTAGAGGCAGGATCATCATTTTCAAACTGAGGTTGAGGTAAGAGGCAGTGACTGGCTGCTTTGCTTTTTTGGTGCTCAGGTTGAACCCCCGTATTTGTCTCTGAGTTTTTATTAATCGTGCTTCAGGTCGAATTTTGAGCATCCTATGAAATTGTTATTCGGATATGTATCTTGCTTTCTGACACCCCACCACACCCCCCTCTTTCCGTGACTTCTGCTTGTGAGCTCTGGCATCTTCCCAAGGACAGAGCTTGGGTTGCTGAAGTTTTAGTTTGGTTGTGGTGAAGTTCTTTCTCTTCCTGAATGCAGTCAGGTGAACTCACTCACCTGTCCTCAGATGCACCACCTTAGATCCCCACCTGTGATTAACTCTTCTTTTTTATTTTAAATTGTTTTTATTGAGCTATACATTTTTCTCTGCTTCCCTCCCCTCTTCTTCCCTCCCCTTCAACCCTCTCCCATGGTCCCCATGCTCCCAATTTACTCAGGAGATCTTGTCTTTTTCTACTTTCCATGTAGATGAGATCCATGTATGTCTCTCTTAGTGTCCTCTTTGTTGTCTGTGTTCTCTGGGATTGTGAATTGTAGGCTGGTTTTTCTTTGCTTTATGTCTAAAAGGCACTTATGAGTGAGTACATATTATATTTTCTTTCTGGGCCTAGGTTACATCACTCAGTAAGATATTTTCTAGATCCATTCATTTGCCTGCAAATTTCAAGACGTCATTATTTTTTTCTGCTGTGTAGTACTCCACCTTGTAAATGCACATCTTCTTTATCCATTCTTTGGTTGAGGGGCATTTAGGTTGTTTCCAGGTTCTCACTATGACAAACAATGCTGTCCAGTTAGACTGTGACAACCATCACCCAGACCTGTCTCCGGAATCCCAACACAATAGACTCTCCACGGAGCAATATCTATGCACTGGATATACTCAGGGCTTAACGGACAGCATACGGGATGCACACACATTGACCTGTCCGCCATGGCTTCTGGAGCTAAGTCCCAGGTGGAGCGATGTGAAATCTCTCTGGACACAAAAGGCCATAATGAGCTGGGCTTGAATGGTGGAAAGGGCTGGGTGGTTCTGGGAAGCATCAGGTGGAGAGGATCCTGTTGCATGGCAGGGATCGGTATAGAGGTCTGTTAGTCACTTTCTCAGCACTATGACCAATGCTTGACAACAACTTAAGGAGGGAAGGGTTTATTCTGTCACATGGTCTGAATGTCACGTGGTCCGAAAGCGCAGTCTACCATGGCGGGAAGGCACAGATGGTGAGAGGGCTCGACACACTGTAGCCACAGTCAGGAAGTAGAGAGATAAAAGCACACCCTTGACTCACTTTGTCCCCCTTCCCTTTCATTGTGTGTTATCTTACTTTTGAACTTTTCTGTCTCCTTGGTTAAAAACAATAAAATAAATATGCTGTATGGTGTATAAAGGATTTACTTAAAAGTTAATTCAGTTTCTAATACCTAATTTTCTTTTTATTTTTAAAATTATTTACTTTTTTGAGATTATAATTACATCATCTCCCCTTCCCTTTGCTCCTCCAAACCCTACCACATGTCCCCTCTTGCTCTCTTGCAAATTCATGCACTCTTTTCTGTTAGTAGTTCTTACATGCATACGTGTATATGTATATGCATACATTTTTGACTATAACTTGCTAAGTCTGTATCATGTTACTCACGTGTGTTTTAGGCCTGGCCGCTAGCGGATAACTAAGTGGTAGGCTCCTCCCTATGAGACACACCCTCCCACTCTCAGCGTTCCTCAGTTGCCTGTAGTTCTCTGCACAGGGTTGAGTCCTTGTGACCTTCCTCAGTCCACGGAGGTATGTCTATTGGTGGCATCATTTCTCCTTCCATACTTTCTACTCAGTCTGGAACTCTAGCCCAGGAATGGTTCCACCAGCCCTTAGGTTGGGTCTTCTTACCTCTGTTAAGCCCCACTGGATGCCTCCTTACCCGCAAACTAGTCAGACAGACAATGAAGATCAGCTGTCTCGGGTTCCTCCAGTCCTTTAGCTACAGCCAGAGGGCAGGAATCAATGCTTATACATAGTATTATACTGTTACATCTTAACATACTTAAAAGCATCTATTTATAAATGGACTTATTAATGCCATTGTGCAGTTAAGAATACAATTTCAGGCAGTTCCAAGAAGATTGCATTCCAGTTTCTTAAACTCATCACAATCCCTAGAAAAATGAATAACTAGCCCACTTCACAAGGCTCCTGAAGAAATCAGTGAAGGCAGAGGGAGAAAGGCAGCCAGTACCTTCACAGTGCATGGAAGTCCATCCAGAAGAGGCAGGAGAGTATGGATGGTGACCAGAATGGTTACCATGACGATCCAAGAAGAAGTCACAAAGGACATGACAGAGAGGAAAATGAAGACAAGGTAGCATGAGAATTGTCACTGAGATAAGTTGGGAAGAGTGAGGACAAGATTGGCCCTAGAAGGAAGGGCTGTAGTGTCTCTAGATTTTCTTGGAGCAAGAGGTCCCTGGGCAGCAGAAAAGGGCAGAGACAATCCAGGGATAATGGGCCCCTGGAAATGGCCTGCCATTTTAGAGCCTGTTCTAGCTTCACACTGTTCTAGGTGACACTTTCAAGTTATAGCCAGCTATCGCTGGGAAGTCAGGGCAGGCACCTGAAGCATCATATCGCAGCCAAGGGCAGGAGAACCAAGATATGGACCCTTGCTTGGTCACTATCCCAGTGCTAGCCTTCTTTACTCTTTTGCTGTTTAATTTTTTGTATGAGAGCAGGCCTTATTATATAGTTCTGGTTGACCTGGAACTTGATACATAAATCAGGCTGGCCTTAAACTTACAAAGATCTGCCTGCCTCTGCTTCTAGTATGCTAAGTGCTGGAATTTAAGGCATGTATCTTCCCCTGAGTCCCACAATATGTTTTCTCTACTTTTAAACAGTTCAGGGCCCAACCCATGGTCTTCCAACTTTAACTAGCAATCGAGACAATCACCCACAGACAAGCTTGCAGATCAACCTGAATTGGGTAGTTCCTCATAAAAACTCTCTTTCTAGGCTAAACTAGATTGGATCAAGTTGACAGTTAACAGTTACCAACACAGAGCATCTAGGAGAGGTCCCGATGAGACCTTAGCTGCACAGAACCTCCATTTGCTCTTGTCTAAGCCATGGAAAACAACGGGTAGACAAAAGAGGCCTGATCACAGTACAGCTCCTAGAAAAACCCTGATCTCTGGGTCCAAACACAAGTACCTGCCTTATGTTAGAGACAGAAATAAGGTAAAGTAGAAAGGGTTAATTTACTCACTGTTTCAAGATTTTCAGTCAATTATAATTAGAAGAGCATAGTAGAATGCAAACATCATTGGGGCCAGGAAACAGATCAGACATCAAGAAAGGAGCCAAAAGGAAGATAGTCCCAAGGACCCTCCCCAGTGGTCAACTTCCTACAGCTTACTCCCACTTTCTACAGTTTCCTTCATCCTCCAAAATGATACCTGGAGCTTTAGCTTTCAACCCGGGAGGCTCTGGGAGCCACTTCTTATCCCAACCACAGCATACTTCTTGATCACATGCTATGATCAGATCCTGCTGTCATTTGTGGTCACTGCTCAGAATCCACTTGTCACAGGTAGTGTCCTGCTACAGTAAGACAGAAAAAGGCCAAGAGAAAACTCCCCATAACCCTACAAAACTTAGGCAGCAGCGATTGGGAATCCTATGCATGCAAAGGAATAGCACCAGTGTTTAGTGAACTAGCAGCAAAGATAGTTAATTAGGGTGATTCTGTGGGGCTGAGAAGGTCAGCAACTCAAGGATATGTGTGGCTGGAGCAGCAAGTCTCCCAGCTGAGTTCTGCAGAGGCTGGGATAGGATGAGCTTCATGCTTGCTTTCTGGGGAAGGTTTTACTTGTGTTCAGGAGGGAGGCCTGAGATCACATCAGTGATAATTTGTGAAATAGAGTTTGCACTGCTTGGGTGTGTGGTTAGCCGACTGTGGTCCCCGTGAGGGGAATGCTGTAGGATATGGCATTGAGCTATGTTACTGGAAGGTTGAAAAGGCCAGAAAGAAGCTTTGGGAGCCCCGTGTTGTCTCTTTTTTCTGGTCTCCACTTTCTGCTGTGGGACAGGAAGAAAGGTTCTCTGCCAGCTGCTCCAGGGCTCTGTTTCCTCATAGACATAGGAAGACCTTGATATTCCTGGCTATGCTGGGTTTTAGTGATGGTGAACTGCTAACTCTCGTCAAAGGACATCAAGGTTCATCCTATTTCCCCACCGTGTTCTGATGTGGATAGCCTTTGAGCCCAGGCTTCCTGTGTGCCTGCTGTATAGAGGCACCAAGTTTCTGTTATTAGAATTGAATTACTTGTATTATTTTTCGTGTGCATGCATATGTGGAGGTCAGCAGACAGACCACTAGTAGGAATTGGTTCTCTCATTCCATTGTTAGTCTGGCTCAGGGTATGAATTTGGGTCATCAGACTTGGTGGCGAGTGCCTTTATTCACTGAGCCCTCTTGCCAGCCCCACCTTACCAGATTGTAACGATGGCCAAGTTAAGTTACATGAAAACAAGGAGGGACTCAAGGGAGAGGCTGGAGCTGTAGTGGGGATTGCTACTCTCCTGTGGCTACTGACTAATTCCTACAGATTCCTTTCTTGAGTGGTATTAAGTCATTTTGGACTCAAAACTAAACAACTCCTATTTACTTCCTTTTTCATATTATATATAATTTGAAGAACTTGTCGTGTATTGATCCCAAAGAATCACTGAAATATGCTTAGCATATAGGCTGTACAATTGAACCATATAATTCAAGAGGTTCCTGAAACCCCTGAAGGCAACTGAGAGACACTGAGGTGAACTCAGGCCACTTTGGTCCTAATACTTGGTCTATCTAATACACCCACCATGAATCAACACTTGAGTTTTGAATCACTCTACTTCTGTTCATTAGTCACTTTAATTCTGACATCATGTTTTAAGAAATAAGAAATACTTCCTGCGTATTCATGAGCCATTCTTCCAGTATTTAGAAAAACAACAAGCATATGGACACTGAGTTAAACTTAGCATGCTACAAATATATTGGATTCTTGAGGTAGAAAAATCTATCTAGTTGGCATCAATGCAGCATGTAAATATTTTATGAATAAAATGCAATCATTTCCATAGTTGCCGATTTATATGGTAACAGCCATATCCCTACAGGTTGGCTGGCTTACAAGGTTCCCATCTGATTCCAAACACAAACCTCACAGAATCACCAGCTCGAGCATAACTATGCTGTACTCTTTACTAAAGCATGCATAATATGCCCAAGTATTGCTAATTCAGCAGTGAAAAATAAATTACACTCTTAAGCCAAACAATTAACACTCAACTTTAAATGCTGCTTGCTGGAGCAAGTAGATAAATAGCACAGTCACTGCCTCACACTCCCAGTTCCTGCTGCATCTTCCAACTTGAATCATATCAATATTTTCTCATAAATCTCTTAAGCCACTTTATGATTCTAAGATTGACTTACACTGAAAAGAGGTCTATGAACTTCATGAGAAGAAATCATGTCTTTTAGGGATGAGTGATATGGGATTCCCCTCTGTATGCTGTGAATACCATTAGCAAATAAAGAAACTGCTGTGGCCTGTTGATAGGGTAAAACTTATGTAGGCAGGGAAAACTAAACTGAATGCTGGGAGAAAGGATGCAGAATAAGAGAGAAGCCATGGAGCTGCTGCCAGAGACAGATGTGCTGAAACTTTGCTGGTTGGCCATCACCTTGTGGTGATGCACAGATTAATGGAGATGGGTTAAATTAAGATGTGAGAGTTAGCCAATAAGAAGCTAGAGCTAATGGCCCAAGCAGAGATTAGTTTCTGTGTATTATTTTGGTTCTGGGTGGCCAGGACAAACAAGCAGCTCCCTTCAACAAATTGGCACCCACGTAATCAGCTAAAATCCTCTTTAAACCCAAGAAAGCTTGAAAGGGAACTCTAGACACACACACACACACACACACACACACACACACAAAACAAAATTTAGCCACATATTTTTCCAAGTGGGTTTTGCTTGTACAGATGAGCCAGCATCATCCAGTAGAATCATTATGCAACAAAACCATACAGAGATGTCAGGCCGTTTTGATGAACAAGGAGGGTAGAGAACTGCAGGGTCTGTGACATTTTATGTGAGTGTGCATACACATGTGTGGTAGGGCATGTGGACATTTACGAGTTCACATGTGGAAGCCAGAAGTTGATACTGGGTGTTTTTCTCATTTGCTCTCCACTATCTGTCTGTCTGTCTTGTCTAACTATCTATCTGTCTGTCTATCTATCTATGTCTATCTGTCTGTCTATCTGTCTATCTATCTATGTCTATCTGTCTGTCTATCTATCTATCTATCTATCTATCTATCTATCTATCTATCTATCATCTATCTATTCATCTGTCCATCCTCCCATCCATCCACCCACCTACCTACCTATCTATCTGAAATGGCGACTCTCACTGAATAAGTTAGGATAATTGATTAGCAATCCCAGGACCCCTCTTGTTTCTACTCCTCCAGTGCTAGGGTCATATGGTTTTCCATCACATGCATTCTTTTACATGGATGCTGGAAATCCAAACTCAAGTCTTTAGGCTTCAAGGCAGGCATTTTACTGACTAAACCGTCTTCCAGTCCAGGACCCACAGCTTTGTGAGAACAGATCTAACACAATATTTGTTCCATTCCCCCGACATTCCTCTGCACAGTTGAGGAAACTTCCAGAAGGTCTACTTCTTCCTTCCTGATTCTTCTCTTCTCCCAAGTGCTCCAGCAATTCACTGCTTTGCTGTCCTCCCTACCTCCTACTGGACAGATGTCCTAGCTATTCCCTGGAGCCTCTGTCTCAATTTTTATAATCTGGGTATGTTACTCAATTTTTAGTTCTGTGATTAAAAAAACAAAATGAGAGCCAGCCAGTCATCAAGAAGCAGCCACTCCCCAAAGTCTGTAAACAAACAGTAGCAATTGTCTAGTACCTTGGAAGCCTCTGCTGCCTAGAGTGGAAACACTGCATAGAAGCTATGTTCATTACTGCTCTAAACGCTGTCACCAAATACTTGACAAGTAGCGAATTGTGGGGACAAGGAAAGAGGTGGGGTTTGCAATGGCCGACAGTTTTGTGTGATGTTCATCATGCTGACAGTTGGTGGCAAAATGTGCTGGTGGGACTGTTCGCCTCCTCAGGTGTAACAGAGAACAGACAGGAAGCTAGCACAGGCTATTCCCAGTAAGCCACCTCCTCCAGGAAGACCCCACTTCCTAAAGGTCCCACAGCTTTCTAAACTAGCATTGCCAACTGAGGTCTAGTTGGACTAACATAGGAGTTTACCAGGTAGAGCATTTCCAGTTTAAACCACAACAGAGGTGCCATGGGTATCTGGTCAGTTACCTAGAGGAGAATTTGACTCCATGCTGCTTGCTGAAACCAGAGGTCCAAGATAACAAGAGCCAGGAACCCATGAATTCAGGAACCTAGAAGTTTAGAAAACTCAAAAGTCCTGGAGCCAAGGAATCCAGGAAACCCAGGAGTCCAGGAGACCCAGGAGTCTTTTATTTATTTATTTATTTATTTATTTATTTATTTATTTATTTATTTATTAAAGATTTCTGCCTCCTCCCGGCCACCGCCTCCCATTTCCCTCCCCCTCCCCCAATCAAGTCCCCTTCCCTCATCAGCCCTAAGAGCAATCAGGGTTCCCTGCCCTGTGGGAAGTCCAAGGACCACCCACCTCCATCCAGGTCTAGTAAGGTGAGCATCCAAACTGCCTAGGCTCCCACAAAGCCAGTATGGGCAGTAGGATCAAAAACCCATTGCCATTGTTCTTGAGTTCTCAGTAGTCCTCATTGTCCGCTATGTTCAGCAAGTCCGGTTTTATCCCATGCTTTTTCAGACCCAGGCCAGCTGGCCTTGGTGAGTTCCCGATAGAACATCCTCATTGTCTCAGTGTGTGGGTGCACCCCTCGCGGTCCTGAGTTTCTTACTCGTGCTCTCTCTCCTTTTGCTCCTGATTTGGACCTTGAGATTTCAGTCCAGTGCTCCAATGTGGAGACCCAGGAGTCTAAGACCCAGGAGTTCAGGAACCCAGGAATCTGGGATCCCAGGAATCCAGGAACTAAGAAGCCCCAGAACCCAGAAACCATGAGTTTAGGAACCCAGGAGTCTAGGAATCCAGAGCCCAGGGTTCCAGGAGCCAGGAGTCCAGAAATCTCCCAGACTCAGGAGGCAGACACCAGGCTCTCAGGGTCTGGAAGCTTAGTAACCTTGGAGACAGGAAGTCAGGAGCCCAGTGCCAAGAAGGACTGGATGTCTGTTGCCATCTCTTGCCTTTGAAGAGACAGGTATTCTCACACCTCAAATCAGAGCGACAGCTTGTTTGTAGACTGATCTTTCTTCAGATACAAGAACACAGAAGTGTGCTCTATACCCAGTTTTCCTTTGAAATGCTCCTCGCCTGGATAGTTAGGTGCCAACATCCAAGTTTTTTTTCCATTAAAAAATTTACACTTCCTCCCCTCCTCCCATTCCCCTCCCGCTCCCCCACTCACCCCCCCTCCTCTTCCCTTCCCCTCCCTGCTTGAGAGAGGGCAGGTAATCCTGCCCTGTGGTAAGTCCAGGGCCCCCCCCCCACATCCAGGTCTAGGAAGCTGTGCATCCAAATAGACTAGTAACCCAAAAAGCCAGTACATGCCGTAAAAACAAGTCCCAGTGCCTTTATCAATGGCTTCTAAGTCAGCCCCCATTGTCAGCCACAATCAGAGAGTTCGGGTGGGATAGAGATGGGGGTGGGAGAAGGAGAGATGGGGAGAGGGAAGGGAGAGGGGAAAGATATATACACCATCCAAGTTTTGATGTTCTTTCTCAAAATATACATCCAAAATAATCACTTTGTCAAAACGGAGAAAACAGATAGCAAAAGATATCAGAAGCCTACAGGATCAGTTTGTCACACACCATCCTGGCTGAAGGCTCTAATCCTGTTTTGTGACCACAATGCAAATATTTGATGTCTTTTCTTTTGCCTCTTTTGCTGAAGAACTGTTCTTAAGACAGCAGGACAGTCAGAGAAGTAAGAATCTATACTTATCTTCACATCAAATGTCTCTGCGCAGACAGAAACAGGAGTTCTACAGCATGTCTGAAAAACCATAGGGCAAGACACATCATTTATTACTGGAGTCTTGGACCAACTGAACCCCTTTATGCCTGCCACAGGAGCTTAAGTCTGAACTCTGAGAGGCCAGCGCTGCAACACACTGCTCAGACTGCAAGAGCTAAACACACTGGAAATCTGTCTGGTAATAACAGCAACAACACGGTTCTTAGAGCCAACCATTTGTTTTCGCGATGGAATTTATTCTGTACACACCACATGGTGGTTTAGTCTGTCTATTTATTTAACTCTTACACGAAATCTGTTATTCACATTTTAAACATGAAGAGGATGAATATTTGAAAAAAAATAGTGACTATGTTCAAGCATAAATGCTTGTAAATAGATTTCAATCCTACGGCGCCTGATTGTTTTAGTGGGGTCTTGGGTTTGGGGTGGTGGTATGGGGTACTTAACACAAAGTCCCATCTGTAGCACAGACAATGTATGTCCTGGAAAGAAGACAGGCTCAGATAGGAAGGTAGAGTGGCGGTCGGAGAGTGAGAGGACAAGGACAGACTGGGACTGCTAGAGATGCCGGGCAGTGACTTAAAAGTAGCAGCGGACAGAGGGTCTGTGACAGAAAGTAACAGTAACGGATGTGAGGCAGGGTCACCAGCTCCCAAAGAATAAAATAGGGATCCTCGGGTTGAAAGCCACAAAGTAACAGTTAACAGAGTAGAGCATCTTCTGTCTGTCATACAGTTACAGTAGGGATGCTGAGGGCCCAGGGCAGAAAGCTGTAGAGTGGCTGACAGGGACAGAGAACCAGCAGCCACATAGAATAGATGCTGCAAACTTTATTAGGATAGACAAAGGTTCCCAGCAAGGGCATGGGAGGAGCCCAGAGGTAGAGTCCATCTGGAGTTCTGTGTTAGACGTTTATAGGTTCCTAGAAGCCCTCCCTACTCTGGACTCCTCTCTTACCTGATTGGTTCTTCCATTTTGTAAAGGTTGTAATAGCCAGCAGATAGAGGGACCCAAGGCCAGCTCTCTTAAAGAAGCCATTTACTGTTTTCCAAATTAGCCCAGGTCCCCCTGACCCTTCTTCACCTGAGATAGCATCCATGAACATTGCTGAAGGGTCATAGAACATAGGGGTGGGCCTGGTCCCACAGAACCTGATCCTGGTCCTGGCGATACAGCTCCTCACTCTGCTGAGAATCCATCCCAACTAGAAGAGAGTGGGGCACCTACCAGTATGGATTCTGAGAAGTACCAGAGATTCTCATAATGTAGGGGTTGTGCAGCAAGCCAAAGGGGCAGTGTCCAAAGTGTGGTAGGCACACAACAAATGCCATGTTCTAAGAAAAGTAGGTCACAAAGACAATGAGTCCCCTCTTCTCTTGGGGACTCGTGTTGCCTGCCTGTTGTTGGATCAGGACATTATCTCACGGTCCCTCTGGGACACAACTGCCCCTTTTCCATTCGGAACTTACTAGAGCTGATTTGTTACTAATTTGGTTCTCAGTTAAACATATTGAAAGAACAGAAATTCTGATCTGTTGAAACATTTATTCCTTTGCCCAGTGTCAGATAAATAGGTTAGTATGGCTGAGATTAAGTTTGCAAAGATATGCCCAACGGCTCAACCCAAGATAATTTATGTTTTGTTTCCCAATGTGTGAGAAAGAGAGATAGAGACAGGGAGAGAAACAGAGAGCCTGAGAGAGACCGAGAAAGAGGACAGAGAGACAGAGATGAAGAGAGATACAGGATACATGAAACAAATGCACAGATGGAGAGTGGCAGAGACCGAGAGATGGAGCAACAGACACCTGAGTGGTCAAGGGAGGAGCTAGGCATAGATATGAGACTTCTAATGTTGAAACCTATGTCCTATTCATTTTATTAAAAGGTCATATCTTTCAGGGTGATGGTGACACACACCTTTAATCCCAGGTCTCGGGTGGCAGAGGCAGGTGGATCTCTGTGAGTTTGAGGCCAGCCTAGTCTACAAAGCAAGTTTAGTTCCAGGACAGCCAGGGCTACACTGAGAAACCCTACCTTAAAACACACAAAGCAGAGGTTATGTCCTTTCATAACTTAGGCACTACTCTTGGTATCTTCTACTTTTATGTAGGTTTCTTATAATTTTTACTGAAAATAAGTTATGATTTTAAAGGCAAACGTACTTTCAGTAGATCACCCACGGTTTTCCTGCTCATGAAGAACTTGATTCTGTGAGGGTTATTGAAATCTGACACCCACATTTCTGGGTGGACTTGCCAAGCTGTTGGAAATGGCAAGACCTCAGTTAGTCAGCTGTTGTTTTTATCCCAGGCAAGTCCTATTGTTATTGATACCATGAGAAGAGGACTCTGGCCTTAGGACATTAGCAGTCATGTAGCGTCTGGTATCCTGCCGGGTGTCCTGGACCTTCTTTGCTACATTGACCCAGCCTGCCTCCATCCAACCTCTGTCCATGCCCCATTCTACCTCAGGATGGAACAGACAAGAAGAAACCCATAGAAAAGGTCAGACTTGTCCATGCCTGCTGTTTCCTTTGCCCTGGCTGCTTTCTGCCCACCTTTCCAGCACCTGCCTTTTCATCTATCCAGCATCTGTCTTCCCCCCTCTATAGCACCTGCCTTCCCAACTGTCCAGCACCTGCCTTCCCACCTTTTCAGCACCTGCCTTCCCACCTGTCCAGCACCTGCCTTCCCCCCGTATAGCACCTGCCTTCCCAACTGTCCAGCACCTGCCTTCCCACCTGTCCAGCACCTGCCTTACCACCTGTCTGGCACCTGCCTGTCATCCTGTCCAGCACCTGCCTGACAACCTGTATAGCACCTGCTTGCTCACTTGTCTAGCACCTGCCTGTCCAGTACCTGCCTTCCAACCTGTCCAGCACCTGCCTTTCTACCTATCCAGCACCTGCCTTCTCTCCTGAGCTCCATCACCTGTGAAGCCACCCTGCTAGATGGATTCTAGACACTCTGCCTTGTGCTACAGCCCCTGCCCATCTCCTTTGTTTTCACTTTTTCGTACTCTGTGCTAACACAGACCTCTCTCCTCCACCAACCAAGGGCCACTGGCCATGCATGGTTTATCAAGTTATTGTAATCATTCTGGAACTCAGTAGAAGCCCTGACACAGAGTGGCTTAATGAATATGATGTCTTTATCATTATCATTATAGCTTCAAAGGCATCATAACATGAAGGGTCTTTCTCTCTCTACACCATTCATATTTGCATTGGAAGTAGCCTTCCTCAGACTCCTCTCCTGCACACACTTATAACCTCTGATTTGCTAATAGATTTAAAGAAATAACTATTATGAAATATTTTAAAGGGAAAATACATAGAAACCCCTCCTAAAATGCACTATCTAAAATAAATCACAAAAATGGGAATCCAGGGCCCATAACAATCTCTTCAGATTATAGCATGCAAACAGGTGCCCATAGCAGTGACCTTTTGATATATGTAATTATATTATAGGAGAAAAGATATTTCAAATCAATATATCTACTTAAAATAATTCCAAGCCGGGTGGTGGTGGCTCATACATTTGATCCCAGCACCTGGGAGGCAGAAGTAGGTAGATCTCTGTGAGTTTGAGGCCAGCCTGGTCTACAGAGCAAGTTCCAAAATGTACAGAGAAAACTTGTCTCAAAAAAAAGAATTCCATACTTGAAACTTCCTGTCTTTGTGACATACATTTGCTTATGTAGATATATTGTTTTGCATGTGCATGGGGAGTGTACATGTGCCACACTGAATGCGTGTGTGTCAGAGGACAACTTGTAGGTGTTGGTTCTCTCCTTCCACTATTTAGGTTCCACTGATTGAACCCAGGTCCTTAAGCTTGGTAGCTAGTGCCCTATTTTTCATTAAGTAATCTCACTAGCCCTGTATATGGTTTCTGATTATACAAAATATAAGAAAAGAGACATTATCATAAAAATCAAGAGGCCAATTTGGTTTAAAGATGGGTAAATAAAAGGTCTATTTACAGTTTTGAACTAAATCTATACAAAACAGGAACAAAACAATTACAAAAAGAGAAAGAACTTTGCTAGATATTGGTCTTATTAGATTATCAGTCAATTAGAGAAAAGCTTTTATTTTATTTTCTCCATGTGTTAGGAGCATGAGGCTGGACTTGACTGAAGAAGGACATTTCTCAGTCAGCAACACTGGCTTGGAAAAATTGCTGCCAGGCTTCTCGTGACTCTCGGCTGCTACCTAGGCCTGAGTAGGGTCTGAGTAGGGTCCTCATCCAGTCTGCAGTAAGAGTGACCATCATTGAGATACAGCTTAGTTTAGCAGGTCCCAGATTTGAAATGTCCACGGCATAGCTGTGACTGACAACAGACAGGAGGATCATGCAAGATAGGGTGAGAAGGAAGGTACAGGCAGCTAGCTGTCCTGCAGGGAGCCTCTTCCAAAGCCTCTGGTTCCTCTGTCCAAGCTTCCTTGAACCCACTAGCACTCCTGACTTGCTGGCTTTTTAGCTCTAAGTCTCAGAGCATAAGGAAGAAGGAAACCCAAGAAGCTCCCACCATCCATCCAAATGCAGTGCTTGAAGCCCAGGCTAAAACCCACCCTTGGCAACAAGCATGTAGAAGGGGGTGCCTGTGCCATATCGCTGGAAGCAGACATTTTTCTACGTTGGTTCTAAGAATTGGGTGGAAAACCACAAGTCTTCATAGGTAAGAGAATTAATGTCCCCTGAGCTTTTGGCACAATGTTCAGTGTCCTGAACTCAGCTGGGCACTGCTGGTAGATAGACGGACCTAGGAACACGATGTGCCTGATGGATAGCATGCACTTAACCCGCTGAGGTGCTGCCTTCTCATCAGGGGTTGCAGCCCACTGACGTGTTGCTTTCTCAAATCTGCCCCCTTAGGCTGAGCACGTCCTGTAGAGAGTCTCGGCCACAGAACTATCCAGAGGCCCTAGTGCTCCTCCGTGAGCTTAAGTTGGGAACAGTGAACTACGAATGGAACAGCATGGAGGATGATCAGTTCCTGCAAAGAACAGCAGCTGCATTTGCTCTCCTTTCATACAGGGAAAACCAGATTGGGGGTTTTCACCAAGAAGCTCCCTGGGGCTGAAGGCGCGGTCTATCGGCCCTGCAATGCTCTCTGTGGGCACTGTCAGAATCTGGGTCTTTTCTTCCCCTGAAATGTAGGTGACTGATGAAGAGGGAGCCAGGGAGAGAGAGCGGGAGAGACACTTCCAACACGGCGGATCCATTTCCATTAGGCAAATAAACTGCCACAAATCACTGCAATGATGCTGGCGCTCAGTGCCTCCTGTACCCCGTGCATCAGCGTTATGACCATCTGAAGTTTGGGGAACACATTCCAACTTGGCATCTGTGAGATCCTTGGTGAATCTGATTTTTTTTCAGCTTTTCCTAATGACAAATCTGTGAGTGGGAAGCCAAAAGGCAAATAACTGATTGTAAGTGCAATCAAAGTCTGTCAAATTTACATTTACATTTACTTGTGCTCTGCCATATTCTCTTAACCTCCAAACCTCCACACAACATATAAATGAACTTGTCTGGAATTGTTTTTTTTTCTCCCTCTCTCTCCCTAAATTGCAGTCTGTATTTCTGTAGCACTGATGCAATTATGCCACCTCAATTGCCTTGCAGTGGGGGGGAAAAACACACAAAGCAAAACTTTGTGTATCGGGAAAATAAAGCCCAGAAAATTGCCTGTGACACCAGCAGCACAAAGACAGCTACGCTTCCCCGGAAAGTGGACAGAATAAAAGTAGACAGTTTCTATTAACAATAACAAGACAAAATACAGCAGCCCTTTATCTCTTAAAATGTAAATTTATACAAGATCCATGCTGCCCTGCTGTAAATATCAAATACCCCTTAAGACCATAGAACAAGAATGAATTGATTTTCCTCCTTGCCTCCGCCATCTGCAGATTCTCATAGCTTGGCATTATATCAATGCTAAATTAAAAATCCTACACTCTAAAACCATACGGGAGATTTGTGAGGTTCAAGCTGTTTATTCTTTAAATTATATGATTGATTTTCTATGTTCATATCTACTCTATCTGAATCATTTTTCAAGTTTATTCAATTGATTTCTTAGTGTTCTGTGTTGCTCCCTCAATAACCTTCCTTTAGCGCATATCAGCTTTATATCTTCTCTCATTTACATTTATAGGCCGAGGGCTGCTGAAGGTATATTGATTTTCGTCAAGCACTTTAGTATACAATCCCTAGTTATTTCTGATGAATGCTGCTTCTCATTTATGGTATTAAAGTCTCTGAGAGGAAACCTAATTCGATTTGCATTCATTTGGGTCATCTGCCCTTCGGAGACACGCAGGAGAAGCTGGTGCTGACCAAATTCATAATTTAGCACAGCTTTGGCTGGTTGGGAAGCCAGTGTGAAAAGTGCCCTTCCAGGGCCTTCCTATGTGATGCCTGTGCCAACAGCCTACTTATTTTATTCCATAATTTGTATTAACATCTTCCAGCTGGTGGTGGTGTCCCAGTCACCGCATTAATAAGTGACTGCAGCTGTTATCTCTGACACTCTCTGGTCCCAGCTACAAATGGCCCTGGCGTGGGTGGCCAGTGGAGTTCACTGTGTGATTAATAAATAGATAATTCACTATTCTCCCTTCTCAAGTAATTTAGAGCCTCAATCCTCCCTTCATTTAAAAAGAAAGAAGAAAGAACAAAAGGAGAAGGAAGACAAGCCCCGTATAAATAAGACACATTGGGTCTGTAACATAACGGGTAAACACGGATTATGCTGTGCTCTCCCAGTACATCCGTTTCTGAGGATGGCTGGCTCAGGCTAACAGACTAGCTGACGTCTGTGTACACACCGTATCTGTTAGTCTAATAAAGGCTTCACATTGCTCCACTTGTGCTCTGGTGTGTCATCTCAGGCCTGCCTACCTTGCCCTCAGCCCCGTCAGAGGCTTGCCTAGCAGGTTGTTCCAGAATTGTGTCGGTAGTTACAGCTATACCCACCTGGTCTTGATCCGTGCCCAGTAGTTTGTAAGTATTTCCACTAAATTTGTTCATCTTTGAAGGAAGATGGACACAATTTTATATTTTTCTGACCGTAAAACTAAATATTTGATTCATCCAGACCCCTAACAAAAGCCACATAATTTTTTTAGGTATCAGTAAAAAAATTTAAAGGACAAAGTGTCCACTGTCGATTAGAAATAAGCACCTGGCTTTTAAGAGGGCTGTGTTTGTTGTAATGGATTTCCCATTCTGGTACTAAAGAGCTGTCTGAGACCTTGATTTTCATTTAAATGTGTAAAAGATTACATAGGCTTTCTAGATAACGTCTAGTTATTTCTCGTATACGGTAAATAGGAAATGGAAACCTTAAAGTTTAATTTTTAAATTTCCCAACATTCTTCTCCCAAAGATCTAAATCTTAAAGAGAAAAAAAAAATGAGCCTAAGGTAGGATAGAAAGTATAGAGGTGGCGACATTGGTTAAACTGGATGAAAGATGCAGTCATGGAGAGCGGACAAACTGTCACCTCCTTCTACACTTGGCAGGTACTTTATAGTACCTACTAGCCATGTACTCTATTGTATGCATGAATGTCTATGCTGTGTGCACATACATGTGCATATGTGTGGAATAGGGGCATGTATACACGTGCACATATGCTCACAGAAACCAGGGGACAACTTCAGGTGTCAACCGCAAGAATGCCACCGACCTCCTCTGAGACAGGTAATTTTTATTCACCTGGAGCTTACCAACCAGGCTAGCCTAACTCTGTAACAGGTTTCCCCACTGCTGGGATCTCAAGCCCTTCAACTTGCCCAGAATTTTTACATGGATTCTAGAGACCATCCTCAGGTCCTCGTGCAATTGAGACAAGCACTTAAAAAGTGAGCTGTTGCCTCAGCCCTGTAGGTCTGTTTTTTAAAATATAGTGTCAACACAGATGCCACTAGCTTTGAGAAGCCAAACAAAGGACTGTCTGATGTAATAATACAAGAGTCTTCAGAAGGAAATGCCTATAGCTCGCTCAGGAACTACTCTGGACTCTAAGCTACTGGACCCTTGAGTCTCTGTGCTTGATCTACGCTCTCCACCAACCTTTAAATGCCCTAACTTTGCTTCTTCTCCCTAACACCACTGTTCTTCACTCCCATCCGATAGAGCGATTTGTAACTCAGCAGGACCCTGTGTCTAGTTTAACGGCATTGATTCCTCATTACTGCAGCCTCTGAGACGAGGCATGCCCTGAGTGATCATTCCTATCCTACCTCAGTTTCTATCGAGGCCAGCGCTGCTCTTCTCATACCCCTCACGAGAGACCTTTATCTGAAAGGGTAGGCACTGTGTTCCAGATTGGGGCTTTTCCCCTGGAGATGGAAAGTGTCGATTCCATCTGGGTAACTACCAGATGGGTAGTTGGATAAAGCAATGCTGCCATCTAGAATCTTCTGTGCATAAAATGTTCTCATGTCACATTCATATGCAGTGACAGTCTTTCACCTGAGTAGCTTACATGTTGAGCTCTAGTTAGCATACAGGAGGAAAACCAATAATAATGTTCAGCTAAGCATGTTTGGACGATGGCAAGAGTCTGTGAGGTCATCAAAAGAAACATGATTGCAACACCCTAGACAGCTCCTACCAAGTCACCTTGGCTACCTGTTCCCCCTCAGCCTTCACAGTCTCTCAGTAGCCATGTCCCATGTCATATGTGGAGCCTGTTCAGAGGGATGGTGATCCTCACTTGCTTAATCAAATGAATGGTTCCACTCCGATCAGTTTTTATATAGGAGGGGAAATCAGTTTGGAAAGGTGTAGTTGATCCTTGACCTGTACTCCCAAGGATGTGAGGACCTGGGTTTGTCTAGTGCCACCTCTGCTTTGTGCCAGGATAATATCTGTTTCCTGAGTGTTTTCACTAGCTTAGCTCAGGTGCATCTCATTTCCTACCTGAACACACAAAAATTATAATTTTACATTGTCTCCAGGAAACAAACAATTCAGTTCCCTACTACGTGCGTGACAGCACATTTCTTTTTACTTGTTTTCTCGTGGCTGTGCTTGTTTTTGCTGAGATCAGGACTCTGTGACCGGCTCATGGTTTATCCAACCACATTCTTTCATGTGGTTTATAACTCTGTTTCCATCCCTGTCACCTGAGCCCCAGACTCCACCAGTTTCCCCCTTTAGAACTCCCCTGGGGCTTGGCTCAATTCTCACACAGAGCACACCTTAAATGGGACTGTGTCTTCTGATTTCCCTGATTCATTTCTTCCCATGTTTCCTACTCAGAAAGTGGTAGCATCATTCCACCAGTCAGTCATGGACGATGCCTTCATACCCTTCTGCATCCCTGACCAACTCCCTCAGAATTAAACGTTCTCAAGCCTGCCTGCCTCTTGTTGTCACGGTTTCTTCCCGTGTGCTTCACAGCTGTGGCATCTGCTTCCACACGGTGACTGACAGTGTGGTACCAGAAGTGTAGATGCCACATCACTGCACGTCTCTCTGGAACATCCTAAGGAGGGAGGGGCTCTTCTTCCACAGAGTAGAATTTTCATATTTTATATATTCCTTGGAAGATAGCCTAGGCAGCTTTATTTTGTGGTTTTAAACCTTCCCAAATCCATCAATACACAACTGAAAGATCAAATGGGGGTTTTGAAGTAGTAGAAGAACTACTATATATCTACAGTATATCTACTACTATATATTTATAGTATATCTGCTACTAACTATATCTATACTTTATCTGCTACTAACTCTATCTATACTATATCTACTACTATATATCTACAGTATATCTACTACTATATATGTACAGTATATCTGCTACTAACTATATCTATACTTTATCTGCTACTAACTCTATCTATACTATATCTACTACTATATATCTACAGTATATCTACTACTATATATTTATAGTATATCTGCTACTAACTATATCTATACTTTATCTACTACTAACTCTATCTATACTATATCTACTACTATATATCTATACTATATCTACTACAAACTATATCTATAGTAAAACTCAGCAGCCATGTCACAGTGGGAACTTGCAGTGGGCAGAGTTCACTCAGAAGATAACTACAGCAGTGTCCAGGTGGAGCTCTGACTCTCTCTGGTAGGAGCAGAGGGCATGGCTAAACATAAGACAGATAAATTAGCCAGAAAGAACTTATTGGACATCACAGCAGGGCGCTGGAAATAGTGGTTGGAGTGGTGTGTGTGTGTGTGTGTGTGTGTGTTCTACACAGTATTTCAAAACCTGTTAAGCTAGATTCATGGTTTTTTAAACCATCCAATCAAATGTTCTTTAAGGATAAACACAATACTGAGGAGGCATTTCTGAAGACAGGAGCTGATTTAATCAATCATCAAAGATGGAAAAAATAAAGACAAAATCCAGATAAGATTGATTAGGAAACCAAAGAATTCCAGAAAGTGACTGTCCTATACTTGGCTGCTAGCAGAGACAGCAGGTGGCTTTGGCTTAAGGATGACAGTCCCTTCCCTGAACTTGTGAGATGGCCTGTAGGAAACTCTGACATAGAAGATGAAGATTCCAATCCCACACATCTAAAAAAAGTGAAAAAACTGATTCCACATGAGAATGCACTAAACTCCATGCTGAAGCTCACAAAGAAAAGAAAAAGACAACAAAGTAATATTCTAACAGCCAATAAATAACATGCTAGAAAAAAAATAGCCTGCATGAGCCCATGGAAACGCAATCAGCTCTTTCAAAATTAGGTCTAAAACAGGAGGAAAATGGTGCAAGCTCTGGAAGAGTATAGACTACCATTGGGGAATGAAAGAGATTACCAGAACCAAAACACAGAGATTGGATGATAAAGTCTAAAGATTTGGAATAAAAAAGAAATATTCCTTGAGACTCTTTGAGACTTAGCACTAAATTAAAATGAACACAAGAAAAAATAAGTAGAACACATGGTTTATGGTAGCACAGAATAGAAATGAAC